>NW_028141979.1:11108144-12400644 GCF_025532165.1 Camponotus vicinus
AATGAGAAGCTTTCATTAGTGCACAGTACAATTGGACACGTTGCAATTGCACACCGTGCTATTAGACACATAAGATTGCGCACCGTTCGATTGGATACGTTACATTTGCCCACCCTTCAATTGGACACAGTTCTTTTGCGCACCGTTCGATTGGACACGTTACATTTGCCCACCGTTCAATTGGACACAGTTCTTTTGCGCACAGTTCTTTTGCCCACAGTTCTTTTGCGCACATTACTTTTGCCCACATTACTTTTGCCCACAGTTTTATAAACCCATGTGGAATCCCAGTTTGCGTTGCAAAGTACACGCACAGACTGCACCGCCGCCCCCGCCCCCCCCCCCCCGCGCGTTGCAAACCCATGTGGAACCTCCCTTCGCATGGAAAAGTATATGTGCGCAATTGAACTGTGGGCAAAAGTAATGTGCGCAAAAGTAATGTGGGCAAAAGTAATGTGGGCAAAAGTAATGTGCGCAAAAGAACTGTGGGCAAAAGAACTGTGCGCAAAAGAACTGTGTCCAATTGAACGGTGGGCAAATGTAACATGTCCAATCGAACGATGCGCAATCTTATGTGTCTAATAGCACGGTGTGCAATTGCAACGTGTCCAATTGTACTGTGCGCCAATGAGCCACTCCCAGATAAAATCTCTGCGACGACATCAAAGAAAGTTTCAATTCGTTCCAGTCGGCTATAGGCGCGTTTGAAGAGATATTTGGATAAATACCCAAGAACGTGTTCTTCTTTAGTTCCGTACCTTGGAATATTTCCCCGAACCTCTCTCCAAACACGCTCTACATGCTGAGTGTGTGCGCCTGTAAAAAATATATTCACATACAGCGGAACATTAAAAATTAGTTATTCGTAATATATATTAAGTTTTAAACATTTTTTACTAGTTTCAGGATCGACAAAATTGTAGGAATGGTTCACTGTCAAATGTTGGAAGCCTTCGTTGTTTAAACAATTATATGACTTCCAACAATCTGACATGATGGTGGTTCCTGGCAATATCCATTCCTTGATACACGCCAGGAGTGTTTCTTCTGTTCGATCCTCTACTGGAACGATCAAAATCTTTCTTGAGTCTCGCTCGTATCCTCCAAAAATCCAATGACCTTTTACAAGCCGGCCACGATTGTATTTCCGTTTTCCAATTTTTGCCTCGTCGATTTCCACTATGCGTCCTGGGCCACCAAGCTTCTCGCTATGTTTTTCAACCCAGAACACACAGACCTATAATTAGAAATATTTTGATTTATGTTACTATATCTCTTTAGTACACATACAGATGTCTATTAGAATATATTGAAATATTACTTACTTCTCGGCAAAAATTGAATCAGTTTACAATTGTGGCCGGTGCAACGCCAGTCTCGTCCTGCGTGTCATCTTGACGTAGATGTCGCATTAGAAAACATGCAACAATTTTGCAAACTGTTGCAACGTCAAGATGACTTCGATCGAACCAAGTACCAATCTTAGTACTTCTCTTAAAATTACATTGCATGGAGCACGTTTGTTATGTACATTTTTTATCAAATACCATTTTCTACATCGATATAATAACGTTTCTTTATCAATATATACATCATTATTACACTTATGACACTTAATTGTAGATGCTAAAACACCATGCTGCATTAAAAAATTTATTAATCCTTCCTTACAATATGTAAGGTGTGTAAACTTAATAAAACTTAACATTGCGCGTGCATGCAAGATCGCGTATAACAATAATAAAACATCGCACATAAATAACATTAATTTGTTTCATATTGTTGCGTTTAAATTTCGTGCATTCTAGCGAAAAATAACCAGAACGCATGCGCATGTGACCACAGAGCATACTTGTGTCGCTGCATTTCGTCGGTATGACAGATTTTCTAACCTGAATAGTCCTCAACTTTAAGCATTAATATTTCGCTTCGCGGAGCAGAGCGATACTTTTTTCTGCCAGATTCGGTCATTTCGTGCAAAAACGCGCCGAATGAGTCTAATTTTATCGATATTTGAGGCCCCTAAACTGAATAATTACCAAATTTTCAATAAATAAAATTTTCAATAAATAAATCTTGTCACGTCAAAATATTAGCCCAACGTAATAATGCTCATATACGCGCACATACATCCCAGGTCTCAAGAAATTTTTTGTAGCTATGGTACTGTGACGGGATAGAGGAAACAGAAGAATTCGACTTATTGCTAATCAGTGTACGTCTATGGCTGCGTTCAGCAGAAAAAGCTGCTTTGCAACTGTTGTAAAATTCGTGAGCCTGATTGGTGTATGCTCTTAATTTTGGCTGAATCTAAGAGTATACACCAATCAGATTCACGAATTTTACAACAGTTGCAAAGCAGCTTTTCCTGCTGAACGCAGCCTATCTGTACGTTCGGAAAGCGTATCATCTTGACGCGATCTCGCGAGATCAGTACACTCGACAGAAAGCGGTTTTGTTTTTTTGTTTGTGTTTATTGACCAAGGATTTTACACGCAATTATTTTGCATACAGATTTTTATATTTCTATTCGAAATATATCGCGTTTGGCGTGTGTGCAGTGCTTTTAGACTTTAATATAAAAAGAGAGAAAGAAACATAGAAACAATGTCAAATCAGTGTCATGTTAGTAATTTTTACGATAAGTGCATGTATAAAGATTGCACAAATTTAAGATCTCATGAAAAACGATTGTATAGATTTCCATTAAAGACAGATGAAAGACATCATTTGTGGATACGCAACAGTGGTAAGTTTTTATATGATACATAAATAATATATTGTATTTTCTATTTGTATTTCTTATATAATACAATTGCTAGGCATTGGAGAGAGATATAGTAAAATATGGAATATTATATATGTATTATTTTAGAGTTTTTATATTATTGCTTTATATTTAATGTTATGATATAATTCTTTCTAATACGTGTATGCATGTGTGTGTGTGTTATTAATATAAAGCAGTGCTGGGTTTTACTTGCAACTTTCGGCCAGATTTCTTACACTTACTGTTCCCCTCCTACCGCTCGCGCTTTAGCGACCGCGCCGCCGGTCGCTCGTAACTAAGGAACGCTCAGGAACGTGCGCGTCACAAATGTAATGTGGTAATCTATCTAAGTTTTCTTTATTGTTTATTAATAATAAAATTAATTATTCTATTATTAATTACGTATATGTTCTGTAACAATTTAAAATATTTGTGTTCGAGTAATATTCGATATGTTTATATCATTTGAGCGGCTTATCGCTTTCTTTTTGGCGCTCCGTCACTTGGATTGCGTGTGCGAGGGATGCGGGCATCGGCAAGCGTGGTACAGCATAAAGTGTTCTTCTTCTTCTTATTTCTGGCACGGAACAAGGGGGTTCTCGTTTATACTGCCATACTTTATGTAGATTTTAGTATTGTTGAGAGATAATGTACTGTAATCGTGTTTGCATCAGCTTGAGTAGATAAGTGTTAAATTGTTAAGTTGCTTTTGTTAAGAAAGGAAATTAAAGGTAAAATAATTTTCAGAGAGGGTTTTTGGAGCAGCTCGAAAATGTCGATGTGGGGTCTAAATTGAGATTGTTTTGTATTGATGATAAGAGAGAAGGTCGATAAGAGAGAAGAATTGGGCATTCCCAGATGATATGATTAATGTCTTGTGTGGTATATCCACAATCACAAGCGGGAGATTGAACCAGATTGCAGCGAAAAAGGCTAGAGTTGAGGTTGTAGTGGTTGGATCTAATTCTAGAGATGGTGACGATTTCTTTTCTATCTGTTTTAATATTTTTAAACCAGGGTTTGAGAGAAGGTTTGCTGAAGAATCGAAAGTATTGTTTGCCTTTAAAATTAAACTGCGAATGAAGGAGATTCTGGTGGTTTTTTAGGAGAGTTTCTTTAAGGTGTGTGTAAAAGTCTGTATGTGGAATCAGGGAGTTAAAATAAGAACCTGAAGTTATAGCGTTTTTAGCTAGGAGGTCAACTGTTTCGTTGCCTAAAATACCTGTGTGAGCTGGGATCCAAACGATGATTATTTGTATTTGTAGATTTTCTGCTGCTCTAAGCTTGTCTTTGATTAGAGGGATAATGTAACTATGATCTTTGAGCAATATGGGGGAAGAGAGAGTCTCTAGTACACTTTTAGAGTCAGAAAAGATGGTGACCGGAGTTATGTTTTGTTCATAAATGAACTGAATGGCTAAATATAGGGCGAGAGCTTCCCCTGTGAAAATAGAGGCGTTATGATCTATTTTATATAGTTTCTGGATATTGAGAGAAGGGAAATAAAATGCGATGCCGGTATTGCTGTTAGTGCTCTGCTTAGAGGCATCGGTAAAAAAGAGATGTCGATTTTGAATTAAGCTGGAAAAAATTGACTGAAATTTAATTTGAGGAAAAGGAACATTTTTTTATATCGCCTACTTCATCTGGAGATGTGAACTCCATATGAGGAGAATATGACACTGATTGATATGAAAAGCAAAATATAGGAGGACGAGTAAATACTGCAATTTTATTTCTGAATTTTTTAAGTGATAAGAAAGATTGATATAGAAGAAAGTTTTTAGAAATATAGTACCGGTTGTTTGTCATTAAGCTTATCTGGAGATCGAGAAGTTTGTCAATTAGAGGATTGTTTGAGATGGCGAAAGATTTAATAATAAATTTGGAGGTAAGGAATTGGAATCTATGTTTAAGAGTGAGTATTCCGGATTCAGCTACGACGACATTGGACGGTGTGAAGTTACGAAGGCCTAGGCAATATTTCAGGGCACGACATTGAATGATTTCCAATTTTTCAAAGAGACTTATTGCTGTGTGATAGAAATGGTGAACAGTATTCCATGGAGCCTCTAATTAAGGCCTTATAGATGATAAGTAAAGTACGAGGATCGGAGCCCCACCAGATCCCTCTGAGAGATTTAAGTATATTGCAGAGTTTTGAACATTTATTGTGGAGAAATTCGAGATGTGCTTTTCCATTTAATTTATGATCAAGAATGATCCCGAGAAACGTGTGAAAGACTAGGGTTAATAGTGGGTGCTTTCCAATTGTTTAACACATATGTGCACAAATGTGCACAGGAAAAGACAAAGTGTAGCGATGTGCACGATTCAATTGGAACAAAATGTGTACCATAGTATCTATACTGTGTTCATGCCTTGATATTTTTTAGTCTATGGTGAAGAGTGATAGAAACTGTTTTTAATAACAACAACACATGCATGTTATGTCAATATGTAGAAATGGAAGACAAAAAATAAATATTGCTTTATTCATTAAATATATTTAAATTCTATTTGATCCATATTCTGAATCTTCTTTTATCGAATAAAAATATTTCTAAAAGTGATTTGTTGCCAATCAGAGGGTTTATAACACTTTTAGAAGCACATTTATCGATAAAAGAAAACTCGGAATATGGGCCTTAACAAAAATTCACTATACAAGATAATTTGAATTACTTATTACCTCAATGATACTTTTAATATTAATAATTAGGAATTTGGCTCAAATAAATAAATAAGTAATTTATTTAGATAGTTTTAATATTTTCGCAATCCATGTTACATTTTTTTGTTAAATAAAAGAAAATATTAAAAATAAATTTACTACTTGTTGGAATTCCGTAAAACGCATATATGCATATTTACAGTTGTGTCACGTATGCTATATGCGCCCATATGCACTTTACGGAAATCGGTTAATGCCTGTAGTTTGTAATTATTATTTGTCACTAGAAAACACAAGCTTACACATCTGATTAGTAGCCCTTCAGCCGAGTAGGGATGTGTAATGTTGTGTCAACAATTATGGCAATTGGAACGTACTTTGTGTCATTGTGTGCACGAAAGTGTCTAGGGATATTGTAATTGGAAAGCACCCAGTAATTCCATCGAGATTAATATACCTGTAAGTGGGGAAAGTATATTTGTTTTTTCTAGTACAAATGACAAGAAAGGATTTTTGGGGAGAATCTTCTAAGCCTCGAGAATAGAGATAATAGGATAATCGATTTGCTGAAGTTTCTATTATTTTTAGCGATTTTTTTAGATCTCCTGACCTGTTGAAGATAACGATATCATCTGCGAATTGTAGAATTTCGCATTTATTGCTGATAAAATCTTTGAGTTTGGCTACGTATAAATTAAAAAGAATAGGACTGAGAATATATTCTTGGGGAACATCTCGCCGAGATACAAGGAGCTCAGAGCTTTCTCCATTGTAAATAAATTGAATTTTTCTGTGACTAATCAAATTG
This sequence comes from Camponotus vicinus, assembly GCF_025532165.1. Taxonomy (NCBI): domain Eukaryota; kingdom Metazoa; phylum Arthropoda; class Insecta; order Hymenoptera; family Formicidae; genus Camponotus; species Camponotus vicinus. Next base: position 11,114,397 of record NW_028141979.1, read on the forward strand.
TGGATGAAGTAGCAAATTTTTGGAGGAATCCCAAGATCTATAAGATCTTGTATCAGGATATTAGGGATGACGTTGTCAAAGGCGCCGCGAATGTCAAGGAATAGGCATGTGGTCTATTGTCGTAGTGCGAAGCCATTCCAAATTTCTGAGGTGAGAATGCCAAGATTATCATGGCAGGATTTTCTTTTTCTAAACCCGTATTGGGACGAAGGGAGAATATCGTTATTTTCAATCTACCATTTCAGGCGATTGAGAATGAGTTTTTCCAGAATTTTAAGGAGGCAGGAGGTAAGTGAGATAGGTCTGAATTTGTTAGGGGTGGACTTGGGAATTAGAAAGATAAGGGAATGTTGCCAGTCATCTGGGAAATAACCGTTATCTAGGATCTCGTTGTATAAATTAAGAAGAATCAAAAAATATTCTGATGGAAGATTGGAGATGAGTTTATAATTTATTTGGACAATTCCCGAAGACGAACGAGTTTTCATACTTTTAACGACAGAATGGAGTTCTGTAATTGTGAAAGGAGAATCAAACAAAGAATATAGTCGGATGGAAAGTCGTTCAAGGATTTGAAGATTTGATATGAGACAGAGGGAGGAGAGATATCATCTACAACTTTTAGGACCTCCTCGGGGAAGCCGTAATTAGTGGTTACGGGAGGAGTAAAGGTGTTGAGATAGCGGTTTTTATATCGCTTTGTAAATTTCCAGACGTGTGATAAGGAGGAATTGTAGGATAATGAGTGGCAAAACTCCTTCAACCCTTCCTCTTTTCTTTCTTGAAGATTTTTTTGGACAGAGCCTCTTGTTTTTTAAAATTTATATAATTTTTTAAAGAAGGGTCTTTTTTGTATGAAGACATGGCTTGTTTTCTGTTTAGGAGAGCTTCCTCGCAGAGGTCATTCCACCAGGGAGCTGGGCTGAAGGGTTTGAGGTGTGGCTTGTTGGAGGAGGTTATGTTTGGAGGGGGACTTATCTTTTTTGAGCGGGATTTTAGATTTAATGAAGTTAATTAGGATATTGTATTTTTGGGTTGGATTAAGCTCTGGTGCTGATAAATCAGATTGAATAGTTAATAAAGCAGAGTGCAGAGCGTCTTGTAGGATCATCAAGTCATTTTTTGTTAAATTTATTTTGTGAGAAAAAAAGATTTATTGGTAAAATCATAATTAACAAAGAACGAAACAGGGAAGTGGTCACTTAAATAAGTGTCGAAGTGAGTATGGCAGGTTGTAATGGGGAGCAAAGGGGAGGAAACAAACATAAGGTCAATCGTGGTCGAGTGTTGGCCTGATCTGGTAAGGAACGTGGGAGAACCGTCGTTCATACAAGTAAAGGAGGCTTCAAGGGCTGAGCAGAGAAGATAAGATCCCGTTTTATTAGTTATGTTGCATCCTCAATCTTGGTGATGTGCGTTAAAATCGCCCAGGATGATGGAGGTTGGATAGGGATTGCAAAAGTTGAAGAGGGTTGACCATTCTTGGTCATTGGTGAGAGAGTGAGGATATCTGTATATAGAAAGAAGGAGTAGATGGGAATTTTCAAATGGGATGGAGACTGCTATGCTTTCCATTTTATTTGGAAGGACGAGATCTCGACCTATAAAATTATAAGGAAGATTTCTTCTGATGGCTAGGATTAATCCTCCTTGGTTGGTTTGAGAGGAATCTCTTCTGAGGATATTAAAATTGGGCAACGTATAATATGTATGATCAAAAAGCCAGATTTCTGAAAGTGCAAGGATGTCGTGATTTTGTGATAGAAAGACGGAGTCGATTTTATTGTTAAGAGAGTGACAATTCCATTAAAAAATTCTAAGTTGATTAGTATTAGAGGGATGAATGGAAGCTTGACTTTTAGAGACGGTCATTGAGAAAGTCTGCGAGTGAGTTTAGGAGATTTGCAAATTGATCTTGAAAACCGAGGGCTGTAATTAGTGGGGAGAATCTGACAGATAGAACATTGAGTAAGTCAAAGAGTTGGATTGCAAAAGGGGGGGGGTATCATTGTCGGAAGGAGAGGGGTTAGGATTATTTGGTACTTGGGAGTAGTGACTGCTTTCATTTGTAAATTTGGATTGAAATTGTAAATTGGAGATTTGTGGGAGTCTTCCATTAGGGGCGATAAGGAGTTAATGGAAGAAGGTCTTCTGGGAGGGAGTGAGTTTTTGTGTTTTAGAATGGGATTTGGAGGGGAAGAGGAAGAAGTGGAAACTTTAGCAGGAAAAGCGGGGTTATATTTTGAAGGAGGATCTTTCTTTTTACTCCTTTCAATATTTTCCATGTTTTCGCGATGATATGAATTATTAGAATAATGTGAGTATTTGGTGGCGGCTTCCGCGTAGAACATGGAAAAAAGGGGAAAGAAGAAAGGTTTTGTGATGAAGGGGGGGGGGGAATATGTGGAAAAAGGGAGAGAGGCTTTCAGAATCTTGTAACTCACCGAGTTCAGGAAATTCCGAAAATCGGAATTGATGATTTTTTATTTTTCTTGGTCCTTTAATTAGATATTTAGCGTCGATGAGAGAAATGTTTTTATACGCAGCCAACTCTCTGATTTTCGCTTGGATATTGTATTCAGGACAGCTTTTATCGGTGGATTTGTGTTGCCCTTGACAATTAACACAACTTAGAGGTAGCTCTTTTAATGGACAGGGGGTATCTTTACCATGATCTTTGTCGCCACAGTGTGTGCAACGAGGATGACCTTTGCATTGAGATTTAGTATGGCCATAACGGAGACAAGAGAAACATAAGGAAGTTTTAGAAACGTATGGACTCACCTCGTATCTAACCATGTATAAGAATACGTACTTGGGAAGAGATTGACCCTTAAGAAACGTAATGAAGATTGTCTTTGAAGGAGAATATTTGGGAGACGAGTTCCCCAACTCGATTCTTTTGTTGAACCTTCTAGTTGATATGGTTATAAAAGGACATTCGAGACCTTGCTTGATTTCCTCGTTTGAGAGATCCAAGAGGACTCCTTTGATAACTCCGTAACGATAAGTTCTAAATGTAGGAACGAAAGCTGTTAGTTTCTTAATTTTAAGGATAGGATTGTTAATAAGGTTGTTCGCTGCCTCATAATTTTTAAAATGAACCGAGATTTTTGCAAACCCTGTTTTTTTGATTTCTAAGATCTTTTTTTAAAGAGGAACTGAGGAGACGACCTATAGTTAAAGGGTCGAGCAAACCAGAGTGTTCTTTTTCTTCTGGTTGTATGTAGACTTCGAAGGGGCCTTGGTTATTTTTGTCGTATTTATAATTTTTGAAGGAGGGATTATTATTAGAGTTAGAAGACGTACCTTGTTGCATATTGCTTGTAGTATTGTGAGATTCAAGTGATGATTTTTTGTCTGAGGGAGAAGATTCATTGGAATTACTGAGTTTTCTTTTAACGGTGGATTTTTTTTCCGAAATGCTGCAATCTGTTGGACCTATGGAATCTTTGAGGGATTCACTTATGTTGGAGGAATTGTACAGAAAAGAAGGATTATAAGAAACCGCCGTGGGTAGTGATACGGATTCGAAGTCCATTGCATCATCTTGCATGGAGGGGGGGGGATATGGCGGGAAAGACGCGGAGATGCTGTCAAGAGTAAACAGTGCGTCGACCGCTTTTTGCGTTTCCAGAACGTAGCTTGGCGAAATCGTCCTGTCTCCAGGGAGGGAAGATCCTCCCGGATCCGGTGTGGACATTATCACTTGTCCGAAAAAGTTCGGTTATTATCGAGAGCCAGTCAATATGGCGGCCGAGACAAAGGGACGGCACGTGCCGAGATTTTAGGATACTTATTCTGAGTCACTTGAAAAGTTTTGAGTACCGACTCGAGCTTTTCCAGAACTAGAGTGGGTAGTTAAAGCTCTTAAAACGGCTGATTGCAATTACTTTGATGAATAACGATAATTATATTCACTTTTCACTGAGAGACAACGTACGGCTGAACTTCTGTACTTCACAGATGGCGCTCGAGTCCCCAGCATAAAGTGTAACTAACCTGTGTAACACGTAACACGTACGAGTCAGTTTATTCAGAATACGCGAACGGGACGGTCGCAATGGTAAGTACAAAGAAATTACTTGCATCGATATCATCAAATGCAGTATATCTTTACAATAATGTTATATTCACATTATTGTAAATATAATATTATTGTGAATATAAACATTTAATGAACCACTTAAATCGCATAATATCAAAATACTCGTGACTCAAAGTTCGGTACAAAATGAATGCATGATCATTTTGCGACAAATTTTGTATCGAGATTATATTGTCGAAATAATATGGTTCTTTACAGTTGTAATTGTTTCAATTTGTTAAAACGAATGAGATGACGTGAGATCGAGTAATATAGAATATTTTTTAACATCGTTTTTTTAATAAAGTGCTTCAAATTCGAATATTTACATTAATCGTGTCATCTATTGAAATAAATAAATCCAACATATCTCTCTTATATCGGTGAATAGAGCTTTGAATATGTCGAAATTTTTTGTGCTTTTAATCTATCTCATTTTGACCTTTATTAGTAACTAAATTATATTTGTATTATTTTTCACAAGTTTTTAATTTTTATAATGTATAATTTTTAATCAATTTTTTTAGGAAAAAAATGTCTGCAACGGTGACGATGCCGACGATGTCGACGACGGCGACAATGTTGACAATAAAAACATCGGCAACGGTGACGACGCCGGCCACTATCGTGACAACGTCGACGACGGCGGCAATGATGACGACGTCGACGACGACGACAGCCGCACCAGTGATGACGTCGATAGTGACGACGCCAACAACGGCAACATCGTCAATCTCGATGCTAACATTAAATGTAAGTGTTATCAAATTTTATAAAATATTTAATTAATTACAGTTTTATTTCACATTTATTATTAATAGATTATTAATATTGAAAATACAATTAATTGAAGGTGCAATTATTTAAAAAATATGAAAAATTCATTTTCCAATCATGCAGTTCAATAGTCTTTGATTTTTTCATATATCGATTGATAAAATATTTATTTTTCTTTTTATATAAAAATGTTTTGTTGTCTCAAATTGTTGCAAATATTTATCTATTTAATTTAATAGTTTTATTACGATTTAAAAATTGTATTATTGCGTGAAAAAAATAAGATTAATAATCAGTGATAGTATTAATCTTTAAGAATATCTGTAATGTAAAATTTTCATGCAAAATGTGAAAAAAGTGTATCATAAGTACTACTAATATTATTGATAATCAATATAATATATAATAATAATATCAATATAATATTTTATTAGATATATTTTTAGATATATTAATTAGATTTATATTACATACATTCATTAGAAATACATTTTTAATATAAAAAAATTTTATGTGCTATTTTAAATACAACAGTTCATAAAGATAATTGTTGCATTACTATAAAATGTGGCACCTAGTACTTATGATATACGCTTTTTTTATATAATATTTTGCATGAACATTTTAAAGATATCCTTAAAGTATATATAATAAATAAAAATTATGTAACATAATCTTTTCTTACATTGCAAGCAATAGCTTTCTATCAGTATTATATTATCAGTATTATATTATCTATCAGTATTATATTAAATACCTATTGTAAATACCTATTGTAAATACCTATTGTAAATACCTATTGTTTTTATTAATAGCATCAAAATATGATTTATATTTATATTTATACGTTGCAAATTATATATATATATTTCTTATCATAACATTTTATCTTAACATAATTTATCTTAATTTAATTTATTTTATGTTTCAAAAAGAAGAATTAAATTAATAAGAATACATTAATAAGTACGGCCGTCCAAACAGCCGTAAGAGGCTTAACGAGAGGAAGAGGAATGCGAGGAGGACGAGGAAGAGGACAACGAAGAGGAGGACGAGGAAGAGGAGGGCGAGGAAGAGGGGGACGAAGCAGAGGAGGCAGGGGGGCGTATCACTTATATTTTTATAACTAATATACTTTTTAACATCTCTAACAAGATATAACATTTTAAAATCTATAAGAATTAATAATAAGATATTACCCTATAATTATTTTTATAAATAACAAACAGTTATACATATAATATAATAATAAAGATAACACATTCCAACTTTAATATTTTTATTTATATACACATTTCCATTCCTATCCCTATTACTATACCTCTACATCATCATTTTCAATTATTGCACATCTTCGAGGCATATTTTCCACCAATTTTAAAGCTCTCATAGTGAAGATTGTCATATCGAAATCTGTGGAGATAATTGTTTCTTCATATATTTTTTCCACATAATTTCATCTTCATTAATTCTCAAATACTTTCAATTAGATGCGCCTGTGATGACTAGTCTAATTGTAAGTTTGAATATTATTTTCTTTCTCTCATTTTAGACAAAAATAATTTTAAAAATTTTGATCATTATCCTCTTGAAAAAGTTAATAGTGATGATTGGACGATTTATTAATACAAAAGCGTCGTAATACCGATTGAGTAGTACATATGTGATGGTTTTCATTTTTTTCTAATAAAATTATTGGTTTAAAAATTATGTCGGCCACACTCTTATTAAACAGACTAATTTGTGATGTCTTAAATAAATTGCGATATCCTACTTGAAGAATCTATACAGTTGTAACGGTGCAGTAAGGCACCGTTACTACGCCGAATAAATAATTATAATTATTTTTAATGCTTGTCGCCTTTTCTCTCACTCCTCACCGCTCTCTCACTCGCTCGCATACTCATACGCTCGCTGTCTCATTCATACACTCGTTCTCTCGCTCACTCGTACTGCCTGGTGCTTGCTATCTCGCTCACTCGTCCGTTCGACGCTCGCTGTCTCGCTTGCACGCGCGCACTCGCTCGCTGTCTCGCTTGCACGCATACACTCGCTCGCTGTCTCGCTTGCACGCATACACTCGCTCGCTGTTTCGCTTGCACGCATACACTCGGTTGCTGTCTCGGTCTTATGCATACGCCTTAATCGAACGGCCCACCTGGAAGGGGAACATCGGAATGCAGCCGACCGGGTATAAAAGCCGGCCGAGCCGGATCATCGAGACCAGATCCCGTCCTGCGATCCCATCGAACGCTCCGACCAGATCATTAACTCGAGGTGTCTCTCGATCCAGCCGGGTGTCTCCGGCTTCCTGACCGAGGTGTTTCCCGGATCCGCTATCGAGGTGTCTCTCGATCCAGCCGGGTGTCTCCGGATTCCTGACCGAGGTGTTTCTCGGATCCGCTATCGAGGTGTCTCTCGATCCAGCCGGGTGTCTCCGGATTCCTGACCGTGCGTATCCCGATTGGACACGTAACGATTCGACACCGCTCGATTGGACACGCATTATTGGACACGTTTTATTGGACACCGCTCGATTGGACACCGCACGATTCGACACTGCACGATTCGACACTGCACGATTGGACACGCACATTGCACGATTGGACACGGCAGCATTGGACACTGCACGATTGGACACGTACATTGCACGATTGGACACGGCAGCATTCGACACCGCACGATTGGACACAGCACGATTCGACACCGCACGATTCGACACCGCACGGTTGGACACCGCACGATTGGACACCGCACGATTCGACACGCAAGATTCAACACCGCACGATTCGAAACCGCACGATTGGACACCGCACGATTGGACACCGCACAATTGGACACCGCACGGTTGGACACCGCACGGTTGGACACCGTACGATTGGACACCGTACGATTGGACACCGCACGATTGGACACCGCACGATTGGACACCGCACGATTCGACACGCACGATTCGACACCGCACGATTCGACACCGCACGATTCGACACCGCACGATTCGACACCGCACATTTGGACATGTATGCACCCCGCCGGTAGGGGTGCCCACGATAGGGTGCAACTTTCCACGCGAAGCGAGGTTCCACTTTGCAACTTTTCACGCGAAGCGAGGGGGACGGGGTGGGTGCGGGAGGGGGGCCGAAGGCCCCCCTTGCACCCCCCCCGTGTGTGTGTCTGCTCCATGCTCTTTGTGCGGTGTCGAATCGTGCGTGTCGAATCGTGCGGTGTCGAATCGTGCGTGTCGAATCGTGCGGTGTCGAATCGTGCGGTGTCGAATCGTGCGGTGTCGAATCGTGCGGTGTCCAATCGTGCGGTGTCCAACCGTGCGGTGTCCAACCGTGCGGTGTCCAACCGTGCGGTGTCCAATCGTGCGGTGTCCAATCGTGCGGTTTCGAATCGTGCGGTGTTGAATCTTGCGTGTCGAATCGTGCGGTGTCCAATCGTGCGGTGTCCAACCGTGCGGTGTCCAATTGTTTGGTGTCCAATCATGCGGTGTCCAACCGTGCGGTGTGGAATCGTGCGGTGTCGAATCGTGCTGTGTCCAATCGTGCGGTGTCCAATGCTGCCGTGTCCAATCGTGCAATGTACGTGTCCAATCGTGCAGTGTCCAATGCTGCCGTGTCCAATCGTGCAATGTGCGTGTCCAATCGTGCAGTGTCGAATCGTGCGGTGTCGAATCGTGCGGTGTCCAATCGAGCGGTGTCCAATAAAACGTGTCCAATAATGCGTGTCCAATCGAGCGGTGTCGAATAGTTACGTGTCCAAAAGGAGGTCACCCTTCCTGACCGAGGTGTTTCTCGGATCCGCTATCGAGGTGTCTCTCGATTCGACCGGGTGTCTCCGGATTCCAGGGCTGACGTGACACTCAGCTCTTCCGCTTTGTACAGTAGTTTAAGTTGCGCCGTCGACCGTTGCGATATTCCGCCCGCGTTTGCGTTCTGCCTTGTACATAGTTTCCCGCCTAGCTTTAATTGTCCGCGCACGGTTGCATGCTGCATTGTACATAGTTCACCGACTCACTAGATTTAATCGCGACTCGAATTCCAGACACACTACTATACGAACACGTTCAACCGCACCAACACACATAACACACACACACCACGCACACAAACATACCACTTGTACATATTGTAAATATTCATAATAATAAAGAGTGTTTCCCGCATTGTTCGCACAAGCTTGATTCTCCCCTTCTCTCGAATCCTGGCTAACCGACGAGCCGATCCGGAGCGTCGAGAAAGGCGACCAGTTACACAGTAATTATTTAAAAAAAGAATGCAGTTGCATATTGCAAATTACATACTGCATATTGCAAATTGCAAATTTGTTCTTAATAACAAAAGTATGTTATCCAATCGATTTATCTCTTACTCTATGCAGAAAATTATTAAGATAAGGATATAAAAAATGAATATATTACGAAATATTTTATATTTTTTTCTAGAGATGTGAAAATGAAGCATAGAAAATCTTAACTATTCATTTTTCTTTTCATTATTCTATTTTTCATTTATTATTCTACTCTAACAATCTTTTACATCAAATATAACAAAGAATTGATTTATATAAGAAGATTCATATATTTTATATAAGAAAATTATGATGGTTTCGCTTAAAGAAAGTAATGATCTTGAAATCTCATAAATGCCTTCACTTATAAAAAATTATTAGTAGTATATTATGGCTCTCTGGATATCGTACAACTTTCATTATTATAATATGTATATACAGGGTGTGCTAAAATTCCCGCATGTGGAATACACAGCGTAATTGTTCGTACCAATACAAACAACTTTTTCCTTTGGGAAAATTGCGTCTGAGCATTACTTTTTAAATGAGAGCAACTTTAAGCTAACGAATAAGCGCTTTAGATTACGCTTGAATCAGGGGAGGCGCGCGCATGGCATATGTGGCGTTTGAGCGTGCAAGCTATTTTACAATTAAAGTTTTACATGAATTATGCATTTAAATATCGCTATTTTCAATACAACTTACAAAAAAACGTCCAACGTACACAAAAAATCTCATACGCACAGCGAATACACAAATAGAAAGTCTACAATTCGAACATGTGCTAAACATTTAAAACATTTAATCTGCCATTTTCAGAGCCAAAAAATATTTAGAACGTAGGAACAATAATTTTGGATCAAAATTATTCGCATGTTTGGATCAAAATTATTCTAATCTACTTATTTTACTTTCAGTCGTTGCTTCGATGATATCAATTTAAAAAATCTCTTATTAAGTACGTTGTGTTGAAAATAGATATTTAGATATCATGCATAATTCTTGTAAAACCTTTAGTGAAATAGTAAAATAGCATACACGCTCAAACGCCACATATGTCGCGCGCGCGCCGATCCTAATACAAGCGTAATCTAAAGCGCTTATTCGTTAGCTTAAAGTTGCTCTCATTTAAAAAGTAATGCTCAGACGCAATTTTTCAAAAGGAAAAAGTTGTTTGTTTTGGTACGAACAATCACGCTGTGCATTCCACATGCGAGAAGTTTGGTACACTCTGTATAATAGAGGTGATATATACAGGGTGTGTAAAAAGTACCGGGACGGTGAAATATTTCGAAAATAAGCATTTCAGAAAAAAATGTTTCAGATAAAAGTTGTAGGATTTCAAAAGATCTAATTACTGGCGCTATGAGTTTAACCTTGGGTGGCGTCGCCAAGGTCAGAGCAAGGTTACCTAGAATTTTTTAAATGGGACCCTCTACTTTTTATTGCATTCTTGTAGCTTATCTCGAGAGCTTTCCAAAACACTATAATTAAGTTAGTTTTCATTAAGTACTTTTCGAGTTATGAGGCTTGAAATAATTTCTTAATTTTATATAAACCGTAAAATATCTTGTAAAATATTCATTTTTCGATTATCTTACTTTAATACTTTTATGTACAAAATAATAAGAGGAATCAATTGGTGTAAAGAAAACACATAGTTGTTTCGAAGAAAAAATATGTAATTGTTAATTGCAAATTACATTGACTGACTATCCAGCCCGAGTTTGCGGAAGTAGACCGTGACATAGTAACTCTAAAGAAAAGAGCATACAGAATACAGAACGCTGCAATGTGAAACATACATCTTTAAAGAGGTAATATTAGTTTATAAACAAGATATTGAATAATAAGTGTTTACATATTATTTTCATGTTTAAATTTATATGTTCATTGTATGTGTTATAGATCCTTATCAATGGAACAGTCAAGCAAAGAAGTGCCTCTAAAAAATATAAAAACAATTAGTGATATAGACGTCAAAAAGGTTTCACAATCACCATTAGAAACAGAAGTTTGTTTGAAAGTACTGATTGAAGAACTGCATGAAAAACGGAAGGAAGTAAAACGTTTTAGAGATAAAGTTTACAAACTGCAGAAACAGTGACAGATTTACGCTCATTAGTAAAGACTTTAAAAGATAATAAATTAATAACAAGTACAGCTAGAGATACATTAAAAGTAAGTCAAAATTTGGTAATTATTTAGCTTAGGGGAGCTACCTCGGATAACCTTGATCTTGACATATATTGTCAAGGTGATGACCCTGAGTAACATTCAAAAGGTTTTAGTCGGCGCTCATTGTATATTTAAAAGTTATAAACAAAAGAAGTTTTATAAATAGAACATATTTTTCGGATACTATGTACACGCACTGGCAGGAACGGTGTCGCGGTATGTATGTGGACGGTCGACGTCATACGCACACACGTGAAGCGCGCACGTACGCGAGACAAGAATTTATTCATTAAATTTTATCTTTTTATATAATTTAATTATTATTTAATTTAATAGAAATGAATGCCGATCTTTAGTGCACGCGGTTAAGCCGCAGTTCTTAAAGAAAGGGAAGAAAAGTATGTATATCGATACTAGAGCGCAAGACACGTATAGAAATAGCGCGGTGTCCCGCGCGGTATATAGCTGTCTCGCTCGCACTCTCTCTTTCGAGCGTCGAGCGAAAGAGATGGCTATCGGACACCTCTAGCTCGGTATCACGTCTTATAGTGTTTTCTCCCTCGCTCTTATGTCGTGCGCGAAGGACGCAACATCGGAATGTCCCCCACTACTCTACCCCCACTTTCTCTCTCGCTGCCCAACCCGCGTACATGCGCGCTTCGCTTGTGTGAGTATGACGTCAGTGGGCGTCACACAAGCATACCGGGACACCATTCCTGCAGGTGCGTGTACATATATTATGGATTTATAACTTTCTATGCAAAGCGAGGTATACCCCATTTTTTTTTGTTGCGCAGGGGAAATCCTCATGGATACCTCCTCTCCCCGGGGAGGGAGAGGAGGTTATGCCGGACTCCTACCGGCTAAAATCCCTGCGGGTGTCTTCCACCGCGGTTTTACGAGGGGGGCCACGGGTACGCCGAAGCATTCTTCCGCGACCCCCTCACCGCCTTACCTTCTGTAGTTACCGGGGGGGACACCTTCATTCCCGGTACCATCCATGGGGGAAATGTAGGCGGGAGTATTCCCCGCTCCACGCCTGCTTCCCTCTTGCTGCAGCCCCTAGTGGCGGGGCTTCTTCCACTGTTGGCTCGCCGTGGCCCCTGGTGGCGGGGCCTCTTCTTGTGCCGTGAGGAAGGGGCGGGAGGTGGGGACACTGCAGGGGGGACCATACTAAAGTTGAGGCTCCCCGGAACCCCCCTTATCCCTCCAATCTGCCTATAGGGTACTTCTTTTCTTCCTCCTCAGGGTAGGTTCCGCGGTGGAGCCAGAGGCCCTGGCAGCCTCCTTCTCCCCCGTAACACCCTCCTGGGGCCCTGTGCCCGTGGTGGAGGAGGAGGCATCCTTCTCCTCTCTCTCCTCTTCCTTCCGACCTCCTCCTTCGCCATCATGACGGTCTCGCAGTAGCAAGCTACCGCCCTCCAGGACTCTTCCGTCTCCGTCATGGCCCTGACGACCGCCACCAAGGAGAGGTCCTCACCTATAACCTGGACCAGGGCACGGCGCTGCACCCCCCAGGCCACACACGCCTCGAGGGTGTGCTGCGCCGTGTCCCGGTCCTCCCCACAGTGATGGCACCCCGGGGACATCTCCCTCCCAATGCACAGGTACTGACCGAAACACCCGTGTCCGGTCAGCACCTGCGCCACCCTGAAAGTCATCTGCCCCCAGCCTCTCCCCACCCATTGCGCGAAGACCGGCAAAATCGCCCTCACAACTCTCTGTTCCTCGTAGGCCGGTCCAGATAGTAGTCTCCGCCAGTCCACGAGGACAGAGTCCACCACCTGGCGTCTGATGGCATTCTTCGCCGTCGGACCCATCGGTAATTTCCTCTCCCGGAGCTCCCGGACCTGCCAGAATGTCATTGACTGGCCCTGAGCCAGAAGCTCCAGGGGAGGGGCCCCAACAACGCCGCCGCCGCATACGACACTGTGCGGTATGCACGGGCGTCAGTACGATGAGCCTATGTACCCCCCGCAGGAAACTCCTAATCTTCCTAGACCTCGAGGCCGCACGCGCCCAGATCGGAGCCCCATAAAGGACCACTGAATCGACCGTGCCCACGTACAATTTGCGGACACGGCCGTCCGGCCCCCCAAGGTTGGGCAGCAGCCTCGAGAGTGAGGCCGCCACCCTCCCCATTTTGGGGGCCAGCTGAGCAAAGTGCTCCCCGAACTCCCATCTACTGTCGAGGTGGAGACCCAGATACTTCATCCGTGTCCCCACCTTGGCCCTGTGTCCGTCTACCGTCAGGGGTAGTCTGGGGGACTCCCCCCTCGGCCCCCTCGGGAGCCATCATGAAAGAAGATAGCTTCTGTCTTCCGAGGGGCCACCCCCAGACCCAGGCCTTTCATACCTCCGAGCACCCCGGCCACCGCGATATTCCCTCTCACGATCGCGTCCTCTCAGTTCCTCCCCCCAGCCACCACAAGAGTATCATCTGCGTAACAGATGACGTGGCAGCCGGGGGAAAGGACTCTCCCCAAGACCTCGTCGTACGTGAGGTTCCATAACAGGGGCCCCAAGACGGACCCCTGTGGAACCCCGCGAAGGATCTCCCGCCTTCTCAACTCCCCCCTGCGTCACGAAAGACTATCTCTCTACCCACGAAGTAGGCCCGGACCATTCTGACCAGATATCCGGGGACCCCGTGTGCCCGAAGACCCGCGTCCACCTTATCCCACGGGAGGGTATTAAAGGCATTGACTATGTCCAAAGACACAGCCAACGCCACCCCCCCCCCCCGGATCATCCGTTCCGAGCAGGCCCGCAGATCATCGACTGCGTTGATGGTTGACCGGCTCGCCCGGAACCCAAATTGTCGCGCGTTGATTCCCCCGCTCCCGCTCAGGTGTTCATTGAGCCGCCCCACCACGATTCTCTCCATCAGCTTACCGACCTCATCCAGCAGAGAGGCCGGTAGGCCAATGGCTCCGCGGGGTCCCTTCCCCCCTTAGGGAGGAGGACCAGTCTCGCCTCCTTCCAGGGGGAAGGAAAGACCCCCTCTTTAAGGCATCTCGTAAAGAGATACCTCAGCGGCCCCCCTACTTCGCCCATGGCTAGGGCCCAAACCCTCCCCGGGATGCCGTCCGGACCCGGAGCCTTATTCGTCTTCATTTTCCGGACAGCATCCCTCATTTCGTCAGCGGATACCTCCAACTCCTCCCCCCACTCAGGCACCCCTCCCAAGGGGGGGAAGGGCACCGCATCCCCGGCTCCCCCAGGGAAGAGGGCCCCAACCACCTCCCCGAGGAAACCAGGGTCCAGGGACTCCGTGGTCGGAGGCGCCCGCGGCCTCAGTTTATTGAGGACCAGCATATACGGGCGCCCCCACGGGTCCTCGTTAAGGGAGGAAATAAGGATTTCCCAGGCCGCCACCTTGGACCTCCCAATGCCTGCGCCGAGGGAGCACCGAGCCTCACGGTACTCCCACCGCGCCCGCTCGATGCCCGCCTCGTCCCTGTTCCTCCGCCTCAGATGCCGTTGGAGTCGGCGTTTGGCCTGGACCGAGGCCTCGTGGAGTTTCGCGATTTCCTCGGTCCACCAGTACGCCGACCTTCTCCCGCATCCCTTTCTCACCCTTGGCATCGATGCATCGCAGGCTCCCCAAAGAGCCTTGCGAAACCTCAACGCCAATTCCTCCACGTCCAGTCCTTCCCAGGATTAGACCACCCCCCCATACCCATAGCGAGGCGTGCACCGAGGCCATCAGGAGGTCCGGGTTAAGCCTCGCGAGGGACCACCTGCGCTCCTCCTCTACCATCGTCCCGGTGAGCGGCCGGCGGGCGGCCAGTCCGAGCTCGAATACCTGTGATCAGGCAGAGTCTCGAGCTCAGCGGCCACCCTCCAGCCGGCCACCATGCGCAAGGCCGCAGGAAAGGCCCATGTCAGATCGATGATGGACTCCCCCTGCGGCCTCACGCATGTGGCCACAGTCCCTTCGTTGAGCAGGGTCAGTCCCAGTGACCCCGCCCAATCCAACAGTGTATCCCCGCGCCGGTCCTCGTACGGGCAACCCCAAACCGCCGATTTGGCGTTAAAGTCACCCATCACAAGGACCGGCCCGGGGAGGCTACTCCTCACTACCCCCTCTACTTCGCCAAGCGCGGCCTCGAATTCGGCCAGGCTCAGCGACGGGGAGGTATACATCCCCACAACGCAGGTAGTCCCCCACCTCACCGCCGCGAAACAGACGCCGCTAGCCCCCATCCTGCAGGGGGGCGACTCGCTGTCGCCCCCCCGCACGATGGTCATGCGCGGCGCGGCTCCCCCGGGCCCCCGCCCGCAAACCAGGCTGGGTTCCCAGGGGAGACCGCGTACGGCTCCGCCACTACTCCCAACCCACAACCACGCTCCGCCAACGTGTGCAAGAATAAATCCTGCGCGCGTCGGGCGTGGTTGAGGTTGGCCTGTAAAATGGTATGGGACTTACCCCTATCCATCCCGCGCCTTCTACTCCTCCACCATGTTCCTCCTCACGGTCTCTCCCTCGGAGTCCTCTGCTCCTTGGATGGATCCTGCGGCGGCTGTTGCTGCTGTACCTCCACCTCCACCTCCATCCTTGTCGGGTCCTCTCCGGGTATATCCGGTTTCGCCGCCACCATCCTCCGTCGAGTGATGGGCGTGGGAGGGACGCGGCCCGTCACCAGGTTGCATCCCGCCTCGCCCATTTTGTGGTCCGCCTTCCTCCCGGCCTCGGAGCACAGTAGGCAGCAGGGGGCCGCCCGGCAGTCCGGTGCTATGTGGCCAGCCACTGCACACCTATAGCAGGTACGCGACCTGTCTTCCTTTCCACTACACCTAGCGGCAACATGCCCCTCCCTCCAGCATTTGAAGCAGTAGGAGGGGCGTGCCGCCGTCAGGTCCACCCTCACCGTTGACTACCCGATTCTGATACGGCCGGCCTTGGCCAAGTCGTCAGCCGCCGCTATCGGGCAACGGACCCAGGCCAACCCCATCCCATTAGTGGAGCTGGTGATGGAGGCCCTTACCTCACTCGGCTGAGCCACACCCCTCGCCACAACGGCCGCCTCGACCTCCTCTACGGTTACGGCCTCGTCCAGATCTCGGACCCGAACCATAGCAGTCGGCCTCGAGATCCTCACCTGGGGGTCCTCAGCGAAGACCGATCGCATCTCCGCGGCAAGGGCGACCGCATTGGACTCCCTTTCTTCTTTGGTGCCGCCCGGGATTTTAAGGACATACGCCCCCGTTATCCCACGACGGGTGCGCATGTCTTCGATTCCCAGGCTCTTCAACTTTTCCGCGCTGATGCCCCGTCTGGCCCTACGCATATCGTCCGCGTAGGTCCCCTCAGGGGCTGTGACAGTGATCGCAGCGGTGGAGGGCGCCCTCCGACCCCTTATTGGGGGGAGGATCGCTCGCCCCGCCGCCGCTCCCACTCTGTTCCGGCTTCTGGCCTGCAGACGCCGCACAGTGGGGCCAAATCCCGAAAAGCTGGCTAAAAGTCGAAAAATGAAGTTTCTTTTTAGGAGATTTAAAGTGTAAGGTTGGATAGACTGATATTTCAAATGTCTAACGGCATAGTTAGGAAAGGTCTATTGTGTATACTTGGCGGTTATAATCCAGTACAAAAGTGACCTTCGCACGAGTAGCACCTGGAGCGCACGAGAGAGAAAAATAGCGTTATATTAAGAAATTTGTCAAAATTCGTACAGTTTATCATTTTTAATTCTGAAAAATGGAGTCTTCTGTTGAAAGTAAGTAGAATATTATCATATGTTACACAAACAATAATAATATATAAATTAATACTTTAACAATCTTTAGAACGAAAAAAAATGAAAAATTACATGCGAACGTTTTAGAAAAATAGAGAAAAAGTTATAAGTTCTGCAGAGTTCAGCAAGGAGCTTTAGTTTAAATTGTAGTTTATACTATTGTTTAATAAAAGAAATGAAAACCAGCTGCTACTAGCTGCTACTCTGGTTTGGATGTAAGTTTTTATAAAAATAATTACAAATACGCGTTAATAAAGTATGTAAAAGACGCTTACATTTTTCATTTTTAAAAAAGAACTTGTAAAATATTTTCTAATATAATTAATATAATATGTATCAAAATATAAACTGTTTTTCTATATGAAAACTGTTGGAAATATATATACAGGGTGTATCAGACCATATATATACAGGGTGTATCATTCATTTAATAATTTAAATATTAATGTTTAAATTTTAATATTTCAGAATCTGCTGATAACAATAAAATGATTGGTTTATTGAGAGAGGAAATTTTTAAGCTAATGAAGAATAACTTAAATGATAATGCGACTGTAGCTTATGAAAAAATTGAAAAATTCATTTCTAACAAATTGCAACGTTCGTTTACGTTATCAGATGATAGGAAAGCAGTCATACGCAAATTATTACACGATTTTAGAACAAAGTGGCAAGATGTTGCAAGGATGGAAAAAAAATTTTTTTACAAATATCATGAATGGTTAAACGTATTCGTTCGTCTGGATAATATCAAAGATTTGGCTACGCCAGAAAAAAAAAGTTCAGGTCGCCCAAGTTCGGAATTTACGGATTCCAGTGAAAGAACAAAGCGAAGGAGGACCGAAGAAATGCGTTCACAATCAAGTACCGAAGACCTCTCTTATGCAACTCAAATGAAACTTCGAGTTTCAGGAAAATTGGATGCTGCGAAAGTGGTGAAAGATGTAACATTGGGCAGTCCATCAAAAGCTGAAAAATATCGAAAATCTTTGGAGTTTGTTTCAGAAACTATTCTTTCCGGCGATAAAGCTCTTTCGCTTCTAATTGAGCAGAAATTATCACGAAGTCAGTATGAGGGATTAAGAAATATAAGTTTAGAAAATAATTGTAAATTGTATCCATCATATAAAAAAGTATTAATAGCTAAGCGTAAATGTTATCCTGATAAATTAAGCATCACCGTAACTGAATGCAGTGCAGAAATAAAACTGCAGGCTTTGTTAGATCATACAGTTGGACGAATTTTATCGACTCAAATGGATGTCATTAAGAGCTTGAGTTCTGAAAAACTTAGTAACTTAAATTTGATTTGCAAGTGGGGTGATGGCAGCTCTGGTCAAAGTATATATAAACAAAAATTCAGTGATGATGACGGAAGCAAATCAGATGCAAATATTTTTTTAACTTCATTTGTTCCACTACAACTCATATCCGAAAATGAAGTTACTAATGCAAAAATTATCGTATGGAAAAATCCAAGACCTTCATCTCCTCGATTTTGTAGGCCGATTAAAATTGAATTTTTGCACGAAAATACGGAAGCAACTGTAAAACAAGTTGAATATATTAAAGAACAAGAGACAAAGCTTGTACCTTTTGAGACTGTAATAGATGGAAAAGAAATATCAGTTTCTTATAAACTTGCGTTAACGATGATAGATGGTAAAGTTTGTAACGCAATTACCGAAACTGCATCCACTCAACGTTGCTATTTCTGCCAATTAACATCAAAATATTTTAATAATATCGATGCAATTTTACAGAAAGAGATCAATCAAGATAATTTACAATTTGGATTGTCTACATTACACATGTGGATTCGCTTATTTGAATGCTATTTACATTTATCTTATAAACTAGATACTAAAAAGTGGCAAGCGCGAAGTAATGAAGATAAAGAAAAAGTAGAGAATAGAAAACGAATTATCCAAAACGGTTTTCCTCAACAATTAGGACTCATTGTCGATCAACCAAAACCCGGATTTGGTACGAATGATGGAAATACTGCTCGACGATTTTTTGAAAATTCATCTATTTCCGCTTCTATAACAGGCGTTGATGAAGATTTAATTAAAAAATTTCATGTTATATTGCAAGTTATTTCGAGTGGTCATGAAATTAATTTAATTAAATTTAAAGAATATACATTAGTAACAGCTCGCACATTTGTGGAATTGTATCCCTGGTTTTACATGCCAACTTCTGTGCATAAACTTTTGCTCCATGGCACTGAAATTATAGCTCATGCATTATTGCCGATAGGACAAATGTCTGAAGATGCGCAAGAATCTTGCAACAAATATATTAAAAGATACCGTGAAGACTTCACGCGAAAATGCAGCAGAACAAAGACAATGGAAGATATTTTTTTACGTCTGTTAGTGGCATCCGATCCCTTCATTTCAAGTTTAAGAAAATTGCCTCAAAAAAAATTCAAATCCTTATCATCAGAAGCAATTGAATTATTAATTTCACCAACCATTTACATGTCTGGTGATGGCTCTAACATGTCTTCTTCTTCGATATCACATTTTTCTGATTCTGACACAAGTAACTCAATGATGACGATGAATAATTTTCTCATGTAAAATAATACTTTAATACAGACTTATTTCTATATTTTACTTACAGAATTACAGAATTACAGGGTTACAGAATTATTAAATTAAAAGTTTATGACTTTTATTGTTTAAATATTTCATTTTGAAAAGTATAATAGTTTTCTTTGACTTCGTATGTTATTATATTGTATTATTGGGTTAGAGTAAAAGCTTATGGTTTTTATAATTTTAGTGTATGATTTTAATAGTTTTTTTCGTGGGTTATTGGGTTATTAGGCTTTAAAGATTATGGTTTCATTATATAAACGTTTATGTTCTTGTTATAAATCTTTTATTTTGTTACATAATATCTTTCTTCCAATTAAGTGTATTATATATTATTTCGATTAAATTTTATGTGTTTAAACATTTGTGTTCAACATATTGTCCGCCATTTTGTTTTTTTTTTCAATTCTGACTTTGGATTCGTAATCAGCGACCTCAAAAACCCCCATATATTAAATTTCATAAAAATTGAATAACGTTTTCATATTTTGACCAGCTTTTCGGGATTTGGTCCCACTGTGCGCCGGTGGCTGTCGGGGGGGAGCGGAGCTCTCCCCGGCCCCTTTCTTCCCCCTCCCCACCACCTTGGCCCATGTTGTGTCATCGGTCCTCTTCTCCGGGTACTTCTCCTTCTCACCCTCCTCTTGCGGTTGCACCTGTTTGTTCCCCGCTTTCCCATCCACTGGAGGAGCCAGGGGAGTTGCCGCTTCCTTCTTCTTTTTCTTCTTCTTCTCCGGCGCCCTCCCAGCGTTCGAGGTCCCCGGCATGGGGGCCTCGAGCGCCGGGAGAGCGTCAAATTCTATGGCGGTGGGAGGATCAGCGACGGATCAGCGACGGATCAGCGGGGGTCAACGGGGGGACCAAAAATCCCCACGACCCCCGGACGCTGAGCCTCCCCATCACCTCTCCGATAATCCGGTTTATGATCCCCTCCATTTGTTGGAGGAGAGAATAACTCGGGTCGAAGCCACTCGCCGCCCCTCTCAAAGGAGGGGGGAGCGGGCTGGCCTCCGCACTTGGCGGGGGACGCCCGCGCCCCCCCATCACCGCAGGCGGAGACGGTGACACCTGCAGGAGGGAGAGGGGGCGCGCGGACGGCGGGGGATGTTCCACCCTCCCCCGTCACCCGCCCAGCCCTCCATCCATTTCTCCAATGCACCTCTTCTTCACGTCCTGGAGCTCTTCCTTCAGTCTCCTCACCTTCCTCCTCAGCTTCTCGTTCTCCCTCTGCGTTTTCTCGGCTTCCCTTCTGAAGAGGGACGCCTGCTCCAGCTCCTTCTCCTTTCGCTCCTTGTCTAACTGCAGGTCTCTTACCTTCTTCCTCAGTACTGCCGTGACCTCCTCCGTTACTCAACAACTTCCCTCTTGAGTCTTATGCGCAAGGAGGTTTACCCCCGCGTGCACTTTAAGGGCCATCATCCTTAGAGCCCTGATATACGTGCCCTTAAGGTTCCTGGATGTTGTGGCCACCTTTTCAATGGTGCGAACCACCTGCATCACCTCCGATGTGATGTCCGGAGTTGGCTGGTTTTCCAACTCCTCCACCACCTCGTCGATGCTTGGTAGGTTCGCAGCCGGGGGAATTGCGAGGTTGGGATCCGCCATCCTTCTCTCCTCCCATTCCTCCCACTCCTGCTTCTTACTCTCCTCCCTAGCCCTCTGTTTCTCCCGGATCTCATCTATGATATTGGTAATCCTGGGCCTTCCCGGTTTCCTCTTCCTCTGTCTCCCTTCGGTTGCCGTCACGGATCCCTCGTCCTCCGTAATGGAGGCCGAGGGGGCCGAGTTGGACGAGGCGCCCCTAACCCTCTTGACGGCTTTGGAGGGGGCAAAGAGACGATCGAGGACGCCTCGCTCGACTCCCCCTCCTCGCGGATCAAGGTGGGCTCCTCCACAAAAATGACGGAATCCGCCGTCGCACCCCGTCGCCTCCAGCGGTGTGGACGCCCGTCTACCCCTAATTTGGTCCTCAAGTGGCCCCTCCATCCTGTCTAAGCGGACCATCGGCTCCAGGCTCCCGACGTCCGGGAGGCTGCCCGCCCTCGGGACGCCCGAGTGCTCATCCGCCATCTCCTACCTTTGGGGCCTGGCGATATTCGTGGGGGACCGAAGAATCAGGCTACTCCTACGTTTCGCGTTAAATATATCGAAATGCAAATTCTTTCGACGGGAGATAAAATTTCTCGGATATATAATCTCGGAAAACGGTCTTACATTAAGCTCGTGACACACGGAAGCTGTAAAAAACTACAAACAACCGAGAGATCGACTTCAATTTTAAAGATTTTTAGGTCTTATAAATTATTTCAGACGATTTATAAAAGATTACGCGTGTAAAGTTCGCCCGTTACAAAATCTTTAAAAAAAAGACACCGAATTTGAATTTGATAATACGTGCATCGAGTCATTTAATGAATTAAAATCGGAACTCACTTCGACACCGGTATTACGTCTGTATAATCCGGCCGCTGAAACGCAGTTGCACACGGACGCGTGCAGTACGGGCCTCGGCGCGATTTTGCTCCAGAGACAAGCAGATCACTCGTGGGCTCCGATTGCGTATTTTAGTCAGGCCACAAACAGCGCTGAAAGCAAATATCACAGTTATGAATTAGAAATGTTAGGTTGTGATCGGACGACTTATATATGGGTAAAATTATCCGAGGATGTAGCTCTCTTACCTTTAGTTATTACGGTCGCCAGCTTGTTTATCCACCAACAAGCAACGATTTTCGGTTGAGATAATCCCAATTCCACGTCGAGGTTCCTGGAATAAGACACCAGCTTCGCCTTATTGCGTCGAGCCGCCGTATCTGGTTACAAGATGGCCGCTGACTGCCTCGCCTTACTGCGTCACGCCACCGTATCAAGTTACAAGATGGCCGCTGACTGCGCATCAACGAGAGAAATTTGCGACGTATTCTCGTCGTGCTTCCTCTCGTTCTAATACTTCCTTTTCTGTTTCAGGTCGCCGCTGGACGATGGACTTCGCCGTTGGACAACGCTGGAAGGATGACGTCACCGCTATGGATTCCTCCACAGGTAAGTCACCGTGGTTGTTTGAAATATTCGTTTCACAAATATTTCTTTTTAGATCACTCCCGGATAGGCAAATCACTACCGGTATTAAGAATCTGGTAATTTATCACTTGGATAAATAATAACTGCTACCGATCAGATATATGTTTAAATTAATATGTTTAATAAAATAAAATATAACTGAACTCGGATTATTACAGTCTGTTTTCGCTTTAAAAAAAACGGTTGATTTTACACTATATCGCCGTGTACGCGGAACAATATTCGCACAGTATCGATTTCTTATTGAAAATTCCGACAGACTCGCTACGCGCTCACTATCAAAATTTCGCATCGATCGCATCCGGGAAAAAGCTCTCGACTGAGCTCTGCAACCCATTATATAGGCCTCTCCACTCTTCGCTATCCCCTCCAACAGCGCCTCTGGGCGGTCCGATGTGTTCGCAGACGCTACGCGCTGTTAATCAGGTCGCTTTCCCATTGGTTTAGACGTTTCTGCTGTGCGCAGACGCATTGCGCATGCGCACTTCGATTTTCTTCGCTCTTTTGCACTTAGTTTCTATGCGCAGTTGTACTTTTCATGCGCGAATCTTATTTTTAGATGCGCGTGACATTAATTTCTGCGCAATTAGTCTTTTACAATTCCCTTTTCTTAGTATTACTATAATATGTGCTCCTTTATTATTTTAAACATATTTCTACTATTTTATTAGACTTACATGCTAAAGTGCACTTTCGGTGTACACTTACTACACTTCCGTCTTCTTGGGCAATTTTCTTTAACGTGCTTCCCCAATTTTGCACTGTTTTCTTAACCTATCTAATTTCTTCTATGGTTAGGATATTTAAATCTTTACATTTTACTTTTTAATTATACATATATTTAATTCTTATTTCTACAGGATATATTTATATTTGGGTGGGTCCGGATTCTTCTTAGGCTTTTCCTCTCCTTTTCCCTCCTGGTCGTCTTTGAGCATCCTATCGAGTGTCACAAACGGTATTAATTTTCCATCCGGTCCCATTATCATAGCTTTCTCGGTAGATTTGTATTTCTTCACCTCTTTTTCCTCCGTCTCCATCTTTTGGCTGCTTCCTGATGTTCCTGGCCTTGGTTCTACCTCCTCCGGGTCTTGGGAAATCGAGGCGCTTTGAAACACCGGTTTCAAGGTGTTGTACGCGCTGTAAAGAGATTTTATTTGTATTTATATGGTCTAAATTTTACAATAGTAACAGATTGTAATGCAATAGTATATGCGGTTAAAAATGCAAATTTAAATCCAAGAATAGCGAGATGGACTCTCGTACTTTAAAATTATAGATTTGAAATAACTCACCGATCTGGTACACGCATGTCACACGTGGATGCACTTAGTCACAGCATTGTGTATGTAAATGAGCTTCTTCTTGGGGAATTAGAATTTCGTTAGTTGGCCGACCCTAAAATAGAAATTTCGAAAGAATTAGAGATGCGAGATAATGACAAATTTAGTTTAATAGATAGTCTTGTGTATCGACGCGAAAACGAGCACATGAAATTTGTAGTGCCAGAATCAATGATAATGAGCATTCTGCGAGCTCACCACGATGACATGGCACATTGCGGTGCAGAGAAAACATTATTTGGAATAGGGCAAAATTATTGGTTTCCCTCCATGCGGAAAAAGATATATGATTACATAGAAAATTGTCTTACCTGTCTTATGTCGAACAATTTCTCAAACAGATTTGAGAGAGAGACTGCTCTATATCCATTGCTCACCTCACCGTTGCAGATATTGCACGCTGACCACTTTGGTCCGTTGCAGGATACATCTGAAAATTATAAACACTATTTTATGTATTATAGTAGATGCCTTCATACGATTCACATGGTTGTTAGTGACAAAGTCAACGGGGACTAATGAAGTCATATTACATATGAAAAAGATCTTTTATACATTTGAAAAACCATTAGAGTTAGTGACAGATAGAGGCACTGCTTTTACGTCGAAGCAATTTGCTGATTTTGTAAATCAAAATGATATCGAGCATCGAAAAGTTGCGGTAGCGGCTAATGGAATGGTGAAGCATGTGAATAGGTTTCTTAAAACGTCTTTCACGAAACTGTTAAAAAGTTTAGGTGATTGGAATCAACATTTGGGAACATTACAATATATTGTTAATAATACATACCACTCAAGTATCAAAACTAGTCCAGCTAAACTTCTGTTTGGTTTCGACCAACGGAGTCACACCGATTCATCTTTTGCAGAATTCACTAAAGCCCTCACAAATGTTGATACTGATCTGGAAAAACAACGAGATGATTAGAGATAAAGCACTTCAAACAACTGAAGTAATTAGAAATTATAATAAACTTTATCAGGATCAGCGCAGTGCTAAACCAACAATTTATAGCGAAGGTGATTATGTACTAATCAGAGACACTCGTTCTGTACTTGGTGTTAACGCAAAATTTGAACCAAAGTATAAAGGGCCTTACCTTATAGCGAAAAGCCTTGAGAACAATCGATATGTCATACGTTACATTCCTGGCTTTAACTTGATAGCTAGGCTGTTAGACACAATTCCCTCTTCGGATCGGATTAAACCATGGGTTAGGTTAAAATAATTAACTAAATTTTAGTAATAAGATATTCTATCTGTAATTAGTTATGTAAAATTTATATTATGATGTTATATCAAGTCTCGCAATGTATACGCTAGTATATGTCAAAGAAAAATGTAATTATCTTAGTTAAATAGCACGCAGCAAATACTCGTCTATCTTCTAGTCACTACAATAACGATAAATTGCGTCTAATTGTTAACATAGTAAAATACGAAAACCGATAAGATAGGAAACTGACAGACGTACCGAGACGGCGCGAAAGGCCAAGATGGCCGAAGCTGTAAGATCTTAGGTTGTGATCGGACGACTTATTATTGGGTAAAAATATCCGAGGATGTAGTTCTCTTACCTTTAGTAAGAGTCGCCAGCTTATTTATCCACCAACAAGCAAGGATTTTGGACTTATACAAGCCCAACGCCAAAGTCGAGATCCCTGGAATATTCCACTGGCCTCGCCTAGCTGCGTCGCGCCACCGTATCAGGTTAAAGATGGCCGCTGACTGCGTCGCAACGATGGAAATTTCCGACGTATTTCCGTCGTATCTCCACTCGTTCTAATATTTATTTTTTCTGTTTCAGGTCGCCGCTGGACGATGAACTTCGCCGCTGAACAACGCTGACTGGATGACGTCACCGCTATGGATTCCTCCTCAGGTAAGTCACCTTTTATTTTGGAAATATTTGTTTTACAAACATTTCTTTTCAGATCACTCCCGGATGGATTAATCACTACCGGATTTAAGGATCTTGGAATCTATCACTTGGATAAATGATAACTGCTACCGTTCAATTTATATATATAAATATATATATTAATATTTATATTAATATTTTATATTAATATTTATATATTAAATATTTATATTAATATTTTATATTAATATTTATATATTAAAAATAAAATAAAATATAAATGAACTTGGATTATTACAGTTATTTCGCACTTGGACATGCAGTCCTCGTAAACACTATATCGCCGTGTACGCGGAACAATATTCTCGTCGATTCGTTATTTTAATGGAAAATTCCGATAAACGCTTACACGCTTGCTACCGAAATATCTCAACGAACGCATGCGGGAAAAAGCTCAATGTTTTAGTTACACTGTATCGCCGTGTACGCGGAACAATATTCTCTATACTTCGTTTTCTTTATGGAAAATTCCGATAAACTTGCTACGCGCGTGTTACCGAAAAATCGCAACGAAGACGCCCGGGAAAAAGCTCTCAAGTGAGCTCTGCAGCCCGTTCTATAGGCCTCCCCACTTTTGACTATCCCCTCTTTCGCTTCGCGGCCTGTTCCATTTTCCGCCGCTCGCCGTACGATCGGTTTTCGTACATGCGCATCGGTTCTGCGCATGCGTAGTACCTGCGCAGTGATTCTGCGCATCCTTAGTACACGCGCCGTGGTTCTGCGCATGTGTATTAGAAGTTTAACTATTCTAAGTGTTCGAAGTGAGATCAGGGTATCTCGCTGGTTAGGCAGTGACGGACCACACACACAAACCGAACTCCATGGGTTCGCCGACGCCTCGGAGCGAGGATACGCCGCGGTGGTGTACCTCCGCTCCGCCACCGAATGGCACACCGCAGTTCACCTGCTGGCTGCCAAAGGCAAGGTCGCCCCCGTGAAGCCGGTGTCCTTGCCTCGACTCGAGTTGTGCGCGGCCACCCTCCTGACGAATCTCACTGCTCACACGCGCACTCTCCTGGGTTTGCCCACAGCGCCAGTCTTCCTGTGGTCTGACTCCAGGGTAGCGCTGAGCTGGATCCAGGGGCATGCCTCCCGCTGGAAGACCTACGTGGCCAACAGGGTGTCACAGATCCAGGTCCAACTGCCCGACGCTCGATGGCGGCATGTGCCGGGAAAGGACAATCCGGCCGACTGCGCCTCCCGAGGAACCCAACCGGGTGACTTGATCGGCCATCCGCTCTGGTGGACCGGACCATCCTGGCTGCGGAGTGACAAGGCACTTTGGCCAAGCGACGACTGCGTCTTGCCAAACTTGGAGGTGCCGGAGCAACGAGCCGCCGGCTCGCTCAATACCTCCGTCAAGGCCATCACCGAGCCAGAACTCATTCTCCGTTTCTCGTCTTTGCACCGGCTACTCAGGGTGACGGCCTGGTGTCTTCGTTGGCACAAAATCGCACGGAAAACGCACAACGTCACAGACGCCGCACAAACTCTGGAGCCACGCGAAATCGAAGACGCACTTTTACGATGGGCTCGAACTTCGCAGGCACTGCACTACAAAACCGAGGTCTCATCACTGAGCAGAGGACGTGCTTTGCCACCACGGAGTCCGCTCACCAAGCTGAGCCCCTATCTGGACGACAGCGGCACAATGCGAGTCGGAGGCCGTCTCAAACACGCCATCCTGTCTCACGATGAACGGCACCCAATCATCATTCCGCCGGACTCCTGGATGGCTGGGCTCCTGGTGGACTCCTGCCATCGTAGGACTCTACATGGAGGAGTGCAGCTCACCCTCGGGCTACTGCGCCAACGGTTTTGGATCCCGCGAGGTCGAGCCATCGTCAAGAAGTCCATCCATCGATGCGTCACGTGCACCCGATGGCGAGCCACCGCACCGCAGCCACTGATGGGCAACCTCCCCCAGGAGCGAGTGACTCCGGCGCGTTCATTTTTGCGTACCGGAGTCGACTACGCCGGTCCGATCCTCATCCGGACCAGCAAGGGGCGCGGCCATCGAGCAAACAAAGGCTTCATCTCTGTATTTGTTTGTCTTAGTTCCAAGGCTGTTCACCTCGAGGTCGTCTCCGACTACACGGCTGAGGCGTTCCTGGCTGCCTTCCGTCGCTTCGTGTCCAGGCGAGGTCTCTGTCACGAGGTGTTCTCGGACTGCGGGACCAACTTCATCGGAGCAATCCGAGAACTCCGGGAGATGTTCCGCGCCTCAACTACCGACGGCCGTCGCATCGCGCAGGCAGCAGCTTCAGACGGCATTAGGTGGCGGTTTAACCCGCCCGCAGCTCCTCACTTTGGCGGACTTTGGGAGGCAGCCGTCAAGTCAACGAAGCACCACCTTCGAAGGGTTATCGGCGAGGCAACGCTCACCTTCGAGGAGATGACGACTCTCCTCGCACAGGTGGAGGCGTGCCTCAATTCGCGCCCGCTTCAGCCGCAGACCGACGATCCGGACGACTTGACGGCATTAACACCCGGTCACTTCATCATCGGAGCTCCTCTATTGGCCGTTCCGGAGCCGTCGCTTGCCACCGAGAAGGATAACGCGCTGTCACGGTGGCAACTCCTCCAAAAAATGCGCGATCACTTTTGGGATCGGTGGTCGCGCGAGTATCTACAGACGCTAGCCTGCAGATCAAAGTGGCAACGGAACCAGACCGGTCCCAACGTTGGCGACCTGTGCCTACTGCGGTCGGAATCGACACCTCCAACACGGTGGCCGCTCGCCCGAATAACACGCCTGCACCCCGGGGACGACGGCGTGACTCGCGTGGTCACCGTGCGCACAGCATCCTCAGAGCTCGTCCGACCACTCGCGAAAATCATCCTCTTGCCAGGAACCGACACCGCAGCATCTCCAACGCACTCGGATTCGTGAGCTCTTATGAACTCCGAACTTTCTTTCATGTCTCATCCACATTGTATAATATTCACTCACATTATGTTTCACGGTATCATAATTCCGGGAATCGTACCGCGCTTAATCACATGTAATAATATTAAGGCACATTCGATATTATGCGCGATCCGCGAGCCGCGTTATCAGTCTCTTTTTTCTTTTTCTGTTCTCTCTCCGGCGTCACAATTTCACGATCACGTTCACATTTCACTGCACTCGCGAGATTATTCTCAAATTCACTGTACATTTTCTCACTACTTTCACACGACACTATTCTCGCGAAAGACTCAAATAAACTGAGCCACACGTGTCTTTGTACTACGTCACGCATTCCATTCATGATCGCTATCAATAACTCGTCAATCGGACCGTTCGCGACACCTACCCGCGCATGAACACACTCGCAAATTTCGTCACGTACTGACGAGGCGGGCGGGATGTTCGAAAATCGTAAAATTCATTCCGAATTAAAATTCTTAAATATATTATATACATTTCGAATGATGTTTTACGACTCGAAAGTTCAAAATCAACGGGCTTCGAGAAACTTCTCGAGACCTCTAATCGCCAGAAAAACTCGATCGTTCGAGTTATTTTCAATTTTTTTGGGACATAAGAAACGCGTGTCATAAACACTGACAATAATAATCTCAACCGTCGACCAAAATCAGCGTGACGTACGGGCATGCGCGCCCATACGTCACGATCAGCTGATTGCCAATCAGCTGTTCCAAAAAAACTGCGCGCATGGCAACCGCGAAAAAGCCAACGTCAGACCTCATCGGCGGCCAATTATACGCAGCGCCATTAGGTCACCGCTAAATAATTAAAATTATTGGGCCACGTCGCAACGGGCCCAAAATTCCGCTCACCTTATAACGGGCACCGCACGCGAGCAAGCCCAAGTCTCGCACTTTTTGTCAAACCGCTTAGTTAAAACCGCTCCGCATAGTAAAAACCGCTTATAACGACCGCTTATTCTCTTGGACTTTCGCAATCTCTGTATCAAACCGCTGATTAACCGCATTACACGACCGCTTACGACTTTGGACAACGCATTTTTCTCGCTCTTGTTTCTCTACACCGCTCGCGATACCGCTCGCGAAAACCGCGCTCACTTTGTTACATCGCTGTTTCGCTAATCGAAATCACTGCACTAAACACTTGTCTTTCAATTCTGACTCCAATACACGTCAGTCTTTTGTGTGAACGAGGCGCACTTTTTTCGCTTTACGACCTTCCGGTCCTATCATCGCACTGTCGGATTCGTTCGCGAACACTAAGCCTTAAAATAAGAATCTTTACATAAAATATGCTTAATTTTAACGCAATTTACTTATCTTATAGATTTACTTGTTTTTGATTAATTTTATGTATTTTAAGTGCACTTTTCTACACTTTTGCTCTCTGTTTTACTATCTCTTGGGTAATTCTCTTTTAAGTGCGTCCCAATTTACACTTTCTTATATTATAGGTTAGGATATTAATTTTACAATATATTTACATATAATATCTATGTATATATTTAATCCTTAAATCTACAAGATATATTTGTATTTTGGAGGATCGGTAGTATTCTCTTCCTCCTTCCTGCCCTGGTCCTCCTTGGTTACCCTGTCCGGAGTCCTGAACGGGATGAGCTTTCCCTCTGAGCTCATTATCATGGCTCTCTCCGTGGATTTGTACTTCTCCACGGCCTGAATGGTCCCTGATGTCCCTGGTTTCGGTTCCGGCATTTCCACGTCCTGGGGAGTTTCGGTGCTCTGTAGCGTCGGTTGCACATCCCCGGCCAAGCCGTTTTGTCGCGACTTCGAGGCGTGGTGAGACGACTTTTTTGATTTGTCGCTCTTCTCCTCTTTTTTGTTGTTTTCAGAGCTTCTCGCTCTTTTAGATGATCTTAGTTGTCTTGCTTCTTTTAATATCTTGATTTCTTTTATTTTTGGTTTCGTTGATTTCATCCTTCTTATTAATTGTTCCATGGTTATATTTTCTTTATTGTCTTGTGGATCTTTGATTGTGATGCTATCAATCACTTTCCCTTTGATCGTTGATTTATTCTCAATACTTTCCACGATATCTTCTTTCTTGTCACTGTGTTGGTATTGAACTTCGCATTTGTTATTTTTGATTTTGACTGTACCCTGTATTTGAGTATTGTCGTCTGCCTGTTTTGTTAGCTTCTCGGTCATTATTATTGTCGTAACTCTATATTGTTGTTCTCCATCTTTCTTGATAATGGATGTGTTTTTGTATGTATTTGTTGCATCCCTCATCCGTAGGTTGTCGTAAATGATCTCTAAGATTAATGTTGTTCTGTTGGTTTCCTCTTGCCATTCACGGTCCAGTTTATCAATATCAAATTCGATATTCTCACCCTCGTCGTCGGATGATAGTATACAGTCCTTTAACAACTGTACTCTTTGTTCCCGCAATCTTCGGATTGCTTCCCTGTTGGCTTTCATTATTGACTTTTCCAACAGTCTATTCTCTTCCTTTTTCAAAAGATCTTCGCGTGGAGCGTTATTGTTGTCGTCCATCGCTAACCTTTCTTCTTTCGTCGTCGTTTCTTTACTTAATTCGCTGTTGCTGTCGTCTCGTGTACGTCCGTCGATGCACTGACTCATACTTGTCTCCGGTGACGCTGCCTCCCTGAAGGTTAGGTCGGTTTGTTCGTTATTCGGACGCGTATTAACATTAGCGATGTTTTCTAGTAACCCTTTTTAATTGGCTAATTATTATTTCTCTGTATTCTTTAATTGAATCAAGTAAATCTTGTTTTATTTCTACCTTTTTCTTAATCACGTACGTTTTATTCGCATTATCGCTTATCGGTGTACTTGTGATTAGATTTAATTTATTTAAAAAATTAATTTTAGATATTGGATTAGAGTTTGTATTTTCGCATATAGAATATGGGCTCGCATTCTGATATCTCTATTTTATCGCTCGCACTTAATTCTAACGCGTCGTCATTTGACTTAATTTTCTTAAATTGTTCGTCTGCACTTTCTTGCACTTTTGTGTCTTTTGACTGTTCGTTATTATTTCTATAATTATTTCGCACGCAGGTTTCCTTACTTTCTACGCACGCATTGTTCTTAACGTCCTTAAATTGTTCATTTGTCATAATTTGACTTTTCTCAATGCAATTTAACGCTACTTTATTATTATCACACACTGACTCTATTTCGGTTCTCGCATGATTTATTTCACCATCTTTCGCGTTTTCTATTGCTTTTTTGCTAATATCATCGCTCGAAATTGATTTTCCGCGAACTGCACTTTTTACACTTTTTCCAGTGATATCTGCACTTTCGGGTTCTTCTTTGATTACGATGATTTCTACGTCCTCCTCTTCGGATTTCGGCTCGTTCGGATGTCGTCCTTCCTTCGTGGGCTCGTTCGACGTTTTCCTTTCTCCGGGTCACCGTTCCTTGGATTCCGTTTGTTTTTCGTGGTTTCTCAGACATTCCGCATACAATTTTGTCCTCTGAAGGACATCTTTCCAGAGAAAAATAGGGATGTATGTGGGAGGAGGTCGGACGTGTCTTTACGCCCATTTGATCAACGAGCGACAGAATCCATCCATGGCAACGGCATTGACGCATATCCTGTGGAGAGAGCATTCACACATTTTTCAGCCTAACGAATAATTGCTAGAAAACAATATTCGCAGACTAGAAAAATATGTGAGGCGCAAGTGGCTGGATCGGGAATCGAACCCGAGTCTTTCGCTGAGAAAGATAGGGATGTATGTGGGAGGAGGTCGGACGTGTCTTTACGCCCATTTTATTCTATTTTGTTAACTGGAAATCTTTGTCTGATTTATCTTGGGCTATATTTTTCAGTCCAAGTTTTTTACACACATGACGTCCCACGATTATGTATGGTTTATCATGTTGTATCACTACGGCTTCTTCGTAGGTTTTCTCGAATTTTACTTCGATGTTAATTCCGACTGCTTTGAATCTGATTTTCCTTTCGTTTCTCAGATACGAAGGTATGCTTTTCGTCGATTGTTATTTCTTTTTCTTTTTCGGAAATAAATCGTGATATGCATATTATGTGCCGCATTCCTTTCTCACTAATTTGACCTGATCGTTTTCTTTTCAGGCTCCTTTCTACGCTGGTTTCCGGGATGTCGTCATTGGCTTCGTCGTCCTCTGCTGCTCCTGGTTGCTGCACCTCCTGCACTTCGGACTCCTGCTCTTCAGACACGTTTTCGGATTTTTTGGTAAGTAAATTTGATTTTTCACTTACTCTATCTAATTCTGCTTTCCTTTTCAGGTTTCTACAGAAATTTTCGATTTCCTGTCTCTGAGGTTCGATTGTTCCTCGTTTGACCGAAATCATTTATTCTTGCCACCGGTTTCAATTTTGCTTCCCGATGTGGTCTTAATAATCGTGAATTGAATATTCCGATAGTATTTCCTTCTTCATCCTCCACAGCATAGGCATTTGGTCTTATCTGGGCTCTGATTTGATATGGTCCATCATAGACGAGATGTATCTTTTTCGTAAGCCTGCGGCTCGCATCGCTTCGTCGATGGATTTTCATCCACACTTTCTGCCCTTGAGTGTAGACTTCCGCCTCACCGTGTTTATCGGCTTGCTTCTTTCTCTGTCCAGCTCGTTTTTTTAGAAAGCTAGCTGCACTTTCGATTTTCCTTTCCAGTAGTAGGTCCTCGTCCTCCTCCTGGTCTTCCTCTGGATATAATCTAGGATCCATAGGTAAGTATCCTTCTTGTTCCGGGTGTAGTTCCAATGGTACACACTCCGTACTTCGATGTTTAGTCGAATTTATCGTTCTTTCCGTCCTGGGAATTATTTTGTTCCAGGACGTGTGTCTATCGTGCGCGTAAACTCGAATTATTCGTCCAAGTTCGTGCATCACCCTCTCGACGGGATTGCTCTACGGGTTATATGGTGTAGTTCTTCTTATGGCGAATCCCATGTTCTCCACGAACTCTCTCCATCGGTTGGTTATGAACTGGCCTCCATTGTCGGATAGAATTTCCTCCGGCATTCCCAGTTGTGGAAAATGTTCCAACTGCAACGCGTCCATGATTGTGTCGAGTTTCTGGCTTCTCATTGGATACAGCTTCGTTAGTTTCGAAAACTGATCCATAACGACCAATATATATTTATATCCCTTTGGTGTTTGTGGCAAAGGTCCAAATATATCGATCGAGATGACTTTACCCGGTCTTTCCGGTAAAATAAAATATTCTACTCCCCTCGTTGGTCGAGTATAATATTTCGTCGCCTGACACTTGTTACACGATGCAACTACGTCTCTAGCTACTCTTTCGAGATTTTTGATTTTAAAATATTTATTCGCGAAATCCGCGACTTTATCCGTCCCGTAGTGTAAGAGATAATCGTGTATTCTATCGATTAGATCCCAACTTATTTTATCCGGAACGATTATTTTTTCTCCCGACGTTTCGCGAATTCTCACTAATCCGTCGCGTATGTAAACGTTCAAATCTTCGCGCGTGTAATCATGCAATGTTTGACATTCTTCCTGCGCTTGTTCGATTAATTCGCACCATGTTACGGTGTCTAATTCGTCGTTCGGTTTAGCTATCGCGGCTATCCGTTTTATTGATTTTTCTTATTTAACGTACCTGTTGTTTACGTTACGTCGCGATAATGTATCCGCGATCACGTTTTCTTTTCCAGGTACGTGGCATATTTCGATATCAAACTCGTTAAGAAATGTTATCCATCTCGCGATCCTCGAACTATCGTCCGCACACGCTGACAAAAATTTCAACGCGCGATGATCCGTATGGATTTTTATACGCTTTCCTAGCAAGCTTGCATACCATTTTCTCTAGTGCCCACACTATCGCTAAACATTCGAGTTCAGTAATAGTGTAGTTAAGTTCTGCACCTTTTAGGCTTCGACTCGCGTAAGCCACTGTATATTTAACGTCGCTATTTTCCTCGTCGTACTGATATAACATCGCACCGAGTCCAAATTTTGACGCGTCTACATATAAGCCAAATTTTAAATCTGATCTTATAATGTATAATTTAGGCGCCCTTTCGAATGCCCTTTTTATTCGATTGAATGCTCTGTTGGCTTCTTCAGTCCACTCAAATTTTACGCCTTTGCAAAGCATCGCTTCTAATGGTTTGGTCATCGCGGCTAAATTTTTTATGAACCATCGATCCCAATTAACGAGACCGAGAAACGCTTGAATTCCTTTTTTATTTCGCGGTATCTCGAAATCCCGTATAGCTCTCTTTGTGTCATCGTTCATTTCAACTTGAATGCTGTCGAACTTATGTCCCAAAAATTTAATTTCGAATTTAAAAAATTCACATTTTTCCTGATTTAAACGAAATCCTACGCTTTTTAATTTTTCGAGCACGTAGTTTATATGGAAAATGTGTTCCTCTTTTGAATCTGACGCGATCAATATATCATCTAGATATATTATTGTGAACGCATCACAATCCTCCCCGAACGCTTTATTCATCGCTCTGGTAAATGATGAACCCGATGTTTTTAATCCGAAAGGTAATCTTCGGAAAACATACGTTTGGTTATCAAACATAAAACCGGTATATTTTTTACTGTCGTCCGTCAGCGGTATTTGCCAGAATGCGCTGGTCACGTCCAAAGTTGAAAAAAATTTCTTATTCCCGATTCTACGGAAAACTTCTTCGATCGTTGGAGGTTGATCATGCTCGTTACACATTCTTTTGTTAAGCTCACGCGCATCGAGACACAGTCTAATTTCTCCCGATTTTTTAAATCACGACTACTAGTGGATTTACGAACTGAGTCGATGATTTTTCTATTATACCTGATTTTTGAAGATCTCTCAGGTGTTGTCTTACCTTTGATCGATGAGCATCCGGTACTGGATATGGCTTCATACGGAAAGGTCTATCGTGATTCATAAGGATTTGATGAGAATAATGATTAACACACCCTATCCTATTTTCGAACACATCTTTGTGTTCCTGCAGTATTTTATTTAAGCATTCTTCGGTTTCTTCCACCGAAAGAGCAAATATTTCAGCGCTGTGTTGCTTCCCGTCGCGGAATTTTATCTGCACGTCATTCGGCTCGCAATATATCGCTATGTAATTTTGTCGCATAAAATCGAGTCTTAAAATTGCATTATACGCGAGTGTCTTTGCTACTACGAATTCGTGAGTAAATTCTTTATCGCATAATCGGAAACTTATCTGTTTGCGGCTCTATTTGCGGCTGTTTGCGATTTGTCCGTGAACGCGCCTACAAGCGAAAATTTTCTCAGCGGTATCACTCTTGTTATCGCTTTAATTTCAACCAGCGAATCAAATAACGCTTTCGTCATTGCTGATATCTCGGCACCGGTGTCGAGCAATGCCTTTACGCTCATGTCACCTACCTTGATATCGATATACGCGGAACCGATTGATTTCTTTTTCTGTTGGTCTTCCCGAATCAACTCATCGACTTCGTCGATTATTTTATTAATTCTTACGGACGGTATTACCCTTTTATCAGTTTTGATCCGTTCCGTTTCGAAATCATGTTCGGAATGGTTTTGAACCATCCCCTTTAATTCCGCATTGTGCGTAGTTTGTGTGCGTCGCAGCACCTTATCACGTTTGACTCTATCGCTTTTAACGCGCACTCTGTCTTTCTTTAATGTCGCGTCACAGTACTTTTCCGTTGTACGCGTCATTTCGTCACGCTCGGCTATATTGCCTTTAGCGCGCTCTCTGTCTCTCTTTAACGTCGCATCCCGGTAATTTTCCGTTCTACGCGTCTCTTCGTCACGCTCGGCTATATCGCCTTTCACGCGCTCTCTCTCTCTCTTTAACGTCGTATCCTGGTAATTTTCTGTTCTACGCGTCTCTTTATCGCGCCCGACTACGTCGTTTTTAACGCGTTTTTTGTCTTTGGAACTTTCCGTCGTCATGGTTTTTTCCGGCTCGATATCGTCTAAATTTATATTTTCCAAATTTTCCTCGATATCTTCTACCAACCAATCAACGTTTGTCGTCCCTTTTTCGCTCGGTTTAAACTCTTCGTCGACATTTTCGTCGTTTAACGATTTATCCGTTAATACGTTTGATTTTAGTCTGTCGATCTTCGGGATTTTTCCTTCGCGATTTAATTCGTCTTTATTTTTTGTCGCGCTTTTTGACTTTATATCGTCCTCGACGTTTGTTTTTAATTTCGCGAATCGCTTTTCGTTTACACGATCGCGTTCGACTTTATTTTTATTTTCACGTTTATTTGGTCTCTATCTTTTCGCCCAAATAATCGCTACTTTAGGCGATTTTTCCTCGCTCTCGTCGTCTTCGTCGGACTCTTCCATTCGGTTTTAGTTACACTGTATCCGCTTTTACGACCGCCAGATTACGCTGCGTCGAAAATCTTTTATTAAACGCGGCTTTATCCGTTTTCGCGGACACGTTATTATTTTTTGGTTTTTCGTTTTTATTTGCAGTCTCATCCGTTTGATCTTTTTTCGCGTAATAACTTTTGTCGTGGTCCTCTTTCGATTTCTCGAAATCTCTATTTTTCGTATATTTATTACTAACATAACGATTTATTTTCATTCTCGTCGCGATTCGGCCTTTTCTCCTCCGCGACTTTGTTTTTATTCCACGGTTTTACCGCATCTTCGCGTTTTTTATTGTTACGTCCCGCAACAAAATTTTTATTTTTATTTAAACACGCAAAATTTGCCTCTATAATATTTAAACTGTAATTCCACCGACGAGCATATAAATCTTAATCCCACCGCGTAACATATTATTGTTAATATAATTAATGTTGTTAATTAAAATTCCATCACGCCATCTATTATCACCAATATTTCTTATTATGAAATCTCACCGCGCAATGTAATATCACCAATACTTATAGTACATCAATATCATTCCGCCGCGCGATATACTATTGTCAATATCTCCAAAAATAATCTTTCTTTGTTAAGAAGCTAGCTATACATAACATAACCTCACTTAGGAATGATAGAAATAATTTTAAGTATTTGCTCACATATAGTATCATCCGCATAAAAATTACCTACTTTACCGACAATAGGCAAAATCACCCACACAAAAGTTACCGACAGTCGATAAAGTAAATTCCTACTTTACCGACAGAGTAAAAGTTACCGACAGAAAAATTACCGACGGTCGATAAGGAAGTTTTCTACCTTACCGACCGAGCAAAAGTTACCGACAGAAAAATTACCGACCTATGATAACAAAGTTACCGACGTTACCGACTGAGGATAAAGTCATTTCCTACCTTACCGACAGTGAAGACTGCCCGTACCCACATTACCGACAGAGGGCAGCGCCATCTCTGGGGTAGCGATGATACTAACTTTACCGACATATAAGAGAATACCTCCTTTACTAATATGTAATCCTGATACACAAGAAATTTTACAAATAAAAACCAAAAGACTTTATATACATATATATATATTTTTGAACATGTCTCGGCACCGACTACATGTATATCTAATTATTTTGAGGCCTAAATTATATCAAAAATCATTGATTCCAGATTAACTCGAAAAATACTATAAATAAAAATCTTATGACAATTTTCCCTTAAGGAGCATAAAAAGTCAGACCGACACATGTATACATAATTATGAAAACTCCAATACTACTAATTTTATAAACGAAGCTTAAAATATAATTTTCCGTATGCGATATTATGAGTCATCATCACATTCCAAACTAAGACTATGGAATATTCCGCTCGAATACTATTGCACAACATTACGCAACATGATGAAATAATTAATTATCATTAAGTAACAAATGAATTTATTATTATTAAGCGTATGCAATAACTTCCATTTATATATTAATCCACAAAAAATCCGTTCAAGTGAACATTGCGCAACATAACGAAATAATTAACTTATTGTTAAACATTAATATTGTTACGTCCCCAGTTCCTCAGGACTGGTCTGGAAGTCTTACTTTCCCAGTTGGACGCAATTAATCTCTCAATTTGTTTTAGGGCAACCTGCTAGGCCGGCTAAACCCTGGGACGCCGAGAGATTGAAGGTCTATTGTGCTTGGCAGAGAGGATTCAGGAGGGAGTGAGAATAAATATATGTATTTGTAAGCAAAATCTTTATTTATTTTCTTTCTTTATTTATTTCCTTTCTTATTTTCTTCTATCTTTTACAAGCTAGATAAATGGTGGTATTTATTAATTAATTAAATTGAGGTTATTCGAAAATCCTTCGGGTGAGGGGATCGTTGAAATTCAAAGGAGCGGTTGAAATTGCTGATAAAGTATAGTCTGAGAAGAATAAATTGTATTAGTACTATAAATTATCGATCTATGGTAAACTTTGACTCTCGAAAATTACCGACCGTCGGTAATGTAGATTTCTGTTTTACCGACCGATGGTAAGTTAGGTTTCTGTTTTACCGACCGATGGTTAGCGGCACTTTCTGTTTTACCGACCGATGGTAAGTTAGATTTCTGTTTTACCGACCGATGGTCAGCGTCACTTTCTGTTTTACCGACCGATGGTAAGTTAGATTTCTGTTTTACCGACCGATGGTTAACGTCACTTTCTGTTTTACCGACCGATGGTAAGTTATCGACTGATGGTAAGTTATCGACCGATGCTAAGTTATCGACCGATGGTAAGTTTTGATTGATGACTATTGGAAAAATTACCGACTGATGGTAAATTAGGATTATCGAGAATTTATTTGTTTGAAATGTTAATGTGTTATCTTGGTTTCAAATAAATTCTTATTTATTTTGTTTCTCTGAAAATCGAAAAGGGATTCGAGGAAAAATCAGGAGTTTGGATACGCTGACAAGGTATCCACCTATCATACGGCTGGCTTAGTATTAACCTCGTAAGGTTAGGTTATAGTCGCAAGTAGTGATAATGATTCAAATTGTTATAAACTAAGCCAGTGTATTGTCTCTAAGTCCTGGGATGTATCTCGTATTTTGAAGTTAAGGCTAAATTCAATCCAAGATCAAAAGGTTAACTTCTATCATTGAGATAAATCCCTCAAGATAATTGCCTATTAATCGAAAACTGTATTTTCGCCTACTCAAACGTCGATTGACAGGAGGCCGCTTATTTTTTCTATTGCCTCACCAGCTCTAGGTTGAGAAACAACCTCTATCATGGGAATAAATTCCTCAAGATAATTATTTTTCCACCGAGCCAGACTTGGGTTCGACCTGCCGCTGCAGTTTCGCACTCGCTCACTGTCTATCGCGTCGTCTTATCAAAGAGATAAGTCCCAGATAAATTTTCCAATTGGAAATGATATTTACTAAGTTGAATAATTGGATTAAGGGATACGGGTAATCAAAGGTAAGGTTCCCGAAATGTCGCGCACTGTTTCACTGAATTTAGTTGTTAGTAGAAATTAAAGGTTAGATTAATGACAAGTGGCCGGATATTTACCAGTGTCTGAAATGTCCTAGTGTGTGAAGGCTGCTTCCCTTCACTAGGCTGATGAGTGGATGCTGCTTCCTTCCGCTGGATACCGTCTACCTCGGTGACAGTTCGGGATGGAGGTTGCAGTCCAGGAGTTCGATTGAGAAACTCAATGTTCAATAGTCACTGAATTTATTAACTGAATACACGTACAAAATCTCGGAGATATAAGTATTAACTTGAAGATCGGTGGGCAGAATGCCAGTTATTAACTGTTGAAAACGTTGGGCCAAATGCCAGTAGTTGGTAACTGTAGTAGATCGTTGGGCAAAGTGCCAAGTTAACACTGTGAATATCGTTGGGCCAAATGCCAAGTTAACACTGTGAATATCGTTGGGCCAAATGCGAGGAGGACCGCTCTGCACGGGTTTATATAGTCGTCAGTCCCAGTTTTGCACACGGTCCCAATAGTAGGAGATGCGCTTCTCCGTGGAGGGAGTCGAGCAGTGATTGGTTCCCTCCTCTGCTTCTGGCTGCGCGCGCCTCGAAAGATGCGTGCGCCTCGAGGGATGTGCCGCGTTGTCAACGGGTGATTGGTTTTCTCTGACGTGATTGTTGCGCAATGATTTGGGATTGGCTCCCGCTGACGTGACGGATGCGCGCGCCTTGGAAGATGCGCGCGCCTCGGCGTGGGCGGCGCGGTCGCTCATTGGTTCCCTTCTCCGGGCTGGTTGCGCGCGCCGCTGGCACAAGCGTGGGGAAGATGCGCGCGCTGCTGGGCGTTGCCGCAGGAATTGGGCGTAGTTTGGGCGTAGTTTAATTTGTAGATGGTGGGACTCTTCAGAATTGGAGTGGGGGTGACGGAGCGGTCAGTATAGAATCGGCTATACTGGTTACATTGTATTTTGACACATAAGATTTATAATAATTATTAGACCATCAGAATTTCTTTGCAGTTTACATGCATATATTTTCTAATGTAGTTTTTTTAAGCTCTAGCTGTAGAAATGTCAACGGAGTTTCTAGCATGCTCCGTTCGAAAGTTCATTTTTGTCTCTATGTATTATTATGGAAAATGCTTTTAAATATTGTTAATAAATTCTGACATCATAATTATTATAATTACAATTATTATTTAACATATAAGTATTTATGATTATGCGGTGGGATATAAGTATATAAAGACTATAAATTATTTCAGTAAATGGTGCAACAATTTTTATTCTTTGCTTTTATTTTTAATATTTATCCCTATTGAGTTCTTGAATAAAAATTATTGCATATACTTAATATTAATAAGTTAATTATTTCGTTATGTTGCGCAATGTTCACTTGAACGGATTTTTTGTGGATTAATATATAAATTGCAGTTATTGCATACGCTTAATAATAATAAATTCATTTGTTACTTAATGATAATTAATTGTTTCATCATGTTGCGTAATGTTGTGCAATAGTATTCGAGCGGAATATTCCATAGTCTTAGTTTGGAATGTGATGATGACTCATAATATCGCATACGGAAAATTATATTTTAAAACTTCGTTTATAAAATTAGTAGTATTGGAGTTTTCATAATTATGTATACATGTGTCGGTCTGACTTTTTATGCTCCTTAAGGGAAAATTGTCATAAGATTTTTATTTATAGTATTTTTCGAGTTAATCTGGAATCAATGATTTTTGATATAATTTAGGCCCTAAAATAATTAGATATACATGTAGTCGGTGCCGAGACATGTTCAAAAATATATGTATATGTATATAAAGTCTTTTGGTTTTTGATTTGTAAAATTTCTTGTGTATCAGGATTACATATTAGTAAAGGAGGTATTCTCTTATATGTCGGTAAAGTTAGTATCATCGCTACCCCAGAGATGGCGCTGCCCTCTGTCGGTAATGTGGGTACGGGCAGTCTTCACTGTCGGTAAGGTAGGAAATGACTTTATCCTCAGTCGGTAACGTCGGTAACTTTGTTATCATAGGTCGGTAATTTTTCTGTCGGTAACTTTTGCTCGGTCGGTAAGGTAGAAAACTTCCTTATCGACCGTCGGTAATTTTTCTGTCGGTAACTTTTACTCTGTCGGTAAAGTAGGAATTTACTTTATCGACTGTCGGTAACTTTTGTGTGGGTGATTTTGCCTATTGTCGGTAAAGTAGGTAATTTTTATGCGGATGATACTATATGTGAGCAAATACTTAAAATTATTTCTATCATTCCTAAGTGAGGTTATGTTATGTATAGCTAGCTTCTTAACAAAGAAAGATTATTTTTGGAGATATTGACAATAGTATATCGCGCGGCGGAATGATATTGATGTACTATAAGTATTGGTGATATTACATTGCGCGGTGAGATTTCATAATAAGAAATATTGGTGATAATAGATGGCGTGATGGAATTTTAATTAACAACATTAATTATATTAACAATAATATGTTACGCGGTGGGATTAAGATTTATATGCTCGTCGGTGGAATTACAGTTTAAATATTATAGAGGCAAATTTTGCGTGTTTAAATAAAAATAAAAATTTTGTTGCGGGACGTAACACCTCCCCCCTAATGAAGACAAAATCCGATAGTTTTCAGAGGATTTTGTTTGAGGGAGTTAGATATTCTCATCTATGGTGTTTAAGCGATTCTTTAGGTTAGTGTAAGGATTTTGAATATTCACCTCTTCGGTGTTTTCTGCGTTGCTAGCTTTTGATGTCCTCGGCGGTTTAACTGGTTGAGGTTGCTGTGTGATTATTTCTGGAGGTGCGTTTGCTTCCGCGGTGGGATTGATTGTGACATTAGTTCCGTCGTTGTCCGATTGGTGTCCGTTAGTTTCCTTTGATCTCCGGGAAGGGGGTTCCTTCGCCAGATGGAGCAGCAGATTTGCGAGGGAGCTCCATACAGCTCCTAATAGATGTAGGCTGCAACCATACACTGTATGCAAGGCATAACCATGGATTATAGTATCGATTAATAATTTGATTATACGAATGATCATGAATATTCCAACGAGTCCAGCGGTCGCAGATCCGAAGTTAACGAATCCTCTCCAGATTCGAGAGGCGGTGCTCTCGACTATTTTGTTTAAAGAATCTTCATTAAGTAAATTATACACTGATATTCCGTCAGTATTGACGCTGTGGCCCGTTAGTCCTCGAGCTACAGTGTTCAATAATGCTGGTTTCTCGGCAGGAAACATAATGTGGTCTCTTAACTTTTTTAGATCGACTTCGGAGTAGATTCCACTCACGGCTAGTGGCCCGGGAGTGAGATACTTCCATGTTAAAGAGGCCATAGGCTTAAATTGTTCAGGCGATACTTGTCGGACTTGAATCGTAGGTGTAAGCTGTATCCAGGTATCCTCTATACGGTATAAGGTAGGTAGTTCCATGCTGCACTCTCGTTCATTTCCGAGCTCCGTGATAATTCTAGATTTAGGTGTTAAGAAGAAAGTATTATTTCTTATAGTAACAGGGAGTTCGGTATAGCATTTTTCAGTTCTTCTTGCCATTGCTTCCACAGGAATACATTTAACTATGTGGACGGCTTCTCCTGCAGTGACGGCCATGTATCCAGGGCCTTTCATCAGCCGGTAGGCGAATTCATCTGGTTGGAGAGCGGCGAAAGATAAAGCATTTGTTATTACTTGTCTTTCTAGTTCGCATTTTTGAGAAATGACGTTATTATATAGGGATGTCATTTGCTGTTTGACGTGTTTTTCGATGTATACGAATTTGGAATTCATATATGTAAAGATG
Source organism: Camponotus vicinus (assembly GCF_025532165.1). Classification (NCBI taxonomy): domain Eukaryota; kingdom Metazoa; phylum Arthropoda; class Insecta; order Hymenoptera; family Formicidae; genus Camponotus; species Camponotus vicinus. Next base: position 11,158,504 of record NW_028141979.1, read on the forward strand.
TCTAAATTATTAACGGCGATGGTTCCTTGTTTCGCGAACGTATTTCCTGGCTTTACTTCTAGGATGAATAATTTCGGATGTTCCGTGCATAGCAGTGTGTATCCACACAGGGGAAGTTCCTTAGTCTTCATAAGAGCAAAGGTAATTTCTTGAGTTACTAGGCTGTATATTACTGGAGAATCGGAGTGAGAGCTGTCTTCGAAGATCTTGTTTGCTGGTCCTTCATAAAGGACATCGTATCGTTGAAAATTACATGTATCCGTAGGCACGGGTTTCCAATAAGTATATCCATCGTCGGCGTCTAGACAAGAGCCGGCAGCAAGATTGCATACCGTTCCTGATCTTAATTTAATTTTTCCAGTATTTATTTGCACTGGTACGTAGGCTGATTTCAAAGTAATTTTTACAGCGGCTTGGACAACTACATTGTCCCAGGTTCCATATGGATCGGAATATTGCGCTCCTTTACAATATCCATCGACTTGCAATCGTCCCCTAAGGGTGACACTTCGGTACGTCGTTTGATTAACCTTGATCCCAAGGATTAAAACGTATTCGGCGAGTGTTATACTCCCGTCTTGAAACATGCGCAAGCACTGGGAATGTCCGGTTTCGTGGACATAGTCGGCTTTTCCGTTGTGAACGGCTGAGATATGTGAGTGCATTCCGCAATGGAAAATAGTTCTTGAAATTTCGATCTTGCACTGAATAACTTCAGTATGACTGTAGTCAGATAGTTGTAACAATTGGATATGGACACTAGATGTATTTGGCTTTCGAATTTTTAAGTCACATTCGCCAACGTCAAGAAGAGAGACCGTAGTGACGTTGAGGTTTTGTCCTCCGCAATCGAATCCAATTAAAGCGGATGCTTCACTTAGTAAGATTATTAGGATAAGGGACGTCATTATGTCTGAAATAATGATCCCTAACGTAAGATATATATATATATATATGTATTTTTGTATTATATGATTACATGAGTAATAACTAGTACTTATGATTACTGCTAGAGTATATGGAATATATATGTGTATTCATTTGCGGTGAGATTATTGTTTTAACATAATACACCGCTGCCACCAAAATTTTATTATTTTTCCTTAAGCGTTAGATTTCCCACTAAAGTTATTTAGTTTTATATGTATATATGTATTTGCGGTGGGATATATATATATATATATTTTTTTTTATCGCGGTGGGATTATTTCTTTAAATTAGCTGCCACCAAAATATTTTATTTGTATTAATATATATATATATATATATATATATATATACATTAATTTTTCATTACTATTATTCTATTATTTTTCCCGAGTCATACACGTATATACTCTAAATGGTTAATTATATTATTTTAAATATGTACGCTGCCACCAAAGTAATTAATATGTATTTGTTATACAATTATATACGACTGGTGCGTTTTTTCCTATAAATATGGTATATATGAGTGTATATAATAAAGGCTTCTTCAAATGGAGGTAAGCATTATGCATGCGTTAATATTAATGTTAAGACTCTTATAGTGATTCTATGCGATTTACTAGATCGTCTCTAGTTTCTAAGTCAAGATTTGCTTCAGGAACGCTATATTCGATTCTCAGAGTTTGTGAATTTACGATTAGAGCTACTAATCGTTTACAATTTTCTTCCTCTCCAGATACGTGTTGGAGGAATTGGTAATATGCGCGTGTACAAGTTGAGCATTCTATAAGTGGTTTATTCTGATAGCATTTCCCTCCGCATATCCGACAGGCGATTTTTGGCACATTTCCAAAATGGAATGCATGTAGATATTGCGTTAAGACGTTATTATAAATTCGAGGTTTATAACATTGAGCGCAGATTATGTAAGGATTTTCGGAACCCATGACATCGTGTGTCAGAGTTATGGTACATTTTATGTTTAAGCTATTGAACAAAGTATTATCGAGCAGAGGGTGGACTGATGTCTTGGCCTTAATTGGTAGACACATCTTTGAATTCAGGAAATTTGACCCTGATTATGTGTTCTGCAATAGGCGAAGGCATTTATGTCATTTATGTTCCTCCCACGTTTTCTTTCAATTATGGCTCTTTCGAGATAAGTATAGACGCACTCAGAACAGTTAAAGATAGAGCGAGTTGTCTCAAGAGTAGTATTGCAGAATTCGCATGCAGCGAAGTTAAGATTGCCAGAGGTAATCCAATGGCAGACTGTTAAGGAGGCTTGGCCTCTGAGTCGGCTGAGCCTATGACAAGAACAGCACATGCGTATTACACGAGATTCTACAAGTCTTTTATAAAATATGATCTTTTTACATTTTGCCTCATGGATTTTAGGAAAATGAACTAGGAGGCCATGAATCAGATGATTACAAGTAGTGCTGCTTGGAGTTTCCATCGTGATGACAGAATTTTGGTTCTTGGATTTTAATTTTGTTCTCTATTTTCTTTGTCACTGTTTTCGCGTTCGCGTTCCTCCTGTATATAATTTAGAAAACACTGCTCAGTGCAGGTGGTAATAGGAGTTATACGGCATACTTTAGTCGTGCACATGCAACATTCGAATTCGCGAAAATCGCTCAAAGGGCAGAATTGAGATATACTGTGGTATTTGATTTGAACAAGACGATGGGTACAGATGTCGCGATCTTTGCACGTACGGCAAAAATATAAATTTTCTTTCTGGCAAAGATATCCGTTCCATTCCTCATGTACTACATGAGGCAACGTATCTGTGTTAATTTCGGATTGCATGTTCTTACGATTCGGGGGTTCTTTCTTCACTTATGGAAACGGTTGGAGGTTGCGTATCCCGGAATATTCTAGCTATATTTCTTATGCACGTGGGGCAAGTGGCTAAAGGCCTTATGATAGATATAGGTCGGTAATAATGAGCACAGAGTGTCTGTATTGCATGGGGTGCAATGGATATTATGTGGGAATTTATGGGTAGGTAGAATCGTTGGGTAATAGGAGTATAGAGTAAACAGTAGCAAGGACAACAATAATGGTTATGGTTATGGATGTGGAGATACCCGTGTAATTTTATACATGCGGCATTAGGTATTTGTCGAGACATCACAAATAGTGGAAAGGAAATATATAGATAGTATTTCAGTAAGATCTCTGATGCAAATAGAACATTGATGTATAGGGCTTAGAGTGGTTAGGTTTCGTAAGCAGTTGGCGCAACGGTATTCCACGTGGAATGGTGCAATGAAGAAATAGTGAACAAAAAATTGAGGATGCTGAGTAATTAGTAGAGATAATTGTATCTCGATATAGCAGGGCTCACAGAAGTATGTATTGAAGTATGGATCTCGGTATCCTTGAGTTATCGCGCAACAAAAGACACCGGACATTCTTTCGATATGTCCTATAGCGCAGGGGTTCTGTCGTAGACATTTACGACTATGGGGTATGTATAATCGGTATGGGTCGAAGTCTCTTCTAGTGTTTGTAGTAATTTAGTAGCTGTTGCGACACAGGGAATGCAATTAATTATATCTTGAGTTTCTATTACCACTATACCGCAAGTTATGCAGTATTCTTCTTTAACTAGATGACTATTTACGAAAAAATGTCTATGAATTTTCTGGTAATTTGCCCGGATTATCGCGGTGTGAGTTTGAGCGTAACACCGGTCACAAAAGTTAGTGTCATCCTCGAGGCAGATTGCCCCGTGGACATGAGTGCAATGAGCGAATGAGGAATGAAACCCTGATTCGATGTACCTGCTGGATATTTGGCTGCGGCCGAATCGGCTGTCGGTGCCAAAGCATCTGAAATAAAAAGAGAAATTAACATTAATGTTTCATCCGGGTTTAGAATGTGCGAGCTTTACTTTGTCGACGTGGACAATTCGAGTTTGATTTCCGATTTTGAGTTTGACGTTGCTGGGAGGTAATAATTCAAGTACCTCATGGGGACCCGTATATTGGTCGGCGAATTTTCCTTTACGCGGTTCTTTTAATAAATAAACTAACGTTCCTTGTTCAAGAGCTCGAGGGTTTATATTTCGATCATAATATCTCTTGCTTCTTTCTTTAGCTTGTACTAGATTTGAATGAGCTTGAGCTTGCAGATCTCTTATTTTATTAAAGAGGTTCGTGATATATTCATGGTAAGTAGGTTCAGTATTTTCTTCGATGATAGGATGTGCAGAGGGTAGTCGAGCTATTCGCCCGAAAACCAATTCATAAGGTGAATATTTAGTTCCTTCGTGTACGCTAGTGTTGTATGAAAACATTGCGAGTTTAATATATTCGTCCCAATTTACTTCTCTATTTATTTGTGTCTTTAGGTACTCTGTTAGTACATGATGTGAGCGTTCTAGTGATCCATTTGACTGTGGGTGATAAGCTGTGGTCTTAAAATGTTGTATGCCAAACTTCTTCGTTAATTGTCTCATTAGAGCTGATAAAAAGTTAGTTCCCTGGTCCGTTAATATGGCACGAGGGGCTCCGTATATGCAAATAAATTCCTTGGTAAAAGCGTCAGCTATTGTTAAGGAAGTGGCTTCTTGTAGAGGTGATGCCACGGAATATTTCGTTAGTAAATCTTGCATAATTAATATGTATTGATGATTGTTATCCGTGATGGGCAGAGGTCCCATAATATCTAATGAAACCTTGTCGAAAGCCATTCCAGGCGTATCAGTAATAACCATTGGTTGCTTTGTTTTAACTCTAGTTAATTTCTTTAGCTGACATTCACGGCAAGTCCTTATGAAATCTTGAATATCTTTCTTCATTGTCTTCCAACAATATCGAGAACGGAGGCGGTTATATGTTTTTGTCACTCCTTTATGTCCGCCATGCGCAGAGGCATGGTTTTCTAAAATTAGGGAGAGTCGTTGCTCTATTTCAGGAGTCTGTATAAGATTTAGGCATATGGTAATTTTGACAGGTAATTCTTGGAGATGTTTTTTAAACTGGTTAACTATATAGGACCATGGCAAATCGTCGAAACGGTCGGTTTTGCTAAGACTGAAAGATGATAGATCGAGTTCAGTAATGACGTCTACTAAAGATTTCAAACAGTTTTTAAGATTTTGAGCTTCTATTAAAATACGATTGTTTAATTTTATAGGGAGAGCGATAAGCGTGTTGGATTCTACTGTACGAATTCTGGCTCTTTCGAATGTTAATTCTTCGTAATTAGGAAGCAAGTTGGCTTCTTGATATTGTTTAGTTCCATTATCGTAAGGAGTACCGTCTTGATAAAGAAATATTACATGGTTATCCTTTTGTTTTAACAGGCTTTCTCGTACTTCTCGGACTTGAGCTTGGCTCCATGGCGGTGGCTCTGGAGGTTTCGGTTGGTGAGGTATAATATTCGAATCTATTATTTCAGTATAATCGGACTCAGTACTTTCGTCGGAGTCTGTTACTTCTTCGATGATAACTTGACTGTCATCGTGATCTTCAGAGTCGATATTGGAGTTTTCCAATTCTTGCTGCTGTATGGGGGTAGAGGTTCTTGTAGCTTGAACGATTCTTTTATTCTTTTGATTTAATTTTTGTTTTCTAGAGATGCCTGGAGGTTGAGGCGAGAAAATAGATTCATCGGAAGAATATTCGTCAATAATGAATAAAGGTACGGCTATGTTGACAGCAGGATTTCTAGATAAAGCGTCGGCGTTATTATTTAAAGTTCCTTTTTTATATTTTATTTCGTATTGGTATTCGGATAATTTCATCCGCCATTTCCATAATCGCGAAGAAGGGTCCTTAATGGAATGTAGCCACACTAAAGGCTTGTGATCCGTGATAATTGTAAAAGTTCTGCCATATAAATATGGTCGAAAGTGGTTTACACAGTAAATAATTGCAAGGCATTCTTTTTCAATCGTAGAATAATTTTGATCTGCTGTATTCAAAACGCGTGAAGTATAAGCTACGGGTAAATCTTTTCCAATTTCTCCTTGACTAAGTACTCCCCCGACGGCATATCCAGAAGCGTCGGTGGTTAATATAAAAGGTTGATTAAAATCCGGATATTGCAATATAGGTTTGGAACATAATGAATGCTGTAATTTATTAAATGCTTCTGCTTGATTTTCTTTCCATTCAAATTTCTTATTCTTTTTCAAAAGATCTGTTAATGGCTTGGCGGTTTTGGAAAAATTCGGTATGAATCTTCGATAATATCCAGCTAATCCTAAGAACTGCTTAATGTTTTTGGGATTTCTTGGCGTAGGAAATTTCATAATGGCGTTTACTTTTGCAGGATCGGGTCTGACTCCGTCAGCTCCGATTATATGTCCTAAATACATGACTTCTTGTCGTAGGAATTCGCATTTATCAGGTTGCAGCTTTAAGTTTGCTGTTCTCAATCTTTCCATTAATCTTTCGAATTTGACTTCGTGTTCCTTTAGAGATCTTGCACATATAACGATGTCATCCATGTAAACGAATAATTCGTTTCCTTGTAAGCCAGAGAGCACGTTATCCATCAGTCTTTGAAATGTTGCGGGTGCGTTTTTTAATCCAAACGGCATTCTTTTAAACTGGTAGTGTCCATAAGGTGTGGAAAAAGCAGTCTTATGAGCATCTTTTGATGACATAGGAATCTGATGAAATCCTGACGCTAAGTCTAATACAGAGAAATATTTAGCGGACCCGAGTTGATCGAGTATATCTGTTATGTTCGGCAAAGGATAAGCGTCTCCTATGGTTTTTTCATTAAGATTACGGTAGTCGATGACCATTCGCCATCGTTTGTTTCCTAGGGAGTCTGGTTTTTTAGGAACAATCCAGAGTGGAGAGTTATAAGGTGAGGTTGATGCTTCGATTAAGTCTGAGGATAATAATTCGGTTACTTGTTTATCGATCTCTTCTTTATGTACAGGGGGAAACCTGTATTGTTTTGTGTGGACTGGTACTTCATTAATAGTAGGGACATAGTGTTGCGCGGCATTAGTAGCTTGAAGATGTTCACCAGTAATATGAAATCTATCGGCGTGCTTGTATACTAGAGACTGTATGTTTGCTGACTCCTCGGAGTTCAGATGTTCTAGTCGAAGAAGGTTTATAACGTCAGTAGCTCTTTCAGTAGATTGGGGCAATGCTTGATTAAAATAAATAGGATTGTCGATGGCATTAGAGAATTTCCCTCGGGTTTCTTCTAATCCAACGGAGTTAGTAGCTGATACGTCTGGCTCACAGACGTCAAAATCTTGTAGTTGAATAACGGGGATATTGAAAATGAATTCTTCCTCGGAAGTGTTAAAGATAGGCATGTATGCCTTCCCGTTATTATTAGTAACGATTGCTTGCCCATAATAGATGCCTTCGGCTAGAGTATGACGTGGCACATAACCGACTTGTTGGTGACTTGAGATTGGAAAAGAGCAAGGGGTAACGCTCCTTCCTTTAAGAAGTACAGAATTTGAGTTTAGAAAAGGAATTCTTTCATCCACGTGTTGAATAAAATTATTTTTGTAATTTATAGTAACGGCTCGTTCCCTCAGGAACTTGTTGCCTAAGATCCCATCCTGTGGGAATGCGATTGAGTTAGAGATTACGTAGAATTCGGACGTTCTGCCGAGTATTGTCATAAAAATGACGCCTAAAGTAACGACGGTTTCAGAGGCAATCCCTTGCAAGCAGAGGGGATTGGTTGTATCAAGATTAACATATGGTTTCAGGCATCCTTCCTTAATAAGGTTTAAACCGGATCCTGAATCAATCATAAATCTGCATTCTTTTGCCAAGTCTGGAGAAGCTAATGTAATCGTAGGTAAATCCGTAGGATGTTGATTGCTATTCAATTGGCAGATCCGGAGGCTTGCACTGTTGCTTCCGGGGGGACTGTGGCGCTTGGTTTTCCTTGTATGAGATAAGTCTGGCGCCCTTGTTGCTGATCGTTCCGACGGACGCCGGGATTTATCGGAACGCCTTGAGCGTTTCCCGAATTTACTGGTTGCTGTATTCTTTCTTGGGCTCGTCTCCAGGCTAGTTTTCGGCATTCTTGTATCAGGTGGCCTGGAGTTTTACAATAGCGGCAAATCTTTGTTTGATAATTTTGCGAAGACTGTCCAGCGGATATTGCTGGTCTTGAGAATGTCGGAAGAGCTGGTGGTAATGTAGTTGTATTCCCATTACCCGGTTTAGATTGATTATTAGTGTTGTTAGCTACAAGAAATTGGCGAGAAGTGCTGTTATAATTATTAGGTCGATCTGCACGTGGTTGGAAATTCGGACGGAACACGGTTCGTTTCCGTATGTTCTCTGCTTCTATAGTTTTTGATAATTGGATGGCAGTGCTTATTCCATCTTTGAGAGTATGCGGATGTTCCAACTTGACTCTTACTAGCAGATCAGATGGAAGTCCGTTAATGAAACTGTGTAATGTAGTCATCTCGATTGCATCTTTTAATCTTTCATCTATATGTCCAGTATAGTCTGTTTCTCCATCGACGATTGCAGCACGTAATTCTTGTACTCTTCCAATATAATCGAAAATATCTTCGTTGTGCTTCATGTATACATTTGCCAATTCTCCTCTATATTGGTCTACCGATTTATTCGGTCCAAATATAAGCTTCAATCTTTGTGTTAATTCGAAAACAGTATGATATTCAGATCCTTCTACTGCGGAGTAAGCGTGTCCTTGTAGTTTATTCATTATTAATTGAACTAAGAAATATTCATGATACTGCGGTATTAATTCAAGAGCGCGTTCGCAGATTTTACTAAAATGAAAAACGGACATTTTATGTCCATCGAATTTAGGAATCGTGTCGATAGCATCTTTAAGTCGTATGGGGGATGGTTGATCCATCACATCAAATTTATGTGGAGAGAGTTGCGGAGTCGTTTGTGTTTCGGGCCTATCATGCCTTGTGTCTTGAGTGGAATTTTCCAGGTTTGTGATCCTTGAATTAATTCTTTCAATTTGATCAGCTATCTTATGCATTGATGATATTAATTGTTCCATGCCTGTGGAGTCTTCGGTAAATTCTCTTTGTTCTAATTCTTCTTGAGCTCTTCTAAGACGCTCTTGTTTAACTTGTAGATCCTCTGACTGTTCTTTTAATAATTGTTCCTTCTCGTGCATCTTCTTCATTATGATTTCAATTTCTTCTGGGCTATATTGTTTTTTCGTAGCTCCTGTGGTTACAGAGCTTACAGAGCTTGAGCGAGTTTGCATGATTACGTTGAAAATTGTTTATTCTTATCCACTGAATCTCTCTAAAGCACAGATCCTTCGGCAGATCCCACCGCTGCCACCAAAAATTTTTTAAATTTTCTCTGTTACGTCCCCAGTTCCTCAGGACTGGTCTGGAAGTCTTACTTTCCCAGTTGGACGCAATTAATCTCTCAATTTGTTTTAGGGCAACCTGCTAGGCCGGCTATACCCTGGGACGCCGAGAGATTGAAGGTCTATTGTGCTTGGCAGAGAGGATTCAGGAGGGAGTGAGAATAAATATATGTATTTGTAAGCAAAATCTTTATTTATTTTCTTTCTTTATTTATTTCCTTTCTTATTTTCTTCTATCTTTTACAAGCTGGATAAATGGTGGTATTTATTAATTAATTAAATTGAGGTTATTCGAAAATCCTTCGAGTGAGGGGATCGTTGAAATTCAAAGAAGCGGTTGAAATTGCTGATAAAGTATAGTCTGAGAAGAATAAATTGTATTAGTACTATAAATTATCGATCTATGGTAAACTTTGACTCTCGAAAATTACCGACCGTAGGTAATGTAGATTTCTGTTTTACCGACCGATGGTAAGTTAGGTTTCTGTTTTACCGACCGATGGTTAGCGGCACTTTCTGTTTTACCGACCGATGGTAAGTTAGATTTCTGTTTTACCGACCGATGGTCAGCGGCACTTTCTGTTTTACCGACCGATGGTAAGTTAGATTTCTGTTTTACCGACCGATGGTTAACGTCACTTTCTGTTTTACCGACCGATGGTAAGTTATCGACTGATGGTAAGTTATCGACCGATGCTAAGTTATCGACCGATGGTAAGTTTTGATTGATGACTATTGGAGAAATTACCGACTGATGGTAAATTAGGATTATCGAGAATTTATTTGTTTGAAATGTTAATGTGTTATCTTGGTTTCAAATAAATTCTTATTTTATTTTGATTCTCTGAAAATCGAAAAGGGATTCGAGGAAAAATCAGGAGTTTGGATAGCTGACAAGGTATCCACCTATCATACGGCTGGCTTAGTATTAACCTCGTAAGGTTAGGTTATAGTCGCAAGTAGTGATAATGATTCAAATTGTTATAAACTAAGCCAGTGTATTGTCTCTAAGTCCTAGGATGTATCTCGTATTTTGAAGTTAAGGCTAAATTCAATCCAAGATCAAAAGGACAACTTCTATCATTGGGATAAATCCCTCAAGATAATTACCTATTAATCGAAAACTGTATTTTCGCCTACTCAAACGTCGATTGACAGGAGGCCGCTTATTTTTTCTATTGCCTCACCAGCTCTAGGTTGAGAAACAACCTCTATCATGGGAATAAATTCCTCAAGATAATTATTTTTCCACCGAGCCAGACTTGGGTTCGACCTGCCGCTGCAGTTTCGCACTCGCTCACTGTCTATCGCGTCGTCTCATCAAAGAGATAAGTCCCAGATAAATTTTCCAATTGGAAATGATATTTACTAAGTTGAATAATTGGATTAAGGGATACGGGTAATCAAAGGTAAGGTTCCCGAAATGTCGCGCACTGTTTCACTGAATTTAGTTGTTAGTAGAAATTAAAGGTTAGATTAATGACAAGTGGCCGGATATTTACCAGTGTCTGAAATGTCCTAGTGTGTGAAGGCTGCTTCCCTTCACTAGGCTGATGAGTGGATGCTGCTTCCTTCCGCTGGATACCGTCTACCTCGGTGACAGTTCGGGATGGAGGTTGCAGTCCAGGAGTTCGATTGAGAAACTCAATGTTCAATAGTCACTGAATTTATTAACTGAATACACGTACAAAATCTCGGAGATATAAGTATTAACTTGAAGATCGGTGGGCAGAATGCCAGTTATTAACTGTTGAAAACGTTGGGCCAAATGCCAGTAGTTGGTAACTGTAGTAGATCGTTGGGCAAAGTGCCAAGTTAACACTGTGAATATCGTTGGGCCAAATGCCAAGTTAACACTGTGAATATCGTTGGGCCAAATGCGAGGAGGACCGCTCTGCACGGGTTTATATAGTCGTCAGTCCCAGTTTTGCACACGGTCCCAATAGTAGGAGATGCGCTTCTCCGTGGAGGGAGTCGAGCAGTGATTGGTTCCCTCCTCTGCTTCTGGCTGCGCGCGCCTCGAAAGATGCGTGCGCCTCGAGGGATGTGCCGCGTTGTCAACGGGTGATTGGTTTTCTCTGACGTGATTGTTGCGCAATGATTTGGGATTGGCTCCCGCTGACGTGACGGTTGCGCGCGCCTTGGAAGATGCGCGCGCCTCGGCGTGGGCGGCGCGGTCGCTCATTGGTTTCCTTCTCCGGGCTGGTTGCGCGCGCCGCTGGCACAAGCGTGGGGAAGATGCGCGCGCTGCTGGGCGTTGCCGCAGGAATTGGGCGTAGTTTGGGCGTAGTTTAATTTGTAGATGGTGGGACTCTTCAGAATTGGAGTGGGGGTGACGGAGCGGTCAGTATAGAATCGGCTATACTGGTTACATTGTATTTTGACACATAAGATTTATAATAATTATTAGACCATCAGAATTTCTTTGCAGTTTACATGCATATATTTTCTAATGTAGTTTTTTTAAGCTCTAGCTGTAGAAATGTCAACGGAGTTTCTAGCATGCTCCGTTCGAAAGTTCATTTTTGTCTCTATGTATTATTATGGAAAATGCTTTTAAATATTGTTAATAAATTCTGACATCATAATTATTATAATTACAATTATTATTTAACGTATAAGTATTTATGATTATGCGGTGGGATATAAGTATATAAAGACTATAAATTATTTCAGTAAATGGTGCAACAATTTTTATTCATTGCTTTTATTTTTAATATTTATCCCTATTGGGTTCTTGAATAAAAATTATTGCATATACTTAATATTAATAAGTTAATTATTTCGTTATGTTGCGCAATGTTCACTTGAACGGATTTTTTGTGGATTAATATATAAATTGCAGTTATTGCATACGCTTAATAATAATAAATTCATTTGTTACTTAATGATAATTAATTATTTCATCATGTTGCGTAATGTTGTGCAATAGTATTCGAGCGGAATATTCCATAGTCTTAGTTTGGAATGTGATGATGACTCATAATATCGCATACGGAAAATTATATTTTAAAACTTCGTTTATAAAATTAGTAGTATTGGAGTTTTCATAATTATGTATACATGTGTCGGTCTGACTTTTTATGCTCCTTAAGGGAAAATTGTCATAAGATTTTTATTTATAGTATTTTTCGAGTTAATCTGGAATCAATGATTTTTGATATAATTTAGGCCCTAAAATAATTAGATATACATGTAGTCGGTGCCGAGACATGTTCAAAAAAATATATATATGTATATAAAGTCTTTTGGTTTTTGATTTGTAAAATTTCTTGTGTATCAGGATTACATATTAGTAAAGGAGGTATTCTCTTATATGTCGGTAAAGTTAGTATCATCGCTACCCCAGAGATGGCGCTGCCCTCTGTCGGTAATGTGGGTACGGGCAGTCTTCACTGTCGGTAAGGTAGGAAATGACTTTATCCTCAGTCGGTAACGTCGGTAACTTTGTTATCATAGGTCGGTAATTTTTCTGTCAGTAACTTTTGCTCGGTCGGTAAGGTAGAAAACTTCCTTATCGACCGTCGGTAATTTTTCTGTCGGTAACTTTTACTCTGTCGGTAAAGTAGGAATTTACTTTATCGACTGTCGGTAACTTTTGTGTGGGTGATTTTGCCTATTGTCGGTAAAGTAGGTAATTTTTATGCGGATGATACTATATGTGAGCAAATACTTAAAATTATTTCTATCATTCCTAAGTGAGGTTATGTTATGTATAGCTAGCTTCTTAACAAAGAAAGATTATTTTTGGAGATATTGACAATAGTATATCGCGCGGCGGAATGATATTGATGTACTATAAGTATTGGTGATATTACATTGCGCGGTGAGATTTCATAATAAGAAATATTGGTGATAATAGATGGCGTGATGGAATTTTAATTAACAACATTAATTATATTAACAATAATATGTTACGCGGTGGGATTAAGATTTATATGCTCGTCGGTGGAATTACAGTTTAAATATTATAGAGGCAAATTTTGCGTGTTTAAATAAAAATAAAAATTTTGTTGCGGGACGTAACAATATTAAGTACATGCAATAATTTTTATTCAAGAACCTAATAGATATAAATATTAAAAATAAAAGCAAAGAATAAAAATTGTTGCACCATTTACTGAAATAATTTATAGTCTTTATATACTTATATCCCACCGCATAATCATAAATACTTATGTGTTAAAATAATTGTAATTATAATAATTATGATGCCAGAATTTATTAACAATATTTAAAAGCATTTTTCCATAATAATACATAGAGACAAAAATGAACTTTCGAACGGAGCATGCTAGAAACTCCGTTGACATTTCTACAGCTAGAGCTTAAAAAACTACATTAGAAAATATACGCATATAAACTGCAAAGAAATTCTGATGGTCTAATAATTATTATAAAACTTATGTGTCAAAATACAATGTAACCAGTATAGCCGATTCTATACTGACCGCTCCGTCACCCCCACTTCAATTCTGAAGAGTCCCACCATCTACAAATTAAACTACGCCCAATTCCTGCGGCAACGCCCAGCAGCGTGCGCATCTTCCCCACGCTTGTGCCAGCGGCGCGCGCAACCAGCCCAGAGAAGGGAACCAATGAGCGACCGCGCCGCCCACGCCGAGGCGCGCGCATCTTCCGAGGCGCGCGCAACCGTCACGTCAGCGGGAGCCAATCCTTTGGGATTTGTCATTGCGCAACAATCACGTCAGAGAAAACCAATCACCCGTAGACAACGGGTTGACAACATCCCTCAAGGCGCACGCATCTTTCGAGGCGCGCGCAGCCAGAAGCAGAGGAGGGAACCAATCACTGCTCGACTCCCTCCACGGAGAAACGCATCTCCTACTATTGGGACCGTGTGCAAAACTGGGACTGACGACTATATAAACCCGTGCAGAGCGGTCCTCCTCGCATTTGGCCCAACGATCTTCAACATTCAACTACCTCCGGCATTTGGCCCAACGATATTCACAGTGTTAACTTGGCATTTGGCCCAACGATATTCAACATTCAACTACAGTTAACAACTACTGACATTTGGCCCAACGTTTTCAACAGTTAATAACTGGCATTCTGCCCACCGATCTTCAAGTTAATACTTATATCTCCGAGATTTTGTACGTGTATTCAGTTAATAAATTCAGTGACTATTGAACATTGAGTTTCTCAATCGAACTCCTGGACTGCAACCTCCATCCCGAACTGTCACCGAGGTAGACGGTATCCAGCGGAAGGAAGCAGCATCCACTCATCAGCCTAGTGAAGGGAAGCAGCCTTCACACACTAGGACATTTCAGACACTGGTAAATATCCGGCCACTTGTCATTAATCTAACCTTTAATTTCTACTAACAACTAAATTCAGTGAAACAGTGCGCGACATTTCGGGAACCTTACCTTTGATTACCCGTATCCCTTAATCCAATTATTCAACTTAGTAAATATCATTTCCAATTGGAAAATTTATCTGGGACTTATCTCTTTGATAAGACGACGCGATAGACAGTGAGCGAGTGCGAAACTGCAGCGGCAGGTCGAACCCAAGTCTGGCTCGGTGGAAAAATAATTATCTTGAGGAATTTATTCCCATGATAGAGGTTGTTTCTCAACCTAGAGCTGGTGAGGCAATAGAAAAAATAAGCAGCCTCCTGTCAATCGACGTTTGAGTAGGCGAAAATACAGTTTTCGATTAATAGGCAATTATCTTGAGGGATTTATCCCAATGATAGAAGTTGACCTTTTGATCTTGGATTGAATTTAGCCTTAACTTCAAAATATGAGATACATCCCAGGACTTAGAGACAATACACTGGCTTAGTTTATAACAATTTGAATCATTATCACTACTTGCGACTATAACCTAACCTTACGAGGTTAATACTAAGCCAGCCGTATGATAGGTGGATACCTTGTCAGCGTATCCAAACTCCTGATTTTTCCTCGAATCCCTTTCGATTTTCAGAGAATCAAAATAAAATAAGAATTTATTTGAAACCAAGATAACACATTAACATTTCAAACAAATAAATTCTCGATAATCCTAATTTACCATCAGTCGGTAATTTTTCCAATAGTCATCAATCAAAACTTACCATCGGTCGATAACTTACCATCGGTCGATAACTTACCATCGGTCGATAACTTACCATCGGTCGGTAAAACAGAAAGTGACGCTAACCATCGGTCGGTAAAACAGAAACCTAATTTACCATCGGTCGGTAAAACAGAAATCTACATTCCCGACGGTCGGTAATTTTCGAGAGTCAAAGTTTACCATAGATCGATAATTTATAGTACTAATACAATTTATTCTTCTCAGACTATACTTTATCAGCAATTTCAACCGCTTCTTTGAATTTCAACGATCCCCTCACTCGAAGGATTTTCGAATAACCTCAATTTAATTAATTAATAAATACCACCATTTATCCAGCTTGTAAAAGATAGAAGAAAATAAGAAAGGAAATAAATAAAGATTTTGCTTACAAATACATATATTTATTCTCACTCCCTCCTGAATCCTCTCTGCCAAGCACAATAGACCTTCAATCTCTCGGCGTCCCAGGGTATAGCCGGCCTAGCAGGTTGCCCTAAAACAAATTGAGAGATTAATTGCGTCCAACTGGGAAAGTAAGACTTCCAGACCAGTCCTGAGGAACTGGGGACGTAACACCGTCCTCCACGGAGATTCATCGCATATCCTGACAGCAGTACTTTTGGGTAAGTACTCGTTTTAATTATTCAATGATTTCCTTTTCATCTCTCGTGATCTGCAACCATCAACCGAATATTATTATTATTATTGCATGACAATTTGAAGAATTTTATTACACATAATAGTCAACAACTTATCTTCATACATTTCCAACGTCTCGTCCTCCTGATAACACGAGTACGTTGATCGCCTTTGAACGTTAAACGCTCAGTCTGTCTTTGGTTTTATCCACAAGAGTGAATCGTCGCCTTCGACTTGTCAATCGATGTGCATTGGGTAGTCTACTCTACCCCTCTGCCATTTCCGCGAAGAATTTTCTCCAGGGAAATTTCTTTACGGACTCTGTGCCGTTGTGACGTGACGTCTTGCACATCGAAACTCGTCGTAGAGCATGGGACGCGCTCTTTAAGGACCGACTGACACATAGTATGATAACTCTGGTTTAGTATAATATATTAGAGGAATTATTTTATATTAATAAAACTAAACCAGCAGGCACGGTATCCATCTTATATTCAAATATCCCTGCACACCCTCCTTTACCACGTCACTGCATGAGAAGTAACTAATTAATAATTTTCTCTTATAATAAATGAGGAGTCGCGATTTCAGAATCTGTCCTGTCTCTTTCTCTAAACCGATTACGAAACTTTAGATTTACGCGGTACATTCTTTTTTTGACAGGTGACCCCTCAAAATTTCCATCGTAAGTATTAGATGCCGCGAAATAATTTCAAATTATCCTTTCGATAAAACAAATTTTAAAACTTAAATTATTTCAATAATAGATGGTAAACGCATTACGCATCGATCCAGTTCTCCGTCGCGAGATCCCCTTCCATCGGGCGGGTATAAGGCGTCGCGAGTATTTCCGACAGCGTCTGTTGAGAGACCGACGTACTGTTCCTTACCATTTATACATAGACCGCGATGAAATTCCGAGCGAGATAATTCGGGCAGTCAATGATCGTGAAAACACCCCACACGACCTTTCATTTGCCCCTTTGCCCTCCGAACTAAACCCCGAGAACAGCAGACAACCCCAAGCGATACCGGCTGGAGAAGAACCGGAAGAAGAACAGGAATCATCAGATAGTTGCTCTGTCAGCTCAACAGCTTCCACGATTGTCCTCGACCCGGATGACCTTACTGCTGGAATACCACGGGGATTACTCCGAGCTTGGGAGGCCAACGCCGAAATAAGACGGGACAGGCAGGTCCAAACGTCTCCCCGTCGCCCCGATAGCCCGGCCTCATTTTCAGATTATTCAACCCCAGATTATTCCCCGGTTAGACCCGGAGAATTCGGGTTTGACCCCGTGGATATCTCCCCAGCAGAAGAAGGCTTGGTGGACCAAGCGGTTAATCATTTTCTGGATTATCTGAACAGCGAAGAATTCTTAGATACAGTCGATGACATATATCATACATAATTTGATTTCGCTAAAATTACCTTACAAACTAATGTAGAAGAACGAGGAAGGATAAAATAAATAAAAGGAAAAAATAGAAATTTATAACATAATAAATCTACATATTTATTTGTCAACCCTAAAATACCTCCGAAAAGAAGCGTCCTATAGATCCTAATCTCTCGGCGTCCCAGGGTATAGCCGGCGTGGCAGGTTGCCCTGAAAAACAAAATAGAGAGATATAATATTGTTCGTCCCTGCACGGTGCGCCCTGCAGAATCGTTGAATAAACGATCGAATAGGACGTAACATTTGAAATGTTGCAGGAGCATTTTTTAATCCAAATGGCATTCGTTTGAATTGGTAATGTCCGTAAGGTGTAGAGAAAGCAGTTTTATGGGCATCTTTTGATGCTATAGGTATTTGGTGGAAACCGGAGGCTAAGTCCAGTACTGAAAAATATTTTGCAGATCCAAGTTGATCTAATATATCCGTTATATTTGGAAGAGGATAGGCATCGCCTATTGTTTTTTCATTGAGGTTTCGATAATCGATAACCATTCGCCATCTTTTATTCCCTAGGGAGTCTGGCTTTTTCGGAACTATCCATAAAGGAGAGTTATAAGGGGAAGTAGAAGGTCTTATTAAATCAGAAGATAATAATTCATTTACTTGTTTATTAATTTCTTCCTTATGTACAGGAGGAAATCTATATTGTTTCGTGTGGACAGGCATTTCATTAATAGTAGGAATAGAATGCTGAGCGGCGTTTGTCGCTTGGAGATGTTCACCGGGAAGGTGAAATCTGTCGGAGTGTTTGAAAACTAGTAGTCGAACATTTTCTGATTCCTCGGAATTCAGATGTTCGAGGCGTAGAAGGTTTATGACATCAACAGTTCTATCTGTTGGTGTTGATAATGCCTGGTTAAAGTAAATGGGATTATCTATGGCTTTGACGAATTCCACTCGGGGTTCGTCTAGTCCAGCGAGATTGTTGGAGTTAGAAGTTCTGATTAATCCTCTGGGAAGCCCTTGGGTTCCAGTGGGATTCTCTGTTATTTCGTGAGTATCATAATCTTGCAATTCTATGAATGGAATATTAAGGGTCAATTCTTCCTCGGAAGTATTGAATATAGGCATATGGACCTTTCCATTATTATTGGTGACGATAGCTTCCCCGAAATATATGCCCTCGGCAAGTGTATGACGAGGTACATATCCGATTTGTTTTTCTGGATTGGTAATATGAAAAGAACAGGGAGTGACAGTTCTTTCTTTAAGACATATTGTACTTGAGTTTGAGAATGGAATTCTCATATTTTCATACTGTATAAAGTTGTCTCTATAGTTGACTATAACAGCTCGTTCCTTCAGGAACTTGTTGCCTAATATTCCATCTTGTAAGAATCCTATTGAATCAGATATGACATAAAATTCAGATAGTTTTCCAAGTACAGATAGGGAAACAGCTCCTAGCGTAACGATAGTTTCAGAAGCTATTCCTTGCAGACATAAAGGATTAGTTTTGTCGAGAGTAACGTTTGGATTTAAACATTTTTGTTTAATAAGGTTTAGTCCAGATCCAGAATCAATCATAAATTTGCAATCTGCTATTAGATCTGGAGAGGATAACGTTACTGTGGGCAATTCTGTAGATTGTTGTCTATCGTTTATTTGGCAGATTCGGAAGTTTGTGCGGGAGTTTCCTGTGGTGTTATTATGTTGACTTTCTTTTGAATGTGGTAAGTCGGACGTCCTGGTTGCGGGTCGTTCCGGCGGACGTCGGTTCTCAACGGAACGCCTTGCGCGTTTCCCGAAGTACCGGGTTGTTGGTTCCCTTCTTGAGCTCTTCTGTAAGCTAGCTTCCGACATTCTTCTATAAGATGTCCAGGAGTTTTACAATAGCGACAGATTTTGGTCTGATAACTTTGTTGAGGCTGTCCAGCAATTAATTTAACTGGTGATGCGGGGAAAGGTGGTTGCGAGGTTGTATGTCCATTGTTGGGATGGTAACGGTTGTTAGTGTTGTTGCTCATAGGATTTTGGCGAGCTGCATTGCTGACGTTATTGGGGAGGTCAGCACGGGGTTGAAAATTTGGGCGGAAGAGATTGCGCTTCCGAATGTTTTCAGCTTCAATAGTTTTGGATAATTGTATGGCTGTGCTAATGCTTTCCTCGAAGGTCCTCGGATGTTCGAGTTTTACGCGTACTAATAGGTCAGATGGAAGTCCGTTGATAAAGCTGTTCATAGTGGTTGCTTCGATGGCGTCCTTTCTTCGTTCTCCTATATTTCCGGATAAATCAGATTCTCCATCTATTATTGCGGTACGTAGTTCTTGCACTCTGCTTATATAATCAAAAATATTTTCATTTTGTTTCATGTATATGTTAGCTAGTTCTCCTCGGTATTGGTCGACGGATTTATTTGGTCCAAAAATTAATTTTAATCGTTTCGTTAGCTCGAAAACGGTGTGACATTCTACCCCTCCTATGGCAGAATATGCATGTCCCTGCAGTTTATTAATAATAAGCTGCACTAAATGATATTCATGATATGCGGGTATTAAATCGAGAGCGCGTTCGCAAATTTTACTGAAGTGGAAAACGGACATTTTATGGCCATCAAATTTAGGTATTGTGTCGATAGCATCTTTAAGGCGTATCGGGGAAGGTTGGTCCGCGATATCAAAATGTTGGGATGTCGGTTGAGAAAATGTTCGTTCTTCATGTGGAACATATCTTTCTTCTCTTTGCGAGGTCTCTAGATTCATGAGCCTTGAATTAATCCTCTCAATATAATTGGTAATCGTTTGCATAGAAGCCATTAATTGCTCTACAGCTGGTTGTTCTTGGTTTGCGGCCATTTCCTTTCGATTCATTTCTTCTTGCATTTTTATCAGATGTTCGTTTTTGACTTGCAAGGCCTCAGCCTGTTCTTTTAACTGTTACGTCCCGCAACGAAAAATTTAAAATCTTATTTATAAAAATATAATCCCTACCTATTCTCTCATCCTATATAATCTTTGCGCGATACTATATATAATCACTATATATTTGCGCCATAATATTATATATAATCAATATATATATACATCAATTTAATAATAATCAGTTCTCATGTAGTCAAAATACTAGTAACCACCAGTACTAACCGAAAGCTGGACTTATACACATCTATCAATCAAGAAAAAGTAATAGGCTCTTTGAAACAGTCATTTATAATAATCGTAAAAGAATTTCAATATATATATAATTATTATTTATGCAATTTTAATAAAGCTGCAAAAGCCTCATACAATCACTTTAAAATCGCTTATGAAATTTCATAAATCAATAGCAAAATACTATATATATATATATATATATATATATATTTATATATATATTCGCCATAATCTCATATTAATACAATACATTGATTGATGTGGTATATAGCCAGAAAAATATTACAATGAATTAGCAGTACTGGTACTGGTCGTATATAATGATATTAATCTTAATAACTAACCTTACTAAGAAAAGAAATTTATTCGAAATTTTATTATCAAGAAAAACTCTTAGCAAAACATTTGCAACAAGTCTTCGTATAAATTGGTATACGAACAAATCCGTCGGTAACTGGTCTTATAGCCTCTTGTGCGTTCCTTTACATTCTTCTGGCAAATTTGGCATGGGAAAATTTCTATAGCCATAAATCCCGAAACCTGAAAATAATATAACTAATTAGTATTTAGATAAATAAAGACATAAATCAATAAACAATGAAAAACACATATATATATAAAAGTTTAATTATTATCAAATAATAAATATATTTACTTTGATTATTTAATTATAAAATTAAAATGTAAAAACAGATGACCAGTAACGACTAAATAATAATCCTTTGTAAAATAACAAGCTTCTTTTAAAAAGAAAATGATTTAAATAATTCTTAACAAATAAAATATAATTTGTTTCGAAGAATAGTATAAAGAATTTTGTATCTTATATAATCTTTACTTGTAATTATATATAATCACTATAAATCCACTTTATATTATATGTAACCAATATATATAGATATTCACTCAATATTCATATTATTCAGTTATCACATATAACCAAAAAAGGATATCCCTATGCGTGTATACGCGCTTACTACAAAGGAAAAGGCATAAATCAAAATATTTTATCAAACGATACGCACCTAAATTCTATTAATAAATGATTTCGTGAGCCCATGCGTATCTTTTCAATAAATAGTATGGTCAGTTGTCATAAAAGAGATGCAGCGATTACAAATTTTGGAACCTGAAAATCATATAATTAATTAATATTTTGGGATAAATAACCTACAGTCAAAATGCTAACAAATGCTCCGAAAGTGAGCCACACAAAATATTAATACGAAAATTTACAAAGAATCATCAATAACAAAAGGAAAGTTATAAAGTTAATATTCTATGTACATATAAGAATATGAAACAATGAATAAATGTACCAAGTCAATAAAAAAATTAATACCCATGAATAATAATTGTTACTAAAACAATACGCTTTAAAAATCAGTAATAATAATCAGTAATAAAATAATTAACAATATATGTATATATATATTTTTATATTCAAGAGAAACAAAATTAATAAATTTTCCTTGAATAAATATTTTTCTAAGCGTTATAATAAATCTTTATTGTACATTAATACCATTGGCCAAATATGTCTGTATAAAACTCTAATTATTATTGAATAACATTTAACTTTGACTATTTAATTACAAAATGTAAATGGCCAATAATAACCAAATAATAATCTTTTATAAAGTAACGAGCTTCTTTCAGAAATTAATGGTTTAAACATTTCTTAATAAAATATAATTAATAAAATATATATATAAAATATAATTAATGAATAAAATATAATTAATGAACAAAATATAATTAATCAAGCAAGAATTTCCTTTAAAAATCCTAGATTATTTTAATTTTTGGTCCTCGTTGAGTTCCCGTAAATATATGTATATGTTCACTATCAGGAAGTGATTTTCCTCAGAGTCTTGATACCTGAAAAATATAATAAATGTATAAGAAAATCTACTATAGAAATTATTAAATAAACCATTCAAAATATAATACATACTTACACACTTTTTATGATCCTATATATATAATATTTATCCTCTTCCTAATAATGTAAGACAACTTCTTATAAATAAGTAGCAAGAATTCCAAGTCCCAGCAACTGAAAATAATAATCAAATAATATTTGGCCGTATGAAAAATTAACTTAACAAAAATATACTAAAAAATCAATCTATACAAAAATCTATAAAAGTTTGATTGATCAAAATTACTATATTAAAAAGGTTTAATATTTTATAAATGTATATAATTATATAGGAATAAAAGAAATCAAATAGTAAAAGAAGTATAATAAATCAAATATTAATATATTAAATTTCAACAATAAATATATTAAATTAAATAATAATTACTAAACAATAACTAAATAATAAAGAAATGTCAAGAAATTATTATGAATAAAATTTTATACGTAACTCTTTGCTGCATACAGAATAATAAGTCACCCTATAAACATAGCCTCCACTTGGTTGTCCACCGGGTGTCCCAATATTTTCATCACCTAACGAAAACGCTATACGGAAAAATAAAAATATATTTATTAATAAAATTCCTTAGAAATATATTTCAATAACAAATCACAAATATGCCTCCTCAAATATATAATTAACCGACTACATCTATCGAAATTTATACACGAGACCTCAATAGGTAGTAGTACGTGAAAGTGAGAGAGACCGCACTATCGGGTGACTCGCGCGAGTGAGAGAGACAGCGCTATACGTAATACCATATGTAAAAATTAATAAGAATTAAACCGCGAAACAAGCTCGGACAGACTTGTCACCCTCATTATTAGTATAAATACATATGTAGTTATTAATAAAAATTTTAAAGATAATGCATTAAAATACTAAAGGTACATAATATTATACATGAATACATATATTATATATATATATATATATGATATATATTTTATAAATATATGATATAATTAAATAAAACCTTTAATTCATTAATTAACTTATCAAAATAATAAACTTACCAAATAAACTTCCGAAATAATTCGCACAGATTCCTCAAAATCCTTTCAATGCTGCATATTCTTATATGGTTTAAGCCTGTCTGTTGTCCGTGAATAATCCATTGGTCCATATCCCTTCCAACATATATATATATTATATATGCAACCTAGACAAATAAGAAAAATTCAAATAATAACACGTTTAAACTCTAAGCATAAGAACATAATAATTAATACATTATAAAAATCTCTTTCCATATACGTATATTCTATATAGTTATTCAAATAAAACTTCACTACATAATAATAAATTATATAAAATCTAATTTCTTATTGCCAAATAATACATATATTTTTCATTTTGATTATTAATTGCAAAATTTTATATACAATTAAAATATAATGAGTAAGCAATGATAACCAAATAATAAACCATTTTCATTATGTGAAAGCTCAACATTATATATATATATTTAATAAATGACCGAAAGTTGTCAAGTCAAGCGCATTCAAAATAATATTAAAATATTTCAAAATATCCAAAACTTATCCGCAATTAGAGGTGCATAGAGTTAATAAGTCATGGCCAGATGATCCTATGTGAGTATTTTGATCCGCTCCGACAATAGTCTAATAAACGTTCTATATTGTCGATCAAAATACAGCCAAGTTATAAATGATATGCACCCTCGAATATCTTCTGTATAGAATGTCGTTTTACAAAATATCTGAAAAATATAATAACTATATAAGACAAATATATTAAATTATTTAAATTATTAATAATTACAAATAATAAAGATTCTGATTTAATAAAACCAATAATGCAAAATAAAGCTCATAACTCTTTACTGTGTGCAGAATTATAAATCTATATAACTACTAAATAAATTTTGTTATAACAAAACTTTACACATATATAACACACATGAAATATAAAGTTTAAATAATAATAATACAAGGTAATAAATATACATATTAATAATAATAATGAATGTATGGTCTTATAAAATTCATTATGCATGATTTTATTATTGAGACGAATAATAAGTCTCCTTATAAGAGCACAAGGCTAAGTCCAGCGTACCGCGTTATCTCCCCTATTACTTTGTTATCTCCCCTAATGTTTTCGACGTCCGCGCCGAGTCTTAATGCGAAAGGGACTCGCGAATATATAATGTATGAATATTATAAAGAGCGCCTTCTTATTGCAAGAGTAATAAGTCACTACGAAATTATAAATTATAAAAGAATATATATATATTATATGTTAAATTAATCCATATCATTAACTAACAAAGATCCAACAGTAATGCAATTTTTTTAGCAAACTTTCAAGCCTTCAAAAGAGAAATAACAATATGTATAATACATATTTAATTAATAAATAATCACAAAATAAATTCAATAATGAAGTTAAAATTTTTAACAACTACATTTATTAACTTTTACAAACAATATATATAAGTATATATATATATATATATATATATATTCTATACAATTAACAAGTAAGAAATATATGAATAAATTATAACGAATGAAATTATTAAATCGATTTATAAAGCGTTATAAATTCAGTCACCAAAAGATAAGCGACCCTCCGAGCTTCATCCGGTGCAGCTGCACATGAGCTCACTCAGCGATAAGATAAGGCCTGGCGCGACTGCCTGGCGCGACTGCCTGGCACGGCGAACACCTGCATCCGGTGATAAAACAGCTCGCCACATCCTTTGTTCCAAGAGCTGAATAATGAAAGAATAATTAATACACTTTTATATTATAATGTAACACAATTATTATTAACAACTATCTAGACCATGC
Source organism: Camponotus vicinus (assembly GCF_025532165.1). Classification (NCBI taxonomy): domain Eukaryota; kingdom Metazoa; phylum Arthropoda; class Insecta; order Hymenoptera; family Formicidae; genus Camponotus; species Camponotus vicinus. Next base: position 11,183,805 of record NW_028141979.1, read on the forward strand.
ACCTATATGCACATACATATATATATATATATATCATATAATTATTATATAGCAAATTGTAATTATAATGGTTTATAACACCAGAATTTGTTTATAACATTGTTAACTAGAACTATATAATTAATATAAAGAAAGTTAAAAATCAATTCTAAACGGAACATGCTAGAACGATCATTCACACTTCTATTAAAAGAGGTTGAAATTCTACATTAAAAAATATATGCATGCAAATTATTAAAATTCTGGTGACTAAAAATCTATTGTAAAAGCCTTACCTTTTGTAAAATGAATTAACGAGCTCAATGCATGGACAATACTGACAGCTCCGTCGTCCCCACTATCCCCACGCAAGAGCGCGGCCACTACGTCATAGCGCGCTCGACGAAGAAGGACAGCTATAGCGGCGAGCGGCGGTCGAGCCGCCTACGCCCGGGAGCGCCGCATTCTCCTACCACTGCGGATAGCCGGCACGGAGTAGGGACCAGAGGGTACCTCAGGGAGCGCAGCTCAGTCTTCCGCGCATTTGACCAGGAGCTCTCTGAAGAACAAGAACAGTAGCAGTCACGAACCATTTAAAATCGAAATAAAGACTTAGTCTCAAAACATTATTCGACTTAAAAACTTAGTCGCGAGAGCTGTAAGACAGTAGTATACTTGAACAATAAAAGTGTTTTATTTGAACATCATCGCGGTCTTCTGCCATTTATTTACTACCGGCTCCTTCGACTCTCCTGCCAAGGCATCACTGAGGTCGACAGTCCACAGCGGAGGTTCGACGAGCACTTCCAACTGCAGTACTTTTGGGTAAGTACTCGTTTTAATTATTCAATATTTTCCTTTTCATCTCTCGTGATCTGCAACCATCAACCGAATATTATTATTATTTTTGCATGACATATTGAGGAATTTTATTACACATAATAGTCAACAACTTACCTTCATACAATTCCAACGTCTTCTCCTTCCGATAACACGAGTACGTTGATTGCCTTTGAACGTTAAACGCTCAGTCTGTCTTTGGTTTTATCCACAAGAGTGAATCGTCGCTTTCGACTTGTCAATCGATGTGCATTGGGTAGCCTACCCTACCCCTCTGCCGTTTCCGCGAAGAATTTTCTTTAGAGGAATTTTCTTTACGGACTCTGTGCCGCTGTGACGTGACGTCTTGCACATCGAAACTCGTCGTAGAGCATGGGACGCACTCTTTAAGGACCGACTGACACATAGTATGATAACTCTGGTTTAGTATCATATATTAGAAGAATTATTTAATAATAATAAAACTAAACCAGTAGGTACGGTACCCATCTTATATTCAAACATTCCTACACCCCCTTCCTTACCACGTCACTGCATGTGAGGTAACTAACTAATAATTTTCTCTTATAATAAATGAGGAGTCGCGATTTCAGAATCTGTCCTGTCTCTTTCTTTAAACCGGTCACGAAACTTTAGATTTACGCGGTACATTCTTTTTTGACAGGTGACCCCTCGAAATTTCCATCGTAAGTATTAGATGCCGCGAAATAATTTCAAATTATCCTTTTCAATAGAACAAATTTAAAATTTAAATTATTTCAATAATAGATGGTTAGCGCCCGACGACCAGATCCAATAACTCGCCGCGAATTTCCCTTACAAAATCCAGGAGTAACCCGGCGGGAAATATTTAGACAGCGGTTATTACGAGATCGCCCCTCCGTCGCTCGTCAATTATTTATAGATAGGGACGAGATTCCTACCGGAATAGCAAGGGCCGCAACCGACCGCGAAGACACACTCTTCGACCTCTCTTTCGCACCCTTGCCCCCGGAGCTAAATCCAGAAAACAACAACGGCAATCTCCCTGCGATACCAGCTGGCGCAGAGTCCGAGGAAGAGGAAATTGAATCTGCGGGTTCGGACACATCAAGCGACGCGTCCACAATAATCATTGATTTGGACGACCGAACGGACGGAATTCCCTTGGGACTGCTCCGCGCTTGGGAGCGAAACGGGGAAATAAGGAGGAGCCCAGTGACGTTGGATCGACGGGTCCAAACTTCACCACCACCTAGCCTCCCACGAACCCCAGACTCTTTTCCGGGGTACTCGCCGCCAAATTATTCTCCTGTCTTGCCTGGAGAAGTAGATATAGATTCCCCAAATATCATTCCGAGTGAAGAGGACTTCATCGATTATGAAATTAACCAGCTTCTTGATTATTTAGATAGCGAAGAGTTCCTCGATTCTATTGTCGAACCATAAAATCCTAAAAAACCTTTGAATACACATATATACAAATATATCCAATATACATATATACCTTTAATGTAAGGGAACGAGGAAGGATGAGATAAATAAAAGAAAAAAAAAACAGAAATTTATAACATAATAAATTTGCATATTTATTTGTCAACCTTAAAACACCTCCGAAAAGAAGCGTCCTACAGATCCAGAATCTCTCGGCGTCCCAGGGTATAGCCGGCGTGGCAGGTTGCCCTGAAAAACAAAATAGAGAGATATAATATTGTTCGTCCCTGCACGGTGCGCCCTGCAGAATCGTTGAATAAACGATCGAATAGGACGTAACATAACTGTTTCTCCTTTTCGTTTACCTTTTGCATGAGGATTTCGGTTTCCTCTGCTGTATATTGTTTCCTTGTAGCCCCTGTGGCTACAGAGCTCGTCGAGCTTGATCGAGTCTGCATAATGGATTTAGATACTTTATAAAAATTTATTCGTCAAACACTTAATTTCCTCTCAGAAGCTTAGATCCTTTTTGGCAAATCCCACCGCTGCCACCAAAATTTAATGTTTTGTTACGTCCTATTCGATCGTTTATTCAACGATTCTGCAGGGCTCACCGTGCAGGGACGAACAATTGTTATATCTCTCTATTTCTTTTTCAGGGCAACCTGCTAAGCCGGCTATACCCTGGGACGCCGAGAGATTAGGATCTATAGGACGCTTCTTTTCGGAGGTATTTTAGGGTTGACAAATAAATATGCAGATTTATTATGTTATAAATTTCTATTTTTTCCTTTTATTTATTTTATCCTTCCTCGTTCTTTTACATTAGTTTATAAGGTAATTTTAGCGAAATTAAACTATGTATGATATATGTCATCTACCGTTCCCAAGAACTCCTCACTATCTAGGTAATCTAAAATTTGGTTAGTTTCAAAATCCGCGAAGCTCTCTTCGGCTGGAGAGATGTCTATCGGTTCTGGGTCTATCTCCCCAAGAGCGACCGGAGAGTAATTCGGGGTAGAATAACCTGAAAATGAATCAGGGGTTTGTGGAAGGCTTGGCGATGGCACAGTCTGGACTTGTTGGTCTCGAGTTCTTCTTATTTCTCCGTTTCTCTCGAAAGCTAGGAGAAGTGCTGGGGGAATTCTGACCGTTGGATTATCCAAATCGTACACGACTGTTGGGCAATCGCTAAGGTGATCAGAGTCCTCGTCTGTCAGCGGAAGGTCCTCTTCTTCACTCGATTCTTCGCATGCTGGTATCGCTGGGGGGTTGCCGTTGTTGGTTTCGGGGTTTAATTCAGGAGGCAAAGGAGCGAAGGACAAATCAAAGAAAGTATCTTCGCGATCGTTGGCCGCGCGTAAAATACTAGAAGGGATGTTATCCCTATCTACAAATAATTGCCGTGCAATGGAGGGGCGATCTCGTAATAACCGCTGTCTGAATAGTTCTCTGCGAGTTACGCCTGCATTTTGCAAAGGGAATTCGCGGCGAGTTATTGGGTCTGGTCGTCGGGCGCTAACCATCTATTATTGAAATAATTTAAGTTTTAAAATTTGTTTTATTGAAAGGATAATTTGAAATTATTTCGCGGCATCTAATACTTACGATGGAAATTTCGAGGGGTCACCTGTCAAAAAAGAATGTACCGCGTAAATCTAAAGTTTCGTAACCGGTTTAGAGAAAGAGACAGGACAGATTCTGAAATCGCGACTCCTCATTTATTATAAGAGAAAATTATTAGTTAATTACCTCACATGCAGTGACGTGGTAAGGAAGGGGGTGTAGGAATGTTTGAATATAAGATGGATACCGTACCTACTGGTTTAGTTTTATTATTATTAAATAATTCTTCTAATATATGATACTAAACCAGAGTTATCATACTATGTGTCAGTCGGTCCTTAAAGAGTGCGTCCCATGTTCTACGACGAGTTTCGATGTGCAAGACGTCACGTCACAGCGGCACAGAGTCCGTAAAGAAAATTCCTCTAAAGAAAATTCTTCGCGGAAACGGCAGAGGGGTAGGGTAAGCTACCCAATGCACATCGATTGACAAGTCGAAAGCGACGATTCACTCTTGTGGATAAAACCAAAGACAGACTGAGCGTTTAACGTTCAAAGGCAATCAACGTACTCGTGTTATCGGAAGGAGAAGACGTTGGAATTGTATGAAAATAAATTGTTGACTCTGTTATGCGTAATAAAATTCTCCAATATGTCGTGGAAAAATAATATGCCGAAATATGGAAAAATAATTGGCCAATGGTATTAATGTACAATAAAGATTTATTATAACGCTTAGAAAAATATTTATTCAAGGAAAATTTATTAATTTTGTTTCTCTTGAATATAAAAAATATATATATATATATTGTTAATTATTTTATTACTGATTATTATTACTGATTTTTAAAGCGTATTGTTTTAGTAACAATTATTATTCATGGGTATTAATTTTTTTATTGACTTGGTACATTTATTCATTGTTTCATATTCTTATATGTACATAGAATATTAACTTTATAACTTTCCTTTTGTTATTGATGATTCTTTGTAAATTTTCGTATTAATATTTTGTGTGGCTCACTTTCGGAGCATTTGTTAGCATTTTGACTGTAGGTTATTTATCCCAAAATATTAATTAATTATATGATTTTCAGGTTCCAAAATTTGTAATCGCTGCATCTCTTTTATGACAACTGACCATACTATTTATTGAAAAGATACGCATGGGCTCACGAAATCATTTATTAATAGAATTTAGGTGCGTATCGTTTGATAAAATATTTTGATTTATGCCTTTTCCTTTGTAGTAAGCGCGTATACACGCATAGGGATATCCTTTTTTGGTTATATGTGATAACTGAATAATATGAATATTGAGTGAATATCTATATATATTGGTTACATATAATATAAAGTGGATTTATAGTGATTATATATAATTACAAGTAAAGATTATATAAGATACGAAATTCTTTATACTATTCTTCGAAACAAATTATATTTTATTCGTTAAGAATTATTTAAATCATTTTCTTTTTAAAAGAAGCTTGTTACTTTACAAAGGATTATTATTTAGTCGTTACTGGTCATCTGTTTTTACATTTTAATTTTATAATTAAATAATCAAAGTAAATATATTTATTATTTGATAATAATTAAACTTTTATATATATATGTGTTTTTCATTGTTTATTGATTTATGTCTTTATTTATCTAAATACTAATTAGTTATATTATTTTCAGGTTTCGGGATTTATGGCTATAGAAATTTTCCCAATTTTGCCAAATTTGCCAGAAGAATGTAAAGGAACGCACAAGAGGCTATAAGACCAGTTACCGACGGATTTGTTCGTATACCAATTTATACGAAGACTTGTTGCAAATGTTTTTGACGATTACATTATTTAGAGTGATTTGCTGAGAGTTTTCCTTGATAATAAAATTCCGAATAAATTTCTTTTCTTAGTAAAGTTAATTATTAAGATAAATATCATTATATGCGAGTACTGCTAATTCATTGTAATATTTTTCTGGCTATATACCATATCAATCAATGTATTGTGTTAATATGAAATTATGGCGATATGAATATATATATATATATATATATATATATATATATATAGATTCAGTATTTTTGCTATTGATTTATGAAGTTTCATAAGCGATTTTAATGTAGTTGTGTGGCTTTTGCAGCCTTATTAAAATTGCATAAATAATAATTATATCTATACTGAAATTCTTTTATGATTATTATAAATGACTGTTTCAAAGAGCCTATTACTTTTTCTTGATTGATCGATGTGTATAAGTCCAGCTTTCGGTTAGTACTGGTGGTTACTAGTATTTTGACTACATGAGAACTGATTATTATTGAATTGATGTATATATATATTGATTATATATAATATTATGACGCAAATATATAGTGATTATATATAGTATCGCGCAAAGATTATATAGGATGAGAGAATAAGTAGGGATTATACTTTTATAAGTAAGATTTTAAATTTTTCGTTGCGGGACGTAACAGTGGTTTCTATTTCCCGCAGTTCTACTGTCGGTACGATCAGTTCCCTGTCGGTATCACCGGAGTTTATCGCGTGTAGGTATGCTCTGCCATTCCGGTTCTCAACCACTGCTTCCCCTAGGTAGATGTCCTTACCGACGCTAAGTCGCGGGACGTAGCCTACCGTGATATCTAGATTTGGTACTTTGATATAGAAGGTTGCGCGTGATCTAGCAGGTATCACGACGGTGTCGTGATCGGTAAAGGGTATTCGGATTCCTTGCCATGCGACGTATCTTTCCTGCAGGTGTATATTCGACGCGTCGCGGAGGAAATCGTTGCCTAGGATACCTTCTTGCGGTATCGGAAAATTGTCGTTTACTACGTGTAGCTCTAGAGGGTGACCCGAGTAATAAACTTGTATGGACCCGAGCGTTTTGATCCTACCTTCCGTTATACCGCAGAGGTACAACTTATCGGTTTCGCGGATGCTAGTCTCGGGATGAACGTTCCGTCGTTTAATAAGATTAGGAGAAGCGCCAGTGTCCACCATAAAGGAGGTTTTCTGTGAGAATCCGTCGACGGCTAACGCAACGGTAGGCGCGTGTGGGAAGTTCTGCGGGTTTAGTGTCGCTATTCGGAATTCTCGGCGGGAATCGCGTCTATTGGGTTTACCGGGCGTATTTCGCGCATCGGGGGCCCTTGGCGAGCGTCGCCCGTCTGTCTCGCAGGGCCTTCCGGGTTTCCCTGGTTTTGCTGTCGAGCGTTATTATATGCGCGTTTTCGGCACTCGCTAATTTCATGCCCGAGGTTTTTACAGTACCTGCACTGCTTTATTTCTCGGCTTGCGTCCGGGTGGTCTGACGTTTTTGGTGAAGGGTCGCGGGACGCGTTGGTGGGGCGATTATTATTATCGGGGTAAGAGTTAGTACGCGGGTAGTCGTTCCGGGTGCGATCCGGATATTGGGGTGCATTGCGCGAGTATTCTGTGCGTGGGTATGATCTTTGTGAGCGATCGAGTCGTGGTTGTCCGTACGGTGGGCGATCCGTGTGGGTGGTTACTGCTGGGTTCTCGCGATTTGATCTGGGGTCATTGTAGCGTTCCCGTGGAGGTATGAGGGGTGTGAGTTGTCGTCTGGTATAGTTTCTACCCTCATAGTCTCTGTCTTGTCGCTCGCGCGTGCCGAATCGAGTCTTATCTAATTCTTGTTCTTTCGCGATTGTTTTGGCGACGGAGAATGCTTCGAATGGCTTCTGATAAAGTTTTTCTTTCATTTGTAAACGATATTCTAGCGGTAATCCTTTGCAGAAGGACCGTCCTGTTAATAGATCGATTTCGGCTTCGGTCGCGGGTGCGATGATTCCAGTTTCGCGACGTTCGGCGTCTAGGATCGCGGCTCGGAGTTCTTTTACTCGACTGATGTAATCTAGTATATGTTCTTGCGGTCTTAGGAAGATCATGCTTAGCTCACCGCGATGTTGGTCTATAGTTTTCTTAGATCCGAAGGCTGCGGTCAGGAGGTCTATCAATTGAATAATATTGTCGCAGGGTTCGTCTTCCACGGCGCTATAGGCTCGCCCGCGTAATTTATTAATCAATAGCTTTGTAAGGTTCCGTTCCGCTGAGGGGGGAATGATTTCTCTGGCTCGTCGGCAAGCCTTGTTGAACTGGGATAGAGGGATATTGTAGCCATCGAAGCTGGGGACTGAATCGGTGGCTTCGCGGAAGGAGACCTTGGGGAGTTGAGTCGGGCTGGGGGAAAGGTCGTATTGATAGTCTTGGGAATCGCGTGCGTAAGTTCCTTGTCCGGAATGTCGTGGGGTTGAGTAATTTTCTCTACGGAGGAGCTCGACTTCTCGACGCAGTCGTTCGATCTCGAGGCGTACGTCGTCGCCCGCGCTTCGTGACGCATCATTGCCAGAGGCGTCTAATTTACGCGTTTCCATTTCTTTTTCCATTTGTTCGCGGTGTCGAATAAGGTCTTGTATGTTCCTCTCGTATTCCTCGCGTTGTTCCTTTAATAGCGCCACCTCTTCTTTTAATCTCTCGGCCTTGATATTGTTACGTCCCCAGTTCCTCAGGACTGGTCTGGAAGTCTTACTTTCCCAGTTGGACGCAATTAATCTCTCAATTTGTTTTAGGGCAACCTGCTAGGCCGGCTATACCCTGGGACGCCGAGAGATTGAAGGTCTATTGTGCTTGGCAGAGAGGATTCTAGGTGGAGAGTGAGAATAAATATATGTATTTGTAAGCAAAATCTTTATTTATTTTCTTTCTTTATTTATTTCCTTTCTTATTTTCTTCTATCTTTTACAAGCTGGATAAATGATGGTATTTATTAATTAATTAAATTGAGGTTATTCGAAAATCCTTCGGGATCGTTGAAATTCAAAGAAGCGGTTGAAATTGCTGATAAAGTATAGTCTGAGAAGAATAAATTGTATTAGTACTATAAATTATCGATCTATGGTAAACTTTGACTCTCGAAAATTACCGACCGTCGGTAAGTTAGATTTCTGTTTTACCGACCGATGGTTAACGTCACTTTCTGTTTTACCGACCGATGGTAAGTTATCGACTGAAGGTAAGTTATCGACCGATGGTAAGTTATCGACTGATGGTAAGTTATCGACCGATGGTAAGTTATCGACCGATGGTAAGTTATCGACCGATGGTAAGTTATCGACTGATGGTAAGTTATCGACCGATGGTAAGTTTTGATTGATGACTATTGGAAAAATTACCAACTGATGGTAAATTAGGATTATCGAGAATTTATTTGTTTGAAATGTTAATGTGTTATCTTAGTTTCAAATAAATTCTTATTTTATTTTGATTCTCTGAAAATCGAAAGAGGATTCGAGGAAGAATCAGGAGTTTGGATACGCTGAGAAGGTATCCACCTATCATACGGCTGGCTTAGTATTAACCTCGTAAGGTTAGGTTATAATTGCAAGTAGTGATAATAATTCAAATTGTTATAAACTAAGCCAGTGTATTGTCTCTAAATCCTGGGATGTATCTCGTATTTTGAAGTTAAGGCTAAATTCAATCCAAGATCAAAAGGTCAACTTCTATCATTGGGATAAATCCCTCAAGATAATTGCCTATTAATCGAAAACTGTATTTTCGCCTACTCAAACGTCGATTGACAGGAGGCCGCTTATTTTTTCTATTGCCTCACCAGCTCTAGGTTGAGAAACAACCTCTATCATGGGAATAAATTCCTCAAGATAATTATTTTTCCACCGAGCCAGACTTGGGTTCGACCTGCCGCTGCAGTTTCGCACTCGCTCACTGTCTATCGCGTCGTCTTATCAAAGAGATAAGTCCCAGATAAATTTTCCAATTGGAAATGATATTTACTAAGTTGAATAACTGGATTAAGGAATACGGGTAATCAAAGGTAAGGTTCCCGTATTGTCGCGCACTGTTTCACTGAATTTAGTTGTTAGTAGAAATTAAAGGTTAGATTAATGACAAGTGGCCGGATATTTACCAGTGTCTGAAATGTCCTAGTGTGTGAAGGCTGCTTCCCTTCACTAGGCTGATGAGTGGATGCTGCTTCCTTCCGCTGGATACCGTCTACCTCAGTGACAGTTCGGGATGGAGGTTGCAGTCCAGGAGTTCGATTGAGAAACTCAATGTTCAATAGTCACTGAATTTATTAACTGAATACACGTACAAAATCTCGGAGATATAAGTATTAACTTGAAGATCGGTGGGCAGAATGCCAGTTATTAACTGTTGAAAACGTTGGGCAAAATGCCAGTAGTTGTTAAGTGTTGAAAACGTTGGGCCAAATGCCAGTAGTTGGTAACTGTAGTAGATCGTTGGGCAAAGTGCCAAGTTAACTCTGTAAATATCGTTGGGCCAAATGCCGGAGGTAGTTGAATGTTGAAAACGTTGGGCCAAATGCGAGGAGGACCGCTCTGCATGGGTTTATATAGTCGTCAGTCCCAGTTTTGCACACGGTCCCAATAGTAGGAGATGCGCTTCTCCATGGAGGGAGTCGAGCAGTGATTGGTTCCCTCCTCTGCTTCTGGCTGCGCGCGCCTCGAAAGATGCGTGCGCCTCGAGGGATGTGCCGCGTTGTCAACGGGTGATTGGTTTTCTCTGACGTGATTGTTGCACAATGATTTGGGATTGGCTCCCGCTGACGTGACGGATGCGCGCGCCTCGGAAGATGCGCGCGCCTCGGCGTGGGCGGCGCGGTCGCTCATTGGTTCCCTTCTCCGGGCTGGTTGCGCGCGCCGCTGGCACGAGCGTGGGGAAGATGCGCGCGCTGCTGGGCGTTGCCGCAGGAATTGGGCGTAGTTTAATTTGTAGATGGTGGGACTCTTCAGAATTGAAGTGGGGGTGACGGAGCGGTCAGTATAGAATCGGCTATATTGGTTGCATTGTATTTTGACACATAAGTTTTATAATAATTATTAGACCATCAGAATTTCTTTGCAGTTTACATGCATATATTTTCTAATGTAGTTTTTTAAGCTCTAGCTGTAGAAATGTCAACGGAGTTTCTAGCATGCTCCGTTCGAAAGTTCATTTTTGTCTCTATGTATTATTATGGAAAATGCCTTTAAATATTGTTAATAAATTCTGACATCATAATTATTATAATTACAATTATTTTAACATATAAGTATTTATGATTATGCGGTGGGATATAAGTATATAAAGACTATAAATTATTTCAGTAAATGGTGCAACAATTTTTATTCTTTGCTTTTATTTTTAATATTTATATCTATTAGGTTCTTGAATAAAAATTATTGCATGTACTTAATATTAATATTTAACAATAAGTTAATTATTTTGTTATGTTGCGCAATGTTCTCTTGAACGGATTTTTTGTGGATTAATATATAAATGGAAGTTATTGCATACGCTTAATAATAATAAATTCTTTTGTTACTTAACAATAAGTTAATTATTGCGTAATGTTGTGCAATAGTATTCGAGCGGAATATTCCATAGTCTTAGTTTGGAATGTGATGATGACTCATAATATCGCATACGGAAAATTATATTTTAAAACTTCGTTTATAAAATTAGTAGTATTGGAGTTTTCATAATTATGTATACATGTGTCGGTCTGACTTTTTATGCTCCTTAAGGGAAAATTGTCATAAGATTTTTATTTATAGTATTTTTCGAGTTAATCTGGAATCAATGATTTTTGATATAATTTAGGCCCCGAAATAATTAGATATACATGTAGTCGGTGCCGAGACATGTTCAAAAATATATATATATGTATATAAAGTCTTTTGGTTTTTGATTTGTAAAATTTCTTGTGTATCAGGATTACATATTAATGAAAGAGGTATTCTCTTATATGTCGGTAAAGTTAGTATCATCGCTACACCAGAGATGGCGCTGCCCTCTGTCGGTAATGTGGGTACGGACAGTATTCACTGTCGGTAAGGTAGGAAATGACTTTATCCTCAGTCGGTAACGTCGGTGTTATCATGGGTCGGTAATTTTTCTGTCGGTAACTTTTGCTCGGTCGGAAAGGTAGAGAACTTCCTTATCGACCGTCGGTAATTTTTCTGTCGGTAACTTTTACTCTGTCGGTAAGGTAGAAAACTTCCTTATCGACCGTCGGTAATTTTTCTGTCGGTAACTTTTACTCTGTCGGTAAGGTAGAAAACTTCCTTATCGACCGTCGGTAATTTTTCTGTCGGTAACTTTTACTCTGTCGGTAAAGTAGGAATTTATTTTATCGACTGTCGGTAACTTTTGTGTGGGTGATTTTGCCTATTGTCGGTAAAGTAGGTAATTTTTATGCGGATGATACTATATGTGGGCAAATACTTAAAATTATTTCTATCATTCCTAAGTGAGGTTATGTTATGTATAGCTAGCTTCTTAACAAAGAAAGATTATTTTCGGAGATATTGACAATATTAGATCGCGCGGCGTAATGGTATTGATGTACTATAAGTATTGGTGATATTACATTGCGCGGTGAGATTTTATAATAAGAAATATTGGTGACAATAGATGGCGTGATGGAATTTTAATTAACAATATTAATTTATATTAACAATAATATGTTACTCGGTGGGATTAAGATTTATATGTTCGTCGGTGGAATTACAGTTTAAATATTATAGAGGCAAATTTTGCGTGTTTAAATAAAAATAAAAATTTTGTTGCGGGACGTAACACGGCATAAGTATCGTCTCCGTTTCTAAGATCTTCTAATTTTCGCCATGGTTTAAACATAAGTAATAACGAAAAGAAATAATTTTCTGGTTGTGTATTAACATTAACTTTATAATGATCAATAAGATATCCACGCTGTCGTCGCTTAAGATATTTACCATTATCTATTTTATAATACTCAACATACTTATTTTTAGGTTTGATCTTCGAGATATCATACCACTGCGCAAATTCATAAAGAGATATATTTTCTAGTTCATTTGGTCTATGTGGATAAAGATCATCTACTAAAGATGGATAAAATATATCTATAGATTCAGGATCAAGAGCTTCAATTTCCTTGCAGTTTTTTATTCTTTTACGTCGTATTTGGTTAACATCTAACCATTTGATAGTTGTATTTCGATCAGTTCCATACAAAGGAATACTTAACAATGTATCAGCAGCTTCTAGAGCTCCACATTCTCTATTATTCATAAATCGCAAACCCATATTCCAAAGACGACTTGCTAATGATTTGTTCTTATTATTTTCAATATTAAGAACAGAATCAGACGACTCACATTTTCCCGCTTTATTTATATATTTAGTAATGTACCAAGTAAGAAGCGATGATTTTTCACCAATAAATTGTATATCCATATTACCTTCCCATGCAGTAAGAAGAACAGGATTATAATCATTAATATTAACTTCATTATCCATTCGAGGAAGATCATAAAGCCTACTTTTATGTTTCAATTGTTTTCTACCTGCTATCGAAGTTGCCACATCTCTCATATTGAAAGTTTCAGTAACGGGACGAGGAAATCCAAAACGACACCGACGAATAACTTTACGTCCTACTTTTTTAGAGCGAAGACAATAATCGTTATGTTTATGTCGCTGATGCGTATCAACACGTTTATACAATAATGGTGAAATATTTTCATCTGGCATTTTGCAGCTTATATATTGTAAAATAAATTTGGAGACTTCTTCAATTGTAGATTCACCAAAAATCGGTGCATTTTTAATCCAAATTAATAAGTGGAAATGTTGTATACCTCTACCTTGGTATTCTCGTCGCCAAAAATAGTGCGTTACTTCTCCAATTGGATGATCTTTGGAGCTAATGAAGTCAAGCATTGCCCGAAATTTATTATCGAGAAACCTGGACGTTGATACAGAATCTTTAACAACAAGTACGCTAACGGATAAGGAAGCATCATGCCATCCATTTACTTCACGAATATATTCACCCAAATCTTCCCATAACCATTCACTCGGACTTAGTGTTAAAAACCATGTCGCAGGTCCGTAATGCTGCGTCATACACCTTAAATTACTTCTCGGTTTACGCCAATATTGTTCCGTATTTCGAAGTGTGGAAAATATTGTTGTTAGATCAGATTCCAACTGTTCTTTTGACATTGCTTCTAAATACTCTGCAGCCGTATAACGAACTTGAGGATTAATTACATTCAATTTATGATAAATTCCACGGCTTAACTGACGCATATTCGCATTATTCAACAAATAAAATAAGTATTGTTGATTTAATCTGTACTGTGGATGTTTAGATGTCAAACGACATTTAATAAATTCATGATCATGAAGTTTAACTTCCCTAATCTCATGTTGTCCATTAATACCAAAAGGGTATAAATCTGGAAAACACATTAAATCTAAATCTTTTTCACGATTATCCAAAGGCGCATTCTGAATTTTTATCATTTGATACAAGTCTGTCGAAGTTTTATTTGCTTTCTTTTCATATAAGGGATAAATAGTATATTGTTCATAATAGCCGTCATTTTCATCAGTAACTTGAGTTAACATTGCCTTCTGCTGATCGTCTAATGTAACTTCTACATCATTTTTCGTTTCTTCTACCAGATTATTTAATGACTCATTGTCAGATTCGTCACCTAATGTCGCTTCTGTCTCTTCCATTTGAAACTCTGAACTTTTTAATTGTTCTAAAATGTTTAATTCATTATGATCATTTGGCAGTATAATTTGGGAGTATAAAGCATTGTTGCGCTTTAACCACGTTAAAGCGTCAAATATTTTTTTAACATCAACCATCTCTTCCCAAATAATCTTTGATTTGGTCGGAATACCTCTAACTAAAATATATAATTCGTTATTAATATTTATTGGGTCAGTATTCAAACATAATTTATTCAACGTCTCCTGTAACGGAAGTGGTAAATGAAATGTTCTACCTTTAACTTTTTGTACCATTTGCCTTTGAGGCAACTTTTTATTAATAACAGTTCCCATTTTGACGACAGTTTGAAACGCTTTAGCTCTCTGTATAATCATTTTTTCAAATGTATTAAGAGATGATATTACTTTGGGTACATCATTTGTAAGGAGATTATTCAAGATGCAATACGCAGGCATTAAGCCTTTACGAAATTTACCTGCACAATAAGTACATATATATTGCGCATTATTTTCTTGTTGTTGTATATGTGCCATTAAACCTCTCCAACTTTGAATATTTATTTGTTCTCGAAGAATATTGACTTCAGAAACATTTCTCTTATAACACAATTTTTCGCATGATACGCAAGCATGCCGTGGTGTGTCTGTTGACCGCTTAACCAAGGCCTTAAACGCTTGATGATATTTAAAAATAATATCATCATCGCTCAGAATTGTATCTGCCTGTTGATGTTTGTACATATCTGCTTTTTCTTGTGCAGAAGTTACAATTTCATTTAATGTGTTTAAATCAGCATGAGTTAATGCTTCATCCAGATTATCCATCTTTCGATAAAAATCTGTAAGCTGATAAATTAAACGTTTAATATATCTTACTCGTGGAAAATGAGGCGATAATAGTTGAATTGGAAGAAACATTCCTTCGCAAAGTGTTAAATCAATATGGCAGCTACGCGTATGGCCCAATTTTTCATTTGAAATTTTCATAGTACATTTATGAATATTTTCTATCAATTTGGGTACATTCTTTAAAGTACATGTATTTATAGTTTCAAGAAATTTCTGATAACGATTAATTAAAAATGGATCGTCAGTTTTACATGAAGTATTGCACGACCACGATTTTTTCGCTTCTATTTCTATCAACGGTAATATATTTACTACTTGTCCTTCTGCATTCATTGCCAAAGGTTCCAATGCAGTTTTTATTAACGGTAGATTTGCTACTTTCTCTTCTGCATTCATTACCAAAGTTTCCTTTGAAGTTACATGACGATATGTAGAATCAATAAAATAGTTTTCAGATGAGGCTGTATGGCTCGATTCGCCACATAAAACATCTAATTTCTCTTCAACTGTGGAACATTTTACGGCTTGAGTCAAACTTACTTCTGTTTTTTTTTTAATCAAAGATAACATTTTGTAAATATTTCGAAGATAACTTCTTCTAACATGCATACACCAACGTACGATTTTTTCGGCTTTTAATCGTTTTTCGATATGATTTTTAATACCGAGTTTCTCAACAATATTTTTAGTAAATGTTTCTAAAGAATGCTGAAGTTTTATGGTGTTTTTCGACCAAAACTTTTCATATTTTTTTATAATTTTTTTTCCAACATCGTTATTTTTTATTGCAGATTTTTTATTTTTCTGATAATATCGTTTGTTATAAAGCCATTTGCGATTAGAATCTAATGCTTTTTGTCTGTCCTGTTCACGCTGAAAGTTTATAGAATAACGTATGCGTTTTTGTTCACATTGTCTTACAGAATCCTGTTGATATCGACATCGTTTCTTACGGCGATTATTTTCTACATCTTGTTGATATCGCTGTTGTTGTTTAGTACGATTATTTTCTAAATCTTGTTGATATCGACATCGTTTCTTAAGGCGATTATTTTCTAAATTTTGTTGATATCGACATCGTTTCTTAAGGCGATTATTTTCTAAATTTTGTTGATATCGCTGTCGCTGTTTAGTACGATTATTTTCTAAATCTTGTTGATATCGACATCGTTTCTTAAGGCGATTATTTTCTAAATTCTGTTGATTTTGACGCCGCTTTAATGCACGATTATTTTCTAAATCTTGTATATATTGATGTTGCTGTTTAACGCTACTATTTTCTAAATTTGTATATTGGATTGAAGGCAATTGTATTTTCATGCAACTATTGGTTATTTCTTCCTTAGATTGATTAATATCAGCAAGTTTTTTTAATTGATTTTCTTTTTGTTGCTTAGTTTCATCCTTTGTATATTGATGTTGCTGTTTAGCGCAGCTATTCTCCAAATTTGTACATTTGATTGAGAGGGATTGTGTTTTCATGCAATTATTGGTTAATTCTTTCTTAGATCGACGAATATCAGCAAGTTTTTTTAACCGATTTTCTTTTTGTGATTCAGTCTCATATTGCCGTATACTACGAGCACGAGCAGCTTCTATTTCTCTGAATTTTACTATTGCTAATGGAAGCACTTTTTGAGGAACATATCGTGGATCTTGAGGAAAATGTTCAATTATATTTGATTCAAAAATTTTTATCAAATGTGAACGCATTAAACTATGATTATATTTTACTCTTTCAGGTTTAATATTAAATAATAATGAAATCGCAAATGCTATTGCAAAAACACCACAATCGTTACCATTTGGTTGTTGTTGCACAGTAGGAAATCTAACAAGACATTTCTCAAAGTCATATGTTGGAAATAATCTTTTTAAAAATTGTTCATGATGCTTATGCAGTCTTTTAGAATTTAACGAATCATAAATAAATATATATTTTGTGTTATAGTAACTACATACCCAATGTCCGTCAAACGGACCTGATGAACTATGCAATATTTGAATATGATTTTTATCTTTTGGCATAGATTGAATAGTATCAAGACACTGCACTCGCCAGGTTTCGACAGGTGTATAATCTGAACAATTTTGTAAAAGATGACCAAAATGTTCCATATGAATGTCAGTTAACCAATTGCCTCGAATAATTATATCTTTTTCTCTAGGCATTAAGACTATTTGTTTGTTTATCTTTACAGACATTTTGTATATATAAAGTAAACGTTTTTTATACAAACAACAACTTTATATAGACTTTATAAAAACTTTATATATATTAGTTTTATTTATGTATAATACCTTTTTATGAGCACACAGCAACTCTATAACGGCGCACAGCAGCCTTTTATTGGCGCACAGCAGCCACTTTTTATAAGCGCACAGCAGCTCTATAACGGCGCACAGCAGCCGTTGTTTATAGGCGCACAGCAGCCTTTTATTGGCGCACAGCAGCCACTTTTATGAGCGCACAGCAGCTCTATAACGGCGCACAGCAGCTCTATAATACCGCACAGCAGCCGTTCTTTATAGGCGCACAGCAGCCTTATATAAAATAAGTTAAAAAATAAAATTTTATACTTACCTCTATTCTCAACGAAGAAAAGTGAAAAAACCTGCGTAACACCCTATATAAATATCAGTATTGTACAGTATATCACATTTTCAACATCTTCCTTAATAAAAATAAAATACATATCTCTTTTTAATCCTTCAATTGTGCGATTTTTCACGAATCACGTGGAATTTTAAGAGCTCCTAATGAATTAAACGGTACATTCTCGTTTCGCAAAAAACTGAGTTTTTGCCAGAAAGATATCGAAAAGATTAAACAATTAAGTATTGTATTTTGTTAAAGATCGTGCGCAACGGCTGAAGGTTTAATCAATACTTTAAATATCCAATTCATAAGTTATATCACTTAAAATATATCCAATATATAGAAATTTAATTTTGCAATAAATTTTGCAACAAGCAAATGTATGTGCAATTTAAAATTATTTTAATAATTATTTTAATAATTATTTTAACATTATTTAATTCTAAAATACGTAAGATTTAAAATTCATTATAATTTATGAATTTAAATATTACAGGAAGTTGTTTTTAAGATAATGAAGCTATTACTTTTTTTTTGTATATTTAAATATATTGAAATTGTATGAAATTTAAGATTTGCAATTATAGAGATATATTTATAAAAATAGATATAAAAATATTGATCTTTTAAAAAATGTTTATAACTATTTGCACATTTAATTTCTAAATAGTATTTCGATAAAACTATAACAATATGACAAATTATCTTAGTAAAATATATTTGCAAAATTAAATTTACAAACACATTGCATCTGTATATAGTATTTATTTGTTAGACATAAATTATTAATGTATATACTTTTACATATGCAAAATAACTTGTATAATACATGCTTTACGAAATAATTTTAAACAATAAAAATCATAGAATATTTATGGAATATATTATTTAATAAAGGTATGTAGATAGGGTTCAAATGTATAAAAAGTAATGTGAAATGATTACTTGACGAATTACCAGAAGAATATAGCCACACTTCTTTATACAGGGTGAGCCATTTTAATTAACGCACGCAATTATTTCGGAAACAAAGCATTTTAGAGAAAAATGTTTCAGACAAAAGTTTTATGGTTTCGAAAGGGCCATAAGATGGTATCATTGGTTTGACACTGAAGAGTTCATTTGCAGGTCACGTGAAGGTCACTTCAATTTTTTTAAATGGAACACCCTATATATTTTTGCACACTCTTGTAGCTTATCTCGAGAGCTTTCCAAAACACTATAATTAAGTACCTTTTCGTTAAGTACTTTTTGAGTTATGAGGCTTGAAATAATTTCTTAATTTTACATAAACCGTAAAATATCTTGTAAAATATTCATTTTTCGATTATCTTACCTTAATACTTTTACGTACAAAATAATGAGAGGAATCAATTGGTGTAAAGAAAACACATAGTTGTTTTTAAGAAAAAATATGGAATTGTTAATTGCAAATTACATATTTTTTCTTCAAAACAACTATGTGTTTTCTTTAGACCAATTGATTCCTCTCA
Organism: Camponotus vicinus; assembly: GCF_025532165.1. Taxonomy (NCBI): domain Eukaryota; kingdom Metazoa; phylum Arthropoda; class Insecta; order Hymenoptera; family Formicidae; genus Camponotus; species Camponotus vicinus. The sequence goes on from NW_028141979.1 coordinate 11,203,106, forward strand.
TTATTTTGTACGTAAAAGTATTAAGGTAAGATAATCGAATGTTACGTCCCGCAACAAAATTTTTATTTTTATTTAAACACGCAAAATTTGTCTCTATAATCTTTAATTTGTAGTTCCACCGACGAACATATAAATCTTAATCCCACCGCGTAACATATTATTGTTAATATAATTAATATTGTTAATTAAAATTCCACCACGCCATCTATTATCACCAATATTTCTTATTATAAAATCTCACCGCGCAATGTAATATCACCAATACTTATAGTACATCAATATCATTCCGCCGCGCGATATACTATTGTCAATATCTCCGAAAATAATCTTTCTTTGTTAAGAAGCTAGCTATACATAACATAACCTCACTTAGGAATGATAGAAATAATTTTAAGTATTTGCCCACAGTATCATCCGCATAAAAATTATCTACTTTACCGACAATAGGCAAAATCACCCACGCAAAAGTTACCGACAGTCGATAAAATAAATTCCTACTTTACCGACAGAGTAAAAATTACCGACAGAAAAGTTACCGACGAATGATAAAGTAATTTCCTACTTTACCAACAGCAGGTAATGTCACCCGCACAAAAATTACCGACGGTTGATAAGGAAGTTTTCTACCTTACCGACCGAGCAAAAGTTACCGACACAAAAGTTACCGACACATGATAACAGAGTTACCGACGTTACCGACTGAAGATAAAGTCATTCCCTACTTTACCGACTGAAGATAAGGTTGCTTCCTACTTTACCGATTGAAGATAATAATGTTGCTAACCTTACCGACATATAAGAGTATACCTCTTTTATTGGTATATTATCCTGATACTAAAAAAGTTAAAAACTAAAATTCAAAGGATTTTTATTAAGTTATATATACATATATATATATATTTGTACACGTCTCAGCACCGACTATACATATATCTCATTATTTTAAGGCATAGACTATATCAAAAATCTTTTATTTCTTATTAACTCAAAAAATAATATAGATATAAATCTCGTTATAATTTTTACTTAAAGAGCACAAAAAGCTGAGTCGATACATATATGCATAATTATGAAAACTTCACTATTACCAATTTTATAACTAAAGTTTTAAATATGATTTTACGTATGCAATATTATAAGTCGCTAAAAAGTGCTCAAGGTTAAATGCAACGCATTTCTCAGAAGCGCCGATCGATCACAATTCTCAGAAATGCCTAGCTCTCCGCATTCCAAGCTCCGGAATATTCTAGAATATTCCGTTCGAATATTATTGCGCAACATGATGAAATAATTAATTATTATTAAGAGACAAACGAAATTATTGTTAAATGTTAATATTAAGCATACGCAATAATTTTTATTAATTTATTAATTCAAAAACCTAACAGTTATAATTATTAAAAGTTAAATCTAAAGAATATTCCGTTCGAATATTATTGCGCAACATAATGCAACATGATGAAATAATTAATTATTATTAAGAGACAAACGAAATTATTGTTAAATGTTAATATTAAGCATACGCAATAATTTTTATTAATTTATTAATTCAAAAACCTAACGGTTATAATTATTAAAAGTTAAATCTAAAGAATATTCCGTTCGAATATTATTGCGCAACATAATGCAACATGATGAAATAATTAATTATTATTAAGAGACAAACGAAATTATTGTTAAATGTTAATATTAAGCATATGCAATAATTTTTATTAATTTATTAATTCAAAAACCTAACGGTTATAAGTATTAAAAGTTAAAATCAAAGAATAAAAATTGTTGCATAACATGTTGAAATAGTTAATTAATAGTCTTTATTCCGCCGTAAATTAAAATTATGTTCACTTATATCACACCGCGTGAAATAGCTGCAATAATTTATTAAAAACAATTAATTTACATTATTTTTCCACCGTGAATTAATTATATGCATATATAAAATAGCCGCAATACTTTATTGCGCCATGAAATAAATTTAATTTATATTACTCTTTTAATTATATCCCACCGTGATATAAAATAAATTATTGCATGCTAAAACGAGAATTTGTTAACAATAATTATATTCATATAGATATATTATATATATATATATACATATATCTATATCCCACTGCGTAATCATAAATATATATATATTTTCAAATGTTAAAAGAATTGTAATTATAATAATTATGATATCAGAATTTATTTAAAAGCATTTTTATATAATAATACATAAAGGAAAAGAATGAACTTTTGAACGGAGCATGCTAGAAACTCCGTTGACATTTCTACAGTTAGAGCTTAAAATTCTACATTAGAAAATATATGCATGTGAACTGCAAAGAAATTCTGATAGTCAAATAATTATTATAAAAAATTATATGTCAAAAGACAATGTACCAGTATAGCCGATTCTATACTGACCGCTCCGTCGCCCCCACTCTGAATCAGAAGAGTCGCGCCACCTACAACTCAAGTTACGCCCAATTCCTGCGGCAACGCCCAGCAGCGCGCGCATCTTCCCCACGCTTGCACCAGCGGCGCGCGCAACCAGCCCGGAGAAGGGAACCAATGAGCGATCGCGCCGCCCACGCCTGAGGCGCACATCCTCCACCATCAGACCCAGCACGAAAAGTAGGGACCGACGCCTATATAAACCCGTGCAGAGCGGTCCTCCTCGCATTTTGCCCAACGTTTTCAACATTCAACTACCTCCGGCATTTGGCCCAGCGATCTTCACAGTGTTAACTTGTATACTTTAAAAGAAAGTGTCTTCGAGCTTATAATCTGGGCCACCTGCCACTTATTCTCCAACGGCTCCGGACCTCTCTTCAGGGACCTCGCCGAGGCAGTCGGTCTCCAGCAGAGAGGAATCATCCTTACACACCGAGAGACTTCATTGCTTGACTGCAACCCTCTTCCTGCGCCATCACCGAGGTAGACGGCATCCAGTGGAAGGAAGCAGCATCCACACATTAGAATACAGCAGCTCTTGGTAAATACTTAGATGAATGTTATTCATCTAAATTCTTAATTCAATTTTATTTCAACTTACTACTAACAACTAAATTCAGTGAAACAGTGCGCGACAATTCGGGAACCTTACCTTTGATTACCCGTATTCCTTAATCCAGTTATTCAATTTATTTAAATATTACTTCAAATTGGAAGACTTTTACTGGGACTTATCTCCTTGATAAGACGACTCGATTGACAGTGAATAAAGCGAGGCTGCTTCGGCAGGGTATTGCTCAAGGCGCGGCGCAGTGAAAAAGGCAATTATCCTCAGGGAAATTTCCTTTTTTTCTTGGAGCTGTTGACCATTCCTGGAAAACGGAACTAGAATGTCCTGTCAATCGACGTTTGATTAGGCGAAGATACAATTTCGGCCCGGTTAATTGACAATTTTCATGAGATTGTCTTTTAATTTTGGAGCTGATTGACGCAACCGTCACATTGAATCTTGCCTTGATTTCAAGACACGAGATACATCCCAGAAATTAGTGATGATGCACTGGCTTAGCTTTTGATAATTTCAATTATTATTTTAGTACTTTCATTTATTATAACCTGACATTATAAGGTTAATACTAAGCCAGACGTTTGACAGGTGGATACATTATTAAAGTATCCAATCTCCTTATTCCTCCTCAAGCCTCTTCGATTTTCAGCAAACCGACTTTAGATATTCAAATCGCAATTTAAAAACAAGGCTAACCTAATAATTTAACGAAATTATATAAATTACCGTCGGTCGATAAAGTTACCATCGGTCGGTAAAACCGAAATCTACATTACCGACGGTCGGCAAACTAAAGTTACCATCGGTCGGTAAAACCGAAATCTACATTACCGACGGTCGGTAAACCAAAGTTACCATCGGTCGGTAAAACCGAAATCTACATTACCGGCGGTCGGTAAACTGAAGTTACCATCGGTCGGTAAAACAGAAATCCACATTACCGACGGTCGGTAAAACCGATGTTACCATCGGTCGGTAAAACAGAAACCTACATTACCATCGGTCGGTGGGTTTCGTGAGTCGATAATTATCCCGGGTCGGTAATTCATTATTACTATTATAACTTATTCTGCTCCGACTATATTCTAGCCGCGATCTAAACCTTTGTGAAGCTTCAATAATTAGATCTTACTATTACTTTCTGTATTCTTGGGATAATAATTATTTATTACTGAACGAATAGTCACGCGAGACCCTTTCTTTTATTCAACAGGTGTTGGTCAATGTAAGTACCACCGAACCACTATACAATATTATTCCATCTTCACTTAATTAAATTGTTACCAAACTATATAATTAATAGATGGTCCGCGCTCGACGCTCAACCGCGGGTACTCGACGTGAGCTTTCCATTTGCAACGCTTCTCGCCATATACAACAGAATAGACGCACCCGACGATTACTGCTTAATCGCGTCTCATTCCTTAACGACCTTATAGAGCCAACCCCATCTACGATAAATCAGTCTTCTCCATTCATCCCAGAGATCGCAGAAATAAATGTTTCAACGTCAAAAGATCTGTCTCCCCCTCTAACCGAAGGAAATACAGAAATCCAAGAACCCCTCGACACTCAAATAAATACTTTCGCTTCAACGACACAACCTACGGGAAATAACTACACTCCCTTTGAAACAACAGAGGAACTACCTGAAGAACTGAGCGACCTTATCTTGGAAACCGAAGAGCGAAACGCTGAGATAGCGTCAAACCCAGAACAATATAATTATTCGCCGGAAGAAGACGATTCCTATCCTCCTCCAAGCTATTCACCAGTAACATACGAGGATCTAGACCCTTTCGCTCCCTTGGAGATTCCCCAAATAGAAATCGCGATACCTATTGCAAATATCGATAGCGAATATTCATATATTCTCCCAGAAATATACGGTTACTCTTCGGAGGAATAAATCCACATTTATTCAAGTTATAAAAGAAAAGAAACAAAAGGTGAAATAAATAAAGAAATCTTAAATCTATATAAATCATTTATTTATTCGCATTCCCTCCTGAATCCTCTCTCGAAGAGCACAGCAGACCTTCAATCTCTCGGCGTCCCAGGGTATAGCCGGCCTAGCAGGTTGCCCTAAAACAAATTGAGAGATTAATTGCGTCCAACTGGGAAAGTAAGACTTCCAGACCAGTCCTGAGGAACTGGGGACGTAACACGAAAAATGAATATTTTACAAGATATTTTACGGTTTATGTAAAATTAAGAAATTATTTCAAGCCTCATAACTCAAAAAGTACTTAACGAAAAGATACTTAATTATAGTGTTTTGGAAAGCTCTCGAGATAAGCTACAAGAGTGTGCAAAAATATATAGGGTGTTCCATTTAAAAAAATTGAAGTGACCTTCACGTGACCTTCAAATGACTCTTCAGTGTCAAACCAATGATACCATCTTATGGCCCCCTCGAAACCATAAAACTTTTGTCTGAAACATTTTTCTCTAAAATACTTTGTTTCCGAAATAATTGAGTGCGTTAATTAAAATGGCTCACCCTGTATAAGCAAATCCTGCAATATTTAAATTAGATAAATAATTTTGAACCCTATCTACATACCTTTATTAAATAAAAATGTTTATAATATATAGAAACATTATTCTTATTGCTTTTCAACAAACTCAATTATTTTGTTAAGTATGTATTATATTTGTTAGACATAAATTATTAATGTATATACTTTTACATATGCAAAATAACTTGTATAATACATGCTTTACGAAATAATTTTAAACAATAAAAATCATAGAATATTTATGGAATATATTATTTAATAAAGGTATGTAGATAGGGTTCAAATGTATAAAAAGTAATGTGAAATGATTACTTGACGAATTACCAGAAGAATATAGCCACACTTCTTTATATAAGCAAATCCTGCAATATTTAAATTAGATAAATAATTTTGAACCCTACATACCTTTATTAAATAAAAATGTTTATAATATATAGAAACATATTATTCCTATTGCTTTTCAACAAACTCAATTATTTTGTAAAGTATGTATTATACAAGTTATGTTGTATATGTGAAAATATATACCAATTTATAACAAATAAATACTATGGATACAATGTGTAAAAAATAAAATAAAGTAATTACCTGACTGAGTCCACAATAAAGTGTATAACGACACTTGTTTGTAATCAAACTTCCTGTAATATTTTAATTAGATTAATAATTTTAAATTTTATCTACATACGTTTATTAAAACTAAACGAACAATATATACAGTTTTTGCAACTTTTTAACGGATAAAGTTATTATGTAAAGCATTATGTAAAACATATATATAAGTTATCTTTTATATTTATTTCTAATAAATCAATACTACTTGTATGTATAAAAAGTAATGTGAGAGGTAATTACCTGATAAATTATCCAGAAATATTATATATAACCAGTGTGTAATTGTGACACCAGTGTGATATTTGTTTATAACCAAACTTCCTGCAATATATAAAGTAGATTAATAATTTTGAACCCTATATCTATACATACGTTTAATAAAACTAAATAATAAATAAACAATACATATCATAAATATATCTTATATATAATTCTTTCTAGTTTCAAATAGATCAAAATATTTTGTAACACTGCATATATATCACAAGTTATTTTATATTATTATGTATAAGATCATATGCATTAATGATTTATTTATAATAAATAGTATGGATGTAATGTAAAATAATTACCTAATTAAAATATTAGAAATGTTATCCAAGAGAAAAATATCACGTTCTTATTACTATTTATTAGCGCTAATATATTCACTTTCTGAACATTGGCAATAATATATAAACATATTACCAACAATATAGAGATTACAATAATATAATTATCACGCCCTCTATGATAACGTGAGCAGACAATGCATCAGTATTGTCAGATTTGGCGCTTAAAAACAAAGTGATGGGGGGCGCGATCACCAAATCTAATAACATTTAATTTTATACGTGCAATTTTGTTGTGTTTACACAAGTGATTGCCGATTGAACAAATGGCCTTATAGAGATTCATTTCTAATTAGTTTTATGTTTACGGAATAAAAGGCAACCATTGTGCTTTCTCTTTGAGACACCTCCGATTAGACACAGTACAATTGGACACAACTGGCTTTCATTGGCTAATCGTGCTTGATCGTGCTACCCTAGGCATCGGTCGATATGATTGGCTGTGTCTAATCGTACTGTGTCTAATCGGGTAATCCCCTTTCTCTTTTGGCTAACCTCCTTTATAAGTATTTTATCGAGAGTCATCCACTTTTTACAATGGCTAATCGCAAAAGGTAAGCATGAATATAAATACATTATATATATATATATATATATATATATATATAAATTTTATTAATATACAAATAATAGATAATATTGGTTAACCTTTATTTTAATCTTTTATCGTAATACACACATTATATGTTGCACGCGTGATACATATTATAAGAAAATATTAAAATAAAGATAAACCAAAACGTTATCTATCATTTTTATAAAAATATTTTATAATTTATATTATATATTTTCACTTCCAATAAAAGATAAAAACAAAAATTAATCACTTATCTATCATTTCTATAAAGATATTTTATAATTTATTATTTTATTATTCTATTATCTTAATCTTTTATTATAATGCATATGTATTGCATGCACAATACTTGGCTAATCTTTATTTTAACCCTTTATTATAATACATAAAATATATGTTATACGCAGAAATACATATAGTTATTCATCGCAATAATTAATGATTATTTTAATCCTTTATTATAATACATTTGTATTGTGCACGCAACATATAGCAATATAAATGCATTACAATAAAAGTTAACTAAATATTGTGCACGCAACAAATATGCACAATAAAAGATTAAAAATATATAAAATAATAAAATATTATAAAAGATCTTTATAGAAATGAAATAGTTTATCTTTATTTTAATTCGTTATTGTAATATGTATATGTTGTGCATGCAATACATATGTATTACAATAAAAGAATAAAATAAAGATAAACCAATACGTTTTCTATCATTTTTATACAAATATTTTATAACTTATATTATACATTTACAGTTCCAGAAACGAAAAAGAACCAGCAATTAATGATAATGAAACTCACAAAAGGTAAGCAATGATTATTAATAATATCTATAAAGATATTTTATAATATAATTTATTATTTTATATATTTTATTTCAATCTTTTATTATAATCTTCTATTATATATGTTTCACGCATGATACTGTTTAACTTTTATTTAAATGTCTTATAATTCATATATGTATTATACATACAAATACATATAATTACTCATCGCAATAACTAATGATTGTTATAATACATATATATTACTATATGTTGCATGCGCAATACAAATACATTATAATAAAAGATTAAAATAGACCATTAAAATTAAAACTAACCATTAGTTGTTGCGATACGTAACTATATGTACTTCTGCGTATAACACATATATATGTATTACAATAAAAGATTAAAATAAAGGTTAACCAAGTATTGTGTGTGCAACTCATATGCATTACAATAAGGATTAAAATAATAAAATATATAAAATAATAAAATATTATAAAATTTTTTATAGAAATGATAGATAACAATCTATTATTTCATTATAAAAATGTTTTATAATCTATTTTAATATTTTATTATCTTAATCTTTTATTATAATGCATATGTATTGCACACACAATACTTGGTTAACTTTTATTTTAACACTTTATTGTAATACATATTGTAATACATATATATAATAAAAATATAGAAATATATAATAAAAATAGATGACAAAGAATTAATTTTTATTTTAATCTTTTATTGTAATACAAAAATATTTTATATTGTACAATATATTTTATACATTTCTATTTTCAGATCTAACGAAAAGGAAAATGAAGAAAATCCTAAAAAGTAAGTGTAACACATTATATTATTAATACATATGCGTAAGAAATGATAGATAACAAGGGAATAAAAATTTATTTTACTATTTTTATTGTAATTCACTTATTGTAATTACTTATTTTTTATTGTAATTCATATTTGTGTTGCACACACAATACATATATGCATTACAATAAAAGATTAAAATGAAGATTAATCATTTATTATCTATCATTTCTACTATCATTTCTAAACATATTTTATAATATATATTTTATATGTTTCCATTCTTTCAGAACCTACAATATGGAAGAAATGGAGCCAGAAATTGAATTGTCGTCCTTTTTACGTGTTGAGGCTGAAGCGGCTTTAAAAGAAAATATAATACTTAAAAAAAAAATACAAAAATTAATGGAAACACAAAAATTAATGGAAACACAAAAAGAATCGCCGCTACCAACGATGGCATCACTACCACCGCCACTGCCGCCGTCAACGTCGTCACCGCTGCCATCGCCGTCAGCGTCGTCACCGCTGCCACCGCCGCCGTCGTCACCGATAACGACAGCGGGGCAAGTAAGAGGTAAATAATTTTGAATTATATAATTGGCACGTTAATTATAAAGGAATCAGCTAAATGAATCAGCTATGTTAAAAGTTAATAAATCTATTACATTTTCAGATTTATGAATTTAACATTGCCCAAAGTATTTTTAGCCTTCTATAGAATTAAAATTTTTATTTTCATGAGTTTTTGTGTCGTATAAATTATATTTTACAAAAGAAATTTTTAATTCACAAATAATTATTTTTATATTTTAAAAGGCTAAAAGTATTTTGCGTAATGTTAAATTCATGAATCTGAATGTACATATATTAAAATTAGATTTATTAACTTTCAATATAGTTAATCCGTGCAGTTCTTCTTTAAATATTATATTCAAATAAAATAACATTAAAATATTTCTTTTATTGTAGAACAACCGCGTGCACGATGGGCTAGAGCGGGACGGTCGAGAGGACGAGCCCGAGGCCGAAGTTCCAATCCAAGAACCTCAGCCCGTTATAGAAATAATATTTTTAATTTTTATTAATATTTAAATGTGTATGCGTGTGCGTGTGTGTGTGTATCATCATAACATAGAATATTTTTTATAAATGTGTCTTTTTGTTTTTTCTTTCTATGCTTTGCACAAACTACTTTTTATTTTTCATTTCCTTTTGCAAAGCATAAGCTATTTTTAATTTTAAAAATTTAAATATTCTACGTTATGATGATATAAAAATATGTTTGTATATGTGTACATGCGTGTGCGTGTGTGTATGTAATATCATCATAGCATAGAGTATTTATTTTTTCTTTCTATGCTTTTGCATAAACTACTTTTCATTTTTAATTTTCTTTCGCAAAGCATAAGTTATTTTTAATTTTGAAATTTTGAATTTCAATACTCTATGTTATGATGATATAAAAATATGTTTGTGTGTGTGTGTGCGTGTGTATATGTGTGTGTGTGTGTGTACATCATCATACATAGAATATTTTTTTTTATAAATGTGTTTTTTCGTTTTTTCTTTCTATGCTTTGCATAAACTACTTTTTATTTTTAATTTTCTTTTGCAAAGCATAAGCTACTTTTAATTTTGAAATTTAAAAATTCTATGTTATGATGATTTCTTTTAAAATCGCTTCAGCCTCAACATGTAACGATGACGATAATTCAATTACTGACTCCATTACTTCTTCCATGATTAGTTTGTGCGTGTGCGTTTGTGCGTGTGTGTGTGTGTATCATCATAACATAGAATATTTTTTATAAATGTGTCTTTGTTTTTTCTTTCTATGCTTTGCATAAACTACTTTTTATTTTTCATTTCCTTTTGCAAAGCATAAGCTATTTTTAATTTTGAAAATTTAAATATTCTACGTTATGATGATATAAAAATATGTTTGTATATGTGTACATGCGTGTGCGTGTGTGTATGTAATATCATCATAGCATAGAGTATTTATTTTTTCTTTCTATGCTTTTGCATAAACTACTTTTCATTTTTAATTTTCTTTCGCAAAGCATAAATTATTTTTAATTTTGAAATTTTGAATTTCAATATTCTATGTTATGATGATTTTTTCTTTCTATGCTTTTGCATAAACTACTTTTCATTTTTAATTTTCTTTCGCAAAGCATAAATTATTTTTAATTTTGAAATTTTGAATTTCAATATTCTATGTTATAATGATTTTTTCTTTCTATGCTTTTGCATAAACTATTTTTCATTTTTAATTTTCTTTCGCAAAGCATAAATTATTTTTAATTTTGAAATTTTGAATTTCAATATTCTATGTTATAATGATTATATCAATTGCAATAAAATGAGCATTATATTTTTTCAATGCCATTGCTAGAGCTGTGATGACTATACCAGAACCACTACCTATTTCTAAACAAATCACAGGTTTCATCGCATGCAGAATGTCTAAATCTTCTTCCAAATCATCTATTAAAAGATACGAATCCTCAGAAGGATCATAAACTGTCTTAAGTTCTTCATCTGATAAATTAACTACTGGAGTTTCCATAAAATTTACGGTGAAAATTGTAAGAAATTTCTTTTATAAAACTTGCAAAGTAATCAATGTTAAGTAATAACAATCCGCTGCTTCAGCTCTATTTGACATATCCTATAACAAAGAGAATAGTTATGCATAAAAAATAATACTCTTCGCAACTTTTGTACGCAACTTGTAGTACATGATAAAAGCACAATTTTTTATAACATTCCAATAATTATATATGAAAATTGAAAATGATTTTCAAAATGCTCAAGAATTCTTGTAAAATAGGTAACAATAAGATATATATGTCGCTTGTGTAAGTAAATCGCAATTTTTTATCGTTACAATTCGATGAATAAACATATATTTTGCAATAAATAGTACATACTGTGAAAGAAATATAAGAATAATAAATATACGTAAATTTGCAAGAAGAAACGCGAAAAATAAATGTTACTATTATTGCATGCGCGCTGAAAACAGAAAACTTGACGTCACCTTGTGGCGCGAATTCTCTCGTCCAGTTGATCCACCGTAAGTTTCAAGAGACTCATAAGACCTTCCGTTAATGCATCCCGCGTCGGATTTTCGCAAAAGTCATCTATCTTGTCGTCGATAGATGTATTGTCACTCGCTGTGTCCACGTCCATGTTATAGCTGTAGTGAAGTAGACACTACCGTGTCTCTTGATATATATATATATATATATATATATATATATATAATCTGAAATAATAATATAGATACAATCTAATCTAAATATATAAATGTTATATGTATATTATTAATTATTTTATATAATTACCTGAAGTGACACACTTAACCTTTTACAACATATTTATAAGCACCGTTAACGCCACAGAGCGCTACTAATGCTGCGTCGCGTGAATCACTGCTAGCGCATTCTTGTGGCAGACGTTGGAAACGTATTTCTGTATTTTCTTTGTTACGTTAAGAGGAGTTGATGACGACCATGACGACGTTTCTTAATCGAAATTTTCACATTTCAGACTTTGCATCATGATATCTCCGTTTACAGAGCACGTAGCGCAAAAATAAAAACACTTTTATTATTTAATTTAAACCCAAGCTATCGATTAATTCTACTAAGAACTCGATCCGTTGAGCGGTTATATGAGAAATAAAAATATCGAGTTATACTCTCAATCCGACTCGCGTAATAATACACGGAGTGCATTTTTTGCTTACGCTGGGACTTAGCAAAGACACTACCGTGTCTCTTGATTTTCCCTTTGGCCTTTGAGGCCTATACGAAAATATGGATTCGTCGGATGAATATTCTCCATCATCAATGAGGAATAACGGAATAGCCACGGGTGGATTTCTGGATAAGGCATCAGCGTTATAATTTAGAGTTCCCTTTTTATATTGTATTTCATACTGATATTCAGAGAGTTTCATTCTCCACTTCCATAATCTTGAGGAAGGATCCTTGATGGAGTGTAGCCACACTAATGGTTTATGGTCAGTTACTATCGTGAATATTCTTCCGTATAAATAGGGTCTAAAATGATTTACGCAATAAATGATAGCTAAACATTCTTTCTCTATTGTAGAATAATTTTGTTCGGCGGAATTTAGAATTCGAGATGTGTAGGCAACGGGTAGATCTTTCCCTATTATTCCTTGACTGAGCACTCCTCCGACCGCATATCCAGATGCATCAGTGGTTAGAATGAATGGATTAGTAAAGTCGGGATATTGTAAAATAGGCTCAGAGCATAGTGAATTCCTTAGAATATCGAATGCTTCTGCTTGTTTGTCCTGCCAATCGAATTTCTTATCCTTTTTTAAGAGATCAGTTAATGGTTTTGCGACTTTGGAAAAATTTGGAATAAATCTTCTATAATATCCGGCTAGTCCTAGGAATTGTTTGATGTTTTTCGGATTCTTCGGAGTAGGAAAATTCATTATTGCCTTTATCTTAGCGGGGTCAGGCTTGACTCCGTCAGATCCAATTATATGTCCTAGATACATAACTTCACGTCGTAAGAATTCGCATTTATCTGGTTGTAATTTTAAATTTGCAGCTCTCAATCTCTGCATTAATTTTTCGAACTTGCTTTCGTGTTCTTGCAATGATCATGCATATACGACAATATCATCCATGTAGACGAATAATTCATTTCCCTGAAGTCCGGATAGAACGTTATCCATCAATCTTTGAAACGTTGCAGGAGCATTTTTTAATCCAAATGGCATTCGTTTGAATTGGTAATGTCCGTAAGGTGTAGAGAAAGCAGTTTTATGGGCATCTTTTGATGCCATAGGTATTTGGTGGAAACCGGAAGCTAAGTCCAGTACTGAAAAATATTTTGCAGATCCAAGTTGATCTAATATATCCGTTATATTTGGAAGAGGATAGGCATCGCCTATTGTTTTTTCATTGAGATTTCGATAATCGATAACCATTCGCCACCTTTTATTCCCTAGGGAATCTGGCTTTTTCGGAACTATCCATAAAGGAGAGTTATAAGGGGAAGTAGAAGGTCTTATTAAATCAGAAGATAATAATTCATTTACTTGTTTATTAATTTCTTCCTTATGTACAGGAGGAAATCTATATTGTTTCGTGTGGACAGGCATTTCATTAATAGTAGGAATAGAATGCTGAGCGGCGTTTGTCGCTTGGAGATGTTCACCGGGAAGGTGAAATCTGTCGGAGTGTTTGAAAACTAGTAGTCGAACATTTTCTGATTCCTCGGAATTCAGATGTTCGAGGCGTAGAAGGTTTATGACATCAACAGTTCTATCTGTTGGTGTTGATAATGCCTGGTTAAAGTAAATGGGATTATCTATGGCTTTGACGAATTCCACTCGGGGTTCGTCTAGTCCAGCGAGATTGTTGGAGTTAAAAGTTCTGATTAATCCTCTGGGAAGCCCTTGGGTTCCCGTGGGATTCTCTGTTATTTCATGAGTATCATAATCTTGCAATTCTATGAATGGAATATTAAGGGTCAATTCTTCCTCGGAAGTATTGAATATAGGCATATGGACTTTTCCATTATTATTGGTGACGATAGCTTCCCCGAAGTATATGCCCTCGGCAAGGGTATGACGAGGTACATATCCGATTTGTTTTTCTGGATTGGTAATATAAAAAGAACAGGGAGTGACAGTTCTTTCTTTAAGACATATTGTACTTGAGTTTGAGAATGGAATTCTCATATCTTCATACTGTATAAAGTTGTCTCTATAGTTGACTATAACAGCTCGTTCCTTGTTACGTCCCGCAACAAAATTTTTATTTTTATTTAAACACGCAAAAATTGCCTCTATAATATTTAAACTGTAATTCTACCGACGAACATACAAATCTTAATCCCACCGAGTAACATATTATTGTTAATATAAATTAATATTGTTAACTAAAATTCCATCACGCTATCTATTGTCACCAATATTTCTTATTATAAAATCTCACCGCGCAATGTAATATCACCAATACTTATAGTACATCAATACCATTACGCCGCGCGATCTAATATTGTCAATATCTCCGAAAATAATCTTTCTTTGTTAAGAAGCTAGCTATACATAACATAACCTCACTTAGGAATGATAGAAATAATTTTAAGTATTTGCCCACATATAGTATCATCCGCATAAAAATTACCTACTTTACCGACAATAGGCAAAATCACCCACACAAAAGTTACCGACAGTCGATAAAATAAATTCCTACTTTACCGACAGAGTAAAAGTTACCGACAGAAAAATTACCGACGGAAGGTAAAATAAATTCCTACTTTACCGACAGAGTAAAAGTTACCGACAGAAAAATTACCGACGGAAGGTAAAATAAATTCCTACTTTACCGACAGAGTAAAAGTTACCGACAGAAAAATTACCGACGGTCGATAAGGAAGTTTTCTACCTTACCGACCGAGCAAAAGTTACCGACAGAAAAATTACCGACGGTTGATAAGGAAGTTTTCTACCTTACCGACCGAGCAAAAGTTACCGACAGAAAAATTACCGACCCATGATAACACAGTTACCGACGTTACCGACTGAGGATAAAGTCATTTCCTACCTTACCGACAGTGAAGACTGTCCGTACCCACATTACCGACAGAGGGCAGCGCCATCTCTGGGGTAGCGATGATACTAACTTTACCGACATATAAGAGAATACCTCCTTTATTAATATGTAATCCTGATACACAAGAAATTTTACAAATCAAAAACCAAAAGACTTTATATACATATATATATATTTTTGAACACGTCTCGGCACCGACTACACGTATATCTAATTATTTCGGGGCCTAAATTATATCAAAAATCATTGATTCCAGATTAACTCGAAAAATACTATAAATTAAAATCTTATGACAATTTTCCCTTAAGGAGCATAAAAAGTCAGACCGACACATGTATACATAATTATGAAAACTCCAATACTACTAATTTTATAAACGAAGTTTTAAATCTAATTTTCCGTATGCGATATTATGAGTCATCATCACATTCCAAACTAAGACTATGGAATATTCCGCTCGAATACTATTGCGCAACATTACGCAACATGATGAAATAATTAACTTATTGTTAAGTAACAAAAGAATTTATTATTATTAAGCGTATGCAATAACTTCCATTTATATATTAATCCACAAAAAATCCGTTCAAGAGAACATTGCGCAACATAACAAAATAATTAACTTATTGTTAAACATTAATATTAAGTACATGCAATAATTTTTATTCAAGAACCTAATAGATATAAATATTAAAAATAAAAGCAAAGAATAAAAATTGTTGCACCATTTATTGAAATAATTTATAGTCTTTATATACTTATATCCCACCGCATAAATACTTATGTTAAAATAATTGTAATTATAATAATTATGATGTCAGAATTTATTAACAATATTTAAAGGCATTTTCCATAATAATACATAGAGACAAAAATGAACTTTCGAACGGAGCATGCTAGAAACTCCGTTGACATTTCTACAGCTAGAGCTTAAAAAACTACATTAGAAAATATATGCATATAAACTGCAAAGAAATTCTGATGGTCTAATAATTATTATAAAACTTATGTGTCAAAATACAATGCAACCAGTATAGCCGATTCTATACTGACCGCTCGGTCACCCCCACTTCAATTCTGAAGAGTCCCACCATCTACAAATTAAACTACGCCCACACTACGCCCAATTCCTGCGGCAACGCCCAGCAGCGCGCGCATCTTCCCCACGCTTGTGCCAGCGGCGCGCGCAACCAGCCCGGAGAAGGGAACCAATGAGCAACCGCGCCGCCCACGCCGAGGCGCGCGCATCTTCCGAGGCGCGCGCATCCGTCACGTCAACGGGAGCCAATCCCAAATCATTGCGCAACAATCACGTCAGAGAGAACCAATCACCCGTTGACAACGCGGCACATCCCTCGAGGCGGACGCATCTTTCGAGGCGCGCGCAGCCAGAAGCAGAGGAGGGAACCAATCACTGCTCGACTCCCTCCACGGAGAAGCGCATCTCCTACTATTGGGACCGTGTGCAAAACTGGGACTGACGACTATATAAACCCGTGCAGAGCGGTCCTCCTCGCATTTGGCCCAACGATATTTACAGTGATAACTTGGCACTTTGCCCAACGTTTTCCACAGTTAATAACTGGCATTTGGCCCAACGATCTTCAACATTCAACTACCTCCGGCATTTGGCCCAACGATATTTACAGTGATAACTTGGCACTTTGCCCAACGATCTTCACAGTTAATACTTATATCTCCGAGATTTTGTACGTGTATTCAGTTAATAAATTCAGTGACTATTGAACATTGAGTTTCTCAATCGAACTCCTGGACTGCAACCTCCATCCCGAACTGTCACCGAGGTAGACGGTATCCAGCGGAAGGAAGCAGCATCCACTCATCAGCCTAGTGAAGGGAAGCAGCCTTCACACACTAGGACATTTCAGACACTGGTAAATATCCGGCCACTTGTCATTAATCTAACCTTTAATTTCTACTAACAACTAAACTCAGTGAATCAGTGCGCGACAATACGGGAACCTTACCTTTGATTACCCGTATTCCTTAATCCAGTTATTCAACTTAGTAAATATTTCCAATTGGAAAATTTATCTGGGACTTATCTCTTTGATAAGACGACGCGATAGACAGTGAGCGAGTGCGAAACTGCAGCGGCAGGTCGAACCCAAGTCTGGCTCGGTGGAAAAATAATTATCTTGAGGAATTTATTCCCATGATAGAGGTTGTTTCTCAACCTAGAGCTGGTGAGGCAATAGAAAAAATAAGCGGCCTCCTGTCAATCGACGTTTGAGTAGGCGAAAATACAGTTTTCGATTAATAGGCAATTATCTTGAGGGATTTATCCCAATGATAGAAGTTGACCTTTTGATCTTGGATTGAATTTAGCCTTAACTTCAAAATACGAGATACATCCCAGGATTTAGAGACAATACACTGGCTTAGTTTATAACAATTTGAATTATTATCACTACTTGCAATTATAACCTAACCTTACGAGGTTAATACTAAGCCAGCCGTATGATAGGTGGATACCTTCTCAGCGTATCCAAACTCCTGATTCTTCCTCGAATCCTCTTTCGATTTTCAGAGAATCAAAATAAAATAAGAATTTATTTGAAACTAAGATAACACATTAACATTTCAAACAAATAAATTCTCGATAATCCTAATTTACCATCAGTTGGTAATTTTTCCAATAGTCATCAATCAAAACTTACCATCGGTCGATAACTTACCATCAGTCGATAACTTACCATCGGTCGATAACTTACCATCGGTCGATAACTTACCATCGGTCGATAACTTACCATCAGTCGATAACTTACCATCGGTCGGTAAAACAGAAAGTGCCGCTAACCATCGGTCGGTAAAACAGAAACCTAACTTACCATCGGTCGGTAAAACAGAAATCTACATTACCGACGGTCGGTAATTTTCGGGAGTCAACGTTACCAACAATAAAATTTTTTATACTAATCTTTCTATTTCTGCCGGTCTATACTTCTATCAACTTTGGGGACATCTATCTGACTATACTCGGGATAACAATTATAAATTGAACGTTCATATGGAATTCCTTTTTTCTTTTTTTTAACAGGTATCGGGTATTCTTAAATTCAACTTTACGCAAAAGTAAGTGACTTCAAAATCACCAAAGTCTTAAATACTAAATAGACAGGTTTATAATTGGTTAATTAAACGACAGATGGTCCGAGTGAGACAAGGTAACTTCAATACCCGTCGAAATATTCTACGCCGTGTGAGACGAAATAGGCAAACGCGACATACCTTCTTCCCTATCATCACTCTTGAGAATGAAATCATTGCACCAGTTCCCGAGATCATCGACTTAGAACCTCAGTCACCTATCCCCATAATCACTATTGAGGAAGAAATCCACGAAATTATCCCAGTCCCACATAATCAATATTCTCCCTCCAATCTAGTAGAAAGAATTACCGAAGATAGAAGCAACTGTTCAACCATCTCGCTAAACTCCGACCAGGCATCCATCCCCGGACCTTCAGTGGATTGGAGTCAGAGTCCAGAGACTGCTTCCATCTCGGGGACATTCCAACATCTTGACACCGTACCCCTATACAACTACTATCCCGAGGAAAACAGCCTATATAGTCCTCCTAGCTATTCCCCCGTGGCATATGAAGACCCAGACCCCTTTGAGCCCTTAGAGATTTCCCTAGCTTCCCCAGAAAGACCCATCTCAACCATAAACATCGAATATTCTTACTTTCTACCAGAATTGTACGGTTACCCGAGGGAGGAATAAAAGGATATTCAAATTTGTAATATAAAAATATATATATATACTTTGAACAAAACAAAATAAACTTATAAAATTTAGTATGAATGTTTATTCACTCTCCACCTAGAATCCTCTCTAAGCACAATAGACCTTCAATCTCTCGGCGTCCCAGGGTATAGCCGGCCTAGCAGGTTGCCCTAAAACAAATTGAGAGATTAATTGCGTCCAACTGGGAAAGTAAGACTTCCAGACCAGTCCTGAGGAACTGGGGACGTAACATCCTTCAGGAACTTGTTGCCTAATATTCCATCTTGTAAGAATCCTATTGAATCAGATATGACATAAAATTCAGATAGTTTTCCAAGTACGGATAGGGAAACAGCTCCTAGTGTAACGATAGTTTCAGAAGCTATTCCTTGCAGACATAAAGGATTAGTTTTGTCGAGAGTAACGTTTGGATTTAAACATTTTTGTTTAATAAGGTTTAGTCCAGATCCAGAATCAATCATAAATTTGCAATCTGCTATTAGATCTGGAGAGGATAACGTTACTGTGGGCAATTCTGTAGATTGTTGTCTGTCATTTATTTGGCAGATTCGGAAGTTTGTGTGGGAGTTTCCTGTGGTGTTATTATATTGACTTTCTTTTGAATGTGGTAAGTCGGACGTCCTGGTTGCGGGTCGTTCCGGCGGACGTCGGTTCTCATCGGAACGCCTTGCGCGTTTCCCGAAGTACCGGGTTGTTGGTTCCCTTCTTGAGCTCTTCTGTAAGCTAACTTCCGACATTCTTCTATAAGATGTCCAGGAGTTTTACAATAGCGACAGATTTTGGTCTGATAATTTTGTTGAGGTTGTCCAGCAATTAATTTAACTGGTGATGCGGTGAAGGGTGGTTGTGAGGTTGCATGTCCGTTACTGGGTTGATAACGGTTGTTAGTGTTGTTCATAGGATTTTGGCGAGCTGCATTGCTGACGTTATTGGGGAGGTCAGCACGGGGTTGAAAATTTGGGCGGAAGAGAGTTCTCTTCCGAATGTTTTCAGCTTCAATAGTTTTGGATAGTTGTATGGCTGTGCTAATGCTTTCCTCGAAGGTCCTCGGATGTTCGAGTTTTACGCGTACTAATAGGTCAGATGGAAGTCCGTTGATAAAGCTGTTCATAGTGGTTGCTTCGATGGCGTCCTTTCTTCGTTCTCCTATGTTTCCGGATAAATCAGATTCTCCATCTATTATTGCGGTACGTAGTTCTTGCACTCTGCTTATATAATCAAAAATATTTTCATTTTGTTTCATGTATATGTTAGCTAGTTCTCCTCGGTATTGGTCGACGGATTTATTTGGTCCAAAAATTAATTTTAATCGTTTCGTTAGCTCGAAAACGGTGTGACATGCTACCCCTTCTATGGCAGAATATGCATGTCCCTGCAGCTTATTAATAATAAGCTGCACTAAATGATATTCATGATATGCGGGTATTAAATCGAGAGCGCGTTCGCAAATTTTACTGAAGTGGAAAACGGACATTTTATGGCCATCAAATTTAGGTATTGTATCGATAGCATCCTTAAGGCGTATCGGAGATGGTTGGTCCGCGATATCAAAATGTTGGGATGTCGGTTGAGAAAATGTTCGTTCTTCATGTGGAACATATCTTTCTTCTCTTTGCGAGGTCTCTAGATTCATGAGCCTTGAATTAATCCTCTCAATATAATTGGTATTCGTTTGCATAGAAGCCATTAATTGCTCTACAGCTGGTTGTTCTTGGCTTGCGGCCATTTCCTTTCGATTCATTTCTTCTTGCATTTTTATCAGATGTTCGTTTTTGATTTGCAAGGCCTCAGCCTGTTCTTTTAACTGTTTCTCCTTTTCGTTTACCTTTTGCATGAGGATTTCGGTTTCCTCTGCTGTATATTGTTTTCTTGTAGCCCCTGTGGCTACAGAGCTCGTCGAGCTTGATCGAGTCTGCTGTTACGTCCTATTCGATCGTTTATTCAACGATTTTGCAGGGCGCACCGTGCAGGGACGAACAATATTATATCTCTCTATTTCTTTTTCAGGGCAACCTGCTAAGCCGGCTATACCCTGGGACGCCGAGAGATTAGGATCTATAGGACGCTTCTTTTCGGAGGTATTTTAGGATTGACAAATAAATATGCAGATTTATTATGTTATAAATTTATATTTTTTCCTTTTATTTATTTTATCCTTCCTCGTTCTTTTACATTAGTTTATAAGGTAATTTTGGCGAAATTAAACTATGAATGATATATGTCGTCTACCGTTCCCAAGAACTCCTCACTATCTAAGTAATCTAAAATTTGGTTAGTTTCAAAATCCGCGAAGCTCTCTTCGGCTGGAGAGATGTCTATCGGTTCTGGGTCTATCTCCCCAAGAGCGACCGGAGAGTAATTCGGGGTAGGATAACCTGAAAATGAATCAGGGGTTTGTGGAGGGCTTGGCGATGGCACAGTCTGGACTTGTTGGTCTCGAGTTCTTCTTATTTCTCCGTTTCTCTCGAAAGCTAGGAGAAGTGCTGGGGGAATTCTGACCGTTGGGTTATCCAAATCGTACACGACTGTTGGGCAATCGCTAAGGTGATCAGAGTCCTCGTCTGTCAGCGGAAGGTCCTCTTCTTCACTCGATTCTTCGCCTGCTGGTATCGCTGAGGGGTTACCGTTGTTGGTTTCGGGGTTTAATTCAGGAGGCAAAGGAGCGAAGGACAAATCAAAGAAAGTATCTTCGCGATCGTTGGCGGCGCGTAAAATACTAGAAGGGATATTATCCCTATCTACAAATAATTGCCGTGCGATAGAGGGGCGATCTCGTAATAACCGCTGTCTGAATAGTTCTCTGCGAGTTACGCCTGCGTTTTGCAGAGGGAATTCGCGGCGAGTTATTGGGTCTGGTCGTCGGGCGCTAACCATCTATTATCGAAATAATTTAAGTTTTAAAATTTGTTTTATTGAAAGGATAATTTGAAATTATTTCGCGGCATCTAATACTTACGATGGAAATTTCGAGGGGTCACCTGTCAAAAAAAGAATGTACCGCGTAAATCTAAAGTTTCGTAACCGGTTTAGAGAAAGAGACAGGACAGATTCTGAAATCGCGACTCCTCATTTATTATGAGAGAAAATTATTAGTTAATTACCTCACATGCAGTGACGTGGTAAGGAAGGGGGTGTAGGAATGTTTGAATATAAGATGGATACCGTACCTACTGGTTTAGTTTTATTATTATTAAATAATTCTTCTAATATATGATACTAAACCAGAGTTATCATACTATGTGTCAGTCGGTCCTTAAAGAGTGCGTCCCATGCTCTACGACGAGTTTCGATGTGCAAGACGTCACGTCACAGCGGCACAGAGTCCGTAAAGAAATTTCCCTGGAGAAAATTCTTCGCGGAAACGGCAGAGGGGTAGAGTAGACTACCCAATGCACATCGATTGACAAGTCGAAGGCGACGATTCACTCTTGTGGATAAAACCAAAGACAGACTGAGCGTTTAACGTCAAAGGCAATCAACGTACTTGTGTTATCAGAAGGAAGAGACGTTGGAAATGTATGGAAATAAATTGTTGACTCCGTTATGCGTAATAAAATTCTTCAATATGTCGTGGAAAAATAATAATAATATTCGGTTCCTAGTTGCAGATCACGAGAGATGAAAAAGGAAAATATTGAATAATTAAAGCGAGTACTTACCCAAAAGTACTGCGGTTGGAAGTGCTCGTCGAACCTCCGCTGTGGACTGTCGACCTCGGTGATGCCTTGGCAGGAGAGTCGAAGGAGCCGGTAGTAAATAAATGGCAGAAGACCGTGATGATGTTCAAATAAAACACTTTTATTGTTCAAGTATACTACAGTCTTACAGCTCTCGCGACTAAGTTTTTAAGTCGAATAATGTTTTGAGACTAAGTCTTTATTTCGATTTTAAATGGTTCGTGACTGCTACTGTTCTTGTTCTTCAGAGAGCTCCTGGTCAAATGCGCGGAAGACTGAGCTGCGCTCCCTGAGGTACCCTCTGGTCCCTACTCCGTGCCGGCTATCCGCAGTGGTAGGAGAATGCGGCGCTCCCGGGCGTAGGCGGCTCGACCGCCGCTTGCCGCTATAGCTGTCCTTCTTCTTCGAGCGCGCTATGACGTAGTGGCCGCGCTCTTGCGTGGGGATAGTGGGGACGACGGAGCTGTCAGTATTGTCCATGCATCGAGCTCGTTAATTCATTTTACAAAAGGTAAGGCTTTTATAATAGGTTTTTAGTCACCAGAATTTTAATAATTTGCATGCATATATTTTTTAATATAGAATCTCAACCTCTTTCAATAGAAGTGTGAATGATCGTTCTAGCATGTTCCGTTTAGAATTGATTTTTAACTTTCTTTATATTAATTATATAGTTTTAGTTAACAATGTTATAAACAAATTCTGGTGTTATAAACCATTATAATTACAATTTGCTATATAATAATTATACGATATATGTATGTATGTATGTGCATATAGGTGCATGGTCTAGATAGTTGTTAATAATAATTGTGTTACATTATAATATAAAAGTGTATTAATTATTCTTTTTATTATTCAGCTCTTGGAACAAAGGATGTGGCGGGCTGTTTTATCACCGGATGCAGGTGTTCGCCGTGCCAGGCAGTCGCGCCAGGCAGTCGCGCCAGGCCTTATCTTATCGCTGAGTGAGCTCATGTGCAGCTGCACCGGATGAAGCTCGGAGGGTCGCTTATCTTTTGGTGAGTGAATTTATAACGCTTTATTGGTGAGTGAATTTATAATGCTTTATAAATCGATTTAATAATTTCATTCGTTATAATTTATTCATATATTCCTTACTTGTTAATTGTATAGAATATATATATATATATATATATATATACTTATATATATTGTTTGTAAAAGTTAATAAATGTAGTTGTTAAAAATTTTAACTTCATTATTGAATTTATTTTGTGACTATTTATTAATTAAATATGTATTATACATATTGTTATTTCTCTTTTGAAGGCTTGAAAGTTTGCTAAAAAAATTGCATTACTGTTGGATCTTTGTTAGTTAATGATATGGATTAATTTAACATATAATATATATATATTCTTTTATAATTTATAATTTCGTAGTGACTTATTACTCTTGCAATAAGAAGGCGCTCTTTATAATATTCATACATTATATATTCGCGAGTCCCTTTCGCATTAAGACTCGGCGCGGACGTCGAAGACATTAGGGGAGATAACAAAGTAATAGGGGAGATAACGCGGTACGCTGGACTTAGCCTTGTGCTCTTATAAGGAGACTTATTATTCTGCATGCAGCAAAGAGTTACGTATAAAATTTTATTCATAATAATTTCTTGACATTTCTTTATTATTTAGTTATTGTTTAGTAATTATTATTTAATTTAATATATTTATTGCTGAAATTTAATATATTAATATTTGATTTATTATACTTCTTTTACTATTTGATTTCTTTTACTCTTATATAATTATATACATTTATAAAATATTAAACCTTTTTAATATAGTAATTTTGATCAATCAAAATTTTTATAGATTTTGTATAGATTGATTTTTTAGTATATTTTTGTTAAGTTAATTTTCATACGGCCAAATATTATTTGATTATTATTTTCAGTTGCTGGGACTTGGAATTCTTGCTACTTATTTATAAGAAGTTGTCTTACATTATTAGGAAGAGGATAAATATTATATATATAGGATCATAAAAAGTGTGTAAGTATGTATTATATTTTGGATGGTTTATTTAATAATTTCTATAGTAGATTTTCTTATACATTTATTATATTTTTCAGGTATCAAGACTCTGAGGAAAATTACTTCCTGATAGTGAACATATATATATATTTACGGGAACTCAACGAGGACCAAAAATTAAAATAATCTAGGATTTTTAAAGGAAATTCTTGCTTGATTAATTATATTTTATTCATTAATTATATTTTATATATATATTTTATTAATTATATTTTATTAAGAAATGTTTAGATCATTAATTTCTAAAAGAAGCTCGTTACTTTATAAAAGATTATTATTTAGTTATTGTTCATTTACATTTTGTAATTAAATAGTCAAAGTTAAATGTTATTCAGTAATAATTAGAATTTTATACAGACATATTTGGCCAATGGTATTAATGTACAGTAAAGATTTATTATAACATTTAGAAAAATATTTATTCAAGGAAAATTTATTAATTTTGTTTCTCATGAATATAAAAAATATATATATATTGTTAATTATTTTATTACTAATTATTATTACTGATTTTTAGAGCGTATTGTTTTAGTAACAATTATTATTCATGGGCATTAATTTTTTGTTTCACTTGGTACATTTATTTATTGTTTCATATTCTTATATGTACGTAGAATGTTAACTTTATAACTTTCCTTTTGTTATTGATGATTCTTTATAAATTTTCGTATTAATATTTTATGTGGCTCACTTTCGGAGCATTTGTTAGCATTTTTACTGTAGGTTATTTATCCCAAAATATTAATTAATTATATGATTTTCAGGTTTCAAAATTGGTAATCGCTGCATTTCTTTTATGACAACTGACCATACTATTTATTATACGCATGGGCTCAAAATCATTTATTAATAGAATTTAGGTGAGTATCGTTTGATAAAATATTTTGATTTATGCCTTTTCTTTTGTAATAAGCGCGTATACACGCATAGGGATATCCTTTTTTGGTTATATGTGATAACTGAATAATATGAATATTGAGTGAATATCTATATATATTGGTTACATATAGTATAAAGTGGATTTATAGTGATTATATATAATTACAAGTAAAGATTATATAAGATACGAAATTCTTTATACTATTCTTCGAAACAAATTATATTTTATTCGTTAAGAATTATTTAAATCATTTTCTTTTTAAAAGAAGCTTGTTATTTTACAAAGGATTATTATTTAGTCATTACTGGTCATCTGTTTTTACATTTTAATTTTATAATTAAATAATCAAAGTAAATATATTTATTATTTGATAATAATTAAACTTTTATATATATATATATATATATATATGTTTTTCATTGTTTATTGATTTATGTCTTTATTTGTCTAAATACTAATTAATTATATTATTTTCAGGTTTCGGGATTTATGGCTATGGAAGTTTTCCCATGCCAATTTTACCAGAAGAATGTAAAGGAACGCACAAGAGGCTATAAGACCAGTTACCGACGGATTTGTTCGTATACCAATTTATACGAAGTCTTGTTGCAAATGATTTGCTAAGAGTTTTTCTTGATAATAAAATTTCGAATAAATTTCTTTTCTTAGTAAGGTTAGTTATTAAGATTAATATCATTATATACGACCAGTTCCAGTACTGCTAATTCATTGTAATATCTTTCTGGCTATATACCACATCAATCAGTGTATTGTATTAATATGAGATTATGGCGAATATATATATAAATATATATATATATGTCAAACAGCTATTTTGACGACACTAATATACATTCAATATTACTGCATACATTAGAGTACATTAACTCCCTGATGTATACATTATCAAAATTTTTTCAATCAAACGTATTAATAAGTATGTATATGCAATTTACTACAGATCGATTATTTTGACGACAGTACAAACACATGTACAATTTCGGATAACATACGAATGTGTCCTTCGAAAGAGGAACAGCAATAGTAAAAAATTATTACATAAGGTATTAAAAAACTTATCATCGGATTATATAGTTATTTATGGATAACACATATATGACAAACTAAATATAATAGTATGTATTATGTACGGTATTTTCCAATACCACCACCCACACTGGCAGCGGATTTCGGAGCGTGATCATAGTACGAAGGCTGTGTTCCAATATTCATTGCTAGTACTGAAAATCTATAATATACGTAAACGCAGCCGAAATCGATTGATGTGACACATTTCCTAACCTCACTTTCAAGTTTCAGTATTTTAAAAGTTGCTTTTACAGTCTAAAACAATACCTAAAATTTTTAAATATTTTTTTTACAGTGTTGAATGTACTTTCGTCTAAATATAAAATATTTTTCTTAATTTGAAGTCGATTTTCTTAATATGTAATAAGATACACTTACTTTACGAATGTGCTTTAGTGCATTTACATATTTATTAAAAATTAGATGAAATTAGATTAGATTGTAGATAAACAATCTGCAGTACTGTTGTTATCAATATTTTACTAATTAATTAACCTATTTTACTTTCAATGGTCATAATATTATTATACCAATAACATATCATTGTGTCTACGCAATACACTTAGCATAAAAGATATATTTAAGGAGACTCTAATTTTCCATCTGAGTGTCATTTACTAAATAAATATGGTAAGTTTAATAGCTGGTAATAGTATGTATTACTGCTAACACTTCTAAAATTACATGTGTATGAAAATCTAATTTATAATATTTTTAATTTAGATTATTAATATCAACTTTCTTCAATTTTTAGAGGAGCAGAGAACAAGAGATTTTGTGCGGTAATCAGTAAAATAAGTCTTTAATAAACATCTGGAGATTTATATCAAGAGAAAATCCATTTACAAATTATGAGATTCTGTTAAATGAGAGTTCATTATTATTGTCTCCACTTTCAGAATCTTGTGAAATGTTATGGAATTATCTTCTATAATTAGGTGTTTATTGAAGAAAAGTCAATATGCTTCTAATTTACACATATGTTTGTAGAATGCTCTTTACATATGTTCGCAGAATGCAAACGAAATTTGTACTCCTAGCCAAATAATATGTGTTTGTATAGTTTAAATAATCTTTAATAATTTATTCATAAAATACAGTAAATGCAGTATTTGTATTATCTATATTAGAGAATTTAAATAATATACGTGTAATGTTCGTTATTAGAATATTCTTACAAATACATAATTAGTTAATAAAATTTAATAAATTTTCAATTTGGGAATATATACATATAATGTATATTATATATAATCTATATCCAAATGCATCACGTTAACATACATATATATTTTATTTCTATTTACTTCAATATATATTATCTATATATTATCTATAATAATACAAATATTATTCTATAAATTTTTTTTAGGGCAAAAGACTGATTTTCCAAAAAGGCTGCGTAGATAAACGTATTTTCATGCTATTCTATATATAGGATTTTAATAAAGGATTTAAATCATAAAGTTCATTTAAAAGACTTGAGGAATTATTAAGAAAAAGAAAAAAAGATGATGTGTTAGCTATCTGCTTTGTAATTATATGGATGCAGGATATCTCACTCTTAGTTCCTAGTTAGTACTTAGTAAAAGTAAAGTTTTTTGACATTTAAAAATATAAATTAGAAACATTATAAATTAAAAAAAATTTTATATACTAGTAATTCATATACAAGTAATTTTACTAAAAATATTATTAACAGTATATATGTATATATACTACCACCTACTAAACATACCTCATTAAAATTTAGTAAACAACTAATAACGTAAAGATTTAGAATTATATAATAATAGTAATAATAATAAAATTAGAATCTAATATACTGTATGTTTTCCAATCAAAAATATTATGTTATACAAAAGCATCTTCCTGTTCCATTACCATATTCAATAAATATATATGCATTATATGAGACAGTACACATACATACATATAAATTTTCAAGTATAATTGTTACAAATATATTATCATATCGGATTATTTCTTTAAGAAATAATGTATGTTTATACATTATAATCCATTATAATTCTAAAATTAATACATTGGTTAAGTTAAATTGATACATTACACATATATTATTTAAATTCTCTAATATAGATAATACAAATACTGCATTTACTGCATTTTATGAATAAATTATTAAAGATTATTTAAACTATACAAACACATTACTTGGCTAGGAGTACAAATTTCGTTTGCATTCTGCGAACATATGTAAAGAGCATTCTACAAACATATGTGTAAATTAGAAGCATATTGACTTTTCTTCAATAAACAGCTAATTATAGAAGATAATTCCATAACATTTCACAAGATTCTAAAAGTGGAGACAATAATAATGAACTCTCACTTAACAGAATCTCGTAGAATTTGTAAATGGATTTTCTCTTGATATAAATCTCCAGATGTTAATTAAAGACTTATTTTACTGATTACCGCACAAAATCTCTTGTTCCCTGCTCCTATAAAAATTGAAAAAGTTGATATTAATAATCTAAATTAAAAATATTATAAATTAGATTTTCATACACATGTAATTTTAGTAGAAAGTGTTAGTAATACATACCATTACCAGCTATTGAACTTACCTCATTCATTTAATAAGCGACACAATGTTCATATATGAAATTAGAGTCTTACGCTGTAAATGTCTTTTACAGTAATGGTGTGTATTGCATTATACAATGATTCGTCATAATAACATTATTTGCACCACTGAAAATAAAGAACACTAAATAATTATTGAAATATAAAAACATTGTTATATATCATAATTAGGGAGAGATTTATTTCAAATTAGTAAAAGTAACTTATTTTATACTTTGATGAAAATACATCATTTAATACTGTGTCTGGAAGAAAAAAATATTTGGAAATTTTATGTATTTTTCTATATTGTGAAACTAAAGGGTCGTCTACAATGGCCGTAGCATAAAAGTCATTCTACAATGGCCGTAGCATAAGGTTGTAAAGGTGACGTCCCATGACGCGTATGGCGATACGCGCGTATCGGGCGTATCGAACTCCGCGATCAATCAGAGATGTTCCGCTGTTTTCAATACGCCGGAGTTCAGTTCCTATTGTCCCATGAAGCGGATTACGCGGAAGCGGAACTAACGGATCGCCAATCACGGGATTATTCTGATAGAGCCCCTTTAAAGATTCTGTTGAAACTGCCCTGTGATTGGCGATCTGCTGGTTACGCTCAGTGTTGTCAGGTGGGTCAGGTTTTTCGCGCATGCGCGACAGTAATGGCGGCTAACCAGCGCTGTATCACTTGTACCTGGTATCAGGTATCACATGGAAAATTTGGCGGGCTGAAGGAAAGTTACTGTATTACTGTATTTTATATTATGCGTGTATGTAAACACATATGCATATATACGCAGATAAAAATGTGTGCCGTTGATTACTCAGAATAATTTTCTAAGAGACCATTTTTTCAGGCGGCCAGCGGCACACCTTTTTGTCTGTATTAGATACTTCATTGAGGCCGCGTTCGCTGCGCATGCGCGAAAAACCTGACCCGCCTGACAACACTGGTTACGCTTCCGCGTAATCCGCTTCATGGGAGAATAGGAACTGAACTCTTGCGTACTGAACACACGCACACAAGCATGCATGCATCTAAAAAGTGAAGTAATTACAAGTAAAGCAATTCGACATGTCATTTTTAGTCTGTATACTTTACATATGTATATTTTATACATGTACATATGTATAAAAAAGCTGAAACAATACATATTATACATAGTATGAGCGGATCGTACAGCGATCCGCTCGAATAATGAATTCAGCGGATCAAAAACGGCGGATCGTCTGTCATTGGTCGGAGCTCGATACGCCCGATACGCGCGTATCGCAATACGCGCCATGGGACGTCACCCTAAGGCCGTAGTCGTAAGAAATTGACCAATCACAGTTGATTATTCTCCTGAACTTCAATTGGGATTGGTCAATTTCTTACGACTACGGCCTTACAACCTTATGCTACGGCCTTACAACCTTATGCTACGGCCATTGTAGACGACCCTTTAAGGCTGATGGCAGAGAATGAGACGTACGCGCTTACATCTGTCGCAGTCGTGGACGTTAAGTAAGACAAAGAAAAACGTATACGTTAGTTGTATATACGTTTTTCTCTGCCTTACTTTACGTCCATGACTACGACAGACGTAATACGCATTAGAAAAGGATGGCATATAAAAAAAGTAATAATAACGCACTAGAAGAAGTTAAGTTGTGGGCCCGGCAGTTGGGATTGACCAATCAGAGCAAAGCAATTTGCTAGTCGCCTAGTCTAATGTAGCGTGGTCCCATGATGCGGAACGTATGCGCAATGCGAAATTGGCGGAACGAAGTTCGTCCAATCGCAGATATTCCGGCAATTGCGTTCCGCTGAAATGTATTTTCTAATGTTCCATGGATTAGAAGCGCAACTGACGTTTGCCAATCACAAGATCTTCCCCATAGATTTTTCTATTGGAACAATGCATACTATTGGCACGTACAGATTACGCTTCTACATTTTCCGCTGCATGGGACATTAAAAACACAATTTATGCGGATCGCAACACATACATATACATATACACTTGTTAAAATTCACATTAATATAAAATTTATAACTTAAAATTACAATTGTTATTTAAAATTCAAATAGTTTTTAATATTCTTATGGATCTCTGTTAAATTTTCTGCATTTTTGTCTTCTTGTCTTTAACACACTCACAAATCATTCCGTGCAATTAGTGCGGATAAAATAAAAATTTGCGTATTGAAATCGGTGGGACGAACGTAAAAAGAATCGAACCAATCATGAGCGTTCCGCCAATCCGGATTGCGCATATGTTCCATATCATGGGATCGCGCCATAATTCAATTTTAACCACAACCGAATCCTCAATTCTGGCCCACGAAGTGTAGCTTCCCCACTTCCCCTTCCACTGGAGCGTGCACGTACTGTACATGCTGACAATGAGTGTAGAGTGTTGACGAATATGTGGAATAAGGAAGAGTGCGCGAGAATCAACAGTAGTGACAGCATTATAGAGGGGATAAATGGATCGAGGGGCCTGAAAGAAAAAACGGGAAGAGGCAGCCGCGAGAAGAAGGGGCATGTTCTCCTCCTCTCGTGCCCTGTGGGCGCCCACGAGGCCAAGTCTGCCGCAATCCATAATGTAATACGGGCTTAAGTAAATTGACTTTTAAAAATTCTTGGAATAATCAACTATGGTTGCTCCATATACCTGCTAATTTTCCATGAGAACAATGAGTGGATAATGAAGCCAAAAAAGAAAATAAAAAGATGATTTCCCTTTTTCTCATCTTGGAAATATTCGCCGTTGTGTGTTTGTTTAACTGCCAATACTTATGCTGCCATAACCACTGAACTATATATAAACTGGAATAGGAATTGCCATGCTAAATACATAAGTGAATAACGAGCTTGAGATAGATAGATTTTCAAAGCTAGGTGTCTCGCTCACATGCATCTACGCACATATGCACATCTTGGACCACGGTCTTGTATACAGGTCTGGGCACATCGGCGAAAATATGTGAGCAGAAGTGACGCCAATATGGCGTCTACAGTGGGCCGATTACCAGGAGCGTAGACACGTTTTCGGCACCCAAAAGATAACAATTGTTTTACAATTTATATTTTTTATTGACATTAATACATTTTAATAAAATTATTATAATAAAATTAAACATTATATTTTCATAAAACGTAACATGTTATAACAAAAAATAAATGTTAATTAGCATAACCTGTATTACAACCAAGTACTATACATTTGTTAGGCATATTTTTTTCTTCGCGTTATCAACTCACTCAGCAAATACTCGCTAATCATATATGATATATAACTAATCACTTATATATGATATAATATGTGATACGAAGATACTGTGTGCTAAACAGCCACAAATATACGGCACTATGTTGTCTGACAAAACATGTCAACTGCGCTTGCGCGTCGGCCTATTATAGTCGCCATATTGGCGTCACTTCGCTCACACCGGTTATAGTAGTGCTAGTATAGGAGTGCCCAGATCTGTATACAAGACCGTGTCTTGGACAGTACAAACAGATCTAAGAGGACGATACTTCGTGTCTTACTAGACACCTAGTCCTGACGAATATTCTCTCGGCTTGCGAAAGGCTCTTCAGTTCTCATTCCAGTTTATATATAGTTTAGTGATTTTTATACATTAGCAAAGGATAGATATTTTCAACTCTTAGGGTGCGGACCCATGCAGCGGAATAGCGGAACGCGGAACGAGAATGGAACCAATCGCGAGCGTTCCGCAGTTTTCATTACGCGAATTTCAAATCCTCCCCATCCCTATGGAGCGGAATGAGCGTAAGCAGTCCGAGCAGCGCGTCCCTAAAATGACTTTTAAATAGTTTTTATCGCTCGTTTTTATTATCATGTATATAAATATTAAATTAAATGCGTTTTTTATCGGAAATATTGACTGAAAATGTTAAAATCTGTCAAATAAATTTTAACGTGTTTCAACACTTTTGAAATAATAACTCGTGATTGGTTGCGCAAAGTTTACTTATGCTACATGGGGACTAGAGGCCCATGTTTCCGCGCAACAAAAATGAACTGTATATATGTATACACATATACCTTGTTAAATTCATCGTGACAACGAATTACGGATATAATAATAATTACGGAATATTACTCATGTTTTTTCTTTTACTGCCGCTTATTGAACTACTATTTTTATTGCACTTATGTATTTTGATTACATGCTACATGCAATATGTGTATATTACGCTGATTACGCAGTCTGCGAAAAAGCTATTCCGCTAAAGCTGCTGAAAAACGCGGAACGCTCGCGATTGGTTCCGCTCTCGTTCCGCGTTCTGCTATTCCGCTGCATGGGTCCGCACCCTTAGGCTGAGTTTCCATTGAGCGCGTCACGCGTCGCGTCATCCAGCGCGAGCCAATCAAAACATCCC
The DNA here is from genome assembly GCF_025532165.1 of Camponotus vicinus. Taxonomy (NCBI): domain Eukaryota; kingdom Metazoa; phylum Arthropoda; class Insecta; order Hymenoptera; family Formicidae; genus Camponotus; species Camponotus vicinus. Next base: position 11,237,128 of record NW_028141979.1, read on the forward strand.
ATTGTAATAACACGGAAAACATGTTATTACAATGGGATGTTTTGATTGGCTCACGCTGGTTGACGCGACGCGTGACGCGCTCAGTGGAAACTCAGCCTTACTACAGAAACGGAGCGAATTATTGACGCGTATTGTACGTGATTTAAATTATAGATTTTCAGTACCGGGGCAGTGAATGTTGGAACGCAGCCTTAAACTATAAGAAATTGATCAATCATATTCGATTATTCTTCTCATATTCGACTGTGATTGGTCAATTTCTTATTGCTTAAGGTTACTCTATTGTAGACGTATACGAGTGTCATTCTTGAACACACACCAGTTTACGCTGATAACGTTGACCATTTTAGTTGCATTCATTTGTTTAATCCGCCATGAGCCATGAGGTAGCGAGTGACTTCGCGCCAATCGTATCGATTGTGTTAGTAGCTGTATTAATAGTTTTAGTATTAAAAATAGTTATAGTATTAAAATTTACTATAAATATGTACGCGTTAGTACAGTTTTACGATGATATTTATTATGTGTGCAAATCTAATCGAATAACGACTACAAAAAATATTACAAAGGCTACGTATAGCGATGGAAGAAACTACGCAGCAAATATTATAGCGAAAAATGGTTGAGTATTATGTTTCATATTATTATTCTATATTATTATTATAGTGCATGTAGTTAACGCACATTCATATTATACGTTATAAATATATACATAAATTTCAGAATAATTCGTAAAACTACATTTACATTACATTTACGTTATTTTTTTCGTAAATTTTTTCATAAATTAGTAACAATAAGTATATACCCTGGCGAAAATAAATATCGGAGCGTAAGTCTAATGTAAAGAAAGAGTAACAGAAGTGTAAACGAAGCTCCTAGGAGGCGTAAATTGAAACAACGAAACTTAATACTTCGTTTACGTTTCGTTGTTTCAATTTACGCCTCCTAGAAGCTTCGTTTACACTTTTGTTTCTCTTTCTTTACATTCGACTTACGCTCCGATATTTATTTTCGCCAGGGTATATATATATATATATATATATATATATCTGACTATTTATATATTATATTTATTTCATAAATTCATAAATCAATCCTTCCAGTACACACTAAATCATTTTGACCCAAAAATTTTGTGAATTTTAACCTGAAACACTTCGATACGGAAAATTCCCATTCTATCAACATCCTACCATATTTAGGTGTTCCAAAACGTAATCGAGGAAAATTTTACTTGATGGCGGCCATGCGAGTAAAATTTCCTGGATTAAGGCCTTACGTTTTGGAATGTAAGCTTAGAAAAGATTTCCCATGCAAATATGGAAAATGCTTAGATTTCATTCTTTTATATAAATTAGTTACAAAAATATCTTTACACTTTGTTTAAAAAAAATGCATAGTAGCCGAGATATTTCAAGAATATTAATATTAAAACAAAATCACGGCTCGATTTGAATCAAAGTTGAATAATATTAACAATGTAATTATTTATATATGATATGTATTAAAATAAAAATTGACTGCGAAAACATTTTAACCAGACATTTGTTTTGACATTACAGATAATAAAGATATATTGCGAGAAATTAAAAATAATGTTATAACAAGTAAACCACATATATTATGTAAAAAAATTAATTTCCCAAAATGTGGTAAGTTTAATATCGATGAAATTATTATTTAACTATTATTAACTGTTAACTTGATGAAATTACATATTTTAATCTTTGCATATACATTTTACTTCCATTTTATTTACATTTTACTTTCTCTTTTACTTATATTTTATTCACATATACAATATTGTATTGCATATTTCTTTTGTATTCTTATATTAGATATTTACAAAGCTGCAATGTTGAACAATAAAAAACATATTAATGATTAATGTGACAAAAGTAAAAAATAGCAATTATCAAAATAAAATATATGAGAAGGATAATCACACATATTTCTTCTTTTTTCAGATATTAATACAATAAGTTTTATAAAAAGCAAAAACAAAATCAAATCTGTGATACGAAACAAAGTTGAAAACAATATTGAAGAAAAGACTGATGTTATATTAAATAGTGAATCTAACACGATGATTTCTGTAGATAAAAATAACAATAGAAAAATGATAATGGAAAATAACAACGAAAAGAATAATGAATCTTTGAATAATGAATCTTTGGTATCAAATGATTGTAATGCGAAGATGACTGATGAAGCATCAAATATCGGTAAGTGTATATATTTCCAATTGTGGCTTTTTAGAAACTGATATGAATGTTTTAATCTTTAACTGTTTTTATTCTTATTATTTTTTATTTGACTTTATTTTTAATAATAATATTCTTTTAATTAATTTTATAATTTTTAAAAACGTGTTAAGTAAATAATGTGTGTATATAAATTTGCATGTTACGACTAATTATTATTCGCAGAAATAACAGTGTTGATACAATATACATTATTACTTGCTTTTTATTGGTATTTTTTATGCATTATATAACTTTATAATAATATTAAAACATTGTTTAAGCAATAATGCTCTCTATAATGCTTTTTAAATAACATCACTTTCTCAAATAGTCTATAGTCTAGTATCTATAATAATCACATCCCATATAGCACAGAATATTGCAGAAATATCACAGCAATATTATTTTTCCATTGCAATATTGCAACGAAATATAGCACGAATATTACAGGAATATTATAGAGATATCACAGTAATATTAAAATGTCCGCGAAAATGAATCACAGTAATATAATGGTGATATATCACAATTATATTATCGTGATATTTGTTATAATATTTATGTAATATTATGAGGAGTTAAGGATCGTTTATGAAGGCCATAAACTGTTAACTTGTGTCGGAACCGGTAAGTTCAATCCCAGTGAACAGTTTGTAGCAGTTATAGAACATAGAAGTAATAATTAATATAACAATTGTTATGTTAATCTATAATTAGTTCTATAATTGCGACAAATTGTGTTTATTGTGGGATTGAATTTACTGGTTTCGGCCTAGTTAACAGTTTATGACTTTCATAAAGGAGCCTTTAAATTAGGAATAAATATACTCTACAGTGATACGCTATTCTAATAATTCGTTATTATTGTAATAATGTTATCCATTAATATAATCATTACTCCAATTATATTTGCAATATATTTAAATGTAATATTAAATATTATGTTATGTGTAATATAGAAGAATAGTAAATATAGCAATAGTAATAATAATAAAGTATTAATATAAAGAATAGAATAAAAAACTAATTACATAGAATATTGTTATATAAAATAAAAAAATAATATTGTTAAGAAATATTGTTAAAAACTACATACTATTTTTATAATGTTTCAATCACTATCATCAAACGAAGCGTACAAACGATGAACTAGTGTTTCTTTTGATTTCTCCACATTTGTTGATTCGGCCTTTTCTTTCTTCAATCTACAATTTTTTAAATTATTATATATTATCCGTGCAATAATATAATTAAATTATTATAAATGATTTAAAACTATGCTTACTTTTCTCGAGCTTCACGAGTAGGTGCATTGGCAAGCCAAAATGCTATTTTTTTATTGCATAGTACTCTTTTACATCAAATTTGTGACGATAAATGGCATCTGAAATATAAATTTTAATTATTTTCAATTATTTTTATAATTGGAGTAATATACATTTATTTATTTCACATAATTTACCTAAAATGCATTTACATATAACCAAGTTATAAAATGGTTTCTTTTTCTGTTTTCCAAAGTAGCTATATTTAGATGCTAAAGTGTTAGTAAAAATTAGATTCATTATTTTGCTCACAACTTCGTCAACGTTTTTTCCTCCTCGATAGTATAATTTATTAACCTATAATAATCATAAAATAATCATAAAATACCATTAAATATAAAGTAATAACATATTTTACTTATAACATATTAATATTTATAACATATGTGTATTTGTAATAGGATACATGCGTGAACCTTCACCATTGTTAATATATATTCAATAAGTACACAAAGACATAAAATATACTAATAAATAATATTCATTTTTTAGAGAGAAAAACATTGTTTAATTTTTGCATGAAATGTAGAGAATAAACACACATGCAAGCATTATCAACAATTCAATTGCGTAAAGTTTATCACTATTGAACACATTCTTTAATTTAAATATATACCTTGCATTGCAGATGAATTGACAGTGAGATATAAATTCTGCTTAAAAGATAAAAATCTGCTTAAAAAAGCGTATTAGTATTAATTATGATACAGTACGCGTCAATGATTTGTTCCGTTTCCCTAGCGAGGGTTGGTAATATCTATCCTTTGCTAATGTATAAGAATCGTATGCATTAATAAAGGATAGATACTACCAACCCTTGCTAAATAAACGGAACGAATCATTGACGCGTACTGTACAAAGAAATATTTAACGATATCTAAAAGATATACAATATCATTTAGCAACATATGTAACATTTTTTCTTATTGTATATTTTTCAAACTATTTTTTTATTATAGAAATATGAATTAGTATTTTTGACAAATAAGATTTTTAGCAAAAAAGAAAACAAGAAAATAATTTATTGAAATGTTTTTATAATGTACTGCGACTACATATTTCACATTATATTTTCATTAACTATGCAATTAAAAAAAGTTATAATTCTGTAAATGACCACAGAATAGATTATTCTGGTTTTAACTAGAATAAATCATTCTAGTTAAAATTATAAAAGTGCGTGTACCACTTATTTATATAATTCCTTTTTTTTTAATGCTTCTTCGAAGTTTTTTAGTTGTTGTTCAGTTTCAATTGGAAATTGATTAGCGAGATCGTCGTCATCATTGTCGTTATCACCGTCAACATTATTATGATTTGTATGTCCTGATTTATGTAGATCATTGATAAGTATTTGTAGATCATTTATTTTAGTAAGAATAACATTTTCTTTTTTTATACTCAATTTGTGTAGTTCTATAATTAAAAATTAAATAATTAAAAATTAAAAATTTTTTTAATGTCAACTTCCATTCTTTTTATGTATGACTCACCAATTAAATAATCAATTTTTTCATTATTTGTTAGAAATTTAATGTAATCTATATCTGTTGAAGTCTCTTTAATGTAAGATACTTTGACGGAGGTATCCTTTTCTTGTATAATTGTATCAACATCATTTTTTGCCAACATTGTGCTATCTATTGAAATATTTTTATTCTTTTCTGGTATAATTGTGTCAACATCATGTTTTGCCAACATTGTGCTATCTATTGAAATATCTTTAGTCTTTTCTTGTACAATTATGTCAACATCATGTTTTGCCAACATTGCGTTATCTATAATGAAAATTGAGAAAAGAAATTAATTATATCATAATAAAACAAAAAGTGTTATAAATGACAAATTAATGGAGTTAAAAATGCACTGATCATAGTATATTACTTACAGTATATATAATAACTTGTAAATATACTGTAAATATACTATATAATAAACATAAATTATAAACATAATAAACATAAATACCATTATTTTCGATACTAGTAGATGATGATCTGGTGATGTTGGATGCTAAAGGAAATTCTGGATATATATTGGATTTAATTGCTTTTTTTGCACTTTCAATCCTTTTGCATTTTTTTTGGTAGGATATTCTTCAATATCTGTATCTTCACTTGATTGAACACGACGTGCACGAGATTTTCTAGTTATTTTTGCATTTTCTGAATCACTAATATCAGTTAGCTGTTCTGCTAAGGACACTTTCTTCACAGCATTGTCATAATCAGCTATAATAAAATAAATGTTTTCACACAAGTTATATTATAAAAACTTTATACATATTATAAAAACTTTATTATATTATCTTACATGCAGTTCCAAAAATCTGTATGACATTTAAAAGTTCCCAATTTTCATTAGGTTCTTCTCTTTTCGAGATAGCTTTTAAAATTTTTCTTTCATTATATGGAGGCCAATAGCATTTTTTCTTATCTGCACTTAACCAAATAGTCGGAATACCAAATATTCCATCATTAAATTCAACAATTGAATACATATTACAGTTTGTTTTTTTATTAATTATATTGTATTAGAAAGAAGATCTGAAAAAATATTTGCAGAAACAAGTTTCACAAAAAATACATATTACTATATGTTATTCTTATTTATAATTTTTGCAAACATTTTTATTTTACAACTTTTAATGAATTCGTTTTCCAAGCATTAAAATATATTAATTAAGTTTCAAAAAAATTGGTAAAAAAAATGTGAAAATATATCTGCACAAAAATTTGTATAAGCGCATAAACATAAGGAAATTGATTGATTTATTTTCTTATACAGGGTGATTCATTTTAATCTTAACAGTTAAATATTTTGGAAAATATGCGAGATACGAAAAAATGTTTCAGACAAAAGTTATATGGTTTTAAAGGAGACATAAGATCGTGTCATTAATTTGACCTTAAATAGTTTCTTGAAGGTCACGTGAAGATCAACCTCAATTTTTTAAATGGAACCGTCTATTTTTTATTACATATTCTTGTAGCTTATCTCGAGAGCTTTCCAGAACACTATAATTAAGTTAGTTTACATTAAGTACTTTCCAAGTTATGAGACTTGAAATCGTTTCTTAATTTTACATAAACCGTAAAATATCTTGTAAAATATTTATTTTTCGATTACCTCACCTTAATACTTTGGTACAAAATAATGAGAGGAATCAATTGGTGTAAAGAAAACACAAAATGGTTTCGAAAAAAAAAATGTAATTGTTAATTGCAAATTACATTTTTTTTTTCGAAACAATTTTGTTTTCTTTACACCAATTGATTCCTCTCATTATTTTGTACATAAAAGTATTAAGGTAAGATAATCGAAAAATGAATATTTTACAAGATATTTTATGGTTTATGTAAAATTAAGATATTATTTCAAGCCTTATAACTCGAAAAGTACTCAATGAAAAAATACTTTTGTGTTTTGAAAAGCCCTCGAGATAAGCTACAAGAATATGTAATGAAAAATAGGGGGTTCCATTTAAGAAATTTAAGATGACCTTCACGTGACCTTGATAACACTATTCAAGGTCGTACCAATATTACTATATAATACGTTACTTGAAACCCTACAACTTTTGTCTGAAATATTTTTGTCTGTCGTTCTTGGTTTTCGAGATATTTGGCTGGCACGGGTGGTCTGATACACCCTGTATAATCATTTAATATTATATATGATTTTACCTTTTTTTATATAGACAAATATAATTTTTCCTAAAAATTATATCTTGCATTATATATTTAATTAATTAAAAGTCCTCTTTATAAGTCCTCTTAATAAATATTCTTAATAAATAAGAATATATTCTTAATGAATAAGAATATATTCTTAATTTGCGACTTCTACGTCGCAACTCGATTTTCGTGTGCGCGACATGTTTCTTCATTTGCCGCTACGCGGCGACACCACTCTTAATTTTTCTCGTATTCAATATTTATCATGAAATGTATATAAAGGACTTGTATTAACGTAAGATCTAAAGTATATTTTTTTCCCTTAGCAGTGGTGCGAAAGAGAGGACGCGGCTCACACACAGGTTCTCTGTGTGCACGTGAGCCGCATCCTCTTTCTGACATTACTGTTTATCAGTTTAATTTCAAACTGAATTTAAAATAATTTATTTAATAATCTGGATTCCTTGTTGGGATTCAGAATATTAAACAGATTATTTGAAATTAGGCGGAAAAAAACTTTTAGACCAATAATTAAATTTATTTGACTTCAACAAAATTTATTAAATCCAAAGAAATATTTTTCTCTGTATATTAAGAATATCTCTTTAGAAGATTTTCCTCTTAACTTAAGAGGATCCTCTTGGCGCCTATTTTAGTGGTATATATTCTAAAGATAAGTGGCATATTCTTAAGTTAAGAATACAATTTTTTCGGTGTACTCTTAGTGGTACTTAATTTTCAGATCTGATAATATTTATTCATATATGATATCATATATGACTATATTTGGCAAAACATAATTAGATATTGACAAAATCCATATATGGCAAATTTTATATGGACTTTTTTTTCCCGGGTAATCATACACAGTTAAGCAAATCACAGATATTACGTCTTGTCTAGCCGAAAATAATATATAATTTTATTTTCACTGTATGTCGTACAATATTCTTACAATTATTTAGCACTAAATTTTTACATATGTAATTATTTTGATAACAAAAAAACAAAAAATCAAGCTGTATAAAAAGATACTCTCATATAACCTCGATCGCGTGTATCTGCTACGTTTCGCCGAGAACCAGTGACGTAATATAGAGGAAAAATCCTATCCAGTCAGTGTTCCTATATAAACATGATATGGCACGAGTCGCTTTTTTGCAAATTTTGGAATAAATAAATATAAAAGTTTTCTATACTTTCTTTATAAAATATAAAATATAATATATATTATCATTATTTTTCTAATATTTTTAATTTCTTACTCCTGACAGGACTAGCGCACGCGATACCCTTATTATTAGTGAAATATGTCAAATGACATTTTAATACCGTCTTATTCTGTCAATAAAAATGTCATTAAAACATCATTTGATATCACTTTGCTACTGAAAATGTGATATATTACAGTACAAAATATAACTATAATATTTCAATGTTATTTATAAACGTGTAATATGTTAGTAATATTTCTGCAGTATTTTCTTAAAATATGTAATATTTCTGATATATTGCAATTTTTCTGTGATATTTCTGCTATATCACGTGCTATATGGGATTAATAAGTAACTAAAATACATAATTATAAAACTAATTATTAATTGTAATATTAGAAAACAGGACTATTTTAGAGTGTCTTATATTTGCACGTGCGATTTTGTTTTATATCTATTACATATTCTATTATGTGCCAGATTGTAGTGCATACTTTTTCTTTATTATTATTTTAGGTGTTTGCAAACCGATGCTGTTAAATGATGAGAGTGAAATGCATGATAGAATAGAAAGAGAATTGATTTGTGATCAAGAGATTATAGATCTCCCAGCAACTTGTGATCAAGAGATCTGCGATCAAGAGATGATAGATCTCCCAGAAACTTGTGATCAAGAGATCTGTAATCAAGAGATCTGTGATCAAGAGATTATAGATCTCCCAGAAACTTGTGATCAAGAGATCTGTGATCAAGAGATTTGTGATCAAGAGATCTGTGATCAAGAGATTATAAATCTCCCAGCAACTTGTGATCAAGAGATTATAAATCTGCCAGCAACTTGTGATCAAGAGATTATAAATCTCCCAGCAACTTTTAGTAAGTTTAGATAATGTTATATCTATAAGTGCTACTTTATCATCTGTGTGAAATAATATTTATTTTTTTCTTGTATATATTATTTCAGATATTAATACAATGTTCTTTACGAATGAAGATGGAGCTATTGAAACTGTCATGCCAAATAACTTTTCTATGAATAATAATATCGAAGTAGAAGATGTAAATATTTCTTCACCTGGTATGTAATATTTTTAAAATTATATATTTTAAATGAGGTTCTTTACACATTAAATAATATGCAACATGCATTATTTATTGCATTGTTGAATAAATGTATTTATTTTTGTTTGTCTTAATTTTATTCTTTTTTTACAGATTTACTTAATAGTTCTGTTTTAATCAACGATTGCGTTAAAAAATTAAGTTTTAACGTGACTGGTATGTAAAAATTGAAATATTTTAATATAAATGAGTTTTTTTTTATTAATGTTAAATTATTTTACTTGAAATGATTGTATATTATTTTTGTGACATGTGCTTATGTATATCTGGATTTTATTGCATCTTTTCTTATTTTTTCATAGTTCTTTGTATATATTTATATCATCTTTATATATCTACATCTTTGAGATAAAAGATAGTATCTCCAGTTTTATTTTATATATGAATATTTTTTAAATATGTATGAATTTTATGTACAGGGTGTCCTAGACCACCCGTACACCCCTTTTCTTTCAAAAACTAAGCATTTTAGAGAAAAATGTTTCAGACAAAAGTTGTTTGGTTTCGAGGGGGCCATAAGATGGTATCATTGGTTTGACCTTGAAGAGTCATTTGAAGGTCACGTGAAGGTCACTTCAATTTTTTTAAATGGAACACCCTATATATTTTTGCACATTCTTGTAGCTCATCTCGAGAACTTTCCAAAACATTATAATTAAGTTAGTTTTCATTAAGTACTTTCCGAGTTATGAGGCTTGAAATAATTTCTTAATTTTACGTAAATCATAAAATATCTTGTAAAATATTCATTTTTCGATTATCTTACCTTAATACTTTTATGTACAAAATAATGAGAGGAATCAATTGGTGTAAAGAAAACACATAGTTGTTTCGAAGAAAAAATATGTAATTTGTAATTAACAATTACATATTTTTTCTTCGAAACAACTATGTGTTTTCTTTACACCAATTGATTCCTCTCATTATTTTGTACATAAAAGTATTAAGGTAAGATAATCGAAAAATGAATATTTTACAAGATATTTTACGGTTTATGTAAAATTAAGAAATTATTTCAAGCCTCACAACTCAAAAAGTACTTAACGAAAAGGTACTTAATTATAATGTTTTGGAAAGTACTCGAGATGAGCTACAAGAATGTGCAAAAATATATAGGGTGTTCCATTTAAAAAAATTGAAGTGACTTTCACGTGACCTTCAAATGACTCTTCAAGGTCAAACCAATGGTACCGTCTTATGGCCCCCTCGAAACCAAACAACTTTTGTCTGAAACATTTTTCTCTAAAATGTTTAGTTTTTGAAAGAAAAGGGGTGTACAGGTGGTCTAGGACACCCTGTATATATATATATAAAATATTATTAATACATACAAAGATGTTTTATAAAGATTGAACCAACGCTCGTGCCCGGGAAGAGCGAAGTAAATTGAACAAAAAGCTCCTTTACCATTTTAATTTTTGTAACAATTATTAAAATATTAATTTAAAAAGATTAAGCAAATGAACACACGTTTCACGCAGCTAGACTATGGGATGTGCGCTCTAAGCGTACTAACAGCGAGTGTCACACAGCAATGAAAATACAAGAGTCGAGGAACGCACTTCAATTTTTCATTGCTATGTAATACTCGCCATTAACATTAAAGAACACATCCCACAACTTAGGTGCACGAAACGCGCACTAATTCGTCAATTCTTTTCAATTAGTATTTCAATAATTATTGTAAAAGTTGTAAAATGATAAAGAACTTTTTTATTCGATTTACTGCGATACATGTACATACATTGTACAAGTATGAAGGATATAAACAAAGGATTATAAATAAGATATATATATATAATAAAGTATAGATAATATAATTTTCAATAATCTTAGTTAAAAGTACAAAATCCTGAAAATTATTCAAGATCATAGATTACAACATAAATAAATATTAATATTTTTATTAATTATAACAAATATCAAAGTAAACTTTCCCGGACTGATCTTATATTTTTATAAATTTATTTTTAACTTGTGAAACCAATTTTTATAAGATGAAAATAGAATATTAAAAGTGTTTTTAATACGAACTTAAAATTGATCATATTTTTTAATGAAAAAAATAAAAATTATGAGATTAAAAACCTCTATTTTAATCATTTAGACTCAATAATATCAGCTCGAAGAAAAACATTAGTGTTTCGTCAATGTTTCACCAAGTCAAAAAAATTTAAGATGAATCCAGAAAGATTATATTGTATTCTCCAAAAAAGTAATTTCTCTTTTCACTGTCTCTTCCTTTTTAGATATTGAGAATGATAAAATAAATAGTACCTCAGAATATGTACCAGAAGATGAACAAAATGTATTGGATAATGAGTTGCCACAAAATAAAGAAAGTAGTGGATCGGAATATATACCATCAGAAGATGAGCAAAATTCATTGAATGATGAGTTGTCGCAAAAACGCATATCAATAAATACAACTAAAACTTCAATCTCAAGTTTAGATGCCTCACAAATTAATAATGGTGCAGCTACATGCAACGATGAGATTATGTATGTTGAAACATCTAATCTGAGATCTGGAAAACGAAATTATTGTGTTTTTTGTGCAAAGTTACAAACACAACTTGCATGACATCTTGAAATGGTACATCATAATGAGCCGGAGGTAAAAAAGTTTGCTATTTTACCCAAAAATAATCCAGAAAGAAGGAAAATTATAGATACTTTGCGAAGAAATGGTAATTTTAAATTCAATACAAATTCTTGTGTGAATGACGGACGACTTATTGTATGTAGACGACCTAATAAAAAATATCACAGGCTCGCTACAGATTTCACTGCTTGTGCAAAATGTAAAGGTTTTTTCGCAAAGTCGACAATTCGTCACCACTCTCGACATTGTTTGGAGAAAAATTTTAAAAAAAATCGTTGCGTTATGATCATGGGTAGAAAAGTTACTTGTAGATTACACCCATTGGCAAATAGTGTGTTAAGGAAAACAGTGTTTCCTATAATGAGGGAAGATAATGTTACACGTCTTATCAGATATGATGAACTATTAATTTTATATGCAAATAAGTTATGCATAAAATACAAAGCTCAACACCAGCACGATATGATTCGTGCTAGATTACGTGTTCTTGGACGCTTTCTTTTGGCTTTAAAACAAATAAATACAAGTGTGGAAAACTTTACATCGGTCTATCATCCGAGAGTGTACGATGATTGTATCAGTGCAATCAATGTAGTTGCAAGATATAATAATGAGAAAAAAATGTATGAAGCTCCTGCAGTTGCGGCAAATTTATCAACTTTAATCAAACACATTGGAAATCTGCTTATTACTGAATGTATAAAGAAAGAAGACGCAGAAAAAAAGAAACTGGTCAAAGATTTCTTAAAATTATTAACTGTTGATATAACAACAAGTGTCAATAAAACTGTATTGGAAACACAGTCGGCTCAAAAGAGACATAAAAAAGTCAATCTACCATCAGTGGACGACATAAAAAAATTGTATAAATATTTAGAGAAAAAACGAATTGAGGCTTTTAAAATGCTACAACAATCTTTTTCATATTGCAACTGGCTTTCTTTGGCGGAAGTGACACTGATTTCTATACAAGTTTTTAACAGACGACGAGCAGGAGAGATTGAACGTATTCTTATCACAGATTTTCAAAATTATGAAAGACTTAACAAAAATATGTACGGCGATATTTATAACTCATTATCACAAGAGCATAAAAAGATTGCTGAAAAATATATAAGATTCTGTATAAGAGGTAAATTAGGCCGTACGGTTCCCGTTTTGTTATCAAACGCTTTATTTGAATGCATTAATTTAATTATAAAATATCGGAAGGAAGCAAAAGTACCTGAAAAGAATCCTTATATTTTTGGATTACCTGGTAATAATAAAAATAGATATAGATATCTCAGAGCCTGCGTTTTAATGCGAAAATTTGCAGATGAATGCAATGCAATTCAATCTAATTCTTTACGTGGTACAGTGCTGCGAAAACATGTGGCAACATATTGTATACAACTAAATCTCAATGATATTGAGGTGTCAGATCTTGCTACATTTATGGGGCATTCTGAGAAAATCCATAAGAACCATTACAGACAACCATTGGTAACTAGAGATATACTAAAAATTTCTCAATACTTGGAAGCTGTTCAAGGAAATCAACATTCAAGTGACGAATCCTCAACAGAAAGTAATTTAGATGACGAATCGCATAACGATCAATTAAAAGAGAGCAGCTTTGAAATGGAAGAAAGAGAAAATATATATTTAGGTAATCATATCTCTATATTTTTATGTATGCATATATATAACATATATAGCATATATATATATATGCATATATATATATATGCTATATATGTTACTTATTTATTTATTTATTTATTTATAATTTGATTAGTTATAATTTTTAATATAATATTTGTATTATTGTAAAACAGAATTCTTGTCCCTATTTAAGCTCAGGAGTCTTTTATTTCAATAAAAACTGCATATACGATATAAAAAGGTAAAGTAAAGAATAAATAAACGAGCAAATTTATTAAATTTTACAAATATTAAATTATATAAATGTTAAGTTATAATTCAAAATGTATTTTATTGTAATGTAACATTTAGATTTGTTCACTGGTCCTTTACGTTTCCATATTGTTGACGTCATAGACATAATATATTTAGATCATGTGTTGAAGAGTGGGGGTCTAAATATATGTAGAAAAGGATTCTGTTCGTACTCTTTGTGTTCTCTCTCGCTCGCACATAACATAGCGCTATACTATGTACGAGTGAGAGAGAACGTAAGGAGTACAGAACAGAGTCCTTTTCTACATACACCTTGGCTTGCTTAATTCTCTTTCTCTATTGTATATATGATGTTTGATTAATTATGACATAAAGCTCGCTTGCAAATCAAACTGAACAGGGAATTCGTATATTCTTTTTTTGCAAACGAAAGTTATACTTAAAGTTTATGCTTTAAATTGTGAAAGTTGTATATCTTAAATATTCCAATATTTATTATACACATTTTAATATTCAATATTGTTGATTAATATTATTGAAATGTTTTTTTACTTTCATATTCCAATTTCATATTCTTGTTTTTTTACATTTTATATTTTGTATGTGTGTAGTTTATGTTAATAATATACTTAAACTTAACTTTTTACAATGTTAATATAAATTATTCCTTTCAGATACAAATTTATCTAAATTAAATCATACAAGTGAAGATTCTACAGAAAAACGGAAACGATCCAGTAAATATTTTATTTTCTTGAATATGTTAATTTTTATGCATCTTTACAAGCTCCATTTTAATAATATTCCATTTTAATAATACTGTTTTTTTAATAGCATCTCCTTATGGAAAAACAAAACGAACCCGCTGGTCTAAAGAAGAGCAAGAAACAGCACTTCAGGCATTTGCTAAATACATGCAGGAAAAAAAATTACCATCGTTAAAAGAGATACAAGAGATTAAAAAAAAATTTAATTGTCTTACTAGACGTACGTCGCCACAAATTAAAACGTGGCTGCATAATAAACAAAAAGCTGCACGAGCATAATGTAAGTATTTATGTTAATAATTATAAATATAGCTTGGATATATATTAATAGTTACAAAACTTTTAAAATTATTATTGTTTGTAAAATTGTCAAAAAGACTTCAATTTTTTTATACTAATGGTATATGAGAAATTTGGGTAATCAGCTGGTAAAATCAGTTTTATATAATCAACGATTAAAATCCTATCAGTTTTATATAATAACATATAACCGGTTATTTAATATATAACTTATAAACCTGTTAACAAGTAAATGTCTTTCCAGTTCCAGATTAATTGCAAACAAAAAATATACAATTACATCCAGCTAATATTTCTTCGAGGAACAAAGAACAAGCAAACAACTGTATTATCAACACATCTATCTATCTTGAAGAAAGTCAGAATATTTTGTATATTTAGGTGAATTTCGTCGAATAATTGCTTTGTGGTCTTTCGTGCATCATCATTTTTTTTGTTAATTAGCTTAAGTCTTCATATACTGCAATGTTATTCATCAAATAAATGACTTAATGTACTTCTTGGTATAATTTCATAGTTACATTATGCTCATACAACTTTTTATTTATTATGCCACGTTTCAATTTGTGATGTACATCTAATAAAACAATTATACTTTCCTTTTATTTCTTCTTGTATCTCTTTCAGAGGTGATAATTTATTTGATGAATAACATAGTACAAGAATAGACAAGTGCAATTTAGTTTTCTAAATTTATGTAAAGAATTATTTAATTTGTTGTTATCTAACATAAGGACACATAGTACTGTACAATTAGACAGATGACAGTACATTTTTCTCAATTTATGAAAAGAAATTATTTAATTTTCTAATATTATGAAAAGAAGAATTTAATTTGCTATTCTATCTATTATTTAATGCTTATCTATTATTTAATGATATATCTAAAATCTAATATATTTTCATATACTGCAACATTATTCATCAGATAAATGACTTAATGTACTTGGTATAATTTCATTATACCATGTGCATTAAGTCATTTATTTGATGAATAATATAGTACAAGAATGGACAGTGCAATTTAATTTTCTGAATTTATTTAATTTGTTGCTATCTAGTAACCTACCTAATATAAGGATATATAGTTTAGGAGAAGTAAGGATAAACAATTTAATTTTTTAGAATTATGAAAAGAAGAAATATTTAATTTGATGTTCTCTATCACTTATCTGTTATTTAATAATGTATCTAAAATAAGATTTCATATACTGTAACGTTATTCATTAAATAAATGACTTAGTATACTTGATATAATTTCATTATACCATGTGCATTAAGTCATTTATTTGATGAATAATATAGTATGGACAGTGCAATTTAGTTTTCTGAATTTATGTAATTCTGAATTTATTTAATTTGTTGCTATCTAGTAACCTATTTAATATAAGGATATACAGTTTAGGAGAAGTAAAGATATACAATTTAATTTTCTAAAATTATAAAAAGAAGAAATATTTAATTTGATGTCCTCTATCGCTTATGTCTATCTGTTATTTAATGATGATGATATATCTAAAATAAGATTTTATATACTGTAATGTTATTCATCTAAATGACTTACAATTAGTGTACTTTCATTATACCATGTGCATTAAGTCATTATTATTAAGTCATTTATTTGATGAATAGTACAAGAAGTACAATATAATTTGGAGACAGAATTAAAGACAGTGTAATTTAGTTTTCTGAATCTATGTAAGGAATAATGATTTAATTTGCTGTATTATATAGTAATTTATCTAAATTAATCTATTATCTAAATTAAAACTTGGACTTATGTTTCTGTATATGAACTTATACCAAATGAAAATATGAAAATGTAACAGAAATACTCAACAATGATATGTCTTGTTACATATATCCCAGGATTTATCCCACATTGTTGAAGTGATCAAACTCTTACGTAAAAAATGTTTAATCATTTTATTTTTATAATTTTGTAAGAACTGAAACTTTACAAATTAACATTACAAATACACGATAATAAGATAAAAAATAGTGAAGTACGCGAGGATAGAATATATGTTATATGTACAATAGGTAATGCAGAAAAATGTTGTTAGAATATTTTTTTTATTATTTATATTTATTTTTTGTATAACTTTTGGTTTTACATATGAGATATACTATCCATAAACAATTAATAATTTTATTATATTTTATTCTAAATACTCTAAAGTAAAATTCCATGACATAAAATTTTAAGGGCGAACAAGTAGAGTGTAAATATTAATAAAATTGTTTACCGACTTTGAAACATCATTGTCTATCAACTGATAATTGAGTTTTAAAACAGATTGATCAAGTAGAATTTGATCGACAATTACAAATAAAAATTCAAATAAAGGACACGCGAGAGATAAAGGAGAAAAAGCTGTTTTGCAATTGTGAATCATGTTGACATATGCTCCTAATTTTGATTGAATTTAAGAGCATACACCAATCAGATTCATGAATTTTATACGATTACAAAACAACTTTATCTGCTAAACACAGTCTATCAAGCGAATCAATTTTCATAATTTGCGAAATTTAGTAACGATGTTTTATCTATTACTGATATTTCACGTTAATAAATCATAAATATTTATAATACATATATTTTATCACAGAATCAGTAACATACACAAAGTTAGGATATCTATTGTATGCAGTAGGTAATGTAAAAAACGCCCTATTAATTTGTATATTTACATTTTTTTTACGAGCAATATACTGATCCGTCGTTATGCATGAAGCGGACGTGTCCACACACGTCCAGACGCGTTCTCCCACGTGTCCCTTATTAGAATTTTTATTTTTAATTGTCGACTAAATCCTACCTGTCAACTTGTTTTGAAACTCAATTATCAGTTGATGATTATATGATGTTTTACTGTCGATAAATAATTTTAATAATAATTACAACGTACTTTTTTGCCCTCAAAATCTTGAATATGTCATGGTATCGCGAAATTTTACTTAAAAAAGGATATAGAATAGCGTATATAATAAAAAAATATACTAACAGAGCGTTTCTCTACATTATCTACTGCATATGTGATACATAACTTCGCGTATTTTACAATTTTTGAATCACATTATTATATGTATATGTAGTGTAAAACATATATTTTTAAGATTTCTAAATTTTAATTCTTACGAAGGACATTGAGTGAGCATTATTTGAGTGAAAGAGCTTGAGTATTTTAACAATGTAAGATAAATCTTTGAATATATGTAATAAGACATAATTAGAAGTGAGTATTTTTGTTATATTATAAGTACGTATATGCAACATAAGTTTAATAAGTCAGTTTATTAATCAATCTTTTTTATTTACAGTAGGACTTTCACAGAAATTAATGCATTTTTGTGGAAAAATGCACAAGTCATATCAGTGATAGAATAATCATGTAACTACAGCATAATGTTGTGTTTTCTTAAAAATTGTGTCCCATTCAATCTCAAAAAAGATTGAATTGTCATGACAATAACATTAAAGTATTGTCTTAATGTGTTCATATACTGCCTATAAATATATCATATTTATTTTTATTTTAGCTGATGACAGTAACAGATGAATACTAATTTGCAAACCATCCATAAGATTTAGCTTGCTTCTAATGTGAAGAAGATATCTATTACAAATCATGAGAATCTTTTAAGCGAGTTCAATATAGTCTTCGCTAATAGACTCTTGTGACCTGTAATGGAATGTTCAACACTCATTCATTAACTTGCAGTGATTGAAGCAATAATGGTTTTGTATTATAGGTAGTGTTAGAAAATTAGGAAAATATTTATATTGCTATTTAGTTTGTGACATCAAGGAAAATGTATTAGCATGACATGCAGTATATCATATTACATATATTATATGTACTATATGTATATATTTTGTGTCCAAAAAGGAAAAACTTATATTTTGTTCCTAACCAATGTATCAACTTGACAATTTCATTGGACTGTATATATGAGAACACACTATTTTTGAAAAAACTAATTCTGCATCAATAGAATAATTATATTTATAATAATTTGTATAAATACTTAAAGAGTAACTTTTTTTTTATATACTGTCTTACATAATGCATACATACATACATATATATTTGCAAATATAATATTAGAATAAGTATATTTATTAATTTATATATTTGTAAAACGATATTTGTATATCGTTTTTCGTATGGTATGTTCTCACATAATGCATACACATGCATACATATTGAAATATAATAATAGAATTGGTATATTTATATATTTATAGGTATATTTGTATATCCGAGCTTTTTATATATTCCGGTATGTTGTTTATAAACATTTAAGAATTATACTATATTCTTTTGCTACGCTCTTAAAATCTTACAACGCTCTGACATGTGAGATTTTAAGGAGAACGAAAGACTACAGTATTATTTTTAATTGTTTATAAACAGTATATCATACGAAAAATACCGATATGTAAATATATAATATACTTATTTTATCATATTTCAATATACATATATATTTATGTATTTATATATTATAACATGTATATACATATGTATATGCATTATATGGGAGCATATCATACGGAAAACATCAATATACAAATATATAAATATACCTATTCTAATACTATACTTAAATATGTATATGCATTATACAAGACTATATGTAAATGTTAATCACATCAAGTGTACTTAATATAAGTATAATTATTATATTGATGTAGAATTATTTCTTTCAAAAATAATGTGTTCTCATATATACAATTCAATCAATTGTTAAGTTGCTACATCAATTAAGAACAACATATTATAAAGTTTTTCTTTTTGGACACAGATCATATATACATATAATACACATATTACATATAATATTAAATACAATATACTTTAGATATGACATGATAAAGCACTGTCTTTCCTGATGTCGCAAACTGAATAACTATACAAATGTTTTTCCAATTTTCTAACATGTCAATAATACATCATTATTGTACAATCACTGCAAGTTAATGAATGAGTGTTGATCATTCCATTATAAATCACAAGAGTCTATTAGTGGAGACTATAATATTGAACTCTCGCTTAAAAGATTCTCATGTTTCGTAATGGATTCCTTCTTCACACTAGATGAAGCTGGATCTTTCGGATGATTTGCAAATTAGTATTCAACTATTACTGTCACCAGCTAAAATCAAAACAAATATGATATAATATTAATAAACAGCATGTTAGCACATTAAGACAATACATTAATTATTTTCATCATCACAATTCAGTTTTTGTGAGATCGAATAGAACACAATTTTTAAGAAAACATTATACAATATTATGCTGTAGTTACACAGTTAACCTAGCATTGATATTGTTCGCAGTGACTGAGTTGCGCAGATAAAAAATGCATTAATTCCTGTAATAAAAATCCTACTGTAAATAAAAAAGATTGATTAATAAATGGACTTATTAAATTTATGTTGCATATACGTACTTATTATTAATTATAACGAAAATATAACGAAAATACTCATTTCGAAATATAATGTCTTATTGCATATATCCAAGGATTTGCCTCACATTGTTAAAGTACTCAAGCTCACTCAAACAATGCTCACTCAATGTCCTCCCTGAAAACTGAAAATTTGGATATTTTACAAAAATATATATAACATTACAAATACGATAATGAGATAAAAAAAAAGTAAAATACAAAAGGTTAGGATAAGTATCATATGTGCAAGTAATATTAGCCGTGTTCCGAATTTACTGTCAGTGCTGAAAATCTATAGTATACGTGACGTAAACTATAGATTTTCAATACTAGCAGTAAATTCGGAACACGGCCATAGAAAAACGTTTTGTTAATGGCCATCACACATAAAATTCCATAAGCACGTAAGACTTAGGGCTTGAGCAGAATGGCTGCCTTATAATTTTAAGACTATGTTTTATGCCTTAGGTCTTTGTCTTAAGTAACGCACAATACTGTGTGTTATGTCCCGAGTCTTATGTATACGCGAACGTTTGTAAGAAATAAACGTTCGCGTATACATAAGACTCGAGACATAACACACAGTATTGTGCGTTACCTAAGACAAAGACCTAAAGCATAAAACATAGTCTTAAAATCTTAAGGCAGCCATTCTGCTCAGGCCCGTAGGCTGCGTTCCTTTTTACGCTTTCAGCGCTGAAAGCGTCGCTCTATCTTCGTTTGATATTCGATGTGCAACAAAGACAGAATGATGCTTTAAGCGTGTAAGCGTTCAAATGGAACGCAGCCGTAAGCGTAAGGAAATCGATCAATCACGGTCAAGTATTAGCCCCTCCAAGGGGTCAAAACTCGACCGTGATTGGTCGATTTCCTTACGCTTACGTCTTACGTGCTTATGGAATTTTAAAGGTCATTCTACAATGGCCGTAGGCCGATTCTACAATAGCTGTCGTAAGTCGGGTGTCGTAAGAGTTGACCAATCGTATTCGATTATTCTTCTCTAAAATCAACTGTGATTGATTAACTCTTTTGACATCCGACTTACGACAGCTATTGTAGAACCAGCCGTAGCATAAGGTTGTAAGGCCGTAGTCGTAAGAAATTGACCAATCCCAATTGAAGTTCAGGAGAATAATCAACTGTGATTGGTCAATTTCTTACGACTACGGCCTTACAACCTTATGCTACGGCCATTGTAGAATGACCTTAAGGGTCGTCTACAATGGCCGTAGCATAAGGTTGTAAGGCCGTAGTCGTAAGAAATTGACCAATCACAGTTGATTATTCTCCTGAACTTCAACTGGGATTGGTCAATTTCTTAATACTACGGCCTTACAACCTTATGCTACGGCCATTGTAGACGACCCTTAAGTCCCGATCTACAATAGATAATTTAAGCCCTAAGCCTTAAGAAATTGACCAATCACAGCCGAGTATTCTCTTCATATTTGACTGTGATTGGTCAATCTCTTAAGGCTTAAGGCTTAAATTACCTATTGTAGACCCGGCCTAATGGCCATCACACATAAAATTCCATAAGCACGTAAAACGTAAGCGTAAGGAAATCGACCAATCATGGTTAAGTATTAGCCCCTCCAAGGGGTCAAAATTCGACCGTGATTGGTCGATTTCCTTACGCTTACGTCTTACGTGCTTATGGAATTTTATGTGTGATGGCCTTAAGGCTGATGACAAAGAACGAGACGTAAGCGCTTACGTCTGTATAGTGATGGACGTAAAGTGAAGACCATCACACACAAAATTGCATAGCTGCATATGCATAACATAAGACCATATGGACCAACAAGCATCGAGTATTATGTTATGTAAGTTAATATGGCAACTTAATACTCGATGCTCATTGGTCCATATGGTCTTATGCTATGCATATGTAGCTATGCAATTTTGTGTGTGATGGCCCTAAGGCAGAGAAAAACGTATATGTAACTTACGTATTTTCGGGATTTTCGAAATAATCGATTGTGATTGGTCAATTTGCTTACGACTAACGATTAATGACTCATTGTAGAATGGCCTAAGTGTAAAGAAATCGAGCAATCGAGCCTTGGAGGGTCCAATACTCGATCGTGATTGCTCGATTTTCTTACGCTTACGTCTTACGTGCTTATGGAATTTTATGTGTGATGGCCATTACTTTATGTCCATGACTACGAGCCTGAGCACAAAGATGTTGTAACTGTTTCCGACAAAGTCGTATGCGTAAGTCGGAGACGTTAGTCAACGCACAAGGATTTTACGTAAACGTAGGCCGTATCTTGTATTCCATGTTATGCGATACCTACGTTTACGTAAAATCCTTGTGCGTTGACTAACGTCTCCCACTTACGCATACGACTTTGTCGGAAACAGTTACGACATCTTTGTGCTCAGGCCCTACGACGGACATAAACGCTTACGTCTTGTTCTCTGCCATTAGCCTAAATTGGAAATTGTTAATCGTAGGAAATTTGCATCCACCATATACCTATAAAATATATACTGCTGATACTCCGTAAGAACAATGAGTGGAGAGTGAAACCAAGAGAGAGAATAAAAAGATATTTCCCTCTTTCTTATCCTGGAAACATTCGTCGTTATGCGATTGGCCTGATGTCCCACCACCGTGAATTTGTCATTATGCACATGCGCATAATGTTTCCAGGTTGAGAGAGAGAAAATGATATGTCTGCGCTTTAATGTCGACTTCATCTTTTAGGTAGTATCAGCAGTGGCTACGTTCCAATATTCACTGCCAGTACTGAAAATCTATAATTTACGTGACGTACACTATAGATTTTCAGTACTGGCAGTGAATATTGGAACACAGCCAGTATATACTTTATAGGTATATGGCATCCTTTATAGGTATAATGAATCGTAACAAATAGTAACATCACTACAATTTTGCCAATCAGGCTGCTTTCACATGGAGCGTATTTTTCGAGACGCGTAGGTTACGAAGACCAATCGCAAATCTTCTTAGCATTTCCATTAGAGTGTACAACGGAAAATCTAATCTACAATTGGTTGTATTTGTTACGCATTCCGCACAATATGCTCCATGTGAAAGCGGGCTCAGAAACAAGAAGACAATTCTCATGGCGGGAGACAAAATGCTGCATTATATGCGTATATATGGTTGTGATTATTTAGATATTACACTCTCTCAGTTATGAAAGTTTTAACTTTATCATGCTTCCAAATCTTCTACCATTTTTATCGAGAAAAGATAAAAATTACGAACACAGCGTTTACTGATTGGTTAATCATAACGCAATCTTAAGTCGTAAGTCGTAAAAGATGGCATTTGGCCAATTGCTTACGATCGCCGATTACAAACTTGCGATTGCTTTACAACACGCTTACAACTTGCTTCCAACTCATTCCGACATCTGATTAACAAATCATTATAGACAACTTCATATATGTCATAAATTTTATCACAGAGTCAGTGACGCAAAATTAGGATATTTATTGTGCTTGCAGTAGATAATGTAGAAAAACACCTTGTTATTTTGTATATGTTTCATAATATAGTGATTTATATAATACTACAATATGTATATTGATCCGTTGTTACGCGACGTGGAGCGAATGTGTCCAGACGTGTCCAAATGCGTCCACACACGTCCAGATGCGTTTTTCCATGTGTCTCTTATTAAAATTATATTTTTAATTTCCGATCATGTCTTATTTCTTCAATCTGTCTTGCAACTCAAATACCAGTTGATGGCATATGATTACTGTCGATAAATAATTTTGATAATCACTGTCGATAAATAATTTGAATAATTATTGTACTTTTTCGCCAATCTTACATATAAAAGCGTTTTCTATATTATCTACTGCACATATGACATATCCTAATCTCGCATACCTTTATCTCATTTATCTTTATTATTAACATATTTGTAATATTAAATATATATTTGTCAGATTTCCAAATTTTTAATTTTTACGAAGGACATTGAGTGAGAATACCTTAAGTGAAAGTGTTTGAGTACTTTAAGAATGTAGGGAAAATGCTTGGCTATATGTAATAAGACATATTATGATCATAAATGTGAGTAATTTTATATTTTCATAATTTATAATAAGTACGCGCATACACAACAAATTTAAAAAACTAATCAAAACAATTTAATAAATCAATTTATTAATCATTCTTCTTTATATAGAGTAAGATTTTTACACAGGAATTAATACATTTTGTGTCTGCGCGACTCATATTAGTGCTAGGAAAACTATAACTACAGCATAATGTTGTATGTTTTCTTAAAAATTGTGTTCTCTTACTTATTCAATAAAAAAAGAGTGAATTGTGATGATAACAATTATATTATTGTATTGTCTTAGTGTCTGTTAATATATTTTTGTCATGCTGCCTGTTAATATATCATATTTATTTCATTTGTTGCAGGGGACAGTAGTGGATACTAATTTGCAAACCGTCCAAAACATTCATCCGAAAGCTTGCATCTAATGTCAAGAAGGAATCCATTACAAAGCATGAGAATCTTTTAAGCGAGAGTTGAATATTACTCCGCTAATAGACTCTTGTGATCTGTAATGGAATAATCAACGTTCATTCATTAACTTGCAGTGATTGTGGAAGCAATAATGATTTTATACTACAGATGCGTTAAAAAATTGAGAATATTTATACTGCTATTCAGTTTTTGACATCACAGAAGACAATACTTTAGGATGTTATAGTCTAAGTGCACAGCATCTTGTATTATACATATATATGTGTTACATGTATATATTATATGTGCTTAAGAAGAAAAATCTTATATTTTGTTCTTAACCGATGTATCAACTTGACAATTTCATTGGACTGTATATATGAGAATACATTATTTTTGGATTAAATAATTACGCATCAACATAAAAATTATATTTATAATAATTACACTTGACGACTTACATTTATACACTGTCTTACATAATGCATATGTATACATATATTCAAATATAATGTTAGAACATATTTATAAATTTGTACATTTGTATATCGATGTTTTTTCTATGCTCTCATATAATGCATATACATATATTGAAATATGATAGTAAAATAGATATATTTATATACTTGTATATCGGTGTTTTTTGTATGATATGTTGTTTATGAATAATTAAGAATAATATACTTATTTCATTATCATATTTCAATTATGTATATGCATTATATAATATATACATGTAACACATATATATGTATAATACAAGATGCTGTGCACTTAGACTATAACATCCTAAAGTATTGTCTTCTGTGATGTCAAAAACTGAATAGCAGTATAAATATTCTCAATTTTTTAACGCATCTATAATATAAAATCATTATTGCTTCCACAATCACTGCAAGTTAATGAATGAGCGTTGATTATTCCATTACAGATCAGAAGAGTCTATTAGCGGAGACTGTAATATTGAACTCTCGCTTAAAAGATTCTCATGCTTTGTAATGAATTCCTTCTTGCCATTAGGTGCAAGCTTTCGGGTGAATGTTTCGGACGGTTTACAAATTAGTATCCATTACTGTTCCCTGCAAAAAATAAAATAAATATGATATATTAACAGATAGCATGACACTAAGACTATACAATAATGTAATTGACATCATCACAATTCACTCTTTTTTTATTAAATAAGTAAGAGAACACAATTTTTTTAAGAAAACATTATACATTATCCTGTAGTTATACAGTTTATCTAGCACTAATATGAGTTGCGCAGACACAAAAATGCATTAATTCCTGTGTAAAAATCTTACTCCAAATAAAAAAGAATGATTAATAAATTAATTTATTAAATTGTTTTGATTAGTTTTTTAAATTTATGTTGTATATGCGTGTACTTATTCTAAATTATGAAAATATAACAAAAATACTCACTTCTATGATCATAATATGTCTTATTATATAACCAAGGATTTACCCCACATTGTTAAAGTACTCAAGCACTTTCACTTAAAGAATTCTCACTCAATGTCCTTCGTAAAAACTGAAACTTTGGAAATCTGACAAATATATGTTTAATATTACAAATATGTTAATGAGATAAAAAGATAGATGAGATAAAGATACGCGAGGTTAGGATATGTCATATGTGCAGTAGATAAATGTAGGCTAAGGCCGATAAGGCTTATTATATTTGTCGTCGACAAATTTTTTAAGCACATTGATTGCCTGCGGGATAATAATTTTTTGAATCTTTAGAAACTTTCTATCCCGCAGCCCATCAATGTACTTAAAAAATTTGTCGTACGACAAATGTAATATCGGTCTAATATTACATTTGTCGTACAACAAATTTTTTAATCATATTGATTTGTGTGACTGCGGGATAGAAAGTATCTAAATATTCAAAAATTATTATCCTGCAATCAATAAATGTGCTTAAAAAATTTGTCGTACGACAAATGTAATATTAGTTTTAGGCTGATGGCAGAGGATGAGACGTAAGCGCTTACATCTGTCGTAGTTGTGGACGTTAAGTACGGGAGAGAAAAACGTATACGTAAGTTGCATATACGTTTTTCTCTACATCACTTTACGTCTATGACTACGATAGACGTAAGCGCTTATATTTCGTACCACAATTTCTACTTTTTGCCCTTTTAATGTACTGCTTACATACTACTTATTATCAGCGTGAATTCTGATTGGCTTTTTGCTTTTCTGCCAAAGTGTGAATGCGCCCTTAAAGTTGTAGATAAACGCTTTGTCAGATATTTTTATTATATTTATTATTTGAATGATCTGATTTTACATATATGAGATGCTGTCTGTAAACAATTGATAATTCTATTACAATTTATTCTATAAATACTCTTTTTTAAGTAAAGTCTCACGACTTTTAAGTAATATCACACCACGATATATTTAAGGGACGAGCAGGTATTGTGCAATTATTAATAAAATCGCTTAATGTCATCAAACTCGCTAATCTGTACTATATGTCGTCAATCTATACAGTGTCGTAAAAATATCCATTTCACCATTATAGATAATTTGACGACAGTCGTCGAAGTATACGATTAAACGGTTAAAACTTTGACACCGGTCGTCAAAATAGCCAGAAGTCGTCGAAGTAGACAATGCTTCTGAAAAATCGTCGTCAAAATATCCGATTGACATATATATATAGTATTTTGCTATTGATTTATGAAATTTCATAAGCGATTTTAAGGTGATTGTGTGGGGCTTTTGCAGCTTTATTAAAATTGCATAAATAATAATTATATTTATATTGAAATTCTTTTACGATTATTATAAATGACTGTTTCAAAGAGCCTATTACTTTTTCTTGATTGATAGATGTGTATAAGTCCAGCTTTCGGTTAGTACTGGTGGTTACTAGTATTTTGACTACATGAGAACTGATTATTATTAAATTGATGTATATATATATTGATTATATATAATATTATGACGCAAATATATAGTGATTATATATAGTATCGCGCAAAGATTATATAGGATGAGAGAATAAGTAGGGATTATATTTTTATAAATAAGATTTTAAATTTTTCGTTGCGGGACGTAACAGGATCACCCAGACCCCCCTTAATACCCCCGATCTCTCCCTGAGCTTTTGCCAGAAAGCTTGCGGTTTCGCGAATAATCAAACTAGAGCCGCTCTGTGCGCATTCTGTTATTATTCCCTGCCCGCTGAAGAGCGTCTACGATATAATTACGTGACGAAACATAGACTTATAATTGGCGAACCCATCGGATTCGGGTGTTACTCCTGTGGAAGTAGATTAAGCAGCATCAGGATTAGCGACGAATGCCCCGAGTGCCCTGAGCGACTTCTAGACTATTGGCTACACCCTGCCAATCATCCAGTAACTCAAGACGGTAATATAGTCATCCCTATCGTGTACCCCGACGAAGAGTCCACTGACTCCGAGCCCGAACAATAATTCCGAGCGCTTCAGATCGCACGTATCCCCGGGAAGAGCCGCATAGGTTCGCTTGACCCGAAAAAGCGATCGAGCCCCGCGACGTCCGAATTCTCTTTTAGAGCCGCGACATCCCGGGACGTAACAAATTTGGTGACAGCGGTGGGATACGAGAAGAACTCGGAATAAAACCCTTTTTCTGATATGCCGGACACCCGTAGCGGGAAATCCACGAGTAAACCGCTGACAGAGGCGGAAATCGAAGCAATCCAAACTAAATTAGATACCAAGGCCGAGAGATTAAAGGAAGAGGCGGCGCTATTAAAGGAACAACGCGAGGAATACGAGAGGAACATACAAGACCTTATTCGACACCGCGAACAAATGGAAAAAGAAATGGAAACGCGTAAACTAGACGCCTCTGGCAATGATGCGTCACGAAGCGCGGGCGACGACGTACGCCTCGAGATCGAACGACTGCGTCGAGAAGTCGAGCTCCTCCGTAGAGAAAATTACTCAACCCCACGACATTCCGGACAAGGAACTTACGCACGCGATTCCCAAGACTATCAATACGACCTTTCCCCCAGCCCGACTCAACTCCCCAAGGTCTCCTTCCGCGAAGCCACCGATTCAGTCCCCAGCTTCGATGGCTACAATATCCCTCTATCCCAGTTCAACAAGGCTTGCCGACGAGCCAGAGAAATCATTTCCCCCTCAGCGGAACGGAACCTTACAAAGCTATTGATTAATAAATTACGCGGGCGAGCCTATAGCGCCGTGGAAGACGAACCCTGCGACAATATTACTCAATTGATAGACCTCCTGACCGCAGCCTTCGGATCTAAGAAAACTATAGACCAACATCGCGGTGAGCTAAGCATGATCTTCCTAAGACCGCAAGAACATATACTAGATTACATCAGTCGAGTAAAAGAACTCCGCGCCGCGATCCTAGACGCCGAACGTCGCGAAACTGGAATCATCGCACCCGCGACCGAAGCCGAAATCGATCTATTAACAGGACGGTCCTTCTGCAAAGGATTACCGCTAGAATATCGTTTACAAATGAAAGAAAGACTTTATCAGAAGCCATTCGAAGCATTCTCCGTCGCCAAAACAATCGCGAAAGAACAAGAATTAGATAAGACTCGATTCGGCACGCGCGAGCGACAAGACAGAGACTATGAGGGTAGAAACTATACCAGACGACAACTCCCACCCCTCATACCTCCACGGGAACGCTACAACGACCCCAGATCAAATCGCGAGAACCCAGCAGTAACCACCCACACGCCCACCGTACGGACAACCACGACTTGATCGCTCACAAGGATCATACCCACGCACAGAATACTCGCGCAATGCACCCCAATATCCGGATCGCACCCGGAACGACTACCCGCGTACTAACTCCTACCCCGATAATAATAATCGCCCCACCAACGCGTCCCGCGACCCTTCATCAAAAACGTCAGACCACCCGGACGCAAGCCGAGAAATAAAGCAGTGCAGGTACTGTAAAAACCTCGGGCATGAAATTAGCGAGTGCCGAAAACGCGCATATAATAACGCTCGACAGCAAAACCAGGGAAACCCGGAAGGCCCTGCGAGACAGACGGGCGACGCTCGCCAAGGGCCCCCGATGCGCGAAATACGCCCGGTAAACCCAATAGACGCGATTCCCGCCGGGAATTCCGAATAGCGACACTAAACCCGCAGAACTTCCCACACGCGCCTACCGTTGCGTTAGCCGTCGACGGACTCTCACAGAAAACCTCCTTTATGGTGGACACTGGCGCCTCTCCTAATCTTATTAAACGACGGAACGTTCATCCCGAGACTAGCATCCGCGAAACCGATAAGTTGTATCTCTGCGGTATAACGGAAGGCAGGATCAAAACGCTCGGGTCCATACAAGTTTACTACTCGGGTCACCCTCTAGAGCTACACGTAGTAAACGACAATTTTCCGATACCGCAAGAAGGTATCCTAGGCAACGATTTCCTCCGCGACGCGTCGAATATACATCTGCAGGAAAGATACGTCGCATGGCAAGGAATCCGAATACCCTTCACCGATCACGACACCGTCGTGATACCTGCTAGATCACGCGCAACCTTCTATATCAAAGTACCAAATCTAGATATCACGGTAGGCTACGTCCCGCGACTTAGCGTCGGCAAGGACATCTACCTAGGGGAAGCAGTGGTTGAGAACCGGAATGGCAGAGCATACCTACACGCGATAAACTCCGGTGATACCGACAGGGAACTGATCGTACCGACAGTAGAACTGCGGGAAATAGAAACCACATTAAGCGACCCACCCACTGAATCCGAAGCCAAACAGGCAGCAACCGGCCAAGCACTGGCAATCTCCACTGAATCGACCCCAGACAACTACGAACGCCTACAAGCCATCCGAGACGCACTCCGACTAGAACACTTAAACCCTGAGGAACACAGCCACGTGTCACGACTTATACAGAGACATAATGATTTATTTAGATTACCGGCGGACAAATTAGAACACACGACTATTATATCCCATAAAATCCCCACGACCGACGAACAACCAATTAACACTAAACAATACCGCTTCCCGCCGATCCACAAAGAGGAAATAGATAAACAAATTGGAGAACTTCTAAACAACGACGTCATTAAACCCTCAGATTCCCCCTATAACTCCCCCTTATGGATCGTCCCTAAGAAACCCGATTCCAAGGGCAACAAAAGATGGCGCATGGTAATAGATTATCGCGCTCTAAACGAAAAAACCATAGGCGACGCGTATCCCCTCCCGAACATTACGGAAATACTAGACCAACTGGGAAGTGCGAAGTACTTTAGTGTGTTTGACCTTGCATCAGGATTCCACCAAATACCAATGCACGAAGCACACGCGAAAAAGACCGCATTCTCCACCCCCCACGGACATTACGAATTCAACCGTATGCCCTTCGGTCTAAAAAACGCGCCCGCGACATTCCAACGCCTGATGGATCAGGTATTATCGGGACTACAAGGCATAGAGCTCTTCGTGTATCTCGATGATATCGTACTATACGCGAGCTCCCTGCGTGAACACGAACTCAAGTTCGATAAATTAGCGGAAAGATTGAAGAGAGCTAACCTAAGATTACAGCCCGATAAGTGCGAATTCCTAAGAAAAGAAGTCGGCTATCTAGGGCACATTATCAGCGATAAGGGAGTGAAACCGGACCCCGAGAAGGTCCGCTGTTACGTCCCGCAACGAAAAATTTAAAATCTTATTTATAAAAATATAATCCCTACCTATTCTCTCATCCTATATAATCTTTGCGCGATACTATATATAATCACTATATATTTGCGCCATAATATTATATATAATCAATATATATATACATCAATTTAATAATAATCAGTTCTCATGTAGTCAAAATACTAGTAACCACCAGTACTAACCGAAAGCTGGACTTATACACATCTATCAATCAAGAAAAAGTAATAGGCTCTTTGAAACAGTCATTTATAATAATCGTAAAAGAATTTCAATATATATATAATTATTATTTATGCAATTTTAATAAAGCTGCAAAAACCTCATACAATCACCTTAAAATCGCTTATGAAATTTCATAAATCAATAGCAAAATACTATATATATATATATATATATATATATTTATATATATATTCGCCATAATCTCATATTAATACAATACATTGATTGATGTGGTATATAGCCAGAAAAATATTACAATGAATTAGCAGTACTGGTACTGGTCGTATATAATGATATTTATCTTAATAATTAACTTTACTAAGAAAAGAAATTTATTCGAAATTTTATTATCAAGAAAAACTCTCAGCAAATCACTCTAAATAATGTAACCGTCAAAAACACTTGCAACAAGACTTCGTATGAATCGGTATGCGAACAAATTCGTCGGTGACTGGCTTATAGCCTCTTGTGCGTTCCTTCACATTCTTCTGGTAAATTTGGCATGGGAAAATTTCCATAGCCATGAATCCCGAAACCTGAAAATATTATAACTAATTAGTATTTAGACAAATAAAGACATAAATCAATAAACAATGAAAAACACATATATATATATATAAAAGTTTAATTATTATCAAATAATAAATATATTTACTTTGATTATTTAATTATAAAATTAAAACGTAAAAACAGATGACCAGTAACGACTAAATAATAATCCTTTGTAAAATAACAAGCTTCTTTTAAAAGGAAAATGATTTAAATAATTCTTAACGAATAAAATATAATTTGTTTCGAAGAATAGTATCAAGAATTTCGTATCTTATATAATCTTTACTTGTAATTATATATAATCACTATAAATCCACTTTATATTATATGTAACCAATATATATAGATATTCACTCAATATTCGTATTATTCAGTTATCACATATAACCAAAAAATGATATCCCTATGCATGTATACGCGCTTACTACAAAGGAAAAGGCATAAATCAAAATATTTTATCAAACGATACGCACCTAAATTCTATTAATAAATGATTTAGTGAGCCCATGCGTATCTTTTCGATAAATAGTATGGTCAATTGTCATAAAAGAAATGCAGCGATTACCAATTTTGAAACCTGAAAATCATATAATTAATTAATATTTTGGGATAAATAACCTACAGTAAAAATGCTAAAAAATGCTCCGAAAGTGAGCCACATAAAATATTAATACGAAAATTTATAAAGAATCATCAATAACAAAAGGAAAGTTATAAAGTTAACATTCTACGTACATATAAGAATATGAAACAATAAATAAATGTACCAAGTCAAACAAAAAATTAATGCCCATGAATAATAATTGTTACTAAAACAATACGCTCTAAAAATCAGTAATAATAATTAGTAATAAAATAATTAACAATATATATATATATTTTTTATATTCATGAGAAACAAAATTAATAAATTTTCCTTGAATAAATATTTTTCTAAACATTATAATAAATCTTTACTGTACATTAATACCATTGGCCTAATATGTCTGTATAAAACTCTAATTATCATTGAATAACATTTAACTTTGACTATTTAATTACAAAATGTAAATGGCCAATAATCACCAAATAATAATCTTTTATAAAGTAACGAGCTTCTTTCAGAAATTAATGATTTAAACATTTCTTAATAAAATATAATTAATAAAATATAATTAATAAAATATAATTAATAAAATATAATATAATTAATAAATAAAATATAATTAATCAAGCAAGAATTTCCTTTAAAAATCCTAGATTATTTTAATTTTTGGTCCTAGTTGAGTTCCCGTAAATATATGTATATGTTCACTATCAGGAAGTGATTTTCCTCAGAGTCTTGATACCTGAAAAATATAATAAATGTATAAGAAAATCTACTATAGAAATTATTAAATAAACCATTCAAAATATAATACATACTTACACACTTTTTATGATCCTATATATATATATTATTTAGCCTCTTCCTAATAACGTAAGACAGCTTGTTATAAATAAGTAGCAAGAATTCCAAGTCCCAGCAACTGAAAATAATAATCAAATAATATTTGGCCGTATGAAAAATTAACTTAACAAAAATATACTAAAAAATCAATCTATACAAAAATCTATTATCATTATAAAAGTTTGATTGATCAAAATTACTATATTAAAAAGGTTTAATATTTTATAAATGTATATAATTATATAGGAGTAAAAGAAATCAAATAGTAAAAGAAGTATAATAAATCAAATATTAATATATTAAATTTCAACAATAAATATATTAAATTAAATAATAATTACTAAACAATAACTCAATAATAAAGAAATGTCAAGAAATTATTATGAATAAAATTTTATACGTAACTCTTTGCTGCATGCAGAATAATAAGTCACCCTATAAACATAGCCTCCACTTGGTTGTCCACCGGGTGTCCCAATATTTTCATCACCTAACGAAAACGCTATACGGAAAAATAAAAATATATTTATTAATAAAATTCCTTAGAAATATATTTCAATAACAAACCACAAATATGCCTCCTCAAATATATAATTAACCGACTGCATCTATCGAAATTTATACACGAGACCTCAATAGGTAGTAGTACGTGAAAGTGAGAGAGACCGCACTATCGGGTGACTCGCGCGAGTGAAAGAGACAGCGCTATACGTAATACCATATGTAAAAATTAATAAGAATTAAACCGCGAAACAAGCTCGGACAGACTTGTCACCCTCATTATTAGTATAAATACATATGTAGTTATTAATAAAAATTTAAAAGATAATGCATTAAAATACTAAAGGTACATAATATTATACATGAATACATATATTATATATATATATATATATATATATATATATAATATATATTTTATAAATATATGATATAATTAAATAAAACCTTTAATTCATTAATTAACTTATCAAAATAATAAACTTACCAAATAAACTTCCGAAATAATTCGCACAGATTCCTCAAAATCCTTTCAATGCTGCATATTCTTATAGGGTTTAAGCCTGTCTGTTGTCCGTGAATAATCCATTGGTCCATATCCTTTCCAACATATATATATATTATATATGCAACCTAGACAAATAAGAAAAAATTCAAATAATAACACATTTAAACTCTAAGCGTAAGAACATAATAATTAATACATTATAAAAATCTCTTTTCATATACGTATATTCTATATAGTTATTCAAATAAAATTTCACTACATAATAATAAATTATATAAAATCTAATTTCTTATCCACCCATTATTGCCAAATAATACATATATTTTTCATTTTGATTATTTAATTGCAAAATTTTATATACAATTAAAATATAATAAGTAAGCAATGATAACCAAATAATAAACCATTTTCATTATGTGAAAGCTCAACATTATTTAATATAAATATATTTAATAAATGACCGAAAGTTATCAAGTCAAGCACATTCAAAATAATATTAAAATATTTCAAAATATCCAAAACTTATCCGCAATTAGAGGTGCATAGAGTTAATAAGTCATGGCCAGATGATCATATGTGAGTATTTTAATCCGCTCCGACAATAGTCTAATAAACGTTCTATATTGTCGATTAAAATACAGCCAAGCTATAAATGATATGCACCCTCGAATATCTTCTGTATAGAATGTCGCTTTACAAAATATCTGAAAAATATAACTATATAAGACAAATATATTAAATTATTTAAATTATTAATAACTATAAATAATAAAGATTCTGATTTAATAAAACCAATAATGCAAAATAAAGCTCATAACTCTTCACTATGTGCAGAATTATAAATCTATATAACTACTAAATAAATTTTGTTATAACAAAAATTTACACATATATAACACACATGAAATATAAAGTTTAAATAATAATAATACAAGGTAATAAATATACATATTAATAATAATAATGAATGTATGGTCTTATAAAATTCATTATGCATAATTTTATTATTGAAACGAATAATAAGTCTCCTTATAAGAGCACAAGGCTAAGTCCAGCGTACCGCGTTATCTCCCCTATTACTTTGTTATCTCCCCTAATGTTTTCGACGTCCGTGCCGAGTCTTAATGCGAAAGGGACTCGCGAATATATAATGAATATTATAAGGAGCGCCTTCTTATTGCAAGAGTAATAAATCATTACGAAATTATAAATTATAAAAGAATATATATATATTATATAATAAATTAATCCATATCATTAACCAACAAGATCCAACAGTAATACATTTTTTAGCAAACTTTCAAGCCTTCAAAAAGGAAATAACAATATGTATAATACATATTTAATTAATAAAATAATGAAGATAAAATTTTTAACAATTACATTTATTAACTTTTACAAACAATATATATAAGTATATATATATATATATATATTCTATACAATTAACAAGTAAGGAATATATGAATAAATTATAACGAATGAAATTATTAAATCGATTTATAAAGCGTTATAAATTCACTCACCAAAAGATAAGCGACCCTCCGAGCTTCATCCGGTGCAGCTGCACATGAGCTCACTCAGCGATAAGATAAGGCCTGGCGCGACTGCCTGGCGCGACAGCCTGGCACGGCGAACACCTGCATCCGGTGATAAAAAAGCTCGCCACATCCTTTGTTCCAAGAGCTGAATAATAAAAAGAATAATTAATACACTTTTATATTATAATGTAACACAATTATTATTAACAACTATCTAGACCATGCACCTATATGCACATACATATATACATATATCGTATAATTATTATATAGCAAATTGTAATTATAATGGTTTATAACACCAGAATTTGTTTATAACATTGTTAACTAAAACTATATAATTAATATAAAGAAAGTTAAAAATCAATTCTAAACGGAACATGCTAGAACGATCATTCACACTTCTATTGAAAGAGGTTGAGATTCTATATTAAAAAATATATGCATGCAAATTATTAAAATTCTGGTGACTAAAAACCTATTGTAAAAGCCTTACCTTTGTAAAATGAATTAACGAGCTCGATGCATGGACAATACTGACAGCTCCGTCGTCCCCACTATCCCCACGCAAGAGCGCGGCCACCACGTCATAGCACGCTCGAAGAAGAAGGACAGCTATAGCGGCAAGCGGCGGTCGAGCCGCCTACGCCCGGGAGCGCCGCATTCTCCTACCACTGCGGATAGCCGGCACGGAGTAGGGACCAGAGGGTACCTCAGGGAGCGCAGCTCAGTCTTCCGCGCATTTGACCTGGAGCTCTCGAGAAGAAAACAGCTAAAGCGATCACGAGCGTATCACAGAACATTTTCGAGTCGAAAAAGAACTTAGTCGCAGGATATTTTTCCGGACTAAGAACTTAGTCTAGAGAGCAGTCGAATATTATAGTATACTTTAAGAAAATAAAGTGTCTTTAAACCATCACTTGGGTCTTCTGCCAATCATTTGTCACCGGTTCCTCCGACTCTCCTACAGGGACATCGCCGAGGCAGACCGTCCTCCACGGAGATTCATCGCATATCCTGACAGCAGTACTTTTGGGTAAGTACTCGTTTTAATTATTCAATAATTTCCTCTTCATCTCTCGTGATCTGCAACCATCAACCGAATATTATTATTATTATTGCATGACAATTTGAAGAATTTTATTACACATAATAGTCAACAACTTATCTTCATACATATCCAACGTCTCTTCCTCCTGATAACACGAGTACGTTGATTGCCTTTGAAAGTTAAACGCTCAGTCTGTCTTTGGTTTTATCCGCAAGAGTGAATCGTCGCCTTCGACTTGTCAATCGATGTGCATTGGGTAGTCTACTCTACCCCTCTGCCGTTTCCGCGAAGAATTTTCTCCAGGGAAATTTCTTTACGGACTCTGTGCCGCTGTGACGTGACGTCTTGCACATCGAAACTCGTCGTAGAGCATGGGACGCGCTCTTTAAGGACCGACTGACACATAGTATGATAACTCTGGTTTAGTATAATATATTAGAGGAATTATTTTATAATAATAAAACTAAACCAGCAGGCACGGTATCCATCTTATATTTAAATATCCCTACACACCCTTCCTTACCACGTCACTGCATGTGAGGTAACTATCTAATAATTTTCTCTTATAATAAATGAGGAGTCGCGATTTCAGAATCTGTCCTGTCTCTTTCTTTAAACCGGTCACGAAACTTTAGATTTACGCGGTACATCCTTTGTTGACAGGTGACCCCTCGAAATTTCCATCGTAAGTATTAGATGCCGCGAAATAATTTCAAATTATCCTTTCAATAGAACAAATTTAAAATTTAAATTATTTCAATAATAGATGGTTAGCGCCCGACGACCAGATCCAATAACTCGCCGCGAATTTCCCTTACAAAATCCAGGTGTAACCCGGCGGGAAATATTTAGACAGCGGTTATTACGAGATCGCCCCTCCGTCGCTCGTCAATTATTTATAGATAGGGACGAGATTCCTACCGGAATAGCAAGGGCCGCAACCGACCGCGAAGACACACTCTTCGACCTCTCCTTCGCACCCTTGCCCCCGGAGCTTAACCCAGAAACCACCGACGGCAATCTCCCTGCGATACCAGCTAGCGCAGAGTCCGAGGAAGAGGAAATTGAATCTGCGGAATCGGACACATCAAGCGACGCGTCCACAATAATTATTGATTTGGAAGACCGAACGAACGGAATTCCCTTGGGACTGCTCCGCGCTTGGGAGCGAAACGGGGAAATAAGGAGGAGCCCAGCGACGTTGGATCGACGGGTCCAAACTTCACCGCCGCCTAGCCTCCCACGAACCCCAGACTCTTTTCCGGGGTATTCGCCGCCAAATTATTCTCCTGTCTTGCCTGGAGAAGCGGATTTAGATTCCACAAATATCACTCCAAGTGAAGAGGACTTTATAGATTACGAAATTAACCAGCTTCTTGATTATTTAGATAGCGAAGAGTTCCTCGATTCTATTGTCGAACCATAAAATCCTAAATAACTTTTAACTATACATATATATAAATATATCCAATACATATATATAATTTAATTTCACTAAAATTACCTTACAAACTAATGTAGAAGAACGAGGAAGGATAAAATAAATAAAAAGGAAAAAATAGAATTTATAATTTAATAAATTTGCATATTTATTTGTCAACCTTAAATACCTCCGAAAAGAAGCGTCCTATAGATCCTAATCTCTCGGCGTCCCAGGGTATAGCCGGCTTAGCAGGTTGCCCTGAAAAAGAAATAGAGAGATATAATATTGTTCGTCCCTGCACGGTGCGCCCTGCAGAATCGTTGAATAAACGATCGAATAGGACGTAACACCGCGCGGTTAAAGAATTCCCCAGGCCGAGACATGCAAAAAACATTAAACAATTCCTAGGCCTCGCGGGATACTACCGTCGTTTCATCCCGAATTTTTCCAAACTCGCGCACCCCCTCACGGAATTATTAAAAAAGGACAAGGAATTTAATTGGAGTCCAGAACAAGAGCAATCATTCATAACCCTCCGTGACTCCCTTTGCACACAACCCATCCTACAATATCCCGACTTCACCAAAGCATTCGTGCTCACGACAGACGCCTCGGGATACGCCATAGGCGGAATCCTGAGCCAAGGTGTCGTCGGAAAAGATCTACCCATCGCGTATGCATCGCGTTTACTCAACAACGCAGAGCAAAATTATTCCACAATAGAAAAAGAACTCCTCGCCATCGTGTACTGTGTCAATCACTTCCGACCCTATCTGTATGGACGGAAGTTCGTGTTAGTAACGGACCACAAACCGCTCGTGTGGTTACATTCGGTAAAAGACCCCACTTCGCGACTCGTACGCTGGCGTTTAAAACTAGCGGAATACGAATACGAGGTAATGTACAAAGCGGGAAAAACCAATGTAAACGCGGACGCACTCTCGCGAAATCCGACTCCCACACCTGCCGCGAAAACCCAACAAATCCTAATCCTCGAAAACGATCCTATATCATCCGACTCAGATGAATCTTTATTTTCCGCAGTGCCAAAACCAGGCACTAGAGAGACCGGCACGCCAATCAATGCGGAGGGAACGCCCTCGACCTTACCCTGCAACCAGCTAAACGAAGCTGAGGAGTACGCGAACAGCGAAAGCGAGGCTAACGCCGAAAGCGACGCGGAATCCGAAAGTAGCACAGAGTCCGATGACGACGAACGACCGTTTGAAAATCCAAATGAACCCGCTATCATACGAAACCCAGTGGGACCTAACGTAATAACGATACCTGATAACTTCACGACACGACGCGACAACTTAGTTATTTTCACCACGCAACAAGGCATTCCGATCGACCAAGGGGCTCGCATGCTTGCAGACACTAAGTCGCTCCCTCTAATTAAAAATGCGACGCTAGGCAGAGCCCGAGTCGACCGGAATGGCTCGCGACGCATTATATCACTAATCATTAAAGATAGAGTATCAGGAATCACGGAAAAAGAAATCGTGAAGGAAACGATGCATTCCTTGCTAGACGTCGTCACCGAACTCGGCCTACAATCTATCTCTATCGCCAGAGGTAACGTTGACAATGTACCTTGGGAAACGGTGTATATGCAACTCACCCGAACCCTAAGCGAAACTAGTATTAGAATCTTTATTTGTAAGAATGAAATTACGATACCCCCAGAAGAGAGTAGGCAACAGATCCTGTCGGAAAATCACTGTTCTGCCGTCGGCGGACACAAGGGCGTCACGAAAACATATAGACGAGTAAAGAAAAAGTATTTTTGGTCGGGAATGAAAGCCGACGTCCAATCATTCATAAAAAACTGCCGTGCTTGTCAACTAAAAAAGTTAGTAAGAACAAAAACTCGGCAACCCATGGTGCTTACGGACACCCCTGACTCCGCCTTCGACAAAATCTCCATGGATATCATGGGCCCATTACCAACGACACAGTCAAAAAACTATTACATACTTACTATACAGGACCTCCTAACTAAGTACTCGCTCGCGATACCGCTCCAACACGCCGGAGCCATAGAAGTAGCCGACGCGCTCACCAACGAGTTTATATGCACATTCGGTGCTCCCAAAGCAATCCTAACCGACCAAGGATCGCATTTCTTAAATAGCCTTATGCGAAACATAGCACGTAAGTTTAGAATTAAGCACTACAGAACCACAGCGTATAGACCACAAGCCAATGGCTCGGTCGAAAGATCGCACCAAGTCTTGTGGGAATACCTGAAGCAGTTCGTGGATAAAAATAACGAATGGGATAAGTGCCTAAAGTTAGCGTCCCTCTCTTACAACACTAGCGTCCACGAAGGCACTCAGTACACACCGCATGAACTCGTGTTCGGTAAAACCGCGCGGACCCCTGCGAGCGATCCCGTTACTGCGGATACGACCAACGAGAGTTACGCGGAATATCTTACAACACTTTTCAACAGCATCAAAGACGCACAAACTATCGCACGCGAAAACCTAATGCGCGCCAAAGAAAAATCCAAAAGACACTATGATCGTAGAATTAGGACGCGTAATTTTAAGATAGGCGATAACGTATACCTCCTTAAAGAACCCTCGAAAGGGAAGCTAGGGGACCAGTACGTAGGCCCCTACAAAATATTAGAGGTTCTCAAGAGCCACAATGTAAGACTAGCAATAAGCGCTACCAGGACCCGTGTAGTACACGCAGACAAGCTCAAACACTCACCGCATCGCGCCCCCACTACGGAGGCCTTCCCCACTCCAGAGCCGCTATATCAAAGGAAGTCGGACGGAGGACCGACCACAACTCAATCAAGCGCAGCACCATGAACATCGCCACCATCACCATGGAAATCTTAGCGCATGCCATTGCCCTAATCCTGTTGTTACCTGCCGCATCATACTGTCTAATCGGATACGACTGCGGGGGACAAGGATTAAATATAACGTCATTATCGCTCCTAGACATCGGTAAATGCGCCGTCGACAACATAGAACCTAAGAGGGAAGCCACCTACGTACAGCTGTTACAAATGTCAACCCATGACCACACACACGTGATGCAGTGCAAAGTCGAAGTCGACCGCACGATATACTATTGTGGAATGCACTCGCACGTCTCGATAGTCCGAGGAGGACGCCGCCAATACACAATAGAACTCACCGAATCCATCTGCAAAAAGCTGCAAGACACGGGAACCATCGACATAGGAACAGGTCAACGAAGCATCCTCCAGTCATTCAAGAGGAACAGCACGGACGTGCGAAGCGTCACCCTCGCCGGCACCACCAGCATGGACGGAAGTTGCACCAGAACTCAATACGGAGATGCCTATGGAACATGGGAAAGTGCTGTCGTCCAGGCCGTCGTAAAAGTAACTCTTCGGAACTTCGACGCGGTCATCGATAGAAATACTAACGAGTTGATCCTACCATCCGGGGTGCACTGCAAAGCACTCACGGGAGAATGCATGGACCACGACGGCTCGGAGACCTACTGGACTATCACGCCAAGGGACAGCTGCCACTTCGACCAATACGACGTGCTATACGAGGGCCCAGCCGATAAACTCACGGCACAGACAAACACCGAGACGCCAACCGTTTACACAGTGACAACGAAGGAAACGACCTTCGCCCTCACCAAAACCACCGAGATGACACTGTGTGGCTACAAACTCATGCTGACGAAACACCCAAAGTTATTCGTACTGGAAACAGAAAAGGGAAGAACATTCAAAATCCGCACAAGAATATCCGTCAGTAACTTAGACATTTTCTCGTATGTAAATTCTAAATTTATATACGTAGAAAAACATATTAAAACACAACTGACGCGACTCTACCGCGACATAATGGAACAAAAATGCGCGCTCGAAAAAGAGATATTACAAAACGCGCTCTCGCTCGCCAGTTTCGCCCCTGACGAAATGGCGCATCGAATAATGAAGGCACCTGGATACACCGCAGTCATGGCGGGAGAAGCCCTACACCTGGTCAAATGTCTAGCTGTAGAATGCCGAGTACGACCAACGGACGTCTGCTATAACGAAATCCCGGTAACGTACAAAAATCAATCATTATTCATGCTACCAAGGACAAGGATACTCACCAAAAAAGGAACGCCGAGGGACTGCAACGAATTCCTGCCAGTTATGTACAACATACACGGCAGCTGGTACCGCCTGATGCCACGACCACAAGAGGCGGCGGCACCTTCGATCATCCAACCGCTCACGAAACCCACCTGGAAATACGTGAGCCCCTCCTCTCTCGCCACCAGCGGCATCTATACCAGCGAAGATCTAGACAGACTCCGCGACCACATAATGTTCCCTATGGAAAAACCTTCGATGCTGAATACAATAGCGAGAGGGGCCATGGGACGAGAAATACCAGCAGGAAGCATATCCATGCTAAACCTGCTAGACGAAAAATCCTTGGACCAGATCGCGGAGAACGCAGGGCAAAAATTGTGGACAGGATTTATCACATTCGGATCGGCCAGCGCAGGTGTGATCGGAATTTTCATAATAATCCGATTAATAAAGCTAATCGTGGACACCATCATCCACGGATACGCATTGCATTCGATATACGGATGGAGCCTGCATCTACTGGGAGCGGTATGGACTTCAATGACGAACCTGCTCCTGTACACAGGATCACCAAGACGACGAATGGACGACGAGAATCAGCGATCCTCCAAACCCCTTTCGACGCCAGAAAATCAGCCCCCTAAAGCCCTCCCA
This sequence comes from Camponotus vicinus, assembly GCF_025532165.1. NCBI lineage: Eukaryota > Metazoa > Arthropoda > Insecta > Hymenoptera > Formicidae > Camponotus > Camponotus vicinus. The sequence continues at coordinate 11,280,911 of NW_028141979.1, forward strand.
ATAACCGAAGACATTCGACCAACCCCCATAGAGCCCCCAATAAGTGAAGTGCGTGACTACCGAGAACTTCGAAAACTTTTGAACGAAAACGTGTAGTGCACACAAAATAGTTCTAAGCATATTATACATAGAATATAAGAGCGTGCGAAATAATTTACATTACTTTAGATTATACATGGAAAATGTTGGAACATCGTCCAACATTTTCATCTAAGGGGGGAGGTGTTACATCCCGCGCCTGATTTTTCCACGAACTTTCATGTAAATCTTCTAAGTTTCTTTCAGCGCATTTGAAAAGCGCGCCAAGGCGCGCTATGACACCGAACTCCGACTAGCGGCCGAGCGCGGCACTGCGTTAGATTTAAGCCTCCGCCAAGCGCCCAGAGATGGCGCTCAGCTAGGGCCCCTCTCTCTCCAAGCTCCCCACTTTCGACCGCCGCAGCAGTCGAGCCGCCGAAATCGAGGGACCTCGGAGCGGGCCCAGACTCAAGCAGTCTAACTCGCGACACCGAACCGACAAGTCCTAAGCTGGACTCTAACTCTAATTCCATATCATAATCTTAACTCAAATTCCAAATTCATTATAAATTCATTCTCGAATCTAAGTGCTAGTTTAAATATATTACATTTTGTGTATTATTTTAGAAATATATATTAGTGTGTGCTAAACTTCGTGATCATTCAAAAGAATCCTAATTCAATAAATCCACATCCCACGCGACGCGACGTTAATATACGGATATTCTTAACCAGGCACGTGCTACTAAATTATAACAATTAAATCGAGTTTTCGTATTTGAAGTGACGACAGAGAGGACAAACCGCTCGTCGCCTACAGAAAATACGAAGCATAATTGATTACTTCTGATTCAAAGTGACGACTCAGAGAGGACAAGCCGCTCGACGTCTACAGAAAATCCGAAGCATAATCAATCATTTCTGATTTGAAGTGACGGCTCAGAGAGGACAAGCCGCTCGACGCCTACAGAAAATCCGAATATGACTTTAATTTTCTACAATGCCTAAAACACGCCGTGCCGGTAGGAAAAATCAACTCCGTCGGATGATAGCGAGACATTACTACGCCGCGTCCACCAATTATATCGATATCGTAGAAACAAACCACTACGATAAAGAATACGAACAATTATTCGCGAGTGCAAATAAAACCACGTGCTTAATAAAGTGGCCAGAACGACTCATCCCCATCGACGTTGATAACCAGCCGCATCAACCCGCTTCCGTTCATCCCGGAGACCCGCGTGGAGCGCCGCGATCCCCGCCTACCAGTGCAGCCTGATTAATCAACGCGGCCAGGCCACGTGGAAATTAATCTTTGAAAGGAAATGAAGCGAAGCCATCTTGGAGGTAAGTGACGGTTGAAAATTCCTGTTTGTGCAAGTCACGACTTTTTGCCAGGCCCATCGTGTTTTTGTATAAGGTTTCACTTTTACGATCTTAGCCCGACCCTTCGGCGCCGCGGTACATTCCAGTGGTCAATCGAGTCTCTCTGTATTAAATCCCCGGCCTTATCTCCGCGAATTACCGCGAATACCGGCTCTATTCCGCGAATAATAGCCAAATATTAATAATAATAATAACAACAATTCGAATTCATAGTGATAAATGACCGCGGTCCTCTCCTTAAGCTGTAATTAACGAAATTATGAATTGGGATTTAATCCGACGCTTGGGATTTAACGCAACGACCTACTAACCTATTTTCAACTTTGGGATTTAACGCGATGACCCACTAACCCAGTGACCTAATTTTTATTTTGGGATTTAACGCGATGACCCACTGACCCAGTGACCTAATTTTTATTTTGGGATTTAACGCGATGACCCACTGACCCAGTGACCTAATTTTTATTTTGGGATTTAACGCGATGACCCACTGACCCAGTGACCTAATTTTTATTTTGGGATTTAACGCGATGACCCACTGACCCAGTGACCTAATTTTTATTTTGGGATTTAATGCGATGACCCAGTGACCTACATAAATTGACCCAATTACCCCGTGACCTACTTTCCCGAATCCCTTTAAACCGACGCTGCGTTAAAGGGACTTAGTCCCAACCGAGACCTACTTTCAAGAAAATCCCTGGAAAATCGGATTTCACCCGATAAAATCGCTCCTCCCCGATGCGATCCCGCGTGTTTCGTGATCGGATCACCCAGACCCCCCTTAATACCCCCGATCTCTCCCTGAGCTTTTGCCAGAAAGCTTGCGGTTTCGCGAATAATCAAACTAGAGCCGCTCTGTGCGCATTCTGTTATTATTCCCTGCCCGCTGAAGAGCGTCTACGATATAATTACGTGACGAAACATAGACTTATAATTGGCGAACCCATCGGATTCGGGTGTTACTCCTGTGGAAGTAGATTAAGCAGCATCAGGATTAGCGACGAATGCCCCGAGTGCCCTGAGCGACTTCTAGACTATTGGCTACACCCTGCCAATCATCCAGTAACTCAAGACGGTAATATAGTCATCCCTATCGTGTACCCCGACGAAGAGTCCACTGACTCCGAGCCCGAACAATAATTCCGAGCGCTTCAGATCGCACGTATCCCCGGGAAGAGCCGCATAGGTTCGCTTGACCCGAAAAAGCGATCGAGCCCCGCGACGTCCGAATTCTCTTTTAGAGCCGCGACATCCCGGGACGTAACACTTGACTCTTAATTGTCGAAGTCTATAACATGCGCAACACATGCGGCTAGGAGTGCGAGTTTTCCCGGTATATCTTTTGTAAAAAATTACTTTTCTGCATTTTGCCTCATGCATGTTGGGGAAGTGGGACAATAATTCATGGATTGGGTGATTGCAACAGGGATTGCTTGCGTTATTCATGTTGCCTTGCTCTAGCAAATTCTCTTTTTCGTTCTTCTTCCAGATAATTTAGGAAGCACGGCCTGCAATCAATTATGGGAGTTATGAGAGACACTTTACGATTACATAAACAGCATTTAGAAGGACTAATATGAGGAAAATTTTCTGATATGCTGTGATAATTTATGTGGACTAATTCATGATCCGCGTGTATTTTACATATAGAGCAGTAATAAAGGCCCTTTTCCAGAGAGTAATATCCATCGAATTCTTCGTGCACAGTACAGTTCAGGGTATCGGAATATGTATCCGATAGCATATTAGCTCTTCAATTCTTCAAGGTTGGGAGGTTGGGGGATTCTCTTCATTTATTGAGAGAAAGGTGGGGTGAGTCTCTCGGAATATTTGAGCGATATTCCTAGTACAGGTGGAGCAGGTGTGTAGGGGTCGTATTATGGTGATTGGTCGTTGACAGTACGAACAGATCGTTCTATAAGGGTGTGGAGCGATAGAAATAATATGGGAGTCTATTGGAAAGAAAAACCTTTGGTTACAGGGAGTATGTAGCATACAATAACATGCACAGCAATAATGGTTGTGATTATTTAGATTGAGATAACCATGCAGTTTGATGCATACAGCATTAAGAGAAAGCTGGGACATTATGAAGCATTGTTCAGTGTAAGCAAATAGGATATGGACATAAGTTCAACAATACCTCGAGTGCAGATGAGACACTGATCTAAAGGTCTTTGTGTGACAAGTGTTCGGAAGCAATGTGCACAATGAGGATCGATATGGCGTGGTCCCGGAGAGAGAAAGTGTAGAGATACTAGAGGCAATCGTACTCTAATAGACAATACGTAGTGATAGCAAAGTTCACATATATAGACGTTCAAGGGATCATACCGATATCCTCTGAATTCTACACAGCAAGCTGTGCCGGTAAATGGCATCCCCTTATAACGTAGGAGTCCTGTCGTATACGTTTAAGACTAAGGGGTAACTATAACTATTGATAGAAGTTGAGGTGTTGTGTAGAAGTTCTAAGAATTCGTGCGCTGTTAGTGTACAGGAGATGCACTTGTCAAGAGAATTGGTCTCGATGACCGTTGTGCCACAAGCTGAACAGTGGTCATTACGCACGATGTGACTATTCACAAAGAAGTGTCTCCGCAAGGGCCGGTATTGTTGCTTAATAATATTGGTACGGAGTCTATCGTAACACTCCTTACACAAGTTCGTTTCGTCTAAGAGACAAAGAGCTCCTGTTATATGGACACAATGGCCGAAGAAGAAGGATTCCTCTATTCGATTTGAAATGGTTGCGTCCAATCTCGGTTGTGTAGGCCTTCTGTGCCAAAGCATCTGTAACAAAGGACTCTGATTATTACCTCATCCCGGCTGGGGATGTGCTAGTTTGATCTTGTTGGTGTGTACTATTCGGGTTTGGTTTCCTGTTCTAATTTTAACATTACTTGGGGGTAAAAGTTCGATTATTTCGTGAGGACCGGTATACTGGTCAGCAAGTTTTCCTTTTCGTGGCTCTTTTAATAAAAAGACATGGTTTCCTTTCTCAAATTGTTGTAAATTCAAATTGCGATCATAGTATCGCTTACTCCGTTCTTTAGCTAGTGTGAGGTTTTGCTTAGCTTGCGTTTGTAAATCGGTTATCTTGTTAAAGAGATTAACAATATAGTCACGGTATGTGGGTTCGATATTTTCTTCGATGATGGGGTGTGCAGAGGGTAGTCGTGCTATTCGGCCAAATACTAGCTCATAGGGTGAGTATCTCGTGCCTTCATGTACACTGGTGTTGTACGAGAACATCGCAAGTTTAATGTATTCATCCCAATTTGTCTCCTTATCAACCTGAGTTTTTAGATATTCTGTTAAGACATGATGTGATCGTTCAAGTGATCCATTAGACTGTGGATGATAGGCAGTGGTCCTAAAATGTTGTATGCGAAATTTCCTTGTTAACTGTCGCATTAAGGCGGATAAAAAATTTGTCCCTTGATCGGTTAATATTGCGCGAGGAGTACCATATATACAGATAAATTCTTTAGTGAAGGCGTCTGCGATTGTTAACGATGTGGCCTCCTTTAATGGCACGGCAGTAGAATATTTTGTTAGTAAATCCTGCATGGTCAGTATGTACTGATTGTTGCTCACTGTTAGGTGTTACGTCCCGGGATGTCGCGGCTCTAAAAGAGAATTCGGACGTCGCGGGGCTCGATCGCTTTTTCGGGTCAAGCGAACCTATGCGGCTCTTCCCGGGGATACGTGCGATCTGAAGCGCTCGGAATTATTGTTCGGGCTCGGAGTCAGTGGACTCTTCGTCGGGGTACACGATAGGGATGACTATATTACCGTCTTGAGTTACTGGATGATTGGCAGGGTGTAGCCAATAGTCTAGAAGTCGCTCAGGGCACTCGGGGCATTCGTCGCTAATCCTGATGCTGCTTAATCTACTTCCACAGGAGTAACACCCGAATCCGATGGGTTCGCCAATTATAAGTCTATGTTTCGTCACGTAATTATATCGTAGACGCTCTTCAGCGGGCAGGGAATAATAACAGAATGCGCACAGAGCGGCTCTAGTTTGATTATTCGCGAAACCGCAAGCTTTCTGGCAAAAGCTCAGGGAGAGATCGGGGGTATTAAGGGGGGTCTGGGTGATCCGATCACGAAACACGCGGGATCGCATCGGGGAGGAGCGATTTTATCGGGTGAAATCCGATTTTCCAGGGATTTTCTTGAAAGTAGGTCTCGGTTGGGACTAAGTCCCTTTAACGCAGCGTCGGTTTAAAGGGATTCGGGAAAGTAGGTCACGGGGTAATTGGGTCAATTTATGTAGGTCACTGGGTCATCGCATTAAATCCCAAAATAAAAATTAGGTCACTGGGTCAGTGGGTCATCGCGTTAAATCCCAAAATAAAAATTAGGTCACTGAGTCAGTGGGTCATCGCGTTAAATCCCAAAATAAAAATTAGGTCACTGGGTCAGTGGGTCATCGCGTTAAATCCCAAAATAAAAATTAGGTCACTGGGTCAGTGGGTCATCGCGTTAAATCCCAAAGTTGAAAATAGGTTAGTAGGTCGTTGCGTTAAATCCCAAGCGTCGGATTAAATCCCAATTCATAATTTCGTTAATTACAGCTTAAGGAGAGGACCGCGGTCATTTATCACTATGAATTCGAATTGTTGTTATTATTATTATTAATATTTGGCTATTATTCGCGGAATAGAGCCGGTATTCGCGGTAATTCGCGGAGATAAGGCCGGGGATTTAATACAGAGAGACTCGATTGACCACTGGAATGTACCGCGGCGCCGAAGGGTCGGGCTAAGATCGTAAAAGTGAAACCTTATACAAAAACACAATGGGCCTGGCAAAAAGTCGTGACTTGCACAAACAGGAATTTTCAACCGTCACTTACCTCCAAGATGGCTTCGCTTCATTTCCTTTCAAAGATTAATTTCCACGTGGCCTGGCCGCGTTGATTAATCAGGCTGCACTGTGTTACGTCCCGCAACGAAAAATTTAAAATCTTATTTATAAAAATATAATCCCTACCTATTCTCTCATCCTATATAATCTTTGCGCGATACTATATATAATCACTATATATTTGCGCCATAATATTATATATAATCAATATATATATACATCAATTTAATAATAATCAGTTCTCATGTAGTCAAAATACTAGTAACCACCAGTACTAACCGAAAGCTGGACTTATACACATCTATCAATCAAGAAAAAGTAATAGGCTCTTTGAAACAGTCATTTATAATAATCGTAAAAGAATTTCAATATATATATAATTATTATTTATGCAATTTTAATAAAGCTGCAAAAGCCTCATACAATCACCTTAAAATCGCTTATGAAATTTCATAAATCAATAGCAAAATACTATATATATATATATATATATATATATATATATATATATTTATATATATATTCGCCATAATCTCATATTAATACAATACATTGATTGATGTGGTATATAGCCAGAAAAATATTACAATGAATTAGCAGTACTGGTACTGGTGTTACGTCCTATTCGATCGTTTATTCAACGATTCTGCAGGGCGCACCGTGCAGGGACGAACAATATTATATCTCTTTATTTCTTTTTCAGGGCAACCTGCTAAGCCGGCTATACCCTGGGACGCCGAGAGATTAGGATCTATAGGACGCTTCTTTTCGGAGGTATTTAAGGTTGACAAATAAATATGCAAATTTATTATATTATAAATTCTATTTTTTCCTTTTTATTTATTTTATCCTTCCTCGTTCTTCTACATTAGTTTGTAAGGTAATTTTAGTGAAATTAAATTATATATATGTATTGGATATATTTATATATATGTATAGTTAAAAGTTATTTAGGATTTTATGGTTCGACAATAGAATCGAGGAACTCTTCGCTATCTAAATAATCAAGAAGCTGGTTAATTTCGTAATCTATAGAGTCCTCTTCACTTGGAGTGATATTTGGGGAATCTAAATCTATTTCTCCAAGCAAGACAGGCGAATAATTTGGCGGCGAATACCCCGGAAAAGAGTCTGGGGTTCGTGGGAGGCTAGGCGGCGGTGAAGTTTGGACCCGTCGATCCAACGTCGCTGGGCTCCTCCTTATTTCCCCGTTTCGCTCCCAAGCGCGGAGCAGTCCCAAGGGAATTCCGTCCGTTCGGTCTTCCAAATCAATAATTATTGTGGACGCGTCGCTTGATGTGTCCGATCCCGCAGATTCAATTTCCTCTTCCTCGGACTCTGCGCCAGCTGGTATCGCAGGGAGATTGCTGTTGGTGGTTTCTGGGTTAAGCTCCGGGGGCAAGGGTGCGAAGGAGAGGTCGAAGAGTGTGTCTTCGCGGTCGGTTACGGCCCTTGCTATTCCGGTAGGAATCTCGTCCCTATCTATAAATAATTGACGAGCGACGGAGGGGCGATCTCGTAATAACCGCTGTCTAAATATTTCCCGCCGGGTTACACCTGGATTTTGTAAGGGAAATTCGCGGCGAGTTATTGGATCTGGTCGTCGGGCGCTAACCATCTATTATTGAAATAATTTAAATTTTAAATTTGTTCTATTGAAAGGATAATTTAAAATTATTTCGCGGCATCTAATACTTACGATGGAAATTTCGAGGGGTCACCTGTCAAAAAAGAATGTACCGCGTAAATCTAAAGTTTCGTGACCGGTTTAAAGAAAGAGACAGGACAGATTCTGAAATCGCAACTCCTCATTTATTATAAGAGAAAATTATTAGATAGTTACCTCACATGCAGTGACGTGGTAAGGAAGGGGGTGTAGGAATGTTTGAATATAAGATGGATACCGTACCTACTGGTTTAGTTTTATTATTATTAAATAATTCTTCTAATATATGATACTAAACCAGAGTTATCATACTATGTGTCAGTCGGTCCTTAAAGAGCGCGTCCCATGCTCTACGACGAGTTTCGATGTGCAAGACGTCACGTCACAGCGGCACAGAGTCCGTAAAGAAATTTCCCTGGAGAAAATTCTTCGCGGAAACGGCAGAGGGGTAGAGTAGACTACCCAATGCACATCGATTGACAAGTCGAAAGCGACGATTCACTCTTGTGGATAAAACCAAAGACAGACTGAGCGTTTAACGTTCAAAGGCAATCAACGTACTCGTGTTATCGGAAGGAGAAGACGTTGGAATTGTATGAAGGTAAGTTGTTGACTATTATGTATAATAAAATTCTTCAATATGTCATGCAAAAATAATAATAATATTCGGTTGATGGTTGCAGATCACGAGAGATGAAGAGGAAATTATTGAATAATTAAAACGAGTACTTACCCAAAAGTACTGCTGTCAGGATATGCGATGAATCTCCGTGGAGGACGGTCTGCCTCGGCGATGTCCCTGTAGGAGAGTCGGAGGAACCGGTGACAAATGATTGGCAGAAGACCCAAGTGATGGTTTAAAGACACTTTATTTTCTTAAAGTATACTATAATATTCGACTGCTCTCTAGACTAAGTTCTTAGTCCGGAAAAATATCCTGCGACTAAGTTCTTTTTCGACTCGAAAATGTTCTGTGATACGCTCGTGATCGCTTTAGCTGTTTTCTTCTCGAGAGCTCCAGGTCAAATGCTAGGTGATGTTGTCTCAAGAGCGTCGGGTCAAATGTTATTTGATTATTATTTTCAGTTGCTGGGACTTGGAATTCTTGCTACTTATTTATAACAAGCTGTCTTACGTTATTAGGAAGAGGCTAAATAATATATATATATAGGATCATAAAAAGTGTGTAAGTATGTATTATATTTTGAATGGTTTATTTAATAATTTCTATAGTAGATTTTCTTATACATTTATTATATTTTTCAGGTATCAAGACTCTGAGGAAAATCACTTCCTGATAGTGAACATATACATATATTTACGGGAACTCAACTAGGACCAAAAATTAAAATAATCTAGGATTTTTAAAGGAAATTCTTGCTTGATTAATTATATTTTATTTATTAATTATATTATATTTTATTAATTATATTTTATTAATTATATTTTATTAAGAAATGTTTAAATCATTAATTTCTGAAAGAAGCTCGTTACTTTATAAAAGATTATTATTTGGTGATTATTGGCCATTTACATTTTGTAATTAAATAGTCAAAGTTAAATGTTATTCAATAATAATTAGAGTTTTATACAGACATATTTGGCCAATGGTATTAATGTACAGTAAAGATTTATTATAACGTTTAGAAAAATATTTATTCAAGGAAAATTTATTAATTTTGTTTCTCATGAATATAAAAAATATATATATATTGTTAATTATTTTATTACGGATTATAATTACTGATTTTTAAAGCGTATTGTTTTAGTAACAATTATTATTCATGGATATTAATTTTTGTTTGACTTGGTACATTTATTTATTGTTTTATATTCTTATATGTACGTAGAATATTAACTTTATAACTTTCCTTTTGTTATTGATGATTCTTTGTAAATTTTCGTATTAATATTTTATGTGGCTCACTTTCGGAGCATTTGTTAGCATTTTTACTGTAGATATTTATTACAAAATATTAATTAATTATTTGATTTTCAGGTTTCAAAATTTATAATCGCTGCATCTCTTTTATGACAACCGAACATACTGTTTATTAAAAAGATACGCATGGGCTCAAAATCATTTATTAATAGAATTTAGGTGAGTATCGTTTGATAAAATATTTTGATTTATGCCTTTTCTTTTGTAGTAAGCGCATATACACGCATAGGGATATCCTTTTTTGGTTATATGTGATAACGGAATAATATGAATATTGAGTGAATATCTATATATATTGGTTACATATAATATAAAGTGGATTTATAGTGATTATATATAATTACAAGTAAAGATTATATAAGATACGAAATTCTTTATACTATTCTTTGAAACAAATTATATTTTATTCGTTAAGAATTATTTAAATCATTTTCCCTTTTAAAAGAAGCTTGTTATTTTACAAAGGATTATTATTTAGTCGTTACTGGTCATCTGTTTTTACGTTTTAATTTTATAATTAAATAATCAAAGTAAATATATTTATTATTTGATAATAATTAAACTTTTATATATATATATATGTGTTTTTCATTGTTTATTAATTTATGTCTTTATTTGTCTAAATACTAATTAGTTATAATATTTTCAGGTTTCGGGATTCATGGCTATGGAAATTTTCCCATGCCAAATTTACCAGAAGAATGTGAAGGAACGCACAAGAGGCTATAAGACCAGTTACCGACGAATTTGTTCGCATACCGATTCATACGAAGTCTTGTTGCAAGTGTTTTTGACGGTTACATTATTTAGAGTGATTTGCTGAGAGTTTTTCTTGATAATAAAATTTCAAATAAATTTCTTTTCTTAGTAAAGTTAATTATTAAGATAAATATCATTATATACGACCAGTACCAGTACTGCTAATTCATTGTAATATCTTTCTGGCTATATACCACATCAATCAATGTATTATATTAATATGAGATTATGGCGAATATATTTATAAATATATATATATATATATATAGTATTTTGCTATTGATTTATGAAATTTCATAAGCGATTTTAAGGTGATTGTGTGGGGCTTTTGCAGCTTTATTAAAATTGCATAAATAATAATTATATATATATATCGAAATTCTTTTACGATTATTATAAATGACTGTTTCAAAGAGCCTATTACTTTTTCTTGATTGATAGATGTGTATAAGTCCAGCTTTCGGTTAGTACTGGTGGTTACTAGTATTTTGACTACATGAGAACTGATTATTATTAAATTGATGTATATATATATTGATTATATATAATATTATGACGCAAATATATAGTAATTATATATAGTATCGCGCAAAGATTATATAGGATGAGAGAATAAGTAGGGATTATACTTTTATAAGTAAGATTTTAAATTTTTTGTTGCGGGACGTAACATAAGGTTTAGTCCAGATCCAGAATCAATCATAAATTTGCAATCTGCTATTAGATCTGGAGAGGATAACGTTACTGTGGGCAATTCTGTAGATTGTTGTCTGTCGTTTATTTGGCAGATTCGGAAATTTGTGCGGGAGTTTCCTGTGGTGTTATTATGTTGACTTTCTTTTGAATGTGGTAAGTCGGACGTCCTGGTTGCGGGTCGTTCCGGCGGACGTCGGTTCTCATCGGAACGCCTTGCGCGTTTCCCGAAGTACCGGGTTGTTGGTTCCCTTCTTGAGCTCTTCTGTAAGCTAACTTCCGACATTCTTCTATAAGATGTCCAGGAGTTTTACAATAGCGACAGATTTTGGTCTGATGACTTTGTTGAGGCTGTCCAGCAATTAATTTAACTGGTGATGCGGGGAAAGGTGGTTGCGAGGTTGTATGTCCATTGTTGGAATGGTAACGGTTGTTAGTGTTGTTGCTCATAGGATTTTGGCGAGCTGCATTGCTGACGTTATTGAGGAGGTCAGCACGGGGTTGAAAATTTGGGCGGAAGAGAGTGCGCTTCCGAATGTTTTCAGCTTCAATAGTTTTGGATAATTGTATGGCTGTGCTAATGCTTTCCTCGAAGGTCCTCGGATGTTCGAGTTTTACGCGTACTAATAGGTCAGATGGAAGTCCGTTGATAAAGCTGTTCATAGTGGTTGCTTCGATGGCGTCCTTTCTTCGTTCTCCTATGTTTCCGGATAAATCAGATTCTCCATCTATTATTGCAGTACGTAGTTCTTGCACTCTGCTTATATAATCAAAAATATTTTCATTTTGTTTCATGTATATATTAGCTAGTTCTCCTCGGTATTGGTCGACGGATTTATTTGGTCCAAAAATTAATTTTAGTCGTTTCGTTAGCTCGAAAACGGTGTGACATTCTACCCCTTCTATGGCAGAATATGCATGTCCCTGCAGCTTATTAATAATAAGCTGCACTAAATGATATCCATGATATGCGGGTATTAAATCGAGAGCGCGTTCGCAAATTTTACTGAAGTGGAAAACGGACATTTTATGGCCATCAAATTTAGGTATTGTGTCGATAGCATCTTTAAGGCGTATCGGGGAAGGTTGGTCCGCGATATCAAAATGTTGGGATGTCGGTTGAGAAAATGTTCGTTCTTCATGTGGAACATATCTTTCTTCTCTTTGCGAGGTCTCTAGATTCATGAGCCTTGAATTAATCCTCTCAATATAATTGGTAATCGTTTGCATAGAAGCCATTAATTGTTCTACAGCTGGTTGTTCTTGGCTTGCGGCCATTTCCTTTCGATTCATTTCTTCTTGCATTTTTATCAGATGTTCGTTTTTGACTTGCAAGGCCTCAGCCTGTTCTTTTAACTGTTTCTCCTTTTCGTTTACCTTTTGCATGAGGATTTCGGTTTCCTCTGCTGTATATTGTTTCCTTGTAGCCCCTGTGGCTACAGAGCTCGTCGAGCTTGATCGAGTCTGCATAATGGATTTAGATACTTTATAAAAATTTATTCGTCAAACACTTAATTTCCTCTCAGAAGCTTAGATCCTTTTTGGCAAATCCCACCGCTGCCACCAAAAATTTTAATGTTTGTTACGTCCTATTCGATCGTTTATTCAACGATTCTGCAGGGCGCACCGTGCAGGGACGAACAATATTATATCTCTCTATTTTGTTTTTCAGGGCAACCTGCCACGCCGGCTATACCCTGGGACGCCGAGAGATTAGGATCTATAGGACGCTTCTTTTCGGAGGTATTTTAGGATTGACAAATAAATATGCAGATTTGTTATGTTATAAATTTCTATTTTTTCCTTTTATTTATTTTATCCTTCCTCGTTCTTTTACATTAGTTTATAAAGTAATTTTAGCGAAATTAAACTATGTATGATATATGTCGTCTACCGTTCCCAAGAACTCCTCACTATCTAGGTAATCTAAAATTTGGTTAGTTTCAAAATCCGCGAAGCTCTCTTCGGCTGGAGAGATGTCTATCGGTTCTGGGTCTATCTCCCCAAGAGCGACCGGAGAGTAATTCGGGGTAGAATAACCTGAAAATGAATCAGGGGTCTGTGGAGGGCTTGGCGATGGCACAGTCTGGACTTGTTGGTCTCGAGTTCTTCTTATTTCTCCGTTTCTCTCGAAAGCTAGGAGAAGTGCTGGGGGAATTCTGACCGTTGGGTTATCCAAATCGTACACGACTGTTGGGCAATCGCTAAGGTGATCAGAGTCCTCGTCTGTCAGCGGAAGGTCCTCTTCTTCGCTCGATTCTTCGCCTGCTGGTATCGCTGGGGGGTTGCCGTTGTTGGTTTCGGGGTTTAATTCAGGAGGCAAAGGAGCGAAGGACAAATCAAAGAAAGTATCTTCGCGATCGTTGGCGGCGCGTAAAATACGAGAAGGGATGTTATCCCTATCTACAAATAATTGCCGTGCAATAGAGGGGCGATCTCGTAATAACCGCTGTCTGAATAGTTCTCTACGAGTTACGCCTGCATTTTGCAGAGGGAATTCGCGGCGAGTTATTGGGTCTGGTCGTCGGGCGCTAACCATCTATTATTGAAATAATTTAAGTTTTTAAAATTTGTTTTATTGAAAGGATAATTTGAAATTATTTCGCGGCATCTAATACTTACGATGGAAATTTCGAGGGGTCACCTGTCAAAAAAGAATGTACCGCGTAAATCTAAAGTTTCGTAACCGGTTTAGAGAAAGAGACAGGACAGATTCTGAAATCGCGACTCCTCATTTATTATGAGAGAAAATTATTAGTTAATTACCTCACATGCAGTGACGTGGTAAGGAAGGGTGTGTAGGGATATTTGAATATAAGATGGATACCGTGCCTGCTGGTTTAGTTTTATTATTATAAAATAATTCCTCTAATATATTATACTAAACCAGAGTTATCATACTATGTGTCAGTCGGTCCTTAAAGAGCGCGTCCCGTGCTCTACGACAAGTTTCGATGTGCAAGACGTCACGTCACAGCGGCACAGAGTCCGTAAAGAAAATTCCTCTAAAGAAAATTCTTCGCGGAAACGGCAGAGGGGTAGGATAGGCTACCCAATGCACATCGATTGACAAGTCGAAGGCGACGATTCACTCTTGTGGATAAAACCAAAGACAGACTGAGCGTTTAACGTTCAAAGGCAATCAACGTACTCGTGTTATCGGAAGGAGAAGACGTTGGAATTGTATGAAGGTAAGTTGTTGACTATTATGTATAATAAAATTCTTCAATATGTAATGCAAAAATAATAATAATATTCGGTTGATGGTTGCAGATCACGAGAAATGAAAAGGAAAATATTGAATAATTAAAACGAGTACTTACCCAAAAGTACTGCGGTTGGAAGTGCTCGTCGAACCTCCGCTGTGGACTGTCGACCTCAGTGATGCCTTGGCAGGAGAGTCGAAGGAGCCGGTAGTAAATAAATGGCAGAAGACCGTGATGATGTTCAGTTAAAACACTTTTATTGTTCAAGTATACTACTGTCTTACAGCTCTCGCGACTAAGTTTTAAGTCGAATAATGTTTTGAGACTAAGTCTTGATTTCGATTTTAAATGGTTCGTGACTGCTACTGTTCTTGTTCTTCAGAGAGCTCCTGGTCAAATGCTAGGTGATGTTGTCTCAAGAGCGTCGGGTCAAATGCGCGGAAGACTGAGCTGCGCTCCCTGAGGTACCCTCTGGTCCCTACTCCGTGCCGGCTATCCGCAGTGGTAGGAGAATGCGGCGCTCCCGGGCGTAGGCGGCTCGACCGCCGCTTGCCGCTATAGCTGTCCTTCTTCTTCGAGCGTGCTATGACGTGGTGGCCGCGCTCTTGCGTGGGGATAGTGGGGACGACGGAGCTGTCAGTATTGTCCATGCATCGAGCTCGTTAATTCATTTTACAAAGGTAAGGCTTTTACAATAGGTTTTTAGTCACCAGAATTTTAATAATTTGCATGCATATATTTTTTAATATAGAAGCTCAACCTCTTTCAATAGAAGTGTGAATGATCGTTCTAGCATGTTCCGTTTAGAATTGATTTTTAACTTTCTTTATATTAATTATATAGTTTTAGTTAACAATGTTATAAACAAATTCTGGTGTTATAAACCATTATAATTACAATTTGCTATATAATAATTATACGATATATGTATATATGTATGTGCATATAGGTGCATGGTCTAGATAGTTGTTAATAATAATTGTGTTACATTATAATATAAAAGTGTATTAATTATTCTTTTTATTATTCAGCTCTTGGAACAAAGGATGTGGCGAGCTTTTTTATCACCGGATGCAGGTGTTCGCCGTGCCAGGCTGTCGCGCCAGGCAGTCGCGCCAGGCCTTATCTTATCGCTGAGTGAGCTCATGTGCAGCTGCACCGGATGAAGCTCGGAGGGTCGCTTATCTTTTGGTGAGTGAATTTATAACGCTTTATAAATCGATTTAATAATTTCATTCGTTATAATTTATTCATATATTCCTTACTTGTTAATTGTATAGAATATATATATATATATATATATATATATATATACTTATATATATTGTTTGTAAAAGTTAATAAATGTAATTGTTAAAAATTTTATCTTCATTATTTTATTAATTAAATATGTATTATACATATTGTTATTTCCCTTTTGAAGGCTTGAAAGTTTGCTAAAAAATGTATTACTGTTGGATCTTGTTAGTTAATGATATGGATTAATTTATTATATAATATATATATATTCTTTTATAATTTATAATTTCGTAATGATTTATTACTCTTGCAATAAGAAGGCGCTCCTTATAATATTCATACATTATATATTCGCGAGTCCCTTTCGCATTAAGACTCGGCACGGACGTCGAAAACATTAGGGGAGATAACAAAGTAATAGGGGAGATAACGCGGTACGCTGGACTTAGCCTTGTGCTCTTATAAGGAGACTTATTATTCGTCTCAATAATAAAATCATGCATAATGAATTTTACAAGACCATACATTCATTATTATTATTAATGTATGTATGTTAATTAATGTATGTATATTAATGTATGTTATTATTTATGTATATTTATTACCTTGTATTATTATTATTTAAACTTTATATTTCATGTGTGTTATATATGTGTAAATTTTTGTTATAACAAAATTTATTTAGTAGTTATATAGATTTATAATTCTGCACACAGTGAAGAGTTATGAGCTTTATTTTGCATTATTGGTTTTATTAAATCAGAATCTTTATTATTTATAATTATTAATAATTTAAATAATTTAATATATTTGTCTTATATAGTTATTATATTTTTCAGATATTTTGTAAAACGACATTCTATACAGAAGATATTCGAGGGTGCATATCATTTATAGCTTGGCTGTATTTTAATCGACAATATAGAACGTTTATTAGACTATTGTCGGAGCGGATTAAAATACTCACATATGATCATCTGGCCATGACTTATTAACTTTATGCACCTCTAATTGCGGATAAGTTTTGGATATTTTGAAATATTTTAATATTATTTTGAATGCGCTTGACTTGACAACTTTCGGTCATTTATTAAATATATATATATAATGTTGAGCTTTCACATAATGAAAATGGTTTATTATTTGGTTATCATTGCTTACTCATTATATTTTAATTGTACATAAAATTTCGCAATTAATAGTCAAAATGAAAAATATATGTATTATTTGGCGTATATGAAAAGAGATTTTTATAATGTATTAATTATTATGTTCTTATGCTTAGAGTTTAAACGTGTTATTATTTGAATTTTTCTTATTTGTCTAGGTTGCATATATAGTATATATATATGTTGGAAGGGATATGCACCAATGGATTATTCACGGACAACAGACAGGCTTAAACCATATAAGAATATGCAGCATTGAAAGGATTTTGAGGAATCTGTGCGAATTATTTCTGAAGTTTATTTGGTAAGTTTATTATTTTGATAAGTTAATTAATGAATTAAAGGTTTTATTTAATTATATCATATATTTATAAAATATATATTATATATACATATATATAATATATGTATTCATGTATAATATTATGTATTTTATATGTATTTAATATTTAGTATTTTAATGCATTATCTTTTAAATTTTTATTAATAACTACATATGTATTTATACTAATAATGAGGGTGACAAGTCTGTCCGAGCTTGTTTCGCGGTTTAATTCTTATTAATTTTTACATATGGTATTACGTATAGCGCTGTCTCTCTCACTCGCGCGAGTCACCCGATAGTGCGGTCTCTCTCACTTTCACGTACTACTACCTATTGAGGTCTCGTGTATAAATTTCGATAGATGCAGTCGGTTAATTATATATTTGAGGAGGCATATTTGTGGTTTGTTATTGAAATATATTTCTAAGGAATTTTATTAATAAATATATTTTTATTTTTCCGTATAGCGTTTTCGTTAGGTGATGAAAATATTGGGACACCCGGTGGACAACCAAGTGGAGGCTATGTTTATAGGGTGACTTATTATTCTGTATGCAGCAAAGAGTTACGTATAAAATTTTATTCATAATAATTTCTTGACATTTCTTTATTATTTAGTTATTGTTTAGTAGTTATTATTTAATTTAATATATTTATTGTTGAAATTTAATATATTAATATTTGATTTATTATACTTCTTTTACTATTTGATTTCTTTTACTCCTATATAATTATATACATTTATAAAATATTAAACCTTTTTAATATAGTAATTTTGATCAATCAAACTTTTATAATGGTAATAGATTTTTGTATAGATTGATTTGTTAGTACATTTTTGTTAAATTAATTTTTCATACGGCCAAATATTATTTGATTATTATTTTCAGTTGCTGGGTCTTGGAATTCTTGCTACTTATTTATAACAAGCTGTCTTACGTTATTAGGAAGAGGCTAAATATATATATATATAGGATCATAAAAAGTGTGTAAGTATGTATTATATTTTGAATGGTTTATTTAATAATTTCTATAGTAGATTTTCTTATACATTTATTATATTTTTCAAGTATCAAGACTCTGAGGAAAATCACTTCCTGATAGTGAACATATACATATATTTACGGGAACTCAACTAGGACCAAAAATTAAAATAACCTAGGATTTTTAAAGGAAATTCTTGCTTGATTAATTATATTTTATTTATTAATTATATTATATTTTATTAATTATATTTTATTAATTATATTTTATTAAGAAATGTTTAAATCATTAATTTCTGAAAGAAGCTCGTTACTTTATAAAAGATTATTATTTGGTGATTATTGGCCATTTACATTTTGTAATTAAATAGTCAAAGTTAAATGTTATTCAATGATAATTAGAGTTTTATACAGACATATTAGGCCAATGGTATTAATGTACAGTAAAGATTTATTATAATGTTTAGAAAAATATTTATTCAAGGAAAATTTATTAATTTTGTTTCTCATGAATATAAAAAATATATATATATATTGTTAATTATTTTATTACTAATTATTATTACTGATTTTTAGAGCGTATTGTTTTAGTAACAATTATTATTCATGGGCATTAATTTTTTGTTTGACTTGGTACATTTATTTATTGTTTCATATTCTTATATGTACGTAGAATGTTAACTTTATAACTTTCCTTTTGTTATTGATGATTCTTTATAAATTTTCGTATTAATATTTTATGTGGCTCACTTTCGGAGCATTTTTTAGCATTTTTACTGTAGGTTATTTATCCCAAAATATTAATTAATTATATGATTTTCAGGTTTCAAAATTGGTAATCGCTGCATTTCTTTTATGACAATTGACCATACTATTTATCGAAAAGATACGCATGGGCTCACTAAATCATTTATTAATAGAATTTAGGTGCGTATCGTTTGATAAAATATTTTGATTTATGCCTTTTCCTTTGTAGTAAGCGCGTATACATGCATAGGGATATCATTTTTTGGTTATATGTGATAACTGAATAATACGAATATTGAGTGAATATCTATATATATTGGTTACATATAATATAAAGTGGATTTATAGTGATTATATATAATTACAAGTAAAGATTATATAAGATACGAAATTCTTTATACTATTCTTCGAAACAAATTATATTTTATTCGTTAAGAATTATTTAAATCATTTTCCTTTTAAAAGAAGCTTGTTATTTTACAAAGGATTATTATTTAGTCGTTACTGGTCATCTGTTTTTACGTTTTAATTTTATAATTAAATAATCAAAGTAAATATATTTATTATTTGATAATAATTAAACTTTTATATATATATATATATATGTGTTTTTCATTGTTTATTGATTTATGTCTTTATTTGTCTAAATACTAATTAGTTATAATATTTTCAGGTTTCGGGATTTATGGCTATAGAAATTTTCCCATGCCAATTTTACCAGAAGAATGTAAAGGAACGCACAAGAGGCTATAAGACCAGTTACCGACGAATTTGTTCGCATACCGATTCATACGAAGTCTTGTTGCAAGTGTTTTGACGGTTACATTATTTAGAGTGATTTGCTGAGAGTTTTTCTTGATAATAAAATTTCGAATAAATTTCTTTTCTTAGTAAAGTTAATTATTAAGATAAATATCATTATATACGACCAGTACCAGTACTGCTAATTCATTGTAATATCTTTCTGGCTATATACCACATCAATCAATGTATTGTATTAATATGAGATTATGGCGAATATATATATAAATATATATATATATATATATATATATATATTATTTTGCTATTGATTTATGAAATTTCATAAGCGATTTTAAGGTGATTGTATGAGGCTTTTGCAGCTTTATTAAAATTGCATAAATAATAATTATATATATATTGAAATTCTTTTACGATTATTATAAATGACTGTTTCAAAGAGCCTATTACCTTTTCTTGATTGATAGATGTGTATAAGTCCAGCTTTCGGTTAGTACTGGTGGTTACTAGTATTTTGACTACATGAGAACTGATTATTATTAAATTGATGTATATATATATTGATTATATATAATATTATGGCGCAAATATATAGTGATTATATATAGTATCGCGCAAAGATTATATAGGATGAGAGAATAGGTAGGGATTATATTTTTATAAATAAGATTTTAAATTTTTCGTTGCGGGACGTAACACCTCCCCCCTAATAAGAACAAAATCCGATTGTTTTCGGAGGATTTTGGTCTAGGGAGATTAAATATTTTCATCTAGGGTGTTTAAGCGGTCTCTTAGGTTTGTATATGATATAGGTATATTTACGTTTTTGGTGATTTCTTCGTGGCAAGGTTTCATTGTCCTTGGAGGTTTGGCTGGTGGAGGTTGTTGAGTAATTACTTCCGCAGGTGCAGTGGGATCGATGTTGGAGGTTTGCGTGGTTGTTCCTCCGCCAGGTGATTGATTGTCTCGGTTATCGTCTCCAGATTTCCTAGAAGATTCTCGTGCCAGATGGAGCAGTAAATTTGCGAGGGAGCTCCATAAAGCTCCGAGTAGATGAAGGCTGCAACCATACACAGTGTGAAGAGCGTATCCATGAATGACTGTGTCAATGACTAATTTTACTAGGCGAATAATCATGAAGATTCCGACGAGTCCTGCGGTTGCTGATCCAAAATTTATGAATCCCTTCCAGATTCGCGAGGCTGTGCTTTCGACAATTTTATTTAAAGAATTTTCATCCAGCAAGTTGTACACTGAGATTCCTTCAGTGTTCATGGAATGGCCAGTTAGTCCTCTAGCAACGGCATTGAGTAAAGCTGGCTTTTCGGCTGGGAACATAATGTGATGTTACGTCCTATTTTAGCGTTTATTCAACGACTCTGCAGGGCTTACCGTGCATGGACGAACAAGGTTGTATCTCTCAATTTCTTTTTCAGGGCAACCTGCTAGGCCGGCTATACCCTGGGACGCCGAGAGATTCAGGATCTTGTTAACGCTTCCTTTTAGAGATAAATCAAGGTTGACAAATAAATAAATGGATTTGTATCATAATTTTCTATTTCTTTTTATTTCATTCCCTTATCCATATACATTAGATGCAGATATAATAATAATTTTTCCGTTGATATTAATGTTATATTAATTTTATAGGTCTACAATAGTATCGAGGAATTCCTCGCTGCTCAAATAGTCGAGGAGTTGATTTACCTCAAAGTCTGTAAAACTCTCGTCGCTCGGAGAGATGTCTATGGGCTCAAAACCTGCTTCTCCAAAAGCAAGCGGAGAAGAATTCGGGGTAAAAGGGCCTGAGAATGAGTCAGGAGTTCGTGGAGGGCTCGGCGGCGGTGAAGTCTGGACTTGTTGGTCCCTTGTCGCAGGGATTTCTCCGTTGCGCTCCCAGGCGCGGAGCAGTCCTAGCGGGATCCCGTTCGTAGGATTGTTTAAATCGACAATTATTGTCGATGCGTCGCTTGAGCTGTCTGAATGGGTTGTTTCAGTAATGTCTTCCTCCTCAGCTTCCTCGCCAGCTGATATCGCTGGGCTGTTGTCGTTGTCGCTGATTTCTGGGTTAAATTCAGGGGGCAAGGGGGCGAAGGACAGATCGAAGAGGGTATCTTCGCGATCGTTGGCGGCGTGTACAATATTAGGAGGGATATTATCCCTGTCTACAAATAATTGTCGTACAACGGAGGGACGATCTCGGAGCAATCGTTGTCTATATATTTCTCGGCGAGCTACGCCTGCGTTTCGCAGAGGGAATTCGCGACGAGTTATGGAATCTGGACGTCGGGTGTTGACCATCTATTAATAAGAAAAAGGTTCGAAATCCGATACGAATATGATATAATATTTCAATTAATTTTCCCGAAAATTATTATTATTACTTACGATGTCGCAAGAAAAAAAAAGGGGTTACCTGTCAAAAATGAAAGTATCGTGTGAATA
The DNA here is from genome assembly GCF_025532165.1 of Camponotus vicinus. Lineage (NCBI taxonomy): Eukaryota > Metazoa > Arthropoda > Insecta > Hymenoptera > Formicidae > Camponotus > Camponotus vicinus. Next base: position 11,303,135 of record NW_028141979.1, read on the forward strand.
ATATGTCACACATACGCATATGCACAGTGGAAGAGAAAGTAGATAATTAAATAAGTTTATTTTATTTCTCTCTCTGGATACTAAATTGTGATTTGAAAATCATTAATAAATTTTCGTTGTTAATCATGCCTTTATATTTCAAATTGTGGGTATAGACATAAAGTAAGAAGAGGATTATAGGATATGTCATTGAAATGACAGTTTATCAATGCAGCTGGCTCAGTATATTATAAAATCTTCATATAAGCTTCAGCCAGTGTATCGTTACTAATCTCTGGGATGGATCTCGTATCTTGAAATCAAGGCTAGATTCAACCTGACGTGATTTACGTCAGGCAGCTCCAAAATTAAAGGACAACTTCCATCATCAGTGACGCAGCTTCAGGATAATTGTCGATTAACCGGGCTTGAGTTGTATCTTTGCCTAATCAAACGTCGATGTGACAGGAGGCCGCTAATTTTTTATTTGCCTCACCAGCACCAAGTCAAAAGGAGACCTCTATCATTGGAATATGTTCCTCAAGATAATTGCCTTTTCACTGTGCTTAAATTAGGTTTGTCCTGCTGAAGCAGGTTCTTACTAATTACTGTCAATCGAGTCGTCTTATCAAAGAGATAGGTCCCATGAAAGACTTCCAATTCGAAGTATGATTTAAATAAATGGTGTGTATGGATATGGGAATATGAATGGTTGAAGGTAAGAATTAAAAATATAGAAAATGACAGTCAAGTAACATGCGACTGTGTAGGTTATTAATTATTAATAAGTACTAGGAAGCAAAGAAAATTTTAATTGGTTTAAGATGTACTTACCAGATGATGAAGTTCTTGATGTGTAAGGATGACTGCTCTCCGTCGGAGACCGATTGCCTCGGCGAGGTCCCTGAAGAGAGGTCAGGAGCCGTTGAAGAATAACTGGCAGAAGACCGAAGTTGAATTTGAAATTCACTTTTATTTTAAAGTATACTCGAGTACAATATTTAACGGCTCTAAGATGCTTCCTTCCTTGTAGAGAGCTGGTGGTCAGATGATAGGTGATGTTGTCTCAAGAGCGTCGGGTCAAATGCGCGGAAGACTGAGCTGCGCTCCCTGAGGTACCCTCTGGTCCCTACTCCGTGCCGGCTATCCGCAGTGGTAGGAGAATGCGGCGCTCCCGGGCGTAGGCGGCTCGACTGCCGCTTGCCGCTATAGCTGTCCTTCTTCTTCGAGCGCGCTATGACGTAGTGGCCGCGCTCTTGCGTGGGGATAGTGGGGACGACGGAGCTGTCAGTATTGTCCATGCATCGAGCTCGTTAATTCATTTTACAAAAGGTAAGGCTTTTATAATAGGTTTTTAGTCACCAGAATTTTAATAATTTGCATGCATATATTTTTTAATATAGAATCTCAACCTCTTTCAATAGAAGTGTGAATGATCGTTCTAGCATGTTCCGTTTAGAATTGATTTTTAACTTTCTTTATATTAATTATATAGTTCTAGTTAACAATGTTATAACAAATTCTGGTGTTATAAACCATTATAATTACAATTTGCTATATAATAATTATATGATATATATATATATATATGTATGTGCATATAGGTGCATGGTCTAGATAATTGTTAATAATAATTGTGTTACATTATAATATAAAAGTGTATTAATTATTCTTTTTATTATTCAGCTCTTGGAACAAAGGATGTGGCGAGCTTTTTTATCACCGGATGCAGGTGTTCGCCGTGCCAGGCAGTCGCGCCAGTGTTACGTCCCGCAACAAAATTTTTATTTTTATTTAAACACGCAAAAATTGCCTCTATAATATTTAAACTGTAATTCCACCGACGAACATATAAATCTTAATCCCACCGAGTAACATATTATTGTTAATATAATTAATGTTGTTAATTAAAATTCCATCGCGCCATCTATTGTCACCAATATTTCTTATTATAAAATCTCACCGCGCAATGTAATATCACCAATACTTATAGTACATTAATATCATTCCGCCGCGTGATATAATATTGTCAATATCTCCGAAAATAATCTTTCTCTGTTAAGAAGCTAGCTATACATAACATAACCTCACTTAAGAATGATAGAAATAATTTTAAGTATTTGCCCACATATAGTATCATCCGCATAAAAATTACCTACTTTACCGACAATAGGCAAAATTACCCACACAAAAGTTACCGACAGTCGATAAAATAAATTCCTACTTTACCGACAGAGTAAAAGTTACCGACAGAAAAATTACCGACGGAAGGTAAAATAAATTCCTACTTTACCGACAGAGTAAAAGTTACCGACAGAAAAATTACCGACGGTCGATAAGGAAGTTCTCTACCTTACCGACAGAGCAAAAGTTACCGACAGAAAAATTACCGACGGTTGATAAGGAAGTTTTCTACCTTACCGACCGAGCAAAATTTACCGACAGAAAAATTACCGACCCATGATAACACAGTTACCGACGTTACCGACTGAGGATAAAGTCATTTCCTACCTTACCGACAGTGAATACTGTCCGTACCCACATTACCGACAGAGGGCAGCGCCATCTCTGGTGTAGCGATGATACTAACTTTACCGACATATAAGAGAATACCTCTTTCATTAATATGTAATCCTGATACACAAGAAATTTTACAAATCAAAAACCAAAAGACTTTATATACATATATATATATTTTTGAACATGTCTCGGCACCGACTACACGTATATCTAATTATTTCGGGGCCTAAATTATATCAAAAATCATTGATTCCAGATTAACTCGAAAAATACTATAAATAAAAATCTTATGACAATTTTCCCTTAAGGAGCATAAAAAGTCAGACCGACACATGTATACATAATTATGAAAACTCCAATACTACTAATTTTATAAACGAAGTTTTAAAATATAATTTTCCGTATGCGATATTATGAGTCATCATCACATTCCAAACTAAGACTATGGAATATTCCGCTCGAATATTATTGCACAACATTACGCAACATGATGAAATAATTAACTTATTGTTAAACATTAATATTAAGTACATGCAATAATTTTTATTCAAGAACATAATAGATATAAATATAATTTTTATTCAAGAACCTAATAGATATAAATATTAAAAAATAAAAGCAAAGAATAAAAATTGTTGCACCATTTATTGAAATAATTTATAGTCTTTATATACTTATATCCCACCGCATAAATACTTATGTTAAAATAATTGTAATTATAATAATTATGATGTCAGAATTTATTAACAATATTTAAAAGCATTTTTCATAATAATACATAGAGACAAAAATGAACTTTCGAACGGAGCATGCTAGAAACTCCGTTGACATTTCTACAGCTAGAGCTTAAAAAACTACATTAGAAAATATATGCATATAAACTGCAAAGAAATTCTGATGGTCTAATAATTATTATAAAACTTATGTGTCAAAATACAATGCAACCAGTATAGCCGATTCTATACTGACCGCTCCGTCACCCCCACTTCAATTCTGAAGAGTCCCACCATCTACAAATTAAACTACGCCCACACTACGCCCAATTCCTGCGGCAACGCCCAGCAGCGCGCGCATCTTCCCCACGCTTGTGCCAGCGGCGCGCGCAACCAGCCCGGAGAAGGGAACCAATGAGCGACCGCGCCGCCCACGCCGAGGCGCGCGCATCTTCCGAGGCGCGCGCATCCGTCACGTCAGCGGGAGCCAATCCCAAATCATTGCGCAACAATCACGTCAGAGAAAACCAATCACCCGTTGACAACGCGGCACATCCCTCGAGGCGGACGCATCTTTCGAGGCGCGCGCAGCCAGAAGCAGAGGAGGGAACCAATCACTGCTCGACTCCCTCCACGGAGAAGCGCATCTCCTACTATTGGGACCGTGTGCAAAACTGGGACTGACGACTATATAAACCCGTGCAGAGCGGTCCTCCTCGCATTTTGCCCAACGTTTTCAACAGTTAATAACTGGCATTTGGCCCAACGATCTTCAACATTCAACTACCTCCGGCATTTGGCCCAACGATATTCAACGATCAACTACAGTGTTAACTTGGCATTTTGCCCAACGTTTTCAACATTCAACTACCTCCGGCATTTGGCCCAACGATCTACTACAGTGTTAATACTTATATCTCCGAGATTTTGTACGTGTATTCAGTTAATAAATTCAGTGACTATTGAACATTGAGTTTCTCAATCAAACTCCTGGACTGCAACCTCCATCCCGAACTGTCACTGAGGTAGACGGTATCCAGCGGAAGGAAGCAGCATCCACTCATCAGCCTAGTGAAGGGAAGCAGCCTTCACACACTAGGACATTTCAGACACTGGTAAATATCCGGCCACTTGTCATTAATCTAACCTTTAATTTCTACTAACAACTAAATTCAGTGAAACAGTGCGCGACAATTCGGGAACCTTACCTTTGATTTCCCGTATTCCTTAATCCAGTTATTCAACTTAGTAAATATCATTTCCAATTGGAAAATTTATCTGGGACTTATCTCTTTGATAAGACGACGCGATAGACAGTGAGCGAGTGCGAAACTGCAGCGGCAGGTCGAACCCAAGTCTGGCTCGGTGGAAAAATAATTATCTTGAGGAATTTATTCCCATGATAGAGGTTGTTTCTCAACCTAGAGCTGGTGAGGCAATAGAAAAAATAAGCGGCCTCCTGTCAATCGACGTCCGAGTAGGCGAAAATACAGTTTTCGATTAATAGGCAATTATCTTGAGGGATTTATCCCAATGATAGAAGTTGACCTTTTGATCTTGGATTGAATTTAGCCTTAACTTCAAAATACGAGATACATCCCAGGATTTAGAGACAATACACTGGCTTAGTTTATAACAATTTGAATCATTATCACTACTTGCAATTATAACCTAACCTTACGAGGTTAATACTAAGCCAGCCGTATGATAGGTGGATACCTTGTCAGCGTATCCAAACTCCTGATTTTTCCTCGAATCCTCTTTCGATTTTCAGAGAATCAAAATAAAATAAGAATCTTTTTGAAACCAAGATAACACATTAACATTTCAAACAAATAAATTCTCGATAATCCTAATTTACCATCAGTTGGTAATTTTTCCAATAGTCGTCAATCAAAACTTACCATCGGTCGATAACTTACCATCAGTCGATAACTTACCATCGGTCGATAACTTACCATCAGTCGATAACTTACCATCGGTCGGTAAAACAGAAATCTAACTTACCATCGGTCGGTAAAACAGAAACTGCCGCTAACCATCGGTCGGTAAAACAGAAACCTAACTTACCATCGGTCGGTAAAACAGAAATCTACATTACCGACGGTCGGTAATTTTCGGGAGTCAACGTTACCAACAATAAAATTTTTTATACTAATCTTTCTATTTCTGCCGGTCTATCCTTCTATCAACTTTGGGGACATCTATCTGACTATACTCGGGATAACAATTATAAATTGAACATTCATATGGAATTCCCTTTTTCTTTTTTTTATTAACAGGTATCGGGTATTCTTAAATTCAACTTTACGCAAAAGTAAGTGACTTCAAAATCACCAAAGTCTTAAATATTAAATAGACAGGTTTATAATTGGTTAATTAAACGACAGATGGTCCGAGTGAGACAAGGTAACTTCAATACCCGTCGAAATATTCTACGCCGTGTGAGACGAAATAGGCAAACGCGACGTACCTTCTTCCCTATCATCACTCTTGAGAATGAAATCATTGCACCAGTTCCCGAGATCATCGACTTAGAACCTCAGTCACCTATCCCCATAATCACTATTGAGGAAGAAAGCCACGAAATTATCCCAGTCCCACATAATCAATATTCTCCCTCCAATCTAGTAGAAAGAATTACCGAAGATAGAAGCAACTGTTCAACCATCTCGTTAAACTCCGACCAGGCATCCATCCCTGGACCTTCAGTGGATTGGAGTCAGAGTCCAGAGACTGCTTCCATCTCGGGGACATTCCAACATCTTGACACTGTACCCCTATACAACTACTATCCCGAGGAAAACAGCCTATATAGTCCGCCTAGCTATTCCCCCGTGGCATATGAAGACCCAGACCCCTTTGAGCCCTTAGAGATTTCCTTAGCTTCCCCAGAAAGACCCATCTCAACCATAAACATCGAATATTCTTACTTTCTACCAGAATTGTACGGTTACCCGAGGGAGGAATAAAAGGATATTCAAATTTGTAAAATAAAAATATATATATATACTTTGAACAAAACAAAATAAACTTATAAAATTTAGTATGAATGTTTATTCACTCTCCACCTAGAATCCTCTCTAAGCACAATAGACCTTCAATCTCTCGGCGTCCCAGGGTATAGCCGGCCTAGCAGGTTGCCCTAAAACAAATTGAGAGATTAATTGCGTCCAACTGGGAAAGTAAGACTTCCAGACCGGTCCTGAGGAACTGGGGACGTAACAGAAAACATTAATTTTTGGTGGCAGCGGTGGGATCTGCCGAAGGATCTGTGCTTTTGAGAGATTCAGTGGATAAGAATAAACAATTTTCAACGTAATCATGCAAACCCGCTCAAGTTCTGCAAGCTCCGTAACCACAGGAGCTACGAAAAAACAATATAGCCCAGAAGAAATTGAAATCATAATGAAGAAGATGCACGAGAAAGAACAATTATTAAAAGAACAGTCAGAGGATCTACAAGTTAAACAAGAGCGTCTTAGAAGAGCTCAAGAAGAATTAGAACAAAGAGAATTTACCGAAGACTCCACAGGCATGGAACAATTAATATCATCGATGCATAAGATAGCTGATCAAATTGAAAGAATTAATTCAAGGATTACAAACTTGGAAAATTCCACTCAAGACACAAGGCATGATAGGCCCGAAACACAAACGACTCCGCAACTTTCTCCGCATAAATTTGATGTGATGGATCAACCATCCCCCATACGACTTAAAGATGCTATCGACACGATTCCTAAATTCGATGGACATAAAATGTCCGTTTTCCATTTTAGTAAAATCTGCGAACGCGCTCTTGAATTAATACCGCAGTATCATGAATATTTCTTAGTCCAACTAATAATGAATAAATTACAAGGACACGCTTACTCTGCAGTAGAAGGATCTGAATATCATACTGTTTTTGAATTAACACAAAGATTGAAGCTTATATTTGGACCGAATAAATCGGTAGACCAATATAGAGGAGAATTGGCAAATGTATACATGAAGCACAACGAAGATATTTTCGATTATATTGGAAGAGTACAAGAATTACGTGCTGCAATCGTCGATGGAGAAACAGACTATACTGGACATATAGATGAAAGATTAAAAGATGCAATCGAGATAACTACATTACACAGTTTCATTAACGGACTTCCATCTGATCTGCTAGTAAGAGTCAAGTTAGAACATCCGCATACTCTCAAAGATGGAATAAGCACTGCCATCCAATTATCAAAAACTATAGAAGCAGAGAACATACGGAAACGAACCGTGTTCCGTCCGAATTTCCAACCACGTGCAGATCGACCTAATAATTATAACAGCACTTCTCGCCAATTTCCTGTAGCTAACAACACTAATAATCAATCTAAACCGGGTAATGGGAATACAACTACATTATCACCAGCTCTTCCGACATTCTCAAGACCAGCAATGCCCACTGGACAATCTCCGCAGAATTATCAAACAAAGATTTGCCGCTATTGTAAAACTCCAGGCCACCTGATACAAGAATGCCGAAAACTAGCCTGGAGACGAGCTCAAGAAAGAATACAGCAACCAGTAAATTCGGGAAACGCTCAAGGCGTTCCGATAAATCCCGGCGTCCGTCGGAACGATCAGCAACAAGGGCGCCAGACTTATATCGTACAAGGAAAACCAAGCGCCACAGTCCCCCCGGAAGCAACAGTGCAAGCCTCCGGATCTGCCAATTGAATAGCAATCAGCATCCTACGGATTTACCTACGATTACATTAGCTTCTCCAGATTTGGCAAAAGAATGCAGATTTATGATTGATTCAGGATCCGGTTTAAACCTTATTAAGGAAGGATGCCTGAAACCATACGTTAATCTTGATACAACCAATCCCCTCTGCTTGCAAGGGATTGCCTCTGAAACCGTCGTTACTTTAGGCGTCATTTTTATGACGATACTCGGGAGAACGTCCGAATTCTATGTAATCTCTGACTCAATCGCATTCCCACAGGATGGGATCTTAGGCAACAAGTTCCTGAGGGAACGAGCCGTTACTATAGATTACAAAAATAATTTTATTCAACAAGAGGATGAAAGAATTCCTTTTCTAAACTCAAATTCTATACTTCTTAAAGGAAGGAGCGTTACCCCTTGCTCTTTTCCAATCTCAAGTCACCAACAAGTCGGTTATGTGCCACGTCATACTCTAGCCGAAGGCATCTATTATGGGCAAGCAATCGTTACTAATAATAACGGGAAGGCATACATGCCTATCTTTAACACTTCCGAGGAAGAATTCATTTTCAATATCCCCGTTATTCAACTACAAGATTTTGACGTCTGTGAGCCAGACGTATCAGCTACTAACTCCGTTGGATTAGAAGAAACCCGAGGGAAATTCTCTAATGCCATCGACAATCCTATTTATTTTAATCAAGCATTGCCCCAATCTACTGAAAGAGCTACTGACGTTATAAACCTTCTTCGACTAGAACATCTGAACTCCGAGGAGTCAGCAAATATACAGTCTCTAGTATACAAGCACGCCGATAGATTTCATATTACTGGTGAACATCTTCAAGCTACTAATGCCGCGCAACACTATGTCCCTACTATTAATGAAGTACCAGTCCACACAAAACAATACAGGTTTCCCCCTGTACATAAAGAAGAGATCGATAAACAAGTAACCGAATTATTATCTTCAGACTTAATCGAAGCATCAACCTCACCTTATAACTCTCCACTCTGGATTGCTCCTAAAAAACCAGACTCTCTAGGAAACAAACGATGGCGAATGGTCATCGACTACCGTAATCTTAATGAAAAAACCATAGGAGACGCTTATCCTTTGCCGAACATAACAGATATACTCGATCAACTCGGGTCCGCTAAATATTTCTCTGTATTAGACTTAGCGTCAGGATTTCATCAGATTCCTATGTCATCAAAAGATGCTCATAAGACTGCTTTTTCCACACCTTATGGACACTACCAGTTTAAAAGAATGCCGTTTGGATTAAAAAACGCACCCGCAACATTTCAAAGACTGATGGATAACGTGCTCTCTGGCTTACAAGGAAACGAATTATTCGTTTACATGGATGACATCGTTATATATGCAAGATCTCTAAAGGAACACGAAGTCAAATTCGAAAGATTAATGGAAAGATTGAAAACAGCAAACTTAAAGCTGCAACCTGATAAATGCGAATTCCTACGACAAGAAGTCATGTATTTAGGACATATAATCGGAGCTGACGGAGTCAGACCCGATCCTGCAAAAGTAAACGCCATTATGAAATTTCCTACGCCAAGAAATCCCAAAAACATTAAGCAGTTCTTAGGATTAGCTGGATATTATCGAAGATTCATACCGAATTTCTCCAAAACCGCCAAGCCATTAACAGATCTTTTGAAAAAGAATAAGAAATTTGAATGGAAAGAAAATCAAGCAGAAGCATTTAATAAATTACAGCATTCATTATGTTCCAAACCTATATTGCAATATCCGGATTTTAATCAACCTTTTATATTAACCACCGACGCTTCTGGATATGCCGTCGGAGGCGTACTTAGTCAAGGAGAAATTGGAAAAGATTTGCCCATAGCTTATACTTCACGCGTTTTGAATACAGCAGAACAAAATTATTCTACGATTGAAAAAGAATGCCTTGCAATTATTTACTGTGTAAACCACTTTCGACCATATTTATATGGCAGAACTTTTACAATTATCACGGATCACAAGCCTTTAGTGTGGCTACATTCCATTAAGGACCCTTCTTCGCGATTATGGAAATGGCGGATGAAACTATCCGAATACCAATACGAAATAAAATATAAAAAAGGAACTTTAAATAATAACGCCGACGCTTTATCTAGAAATCCTGCTGTCAACATAGCCGTACCTTTATTCATTGTTGACGAATATTCTTCCGATGAATCTATTTTCTCGCCTCAACCTCCAGACATCTCCAGAAAACAGAAATTAAATCAAAAGAATAAAAGAATCGTTCAAGCTACAAGAACCTTTACCCCCATACAGCAGCAAGAATTAGAAAACTCCGACATCAACTCTGAAGATCACGACGACAGTCAAGTTATCATCGAAGAAGTAACAGATTCCGACGAAAGTACTGAGTCCGATTATACTGAAATAATAGATTCGAATATTATACCTCACCAACCGAAACCTCCAGAGCCACCGCCATGGAGCCAAGCTCAAGTCCGAGAAGTACGAGAAAGCCTATTAAAGCAAAAAGATAATCATGTAATATTTCTTTACCAAGATGGTACTCCTTACGATAATGGAGCCAAACAATATCAAGAAGCCAACTTGCTTCCTAATTACGAAGAATTAACATTCGAAAGAGCCAGAATTCGTACAGTAGAATCCAACACGCTTATCGCTCTCCCTATAAAATTAAACAATCGTATTTTAATAGAAGCTCAAAACCTTAAAAACTGTTTGAAATCTTTAGTAGACGTCATTACTGAACTCGATCTATCATCTTTCAGTCTTAGCAAAACCGACCGTTTCGACGATTTGCCATGGTCCTACATAATTAACCAATTTAAAAAACATCTCCAAGAACTACCTATCAAAATTACTATATGCCTAAATCTTATACAAACCCCCGAAATGGAACAACGACTCTCTCTCATTTTAGAAAACCATGCCTCTGCGCATGGCGGACATAAAGGAGTGACAAAAACATATAACCGCATCCGTTCTCGATATTGTTGGAAGACAATGAAGAAAGATATTCAAGATTTTATAAGGACTTGCCGTGAATGTCAACTAAAGAAATTAACTAGAGTTAAAACAAAGCAACCAATGGTTATTACTGATACGCCTGAAATGGCTTTCGACAAGGTTTCATTAGATATTATGGGACCTTTGCCCATCACGGATAACAATCATCAATACATATTAACTATGCAAGATTTACTAACGAAATATTCCGTGGCATCACCTCTACAAGAAGCCACATCTTTAACAATAGCTGACGCTTTTACCAAGGAATTTATTTGCATATACGGAGCCCCTCGTGCCATATTAACGGACCAGGGAACTAACTTTTTATCAGCTCTAATGAGACAACTAACGAAGAAGTTTGACATACAACATTTTAAGACCACAGCTTATCACCCTCAGTCAAATGGATCACTAGAACGCTCACATCATGTACTAACAGAGTACCTAAAGACACAAATAAATAGAGAAGCTAATTGGGACGAATATATTAAACTCGCAATGTTTTCATACAACACTAGCGTACACGAAGGAACTAGATATTCACCCTACGAATTGGTTTTCGGGCGAATAGCTCGACTACCCTCTGCACATCCTATCATCGAAGAAAATACCGAACCTACTTACCATGAATATATCACGAACCTCTTTAATAAAATAAGAGATCTGCAAGCTCAAGCTCATTCAAATCTAGTACAAGCTAAAGAGAGAAGCAAGAGATATTATGATCGAAATATAAACCCTCGAGCTCTTGAACAAGGAACGTTAGTTTATTTATTAAAAGAACCGCGTAAAGGAAAATTCGCCGACCAATATACGGGTCCCCATGAGGTACTTGAATTATTACCTCCCAGCAACGTCAAACTCAAAATCGTGTTACGTCCCCAGTTCCTCAGGACCGGTCTGGAAGTCTTACTTTCCCAGTTGGACGCAATTAATCTCTCAATTTGTTTTAGGGCAACCTGCTAGGCCGGCTATACCCTGGGACGCCGAGAGATTGAAGGTCTATTGTGCTTAGAGAGGATTCTAGGTGGAGAGTGAATAAACATTCATACTAAATTTTATAAGTTTATTTTGTTTTGTTCAAAGTATATATATATATTTTTATTTTACAAATTTGAATATCCTTTTATTCCTCCCTCGGGTAACCGTACAATTCTGGTAGAAAGTAAGAATATTCGATGTTTATGGTTGAGATGGGTCTTTCTGGGGAAGCTAAGGAAATCTCTAAGGGCTCAAAGGGGTCTGGGTCTTCATATGCCACGGGGGAATAGCTAGGCGGACTATATAGGCTGTTTTCCTCGGGATAGTAGTTGTATAGGGGTACAGTGTCAAGATGTTGGAATGTCCCCGAGATGGAAGCAGTCTCTGGACTCTGACTCCAATCCACTGAAGGTCCAGGGATGGATGCCTGGTCGGAGTTTAACGAGATGGTTGAACAGTTGCTTCTATCTTCGGTAATTCTTTCTACTAGATTGGAGGGAGAATATTGATTATGTGGGACTGGGATAATTTCGTGGCTTTCTTCCTCAATAGTGATTATGGGGATAGGTGACTGAGGTTCTAAGTCGATGATCTCGGGAACTGGTGCAATGATTTCATTCTCAAGAGTGATGATAGGGAAGAAGGTACGTCGCGTTTGCCTATTTCGTCTCACACGGCGTAGAATATTTCGACGGGTATTGAAGTTACCTTGTCTCACTCGGACCATCTGTCGTTTAATTAACCAATTATAAACCTGTCTATTTAATATTTAAGACTTTGGTGATTTTGAAGTCACTTACTTTTGCGTAAAGTTGAATTTAAGAATACCCGATACCTGTTAATAAAAAAAAGAAAAAGGGAATTCCATATGAATGTTCAATTTATAATTGTTATCCCGAGTATAGTCAGATAGATGTCCCCAAAGTTGATAGAAGTATAGACCGGCAGAAATAGAAAGATTAGTATAAAAAATTTTATTGTTGGTAACGTTGACTCCCGAAAATTACCGACCGTCGGTAATGTAGATTTCTGTTTTACCGACCGATGGTAAGTTAGGTTTCTGTTTTACCGACCGATGGTTAGCGGCACTTTCTGTTTTACCGACCGATGGTAAGTTAGATTTCTGTTTTACCGACCGATGGTTAGCGTCACTTTCTGTTTTGCCGACCGATGGTAAGTTATCGACTGATGGTAAGTTATCGACCGATGGTAAGTTATCGACTGATGGTAAGTTATCGACCGATGGTAAGTTTTGATTGACGACTATTGGAAAAATTACCAACTGATGGTAAATTAGGATTATCGAGAATTTATTTGTTTGAAATGTTAATGTGTTATCTTGGTTTCAAAAAGATTCTTATTTTATTTTGATTCTCTGAAAATCGAAAGAGGATTCGAGGAAAAATCAGGAGTTTGGATACGCTGACAAGGTATCCACCTATCATACGGCTGGCTTAGTATTAACCTCGTAAAGTTAGGTTATAATTGCAAGTAGTGATAATGATTCAAATTGTTATAAACTAAGCCAGTGTATTGTCTCTAAATCCTGGGATGTATCTCGTATTTTGAAGTTAAGGCTAAATTCAATCCAAGATCAAAAGGTCAACTTCTATCATTGGGATAAATCCCTCAAGATAATTGCCTATTAATCGAAAACTGTATTTTCGCCTACTCAAACGTCGATTGACAGGAGGCCGCTTATTTTTTCTATTGCCTCACCAGCTCTAGGTTGAGAAACAACCTCTATCATGGGAATAAATTCCTCAAGATAATTATTTTTCCACCGAGCCAGACTTGGGTTCGACCTGCCGCTGCAGTTTCGCACTCGCTCACTGTCTATCGCGTCGTCTTATCAAAGAGATAAGTCCCAGTTAAATTTTCCAATTGGAAATATTTACTAAGTTGAATAACTGGATTAAGGAATACGGGTAATCAAAGGTAAGGTTCCCGTATTGTCGCGCACTGATTCACTGAGTTTAGTTGTTAGTAGAAATTAAAGGTTAGATTAATGACAAGTGGCCGGATATTTACCAGTGTCTGAAATGTCCTAGTGTGTGAAGGCTGCTTCCCTTCACTAGGCTGATGAGTGGATGCTGCTTCCTTCCGCTGGATACCGTCTACCTCAGTGACAGTTCGGGATGGAGGTTGCAGTCCAGGAGTTTGATTGAGAAACTCAATGTTCAATAGTCACTGAATTTATTAACTGAATACACGTACAAAATCTCGGAGATATAAGTATTAACACTGTAGTAGATCGTTGGGCCAAATGCCGGAGGTAGTTGAATGTTGAAAACGTTGGGCAAAATGCCAAGTTAACACTGTAGTTGATCGTTGAATATCGTTGGGCCAAATGCGAGGAGGACCGCTCTGCACGGGTTTATATAGTCGTCAGTCCCAGTTTTGCACACGGTCCCAATAGTAGGAGATGCGCTTCTCCGTGGAGGGAGTCGAGCAGTGATTGGTTCCCTCCTCTGCTTCTGGCTGCGCGCGCCTCGAAAGATGCGTCCGCCTCGAGGGATGTGCCGCGTTGTCAACGGGTGATTGGTTTTCTCTGACGTGATTGTTGCACAATGATTTGGGATTGGCTCCCGCTGACGTGACGGATGCGCGCGCCTCGGAAGATGCGCGCGCCTCGGCGTGGGCGGCGCGGTCGCTCATTGGTTCCCTTCTCCGGGCTGGTTGCGCGCGCCGCTGGCACGAGCGTGGGGAAGATGCGCGCGCTGCTGGGCGTTGTCGCAGGAATTGGGCGTAGTTTGGGCGTAGTTTAATTTGTAGATGGTGGGACTCTTCAGAATTGGAGTGGGGGTGACGGAGCGGTCAGTATAGAATCGGCTATACTGGTTGCATTGTATTTTGACACATAAGTTTTATAATAATTATTAGACCATCAGAATTTCTTTGCAGTTTATATGCATATATTTTCTAATGTAGTTTTTTAAGCTCTAGCTGTAGAAATGTCAACGGAGTTTCTAGCATGCTCCGTTCGAAAGTTCATTTTTGTCTCTATGTATTATTATGGAAAATGCTTTTAAATATTGTTAATAAATTCTGACATCATAATTATTATAATTGCAATTATTTTAACATATAAGTATTTATGATTATGCGGTGGGATATAAGTATATAAAGACTATAAATTATTTCAGTAAATGGTGCAACAATTTTTATTCTTTGCTTTTATTTTTAATATTTATATCTATTAGGTTCTTGAATAAAAATTATTGCATGTACTTAATATTAATGTTTAACAATAAGTTAATTATTTCGTTATGTTGCGCAATGTTCTCTTGAACGGATTTTTTGTGGATTAATATATAAATGGAAGTTATTGCATACGCTTAATAATAATAAATTCTTTTGTTACTTAACAATAAGTTAATTATTTCATCATGTTGCGTAATGTTGTGCAATAGTATTCGAGCGGAATATTCCATAGTCTTAGTTTGGAATGTGATGATGACTCATAATATCGCATACGGAAAATTAGATTTAAAACTTCGTTTATAAAATTAGTAGTATTGGAGTTTTCATAATTATGTATACATGTGTCGGTCTGACTTTTTATGCTCCTTAAGGGAAAATTGTCATAAGATTTTTATTTATAGTATTTTTCGAGTTAATCTGGAATCAATGATTTTTGATATAATTTAGGCCCCGAAATAATTAGATATACGTGTAGTCGGTGCCGAGACGTGTTCAAAAATATATATATATGTATATAAAGTCTTTTGGTTTTCGATTTGTAAAATTTCTTGTGTATCAGGATTACATATTAATAAAGGAGGTATTCTCTTATATGTCGGTAAAGTTAGTATCATCGCTACACCAGAGATGGCGCTGCCCTCTGTCGGTAATGTGGGTACGGACAGTATTCACTGTCGGTAAGGTAGGAAATGACTTTATCCTCAGTCGGTAACGTCGGTAACTGTGTTATCATGGGTCGGTAATTTTTCTGTCGGTAACTTTTGCTCGGTCGGTAAGGTAAAAAACTTCCTTATCGACCGTCGGTAATTTTTCTGTCGGTAACTTTTACTCTGTCGGTAAGGTAGAAAACTTCCTTATCGACCGTCGGTAATTTTTCTGTCGGTAACTTTTACTCTGTCGGTAAAGTAGGAATTTATTTTATCGACTGTCGGTAACTTTTGTGTGGGTGATTTTGCCTATTGTCGGTAAAGTAGGTAATTTTTATGCGGATGATACTATATGTGGGCAAATACTTAAAATTATTTCTATCATTCCTAAGTGAGGTTATGTTATGTATAGCTAGCTTCTTAACAAAGAAAGATTATTTTCGGAGATATTGACAATATTATATCGCGCGGCGTAATGGTATTGATGTACTATAAGTATTGGTGATATTACATTGCGCGGTGAGATTTTATAATAAGAAATATTGGTGACAATAGATGGCGTGATGGAATTTTAATTAACAATATTAATTTATATTAACAATAATATGTTACTCGGTGGGATTAAGATTTATATGTTCGTCGGTGGAATTACAGTTTAAATATTATAGAGGCAATTTTTGCGTGTTTAAATAAAAATAAAAATTTTGTTGCGGGACGTAACACCTCCCCCCTAATGAAGACAAAATCCGATAGTTTTCAGAGGATTTTGTTTGAGGGAGTTAGATATTCTCTATTGTGTTCAAGCGATTCTTTAGGTTAGTGTAAGGATTTTGAATATTCACCTCTTCGGTGTTTTCTGCGTTGCTAGCTTTTGATGTCCTTGGCGGTTTAACTGGTTGAGGTTGCTGTGTGATTATTTCTGGAGGTGCGTTTGCTTCCGCGGTGGGATTGATTGTGACATTAGTTCCGTCGTTGTCCGATTGGTGTCCGTTAGTTTCCTTTGATCTCCGGGAAGGGGGTTCCTTCGCCAGATGGAGCAGCAGATTTGCGAGGGAGCTCCATACGGCTCCTAATAGATGTAGGCTACAACCATACACTGTATGCAAGGCATAACCATGGATTATAGTATCGATTAATAATTTAATTATACGAATAATCATGAATCAACGAGTCCAGCGGTCGCAGATCCGAAGTTAACGAATCCTCTCCAGATTCGAGAGGCGGTGCTCTCGACTATTTTGTTTAAAGAATCTTCATTAAGTAAATTATACACTGATATTCCGTCAGTATTGACGCTGTGGCCCGTTAGTCCTCGAGCTACAGTGTTCAATAATGCTGGTTTCTCGGCAGGAAACATAATGTGGTCTCTTAACTTTTTTAGATCGACTTCGGAGTAGATTCCACTCACGGCTAGTGGTCCGGGAGTGAGATACTTCCATGTTAAAGAGGCCATAGGCTTAAATTGTTCAGGCGATACTTGTCGGACTTGAATCGTAGGTGTAAGCTGTATCCAGGTATCCTCTATACGGTATAAGGTGGGTAGTTCCATGCTGCACTCTCGTTCATTTCCGAGTTCCGTGATAATTCTAGATTTAGGTGTTAAGAAGAAAGTATTATTTCTTATAGTAACAGGGAGTTCGGTATAGCATTTTTCAGTTCTTCTTGCCATTGCTTCCACAGGAATACATTTAACTATGTGGACGGCTTCTCCTGCAGTGACGGCCATGTATCCAGGGCCTTTCATCAGCCGGTAGGCGAATTCATCTGGTTGGAGAGCGGCGAAAGATAAAGCATTTGTTATTACTTGTCTTTCTAGTTCGCATTTTTGAGAAATGACGTTATTATATAGGGATGTCATTTGCTGTTTGACGTGTTTTTCGATGTATACGAATTTGGAATTCATATATGTAAAGATGTCTAAATTATTAACGGCGATGGTTCCTTGTTTCGCGAACGTATTTCCTGGCTTTACTTCTAGGATGAATAATTTCGGATGTTCCGTGCATAGCAGTGTGTATCCACACAGGGGAAGTTCCTTAGTCTTCATAAGAGCAAAGGTAATTTCTTGAGTTACTAGGCTGTATATTACTGGAGAATCGGAGTGAGAGCTGTCTTCGAAGATCTTGTTTGCTGGTCCTTCATAAAGGACATCGTATCGTTGAAAATTACATGTATCCGTAGGCACGGGTTTCCAGTAAGTATATCCATCGTCGGCGTCTAGACAAGAACCGGCAGCAAGATTGCATACCGTTCCTGATCTTAATTTAATTTTTCCAGTATTTATTTGCACTGGTACGTAGGCTGATTTCAAAGTAATTTTTACAGCGGCTTGGACAACTACATTGTCCCAGGTTCCATATGGATCGGAATATTGCGCTCCTTTACAATATCCGTCGACTTGCAATCGTCCCCTAAGGGTGACACTTCGGTACGTCGTTTGATTAACCTTGATCCCAAGGATTAAAACGTATTCGGCGAGTGTTATACTTCCGTCTTGAAACATACGCAAGCACTGGGAATGTCCGGTTTCATGGACATAGTCGGCTTTTCCGTTGTGAACGGCTGAGATGTGTGAGTGCATTCCGCAATGGAAAATAGTTCTTGAAATTTCGATCTTGCACTGAATAACTTCAGTATGACTGTAGTCAGATAGTTGTAACAATTGGATATGGACACTAGATGTATTTGGCTTTCGAATTTTTAAGTCACATTCGCCAACGTCAAGAAGAGAGACTGTAGTGACGTTGAGGTTTTGTCCTCCGCAATCGAATCCAATTAAAGCGGATGCTTCACTTAGCAAGATTATTAGGATAAGGGACGTCATTATGTCTGAAATAATGATCCCTGGCATAAGATATATGTATATATGTATTCTTAAAATTATATGATTACATGAGTAACAGTGAGTACTTATGTCTATCTTTAGACTATATGGAATATATATGTGTATGCATTTGCGGTAAGAATATTATTTTAACATAACCGCTGCCACTAAAATTTTATCGTTATATCTCTTTAAGCGTTATATTTCCCACTAAAGTTATTTAGTTTTATATGTATTTATGTATTTGCGGTGGGATATATA
Source organism: Camponotus vicinus (assembly GCF_025532165.1). Classification (NCBI taxonomy): domain Eukaryota; kingdom Metazoa; phylum Arthropoda; class Insecta; order Hymenoptera; family Formicidae; genus Camponotus; species Camponotus vicinus. Next base: position 11,321,997 of record NW_028141979.1, read on the forward strand.
TATATATATTTTTTTATCGCGGTGGGATTATTTCTTTAAATTAGCTGCCACCAAAATATTTTATTTGTATTAATATATATATATATATATATTAATTTTTCATTACTATTATTCTATTTTTCCCGAGTCATACACGTATATACTCTAAATGGTTAATTATATTATCTTTAAATATGTACGCTGCCACCAAAGTAATTAATATGTATTTGTTATACAATTATATACGACTGATGCGTTTTTTTCTCTAAATATGGTATATATGAGTGTATATAATAAAGGCTTATTCAAATGGAGGTAAGCATTATGCATGCGTTAATATTAATGTTAAGACTCTTATAGTGATTCTATGCGATTTACTAGATCGTCTCTAGTTTCTAAGTCAAGATTTGCTTCAGGAACGCTATATTCGATTCTCAGAGTTTGTGAATTTACGATTAGAGCTACTAATCGTTTACAATTTTCTTCCTCTCCAGATACGTGTTGGAGGAATTGGTAATATGCGCGTGTACAAGTTGAGCATTCTATAAGTGGTTTATTCTGATAGCATTTCCCTCCGCATATCCGACAGGCGATTTTTGGCACATTTCCAAAATGGAATGCATGTAGATATTGCGTTAAGACCTTATTATAAATTCGTGGCTTATAACATTTGGCGCAAATTATGTAAGGGTCTTCGGAACCCATGACATCGTGTGTTAAAGTTATGGTACATCTTATGTTTAAACTATTGAACAAAGTATTGTCGAGCAGTGGGTGGACTGGTGTCTTGGCCTTAATTGGTAGACACATCTTTGAATTCAGGAAATTTGACCCTGATTATGTGTTCTGCAATAGGCGAAGGCATTTATGTCATTTATGTTCCTCCCACGTTTTCTTTCAATTATGGCTCTTTCGAGATAAGTATAGACGCATTCAGAACAGTTAAAGATAGAGCGAGTTGTCTCAAGAGTAGTATTGCAGAATTCGCATGCAGCGAAGTTAAGATTGCCAGAGGTAATCCAATGGCAGACTGTTAAGGAGGCTTGGCCTCTGAGTCGGCTGAGTCTATGACAAGAACAGCACATGCGTATTACACGAGATTCTACAAGTCTTTTATAAAATATGATCTTTTTACATTTTGCCTCATGGATTTTAGGAAAATGAACTAGGAGGCCATGAATCAGATGATTACAAGTAGTGCTGCTTGGAGTTTCCATCGTGATGACAGAATTTTGGTTCTTGGATTTTAATTTTGTTCTCTATTTTCTTTGTTACTGTTTTCGCGTTCGCGTTCCTCCTGTATATAATTTAGAAAACACTGCTCAGTGCAGGTGGTAATAGGAGTTATACGGCATACTTTCGTCGTGCATATGCAACATTCGAATTCGCGAAAATCGTTCAAAGGGCAGAATTTAGATATACTGTGGTATTTGATGGGTACAGATGTCGCGATCTTTGCACGTACGGCAAAAATATAAATTTTCTTTCTGGCAAAGATATCCGTTCCATTCCTCATGTACTACATGAGCCAACGTATCTGTGTTAATTTCGGATTGCATGTTCTTACGATTCGGGGGTTCTTTCTTCACTTATGGAAACGGTTGGAGGTTGTGTATCCCGAAATATTCTGGCTATATTTCTTATGCACGTGGGGCAAGTGGCTAAAGGCCTTATGATAGATATAGGCCTGCAGCAATGAGCACAGAGTGTCTGTATTGCATGGGGTGCAATGGATATTATGTGGGAATTTATGGGTAGGTAGAGTCGTTGGGTAATAGGAGTATAGAGTAAACAGTAGCAAGGACAACAATAATGGTTATGGTTATGGATGTGGAGATACCCGTGTAATTTTATACATGCGGCATTAGGTATTTGTCGAGACATCACAAATAGTAGAAAGGAAGTATATAGATAGTATTTCAGTAAGATCTCTGATGCAAATAGAACATTGATGTATAGGGCTCAGAGTGGTTAGGTTTCGTAAGCAGTTGGCGCAACGGTATTCCACGTGGAATGGTCCAATGAAGAAATAGTGAACAAAGAATTGAGGAAGCTGAGTAATTAGTAGAGATAATTGTATCTCGATATAGCAGGGCTCACAGAAGTATGTATTGAAGTATGGATCTCGGTATCCTTGAGTTATCGCGCAACAAAAGACACCGGACATTCTTTCGATATGTCCTATAGCGCAGGGGTTCTGTCGTAGACATTTACGACTATGGGGTATGTATAATCGATATGGGTTGAAGTCTCTTCTAGTGTTTGTAGTAATTTAGTAGCTGTTGCGACACAGGGAATGCAATTAATTATATCTTGAGTTTCTATTACCACTATACCGCAAGTTATGCAGTATTCTTCTTTAACTAGATGACTATTTACGAAAAAATGTCTATGAATTTTCTGGTAATTTTCCCGGATTATCGCGGTGTGAGTTTGATCGTAACACCGGTCACAAAAGTTAGTGTCATCCTCGAGGCAGATTGCCCCGTGGACATGAGTGCAGTGAGCGAATAGGAATGAATCCCTGATTCGATGTACCTGCTGGATATTTGGCTGCGGCCGAATCGGCTGTCGGTGCCAAAGCATCTGAAATAAAAAGAAAAATTAACATTAATATTTCATCCGGGTTTAGAATGTGCGAGCTTCACTTTGTCGACGTGGACAATTCGAGTTTGATTTCCGATTTTGAGTTTGACGTTGCTGGGAGGTAATAATTCAAGTACCTCATGGGGACCCGTATACTGGTCGGCGAATTTTCCTTTACGCGGTTCTTTTAATAAATAAACTAACGTTCCTTGTTCAAGAGCTCGAGGGTTTATATTTCGATCATAATATCTCTTGCTTCTCTCTTTAGCTTGTACTAGATTTGAATGAGCTTGAGCTTGCAGATCTCTTATTTTGTTAAAGAGGTTCGTGATATATTCATGATAAGTAGGTTCAGTATTTTCTTCGATGATAGGATGTGCAGAGGGTAGTCGAGCTATTCGCCCGAAAACCAATTCATAAGGTGAATATTTAGTTCCTTCGTGTACGCTAGTGTTGTATGAAAACATTGCGAGTTTAATATACTCGTCCCAGTTAGCTTCTCTATTTATTTGTGTCTTTAGGTACTCTGTTAGTACATGATGTGAGCGTTCTAGTGATCCATTTGACTGAGGGTGATAAGCTGTGGTCTTAAAATGTTGTATGCCAAACTTCTTCGTTAGTTGTCTCATTAGAGCTGATAAAAAGTTAGTTCCCTGGTCCGTTAATATGGCACGAGGGGCTCCGTATATGCAAATAAATTCCTTGGTAAAAGCGTCAGCTATTGTTAAAGATGTGGCTTCTTGTAGAGGTGATGCCACGGAATATTTCGTTAGTAAATCTTGCATAGTTAATATGTATTGATGATTGTTATCCGTGATGGGCAAAGGTCCCATAATATCTAATGAAACCTTGTCGAAAGCCATTTCAGGCGTATCAGTAATAACCATTGGTTGCTTTGTTTTAACTCTAGTTAATTTCTTTAGTTGACATTCACGGCAAGTCCTTATAAAATCTTGAATATCTTTCTTCATTGTCTTCCAACAATATCGAGAACGGATGCGGTTATATGTTTTTGTCACTCCTTTATGTCCGCCATGCGCAGAGGCATGGTTTTCTAAAATGAGAGAGAGTCGTTGTTCCATTTCGGGGGTTTGTATAAGATTTAGGCATATAGTAATTTTGATAGGTAGTTCTTGGAGATGTTTTTTAAATTGGTTAATTATGTAGGACCATGGCAAATCGTCGAAACGGTCGGTTTTGCTAAGACTGAAAGATGATAGATCGAGTTCAGTAATGACGTCTACTAAAGATTTCAAACAGTTTTTAAGGTTTTGAGCTTCTATTAAAATACGATTGTTTAATTTTATAGGGAGAGCGATAAGCGTGTTGGATTCTACTGTACGAATTCTGGCTCTTTCGAATGTTAATTCTTCGTAATTAGGAAGCAAGTTGGCTTCTTGATATTGTTTGGCTCCATTATCGTAAGGAGTACCATCTTGGTAAAGAAATATTACATGATTATCTTTTTGCTTTAATAGGCTTTCTCGTACTTCTCGGACTTGAGCTCGGCTCCATGGCGGTGGCTCTGGAGGTTTCGGTTGATGATGTATAATATTTGAATCTATTATTTCAGTATAATCGGACTCAGTACTTTCGTCGGAGTCTGTTATTTCTTCGATGATAACTTGACTGTCGTCATGATCTTCAGAGTCGATATTGGAGTTTTCCAATTCTTGCTGCTGTATGGGGGTAAAGGTTCTTGTAGCTTGAACGATTCTTTTATTCTTTTGATTTAATTTCTGTTTTCTGGAGATGTCTGGAGGTTGAGGCGAGAAAATAGATTCATCGGAAGAATATTCGTCAACAATGAATAAAGGTACGGCTATGTTGACAGCAGGATTTCTAGATAAAGCGTCGGCGTTATTATTTAAAGTTCCTTTTTTATATTTTATTTCGTATTGGTATTCGGATAGTTTCATCCGCCATTTCCATAATCGCGAAGAAGGGTCCTTAATGGAATGTAGCCACACTAAAGGCTTGTGATCCGTGATAATTGTAAAAGTTCTGCCATATAAATATGGTCGAAAGTGGTTTACACAGTAAATAATTGCAAGGCATTCTTTTTCAATCGTAGAATAATTTTGTTCTGCTGTATTCAAAACGCGTGAAGTATAAGCTATGGGCAAATCTTTTCCAATTTCTCCTTGACTAAGTACGCCTCCGACGGCATATCCAGAAGCGTCGGTGGTTAATATAAAAGGTTGATTAAAATCCGGATATTGCAATATAGGTTTGGAACATAATGAATGCTGTAATTTATTAAATGCTTCTGCTTGATTTTCTTTCCATTCAAATTTTTTATTCTTTTTCAAAAGATCTGTTAATGGCTTGGCGGTTTTGGAAAAATTCGGTATGAATCTTCGATAATATCCAGCTAATCCTAAGAACTGCTTAATGTTTTTGGGGTTTCTTGGCGTAGGAAATTTCATAATGGCTTTTACTTTTGCAGGATCGGGTCTGACTCCGTCAGCTCCGATTATATGTCCTAAATACATGACTTCTTGTCGTAGGAATTCGCATTTATCAGGTTGCAGCTTTAAGTTTGCTGTTCTCAATCTTTCCATTAATCTTTCGAATTTGACTTCGTGTTCCTTTAGAGATCTTGCATATATAACGATGTCATCCATGTAAACGAATAATTCGTTTCCTTGTAAACCAGAGAGCACGTTATCCATCAATCTTTGAAATGTTGCGGGTGCGTTCTTTAATCCAAACGGCATTCTTTTAAACTGGTAGTGTCCATAAGGTGTGGAAAAAGCAGTCTTATGAGCATCTTTTGATGACATAGGAATCTGATGAAATCCTGACGCTAAGTCTAATACAGAGAAATATTTAGCGGACCCGAGTTGATCGAGTATATCTGTTATGTTCGGCAAAGGATAAGCGTCTCCTATGGTTTTTTCATTAAGATTACGGTAGTCGATGACCATTCGCCATCGTTTGTTTCCTAGAGAGTCTGGTTTTTTAGGAACAATCCAAAGTGGAGAGTTATAAGGTGAGGTTGATGCTTCGATTAAGTCTGAAGATAATAATTCGGTTACTTGTTTATCGATCTCTTCTTTATGTACAGGGGGAAACCTGTATTGTTTTGTGTGGACTGGTACTTCATTAATAGTAGGGACATAGTGTTGCGCGGCATTAGTAGCTTGAAGATGTTCACCAGTAATATGAAATCTATCGGCGTGCTTGTATACTAGAGACTGTATGTTTGCTGACTCCTCGGAGTTCAGATGTTCTAGTCGAAGAAGGTTTATAACGTCAGTAGCTCTTTCAGTAGATTGGGGCAATGCTTGATTAAAATAAATAGGATTGTCGATGGCATTAGAGAATTTCCCTCGGGTTTCTTCTAATCCAACGGAGTTAGTAGCTGATACGTCTGGCTCACAGACGTCAAAATCTTGTAGTTGAATAACGGGGATATTGAAAATGAATTCTTCCTCGGAAGTGTTAAAGATAGGCATGTATGCCTTCCCGTTATTATTAGTAACGATTGCTTGCCCATAATAGATGCCTTCGGCTAGAGTATGACGTGGCACATAACCGACTGGTTGATGACTTGAGATTGGAAAAGAGCAAGGGGTAACGCTCCTTCCTTTAAGAAGTATAGAATTTGAGTTTAGAAAAGGAATTCTTTCATCCTCGTGTTGAATAAAATTATTTTTGTAATCTATAGTAACGGCTCGTTCCCTCAGGAACTTGTTGCCTAAGATCCCATCCTGTGGGAATGCGATTGAGTCAGAGATTACATAGAATTCGGACGTTCTGCCGAGTATCGTCATAAAAATGACGCCTAAAGTAACGACGGTTTCAGAGGCAATCCCTTGCAAGCAGAGGGGATTGGTTGTATCAAGATTAACGTATGGTTTCAGGCATCCTTCCTTAATAAGGTTTAAACCGGATCCTGAATCAATCATAAATCTGCATTCTTTTGCCAAATCTGGAGAAGCTAATGTAATCGTAGGTAAATCCGTAGGATGCTGATTGCTATTCAATTGGCAGATCCGGAGGCTTGCACTGTTGCTTCCGGGGGGACTGTGGCGCTTGGTTTTCCTTGTATGATATAAGTCTGGCGCCCTTGTTGCTGATCGTTCCGACGGACGCCGGGATTTATCGGAACGCCTTGAGCGTTTCCCGAATTTACTGGTTGCTGTATTCTTTCTTGAGCTCGTCTCCAGGCTAGTTTTCGGCATTCTTGTATCAGGTGGCCTGGAGTTTTACAATAACGGCAAATCTTTGTTTGATAATTCTGCGGAGATTGTCCAGTGGGTATTGCTGGTCTTGAGAATGTCGGAAGAGCTGGTGGTAATGTAGTTGTATTCCCATTACCCGGTTTAGATTGTTTATTAGTGTTGTTAGCTACAGGAAATTGGCGAGAAGTGTTGTTATAATTATTAGGTCGATCTGCACGTGGTTGGAAATTCGGACGGAACACGGTTCGTTTCCGTATGTTCTCTGCTTCTATAGTTTTTGATAATTGGATGGCAGTGCTTATTCCATCTTTGAGAGTATGCGGATGTTCCAACTTGACTCTTACTAGCAGATCAGATGGAAGTCCGTTAATGAAACTGTGTAATGTAGTTATCTCGATTGCATCTTTTAATCTTTCATCTATATGTCCAGTATAGTCTGTTTCTCCATCGACGATTGCAGCACGTAATTCTTGTACTCTTCCAATATAATCGAAAATATCTTCGTTGTGCTTCATGTATACATTTGCCAATTCTCCTCTATATTGGTCTACCGATTTATTCGGTCCAAATATAAGCTTCAATCTTTGTGTTAATTCAAAAACAGTATGATATTCAGATCCTTCTACTGCAGAGTAAGCGTGTCCTTGTAATTTATTCATTATTAGTTGGACTAAGAAATATTCATGATACTGCGGTATTAATTCAAGAGCGCGTTCGCAGATTTTACTAAAATGGAAAACGGACATTTTATGTCCATCGAATTTAGGAATCGTGTCGATAGCATCTTTAAGTCGTATGGGGGATGGTTGATCCATCACATCAAATTTATGCGGAGAAAGTTGCGGAGTCGTTTGTGTTTCGGGCCTATCATGCCTTGTGTCTTGAGTGGAATTTTCCAAGTTTGTAATCCTTGAATTAATTCTTTCAATTTGATCAGCTATCTTATGCATCGATGATATTAATTGTTCCATGCCTGTGGAGTCTTCGGTAAATTCTCTTTGTTCTAATTCTTCTTGAGCTCTTCTAAGACGCTCTTGTTTAACTTGTAGATCCTCTGACTGTTCTTTTAATAATTGTTCTTTCTCGTGCATCTTCTTCATTATGATTTCAATTTCTTCTGGGCTATATTGTTTTTTCGTAGCTCCTGTGGTTACGGAGCTTGCAGAACTTGAGCGGGTTTGCATGATTACGTTGAAAATTGTTTATTCTTATCCACTGAATCTCTCAAAAGCACAGATCCTTCGGCAGATCCCACCGCTGCCACCAAAAATTAATGTTTTCTGTTACGTCCCCAGTTCCTCAGGACCGGTCTGGAAGTCTTACTTTCCCAGTTGGACGCAATTAATCTCTCAATTTGTTTTAGGGCAACCTGCTAGGCCGGCTATACCCTGGGACGCCGAGAGATTGAAGGTCTATTGTGCTTAGAGAGGATTCTAGGTGGAGAGTGAATAAACATTCATACTAAATTTTATAAGTTTATTTTGTTTTGTTCAAAGTATATATATATATATTTTTATTTTACAAATTTGAATATCCTTTTATTCCTCCCTCGGGTAACCGTACAATTCTGGTAGAAAGTAAGAATATTCGATGTTTATGGTTGAGATGGGTCTTTCTGGGGAAGCTAAGGAAATCTCTAAGGGCTCAAAGGGGTCTGGGTCTTCATATGCCACGGGGGAATAGCTAGGCGGACTATATAGGCTGTTTTCCTCGGGATAGTAGTTGTATAGGGGTACAGTGTCAAGATGTTGGAATGTCCCCGAGATGGAAGCAGTCTCTGGACTCTGACTCCAATCCACTGAAGGTCCAGGGATGGATGTCTGGTCGGAGTTTAACGAGATGGTTGAACAGTTGCTTCTATCTTCGGTAATTCTTTCTACTAGATTGGAGGGAGAATATTGATTATGTGGGACTGGGATAATTTCGTGGCTTTCTTCCTCAATAGTGATTATGGGGATAGGTGACTGAGGTTCTAAGTCGATGATCTCGGGAACTGGTGCAATGATTTCATTCTCAAGAGTGATGATAGGGAAGAAGGTACGTCGCGTTTGCCTATTTCGTCTCACACGGCGTAGAATATTTCGACGGGTATTGAAGTTACCTTGTCTCACTCGGACCATCTGTCGTTTAATTAACCAATTATAAACCTGTCTATTTAATATTTAAGACTTTGGTGATTTTGAAGTCACTTACTTTTGCGTAAAGTTGAATTTAAGAATACCCGATACCTGTTAATAAAAAAAAGAAAAAGGGAATTCCATATGAATGTTCAATTTATAATTGTTATCCCGAGTATAGTCAGATAGATGTCCCCAAAGTTGATAGAAGTATAGACCGGCAGAAATAGAAAGATTAGTATAAAAAATTTTATTGTTGGTAACGTTGACTCCCGAAAATTACCGACCGTCGGTAATGTAGATTTCTGTTTTACCGACCGATGGTAAGTTAGGTTTCTGTTTTACCGACCGATGGTTAGCGGCACTTTCTGTTTTACCGACCGATGGTAAGTTAGATTTCTGTTTTACCGACCGATGGTTAGCGTCACTTTCTGTTTTGCCGACCGATGGTAAGTTATCGACTGATGGTAAGTTATCGACCGATGGTAAGTTATCGACTGATGGTAAGTTATCGACCGATGGTAAGTTTTGATTGACGACTATTGGAAAAATTACCAACTGATGGTAAATTAGGATTATCGAGAATTTATTTGTTTGAAATGTTAATGTGTTATCTTGGTTTCAAAAAGATTCTTATTTTATTTTGATTCTCTGAAAATCGAAAGAGGATTCGAGGAAAAATCAGGAGTTTGGATACGCTGACAAGGTATCCACCTATCATACGGCTGGCTTAGTATTAACCTCGTAAAGTTAGGTTATAATTGCAAGTAGTGATAATGATTCAAATTGTTATAAACTAAGCCAGTGTATTGTCTCTAAATCCTGGGATGTATCTCGTATTTTGAAGTTAAGGCTAAATTCAATCCAAGATCAAAAGGTCAACTTCTATCATTGGGATAAATCCCTCAAGATAATTGCCTATTAATCGAAAACTGTATTTTCGCCTACTCAAACGTCGATTGACAGGAGGCCGCTTATTTTTTCTATTGCCTCACCAGCTCTAGGTTGAGAAACAACCTCTATCATGGGAATAAATTCCTCAAGATAATTATTTTTCCACCGAGCCAGACTTGGGTTCGACCTGCCGCTGCAGTTTCGCACTCGCTCACTGTCTATCGCGTCGTCTTATCAAAGAGATAAGTCCCAGTTAAATTTTCCAATTGGAAATATTTACTAAGTTGAATAACTGGATTAAGGAATACGGGTAATCAAAGGTAAGGTTCCCGTATTGTCGCGCACTGATTCACTGAGTTTAGTTGTTAGTAGAAATTAAAGGTTAGATTAATGACAAGTGGCCGGATATTTACCAGTGTCTGAAATGTCCTAGTGTGTGAAGGCTGCTTCCCTTCACTAGGCTGATGAGTGGATGCTGCTTCCTTCCGCTGGATACCGTCTACCTCAGTGACAGTTCGGGATGGAGGTTGCAGTCCAGGAGTTTGATTGAGAAACTCAATGTTCAATAGTCACTGAATTTATTAACTGAATACACGTACAAAATCTCGGAGATATAAGTATTAACACTGTAGTAGATCGTTGGGCCAAATGCCGGAGGTAGTTGAATGTTGAAAACGTTGGGCAAAATGCCAAGTTAACACTGTAGTTGATCGTTGAATATCGTTGGGCCAAATGCGAGGAGGACCGCTCTGCACGGGTTTATATAGTCGTCAGTCCCAGTTTTGCACACGGTCCCAATAGTAGGAGATGCGCTTCTCCGTGGAGGGAGTCGAGCAGTGATTGGTTCCCTCCTCTGCTTCTGGCTGCGCGCGCCTCGAAAGATGCGTCCGCCTCGAGGGATGTGCCGCGTTGTCAACGGGTGATTGGTTTTCTCTGACGTGATTGTTGCACAATGATTTGGGATTGGCTCCCGCTGACGTGACGGATGCGCGCGCCTCGGAAGATGCGCGCGCCTCGGCGTGGGCGGCGCGGTCGCTCATTGGTTCCCTTCTCCGGGCTGGTTGCGCGCGCCGCTGGCACGAGCGTGGGGAAGATGCGCGCGCTGCTGGGCGTTGTCGCAGGAATTGGGCGTAGTTTGGGCGTAGTTTAATTTGTAGATGGTGGGACTCTTCAGAATTGGAGTGGGGGTGACGGAGCGGTCAGTATAGAATCGGCTATACTGGTTGCATTGTATTTTGACACATAAGTTTTATAATAATTATTAGACCATCAGAATTTCTTTGCAGTTTATATGCATATATTTTCTAATGTAGTTTTTTAAGCTCTAGCTGTAGAAATGTCAACGGAGTTTCTAGCATGCTCCGTTCGAAAGTTCATTTTTGTCTCTATGTATTATTATGGAAAATGCTTTTAAATATTGTTAATAAATTCTGACATCATAATTATTATAATTGCAATTATTTTAACATATAAGTATTTATGATTATGCGGTGGGATATAAGTATATAAAGACTATAAATTATTTCAGTAAATGGTGCAACAATTTTTATTCTTTGCTTTTATTTTTAATATTTATATCTATTAGGTTCTTGAATAAAAATTATTGCATGTACTTAATATTAATGTTTAACAATAAGTTAATTATTTCGTTATGTTGCGCAATGTTCTCTTGAACGGATTTTTTGTGGATTAATATATAAATGGAAGTTATTGCATACGCTTAATAATAATAAATTCTTTTGTTACTTAACAATAAGTTAATTATTTCATCATGTTGCGTAATGTTGTGCAATAGTATTCGAGCGGAATATTCCATAGTCTTAGTTTGGAATGTGATGATGACTCATAATATCGCATACGGAAAATTAGATTTAAAACTTCGTTTATAAAATTAGTAGTATTGGAGTTTTCATAATTATGTATACATGTGTCGGTCTGACTTTTTATGCTCCTTAAGGGAAAATTGTCATAAGATTTTTATTTATAGTATTTTTCGAGTTAATCTGGAATCAATGATTTTTGATATAATTTAGGCCCCGAAATAATTAGATATACGTGTAGTCGGTGCCGAGACGTGTTCAAAAATATATATATATGTATATAAAGTCTTTTGGTTTTCGATTTGTAAAATTTCTTGTGTATCAGGATTACATATTAATAAAGGAGGTATTCTCTTATATGTCGGTAAAGTTAGTATCATCGCTACACCAGAGATGGCGCTGCCCTCTGTCGGTAATGTGGGTACGGACAGTATTCACTGTCGGTAAGGTAGGAAATGACTTTATCCTCAGTCGGTAACGTCGGTAACTGTGTTATCATGGGTCGGTAATTTTTCTGTCGGTAACTTTTGCTCGGTCGGTAAGGTAAAAAACTTCCTTATCGACCGTCGGTAATTTTTCTGTCGGTAACTTTTACTCTGTCGGTAAGGTAGAAAACTTCCTTATCGACCGTCGGTAATTTTTCTGTCGGTAACTTTTACTCTGTCGGTAAAGTAGGAATTTATTTTATCGACTGTCGGTAACTTTTGTGTGGGTGATTTTGCCTATTGTCGGTAAAGTAGGTAATTTTTATGCGGATGATACTATATGTGGGCAAATACTTAAAATTATTTCTATCATTCCTAAGTGAGGTTATGTTATGTATAGCTAGCTTCTTAACAAAGAAAGATTATTTTCGGAGATATTGACAATATTATATCGCGCGGCGTAATGGTATTGATGTACTATAAGTATTGGTGATATTACATTGCGCGGTGAGATTTTATAATAAGAAATATTGGTGACAATAGATGGCGTGATGGAATTTTAATTAACAATATTAATTTATATTAACAATAATATGTTACTCGGTGGGATTAAGATTTATATGTTCGTCGGTGGAATTACAGTTTAAATATTATAGAGGCAATTTTTGCGTGTTTAAATAAAAATAAAAATTTTGTTGCGGGACGTAACAATCGGAAATCAAACTCGAATTGTTCACGTTGACAAAGTGAAGCTCGCACATTCTAAACCCGGATGAAACATTAATGATAATTTCTCTTTTTATTTCAGATGCTTTGGCACCGACAGCCGATTCGGCCGCAGCCAAATATCCAGCAGGTACATCGAATCAGGGATTCATTCCTATTCGCTCACTGCACTCATGTCCACGGGGCAATCTGCCTCGAGGATGACACTAATTTTTGTGACCGGTGTTACGATCAAACTCACACCGCGATAATCCGGGAAAATTACTAGAAAATTCATAGACATTTTTTCGTAAATAGTCATCTAGTTAAAGAAGAATACTGCATAACTTGCGGTATAGTGGTAATAGAAACTCAAGATATAATTAATTGCATTCCCTGTGTCGCAACAGCTACTAAATTACTACAAACACTAGAAGAGACTTCGACCCATACCGATTATACGTACTCTCTAGTCGTAAATGTCTACGACAGAACCCCTGTGCTATAAGACATATCGAAAGAATGCCCGGTGTCTTTTGTTGTGCGATAACTCAAGGATACCGAGATCCATACTTCAATACATACTTCTGTGAGCCCTGCTATATCGAGATACAATTATCTCTACTAATTACTCAGCTTCCTCAATTCTTTGTTCACTATTTCTTCATTGGACCATTCCACGTGGAATACCGTTGCGCCAACTGCTTACGAAACCTAACCACTCTGAGCCCTATACATCAATGTTCTATTTGCATCAGAGATCTTACTGAAATACTATCTATATATTTCCTTTCCACTATTTGTGATGTCTCGACAAATACCTAATGCCGCATGTGTAAAATTACACGGGTATCTCCACATCCATAACCATAACCATTATTGTTGTCCTTGCTACTGTTTACTCTATACTCCTATTACCCAACGACTCTACCTACCCATAAATTCCCACATAATATCCATTGCACCCCATGCAATACAGACACTCTGTGCTCATTGCTACAGACCTATATCTATCATAAGGCCTTTAGCCACTTGCCCCACTTGCATAAGAAATATAGCTAGAATATTTCGGGATACACAACCTCCAACCGTTTCCATAAGTGAAGAAAGAACCCCCGAATCGTAAGAACATGCAATCCGAAATTAACACAGATACATTGGCTCATGTAGTACATGAGGAATGGAACGGATATCTCTGTCAAAAAGAAAATTTATATTTTTGCCGTACGTGCAAAGATCGCGACATCTGTACCCATCGTCTTATTCAAATCAAATACCACAGTATATCTCAATTCTGCCCTTTGAACGATTTTCGCGAATTCGAATGTTGCATATGCACGACGAAAGTATGCCGTATAACTCCTATTACCACCTGCACTGAACAGTGTTTTCTAAATTATATACAGGAGGAACGCGAACGCGAAAACAGTGACAAAGAAAATAGAGAACAAAATTAAATCCAAGAATCAAAATCCCATCACCACGATGGAAACTCCAAGCAGCACCACTTGTAATCATTTGATTCATGGCCTCCTAGTTCATTTTCCAAAAATCCATGAGGCCAAATGTAAAAAGATCATATTTTATAAAAGACTTGTAGAATCTCGTGTAATACGCATGTGCTGTTCTTGTCATAGGCTCAGCCGACTCAGAGGCCAAGCCTCCTTAACAGTCTGCCATTGGATTACCTCTGGCAATCTTAACTTCGCTGCATGCGAATTCTGCAATACTACTCTTGAAACTACTCGCTCTATCTTTAACTGTTCCGAATGCGTCTATACTTATCTCGAAAGAGCCATAATTGAAAGAAAACGTGGGAGGAACATAAATGACATAAATGCCTTCGCCTATTGCAGAACACATAATCAGGGTCAAATTTCCTGAATTCAAAGATGTGTCTACCAATTAAGGCCAAGACACCAGTCCACCCACTGCTCGACAATACTTTGTTCAATAGTTTAAACATAAGATGTACCATAACTTTAACACACGATGTCATGGGTTCCGAAGACCCTTACATAATTTGCGCCAAATGTTATAAGCCACGAATTTATAATAAGGTCTTAACGCAATATCTACATGCATTCCATTTTGGAAATGTGCCAAAAATCGCCTGTCGGATATGCGGAGGGAAATGCTATCAGAATAAACCACTTATAGAATGCTCAACTTGTACACGCGCATATTACCAATTCCTCCAACACGTATCTGGAGAGGAAGAAAATTGTAAACGATTAGTAGCTCTAATCGTAAATTCACAAACTCTGAGAATCGAATATAGCGTTCCTGAAGCAAATCTTGACTTAGAAACTAGAGACGATCTAGTAAATCGCATAGAATCACTATAAGAGTCTTAAAATTAATATTAACGCATGCATAATGCTTACCTCCATTTGAATAAGTCTTTATTATATACACTCATATATACCATATTTAGAGGAAAAAACGCATCAGTCGTATATAATTGTTTAACAAATACATATTAATTACTTTGGTGGCAGCGTACATATTTAAAATAATATAATTAACCATTTAGAGTATATACGTGTATGACTCGGGAAAAATAATAGAATAATAGTAATGAAAAATTAATATATATATATATATATATATTAATACAAATAAAATATTTTGGTGGCAGCTAATTTAAAGAAATAATCCCACCACGATAAAAAAAAAATAATATATATATATATCCCACCGCAAATACATAGATACATATAAAACTAAATAACTTTAGTGGGAAATCTAACGCTTAAGGAAAAATGATAAAATTTTAGTGGCAGCGGTTATGTTAAAATAATAATCCTACCGCAAATGCATACACATATATATTCCATATAGTCTAAAGATAGACATAAGTACTCACTGTTACTCATGTAATCATATAATTTTAAGAATACATATATACATATATCTTATGCCAGGGATCATTATTTCAGACATAATGACGTCCCTTATCCTAATAATCTTACTAAGTGAAGCATCCGCTTTAATTGGATTCGATTGCGGAGGACAAAACCTCAACGTCACTACAGTCTCTCTTCTTGACGTTGGCGAATGTGACTTAAAAATTCGAAAGCCAAATACATCTAGTGTCCATATCCAATTGTTACAACTATCTGACTACAGTCATACTGAAGTTATTCAGTGCAAGATCGAAATTTCAAGAACTATTTTCCATTGCGGAATGCACTCACACATCTCAGCCGTTCACAACGGAAAAGCCGACTATGTCCATGAAACCGGACATTCCCAGTGCTTGCGTATGTTTCAAGACGGAAGTATAACACTCGCCGAATACGTTTTAATCCTTGGGATCAAGGTTAATCAAACGACGTACCGAAGTGTCACCCTTAGGGGACGATTGCAAGTCGACGGATATTGTAAAGGAGCACAATATTCCGATCCATATGGAACTTGGGACAATGTAGTTGTCCAAGCCGCTGTAAAAATTACTTTGAAATCAGCCTACGTACCAGTGCAAATAAATACTGGAAAAATTAAATTAAGATCAGGAACGGTATGCAATCTTGCTGCCGGCTCTTGTCTAGACGCCGACGATGGATATACTTACTGGAAACCCGTGCCTACGGATACATGTAATTTTCAACGTTACGATGTCCTTTATGAAGGACCAGCAAACAAGATCTTCGAAGACAGCTCTCATTCCGATTCTCCAGTAATATACAGCCTAGTAACTCAAGAAATTACCTTTGCTCTTATGAAGACTAAGGAACTTCCCCTGTGTGGATACACACTGCTATGCACGGAACATCCGAAATTATTCATCCTAGAAGTAAAGCCAGGAAATACGTTCGCGAAACAAGGAACCATCGCCGTTAATAATTTAGACATTTTTACATATATGAATTCCAAATTCGTATACATCGAAAAACACGTCAAACAGCAAATGACATTCCTATATAATAACGTCATTTCTCAAAAATGCGAACTAGAAAGACAAGTAATAACAAATGCTTTATCTTTCGCCGCTCTCCAACCAGATGAATTCGCCTACCGGCTGATGAAAGGCCCTGGATACATGGCCGTCACTGCAGGAGAAGCCGTCCACATAGTTAAATGTATTCCTGTGGAAGCAATGGCAAGAAGAACTGAAAAATGCTATACCGAACTCCCTGTTACTATAAGAAATAATACTTTCTTCTTAACACCTAAATCTAGAATTATCACGGAGCTCGGAAATGAACGAGAGTGCAGCATGGAACTACCCACCTTATACCGCATAGAGGATACCTGGATACAGCTTACACCTACGATTCAAGTCCGACAAGTATCGCCTGAACAATTTAAGCCTATGGCCTCTTTAACATGGAAGTATCTCACTCCCGGACCACTAGCCGTGAGTGGAATCTACTCCGAAGTCGATCTAAAAAAGTTAAGAGACCACATTATGTTTCCTGCCGAGAAACCAGCATTATTGAACACTGTAGCTCGAGGATTAACGGGCCACAGCGTCAATACTGACGGAATATCAGTGTATAATTTACTTAATGAAGATTCTTTGAACAAAATAGTCGAGAGCACCGCCTCTCGAATCTGGAGAGGATTCGTTAACTTCGGATCTGCGACCGCTGGACTCGTTGGAATATTCATGATCATTCGTATAATCAAATTATTAATCGATACTATAATCCATGGTTATGCCTTGCATACAGTGTATGGTTGTAGCCTACATCTATTAGGAGCCGTATGGAGCTCCCTCGCAAATCTGCTGCTCCATCTGGCGAAGGAACCCCCTTCCCGGAGATCAAAGGAAACTAACGGACACCAATCGGACAACGACGGAACTAATGTCACAATCAATCCAACCGCGGAAGCAAACGCACCTCCAGAAATAATCACACAGCAACCTCGACCAGTTAAACCGCCGAGGACATCAAAAGCTAGCAACGCAGAGAACGCCGAAGAGGTGAATATTCAAAATCCTTACACTAACCTAAAGAATCGCTTGAACACAATAGATGAGAATATCTAACTCCCTCAAACAAAATCCCCTGAAAACTATCGGATTTTGTCTTCATTAGGGGGGAGGTGTTACGTCCCGCAACAAAATTTTTATTTTTATTTAAACACGCAAAAATTGCCTCTATAATATTTAAACTGTAATTCCACCGACGAACATATAAATCTTAATCCCACCGAGTAACATATTATTGTTAATATAATTAATGTTGTTAATTAAAATTCCATCGCGCCATCTATTGTCACCAATATTTCTTATTATAAAATCTCACCGCGCAATGTAATATCACCAATACTTATAGTACATTAATATCATTCCGCCGCGTGATATAATATTGTCAATATCTCCGAAAATAATCTTTCTCTGTTAAGAAGCTAGCTATACATAACATAACCTCACTTAAGAATGATAGAAATAATTTTAAGTATTTGCCCACATATAGTATCATCCGCATAAAAATTACCTACTTTACCGACAATAGGCAAAATTACCCACACAAAAGTTACCGACAGTCGATAAAATAAATTCCTACTTTACCGACAGAGTAAAAGTTACCGACAGAAAAATTACTGACGGAAGGTAAAATAAATTCCTACTTTACCGACAGAGTAAAAGTTACCGACAGAAAAATTACCGACGGTCGATAAGGAAGTTCTCTACCTTACCGACAGAGCAAAAGTTACCGACAGAAAAATTACCGACGGTTGATAAGGAAGTTTTCCACCTTACCGACCGAGCAAAATTTACCGACAGAAAAATTACCGACCCATGATAACACAGTTACCGACGTTACCGACTGAGGATAAAGTCATTTCCTACCTTACCGACAGTGAATACTGTCCGTACCCACATTACCGACAGAGGGCAGCGCCATCTCTGGTGTAGCGATGATACTAACTTTACCGACATATAAGAGAATACCTCTTTCATTAATATGTAATCCTGATACACAAGAAATTTTACAAATCAAAAACCAAAAGACTTTATATACATATATATATATTTTTGAACATGTCTCGGCACCGACTACACGTATATCTAATTATTTCGGGGCCTAAATTATATCAAAAATCATTGATTCCAGATTAACTCGAAAAATACTATAAATAAAAATCTTATGACAATTTTCCCTTAAGGAGCATAAAAAGTCAGACCGACACATGTATACATAATTATGAAAACTCCAATACTACTAATTTTATAAACGAAGTTTTAAAATATAATTTTCCGTATGCGATATTATGAGTCATCATCACATTCCAAACTAAGACTATGGAATATTCCGCTCGAATATTATTGCACAACATTACGCAACATGATGAAATAATTAATTATCATTAAGTAACAAATGAATTTATTGTTATTAAGCGTATGCAATAACCTCCATTTATATATTAATCCACAAAAAATCCGTTCAAGAGAACATTGCGCAACATAACGAAATAATTAACTTATTGTTAAACATTAATATTAAGTACATGCAATAATTTTTATTCAAGAACATAATAGATATAAATATAATTTTTATTCAAGAACCTAATAGATATAAATATTAAAAAATAAAAGCAAAGAATAAAAATTGTTGCACCATTTATTGAAATAATTTATAGTCTTTATATACTTATATCCCACCGCATAAATACTTATGTTAAAATAATTGTAATTATAATAATTATGATGTCAGAATTTATTAACAATATTTAAAAGCATTTTTCATAATAATACATAGAGACAAAAATGAACTTTCGAACGGAGCATGCTAGAAACTCCGTTGACATTTCTACAGCTAGAGCTTAAAAAACTACATTAGAAAATATATGCATATAAACTGCAAAGAAATTCTGATGGTCTAATAATTATTATAAAACTTATGTGTCAAAATACAATGCAACCAGTATAGCCGATTCTATACTGACCGCTCCGTCACCCCCACTTCAATTCTGAAGAGTCCCACCATCTACAAATTAAACTACGCCCACACTACGCCCAATTCCTGCGGCAACGCCCAGCAGCGCGCGCATCTTCCCCACGCTTGTGCCAGCGGCGCGCGCAACCAGCCCGGAGAAGGGAACCAATGAGCGACCGCGCCGCCCACGCCGAGGCGCGCGCATCTTCCGAGGCGCGCGCATCCGTCACGTCAGCGGGAGCCAATCCCAAATCATTGCGCAACAATCACGTCAGAGAAAACCAATCACCCGTTGACAACGCGGCACATCCCTCGAGGCGGACGCATCTTTCGAGGCGCGCGCAGCCAGAAGCAGAGGAGGGAACCAATCACTGCTCGACTCCCTCCACGGAGAAGCGCATCTCCTACTATTGGGACCGTGTGCAAAACTGGGACTGACGACTATATAAACCCGTGCAGAGCGGTCCTCCTCGCATTTTGCCCAACGTTTTCAACAGTTAATAACTGGCATTTGGCCCAACGATCTTCAACATTCAACTACCTCCGGCATTTGGCCCAACGATATTCAACGATCAACTACAGTGTTAACTTGGCATTTTGCCCAACGTTTTCAACATTCAACTACCTCCGGCATTTGGCCCAACGATCTACTACAGTGTTAATACTTATATCTCCGAGATTTTGTACGTGTATTCAGTTAATAAATTCAGTGACTATTGAACATTGAGTTTCTCAATCAAACTCCTGGACTGCAACCTCCATCCCGAACTGTCACTGAGGTAGACGGTATCCAGCGGAAGGAAGCAGCATCCACTCATCAGCCTAGTGAAGGGTAGCAGCCTTCACACACTAGGACATTTCAGACACTGGTAAATATCCGGCCACTTGTCATTAATCTAACCTTTAATTTCTACTAACAACTAAATTCAGTGAAACAGTGCGCGACAATTCGGGAACCTTACCTTTGATTTCCCGTATTCCTTAATCCAGTTATTCAACTTAGTAAATATCATTTCCAATTGGAAAATTTATCTGGGACTTATCTCTTTGATAAGACGACGCGATAGACAGTGAGCGAGTGCGAAACTGCAGCGGCAGGTCGAACCCAAGTCTGGCTCGGTGGAAAAATAATTATCTTGAGGAATTTATTCCCATGATAGAGGTTGTTTCTCAACCTAGAGCTGGTGAGGCAATAGAAAAAATAAGCGGCCTCCTGTCAATCGACGTCCGAGTAGGCGAAAATACAGTTTTCGATTAATAGGCAATTATCTTGAGGGATTTATCCCAATGATAGAAGTTGACCTTTTGATCTTGGATTGAATTTAGCCTTAACTTCAAAATACGAGATACATCCCAGGATTTAGAGACAATACACTGGCTTAGTTTATAACAATTTGAATCATTATCACTACTTGCAATTATAACCTAACCTTACGAGGTTAATACTAAGCCAGCCGTATGATAGGTGGATACCTTGTCAGCGTATCCAAACTCCTGATTTTTCCTCGAATCCTCTTTCGATTTTCAGAGAATCAAAATAAAATAAGAATCTTTTTGAAACCAAGATAACACATTAACATTTCAAACAAATAAATTCTCGATAATCCTAATTTACCATCAGTTGGTAATTTTTCCAATAGTCGTCAATCAAAACTTACCATCGGTCGATAACTTACCATCAGTCGATAACTTACCATCGGTCGATAACTTACCATCAGTCGATAACTTACCATCGGTCGGTAAAACAGAAATCTAACTTACCATCGGTCGGTAAAACAGAAACTGCCGCTAACCATCGGTCGGTAAAACAGAAACCTAACTTACCATCGGTCGGTAAAACAGAAATCTACATTACCGACGGTCGGTAATTTTCGGGAGTCAACGTTACCAACAATAAAATTTTTTATACTAATCTTTCTATTTCTGCCGGTCTATCCTTCTATCAACTTTGGGGACATCTATCTGACTATACTCGGGATAACAATTATAAATTGAACATTCATATGGAATTCCCTTTTTCTTTTTTTTATTAACAGGTATCGGGTATTCTTAAATTCAACTTTACGCAAAAGTAAGTGACTTCAAAATCACCAAAGTCTTAAATATTAAATAGACAGGTTTATAATTGGTTAATTAAACGACAGATGGTCCGAGTGAGACAAGGTAACTTCAATACCCGTCGAAATATTCTACGCCGTGTGAGACGAAATAGGCAAACGCGACGTACCTTCTTCCCTATCATCACTCTTGAGAATGAAATCATTGCACCAGTTCCCGAGATCATCGACTTAGAACCTCAGTCACCTATCCCCATAATCACTATTGAGGAAGAAAGCCACGAAATTATCCCAGTCCCACATAATCAATATTCTCCCTCCAATCTAGTAGAAAGAATTACCGAAGATAGAAGCAACTGTTCAACCATCTCGTTAAACTCCGACCAGGCATCCATCCCTGGACCTTCAGTGGATTGGAGTCAGAGTCCAGAGACTGCTTCCATCTCGGGGACATTCCAACATCTTGACACTGTACCCCTATACAACTACTATCCCGAGGAAAACAGCCTATATAGTCCGCCTAGCTATTCCCCCGTGGCATATGAAGACCCAGACCCCTTTGAGCCCTTAGAGATTTCCTTAGCTTCCCCAGAAAGACCCATCTCAACCATAAACATCGAATATTCTTACTTTCTACCAGAATTGTACGGTTACCCGAGGGAGGAATAAAAGGATATTCAAATTTGTAAAATAAAAATATATATATATACTTTGAACAAAACAAAATAAACTTATAAAATTTAGTATGAATGTTTATTCACTCTCCACCTAGAATCCTCTCTAAGCACAATAGACCTTCAATCTCTCGGCGTCCCAGGGTATAGCCGGCCTAGCAGGTTGCCCTAAAACAAATTGAGAGATTAATTGCGTCCAACTGGGAAAGTAAGACTTCCAGACCGGTCCTGAGGAACTGGGGACGTAACACCAGGCAGTCGCGCCAGGCCTTATCTTATCGCTGAGTGAGCTCATGTGCAGCTGCACCGGATGAAGCTCGGAGGGTCGCTTATCTTTTGGTGAGTGAATTTATAACGCTTTATAAATCGATTTAATAATTTCATTCGTTATAATTTATTCATATATTCCTTACTTGTTAATTGTATAGAATATATATATATATACTTATATATATTGTTTGTAAAAGTTAATAAATGTAATTGTTAAAAATTTTATCTTCATTATTTTATTAATTAAATATGTATTATACATATTGTTATTTCTCTTTTGAAGGCTTGAAAGTTTGCTAAAAAATTGCATTACTGTTGGATCTTTGTTAGTTAATGATATGGATTAATTTAACATATAATATATATATATATTCTTTTATAATTTATAATTTCGTAATAACTTATTACTCTTGCAATAAGAAAGCGCTCCTTATAATATTCATACATTATATATTCGCGAGTCCCTTTCGCATTAAGACTCGGCGCGGACGTCGAAAACATTAGGGGAGATAACAAAGTAATAGGGGAGATAACGCGGTACGCTGGACTTAGCCTTGTGCTCTTATAAGGAGACTTATTATTCGTCTCAATAATAAAATCATGCATAATGAATTTTATAAGACCATACATTCATTATTATTATTAATATGTATATTTATTACCTTGTATTATTATTATTTAAACTTTATATTTCATGTGTGTTATATATGTGTAAAGTTTTGTTATAACAAAATTTATTTAGTAGTTATATAGATTTGTAATTCTGCACACAGTAAAGAGTTATGAGCTTTATTTTGCATTATTGGTTTTATTAAATCAGAATCTTTATTATTTATAATTATTAATAATTTAAATAATTTAATATATTTGTCTTATATAGTTATTATATTTTTCAGATATTTTGTAAAACGACATTCTATACAGAAGATATTCGAGGGTGCATATCATTTATAGCTTGGCTGTATTTTAATCGACAATATAGAACGTTATTAGACTAATGTCGGAGCGGATTAAAATACTCACATATGATCATCTGGCCATAACTTATTAACTCTATGCACCTCTAATTGCGGATAAGTTTTGGATATTTTGAAATATTTTAATATTATTTTGAATGTGCTTGACTTGACAACTTTCGGTCATTTATTAAATATATACATACATTAATTAATGTTGAGCTTTTACATAATGAAAATGGTTTATTATTTGGTTATCATTGCTTACTTATTATATTTTAATTGTATATAAAATTTTGCAATTAAATAATCAAAATGAAAAATATATGTATTATTTGGCAATAAGAAATTAGATTTTATATAATTTATTATTATGTAGTGAAGTCTTATTTGAATAACTATATAGAATATACGTATATGAAAAGAGATTTTTATAATGTATTAATTATTATGTTCTTATGCTTAGAGTTTAAACGTGTTATTATTTGAATTTTTCTTATTTGTCTAGGTTGCATATATAGTATATATATATATGTTGGAAGGGATATGGACCAATGGATTATTCACGGACAACAGACAGGCTTAAACCATATAAGAATATGCAGCATTGAAAGGATTTTGAGGAATCTGTGCGAATTATTTCGGGAGTTTATTTGGTAAGTTTATTATTTTGATAAGTTAATTAATGAATTAAAGGTTTTATTTAATTATATCATATATTTATAAAATATATATTATATATATATATATATAATATATGTATTCATGTATAATATTGTGTACCTTTAGTATTTTAATGCATTATCTTTTAAATTTTTATTAATAACTGCATATATATTTATACTAATAATGAGGGTGACAAGTCTGTCCGAGCTTGTTTCGCGGTTTAATTCTTATTAATTTTTACATATGGTATTACGTATAGCGCTGTCTCTCTCACTCGCGCGAGTCACCCGATAGTGCGGTCTCTCTCACTTTCACGTACTACTACCTATTGAGGTCTCGTGTATAAATTTCGATAGATGCAGTCGGTTAATTATATATTTGAGGAGGCATATTTGTGGTTTGTTATTGAAATATATTTCTAAGGAATTTTATTAATAAATATATTTTTATTTTTCCGTATAGCGTTTTCGTTAGGTGATGAAAATATTGGGACACCCGGTGGACAACCAAGTGGAGGCTATGTTTATAGGGTTACTTATTATTCTGCATGCAGCAAAGAGTTACGTATAAAATTTTATTCATAATAATTTCTTGACATTTCTTTATTATTTAGTTATTGTTTAGTAATTATTATTTAATTTAATATATTTATTGTTGAAATTTAATATATTAATATTTGATTTATTATACTTCTTTTACTATTTGATTTCTTTTACTCCTATATAATTATATACATTTATAAAATATTAAACCTTTTTAATATAGTAATTTTGATCAATCAAACTTTTATAATGATAATAGATTTTTGTATAGATTGATTTTTTAGTATATTTTTGTTAAGTTAATTTTTCATACGGCCAAATATTATTTGATTATTATTTTCAGTTGCTGGGACTTGGAATTCTTGCTACTTATTTATAACAAGCTGTCTTACGTTATTAGGAAGAGGCTAAATAATATATATATATAGGATCATAAAAAGTGTGTAAGTATGTATTATATTTTGAATGGTTTATTTAATAATTTCTATAGTAGATTTTCTTATATATTTATTATATTTTTCAGGTATCAAGACTCTGAGGAAAATTACTTCCTGATAGTGAACATATATATATATTTACGGGAACTCAACTAGGACCAAAAATTAAAATAATCTAGGATTTTTAAAGGAAATTCTTGCTTGATTAATTATATTTTATTTATTAATTATATTATATTTTATTAATTATATTTTATTAATTATATTTTATTAAGAAATGTTTAAATCATTAATTTCTGAAAGAAGCTCGTTACGTTATAAAAGATTATTATTTGGTGATTATTGGCCATTTACATTTTGTAATTAAATAGTCAAAGTTAAATGTTATTCAATGATAATTAGAGTTTTATACAGACATATTAGGCCAATGGTATTAATGTACAGTAAAGATTTATTATAATGTTTAGAAAAATATTTATTCAAGGAAAATTTATTAATTTTGTTTCTCATGAATATAAAAAATATATATATATATTGTTAATTATTTTATTACTAATTATTATTACTGATTTTTAGAGCGTATTGTTTTAGTAACAATTATTATTCATGGGCATTAATTTTTTGTTTGACTTGGTACATTTATTTATTGTTTCATATTCTTATATGTACGTAGAATGTTAACTTTATAACTTTCCTTTTGTTATTGATGATTCTTTATAAATTTTCGTATTAATATTTTATGTGGCTCACTTTCGGAGCATTTGTTAGCATTTTTACTGTTGTTACGTCCCCAGTTCCTCAGGACTGGTCTGGAAGTCTTACTTTCCCAGTTGGACGCAATTAATCTCTCAATTTGTTTTAGGGCAACCTGCTAGGCCGGCTATACCCTGGGACGCCGAGAGATTGAAGGTCTATTGTGCTTAGAGAGGATTCTAGGTGGAGAGTGAATAAACATTCATACTAAATTTTATAAGTTTATTTTGTTTTGTTCAAAGTATATATATATTTTATTTTACAAATTTGAATATCCTTTTATTCCTCCCTCGGGTAACCGTACAATTCTGGTAGAAAGTAAGAATATTCGATGTTTATGGTTGAGATGGGTCTTTCTGGGGAAGCTAGGGAAATCTCTAAGGGCTCGAAGGGGTCTGGGTCTTCATATGCCACTGGGGAATAGCTAGGAGGACTATATAGGCTGTTTTCCTCGGAATAGTAGTTGTATAAGGGTACGGTGTCAAGATGTTGGAATGTCTCCGAGATGGAAGCAGTCTCTGGACTCTGACTCCAATCCACTGTAGGTCCGGGGATGGATGCCTGGTCGGAGTTTAGCGAGATGGTTGAACAGTTGCTTCTATCTTCGGTAATTCTTTCTACTAGATTGGAGGGAGAATATTGATTATGTGGGACTGGGATAATTTCGTGGCTTTCTTCCTCAATAGTGATTATGGGGATAGGTGACTGAGGTTCTAAGTCGATGATCTCGGGAACTGGTGCAATGATTTCATTCTCAAGAGTGATGATAGGGAAGAAGGTACGTCGCGTTTGCCTATTTCGTCTCACACGGCGTAGAATATTTCGACGGGTATTGAAGTTACCTTGTCTCACTCGGACCATCTGTCGTTTAATTAACCAATTATAAACCTGTCTATTTAGTATTTAAGACTTTGGTGATTTTGAAGTCACTTACTTTTGCGTAAAGTTGAATTTAAGAATACCCGATACCTGTTAATAAAAAAAAGAAAAAGGGAATTCCATATGAATGTTCAATTTATAATTGTTATCCCGAGTATAGTCAGATAGATGTCCCCAAAGTTGATAGAAGTATAGACCGGCAGAAATAGAAAGATTAGTATAAAAAATTTTATTGTTGGTAACGTTGACTCCCGAAAATTACCGACCGTCGGTAATGTAGATTTCTGTTTTACCGACCGATGGTAAGTTAGGTTTCTGTTTTACCGACCGATGGTTAGCGGCACTTTCTGTTTTACCGACCGATGGTAAGTTAGATTTCTGTTTTACCGACCGATGGTTAGCGTCACTTTCTGTTTTGCCGACCGATGGTAAGTTATCGACTGATTGTAAGTTATCGACCGATGGTAAGTTATCGACTGATGGTAAGTTATCGACCGATGGTAAGTTTTGATTGACGACTATTGGAAAAATTACCAACTGATGGTAAATTAGGATTATCGAGAATTTATTTGTTTGAAATGTTAATGTGTTATCTTGGTTTCAAAAAGATTCTTATTTTATTTTGATTCTCTGAAAATCGAAAGAGGATTCGAGGAAAAATCAGGAGTTTGGATACGCTGACAAGGTATCCACCTATCATACGGCTGGCTTAGTATTAACCTCGTAAAGTTAGGTTATAATTGCAAGTAGTGATAATGATTCAAATTGTTATAAACTAAGCCAGTGTATTGTCTCTAAATCCTGGGATGTATCTCGTATTTTGAAGTTAAGGCTAAATTCAATCCAAGATCAAAAGGTCAACTTCTATCATTGGGATAAATCCCTCAAGATAATTGCCTATTAATCGAAAACTGTATTTTCGCCTACTCGGACGTCGATTGACAGGAGGCCGCTTATTTTTTCTATTGCCTCACCAGCTCTAGGTTGAGAAACAACCTCTATCATGGGAATAAATTCCTCAAGATAATTATTTTTCCACCGAGCCAGACTTGGGTTCGACCTGCCGCTGCAGTTTCGCACTCGCTCACTGTCTATCGCGTCGTCTTATCAAAGAGATAAGTCCCAGATAAATTTTCCAATTGGAAATGATATTTACTAAGTTGAATAACTGGATTAAGGAATACGGGAAATCAAAGGTAAGGTTCCCGAATTGTCGCGCACTGTTTCACTGAATTTAGTTGTTAGTAGAAATTAAAGGTTAGATTAATGACAAGTGGCCGGATATTTACCAGTGTCTGAAATGTCCTAGTGTGTGAAGGCTGCTTCCCTTCACTAGGCTGATGAGTGGATGCTGCTTCCTTCCGCTGGATACCGTCTACCTCAGTGACAGTTCGGGATGGAGGTTGCAGTCCAGGAGTTTGATTGAGAAACTCAATGTTCAATAGTCACTGAATTTATTAACTGAATACACGTACAAAATCTCGGAGATATAAGTATTAACACTGTAGTAGATCGTTGGGCCAAATGCCGGAGGTAGTTGAATGTTGAAAACGTTGGGCAAAATGCCAAGTTAACACTGTAGTTGATCGTTGAATATCGTTGGGCCAAATGCCGGAGGTAGTTGAATGTTGAAGATCGTT
The DNA here is from genome assembly GCF_025532165.1 of Camponotus vicinus. Taxonomy (NCBI): domain Eukaryota; kingdom Metazoa; phylum Arthropoda; class Insecta; order Hymenoptera; family Formicidae; genus Camponotus; species Camponotus vicinus. The sequence goes on from NW_028141979.1 coordinate 11,350,480, forward strand.
GGGCCAAATGCCAGTTATTAACTGTTGAAAACGTTGGGCAAAATGCGAGGAGGACCGCTCTGCACGGGTTTATATAGTCGTCAGTCCCAGTTTTGCACACGGTCCCAATAGTAGGAGATGCGCTTCTCCGTGGAGGGAGTCGAGCAGTGATTGGTTCCCTCCTCTGCTTCTGGCTGCGCGCGCCTCGAAAGATGCGTCCGCCTCGAGGGATGTGCCGCGTTGTCAACGGGTGATTGGTTTTCTCTGACGTGATTGTTGCGCAATGATTTGGGATTGGCTCCCGCTGACGTGACGGATGCGCGCGCCTCGGAAGATGCGCGCGCCTCGGCGTGGGCGGCGCGGTCGCTCATTGGTTCCCTTCTCCGGGCTGGTTGCGCGCGCCGCTGGCACGAGCGTGGGGAAGATGCGCGCGCTGCTGGGCGTTGTCGCAGGAATTGGGCGTAGTTTGGGCGTAGTTTAATTTGTAGATGGTGGGACTCTTCAGAATTGGAGTGGGGGTGACGGAGCGGTCAGTATAGAATCGGCTATACTGGTTGCATTGTATTTTGACACATAAGTTTTATAATAATTATTAGACCATCAGAATTTCTTTGCAGTTTATATGCATATATTTTCTAATGTAGTTTTTTAAGCTCTAGCTGTAGAAATGTCAACGGAGTTTCTAGCATGCTCCGTTCGAAAGTTCATTTTTGTCTCTATGTATTATTATGGAAAATGCCTTTAAATATTGTTAATAAATTCTGACCTCATAATTATTATAATTACAATTATTTTAACATAAATATTTATCATTATGCGGTGGGATATAAGTATATAAAGACTATAAATTATTTCAGTAAATGGTGCAACAATTTTTATTCTTTGCTTTTATTTTTTAATATTTATATCTATTAGGTTCTTGAATAAAAATTATATTTATATCTATTAGGTTCTTGAATAAAAATTATTGCATGTACTTAATATTAATGTTTAACAATAAGTTAATTATTTCGTTATGTTGCGCAATGTTCTCTTGAACGGATTTTTTGTGGATTAATATATAAATGGAGGTTATTGCATACGCTTAATAACAATAAATTCATTTGTTACTTAATGATAATTAATTATTTCATCATGTTGCGTAATGTTGTGCAATAATATTCGAGCGGAATATTCCATAGTCTTAGTTTGGAATGTGATGATGACTCATAATATCGCATACGGAAAATTATATTTTAAAACTTCGTTTATAAAATTAGTAGTATTGGAGTTTTCATAATTATGTATACATGTGTCGGTCTGACTTTTTATGCTCCTTAAGGGAAAATTGTCATAAGATTTTTATTTATAGTATTTTTCGAGTTAATCTGGAATCAATGATTTTTGATATAATTTAGGCCCCGAAATAATTAGATATACATGTAGTCGGTGCCGAGACATGTTCAAAAATATATATATATGTATATAAAGTCTTTTGGTTTTTGATTTGTAAAATTTCTTGTGTATCAGGATTACATATTAATGAAAGAGGTATTCTCTTATATGTCGGTAAAGTTAGTATCATCGCTACACCAGAGATGGCGCTGCCCTCTGTCGGTAATGTGGGTACGGACAGTATTCACTGTCGGTAAGGTAGGAAATGACTTTATCCTCAGTCGGTAACGTCGGTAACTGTGTTATCATGGGTCGGTAATTTTTCTGTCGGTAACTTTTGCTCTGTCGGTAAGGTAGGAATTTATTTTACCTTCCGTCGGTAATTTTTCTGTCGGTAACTTTTACTCTGTCGGTAAGGTAGAGAACTTCCTTATCGACCGTCGGTAATTTTTCTGTCGGTAACTTTTACTCTGTCGGTAAGGTAGAGAACTTCCTTATCGACCGTCGGTTATTTTTCTGTCGGTAACTTTTACTCTCTCGGTAAAGTAGGAATTTATTTTATCGACTGTCGGTAACTTTTGTGTGGGTGATTTTGCCTATTGTCGGTAAAGTAGGTAATTTTTATGCGGATGATACTATATGTGGGCAAATACTTAAAATTATTTCTATCATTCCTAAGTGAGGACTTAAAATTATTTCTATCATTCCTAAGTGAGGTTATGTTATGTATAGCTAGCTTCTTAACAAAGAAAGATTATTTTCGGAGATATTGACAATAGTATATCGTGCGGCGGAATGATATTGATGTACTATAAGTATTGGTGATATTACATTGCGCGGTGAGATTTTATAATAAGAAATATTGGTGACAATAGATGGCGTGATGGAATTTTAATTAACAATATTAATTTATATTAACAATAATATGTTACTCGGTGAGATTAAGATTTATATGTTCGTCGGTGGAATTACAGTTTAACTATTATAGAGGCAATTTTTGCGTGTTTAAATAAAAATAAAAATTTTGTTGCGGGACGTAACACCTCCCCCCTAATGAAGACAAAATCCGATAGTTTTCAGAGGATTTTGTTTGAGGGAGTTAGATATTCTCATCTATTGTGTTCAAGCGATTCTTTAGGTTAGTGTAAGGATTTTGAATATTCACCTCTTCGGTGTTTTCTGCGTTGCTAGCTTTTGATGTCCTCGGCGGTTTAACTGGTCGAGGTTGCTGTGTGATTATTTCTGGAGGTGCGTTTGCTTCCGCGGTTGGATTGATTGTGACATTAGTTCCGTCGTTGTCCGATTGGTGTCCGTTAGTTTCCTTTGATCTCCGGGAAGGGGGTTCCTTCGCCAGATGGAGCAGCAGATTTGCGAGGGAGCTCCATACGGCTCCTAATAGATGTAGGCTACAACCATACACTGTATGCAAGGCATAACCATGGATTATAGTATCGATTAATAATTTGATTATACGAATAATCATGAATATTCCAACGAGTCCAGCGGTTGCAGATCCGAAGTTAACGAATCCTCTCCAGATTCGAGAGGCGGTGCTCTCGACTATTTTGTTTAAAGAATCTTCATTAAGTAAATTATACACTGATATTCCGTCAGTATTGACGCTGTGGCCCGTTAGTCCTCGAGCTACAGTGTTCAATAATGCTGGTTTCTCGGCAGGAAACATAATGTGGTCTCTTAATTTTTTTAGATCGACTTCGGAGTAGATTCCACTCACGGCTAGTGGTCCGGGAGTGAGATACTTCCATGTTAAAGAGGCCATAGGCTTAAATTGTTCAGGCGATACTTGTCGGACTTGAATCGTAGGTGTAAGCTGTATCCAGGTATCCTCTATGCGGTATAAGGTGGGTAGTTCCATGCTGCACTCTCGTTCATTTCCGAGCTCCGTGATAATTCTAGATTTAGGTGTTAAGAAGAAAGTATTATTTCTTATAGTAACAGGGAGTTCGGTATAGCATTTTTCAGTTCTTCTTGCCATTGCTTCCACAGGAATACATTTAACTATGTGGACGGCTTCTCCTGCAGTGACGGCCATGTATCCAGGGCCTTTCATCAGCCGGTAGGCGAATTCATCTGGTTGGAGAGCGGCGAAAGATAAAGCATTTGTTATTACTTGTCTTTCTAGTTCGCATTTTTGAGAAATGACGTTATTATATAGGGATGTCATTTGCTGTTTGACGTGTTTTTCGATGTATACGAATTTGGAATTCATATATGTAAAAATGTCTAAATTATTAACGGCGATGGTTCCTTGTTTCGCGAACGTATTTCCTGGCTTTACTTCTAGGATGAATAATTTCGGATGTTCCGTGCATAGCAGTGTGTATCCACACAGGGGAAGTTCCTTAGTCTTCATAAGAGCAAAGGTAATTTCTTGAGTTACTAGGCTGTATATTACTGGAGAATCGGAGTGAGAGCTGTCTTCGAAGATTTTGTTTGCTGGTCCTTCATAAAGGACATCGTATCGTTGAAAATTACATGTATCCGTAGGTACGGGTTTCCAGTAAGTATATCCATCGTCGGCGTCTAGACAAGAGCCGGCAGCAAGATTGCATACCGTTCCTGATCTTAATTTAATTTTTCCAGTATTTATTTGCACTGGTACGTAGGCTGATTTCAAAGTAATTTTTACAGCGGCTTGGACAACTACATTGTCCCAGGTTCCATATGGATCGGAATATTGTGCTCCTTTACAATATCCGTCGACTTGCAATCGTCCTCTAAGGGTGACACTTCGGTACGTCGTTTGATTAACCTTGATCCCAAGGATTAAAACGTATTCGGCGAGTGTTATACTTCCGTCTTGAAACATACGCAAGTACTGGGAATGTCCGGTTTCATGGACATAGTCGGCTTTTCCGTTGTGAACGGCTGAGATGTGTGAGTGCATTCCGCAATGGAAAATAGTTCTTGAAATTTCGATCTTGCATTGAATAACTTCAGTATGACTGTAGTCAGATAGTTGTAACAATTGGATATGGACACTAGATGTATTTGGCTTTCGAATTTTTAAGTCACATTCGCCAACGTCAAGAAGAGAGACTGTAGTGACGTTGAGGTTTTGTCCTCCGCAGTCGAATCCAATTAAAGCGGATGCTTCACTTAGCAAGATTATTAGGATAAGGGACGTCATTATGTCTGAAATAATGATCCCTGGCATAAGATATATGTATATATGTATTCTTAAAATTATATGATTACATGAGTAATAACTAGTACTTATGATTACTGCTAGAGTATATGGAATATATATGTGTATTCATTTGCGGTGAGATTATTGTTTTAATATAATACACCGCTGCCACTAAAATTTTATTATTTTTCCTTAAGCGTTAGATTTCCCACTAAAGTTATTTAGTTTTATATGTATATATGTATTTGCGGTGGGATATATATATATATTATTTTTTTTTTTTTTTTTATCGTGGTGGGATTATTTCTTTAAATTAGCTGCCACCAAAATATTTTATTTGTATTAATATATATATATATATATATATATATATATATATATTAATTTTTCATTACTATTATTCTATTTTTCCCGAGTCATACACGTATATACTCTAAATGGTTAATTATATTATTTTTAAATATGTACGCTGCCACCAAAGTAATTAATATGTATTTGTTATACAATTATATACGACTGATCCGTTTTTTTCTCTAAATATGGTATATATGAGTGTATATAATAAAGGCTTATTCAAATGGAGGTAAGCATTATGCATGCTTTAATATTAATGTTAAGACTCTTATAGTGATTCTATGCGATTTACTAGATCGTCTCTAGTTTCTAAGTCAAGATTTGCTTCAGGAACGCTATATTCGATTCTCAGAGTTTGTGAATTTACGATTAGAGCTACTAATCGTTTACAATTTTCTTTCTCTCCAGATACGTGTTGGAGGAATTGGTAATATGCGCGTGTACAAGTTGAGCATTCTATAAGTGGTTTATTCTGATAGCATTTCCCTCCGCATATCTGACAGGCGATTTTTGGCACATTTCCAAAATGGAATGCATGTAGATATTGCGTTAAGACCTTATTATAAATTCGTGGCTTATAACATTTGGCGCAAATTATGTAAGGGTCTTCGGAACCCATGACATCGTGTGTTAAAGTTATAGTACATTTTATGTTTAAGCTATTGAACAAAGTATTGTCGAGCAGTGGGTGGACTGATGTCTTGGCCTTAATTGGTAGACACATCTTTGAATTCAGGAAATTTGACCCTGATTATGTGTTCTGCAATAGGCGAAGGCATTTATGTCATTTATGTTCCTCCCACGTTTTCTTTCAATTATAGCTCTTTCGAAATAAGTATAGACGCATTCAGAACAGTTAAAGATAGAGCGAGTAGTTTCGAGAGTAGTATTGCAGAATTCGCATGCAGCGAAGTTAAGATTGCCAGAGGTAATCCAATGGCAGACTGTTAAGGAGGCTTGGCCTCTGAGTCGGCTGAGTCTATGACAAGAACAGCACATGCGTATTACACGAGATTCTACAAGTCTTTTATAAAATATAATCTTTTTACATTTTGCCTCATGGATTTTAGGAAAATGAATTAGGAAGCCATGAATCAAATGATTACAAGTGGTGCTGCTTGGAGTTTCCATCGTGATGACAGAATTTTGGTTCTTGAATTTTAATTTTGTTCTCTATTTTCTTTGTCACTGTTTTCGTGTTCGCGTTCCTCCTGTATATAATTTAGAAAACACTGCTCAGTGCAGGTGGTAATAGGAGTTATACGGCATACTTTCGTCGTGCATATGCAACATTCGAATTCGCGAAAATCGTTCAAAGGGCAGAATTGAGATATACTGTGGTATTTGATTTGAACAAGACGATGAGTACAGATGTCGCGATCTTTGCACGTACGGCAAAAATATAAATTTTCTTTCTGGCAAAGATATCCGTTCCATTCCTCATGTACTACATGAGCCAATGTATCTGTGTTAATTTCGGATTGCATGTTCTTACGATTCGGGGGTTCTTTCTTCACTTATGGAAACGGTTGGAGGTTGTGTATCCCGAAATATTCTAGCTATATTTCTTATGCAAGTGGGGCAAGTGGCTAAAGGCCTTATGATAGATATAGGTCTGTAGCAATGAGCACAGAGTGTCTGTATTGCATGGGGTGCAATGGATATTATGTGGGAATTTATGGGTAGGTAGAATCGTTGGGTAATAGGAGTATAGAGTAAACAGTAGCAAGGACAACAATAATGGTTATGGTTATGGATGTGGAGATACCCGTGTAATTTTATACATGCGGCATTAGGTATTTGTCGAGACATCACAAATAGTAGAAAGGAAGTATATAGATAGTATTTCAGTAAGATCTCTGATGCAAATAGAACATTGATGTATAGGGCTCAGAGTGGTTAGGTTTCGTAAGCAGTTGGCGCAACGGTATTCCACGTGGAATGGTCCAATGAAGAAATAGTGAACAAAGAATTGAGGAAGCTGAGTAATTAGTAGAGATAATTGTATCTCGATATAGCAGGGCTCACAGAAGTATGTATTGAAGTATGGATCTCGGTATCCTTGAGTTATCGCGCAACAAAAGACACCGGACATTCTTTCGATATGTCCTATAGCGCAGGAGTTCTGTCGTAGACATTTACGACTATGGGGTATGTATAATCGGTATGAGTCGAAGTCTCTTCTAGTGTTTGTAGTAATTTAGTAGCTGTTGCGACACAGGGAATGCAATTAATTATATCTTGAGTTTCTATTACCACTATACCGCAAGTTATGCAGTATTCTTCTTTAACTAGATGACTATTTACGAAAAAATGTCTATGAATTTTCTAGTAATTTTCCCGGATTATCGCGGTGTGAGTTTGATCGTAACACCGGTCACAAAAATTAGTGTCATCCTCGAGGCAGATTGCCCCGTGGACATGAGTGCAGTGAGCGAATAGGAATGAATCCCTGATTCGATGTACCTGCTGGATATTTGGCTGCGGCCGAATCGGCTGTCGGTGCCAAAGCATCTGAAATAAAAAGAGAAATTATCATTAATGTTTCATCCGGGTTTAGAATGTGCGAGCTTCACTTTGTCAACGTGAACAATTCGAGTTTGATTTCCGATTTTGAGTTTGACGTTGCTGGGAGGTAATAATTCAAGTACCTCATGGGGACCCGTATATTGGTCGGCGAATTTTCCTTTACGCGGTTCTTTTAATAAATAAACTAACGTTCCTTGTTCAAGAGCTCGAGGGTTTATATTTCGATCATAATATCTCTTGCTTCTCTCTTTAGCTTGTACTAGATTTGAATGAGCTTGAGCTTGCAGATCTCTTATTTTATTAAAGAGGTTCGTGATATATTCATGGTAAGTAGGTTCGGTATTTTCTTCGATGATAGGATGTGCAGAGGGTAGTCGAGCTATTCGCCCGAAAACCAATTCGTAGGGTGAATATCTAGTTCCTTCGTGTACGCTAGTGTTGTATGAAAACATTGCGAGTTTAATATATTCGTCCCAATTAGCTTCTCTATTTATTTGTGTCTTTAGGTACTCTGTTAGTACATGATGTGAGCGTTCTAGTGATCCATTTGACTGAGGGTGATAAGCTGTGGTCTTAAAATGTTGTATGCCAAACTTCTTCGTTAGTTGTCTCATTAGAGCTGATAAAAAGTTAGTTCCCTGGTCCGTTAATATGGCACGAGGGGCTCCGTATATGCAAATAAATTCCTTGGTAAAAGCGTCAGCTATTGTTAAAGATGTGGCTTCTTGTAGAGGTGATGCCACGGAATATTTCGTTAGTAAATCTTGCATAGTTAATATGTATTGATGATTGTTATCCGTGATGGGCAAAGGTCCCATAATATCTAATGAAACCTTGTCGAAAGCCATTTCAGGCGTATCAGTAATAACCATTGGTTGCTTTGTTTTAACTCTAGTTAATTTCTTTAGTTGACATTCACGGCAAGTCCTTATAAAATCTTGAATATCTTTCTTCATTGTCTTCCAACAATATCGAGAACGGATGCGGTTAAATGTTTTTGTCACTCCTTTATGTCCGCCATGCGCAGAGGCATGGTTTTCTAAAATGAGAGAGAGTCGTTGTTCCATTTCGGGGGTTTGTATAAGATTTAGGCATATAGTAATTTTGATAGGTAGTTCTTGGAGATGTTTTTTAAATTGGTTAATTATGTAGGACCATGGCAAATCGTCGAAACGGTCGGTTTTGCTAAGACTGAAAGATGATAGATCGAGTTCAGTAATGACGTCTACTAAAGATTTCAAACAGTTTTTAAGGTTTTGAGCTTCTATTAAAATACGATTGTTTAATTTTATAGGGAGAGCGATAAGCGTGTTGGATTCTACTGTACGAATTCTGGCTCTTTCGAATGTTAATTCTTCGTAATTAGGAAGCAAGTTGGCTTCTTGATATTGTTTGGCTCCATTATCGTAAGGAGTACCATCTTGGTAAAGAAATATTACATGATTATCTTTTTGCTTTAATAGGCTTTCTCGTACTTCTCGGACTTGAGCTTGGCTCCATGGCGGTGGCTCTGGAGGTTTCGGTTGGTGAGGTATAATATTCGAATCTATTATTTCAGTATAATCGGACTCAGTACTTTCGTCGGAATCTGTTACTTCTTCGATGATAACTTGACTGTCGTCGTGATCTTCAGAGTTGATGTCGGAGTTTTCTAATTCTTGCTGCTGTATGGGGGTAAAGGTTCTTGTAGCTTGAACGATTCTTTTATTCTTTTGATTTAATTTCTGTTTTCTGGAGATGTCTGGAGGTTGAGGCGAGAAAATAGATTCATCGGAAGAATATTCGTCAACAATGAATAAAGGTACGGCTATGTTGACAGCAGGATTTCTAGATAAAGCGTCGGCGTTATTATTTAAAGTTCCTTTTTTATATTTTATTTCGTATTGGTATTCGGATAGTTTCATCCGCCATTTCCATAATCGCGAAGAAGGGTCCTTAATGGAATGTAGCCACACTAAAGGCTTGTGATCCGTGATAATTGTAAAAGTTCTGCCATATAAATATGGTCGAAAGTGGTTTACACAGTAAATAATTGCAAGGCATTCTTTTTCAATCGTAGAATAATTTTGTTCTGCTGTATTCAAAACGCGTGAAGTATAAGCTATGGGCAAATCTTTTCCAATTTCTCCTTGACTAAGTACGCCTCCGACGGCATATCCAGAAGCGTCGGTGGTTAATATAAAAGGTTGATTAAAATCCGGATATTGCAATATAGGTTTGGAACATAATGAATGCTGTAATTTATTAAATGCTTCTGCTTGATTTTCTTTCCATTCAAATTTCTTATTCTTTTTCAAAAGATCTGTTAATGGCTTGGCGGTTTTGGAGAAATTCGGTATGAATCTTCGATAATATCCAGCTAATCCTAAGAACTGCTTAATGTTTTTGGGGTTTCTTGGCGTAGGAAATTTCATAATGGCTTTTACTTTTGCAGGATCGGGTCTGACTCCGTCAGCTCCGATTATATGTCCTAAATACATGACTTCTTGTCGTAGGAATTCGCATTTATCAGGTTGCAGCTTTAAGTTTGCTGTTCTCAATCTTTCCATTAATCTTTCGAATTTGACTTCGTGTTCCTTTAGAGATCTTGCATATATAACGATGTCATCCATGTAAACGAATAATTCGTTTCCTTGTAAACCAGAGAGCACGTTATCCATCAATCTTTGAAATGTTGCGGGTGCGTTCTTTAATCCAAACGGCATTCTTTTAAACTGGTAGTGTCCATAAGGTGTGGAAAAAGCAGTCTTATGAGCATCTTTTGATGACATAGGAATCTGATGAAATCCTGACGCTAAGTCTAATACAGAGAAATATTTAGCGGACCCGAGTTGATCGAGTATATCTGTTATGTTCGGCAAAGGATAAGCGTCTCCTATGGTTTTTTCATTAAGATTACGGTAGTCGATGACCATTCGCCATCGTTTGTTTCCTAGAGAGTCTGGTTTTTTAGGAACAATCCAAAGTGGAGAGTTATAAGGTGAGGTTGATGCTTCGATTAAGTCTGAAGATAATAATTCGGTTACTTGTTTATCGATCTCTTCTTTATGTACAGGGGGAAACCTGTATTGTTTTGTGTGGACTGGTACTTCATTAATAGTAGGGACATAGTGTTGCGCGGCATTAGTAGCTTGAAGATGTTCACCAGTAATATGAAATCTATCGGCGTGCTTGTATACTAGAGACTGTATGTTTGCTGACTCCTCGGAGTTCAGATGTTCTAGTCGAAGAAGGTTTATAACGTCAGTAGCTCTTTCAGTAGATTGGGGCAATGCTTGATTAAAATAAATAGGATTGTCGATGGCATTAGAGAATTTCCCTCGGGTTTCTTCTAATCCAACGGAGTTAGTAGCTGATACGTCTGGCTCACAGACGTCAAAATCTTGTAGTTGAATAACGGGGATATTGAAAATGAATTCTTCCTCGGAAGTGTTAAAGATAGGCATGTATGCCTTCCCGTTATTATTAGTAACGATTGCTTGCCCATAATAGATGCCTTCGGCTAGAGTATGACGTGGCACATAACCGACTGGTTGATGACTTGAGATTGGAAAAGAGCAAGGGGTAACGCTCCTTCCTTTAAGAAGTATAGAATTTGAGTTTAGAAAAGGAATTCTTTCATCCTCGTGTTGAATAAAATTATTTTTGTAATCTATAGTAACGGCTCGTTCCCTCAGGAACTCGTTGCCTAAGATCCCATCCTGTGGGAATGCGATTGAGTCAGAGATTACATAGAATTCGGACGTTCTGCCGAGTATCGTCATAAAAATGACGCCTAAAGTAACGACGGTTTCAGAGGCAATCCCTTGCAAGCAGAGGGGATTGGTTGTATCAAGATTAACGTATGGTTTCAGGCATCCTTCCTTAATAAGGTTTAAACCGGATCCTGAATCAATCATAAATCTGCATTCTTTTGCCAAATCTGGAGAAGCTAATGTAATCGTAGGTAAATCCGTAGGATGCTGATTGCTATTCAATTGGCAGATCCGGAGGCTTGCACTGTTGCTTCCGGGGGGACTGTGGCGCTTGGTTTTCCTTGTATGATATAAGTCTGGCGCCCTTGTTGCTGATCGTTCCGACGGACGCCGGGATTTATCGGAACGCCTTGAGCGTTTCCCGAATTTACTGGTTGCTGTATTCTTTCTTGAGCTCGTCTCCAGGCTAGTTTTCGGCATTCTTGTATCAGGTGGCCTGGAGTTTTACAATAACGGCAAATCTTTGTTTGATAATTCTGCGGAGATTGTCCAGTGGGTATTGCTGGTCTTGAGAATGTCGGAAGAGCTGGTGGTAATGTAGTTGTATTCCCATTACCCGGTTTAGATTGTTTATTAGTGTTGTTAGCTACAGGAAATTGGCGAGAAGTGTTGTTATAATTATTAGGTCGATCTGCACGTGGTTGGAAATTCGGACGGAACACGGTTCGTTTCCGTATGTTCTCTGCTTCTATAGTTTTTGATAATTGGATGGCAGTGCTTATTCCATCTTTGAGAGTATGCGGATGTTCCAACTTGACTCTTACTAGCAGATCAGATGGAAGTCCGTTAATGAAACTGTGTAATGTAGTTATCTCGATTGCATCTTTTAATCTTTCATCTATATGTCCAGTATAGTCTGTTTCTCCATCGACGATTGCAGCACGTAATTCTTGTACTCTTCCAATATAATCGAAAATATCTTCGTTGTGCTTCATGTATACATTTGCCAATTCTCCTCTATATTGGTCTACCGATTTATTCGGTCCAAATATAAGCTTCAATCTTTGTGTTAATTCAAAAACAGTATGATATTCAGATCCTTCTACTGCAGAGTAAGCGTGTCCTTGTAATTTATTCATTATTAGTTGGACTAAGAAATATTCATGATACTGCGGTATTAATTCAAGAGCGCGTTCGCAGATTTTACTAAAATGGAAAACGGACATTTTATGTCCATCGAATTTAGGAATCGTGTCGATAGCATCTTTAAGTCGTATGGGGGATGGTTGATCCATCACATCAAATTTATGCGGAGAAAGTTGCGGAGTCGTTTGTGTTTCGGGCCTATCATGCCTTGTGTCTTGAGTGGAATTTTCCAAGTTTGTAATCCTTGAATTAATTCTTTCAATTTGATCAGCTATCTTATGCATCGATGATATTAATTGTTCCATGCCTGTGGAGTCTTCGGTAAATTCTCTTTGTTCTAATTCTTCTTGAGCTCTTCTAAGACGCTCTTGTTTAACTTGTAGATCCTCTGACTGTTCTTTTAATAATTGTTCTTTCTCGTGCATCTTCTTCATTATGATTTCAATTTCTTCTGGGCTATATTGTTTTTTCGTAGCTCCTGTGGTTACGGAGCTTGCAGAACTTGAGCGGGTTTGCATGATTACGTTGAAAATTGTTTATTCTTATCCACTGAATCTCTCAAAAGCACAGATCCTTCGGCAGATCCCACCGCTGCCACCAAAAATTATGTTTTCTGTTACGTCCCCAGTTCCTCAGGACTGGTCTGGAAGTCTTACTTTCCCAGTTGGACGCAATTAATCTCTCAATTTGTTTTAGGGCAACCTGCTAGGCCGGCTATACCCTGGGACGCCGAGAGATTGAAGGTCTATTGTGCTTAGAGAGGATTCTAGGTGGAGAGTGAATAAACATTCATACTAAATTTTATAAGTTTATTTTGTTTTGTTCAAAGTATATATATATTTTATTTTACAAATTTGAATATCCTTTTATTCCTCCCTCGGGTAACCGTACAATTCTGGTAGAAAGTAAGAATATTCGATGTTTATGGTTGAGATGGGTCTTTCTGGGGAAGCTAGGGAAATCTCTAAGGGCTCGAAGGGGTCTGGGTCTTCATATGCCACTGGGGAATAGCTAGGAGGACTATATAGGCTGTTTTCCTCGGAATAGTAGTTGTATAAGGGTACGGTGTCAAGATGTTGGAATGTCTCCGAGATGGAAGCAGTCTCTGGACTCTGACTCCAATCCACTGTAGGTCCGGGGATGGATGCCTGGTCGGAGTTTAGCGAGATGGTTGAACAGTTGCTTCTATCTTCGGTAATTCTTTCTACTAGATTGGAGGGAGAATATTGATTATGTGGGACTGGGATAATTTCGTGGCTTTCTTCCTCAATAGTGATTATGGGGATAGGTGACTGAGGTTCTAAGTCGATGATCTCGGGAACTGGTGCAATGATTTCATTCTCAAGAGTGATGATAGGGAAGAAGGTACGTCGCGTTTGCCTATTTCGTCTCACACGGCGTAGAATATTTCGACGGGTATTGAAGTTACCTTGTCTCACTCGGACCATCTGTCGTTTAATTAACCAATTATAAACCTGTCTATTTAGTATTTAAGACTTTGGTGATTTTGAAGTCACTTACTTTTGCGTAAAGTTGAATTTAAGAATACCCGATACCTGTTAATAAAAAAAAGAAAAAGGGAATTCCATATGAATGTTCAATTTATAATTGTTATCCCGAGTATAGTCAGATAGATGTCCCCAAAGTTGATAGAAGTATAGACCGGCAGAAATAGAAAGATTAGTATAAAAAATTTTATTGTTGGTAACGTTGACTCCCGAAAATTACCGACCGTCGGTAATGTAGATTTCTGTTTTACCGACCGATGGTAAGTTAGGTTTCTGTTTTACCGACCGATGGTTAGCGGCACTTTCTGTTTTACCGACCGATGGTAAGTTAGATTTCTGTTTTACCGACCGATGGTTAGCGTCACTTTCTGTTTTGCCGACCGATGGTAAGTTATCGACTGATGGTAAGTTATCGACCGATGGTAAGTTATCGACTGATGGTAAGTTATCGACCGATGGTAAGTTTTGATTGACGACTATTGGAAAAATTACCAACTGATGGTAAATTAGGATTATCGAGAATTTATTTGTTTGAAATGTTAATGTGTTATCTTGGTTTCAAAAAGATTCTTATTTTATTTTGATTCTCTGAAAATCGAAAGAGGATTCGAGGAAAAATCAGGAGTTTGGATACGCTGACAAGGTATCCACCTATCATACGGCTGGCTTAGTATTAACCTCGTAAAGTTAGGTTATAATTGCAAGTAGTGATAATGATTCAAATTGTTATAAACTAAGCCAGTGTATTGTCTCTAAATCCTGGGATGTATCTCGTATTTTGAAGTTAAGGCTAAATTCAATCCAAGATCAAAAGGTCAACTTCTATCATTGGGATAAATCCCTCAAGATAATTGCCTATTAATCGAAAACTGTATTTTCGCCTACTCGGACGTCGATTGACAGGAGGCCGCTTATTTTTTCTATTGCCTCACCAGCTCTAGGTTGAGAAACAACCTCTATCATGGGAATAAATTCCTCAAGATAATTATTTTTCCACCGAGCCAGACTTGGGTTCGACCTGCCGCTGCAGTTTCGCACTCGCTCACTGTCTATCGCGTCGTCTTATCAAAGAGATAAGTCCCAGATAAATTTTCCAATTGGAAATGATATTTACTAAGTTGAATAACTGGATTAAGGAATACGGGAAATCAAAGGTAAGGTTCCCGAATTGTCGCGCACTGTTTCACTGAATTTAGTTGTTAGTAGAAATTAAAGGTTAGATTAATGACAAGTGGCCGGATATTTACCAGTGTCTGAAATGTCCTAGTGTGTGAAGGCTGCTTCCCTTCACTAGGCTGATGAGTGGATGCTGCTTCCTTCCGCTGGATACCGTCTACCTCAGTGACAGTTCGGGATGGAGGTTGCAGTCCAGGAGTTTGATTGAGAAACTCAATGTTCAATAGTCACTGAATTTATTAACTGAATACACGTACAAAATCTCGGAGATATAAGTATTAACACTGTAGTAGATCGTTGGGCCAAATGCCGGAGGTAGTTGAATGTTGAAAACGTTGGGCAAAATGCCAAGTTAACACTGTAGTTGATCGTTGAATATCGTTGGGCCAAATGCCGGAGGTAGTTGAATGTTGAAGATCGTTGGGCCAAATGCCAGTTATTAACTGTTGAAAACGTTGGGCAAAATGCGAGGAGGACCGCTCTGCACGGGTTTATATAGTCGTCAGTCCCAGTTTTGCACACGGTCCCAATAGTAGGAGATGCGCTTCTCCGTGGAGGGAGTCGAGCAGTGATTGGTTCCCTCCTCTGCTTCTGGCTGCGCGCGCCTCGAAAGATGCGTCCGCCTCGAGGGATGTGCCGCGTTGTCAACGGGTGATTGGTTTTCTCTGACGTGATTGTTGCGCAATGATTTGGGATTGGCTCCCGCTGACGTGACGGATGCGCGCGCCTCGGAAGATGCGCGCGCCTCGGCGTGGGCGGCGCGGTCGCTCATTGGTTCCCTTCTCCGGGCTGGTTGCGCGCGCCGCTGGCACGAGCGTGGGGAAGATGCGCGCGCTGCTGGGCGTTGTCGCAGGAATTGGGCGTAGTTTGGGCGTAGTTTAATTTGTAGATGGTGGGACTCTTCAGAATTGGAGTGGGGGTGACGGAGCGGTCAGTATAGAATCGGCTATACTGGTTGCATTGTATTTTGACACATAAGTTTTATAATAATTATTAGACCATCAGAATTTCTTTGCAGTTTATATGCATATATTTTCTAATGTAGTTTTTTAAGCTCTAGCTGTAGAAATGTCAACGGAGTTTCTAGCATGCTCCGTTCGAAAGTTCATTTTTGTCTCTATGTATTATTATGGAAAATGCCTTTAAATATTGTTAATAAATTCTGACCTCATAATTATTATAATTACAATTATTTTAACATAAATATTTATCATTATGCGGTGGGATATAAGTATATAAAGACTATAAATTATTTCAGTAAATGGTGCAACAATTTTTATTCTTTGCTTTTATTTTTTAATATTTATATCTATTAGGTTCTTGAATAAAAATTATATTTATATCTATTAGGTTCTTGAATAAAAATTATTGCATGTACTTAATATTAATGTTTAACAATAAGTTAATTATTTCGTTATGTTGCGCAATGTTCTCTTGAACGGATTTTTTGTGGATTAATATATAAATGGAGGTTATTGCATACGCTTAATAACAATAAATTCATTTGTTACTTAATGATAATTAATTATTTCATCATGTTGCGTAATGTTGTGCAATAATATTCGAGCGGAATATTCCATAGTCTTAGTTTGGAATGTGATGATGACTCATAATATCGCATACGGAAAATTATATTTTAAAACTTCGTTTATAAAATTAGTAGTATTGGAGTTTTCATAATTATGTATACATGTGTCGGTCTGACTTTTTATGCTCCTTAAGGGAAAATTGTCATAAGATTTTTATTTATAGTATTTTTCGAGTTAATCTGGAATCAATGATTTTTGATATAATTTAGGCCCCGAAATAATTAGATATACATGTAGTCGGTGCCGAGACATGTTCAAAAATATATATATATGTATATAAAGTCTTTTGGTTTTTGATTTGTAAAATTTCTTGTGTATCAGGATTACATATTAATGAAAGAGGTATTCTCTTATATGTCGGTAAAGTTAGTATCATCGCTACACCAGAGATGGCGCTGCCCTCTGTCGGTAATGTGGGTACGGACAGTATTCACTGTCGGTAAGGTAGGAAATGACTTTATCCTCAGTCGGTAACGTCGGTAACTGTGTTATCATGGGTCGGTAATTTTTCTGTCGGTAACTTTTGCTCTGTCGGTAAGGTAGGAATTTATTTTACCTTCCGTCGGTAATTTTTCTGTCGGTAACTTTTACTCTGTCGGTAAGGTAGAGAACTTCCTTATCGACCGTCGGTAATTTTTCTGTCGGTAACTTTTACTCTGTCGGTAAGGTAGAGAACTTCCTTATCGACCGTCGGTTATTTTTCTGTCGGTAACTTTTGCTCTGTCGGTAAGGTAGGAATTTATTTTACCTTCCGTCGGTAATTTTTCTGTCGGTAACTTTTACTCTGTCGGTAAGGTAGAGAACTTCCTTATCGACCGTCGGTAATTTTTCTGTCGGTAACTTTTACTCTGTCGGTAAGGTAGAGAACTTCCTTATCGACCGTCGGTTATTTTTCTGTCGGTAACTTTTACTCTGTCGGTAAAGTAGGAATTTATTTTATCGACTGTCGGTAACTTTTGTGTGGGTGATTTTGCCTATTGTCGGTAAAGTAGGTAATTTTTATGCGGATGATACTATATGTGGGCAAATACTTAAAATTATTTCTATCATTCCTAAGTGAGGACTTAAAATTATTTCTATCATTCCTAAGTGAGGTTATGTTATGTATAGCTAGCTTCTTAACAAAGAAAGATTATTTTCGGAGATATTGACAATAGTATATCGTGCGGCGGAATGATATTGATGTACTATAAGTATTGGTGATATTACATTGCGCGGTGAGATTTTATAATAAGAAATATTGGTGACAATAGATGGCGTGATGGAATTTTAATTAACAATATTAATTTATATTAACAATAATATGTTACTCGGTGAGATTAAGATTTATATGTTCGTCGGTGGAATTACAGTTTAACTATTATAGAGGCAATTTTTGCGTGTTTAAATAAAAATAAAAATTTTGTTGCGGGACGTAACACTGTAGATATTTATTACAAAATATTAATTAGTTATTTGATTTTCAGGTTTCAAAATTTATAATCGCTGCATCTCTTTTATGACAACCGAACATACTGTTTATTATACGCATGGGCTCACGAAATCATTTATTAATAGAATTTAGGTGCGTATCGTTTGATAAAATATTTTGATTTATGCCTTTTCCTTTGTAGTAAGCGCGTATACACGCATAGGGATATCTTTTTTTGGTTATATGTGATAACTGAATAATATGAATATTGAGTGAATATCTATATATATATTGGTTACATATAGTATAAAGTGGATTTATAGTGATTATATATAATTACAAGTAAAGATTATATAAGATACGAAATTCTTTATACTATTCTTCGAAACAAATTATATTTTATTCGTTAAGAATTATTTAAATCATTTTCTTTTTAAAAGAAGCTTGTTATTTTACAAAGGATTGTTATTTAGTCGTTACTGGTCATCTGTTTTTACGTTTTAATTTTATAATTAAATAATCAAAGTAAATATATTTATTATTTGATAATAATTAAACTTTTATATATATATATATGTGTTTTTCATTGTTTATTGATTTATGTCTTTATTTGTCTAAATACTAATTAATTATATTATTTTCAGGTTTCGGGATTTATGGCTATAGAAATTTTCCCATGCCAATTTTACCAGAAGAATGTAAAGGAACGCACAAGAGGCTATAAGACCAGTTACCGACGGATTTGTTCGTATACCAATTTATACGAAGTCTTGTTGCAAATGATTTGCTAAGAGTTTTCCTTGATAATAAAATTTCGAATAAATTTCTTTTCTTAGTAAGGTTAGTTATTAAGATTAATATCATTATATACGACCAGTTCCAGTACTGCTAATTCATTGTAATATCTTTCTGGCTATATACCACATCAATCAATGTATTGTATTAATATGAGATTATGGCGAATATATATATAAATATATATATATATATATATACAGTATTTTGCTATTGATTTATGAAATTTCATAAGCGATTTTAAGGTGATTGTGTGGGGCTTTTGCAGCTTTATTAAAATTGCATAAATAATAATTATGTATATATTGAAATTCTTTTACGATTATTATAAATGACTGTTTCAAAGAGCCTATTACTTTTTCTTGATTGATCGATGTGTATAAGTCCAGCTTTCGGTTAGTACTGGTGGTTACTAGTATTTTGACTACATGAGAACTGATTATTATTGAATTGATGTATATATATATTGATTATATATAATATTATGACGCAAATATATAGTAATTATATATAGTATCGCGCAAAGATTATATAGGATGAGAGAATAAGTAGGGATTATACTTTTATAAGTAAGATTTTAAATTTTTTGTTGCGGGACGTAACACCTCCCCCCTAATAAGAACAAAATCCGATTGTTTTCGGAGGATTTTGGTCTAGGGAGATTAAATATTTTCATCTAGGGTGTTTAAGCGGTCTCTTAGGTTTGTATATGATATAGGTATATTTACGTTTTTGGTGATTTCTTCGTGGCAAGGTTTCATTGTCCTTGGAGGTTTGGCTGGTGGAGGTTGTTGAGTAATTACTTCCGCAGGTGCAGTGGGATCAATGTTGGAGGTTTGCATGGTTGTCCCTCCGCCAGGTGATTGATTGTCTCGGTTATCGTCTCCAGATTTCCTAGAAGATTCTCGTGCCAGATGGAGCAGTAAATTTGCGAGGGAGCTCCATAAAGCTCCGAGTAGATGAAGGCTGCAACCATACACAGTGTGAAGAGCGTATCCATGAATGACTGTGTCAATGACTAATTTTACTAGGCGAATAATCATGAATATTCCGACGAGTCCTGCGGTTGCTGATCCAAAATTCACGAATCCCTTCCAGATTCGCGAGGCTGTACTTTCGACAATTTTATTTAAAGAATTTTCATCCAGCAAGTTGTACACTGAGATTCCTTCAGTGTTCATGGAATGGCCAGTTAGTCCTCTAGCAACGGCATTGAGTAAAGCTGGCTTTTCGGCTGGGAACATTATGTGATTTCGTAATTTCTCCAGATCTGTATCAGAATATATTCCGCTTACGGCCAAAGGTCCCGGTGTGAGATATCTCCAGGTTAAGGCAGTCATGGGTTTTAGCTGTTGAGGTGGCAGTTGTCTAACTTGAATGTTAGGTGTAAGTTGCACCCATGTATCTTCGATTCGATACAAAGTAGGAAGTTCTAAACTGCATTCTCGTTCGTTGCCAATTTTGGTGATAATTCTTGACTTTGGTGTAAGGAAAAAGGAATGATTTCGTACAGAAATGGGAAGTTCGGTATAACACTCTCCAGTTTTTCTTACCATCACTTCAACAGGGATACATTTAATTATTTGTACTGCTTCTCCTGTTGTAACGGCCATGTATCCTGGCCCTTTCATGAGCTGATAGGCAAATTCGTCTGGTTGGAGTGTAGCAAAAGATAAGGCATTAGTAATTACTTGTCTTTCTAACTCGCATTTTTGCGAAATGACGTTGTTATAGAGAGACGTCATCTGTTGTTTGACATGTTTTTCTATATACACGAACTTGGAGTTCATGTATGTAAAGATGTCAAGATTATTGACAGGAATAGTTTTCCGACTAGCAAATGTATTGCCAGGTTTAGCTTCAAGAATGAATAATTTCGGGTGTTCCGTGCACAGGAGAGTATAACCACATAGAGGTATTTCCTTGGTTTTCATAAGGGCGAAAGTGATTTCCTGAGTCACAAGACTATAGATGATTGGGGTATCTGTCTTGGAGATGTCTTCAGAAATTTTGTTTGCAGGTCCTTCGTAGAGGACATCATATTGTTGAAAATTACAAGTATCCGTAGGCATAGGTTTCCAGTAGGTGTATCCGTCGTCAGCGTCTAAACAGTAGCTGTCAACGAGTTTACACACTGTTCCAGATTTTAATTTAATTCTTCCCGTATTCAATTGTACGGGAACGTAGGAAGATTTTAGTGATATTTTCACAGCAGCTTGGACGACTACGTCGTCCCATGTTCCGTATGGATCGTTGTACTGGGATCCCTTGCAGTATCCGTCAACTTGTACGCGGCCCACCAAGGTGATACTTCGATAGGTCGTCTGATTTGCTTTTATGCCAGCGACAAGGGTGTTGTCTCCCAAGGAAATAGTTCCGTCTTGAAACATCCTTAGGCACTGAGTGTATCCAGTCTCATGCACATAATCGGCTCTTCCATTGTGAACAGCAGATATATGTGAATGCATGCCACAATGATATATATTTCGGGATATTTCAACCTTGCACTGTATGACTTCTGTATAACTGTAGTCGGATAGTTGTAGTAGCTGAATATGAACATCTGTGGTGTTGGGTTGTCGTATGTTCAGATCGCATTCGCCAACATCAAGGAGAGAGACGGCTGTTACGTTGAGGTGTTGTCCTCCGCAATCAAATCCGATTAAGGCGGCAGTTTTACTTAAGAAGATTACTAGGATTAGGGGCGTCATGATGGTCTGAAATGATTACAATTTTGATGTACGTGTAGATGTCTATATTACATTTTGTGTTACATGATTGATGGTACAATGTTCGTGAAAGTTTGATTACGAATAATTGTCGCAGAATTGATTCATAATTATACATTGAATCTTAGGTGTATTTAAATTATAATTACTTATGAAAGTATTTGAATACACAAGAGGTATCTTTGTAGCGTCGCTCAATGTGATTATAATATAACATGGGTATATGTGTATATATATATATATACATATAGAGAGGTATTCTAACTAAATTTGTATGTATATTATTATCATTATACTGTGTTTTTTTTTTCTTTTTATTGTTATTATTATATGTATGTATATATATATTTATATGGTAAATATGAGTGATTATTATTACTAGTTATTAATAGTAAATCGATTAAAGGATAATTATATATGAATATATAAATATATATATATATATATATATATATTTTAGAATATATATATATATAAGAAATTTTATGTTATACGTATACATAAAAATATATATTTTTTTTTATATATATATTTTTTTTATATATATATATATTTTATTTAAAGTTTTTATTTTTGTTTTTGTTTTTGTTTTGTTTTTTTTTTCTTATAAATGCAGTTTGTTAACATATTTATTATGGATATATATATATATATATACGTATAGTTCGTAATAGATAAAATATTTAAGTTTATTGGTGAAACAAGGATTGAGATGATCCATTTTCTTTTATTGTTTAATTTAATAATCTTTCCTCTAGAATTTCTGGATCATTAGGATCAACCGTTATTTCAGCCACTCCATAATCTATCTTCAGTGTGATTGAATTTACAGACAGGCCTATAGTTTGCCTGTAGGTTCTTTCTTCTCCCTTTTTAACGATCATGTCTACAAATTGACTATAGGCTTTAAAACATTTAGTGCATTCAAGAAGGGGTCGTATTTCATGACAATTACTCCCGCAATTAGCACACTGATTCGTTGGCACATTGCCATATTGGAATGTGTGTGAGTATTGCGTCAAGACCCTGTTATAAGTTGCAGGATTGTAGCAATCCGTACATATAAGATGAGGACTGTTAGCGGTTAGGACATCATGTGTCATTATAACCACGCAATTTATATTAAGGCTGTTGAAGAGGGAGTAGTCTAGTAGTGGGTGAGCAGGTCGCTTAAATTTGGAAAGCGGGCACATTTTATGCGTATATGCCTTGTCTGTGAGTCCTGCAAAAAGCAAAAGCAGTTAGGTTACTTATGTCCCTTCCCTGATTTTTTTCAAATATTGCTCTTTCAAAATAGGAATATACGCATTCCTGGCATTGAAGGATGGGACGAACAGTTTCCAGGGTGGATTGACAGTAATTACACTTAGCAAGATTTATATCTCCCGAAGTTACCCAGTGGCAAACAATTAAATCAGGCTTGACTCTTAATTGTCGAAGTTTATAACATGCGCAACACATGCGGCTAGGAGTGCGAGTTTTTCCGGTATATCTTTTGTAAAAAATTACTTTTCTGCATTTTGCCTCATGCATGTTGGGGAAGTGAGACAATAATTCATGGATTGGGTGATTGCAACAGGGATTGCTTGCGTTATTCATGTTGCCTTGCTCTAGCAAATTCTCTTTTTCGTTCTTCTTCCAGATAATTTAGGAAGCACGGTCTGCAATCAATTATGGGAGTTATGAGAGACACTTTACGATTACATAAACAGCATTTAGAAGGACTAATATGAGGAAAATTTTCTGATATGCTGTGATAATTTATGTGGACTAATTCATGATCCGCGTGTATTTTACATATAGGGCAGTAATAAAGGCCATTTTCCAGAGAGTAATATCCATCGAATTCTTCGTGCACAGTACAGTTCAGGGTGTCGGAAGATGTATCCGATAGCATATTAACTCTTCAATTCTTCAAGGTTGGGAGGTTGGGGGATTCTCTTCATTTATTGAGAGAAAGGTGGGGTGAGTCTCTCGGAATATTTGAGCGATATTCCTAGTACAGGTGGAGCAGGTGTGTAGGGGTCGTATTATGGTGATGGGTCGTTGACAGTACGAACAGATCGTTCTATAAGGGTGTGGAGCAATAGAAATAATATGGGAGTCTATTGGAAAGAAAAACCTTTGGTTACAGGGAGTATGTAGCATACAATAACATGCACAGCAATAATGGTTGTGATTATTTAGATTGAGATAACCATGCAGTTTGATGCATACAGCATTAAGAGAAAGCTGGGACATTATGAAGCATTGTTCAGTGTAAGCAAATAGGATATGGACATAAGTTCAACAATACCTCGAGTGCAGATGAGACACTGATCTAAAGGTCTTTGTGCGACAAGTGTTCGGAAGCAATGTGCACAATGAGGATCGATATGGCGTGGTCCCGGAGAGAGAAAGTGTAGAGATACTAGAGGCAATCGTACTCTAATAGACAATACGTAGTGATAGCAAAGTTCACATAGATAGACGTTCAAGGGATCATACCGATATCCTCTGAATTCTACACAGCAGGCTGTGCCGGTAAATGGCATCCCCTTATAACGTAGGAGTCCTGTCGTATACGTTTAAGACTAAGGGGTAACTATAACTATTGATAGAAGTTGAGGTGTTGTGTAGAAGTTCTAAGAATTCGTGCGCTGTTAGTGTACAGGAGATGCACTTGTCAAGAGAATTGGTCTCGATGACCGTTGTGCCACAAGCTGAGCAGTGGTCATTACGCACGATGTGACTATTCACAAAGAAGTGTCTCCGCAAGGGCCGGTATTGTTGCTTAATAATATTGGTACGGAGTCTATCGTAACACTCCTTACACAAGTTCGTTTCGTCTAAGAGACAAAGAGCTCCTGTTATATGGACACAATGGCCGAAGAAGAAGGATTCCTCTATTCGATTTGAAATGGTTGCGTCCAATCTCGGCTGTGTGGGCCTTCTGTGCCAAAGCATCTGTAACAAAGGACTCTGATTATTACCTCATCCCGGCTGGGGATGTGCTAATTTGATCTTGTTGGTGTGTACTATTCGGGTTTGGTTTCCTGTTCTAATTTTAACATTACTTGGGGGTAAAAGTTCGATTATTTCGTGAGGACCGGTATACTGGTCAGCAAGTTTTCCTTTTCGTGGTTCTTTTAATAAAAAGACAAAGTTCCCTTTCTCAAATTGTTGTAAATTCAAATTGCGATCATAGTATCGCTTACTCCGTTCTTTAGCTAGTGTGAGGTTTTGCTTAGCTTGCGTTTGTAAATCGTTTATCTTGTTAAAGAGATTAACAATATAGTCACGGTATGTGGGTTCGATATTTTCTTCGATGATGGGGTGTGCAGAGGGTAGTCGTGCTATTCGGCCAAATACTAGCTCATAGGGTGAGTATCTCGTGCCTTCATGTACACTGGTGTTGTACGAGAACATAGCAAGTTTAATGTATTCATCCCAATTTGTCTCCTTATCAACCTGAGTTTTTAGATATTCTGTTAAGACATGATGTGATCGTTCAAGCGATCCATTAGACTGTGGATGATAGGCAGTGGTCCTAAAATGTTGAATGCGAAATTTCCTTGTTAACTGTCGCATTAAGGCGGATAAAAAATTTGTTCCTTGATCGGTTAATATTGCGCGAGGGGTACCATATATACAGATAAATTCTTTAGTGAAGGCGTCTGCGATTGTTAACGATGTGGCCTCCTTTAATGGCACGGCAGTAGAATATTTTGTTAGTAAATCCTGCATGGTCAGTATGTACTGATTGTTGCTCACTGTTAGGGGAAGAGGTCCCATAATATCCAGGGATACTTTATCAAAAGCAGCCTGGGGTATCCGTTATAACCATGGGTTGCTTGGTTTTTATTCTAGTTAGTTTCTTTATTTGACACTCCCGACAGGTTCTAATGAATTCCTGAATATCCTTTTTCATTGTTTTCCAGCAGTAACGAGATCTAAGGCGGTTATAGGTCTTCGTTACACCTTTATGTCCTCCATGAGCTGAGGCATGATTTTCCAAAATTAGAGATTGACGTTTTTCGATTTCAGGCGTTTGAATTAAATTTAAGCATATCGTTATATTAATGGGTAATTCTTGTAGATATCTTTTGAGTTGGTTAAGGATGTATGACCATGGAAGGTCGTCGAAGCGTTCGGTCTTACTAAGACTTATGGAAGAGAGTCCAAGTTCAGTAATGACATCCACTAAAGAGTGTAGACAGTTTTTAAGATTCTGGGCTTCTATAAGGGTATGATAGTCGTATTTGATGGGGAGGGCAATTAACGTGTTTCCTTTTACAGTACATACCCTGGCCCTTTCGAATGCCAATCCTTCATATTTGGGGAGTAAATTGGCTTCTTGATATGATTTTGCGCCATTGTCATAAGCTGTCCCGTTCTGGTAAATAAATATTGTGTGATTATCTTTCTGTTGGAGTAAATCCTCTCTAACTTCTCGCACTAAGGCTCGACTCCATGGTGGAAGAGCTGGTGGATTCAGTTGTTGTGGGTTTGACTGATACGGTACAATGTCGGATTCTATTATTTCAGTATAATCCGTATCATCGCTGTCTTCAGAGTCAGTAACTTCTTCGATTGTGACTCCATAATTGTTATTTTCCTGTTCGACAGAATAATTTTGATAATCTTCTGCTGGTTGACGCTCTACGGGGGTTGAGGTCTCGGTGGGTTTTTGATAGTTTCCCATGTCTTCCTGATTAGGTCCTGCATTCTGACCTTCAGGTGTACTAGATTTTCCCTTTGGCCTTTGAGGTCTATACGAAAATATGGATTCGTCGGATGAGTATTCCTCTTCATCGATGAGGAATAATGGAAGAGCCATGTTAACGGGTGGGTTCCTAGATAAGGCATCAGCGTTATGATTCAAGGTTCCCTTTTTATAGCGTATTTCATATTGATATTCTGATATTTTAGTTCTCCATTTCCATAGTCTTGATGAGGGATCTTTAATGGAATGCAACCATACTAGTGGTTTATGATCCGTTACAATAATGAAAGTTCTTCCGTATAAATATGGCCTAAAGTGATTTACGCAATAAATGATGGCTAAACATTCTTTCTCTATGGTTGAATAATTTTGCTCGGCGGGATTTAAAATACGAGAGGTGTAGGCAACGGGTAAATCTTTCCCTATTATTCCCTGACTGAGCACTCCTCCAACCGCATATCCAGATGCGTCGGTAGTTAAAACGAATGGTCTAGTAAAGTCGGGGTATTGTAAAATAGGCTCGGAACATAGTGAATTTCTTAGAATATCGAAGGCTTCTGTTTGCTTTGCCGTCCATTCAAATTTCTTATCCTTTTTTAAGAGGTCGGTTAATGGTTTAGCGACTTTGGAAAAATTGGGAATAAATCTTCTATAATATCCGGCTAGTCCTAGGAATTGTTTGATGTTTTTCGGATTCTTCGGAGTAGGAAAATTCATTATAGCTTTTACCTTAGCGGGGTCAGGTTTGACTCCATCGGATCCAATTATATGTCCTAGATACATAACTTCACGTCGTAAAAATTCGCATTTATCTGGTTGTAATTTTAAATTTGCAGCTCTTAATCTCTGCATTAATTTTTCGAACTTGCTTTCGTGTTCTTGCAATGATCGTGCATAGACGACAATATCATCCATATAAACAAATAATTCATTTCCCTGAAGTCCGGATAGAACGTTATCCATCAACCTTTGAAAAGTTGCAGGAGCATTTTTTAATCCGAATGGCATTCTTTTGAATTGGTAATGTCCGTAAGGCGTAGAGAAGGCAGTTTTATGAGCGTCTTTTGATGTCATTGGTATTTGATGGAAACCGGAAGCTAGGTCCAGTACCGAAAAATATTTAGCAGATCCGAGTTGATCCAATATGTCCGTTATGTTCGGAAGAGGATAGGCATCGCCTATCGTTTTTTCATTAAGGTTTCGATAGTCGATAACCATTCGCCATTTTTTATTCCCTAAGGAATCTGGCTTTTTCGGAACTATCCATAAAGGAGAGTTGTAAGGAGAGGTAGAAGGTTCAATTAAATCTGAGGACAGCAATTCATTTACTTGTCTATTAATTTCTTCCTTATGTATAGGAGGAAATCTATATTGTTTCGTGTGGACAGGCATTTCGTTAATAGTAGGAATAGAATGTTGAGCGGCGTTTGTCGCTTGGAGATGTTCACCGGGTAAGTGAAATCTATCGGAGTGTTTGAAAACTAGTAGTCGAACATTTTCTGACTCCTCGGAATTCAGATGTTCAAGACGTAGAAGATTTATGACATCAACAGTTCTATCTGTTGGTGTTGGTAATGCCTGTTTAAAATAAATGGGATTATCTATGGCTTTGACGAGCTCCACTCGGGGTTCGTCTAGTCCAGCGAGATTGTTGGAGTTAGAAGTTCGGATTAATCCCCTGGGAAGCCCTTGGGTTCCGGTGGGGTCATTACTTGTCTCACAAGTATCGTATTCTTGTAATTCGACAGTTGGAATGTTAAAGATTAATTCTTCCTCGGAAGTGTTAAATATGGGCATATAAGCTTTTCCGTTATTGTTAACAACGATGGCCTCTCCGAAATATATGCCTTTGGCAGGCGTGTGGCGATGTATGTATCCGATTTGCCTTTCTGGATTAGAGATATAAAAAGAACAGGGAGTTACGGTCCTTTCCTTAAGACGTATGGCATTTGAATTCGTAAAAGGAATTTTCGTATCCTCATACTGCATAAAATTATCCTTGTAGTTTACTATGACGGCCTGTTCCCTCAGGAACTTATTGCCTAGAATTCCATCTTGTGAAAATGCTATTGAGTCAGATATGACGTAAAATTCGGACAGTTTTCCGAGAATAGATATGGAAACAGCTCCCAATGTAACGATAGTTTCAGAGGCGATTCCTTGTAAAGCTAGAGGATTAGATTTGTCGAGAGTAACGTGCGGATTTAAGCATTTTTGTTTAATGAGGTTCAATCCAGATCCAGAATCAATTATAAATTTGCAGTTTGTTATTAGATCTGGAGAAAATAACGTTACTGTGGGCAATTCCGTGGATTGTTGTTTGTCATTTATTTGGCAGATTCGGAGGTTTGTGCGAGAGTTCCTTGTGGTGTTATCACGTTGACTTTCTCTTGAATGTGGTAAGTCGGACGTCCTGTTTGCAGGTCGTTCCGGCGGACGTCGGTTCTCAGCGGAACGCCTTGCGCGTTTCCCGAAGTACCGGGTTGGGTTGCTTCCAAGGTTCTTTTGTAGGCGAGCTTTCGGCATTCCTCTATGAGGTGTCCAGGAGTTTTACAATAGCGACAGATTTTAGTCTGATAATTTTGTTGAGGCTGTCCGGCAGTTGTTAATTTAACTGGCGATGCAGTAAAGGGTGGTTGTGAAGTTGTATGTCCGTTATTGGGATGATAGCGGTTGTTAGCGTTATTGCCCGTAGGATTTTGGCGAGATGTATTGCCGGCATGGTTAGGGAGATCAGCACGGGGTTGAAAATTCGGGCGGAAGAGAGTTCGCTTCCGAATGTTCTCGGCTTCAATGGTTTTAGATAATTGTATGGCTGTGCTAATGCTCTCCTCAAAGGTTCTCGGATGTTCAAGCTTTACGCGTACTAGCAAGTCGGGTGGAAGCCCGTTGATGAAACTATTCATGGTAGTTGCTTCAATGGCATCTTTGCTTCGTTCTCCTATATTTCCGGCCAAATCAGATTCTCCATCTATAATTGCAGTACGTATTTCCTGCACTCTGCTTATATAATCGAAAATATTCTCATTTTGTTTCATATATATGTTAGCTAGTTCTCCTCGGTATTGATCAACTGACTTATTTGGACCAAAAATGAGCTTTAACCGTTTTGTTAGTTCAAAGACGGTGTGACATTCTACTCCTTCTATAGCAGAATACGCATGTCCTTGCAGCTTGTTAATGATAAGCTGCACTAAATGATATTCGTGATATGCAGGTATTAAATCGAGAGCGCGTTCACAAATTTTACTGAAATGGAAAACTGACATTTTGTGGCCATCGAATTTAGGTATTGTGTCGATAGCATCTTTAAGGCGTATCGGGGAAGGTTGATCCATGATGTCAAAATGTTGGGATGTCGGTTGAGAAAATATTCGTTCTTCACGTGGAATATGTCCTTCTTCCTTTTGCGAGGTTTCTAAATTCATGAGCCTTGAATTGATCCTTTCAATATAATTGGTAATTGTTTGCATAGAAGCCATTAGTTGCTCTACAGCTGGCTGTTCTTGAGCTCCAGCCATTTCTTTTCGACTTATTTCTTCTTGCATTTTCGTAAGGTGTTCGTTTTTGGCTTGCAAGGCTTCAGCTTGTTCCTTTAATTGTCTCTCCTTTTCATTTATCTTTTGCATGAGGATTTCTGTTTCTTCTGCTGTATATTGTTTTCTCGTAGCCCCTGTGGCTACAGAGCTCGACGAGCTTGATCGAGTCTGCATAATGGATTTAAATACTTTATAAAAATTTATTCGTCAAACACTTAATGTTCTCTCAGAAGCTTAGATCCTTTTTGGCAAATCCCACCGCTGCCACCAAAAAATATATTGTTACGTCCTATTTTAGCGTTTATTCAACGACTCTGCAGGGCTTACCGTGCATGGACGAACAAGGTTGTATCTCTCAATTTCTTTTTCAGGGCAACCTGCTAGGCCGGCTATACCCTGGGACGCCGAGAGATTCAGGATCTTGTTAACGCTTCTTATTAGAGATAAATCAAGGTTGACAAATAAATAAATGGATTTGTATCATAATTTTCTATTTCTTTTTATTTCATTCCCTTATCCATATACATTAGATGCAGATATAATAATAATTTTTCCGTTGATATTAATGTTATATTAATTTTATAGGTCTACAATAGTATCGAGGAATTCCTCGCTGCTCAAATAGTCGAGGAGTTGATTTACCTCAAAGTCTGTAAAACTCTCGTCGCTCGGAGAGATGTCTATGGGCTCAAAACCTGCTTCTCCAAAAGCAAGCGGAGAAGAATTCGGGGTAAAAGGGCTTGAGAATGAGTCAGGAGTTCGTGGAGGGCTCGGCGGCGGTGAAGTCTGGACTTGTTGGTCCCTTGTCGCAGGGATTTCTCCGTTGCGCTCCCAGGCGCGGAGCAGTCCTAGCGGGATCCCGTTCGTAGGATTGTTTAAATCGACAATTATTGTCGATGCGTCGCTTGAGCTGTCTGAATGGGTTGTTTCAGTAATGTCTTCCTCCTCAGCTTCCTCGCCAGCTGATATCGCTGGGCTGTTGTCGTTGTCGCTGATTTCTGGGTTAAATTCAGGGGGCAAGGGGGCGAAGGACAGATCGAAGAGGGTATCTTCGCGATCGTTGGCGGCGTGTACAATATTAGGAGGGATATTATCCCTGTCTACAAATAATTGTCGTACAACGGAGGGACGATCTCGGAGCAATCGTTGTCTATATATTTCTCGGCGAGCTACGCCTGCGTTTCGCAGAGGGAATTCGCGACGAGTTATGGAATCTGGACGTCGGGTGTTGACCATCTATTAATAAGAAAAAGGTTCGAAATCCGATACGAATATGATATAATATTTCAATTAATTTTCCCGAAAATTATTATTATTACTTACGATGTCGCAAGAAAAAAAAAGGGGTTACCTGTCAAAAATGAAAGTATCGTGTGAATAATATGTCACACATACGCATATGCACAGTGGAAGAGAAAGTAGATAATTAAATAAGTTTATTTTATTTCTCTCTCTGGATACTAAATTGTGATTTGAAAATCATTAATAAATTTTCGTTGTTAATCATGCCTTTATATTTCAAATTGTGGGTATAGACATAAAGTAAGAAGAGGATTATAGGATATGTCATTGAAATGACAGTTTATCAATGCAGCTGGCTCAGTATATTATAAAATCTTCATATAAGCTTCAGCCAGTGTATCGTTACTAATCTCTGGGATGGATCTCGTATCTTGAAATCAAGGCTAGATTCAACCTGACGTGATTTACGTCAGGCAGCTCCAAAATTAAAGGACAACTTCCATCATCAGTGACGCAGCTTCAGGATAATTGTCGATTAACCGGGCTTGAGTTGTATCTTTGCCTAATCAAACGTCGATGTGACAGGAGGCCGCTAATTTTTTATTTGCCTCACCAGCACCAAGTCAAAAGGAGACCTCTATCATTGGAATATGTTCCTCAAGATAATTGCCTTTTCACTGTGCTTAAATTAGGTTTGTCCTGCTGAAGCAGGTTCTTACTAATTACTGTCAATCGAGTCGTCTTATCAAAGAGATAGGTCCCATGAAAGACTTCCAATTCGAAGTATGATTTAAATAAATGGTGTGTATGGATATGGGAATATGAATGGTTGAAGGTAAGAATTAAAAATATAGAAAATGACAGTCAAGTAACATGCGACTGTGTAGGTTATTAATTATTAATAAGTACTAGGAAGCAAAGAAAATTTTAATTGGTTTAAGATGTACTTACCAGATGATGAAGTTCTTGATGTGTAAGGATGACTGCTCTCCGTCGGAGACCGATTGCCTCGGCGAGGTCCCTGAAGAGAGGTCAGGAGCCGTTGAAGAATAACTGGCAGAAGACCGAAGTTGAATTTGAAATTCACTTTTATTTTAAAGTATACTCGAGTACAATATTTAACGGCTCTAAGATGCTTCCTTCCTTGTAGAGAGCTGGTGGTCAGATGATAGGTGATGTTGTCTCAAGAGCGTCGGGTCAAATGCGCGGAAGACTGAGCTGCGCTCCCTGAGGTACCCTCTGGTCCCTACTCCGTGCCGGCTATCCGCAGTGGTAGGAGAATGCGGCGCTCCCGGGCGTAGGCGGCTCGACTGCCGCTTGCCGCTATAGCTGTCCTTCTTCTTCGAGCGCGCTATGACGTAGTGGCCGCGCTCTTGCGTGGGGATAGTGGGGACGACGGAGCTGTCAGTATTGTCCATGCATCGAGCTCGTTAATTCATTTTACAAAAGGTAAGGCTTTTACAATAGGTTTTTAGTCACCAGAATTTTAATAATTTGCATGCATATATTTTTTAATATAGAATCTCAACCTCTTTCAATAGAAGTGTGAATGATCGTTCTAGCATGTTCCGTTTAGAATTGATTTTTAACTTTCTTTATATTAATTATATAGTTCTAGTTAACAATGTTATAACAAATTCTGGTGTTATAAACCATTATAATTACAATTTGCTATATAATAATTATATGATATATATATATATATATATGTATGTGCATATAGGTGCATGGTCTAGATAATTGTTAATAATAATTGTGTTACATTATAATATAAAAGTGTATTAATTATTCTTTTTATTATTCAGCTCTTGGAACAAAGGATGTGGCGAGCTTTTTTATCACCGGATGCAGGTGTTCGCCGTGCCAGGCAGTCGCGCCAGGCAGTCGCGCCAGGCCTTATCTTATCGCTGAGTGAGCTCATGTGCAGCTGCACCGGATGAAGCTCGGAGGGTCGCTTATCTTTTGGTGAGTGAATTTATAACGCTTTATAAATCGATTTAATAATTTCATTCGTTATAATTTATTCATATATTCCTTACTTGTTAATTGTATAGAATATATATATATATACTTATATATATTGTTTGTAAAAGTTAATAAATGTAATTGTTAAAAATTTTATCTTCATTATTTTATTAATTAAATATGTATTATACATATTGTTATTTCTCTTTTGAAGGCTTGAAAGTTTGCTAAAAAATTGCATTACTGTTGGATCTTTGTTAGTTAATGATATGGATTAATTTAACATATAATATATATATATATTCTTTTATAATTTATAATTTCGTAATAACTTATTACTCTTGCAATAAGAAAGCGCTCCTTATAATATTCATACATTATATATTCGCGAGTCCCTTTCGCATTAAGACTCGGCGCGGACGTCGAAAACATTAGGGGAGATAACAAAGTAATAGGGGAGATAACGCGGTACGCTGGACTTAGCCTTGTGCTCTTATAAGGAGACTTATTATTCGTCTCAATAATAAAATCATGCATAATGAATTTTATAAGACCATACATTCATTATTATTATTAATATGTATATTTATTACCTTGTATTATTATTATTTAAACTTTATATTTCATGTGTGTTATATATGTGTAAAGTTTTGTTATAACAAAATTTATTTAGTAGTTATATAGATTTGTAATTCTGCACACAGTAAAGAGTTATGAGCTTTATTTTGCATTATTGGTTTTATTAAATCAGAATCTTTATTATTTATAATTATTAATAATTTAAATAATTTAATATATTTGTCTTATATAGTTATTATATTTTTCAGATATTTTGTAAAACGACATTCTATACAGAAGATATTCGAGGGTGCATATCATTTATAGCTTGGCTGTATTTTAATCGACAATATAGAACGTTTATTAGACTATTGTCGGAGCGGATTAAAATACTCACATATGATCATCTGGCCATAACTTATTAACTCTATGCACCTCTAATTGCGGATAAGTTTTGGATATTTTGAAATATTTTAATATTATTTTGAATGTGCTTGACTTGACAACTTTCGGTCATTTATTAAATATATACATACATTAATTAATGTTGAGCTTTTACATAATGAAAATGGTTTATTATTTGGTTATCATTGCTTACTTATTATATTTTAATTGTATATAAAATTTTGCAATTAAATAATCAAAATGAAAAATATATGTATTATTTGGCAATAAGAAATTAGATTTTATATAATTTATTATTATGTAGTGAAGTCTTATTTGAATAACTATATAGAATATACGTATATGAAAAGAGATTTTTATAATGTATTAATTATTATGTTCTTATGCTTAGAGTTTAAACGTGTTATTATTTGAATTTTTCTTATTTGTCTAGGTTGCATATATAGTATATATATATATGTTGGAAGGGATATGGACCAATGGATTATTCACGGACAACAGACAGGCTTAAACCATATAAGAATATGCAGCATTGAAAGGATTTTGAGGAATCTGTGCGAATTATTTCGGGAGTTTATTTGGTAAGTTTATTATTTTGATAAGTTAATTAATGAATTAAAGGTTTTATTTAATTATATCATATATTTATAAAATATATATTATATATATATATATATATATATAATATATGTATTCATGTATAATATTGTGTACCTTTAGTATTTTAATGCATTATCTTTTAAATTTTTATTAATAACTGCATATATATTTATACTAATAATGAGGGTGACAAGTCTGTCCGAGCTTGTTTCGCGGTTTAATTCTTATTAATTTTTACATATGGTATTACGTATAGCGCTGTCTCTCTCACTCGCGCGAGTCACCCGATAGTGCGGTCTCTCTCACTTTCACGTACTACTACCTATTGAGGTCTCGTGTATAAATTTCGATAGATGCAGTCGGTTAATTATATATTTGAGGAGGCATATTTGTGGTTTGTTATTGAAATATATTTCTAAGGAATTTTATTAATAAATATATTTTTATATTTCCGTATAGCGTTTTCGTTAGGTGATGAAAATATTGGGACACCCGGTGGACAACCAAGTGGAGGCTATGTTTATAGGGTGACTTATTATTCTGCATGCAGCAAAGAGTTACGTATAAAATTTTATTCATAATAATTTCTTGACATTTCTTTATTATTTAGTTATTGTTTAGTAATTATTATTTAATTTAATATATTTATTGTTGAAATTTAATATATTAATATTTGATTTATTATACTTCTTTTACTATTTGATTTCTTTTACTCCTATATAATTATATACATTTATAAAATATTAAACCTTTTTAATATAGTAATTTTGATCAATCAAACTTTTATAATGGTAATAGATTTTTGTATAGATTGGTTTTTTAGTACATTTTTGTTAAGTTAATTTTTCATACGGCCAAATATTATTTGATTATTATTTTCAGTTGCTGGGTCTTGGAATTCTTGCTACTTATTTATAACAAGCTGTCTTACGTTATTAGGAAGAGGCTAAATAATATATATATATAGGATCATAAAAAGTGTGTAAGTATGTATTATATTTTGAATGGTTTATTTAATAATTTCTATAGTAGATTTTCTTATACATTTATTATATTTTTCAGGTCAAGACTCTGAGGAAAATTACTTCCTGATAGTGAACATATATATATATTTACGGGAACTCAACTAGGACCAAAAATTAAAATAATCTAGGATTTTTAAAGGAAATTCTTGCTTGATTAATTATATTTTATTTATTAATTATATTATATTTTATTAATTATATTTTATTAATTATATTTTATTAAGAAATGTTTAAATCATTAATTTCTGAAAGAAGCTCGTTACGTTATAAAAGATTATTATTTGGTGATTATTGGCCATTTACATTTTGTAATTAAATAGTCAAAGTTAAATGTTATTCAATGATAATTAGAGTTTTATACAGACATATTAGGCCAATGGTATTAATGTACAGTAAAGATTTATTATAATGTTTAGAAAAATA
Source organism: Camponotus vicinus (assembly GCF_025532165.1). NCBI lineage: Eukaryota > Metazoa > Arthropoda > Insecta > Hymenoptera > Formicidae > Camponotus > Camponotus vicinus. The sequence continues at coordinate 11,386,378 of NW_028141979.1, forward strand.
TTTATTCAAGGAAAATTTATTAATTTTGTTTCTCATGAATATAAAAAATATATATATATATTGTTAATTATTTTATTACTAATTATTATTACTGATTTTTAGAGCGTATTGTTTTAGTAACAATTATTATTCATGGGCATTAATTTTTTGTTTGACTTGGTACATTTATTTATTGTTTCATATTCTTATATGTACGTAGAATGTTAACTTTATAACTTTCCTTTTGTTATTGATGATTCTTTATAAATTTTCGTATTAATATTTTATGTGGCTCACTTTCGGAGCATTTGTTAGCATTTTTACTTTAGATATTTATTACAAAATATTAATTAGTTATTTGATTTTCAGGTTTCAAAATTTATAATCGCTGCATCTCTTTTATGACAACCGAACATACTGTTTATTATACGCATGGGCTCACGAAATCATTTATTAATAGAATTTAGGTGCGTATCGTTTGATAAAATATTTTGATTTATGCCTTTTCCTTTGTAGTAAGCGCGTATACACGCATAGGGATATCTTTTTTTGGTTATATGTGATAACTGAATAATATGAATATTGAGTGAATATCTATATATATATTGGTTACATATAGTATAAAGTGGATTTATAGTGATTATATATAATTACAAGTAAAGATTATATAAGATACGAAATTCTTTATACTATTCTTCGAAACAAATTATATTTTATTCGTTAAGAATTATTTAAATCATTTTCTTTTTAAAAGAAGCTTGTTATTTTACAAAGGATTGTTATTTAGTCGTTACTGGTCATCTGTTTTTACGTTTTAATTTTATAATTAAATAATCAAAGTAAATATATTTATTATTTGATAATAATTAAACTTTTATATATATATATATGTGTTTTTCATTGTTTATTGATTTATGTCTTTATTTGTCTAAATACTAATTAATTATATTATTTTCAGGTTTCGGGATTTATGGCTATAGAAATTTTCCCATGCCAATTTTACCAGAAGAATGTAAAGGAACGCACAAGAGGCTATAAGACCAGTTACCGACGGATTTGTTCGTATACCAATTTATACGAAGTCTTGTTGCAAATGATTTGCTAAGAGTTTTCCTTGATAATAAAATTTCGAATAAATTTCTTTTCTTAGTAAGGTTAGTTATTAAGATTAATATCATTATATACGACCAGTTCCAGTACTGCTAATTCATTGTAATATCTTTCTGGCTATATACCACATCAATCAATGTATTGTATTAATATGAGATTATGGCGAATATATATATAAATATATATATATATATATATACAGTATTTTGCTATTGATTTATGAAATTTCATAAGCGATTTTAAGGTGATTGTGTGGGGCTTTTGCAGCTTTATTAAAATTGCATAAATAATAATTATGTATATATTGAAATTCTTTTACGATTATTATAAATGACTGTTTCAAAGAGCCTATTACTTTTTCTTGATTGATCGATGTGTATAAGTCCAGCTTTCGGTTAGTACTGGTGGTTACTAGTATTTTGACTACATGAGAACTGATTATTATTGAATTGATGTATATATATATTGATTATATATAATATTATGACGCAAATATATAGTAATTATATATAGTATCGCGCAAAGATTATATAGGATGAGAGAATAAGTAGGGATTATACTTTTATAAGTAAGATTTTAAATTTTTTGTTGCGGGACGTAACACCTCCCCCCTAATAAGAACAAAATCCGATTGTTTTCGGAGGATTTTGTACTAGGGAGATTAAATATTTTCATCTAAGGTGTTTAAGCGGTCTCTTAGGTTTGTATATGATATAGGTATATTTACGTTTTTGGTGATTTCTTCGTGGCAAGGTTTCATTGTCCTTGGAGGTTTGGCTGGTGGAGGTTGTTGAGTAATTACTTCCGCAGGTGCAGTGGGATCAATGTTGGAGGTTTGCATGGTTGTTCCTCCGCCATGTGATTGGTTGTCTCGGTTATCATCTCCAGATTTTCTAGAAGATTCCCGTGCCAGATGGAGCAGTAAGTTTGCGAGGGAGCTCCATAAAGCTCCGAGTAGATGAAGGCTGCAACCATACACAGTGTGAAGAGCGTATCCATGGATGACTGTGTCAATGACTAATTTTACTAGGCGAATAATCATGAAGATTCCGACGAGTCCTGCGGTTGCTGATCCAAAATTTATGAATCCCTTCCAGTGTTACGTCCTATTTTAGCGTTTATTCAACGACTCTGCAGGGCTTACCGTGCATGGACGAACAAGGTTGTATCTCTCAATTTCTTTTTCAGGGCAACCTGCTAGGCCGGCTATACCCTGGGACGCCGAGAGATTCAGGATCTTGTTAACGCTTCTTATTAGAGATAAATCAAGGTTGACAAATAAATAAATGGATTTGTATCATAATTTTCTATTTCTTTTTATTTCATTCCCTTATCCATATACATTAGATGCAGATATAATAATAATTTTTCCGTTGATATTAATGTTATATTAATTTTATAGGTCTACAATAGTATCGAGGAATTCCTCGCTGCTCAAATAGTCGAGGAGTTGATTTACCTCAAAGTCTGTAAAACTCTCGTCGCTCGGAGAGATGTCAATGGGCTCAAAACCTGCTTCTCCAAAAGCAAGCGGAGAAGAATTCGGGGTAAAAGGGCCTGAGAATGAGTCAGGAGTTCGTGGAGGGCTCGGCGGCGGTGAAGTCTGGACTTGTTGGTCCCTTGTCGCAGGGATTTCTCCGTTGCGCTCCCAGGCGCGGAGCAGTCCTAGCGGGATCCCGTTCGTAGGATTGTTTAAATCGACAATTATTGTCGATGCGTCGCTTGAGCTGTCTGAATGGGTTGTTTCAGTAATGTCTTCCTCCTCAGCTTCCTCGCCAGCTGATATCGCTGGGCTGTTGTCGTTGTTGCTGATTTCTGGGTTAAATTCAGGGGGCAAGGGGGCGAAGGACAGATCGAAGAGGGTATCTTCGCGATCGTTGGCGGCGTGTACAATATTAGGAGGGATATTATCCCTGTCTACAAATAATTGTCGTACAACGGAGGGACGATCTCGGAGCAATCGTTGTCTATATATTTCTCGGCGAGCTACGCCTGCGTTTCGCAGAGGGAATTCGCGACGAGTTATGGAATCTGGACGTCGGGTGTTGACCATCTATTAATAAGAAAAAGGTTCGAAATCCGATACGAATATGATATAATATTTCAATTAATTTTCCCGAAAATTATTATTATTACTTACGATGTCGCAAGAAAAAAAAAGGGGTTACCTGTCAAAAATGAAAGTATCGTGTGAATAATATGTCACACATACGCATATGCACAGTGGAAGAGAAAGTAGATAATTAAATAAGTTTATTTTATTTCTCTCTCTGGATACTAAATTGTGATTTGAAAATCATTAATAAATTTTCGTTGTTAATCATGCCTTTATATTTCAAATTGTGGGTATAGACATAAAGTAAGAAGAGGATTATAGGATATGTCATTGAAATGACAGTTTATCAATGCAGCTGGCTCAGTATATTATAAAATCTTCATATAAGCTTCAGCCAGTGTATCGTTACTAATCTCTGGGATGGATCTCGTATCTTGAAATCAAGGCTAGATTCAACCTGACGTGATTTACGTCAGGCAGCTCCAAAATTAAAGGACAACTTCCATCATCAGTGACGCAGCTTCAGGATAATTGTCGATTAACCGGGCTTGAGTTGTATCTTTGCCTAATCAAACGTCGATGTGACAGGAGGCCGCTAATTTTTTATTTGCCTCACCAGCACCAAGTCAAAAGGAGACCTCTATCATTGGAATATGTTCCTCAAGATAATTGCCTTTTCACTGTGCTTAAATTAGGTTTGTCCTGCTGAAGCAGGTTCTTACTAATTACTGTCAATCGAGTCGTCTTATCAAAGAGATAGGTCCCATGAAAGACTTCCAATTCGAAGTATGATTTAAATAAATGGTGTGTATGGATATGGGAATATGAATGGTTGAAGGTAAGAATTAAAAATATAGAAAATGACAGTCAAGTAACATGCGACTGTGTAGGTTATTAATTATTAATAAGTACTAGGAAGCAAAGAAAATTTTAATTGGTTTAAGATGTACTTACCAGATGATGAAGTTCTTGATGTGTAAGGATGACTGCTCTCCGTCGGAGACCGATTGCCTCGGCGAGGTCCCTGAAGAGAGGTCAGGAGCCGTTGAAGAATAACTGGCAGAAGACCGAAGTTGAATTTGAAATTCACTTTTATTTTAAAGTATACTCGAGTACAATATTTAACGGCTCTAAGATGCTTCCTTCCTTGTAGAGAGCTGGTGGTCAGATGATAGGTGATGTTGTCTCAAGAGCGTCGGGTCAAATGCACGGAAGACTGAGTTGCGCTCCCTGAGGTATCCTCTGATCCCTACTTTGTTCCAGGAGTCAGTGGTAGGGGAACGGGAGCTCTAAGCGTAGGTTGCTTGGCTGCTATTTGCTGCTCTAGCTGCCCTTCCTTTTGGCGCATGTTGTGACGTAGGAGTTGCACTTTTGCGTGGAGGGGGAATGGGCTATCCGTGCGTTGGTTTGTTAATTTATAAAATTTTACAATAGTTTTTAGCTACCAGAATTCTCGTTATTTGTATACATTTTCTAATGTAGAATCTTAGGTCTCCTTTAGGAAATGCGAAAGAAATGTGAACGGTTCTTCTAGCATGCTCCGTTCAAAAGCTGTCTTAAAATTCCGCTTATAATAAATTTTTTATAATTAGTAAATTCTGGTGTCATAAACTATTATAATTACAATCATTTTATAATACACATATAGATATATATATATATGTGTGTGGATATATATATATATAGTAGCTTAACATAGAAGAAATAATTGTTAATAATAATTAGGTGGTATAGAAGTGTTCTAATTATTACGGTTCGATATATCGAATTAATTCTGTTGTAGCGGATGGCCGTAATACCAGGCGGTCGTGCCGGGTCTATTATCTTATCGCTAAATGAGCCCATGTACAACTGTACTGAATGAAGCTCGGAGGATCGCTTATCTCTTGGTGAATAATTTTATTCTTATTATTTTATAGGACGATTTAATAATTTTGCTTGCAACAATTCATGTAGCTCTGCTACTTATTATGTAGGATATATACATATATATATATATTGGTTGTAAGATTTTATAGTTATAGTTTTTTATTGTCTTGTCAAAATTTATTTTATAATAATTTAGTGTGTATTAATATTTTCATGTCAAAAAAAAAAATAAGAGTTTATTTGAACCTTATTACTTCTTAATTTTTTATTAAACATCCAGGCTCATTTGGCGTATGATTATATATATATATATATTCTTTTAACAATTTTATAATCTTATGAATATTGCGCTCGCAATAAAAAGTGCTTCTTATAATATTCGATTATTCTCGAGTCCTCTTTGTCTCTAGACTCGGGCGCGTATGTTGAGACATAGTGGAAGATAAGATTATTGGCACGCGCCAACCGATAACGCACTGCGTTCGGCTTAGCCTTAGCCTTTGGCACATATAAGAAGATTTATAATTTAGCTCGATTATTCGTACGTACTAAACCATGTTTTACTAAATTTTATAAGATTGTACATTTGTTGGATTTCAATTTTATGTTCTAATCCTTTTAATTTATTTTGACATATCTTTTACGTCGTTAAATTTATGTTTTATTGTCGGTTATATTGTTCTTATAATTCGCCTTTTAAATTTCGTATGTATATGTGTAACGTATTCTCCTACGATTTACAACTTAATAACTTAGTAAAACATATTACAATATATATTTATTAATAACCATGCGTGTTAATGGTCAAAGCAAAAAGGTCGGTCCGAAATTTATTTCACGCCTTGATTTTAAAAGAATATTATTTCTAAGTCTCCTTGGTCTGAAGTCTAGTGCATGAACGCCGTAAGTATCAAGGGAGATAAGATACATTGACGCGTGTCAGTAGATAACGCACCGCACATCCTTAGCCTTGACCGCCTGACCGACTTATTAATTCACGCATATAAAATCATATTTTATTCGCATTTACCTATAGTTTTAGATTTGTCGTTAATAAAGAAAGAAAATTATTGTATTTAGGTAGCTAGAGTACATATGCTTGTATGAATAATTAAAAGTATATAAGAATATATTTCATGTTTTTTATGACTACAAATTTTGTGTGTCCAACTCACCTTGTTATTTTTATTAATAATTATATATATATATATTAATAACAAGGGTGATAAGTTGGTCTGAGCTTGTTTCGCGATTTAATTCTCATTAATTCTTGCATACGGGATTACGTATAGCGCTGTCTCTCTCGCTCGCGCGGGCCGCCCGATAGTTCGGTCTCTCTCACTTTCACGTACTACCTATTGAGGTCTCACGTATAAGTCTCGATCGGTTTAACCATTCGATTATGCTTTATTATATGTTAGAGAAGGCTTAGTAAGTATTGTTGGCGTTATTATTTACTATTAATCGATTTATTAAAATATGATTTTCCTTTATGTAGATTTTTATATATGTATATATATACATATAATTGGAAAGGCACAAGCCTATGGGTTTTCCGTAGATAATGGGTGTACGAAGTGAGCCTCTTTTAATTATTCAATAGGGCTGCCACGCAAAACATCTATACGGTAAGTATATTTGTTTATATATATATATATGAATTTTTATATTTGTAATTGAGTAATGTATTTTGAATATGAATTCACGTGTAGGTTATTGTTGAAATGTATTTCTAAGGAAATTTTACTAATAAATATATTTTATTTTTCTGTATAGCGTGTTCGTTAGGTGATGAAAATACTGAGACACCCGGTGGACAACCGAGTGAGGCTATGTTTATAGGGTGACTTATTATTCTGCATGCAGAAAGAGTTATGTATAAAAATTTTATTCTTACTGAATTTTTCCTTTTGTAGTTATTACTTAATTTAATATATTTGTTGTTAAAATTGAGTGTATTAATATTTGATTTATCATACTTATTTTACTATTTGATTTTTTTCATTACTATAGGATTATACACATCTGTAAAATATTATACCTTTTTAATTACATTAATACATTAGTTTTGATTAACTAAAAATTTTTATAATGATAATAGATTTTGTATGGATTAACGTTTTTATGTATTTTATGTCAAGTTAATTTTTCATACGGCCAAATATTATTGGATTGTTATTTTCAGCTGCTAGGACTTGGAATTCTTGCTACTTATTTATGACGAACTGTCTTATATCGTTAGGAAGAGGATATATATATATATATATATATTTATATAGGGTTATAAAAAGTGTGTAAGTATGAATTATATTTTAAATGGGTTACTCAATAATCTTTATAGTAACTCTTCTTATACTTTTATTATAATTTTCAGATATAAAGACTCTGAGAAAAATTACTTTCTAATAGTGAATATATATATATATAGTATTTTAAGCTTTGTGCCGACAAAGTGTCGATTTTTAATAGTTTAAAACGAGCAACAAATTTTTTGAGTTACTTTTCTCTTGTACAAATGAATTTCATCGTTTGCAGATACTTATGATATGTTGGTTCTAATTAGATAATGTAATTTTTACAAAATGTTTTTACACTGTTTTGGAGCACAAAATTAATTTTATAAATTTTCTTTTATTATTGATAATTTTTTATTAATCTTTTATATTAATATTCCTTCTGTTTAGACTTGCTTTCAGGATATTTGTTGGCATTTTTGCCAACAGGTTATGTCTCGATTCATCCAAATATTAATTTAATTATATTTCTCCCAGGTTTCAAAATTTGCAATAGCCGCATCCCACTTACGGCAGTCCAGTTACATCGTCCATCGAAGTGATCCGTATAGGGCGATAAGATCAATCGTTAAAAGATTTTAGGTAAGTATTATTTTATAATTAAAAGTGTTTTTACTTAGTCTTTAAATAAATTGTTTCTAACATTATTTTATAATTTCCAGGAGAAGGGTTATGTTTTATGAGGTGCTTGATTGGTCCATAAATATTTCTGTATATTATTGTAAAGGGAATTTTATGGGATTTTACAGTGTAGTAAGTATATGTACTTATATGAACGTATTTTCCGTTACGATATTTTTGCTCTAACAATATAAATTGCTTGAATTTAAAAATAGAATTTTAAATTGTCTTCTTTTTGACTAAAGGAATTAATTATTATAGTGTTTTATATAACAGTTATGTTCACTTTTCTGTAATTAATTTAAAATGTATAATTATTTTGCATGCATGATTACTGCAGGTGTAATATAGTATATTTTCCTAGATTTTTGGTTACATATATATATATTAATAGATATTTGAAATGATAAATTTTCTGCTAACTTTCATATAATGATTTATATGAATTTTGTCGCGAACGCTTTTAACACAGTTTGCATTATTCAAAATAATTTTAATAACACGATTTCAAATCTATTTCTTTCCTGAATAAAGTTGAAATATATTAATTTTATTCGATTAACATATTTCTGTAAATCCAGCTATTCGGTTAGCACTGGTAGTTTACTAGGTTTTTAGTTATATAGGATAACTAGATAATATGAATATCGGCAAATTATATATAATATATATATAGTGATATGAATTTATAGTGAATATATGTAATATTTAAAAATTATATAAGATGATAAATTCTTGATGTTATACTACAAAGTAATATTTAAAATTTTTGTTGCGGGACGTAACACTTTCTTTTGAATGTGGTAAGTCGGACGTCCTGGTTGCGGGTCGTTCCGGCGGACGTCGGTTCTCATCGGAACGCCTTGCGCGTTTCCCGAAGTACCGGGTTGTTGGTTCCCTTCTTGAGCTCTTCTGTAAGCTAACTTCCGACATTCTTCTATAAGATGTCCAGGAGTTTTACAATAGCGACAGATTTTGGTCTGATAACTTTGTTGAGGCTGTCCAGCAATTAATTTAACTGGTGATGCGGGGAAAGGTGGTTGCGAGGTTGTATGTCCATTGTTGGGATGGTAACGGTTGTTAGTGTTGTTGCTCATAGGATTTTGGCGAGCTGCATTGCTGACGTTATTGGGGAGGTCAGCACGGGGTTGAAAATTTGGGCGGAAGAGAGTGCGCTTCCGAATGTTTTCAGCTTCAATAGTTTTGGATAATTGTATGGCTGTGCTAATGCTTTCCTCGAAGGTCCTCGGATGTTCGAGTTTTACGCGTACTAATAGGTCAGATGGAAGTCCGTTGATAAAGCTGTTCATAGTGGTTGCTTCGATGGCGTCCTTTCTTCGTTCTCCTATGTTTCCGGATAAATCAGATTCTCCATCTATTATTGCGGTACGTAGTTCTTGCACTCTGCTTATATAATCAAAAATATTTTCATTTTGTTTCATGTATATGTTAGCTAGTTCTCCTCGGTATTGGTCGACGGATTTATTTGGTCCAAAAATTAATTTTAGTCGTTTCGTTAGCTCGAAAACAGTGTGACATTCTACCCCTTCTATGGCAGAATATGCATGTCCCTGCAGCCTATTAATAATAAGCTGCACTAAATGATATTCATGATATGCGGGTATTAAATCGAGAGCGCGTTCGCAAATTTTACTGAAGTGGAAAACGGACATTTTATGGCCATCAAATTTAGGTATTGTGTCGATAGCATCCTTAAGGCGTATCGGAGATGGTTGGTCCGCGATATCAAAATGTTGGGATGTCGGTTGAGAAAATGTTCGTTCTTCATGTGGAACATATCTTTCTTCTCTTTGCGAGGTCTCTAGATTCATGAGCCTTGAATTAATCCTCTCAATATAATTGGTAATCGTTTGCATAGAAGCCATTAATTGCTCTACAGCTGGTTGTTCTTGGCTTGCGGCCATTTCCTTTCGATTCATTTCTTCTTGCATTTTTATCAGATGTTCGTTTTTGACTTGCAAGGCCTCAGCCTGTTCTTTTAACTGTTTCTCCTTTTCGTTTACCTTTTGCATGAGAATTTCGGTTTCCTCTGCTGTGTATTGTTTCCTTGTAGCCCCTGTGGCTACAGAGCTCGTCGAGCTTGATCGAGTCTGCATAATGGATTTAGATACTTTATAAAAATTTATTCGTCAAACACTTAATTTCCTCTCAGAAGCTTAGATCCTTTTTGGCAAATCCCACCGCTGCCACCAAAAATTTTAATGTTTGTTTGTTACGTCCTATTCGATCGTTTATTCAACGATTCTGCAGGGCGCACCGTGCAGGGACGAAAAATATTATATCTCTCTATTTCTTTTTCAGGGCAACCTGCTAAGCCGGCTATACCCTGGGACGCCGAGAGATTAGGATCTATAGGACGCTTCTTTTCGGAGGTATTTAAGGTTGACAAATAAATATGCAAATTTATTATATTATAAATTCTATTTTTTCCTTTTTATTTATTTTATCCTTCCTCGTTCTTCTACATTAGTTTGTAAGGTAATTTTAGTGAAATTAAATTATGTATGATATATGTCATCGACTGTATCTAAGAATTCTTCGCTGTTCAGATAATCCAGAAAATGATTAACCGCTTGGTCCACCAAGCCTTCTTCTGCTGGGGAGATATCCACGGGGTCAAACCCGAATTCTCCGGGTCTAACCGGGGAATAATCTGGGGTTGAATAATCTGAAAATGAGGCCGGGCTATCGGGGCGACGGGGAGACGTTTGGACCTGCCTGTCCCGTCTTATTTCGGCGTTGGCCTCCCAAGCTCGGAGTAATCCCCGTGGTATTCCAACAGTAAGGTCATCCGGGTCGAGGACAATCGTGGAAGCTGTTGAGCTGACAGAGCAACTATCTGATGATTCCTGTTCTTCTTCCGGTTCTTCTCCAGCCGGTATCGCTTGGGGTTGTCTGCTGTTCTCGGGGTTTAGTTCGGAGGGCAAAGGGGCAAATGAAAGGTCGTGTGGGGTGTTTTCACGATCATTGACTGCCCGAATTATCTCGCTCGGAATTTCATCTCGGTCTATGTATAAATGGTAAGGAACAGTACGTCGGTCTCTCAACAGACGCTGTCGGAAATACTCGCGACGCCTTATACCCGCCCGATGGAAGGGGATCTCGCGACGGAGAACTGGATCGATGCGTAATGCGTTTACCATCTATTATTGAAATAATTTAAGTTTTAAAATTTGTTTTATTGAAAGGATAATTTGAAATTATTTCGCGGCATCTAATACTTACGATGGAAATTTCGAGGGGTCACCTGTCAAAAAAGAATGTACCGCGTAAATCTAAAGTTTCGTAACCGGTTTAGAGAAAGAGACAGGACAGATTCTGAAATCGCGACTCCTCATTTATTATAAGAGAAAATTATTAGTTAATTACCTCACATGCAGTGACGTGGTAAGGAAGGGTGTGTAGGGATATTTAAATATAAGATGGATACCGTGCCTGCTGGTTTAGTTTTATTATTATAAAATAATTCCTCTAATATATTATACTAAACCAGAGTTATCATACTATGTGTCAGTCGGTCCTTAAAGAGCGCGTCCCATGCTCTACGACGAGTTTCGATGTGCAAGACGTCACGTCACAGCGGCACAGAGTCCGTAAAGAAATTTCCCTGGAGAAAATTCTTCGCGGAAACGGCAGAGGGGTAGAGTAGACTACCCAATGCACATCGATTGACAAGTCGAAGGCGACGATTCACTCTTGTGGATAAAACCAAAGACAGACTGAGCGTTGAACATTCAAAGGCAATCAACGTACTCGTGTTATCAGAAGGAGAAGACGTTGGAATTGTATAAAGGTAAGTTGTTGACTATTATGTGTAATAAAATTCTTCAATATGTCATGCAAAAATAATAATTAATAATATTCGGTTGATGGTTGCAGATCACGAGAGATGAAAAGGAAATTATTGAATAATTAAAACGAGTACTTACCCAAAAGTACTGCTGTCAGGATATGCGATGAATCTCCGTGGAGGACGGTCTGCCTCGGCGATGTCCCTGTAGGAGAGTCGGAGGAACTGGTGACAAATGATTGGCAGAAGACCCAAGTGATGGTTCAAAGACACTTTATTTTCTTAAAGTATACTATAATATTCGACTGCTCTCTAGACTAAGTTCTTAGTCGGGAAAAATATCCTGCGACTAAGTTCTTTTTCGACTCGAAAATGTTCTATAATACGCTCGTGATCGCTTTAGTTGTTTTCTTCTCGAGAGCTCCAGGTCAAATGCTAGGTGATGTTGTCTCAAGAGCGTCGGGTCAAATGCGCGGAAGACTGAGCTGCGCTCCCTGAGGTACCCTCTGGTCCCTACTCCGTGCCGGCTATCCGCAGTGGTAGGAGAATGCGGCGCTCCCGGGCGTAGGCGGCTTGACCGCCGCTTGCCGCTATAGCTGTCCTTCTTCTTCGAGCGTGCTATGACGTGGTGGCCGCGCTCTTGCGTGGGGATAGTGGGGACGACGGAGCTGTCAGTATTGTCCATGCATCGAGCTCGTTAATTCATTTTACAAAGGTAAGGCTTTTACAATAGGTTTTTAGTCACCAGAATTTTAATAATTTGCATGCATATATTTTTTAATATAGAATCTCAACCTCTTTCAATAGAAGTGTGAATGATCGTTCTAGCATGTTCCGTTTAGAATTGATTTTTAACTTTCTTTATATTAATTATATAGTTTTAGTTAACAATGTTATAAACAAATTCTGGTGTTATAAACCATTATAATTACAATTTGCTATATAATAATTATACGATATATGTATATATGTATGTGCATATAGGTGCATGGTCTAGATAGTTGTTAATAATAATTGTGTTACATTATAATATAAAAGTGTATTAATTATTCTTTTTATTATTCAGCTCTTGGAACAAAGGATGTGGCGAGCTTTTTTATCACCGGATGCAGGTGTTCGCCGTGCCAGGCAGTCGCGCCAGGCAGTCGCGCCAGGCCTTATCTTATCGCTGAGTGAGCTCATGTGCAGCTGCACCGGATGAAGCTCGGAGGGTCGCTTATCTTTTGGTGAGTGAATTTATAACGCTTTATAAATCGATTTAATAATTTCATTCGTTATAATTTATATGAATAAATTATATATTCCTTACTTGTTAATTGTATAGAATATATATATATATACTTATATATATTGTTTGTAAAAGTTAATAAATGTAATTATTAAAAATTTTATCTTCATTATTTTATTAATTAAATATGTATTATACATATTGTTATTTCTCTTTTGAAGGCTTGAAAGTTTGCTAAAAAATTGCATTACTGTTGGATCTTTGTTAGTTAATGATATGGATTAATTTAACATATAATATATATATATATTCTTTTATAATTTATAATTTCGTAATAACTTATTACTCTTGCAATAAGAAAGCGCTCCTTATAATATTCATACATTATATATTCGCGAGTCCCTTTCGCATTAAGACTCGGCACGGACGTCGAAAACATTAGGGGAGATAACAAAGTAATAGGGGAGATAACGCGGTACGCTGGACTTAGCCTTGTGCTCTTATAAGGAGACTTATTAGTCGTCTCAATAATAAAATCATGCATAATGAATTTTATAAGACCATACATTCATTATTATTATTAATATGTATATTTATTACCTTGTATTATTATTATTTAAACTTTATATTTCATGTGTGTTATATATGTGTAAATTTTTGTTATAACGAAATTTATTTAGTAGTTATATAGATTTATAATTCTGCACATAGTAAAGAGTTATGAGCTTTATTTTGCATTATTGGTTTTATTAAATCAGAATCTTTATTATTTATAATTATTAATAATTTAAATAATTTAATATATTTGTCTTATATAGTTATTATATTTTTCAGATATTTTGTAAAACGACATTCTATACAGAAGATATTCGAGGGTGCATATCATTTATAGCTTGGCTGTATTTTAATCGACAATATAGAATGTTTATTAGACTATTGTCGGAGCGGATTAAAATACTCACATATGATCATCTGGCCATGACTTATTAACTCTATGCACCTCTAATTGCGGATAAGTTTTGGATATTTTGAAATATTTTAATATTATTTTGAATGCGCTTGACTTGACAATTTTCGGTCATTTATTAAATATATTTATATTAAATAATGTTGAGCTTTCACATAATGAAAATGGTTTATTATTTGGTTATCATTGCTTACTTATTATATTTTAATTGTATATAAAATTTTGCAATTAATAATCAAAATGAAAAATATATGTATTATTTGGCAATGGGTGGATAAGATTTTATATAATTTATTATTATGTAGTGAAGTTTTATTTGAATAACTATATAGAATATACGTATATGAAAAGAGATTTTTATAATGTATTAATTATTATGTTCTTATGCTTAGAGTTTAAACGTGTTATTATTTGAATTTTTCTTATTTGTCTAGGTTGCATATATAGTATATATATATGCTGGAAAGGATATGGACCAATGGATTATTCACGGACAACAGACAGGCTTAAACCATATAAGAATATGCAGCATTGAAAGGATTTTGAGGAATCTGTGCGAATTATTTCGGAAGTTTATTTGGTAAGTTTATTATTTTGATAAATTAATTAATGAATTAAAGGTTTTATTTAATTATATCATATATTTATAAAATATATATTATATATACATATATATAATATATGTATTCATGTATAATATTATGTATTTTATATGTATTTAATATTTAGTATTTTAATGCATTATCTTTTAAATTTTTATTAATAACTACATATGTATTTATACTAATAATGAGGGTGACAAGTCTGTCCGAGTTTGTTTCGCGGTTTAATTCTTATTAATTTTTACATATGGTATTACGTATAGCGCTGTCTCTCTCACTCGCGCGAGTCACCCGATAGTGCGGTCTCTCTCACTTTCACGTACTACTACCTATTGAGGTCTCGTGTATAAATTTCGATAGATGCAGTCGGTTAATTATATATTTGAGGAGGCATATTTGTGGTTTGTTATTGAAATATATTTCTAAGGAATTTTATTAATAAATATATTTTTATTTTTCCGTATAGCGTTTTCGTTAGGTGATGAAAATATTGGGACACCCGGTGGACAACCAAGTGGAGGCTATGTTTATAGGGTGACTTATTATTCTGCATGCAGCAAAGAGTTACGTATAAAATTTTATTCATAATAATTTCTTGACATTTCTTTATTATTTAGTTATTGTTTAATTTTTCATACGGCCAAATATTATTTGATTATTATTTTCAGTTGCTGGGACTTGGAATTCTTGCTACTTATTTATAACAAGCTGTCTTACGTTATTAGGAAGAGGCTAAATAATATATATATATAGGATCATAAAAAGTGTGTAAGTATGTATTATATTTTGAATGGTTTATTTAATAATTTCTATAGTAGATTTTCTTATACATTTATTATATTTTTCAGGTATCAAGACTCTGAGGAAAATTACTTCCTGATAGTGAACATATATATATATTTACGGGAACTCAATGAGGACCAAAAATTAAAATAATCTAGGATTTTTAAAGGAAATTCTTGCTTGATTAATTATATTTTATTTATTAATTATATTATATTTTATTAATTATATTTTATTAATTATATTTTATTAAGAAATGTTCAAATCATTAATTTCTGAAAGAAGCTCGTTACTTTATAAAAGATTATTATTTGGTGATTATTGGCCATTTACATTTTGTAATTAAATAGTCAAAGTTAAATGTTATTCAATGATAATTAGAGTTTTATACAGACATATTAGGCCAATGGTATTAATGTACAGTAAAGATTTATTATAACATTTAGAAAAATATTTATTCAAGGAAAATTTATTAATTTTGTTTCTCATGAATATAAAAAATATATATATATTGTTAATTATTTTATTACTAATTATTATTACTGATTTTTAGAGCGTATTGTTTTAGTAACAATTATTATTCATGGGCATTAATTTTTTGTTTGACTTGGTACATTTATTTATTGTTTCATATTCTTATATGTACGTAGAATATTAACTTTATAACTTTCCTTTTGTTATTGATGATTCTTTGTAAATTTTGTATTAATATTTTATGTGGCTCACTTTCGGAGCATTTTTACTGTAGGTTATTTATCCCAAAATATTAATTAATTATATGATTTTCAGGTTTCAAAATTGGTAATCGCTGCATTTCTTTTATGACAACTGACCATACTATTTGTCGAAAAGATACGCATGGGCTCACGAAATCTTTTATTAATAGGATTTAGGTGCGTATCATTTGATAAAATGTTTTGATTTATGCCTTTTCCTTTGTAGTAAGCGCGTATACACGCATAGGGATATCTTTTTTTTTGTTATATGTGATAACTGAATAATATGAATATTGAGTGAATATCTATATATATTGGTTACATATAATATAAAGTGGATTTATAGTGATTATATATATAATTACAAGTAAAGATTATATAAGATACGAAATTCTTTATACTATTCTTCGAAACAAATTATATTTTATTCGTTAAGAATTATTTAAATCATTTTCTTTTTAAAAGAAGCTTGTTATTTTACAAAGGATTATTATTTAGTCGTTACTGGTCATCGGTTTTTACATTTTAATTTTATAATTAAATAATCAAAGTAAATATATTTATTATTTGATAATAATTAAACTTTTATATATATATGTGTTTTTCATTGTTTATTGATTTATGTCTTTATTTATCTAAATACTAATTAGTTATATTATTTACAGGTTTCGGGATTTATGGCTATAGAAATTTTCCCATGCCAATTTTACCAGAAGAATGTGAAGGAACGCACAAGAGGCTATAAGACCAGTTACCGACGGATTTGTTCGTATACCAATTTATACGAAGTCTTGTTGCAAATGATTTGCTAAGAGTTTTTCTTGATAATAAAATTTCGAATAAATTTCTTTTCTTAGTAAGGTTAGTTATTAAGATTAATATCATTATATACGACCAGTACCAGTACTGCTAATTCATTGTAATATTTTTCTGGCTATATACCACATCAATCAATGTATTGTATTAATATGAGATTATGGCGAATATATATATAAATATATATATATATATATATAGTATTTTGCTATTGATTTATGAAATTTCATAAGCGATTTTAAGGTGATTGTATGAGGCTTTTGCAGCTTTATTAAAATTGCATAAATAATAATTATATATATATTGAAATTCTTTTACGATTATTATAAATGACTGTTTCAAAGAGCCTATTACTTTTTCTTGATTGATAGATGTGTATAAGTCCAGCTTTCGGTTAATACTGGTGGTTACTAGTATTTTGACTACATGAGAACTGATTATTATTAAATTGACGTATATATATATTGATTATATATAATATTATGGCGCAAATATATAGTGATTATATATAGTATCGCGCAAAGATTATATAGGATGAGAGAATAGGTAGGGATTATATTTTTATAAATAAGATTTTAAATTTTTCGTTGCGGGACGTAACACGGGAGTTTCCTGTGGTGTTATTATGTTGACTTTCTTCTGAATATGGTAAGTCGGACGTCCTTGTTGCGGGTCGTTCCGGCGGACGTCGGTTCTCAACGGAACGCCTTGCGCGTTTCCCGAAGTACCGGGTTGTTGGTTCCCTTCTTGAGCTCTTCTGTAAGCTAACTTCCGACATTCTTCTATAAGATGTCCAGGAGTTTTACAATAGCGACAGATTTTGGTCTGATAACTTTGTTGAGGCTGTCCAGCAATTAATTTAACTGGTGATGCGGGGAAAGGTGGTTGCGAGGTTGTATGTCCATTGTTGGGATGGTAACGGTTGTTAGTGTTGTTGCTCATAGGATTTTGGCGAGCTGCATTGCTGACGTTATTGGGGAGGTCAGCACGGGGTTGAAAATTTGGGCGGAAGAGAGTTCGCTTCCGAATGTTTTCAGCTTCAATAGTTTTGGATAATTGTATGGCTGTGCTAATGCTTTCCTCGAAGGTCCTCGGATGTTCGAGTTTTACGCGTACTAATAGGTCAGATGGAAGTCCGTTGATAAAGCTGTTCATAGTGGTTGCTTCGATGGCGTCCTTTCTTCGTTCTCCTATGTTTCCGGATAAATCAGATTCTCCATCTATTATTGCGGTACGTAGTTCTTGCACTCTGCTTATATAATCAAAAATATTTTCATTTTGTTTCATGTATATGTTAGCTAGTTCTCCTCGGTATTGGTCGACGGATTTATTTGGTCCAAAAATTAATTTTAGTCGTTTCGTTAGCTCGAAAACGGTGTGACATTCTACCCCTTCTATGGCAGAATATGCATGTCCCTGCAGTTTATTAATAATAAGCTGCACTAAATTATATTCATGATATGCGGGTATTAAATCGAGAGCACGTTCGCAAATTTTACTGAAGTGGAAAACGGACATTTTATGGCCATCAAATTTAGGTATTGTGTCGATAGCATCCTTAAGGCGTATCGGAGATGGTTGGTCCGCGATATCAAAATGTTGGGATGTCGGTTGAGAAAATGTTCGTTCTTCATGTGGAACATATCTTTCTTCTCTTTGCGAGGTCTCTAGATTCATGAGCCTTGAATTAATCCTCTCAATATAATTGGTAATCGTTTGCATAGAAGCCATTAATTGCTCTACAGCTGGTTGTTCTTGGCTTGCGGCCATTTCCTTTCGATTCATTTCTTCTTGCATTTTTATCAGATGTTCGTTTTTGACTTGCAAGGCCTCAGCCTGTTCTTTTAACTGTTTCTCCTTTTCGTTTACCTTTTGCATGAGGATTTCGGTTTCCTCTGCTGTGTATTGTTTCCTTGTAGCCCCTGTGGCTACAGAGCTCGTCGAGCTTGATCGAGTCTGCATAATGGATTTAGATACTTTATAAAAATTTATTCGTCAAACACTTAATTTCCTCTCAGAAGCTTAGATCCTTTTTGGCAAATCCCACCGCTGCCACCAAAATTTTAATGTTGTTTGTTACGTCCTATTCGATCGTTTATTCAACGATTCTGCAGGGCGCACCGTGCAGGGACGAACAATATTATATCTCTCTATTTCTTTTTCAGGGCAACCTGCTAAGCCGGCTATACCCTGGGACGCCGAGAGATTAGGATCTATAGGACGCTTCTTTTCGGAGGTATTTAAGGTTGACAAATAAATATGCAAATTTATTATATTATAAATTCTATTTTTTCCTTTTTATTTATTTTATCCTTCCTCGTTCTTCTACATTAGTTTGTAAGGTAATTTTAGTGAAATTAAATTATATATATGTATTGGATATATTTATATATATGTGTAGTTAAAAGTTATTTAGGATTTTATGGTTCGACAATAGAATCGAGGAACTCTTCGCTATCTAAATAATCAAGAAGCTGGTTAATTTCGTAATCTATAAAGTCCTCTTCACTTGGAGTGATATTTGTGGAATCTAAATCCACTTCTCCAGGCAAGACAGGAGAATAATTTGGCGGCGAATACCCCGGAAAAGAGTCTGGGGTTCGTGGGAGGCTAGGCGGCGGTGAAGTTTGGACCCGTCGATCCAACGTCGCTGGGCTCCTCCTTATTTCCCCGTTTCGCTCCCAAGCGCGGAGCAGTCCCAAGGGAATTCCGTCCGTTCGGTCTTCCAAATCAATAATTATTGTGGACGCGTCGCTTGATGTGTCCGATTCCGCAGATTCAATTTCCTCTTCCTCGGACTCTGCGCTAGCTGGTATCGCAGGGAGATTGCCGTCGGTGGTTTCGGGGTTAAGCTCCGGGGGCAAGGGTGCGAAGGAGAGGTCGAAGAGTGTGTCTTCGCGGTCGGTTGCGGCCCTTGCTATTCCGGTAGGAATCTCGTCCCTATCTATAAATAATTGACGAGCGACGGAGGGGCGATCTCGTAATAACCGCTGTCTAAATATTTCCCGCCGGGTTACACCTGGATTTTGTAAGGGAAATTCGCGGCGAGTTATTGGATCTGGTCGTCGGGCGCTAACCATCTATTATTGAAATAATTTAAATTTTAAATTTGTTTTATTGAAAGGATAATTTGAAATTATTTCGCGGCATCTAATACTTACGATGGAAATTTTGAGGGGTCACCTGTCAACAAAGGATGTACCGCGTAAATCTAAAGTTTCGTGACCGGTTTAAAGAAAGAGACAGGACAGATTCTGAAATCGCGACTCCTCATTTATTATAAGAGAAAATTATTAGATAGTTACCTTACATGCAGTGACGTGGTAAGGAAGGGTGTGTAGGGATATTTAAATATAAGATGGATACCGTGCCTGCTGGTTTAGTTTTATTATTATAAAATAATTCCTCTAATATATTATACTAAACCAGAGTTATCATACTATGTGTCAGTCGGTCCTTAAAGAGCGCGTCCCGTGCTCTACGACAAGTTTCGATGTGCAAGACGTCACGTCACAGCGGCACAGAGTCCGTAAAGAAATTTCCCTGGAGAAAATTCTTCGCGGAAACGGCAGAGGGGTAGAGTAGACTACCCAATGCACATCGATTGACAAGTCGAAGGCGACGATTCACTCTTGTGGATAAAACCAAAGACAGACTGAGCGTTGAACATTCAAAGGCAATCAACGTACTCGTGTTATCAGAAGGAGAAGACGTTGGAATTGTATGAAGGTAAGTTGTTGACTATTATGTGTAATAAAATTCTTCAATATGTCATGCAAAAATAATAATTAATAATATTCGGTTGATGGTTGCAGATCACGAGAGATGAAAAGGAAATTATTGAATAATTAAAACGAGTACTTACCCAAAAGTACTGCTGTCAGGATATGCGATGAATCTCCGTGGAGGACGGTCTGCCTCGGCGATGTCCCTGTAGGAGAGTCGGAGGAACCGGTGACAAATGATTGGCAGAAGACCCAAGTGATGGTTCAAAGACACTTTATTTTCTTTAAGTATACTATAATATTCGACTGCTCTCTAGACTAAGTTCTTAGTCCGGAAAAATATCCTGCGACTAAGTTCTTTTTTGGCTCGAAAAATGTTCTATAATACGCTCGTGATCGCTTTAGTTGGTTTCTTCTCGAGAGCTCCTGGTCAAATGCGCGGAAGACTGAGCTGCGCTCCCTGAGGTACCCTCTGGTCCCTACTCCGTGCCGGCTATCCGCAGTGGTAGGAGAATGCGGCGCTCCCGGGCGTAGGCGGCTCGACCGCCGCTTGCCGCTATAACTGTCCTTCTTCTTCGAGCGCGCTATGACGTAGTGGCCGCGCTCTTGCGTGGGGATAGTGGGGACGACGGAGCTGTCAGTATTGTCCATGCATCGAGCTCGTTAATTCATTTTACAAAAGGTAAGGCTTTTATAATAGGTTTTTAGTCACCAGAATTTTAATAATTTGCATGCATATATTTTTTAATATAGAATCTCAACCTCTTTCAATAGAAGTGTGAATGATCGTTCTAGCATGTTCCGTTTAGAATTGATTTTTAACTTTCTTTATATTAATTATATAGTTTTAGTTAACAATGTTATAAACAAATTCTGGTGTTATAAACCATTATAATTACAATTTGCTATATAATAATTATACGATATATGTATGTATGTATGTGCATATAGGTGCATGGTCTAGATAATTGTTAATAATAATTGTGTTACATTATAATATAAAAGTGTATTAATTATTCTTTTTATTATTCAGCTCTTGGAACAAAGGATGTGGCGAGCTTTTTTATCACCGGATGCAGGTGTTCGCCGTGCCAGGCAGTCGCGCCAGGCAGTCGCGCCAGGCCTTATCTTATCGCTGAGTGAGCTCATGTGCAGCTGCACCGGATGAAGCTCGGAGGGTCGCTTATCTTTTGGTGAGTGAATTTATAACGCTTTATAAATCGATTTAATAATTTCATTCGTTATAATTTATATGAATAAATTATATATTCCTTACTTGTTAATTGTATAGAATATATATATATATACTTATATATATTGTTTGTAAAAGTTAATAAATGTAATTATTAAAAATTTTATCTTCATTATTTTATTAATTAAATATGTATTATACATATTGTTATTTCTCTTTTGAAGGCTTGAAAGTTTGCTAAAAAATTGCATTACTGTTGGATCTTTGTTAGTTAATGATATGGATTAATTTAACATATAATATATATATATATTCTTTTATAATTTATAATTTCGTAATAACTTATTACTCTTGCAATAAGAAAGCGCTCCTTATAATATTCATACATTATATATTCGCGAGTCCCTTTCGCATTAAGACTCGGCACGGACGTCGAAAACATTAGGGGAGATAACAAAGTAATAGGGGAGATAACGCGGTACGCTGGACTTAGCCTTGTGCTTGTTACGTCCCGCAACAAAAATTTTAAATATTACTTTGTAGTATAACATCAAGAATTTATCATCTTATATAATTTTTAAATATTACATATATTCACTATAAATTCATATCACTATATATATATTATATATAATTTGCCGATATTCATATTATCTAGTTATCCTATATAACTAAAAACCTAGTAAACTACCAGTGCTAACCGAATAGCTGGATTTACAGAAATATGTTAATCGAATAAAATTAATATATTTCAACTTTATTCAGGAAAGAAATAGATTTGAAATCGTGTTATTAAAATTATTTTGAATAATGCAAACTGTGTTAAAAGCGTTCGCGACAAAATTCATATAAATCATTATATGAAAGTTAGCAGAAAATTTATCATTTCAAATATCTATTAATATATATATATGTAACCAAAAATCTAGGAAAATATACTATATTACACCTGCAGTAATCATGCATGCAAAATAATTATACATTTTAAATTAATTACAGAAAAGTGAACATAACTGTTATATAAAACACTATAATAATTAATTCCTTTAGTCAAAAAGAAGACAATTTAAAATTCTATTTTTAAATTCAAGCAATTTATATTGTTAGAGCAAAAATATCGTAACGGAAAATACGTTCATATAAGTACATATACTTACTACACTGTAAAATCCCATAAAATTCCCTTTACAATAATATACAGAAATATTTATGGACCAATCAAGCACCTCATAAAACATAACCCTTCTCCTGGAAATTATAAAATAATGTTAGAAACAATTTATTTAAAGACTAAGTAAAAACACTTTTAATTATAAAATAATACTTACCTAAAATCTTTTAACGATTGATCTTATCGCCCTATACGGATCACTTCGATGGACGATGTAACTGGACTGCCGTAAGTGGGATGCGGCTATTGCAAATTTTGAAACCTGGGAGAAATATAATTAAATTAATATTTGGATGAATCGAGACATAACCTGTTGGCAAAAATGCCAACAAATATCCTGAAAGCAAGTCTAAACAGAAGGAATATTAATATAAAAGATTAATAAAAAATTATCAATAATAAAAGAAAATTTATAAAATTAATTTTGTGCTCCAAAACAGTGTAAAAACATTTTGTAAAAATTACATTATCTAATTAGAACCAACATATCATAAGTATCTGCAAACGATGAAATTCATTTGTACAAGAGAAAAGTAACTCAAAAAATTTGTTGCTCGTTTTAAACTATTAAAAATCGACACTTTGTCGGCACAAAGCTTAAAATACTATATATATATATATTCACTATTAGAAAGTAATTTTTCTCAGAGTCTTTATATCTGAAAATTATAATAAAAGTATAAGAAGAGTTACTATAAAGATTATTGAGTAACCCATTTAAAATATAATTCATACTTACACACTTTTTATAACCCTATATAAATATATATATATATATATATATATCCTCTTCCTAACGATATAAGACAGTTCGTCATAAATAAGTAGCAAGAATTCCAAGTCCTAGCAGCTGAAAATAACAATCCAATAATATTTGGCCGTATGAAAAATTAACTTGACATAAAATACATAAAAACGTTAATCCATACAAAATCTATTATCATTATAAAAATTTTTAGTTAATCAAAACTAATGTATTAATGTAATTAAAAAGGTATAATATTTTACAGATGTGTATAATCCTATAGTAATGAAAAAAATCAAATAGTAAAATAAGTATGATAAATCAAATATTAATACACTCAATTTTAACAACAAATATATTAAATTAAGTAATAACTACAAAAGGAAAAATTCAGTAAGAATAAAATTTTTATACATAACTCTTTCTGCATGCAGAATAATAAGTCACCCTATAAACATAGCCTCACTCGGTTGTCCACCGGGTGTCTCAGTATTTTCATCACCTAACGAACACGCTATACAGAAAAATAAAATATATTTATTAGTAAAATTTCCTTAGAAATACATTTCAACAATAACCTACACGTGAATTCATATTCAAAATACATTACTCAATTACAAATATAAAAATTCATATATATATATATAAACAAATATACTTACCGTATAGATGTTTTGCGTGGCAGCCCTATTGAATAATTAAAAGAGGCTCACTTCGTACACCCATTATCTACGGAAAACCCATAGGCTTGTGCCTTTCCAATTATATGTATATATATACATATATAAAAATCTACATAAAGGAAAATCATATTTTAATAAATCGATTAATAGTAAATAATAACGCCAACAATACTTACTAAGCCTTCTCTAACATATAATAAAGCATAATCGAATGGTTAAACCGATCGAGACTTATACGTGAGACCTCAATAGGTAGTACGTGAAAGTGAGAGAGACCGAACTATCGGGCGGCCCGCGCGAGCGAGAGAGACAGCGCTATACGTAATCCCGTATGCAAGAATTAATGAGAATTAAATCGCGAAACAAGCTCAGACCAACTTATCACCCTTGTTATTAATATATATATATATAATTATTAATAAAAATAACAAGGTGAGTTGGACACACAAAATTTGTAGTCATAAAAAACATGAAATATATTCTTATATACTTTTAATTATTCATACAAGCATATGTACTCTAGCTACCTAAATACAATAATTTTCTTTCTTTATTAACGACAAACCTAAAACTATAGGTAAATGCGAATAAAATATGATTTTATATGCGTGAATTAATAAGTCGGTCAGGCGGTCAAGGCTAAGGATGTGCGGTGCGTTATCTACTGACACGCGTCAATGTATCTTATCTCCCTTGATACTTACAGCGTTCATGCACTAGACTTCAGACCAAGGAGACTTAGAAATAATATTCTTTTAAAATCAAGGCGTGAAATAAATTTCGGACCGACCTTTTTGCTTTGACCATTAACACGCATGGTTATTAATAAATATATATTGTAATATGTTTTACTAAGTTATTAAGTTGTAAATCGTAGGAGAATACGTTACACATATACATACGAAATTTAAAAGGCGAATTATAAGAACAATATAACCGACAATAAAACATAAATTTAACGACGTAAAAGATATGTCAAAATAAATTAAAAGGATTAAAACATAAAATTGAAATCCAACAAATGTACAATCTTATAAAATTTAGTAAAACATGGTTTAGTACGTACGAATAATCGAGCTAAATTATAAATCTTCTTATATGTGCCAAAGGCTAAGGCTAAGCCGAACGCAGTGCGTTATCGGTTGGCGCGTGCCAATAATCTTATCTTCCACTATGTCTCAACATACGCGCCCGAGTCTAGAGACAAAGAGGACTCGAGAATAATCGAATATTATAAGAAGCACTTTTTATTGCGAGCGCAATATTCATAAGATTATAAAATTGTTAAAAGAATATATATATATATATATATAATCATACGCCAAATGAGCCTGGATGTTTAATAAAAAATTAAGAAGTAATAAGGTTCAAATAAACTCTTATTTTTTTTTTTTGACATGAAAATATTAATACACACTAAATTATTATAAAATAAATTTTGACAAGACAATAAAAAACTATAACTATAAAATCTTACAACCAATATATATATATATGTATATATCCTACATAATAAGTAGCAGAGCTACATGAATTGTTGCAAGCAAAATTATTAAATCGTCCTATAAAATAATAAGAATAAAATTATTCACCAAGAGATAAGCGATCCTCCGAGCTTCATTCAGTACAGTTGTACATGGGCTCATTTAGCGATAAGATAATAGACCCGGCACGACCGCCTGGTATTACGGCCATCCGCTACAACAGAATTAATTCGATATATCGAACCGTAATAATTAGAACACTTCTATACCACCTAATTATTATTAACAATTATTTCTTCTATGTTAAGCTACTATATATATATATATCCACACACATATATATATATATCTATATGTGTATTATAAAATGATTGTAATTATAATAGTTTATGACACCAGAATTTACTAATTATAAAAAAATTTATTATAAGCGGAATTTTAAGACAGCTTTTGAACGGAGCATGCTAGAAGAACCGTTCACATTTCTTTCGCATTTCCTAAAGGAGATCTAAGATTCTACATTAGAAAATGTATACAAATAACGAGAATTCTGGTAGCTAAAAACTATTGTAAAATTTTATAAATTAACAAACCAACGCACGGATAGCCCATTCCCTCTCCACGCAAAAGCGCAACTCCTACGTCACAACATGCGCCAAAAGGAAGGGCAGCTAGAGCAGCAAATAGCAGCCAAGCAACCTACGCTTAGAGCTCCCGTTCCCCTACCACTGACTCCTGGAACAAAGTAGGGATCAGAGGATACCTCAGGGAGCGCAACTCAGTCTTCCGTGCATTTGACCCGACGCTCTTGAGACAACATCACCTATCATCTGACCACCAGCTCTCTACAAGGAAGGAAGCATCTTAGAGCCGTTAAATATTGTACTCGAGTATACTTTAAAATAAAAGTGAATTTCAAATTCAACTTCGGTCTTCTGCCAGTTATTCTTCAACGGCTCCTGACCTCTCTTCAGGGACCTCGCCGAGGCAATCGGTCTCCGACGGAGAGCAGTCATCCTTACACATCAAGAACTTCATCATCTGGTAAGTACATCTTAAACCAATTAAAATTTTCTTTGCTTCCTAGTACTTATTAATAATTAATAACCTACACAGTCGCATGTTACTTGACTGTCATTTTCTATATTTTTAATTCTTACCTTCAACCATTCATATTCCCATATCCATACACACCATTTATTTAAATCATACTTCGAATTGGAAGTCTTTCATGGGACCTATCTCTTTGATAAGACGACTCGATTGACAGTAATTAGTAAGAACCTGCTTCAGCAGGACAAACCTAATTTAAGCACAGTGAAAAGGCAATTATCTTGAGGAACATATTCCAATGATAGAGGTTTCCTTTTGACTTGGTGCTGGTGAGGCAAATAAAAAATTAGCGGCCTCCTGTCACATCGACGTTTGATTAGGCAAAGATACAACTTAAGCCCGGTTAATTGACAATTATCCTGAAGCTGCGTCACTGATGATGGAAGTTGTCCTTTAATTTTGGAGCTGCCTGACGTAAATCACGTCAGGTTGAATCTAGCCTTGATTTCAAGATACGAGATCCATCCCAGAGATTAGTAACGATACACTGGCTGAGGCTTATATGAAGATTTTATAATATACTGAGCCAGCTGCATTGATAAACTGTCATTTCAATGACATATCCTATAATCCTCTTCTTACTTTATGTCTATACCCACAATTTGAAATATAAAGGCATGATTAACAACGAAAATTTATTAATGATTTTCAAATCACAATTTAGTATCCAGAGAGAGAAATAAAATAAACTTATTTAATTATCTACTTTCTCTTCCACTGTGCATATGCGTATGTGTGACATATTATTCACACGATACTTTCATTTTTGACAGGTAACCCCTTTTTTTTCTTGCGACATCGTAAGTAATAATAATAATTTTCGGGAAAATTAATTGAAATATTATATCATATTCGTATCGGATTTCGAACCTTTTTCTTATTAATAGATGGTCAACACCCGACGTCCAGATTCCATAACTCGTCGCGAATTCCCTCTGCGAAACGCAGGCGTAGCTCGCCGAGAAATATATAGACAACGATTGCTCCGAGATCGTCCCTCCGTTGTACGACAATTATTTGTAGACAGGGATAATATCCCTCCTAATATTGTACACGCCGCCAACGATCGCGAAGATACCCTCTTCGATCTGTCCTTCGCCCCCTTGCCCCCTGAATTTAACCCAGAAATCAGCGACAACGACAACAGCCCAGCGATATCAGCTGGCGAGGAAGCTGAGGAGGAAGACATTACTGAAACAACCCATTCAGACAGCTCAAGCGACGCATCGACAATAATTGTCGATTTAAACAATCCTACGAACGGGATCCCGCTAGGACTGCTCCGCGCCTGGGAGCGCAACGGAGAAATCCCTGCGACAAGGGACCAACAAGTCCAGACTTCACCGCCGCCGAGCCCTCCACGAACTCCTGACTCATTCTCAGGCCCTTTTACCCCGAATTCTTCTCCGCTTGCTTTTGGAGAAGCAGGTTTTGAGCCCATAGACATCTCTCCGAGCGACGAGAGTTTTACAGACTTTGAGGTAAATCAACTCCTCGACTATTTGAGCAGCGAGGAATTCCTCGATACTATTGTAGACCTATAAAATTAATATAACATTAATATCAACGGAAAAATTATTATTATATCTGCATCTAATGTATATGGATAAGGGAATGAAATAAAAAGAAATAGAAAATTATGATACAAATCCATTTATTTATTTGTCAACCTTGATTTATCTCTAATAAGAAGCGTTAACAAGATCCTGAATCTCTCGGCGTCCCAGGGTATAGCCGGCCTAGCAGGTTGCCCTGAAAAAGAAATTGAGAGATACAACCTTGTTCGTCCATGCACGGTAAGCCCTGCAGAGTCGTTGAATAAACGCTAAAATAGGACGTAACAATATATATATATTTTTTGGTGGCAGCGGTGGGATTTGCCAAAAAGGATCTAAGCTTCTGAGAGGAAATTAAGTGTTTGACGAATAAATTTTTATAAAGTACCTAAATCCATTATGCAGACTCGATCAAGCTCGACGAGCTCTGTAGCCACAGGGGCTACGAGAAAACAATATACAGCAGAAGAAACAGAAATCCTCATGCAAAAGATAAATGAAAAAGAGAGACAATTAAAGGAACAAGCTGAAGCCTTGCAAGCCAAAAACGAACACCTTACGAAAATGCAAGAAGAAATAAGTCGAAAAGAAATGGCTGGAGCTCAAGAACAGCCAGCTGTAGAGCAACTAATGGCTTCTATGCAAACAATTACCAATTATATTGAAAGGATCAATTCAAGGCTCATGAATTTAGAAACCTCGCAAAAGGAAGAAGGACATATTCCACGTGAAGAACGAATATTTTCTCAACCGACATCCCAACATTTTGACATCATGGATCAACCTTCCCCGATACGCCTTAAAGATGCTATCGACACAATACCTAAATTCGATGGCCACAAAATGTCAGTTTTCCATTTCAGTAAAATTTGTGAACGCGCTCTCGATTTAATACCTGCATATCACGAATATCATTTAGTGCAGCTTATCATTAACAAGCTGCAAGGACATGCGTATTCTGCTATAGAAGGAGTAGAATGTCACACCGTCTTTGAACTAACAAAACGGTTAAAGCTCATTTTTGGTCCAAATAAGTCAGTTGATCAATACCGAGGAGAACTAGCTAACATATATATGAAACAAAATGAGAATATTTTCGATTATATAAGCAGAGTGCAGGAAATACGTACTGCAATTATAGATGGAGAATCTGATTTGGCCGGAAATATAGGAGAACGAAGCAAAGATGCCATTGAAGCAACTACCATGAATAGTTTCATCAACGGGCTTCCACCCGACTTGCTAGTACGCGTAAAGCTTGAACATCCGAGAACCTTTGAGGAGAGCATTAGCACAGCCATACAATTATCTAAAACCATTGAAGCCGAGAACATTCGGAAGCGAACTCTCTTCCGCCCGAATTTTCAACCCCGTGCTGATCTCCCTAACCATGCCGGCAATACATCTCGCCAAAATCCTACGGGCAATAACGCTAACAACCGCTATCATCCCAATAACGGACATACAACTTCACAACCACCCTTTACTGCATCGCCAGTTAAATTAACAACTGCCGGACAGCCTCAACAAAATTATCAGACTAAAATCTGTCGCTATTGTAAAACTCCTGGACACCTCATAGAGGAATGCCGAAAGCTCGCCTACAAAAGAACCTTGGAAGCAACCCAACCCGGTACTTCGGGAAACGCGCAAGGCGTTCCGCTGAGAACCGACGTCCGCCGGAACGACCTGCAAACAGGACGTCCGACTTACCACATTCAAGAGAAAGTCAATGTGATAACACCACAAGGAACTCTCGCACAAACCTCCGAATCTGCCAAATAAATGACAAACAACAATCCACGGAATTGCCCACAGTAACGTTATTTTCTCCAGATCTAATAACAAATTGCAAATTTATGATTGATTCTGGATCTGGATTGAACCTCATTAAACAAAAATACTTAAATCCGCACGTTACTCTCGACAAATCTAATCCTCTAGCTTTACAAGGAATCGCCTCTGAAACTATTGTTACATTGGGAGCTGTTTCCATATCTATTCTCGGAAAACTGTCCGAATTTTACGTCATATCTGACTCAATAGCATTTTCACAAGATGGAATTCTAGGCAATAAGTTCCTGAGGGAACAGGCCGTCATAGTAAACTACAAGGATAATTTTATGCAGTATGAGGATACGAAAATTCCTTTTACGAATTCAAATGCCATACGTCTTAAGGAAAGGACCGTAACTCCCTGTTCTTTTTATATCTCTAATCCAGAAAGGCAAATCGGATACATACATCGCCACACGCCTGCCAAAGGCATATATTTCGGAGAGGCCATCGTTGTTAACAATAACGGAAAAGCTTATATGCCCATATTTAACACTTCCGAGGAAGAATTAATCTTTAACATTCCAACTGTCGAATTACAAGAATACGATACTTGTGAGACAAGTAATGACCCCACCGGAACCCAAGGGCTTCCCAGGGGATTAATCCGAACTTCTAACTCCAACAATCTCGCTGGACTAGACGAACCCCGAGTGGAGCTCGTCAAAGCCATAGATAATCCCATTTATTTTAACCAGGCATTACCAACACCAACAGATAGAACTGTTGATGTCATAAATCTTCTACGTCTTGAACATCTGAATTCCGAGGAGTCAGAAAATGTTCGACTACTAGTCTTCAAACACTCCGATAGATTTCACTTACCCGGTGAACATCTCCAAGCGACAAACGCCGCTCAACATTCTATTCCTACTATTAACGAAATGCCTGTCCACACGAAACAATATAGATTTCCTCCTATACATAAGGAAGAAATTAATAGACAAGTAAATGAATTGCTGTCCTCAGATTTAATTGAACCTTCTACCTCTCCTTACAACTCTCCTTTATGGATAGTTCCGAAAAAGCCAGATTCCTTAGGGAATAAAAGATGGCGAATGGTTATCGACTATCGAAACCTTAATGAAAAAACGATAGGCGATGCCTATCCTCTTCCGAACATAACGGACATATTGGATCAGCTCGGATCTGCTAAATATTTTTCGGTACTGGACCTAGCTTCCGGTTTCCATCAAATACCTATGACATCAAAAGATGCTCATAAAACTGCTTTCTCTACACCTTACGGACATTACCAATTCAAACGAATGCCATTTGGATTAAAAAATGCTCCTGCAACGTTTCAAAGATTGATGGATAACGTTCTATCCGGACTTCAGGGAAATGAATTATTTGTCTACATGGATGATATTGTCGTATATGCACGATCATTGCAAGAACACGAAAGCAAGTTCGAAAAATTAATGCAGAGATTAAGAGCTGCAAATTTAAAATTACAACCAGATAAATGCGAATTTTTACGACGTGAAGTTATGTATCTAGGACATATAATTGGATCCGATGGAGTCAAACCTGACCCCGCTAAGGTAAAAGCTATAATGAATTTTCCTACTCCGAAGAATCCGAAAAACATCAAACAATTCCTAGGACTAGCCGGATATTATAGAAGATTTATTCCCAATTTTTCCAAAGTCGCTAAACCATTAACCGACCTCTTAAAAAAGGATAAGAAATTTGAATGGACGGCAAAGCAAACAGAAGCCTTCGATATTCTAAGAAATTCACTATGTTCTGAGCCTATTTTACAATACCCCGACTTTACTAGACCATTCGTTTTAACTACCGACGCATCTGGATATGCGGTTGGAGGAGTGCTCAGTCAGGGAATAATAGGGAAAGATTTACCCGTTGCCTACACCTCTCGTATTTTAAATCCCGCCGAGCAAAATTATTCAACCATAGAGAAAGAATGTTTAGCCATCATTTATTGCGTAAATCACTTTAGGCCATATTTATACGGAAGAACTTTCATTATTGTAACGGATCATAAACCACTAGTATGGTTGCATTCCATTAAAGATCCCTCATCAAGACTATGGAAATGGAGAACTAAAATATCAGAATATCAATATGAAATACGCTACAAAAAGGGAACCTTGAATCATAACGCTGATGCCTTATCTAGGAACCCACTCGTTAACATGGCTATTCCATTATTCCTCATCGATGAAGAGGAATACTCATCTGATGAATCAATATTTTCATATAGACCTCAAAGACCGCAGGGAAAATCTAACACACCCGAAGGTCAGAATGCAAGATCTAATCAGGAAGACCTGGGAATCCATCAAAAATTCGCTGAGATCTCGGCTCCCACAGAACTCCAACCAACAGAAAATTATCAAAATCATTCCACCGAACGAGAAGATGATGACAATGGAGTTACCATTGAGGAAGTCTCGGATTCCGAAGAAGACTCCGATTATACGGAGATATTAGACTCTGATGTCGTACCTCACCAACAACAACCCCCTGAACCTCCACCATGGAGTCGTGCTCAAATACGGGAAGTCAGAGATAATCTACTGAAACAAAAGGACAACCATGTAATATTCATTTATCTAAACGGAACACCTTATGATAACGGGGCAAAGCTATATCATGAAGCTGAATTACTTCCCAAATACGAGGGACTAACCTACGAAAGAGCCAGAGTATGTACCGTGAAAACCAACACGTTAATCGCTCTTCCTATTAAACAAAACAATCGTACTCTCATTGAAGCGCAAACTCTAAAAAATTGCCTGCGTTCTCTCGTAGATGTAATTCACGAACTCGACCTTTCTTCGATAAGTCTCAGCAAGACCGAACGCTTCGACGATTTACCATGGTCATACATATTCAACCAAATTAAAAGATACCTGCAAGAACTACCGGTTAATATAACCATATGCTTAAATTTAATCCAGACACCCGAAATCGAAAAACGTCAATCTTTAATTCTAGAAAATCACGCCTCAGCCCACGGCGGACATAAAGGCGTAACTAAGACCTATAATCGGATCAGAACACGCTATTGCTGGAAAACAATGAAGAAAGACATTCAGGATTTTATCAGAACCTGCCGAGAATGTCAATTAAAGAAATTAACAAGAGTAAAAACTAAGCAACCCATGGTCATTACCGACACGCCTGGGATGGCCTTTGATAAAGTCTCTTTGGACATTATGGGACCTCTGCCCATCACGGAGAACAATCATCAATACATACTAACCATGCAAGATTTATTAACGAAATATTCTGTTGCCTCACCGTTACAAGAAGCCACTTCTTTAACAATAGCTGATACTTTCACAAAAGACTTTATTTGTATATATGGAGCACCGCGCGCCATATTAACGGATCAAGGAACTAACTTTTTGTCAGCATTAATGCGACAATTAACGAAAAGATTTAATATACAACATTTTAAAACTACAGCTTATCATCCTCAATCAAATGGATCACTAGAACGTTCACATCATGTGTTAACAGAATATTTAAAGACACAAATAGATAGAGAAGATAACTGGGATAAATATATTAAACTAGCAATGTTCTCATACAACACCAGCGTGCACGAAGGCACCAAATATTCACCTTATGAACTGGTTTTTGGGCGAATAGCTCGATTACCTTCCGCGCATCCTATTATCGAAGAAAATATTGAACCTACTTATCACGAATATATTACGAATCTATTTAATAAAATAAGAGATCTACAAATCCAAGCTCAGCTAAATCTTATACGTGCCAAGGAAAAGAGCAAGACATACTATGATCGCCATCTAAATCCGCAACAACTCCAAATAGGAATGGCCGTGTTTTTATTAAAAGAACCGCGAAAATGAAAGTTCGCCGACCAATACACAGGACCACATGAAGTACTCGAATTATTACCCCCTAGTAATATTAAACTTAGAGTTGGAAACCAAAATCGTATCGTTCACATAGATAAAATAAAAAAGTCCCACTGTCAGCCAGGATGAAATAATAATTTAAATAATTCTGTTACAGATGCTCTGGCATAAGCAGCCAGTCCAGCCCAGACCGGATTCATCGCTCCTGTATCAAGTAAAACAGTCGTTCCTATCCGCTCACTGTGCACACGTAGTAGGAGCCATCTGCTTGAATGACGACACTAATTTGTGCAGCAACTGTTACTCTCGGATTCGTACACTGTCTCGGATTCGTACACAAATCATCCAAAGCCAGTATCGACGTCTTAGGAGACATTTCTTCATAAACAGCCACGTCGCTAGAGACGAATGCTGCTCTATCTGTGGTACTACAGTAATAAAGACTAGATCCATAGACAATTGCATCTCGTGTATCCTAACTGCGAGTGAATTATTACGTCTCCTCGATAGCACTTCGACTCATGTCGACGATTTTAAATATCCTTTAGTTCTTAATGTATATAGAACCCCTATGTCATAAGGCATGTCTTTTATTAACACGGTATGCTGTATTAAAATTAGAGGATACCGTGATCCTATTCTGAATATCTACTTCTGTGAACTTTGTTATCAAGGTGTACAATCTTCTTCACTAAGATCTCAACTTCCTCTATTATCTTCTCATTTCTTTTCTCTGGGACCACACCACGTTGAACCCCACTGTATCAACTGTCGTCGAACCCTTACTACTCTGAGACCTTTGCATGAGTGCTCTATCTGTATTAGGAATATCATTGAACTTTTATTTATACTACCTCTGTGTAATAATGCTTAATAATGTCTCAAACACCCCCCAATGCTGTGTGTATTAAATTACATGGGTATCTTCACTTGCACAACCATAGCCACTATTGTTGCGCCTGCTATTGTATGCTGCATACTACTTGTAACTCTCGATTTTTTCTCCCAGTGGATTCTCACATTATATCTGTTGCCCCACATCCCTACAGAACTATCTGCTCATATTGTCAGCGACCCATAACCATAATAAGGCCTTTAGCTAATTGTTCTGTCTGCACACGAAACATTGCCGAAATATTTAGAGCCACTAATTCTTCCAATCTTGCTATTAGTGAGAATGACAGCCCAAATTAAAACCTTTTAAATTAAAATGCAACCTATTGAGTACGCTGATACCTTATCCCATGTAATACACGAAGAATTTAACGGATATATTTCTTCAAGACATAATCTGTATTACTGCGTCTCGTGCAAATTGTTACGTCCCGCAACGAAAAATTTAAAATCTTATTTATAAAAATATAATCCCTACCTATTCTCTCATCCTATATAATCTTTGCGCGATACTATATATAATCACTATATATTTGCGCCATAATATTGTATATAATCAATATATATATATACATCAATTTAATAATAATCAGTTCTCATGTAGTCAAAATACTAGTAACCACCAGTACTAACCGAAAGCTGGACTTATACACATCTATCAATCAAGAAAAAGTAATAGGCTCTTTGAAACAGTCATTTATAATAATCGTAAAAGAATTTCAATACATATATAATTATTATTTATGCAATTTTAATAAAGCTGCAAAAGCCCCACACAATCACCTTAAAATCGCTTATGAAATTTCATAAATCAATAGCAAAGTGCTGTATATATATATATATATATTTGTATATATATATTCGCCATAATCTCA
Source organism: Camponotus vicinus (assembly GCF_025532165.1). Lineage (NCBI taxonomy): Eukaryota > Metazoa > Arthropoda > Insecta > Hymenoptera > Formicidae > Camponotus > Camponotus vicinus. The sequence continues at coordinate 11,422,364 of NW_028141979.1, forward strand.
TATTAATGCAATGCATTGATTGATGTGGTATATAGCCAGAAAGATATTACAATGAATTAGCAGTACTGGAACTGGTCGTATATAATGATATTAATCTTAATAACTAACCTTACTAAGAAAAGAAATTTATTCGAAATTTTATTATCAAGGAAAACTCTTAGCAAATCATTTGCAACAAGACTTCGTATAAATTGGTATACGAACAAATCCGTCGGTAACTGGTCTTATAGCCTCTTGTGCGTTCCTTTACATTCTTCTGGTAAAATTGGCATGGGAAAATTTCCATAGCCATGAATCCCGAAACCTGAAAATATTATAACTAATTAGTATTTAGACAAATAAAGACATAAATCAATAAACAATGAAAAACACATATATATATATATAAAAGTTTAATTATTATCAAATAATAAATATATTTACTTTGATTATTTAATTATAAAATTAAAACGTAAAAACAGATGACCAGTAACGACTAAATAATAATCCTTTGTAAAATAACAAGCTTCTTTTAAAAAGGAAAATGATTTAAATAATTCTTAACGAATAAAATATAATTTGTTTCAAAGAATAGTATAAAGAATTTCGTATCTTATATAATCTTTACTTGTAATTATATATAATCACTATAAATCCACTTTATATTATATGTAACCAATATATATAGATATTCACTCAATATTCATATTATTCAGTTATCACATATAACCAAAAAAAGATATCCCTATGCGTGTATACGCGCTTACTACAAAGGAAAAGGCATAAATCAAAATATTTTATCAAACGATACGCACCTAAATTCTATTAATAAATGATTTTGTGAGCCCATGCGTATCTTTTCGATAAATAGTATGGTCAATTGTCATAAAAGAAATGCAGCGATTACCAATTTTGAAACCCGAAAATCATATAATTAATTAATATTTTGGGATAAATAACCTACAGTAAAAATGCTAACAAATGCTCCGAAAGTGAGCCATATAAAATATTAATACGAATAAAATATTAATACGAAAATTTACAAAGAATCATCAATAACAAAAGGAAAATTATAAAGTTAATATTCTACGTACATATAAGAATATGAAACAATAAATAAATGTACCAAGTCAATCGAAAAACTAATACCCATGAATAATAATTGTTACTAAAACAATACGCTCTAAAAATCAGTAATAATAATCAGTAATAAAATAATTAACAATATATATTTTATATATATTCAAAAGAAACAAAATTAATTTTCCTTGAATAAATATTTTTCTAAACATTATAATAAATCTTTACTGTACATTAATACCATTGGCCTAATATGTCTGTATAAAACTCTAATTATCATTGAATAACATTTAACTTTGACTATTTAATTACAAAATGTAAATGGCCAATAATCACCAAATAATAATCTTTTATAAAGTAACGAGCTTCTTTCAGAAATTAATGATTTAAACATTTCTTAATAAAATATAATTAATAAAATATAATTAATAAAATATAATATAATTAATAAATAAAATATAATTAATCAAGCAAGAATTTCCTTTAAAAATCCTAGATTATTTTAATTTTTGGTCCTAGTTGAGTTCCCGTAAATATATGTATATGTTCACTATCAGGAAGTGATTTTCCTCAGAGTCTTGATACCTGAAAAATATAATAAATGTATAAGAAAATCTACTATAGAAATTATTAAATAAACCATTCAAAATATAATACATACTTACACACTTTTTATGATCCTATATATATATATTATTTAGCCTCTTCCTAATAACGTAAGACAGCTTGTTATAAATAAGTAGCAAGAATTCCAAGTCCCAGCAACTGAAAATAATAATCAAATAATATTTGGCCGTATGAAAAATTAACTTAACAAAAATATACTAAAAAAAATCAATCTATACAAAAATCTATTATCATTATAAAAGTTTGATTGATCAAAATTACTATATTAAAAAGGTTTAATATTTTATAAATGTATATAATTATATAGGAATAAAAGAAATCAAATAGTAAAAGAAGTATAATAAATCAAATATTAATATATTAAATTTCAACAATAAATATATTAAATTAAATAATAATTACTAAACAATAACTAAATAATAAAGAAATGTCAAGAAATTATTATGAATAAAATTTTATACGTAACTCTTTGCTGCATGCAGAATAATAAGTCACCCTATAAACATAGCCTCCACTTGGTTGTCCACCGGGTGTCCCAATATTTTCATCACCTAACGAAAACGCTATACGGAAAAATAAAAATATACTTATTAATAAAATTCCTTAGAAATATATTTCAATAACAAACCACAAATATGCCTCCTCAAATATATAATTAACCGACTGCATCTATCGAAATTTATACACGAGACCTCAATAGGTAGTAATACGTGAAAGTGAGAGAGACCGCACTATCGGGTGACTCGCGCGAGTGAGAGAGACAGCGCTATACGTAATACCATATGTAAAAATTAATAAGAATTAAACCGCGAAACAAGCTTGGACAGACTTGTCACCCTCATTATTAGTATAAATACATATATAGTTATTAATAAAAATTTAAAAGATAATGCATTAAAATACTAAAGGTACATAATATTATACATGAATACAATATATATATATAATATATATTTTATAAATATATGATATAATTAAAATAAAACCTTTAATTCATTAATTAACTTATCAAAATAATAAACTTACCAAATAAACTTCCGAAATAATTCGCACAGATTCCTCAAAATCCTTTCAATGCTGCATATTCTTATATGGTTTAAGCCTGTCAGTTGTCCGTGAATAATCCATTGGTCCATATCCCTTCCAACATATATATATACTATATATGCAACCTAGACAAATAAGAAAAATTCAAATAATAACACGTTTAAACTCTAAGCGTAAGAACATAATAATTAATACATTATAAAAATCTCTTTTCATATACGTATATTCTATATAGTTATTCAAATAAAATTTCACTACATAATAATAAATTATATAAAATCTAATTTCTTATCCACCCATTATTGCCAAATAATACATATATTTTTCATTTTGATTATTAATTGCAAAATTTTATATACAATTAAAATATAATGAGTAAGCAATGATAACCAAATAATAAACCATTTTCATTATGTGAAAAGCTCAACATTAATTAATGTATGTATATATTTAATAAATGACCGAAAGTTGTCAAGTCAAGCGCATTCAAAATAATATTAAAATATTTCAAAATATCCAAAACTTATCCGCAATTAGAGGTGCATAGAGTTAATAAGTCATGGCCAGATGATCATATGTGAGTATTTTAATCCGCTCCGACAATAGTCTAAACGTTCTATATTGTCGATTAAAATACAGCCAGGCTATAAATGATATGCACCCTCGAATATCTTCTGTATAGAATGTCGCTTTACAAAATATCTGAAAAATATAATAACTATATAAGACAAATATATTAAATTATTTAAATTATTAATACCTATAAATAATAAAGATTCTGATTTAATAAAACCAATAATGCAAAATAAAGCTCATAACTCTTCACTATGTGCAGAATTATAAATCTATATAACTACTAAATAAATTTTGTTATAACAAAAATTTACACATATATAACACACATGAAATATAAAGTTTAAATAATAATAATACAAGGTAATAAATATACATATTAATAATAATAATGAATGTATGGTCTTATAAAATTCATTATGCATAATTTTATTATTGAAACGAATAATAAGTCTCCTTATAAGAGCACAAGGCTAAGTCCAGCGTACCGTGTTATCTCCCCTATTACTTTGTTATCTCCCCTATTACTTTGTTATCTCCCCTAATGTTTTCGACGTCCGTGCCGAGTCTTAATGCGAAAGGGACTCGCGAATATATAATGTATGAATATTATAAGGAGCGCTTTCTTATTGCAAGAGTAATAAGTTATTACGAAATTATAAATTATAAAAGAATATATATATATTATATAATAAATTAATCCATATCATTAACTAACAAGATCCAACAATAATACATTTTTTAACAAACTTTCAAGCCTTCAAAAGAGAAATAACAATATGTATAATACATATTTAATTAATAAAATAATGAAGATAAAATTTTTAACAATTACATTTATTAACTTTTACAAACAATATATATAAGTATATATATATATATTCTATACAATTAACAAGTAAGGAATATATGAATAAATTATAACGAATGAAATTATTAAATCGATTTATAAAGCGTTATAAATTCACTCACCAAAAGATAAGCGACCCTCCGAGCTTCATCCGGTGCAGCTGCACATGAGCTCACTCAGCGATAAGATAAGGCCTGGCGCGACTGCCTGGCGCGACTGCCTGGCACGGCGAACACCTGCATCCGGTGATAAAACAGCTCGCCACATCCTTTGTTCCAAGAGCTGAATAATAGAAAGAATAATTAATACACTTTTATATTATAATGTAACACAATTATTATTAACAACTATCTAGACCATGCACCTATATGCACGTACATATATATATATATCATATAATTATTATATAGCAAATTGTAATTATAATGGTTTATAACACCAGAATTTGTTTATAACATTGTTAACTAAAACTATATAATTAATATAAAGAAAGTTAAAAATCAATTCTAAACGGAACATGCTAGAACGATCATTCACACTTCTATTGAAAGAGGTTGAGATTCTATATTAAAAAATATATGCATGCAAATTATTAAAATTCTGATGACTAAAAACCTATTGTAAAAGCCTTACCTTTGTAAAATGAATTAACGAGCTCGATGCATGGACAATACTGACAGCTCCGTCGTCCCCACTATCCCCACGCAAGAGCGCGGCCACCACGTCATAGCACGCCCGAAGAAGAAGGACAGCTATAGCGGCAAGCGGCGGTCGAGCCGCCTACGCCCGGGAGCGCCGCATTCTCCTACCACTGCGGATAGCCGGCACGGAGTAGGGACCAGAGGGTACCTCAGGGAGCGCAGCTCAGTCTTCCGCGCATTTGACCCGACGCTCTTGAGACAACATCACCTAGCATTTGACCAGGAGCTCTCTGAAGAACAAGAACAGTAGCAGTCACGAACCATTTAAAATCGAAATAAAGACTTAGTCTCAAAACATTATTCGACTTAAAAACTTAGTCGCGAGAGCTGTAAGACAGTAGTATACTTGAACAATAAAAGTGTTTTAACTGAACATCATCGCGGTCTTCTGCCATTTATTTACTACCGGCTCCTTCGACTCTCCTGCCAAGGCATCACTGAGGTCGACAGTCCACAGCGGAGGTTCGACGAGCACTTCCAACCGCAGTACTTTTGGGTAAGTACTCGTTTTAATTATTCAATATTTTCCTTTTTCATCTCTCGTGATCTGCAACCATCAACCGAATATTATTATTATTTTTGCATGACATATTGAAGAATTTTATTATACATAATAGTCAACAACTTACCTTCATACAATTCCAACGTCTTCTCCTTCCGATAACACGAGTACGTTGATTGCCTTTGAACGTTAAACGCTCAGTCTGTCTTTGGTTTTATCCACAAGAGTGAATCGTCGCCTTCGACTTGTCAATCGATGTGCATTGGGTAGCCTATCCTACCCCTCTGCCGTTTCCGCGAAGAATTTTCTTTAGAGGAATTTTCTTTGCGGACTCTGTGCCGCTGTGACGTGACGTCTTGCACATCGAAACTTGTCGTAGAGCACGGGACGCGCTCTTTAAGGACCGACTGACACATAGTATGATAACTCTGGTTTAGTATAATATATTAGAGGAATTACTTTATAATAATAAAACTAAACCAGCAGGCACGGTATCCATCTTATATTTAAATATCCCTACACACCCTTCCTTACCACGTCACTGCATGTGAGGTAACTATCTAATAATTTTCTCTTATAATAAATGAGGAGTCGCGATTTCAGAATCTGTCCTGTCTCTTTCTTTAAACCGGTCACGAAACTTTAGATTTACGCGGTACATCCTTTGTTGACAGGTGACCCCTCGAAATTTCCATCGTAAGTATTAGATGCCGCGAAATAATTTCAAATTATCCTTTCAATAGAACAAATTTAAAATTTAAATTATTTCAATAATAGATGGTTAGCGCCCGACGACCAGATCCAATAACTCGCCGCGAATTTCCCTTACAAAATCCAGGTGTAACCCGGCGGGAAATATTTAGACAGCGGTTATTACGAGATCGCCCCTCCGTCGCTCGTCAATTATTTATAGATAGGGACGAGATTCCTACCGGAATAGCAAGGGCCGCAACCGACCGCGAAGACACACTCTTCGACCTCTCCTTCGCACCCTTGCCCCCGGAGCTTAACCCAGAAACCACCGACGGCAATCTCCCTGCGATACCAGCTAGCGCAGAGTCCGAGGAAGAGGAAATTGAATCTGCGGAATCGGACACATCAAGCGACGCGTCCACAATAATTATTGATTTGGAAGACCGAACGGACGGAATTCCCTTGGGACTGCTCCGCGCTTGGGAGCGAAACGGGGAAATAAGGAGGAGCCCAGCGACGTTGGATCGACGGGTCCAAACTTCACCGCCGCCTAGCCTCCCACGAACCCCAGACTCTTTTCCGGGGTATTCGCCGCCAAATTATTCTCCTGTCTTGCCTGGAGAAGTGGATTTAGATTCCACAAATATCACTCCAAGTGAAGAGGACTTTATAGATTACGAAATTAACCAGCTTCTTGATTATTTAGATAGCGAAGAGTTCCTCGATTCTATTGTCGAACCATAAAATCCTAAATAACTTTTAACTATACATATATATAAATATATCCAATACATATATATAATTTAATTTCACTAAAATTACCTTACAAACTAATGTAGAAGAACGAGGAAGGATAAAATAAATAAAAAGGAAAAAATAGAATTTATAATATAATAAATTTGCATATTTATTTGTCAACCTTAAATACCTCCGAAAAGAAGCGTCCTATAGATCCTAATCTCTCGGCGTCCCAGGGTATAGCCGGCGTGGCAGGTTGCCCTGAAAAACAAAATAGAGAGATATAATATTGTTCGTCCCTGCACGGTGCGCCCTGCAGAATCGTTGAATAAACGATCGAATAGGACGTAACAAACATTAAAATTTTTGGTGGCAGCGGTGGGATTTGCCAAAAAGGATCTAAGCTTCTGAGAGGAAATTAAGTGTTTGACGAATAAATTTTTATAAAGTACCTAAATCCATTATGCAGACTCGATCAAGCTCGACGAGCTCTGTAGCCACAGGGGCTACAAGAAAACAATATACAGCAGAGGAAACCGAAATCCTCATGCAAAAGGTAAACGAAAAGGAGAAACAGTTAAAAGAACAGGCTGAGGCCTTGCAAGTCAAAAACGAACATCTGATAAAAATGCAAGAAGAAATGAATCGAAAGGAAATGGCCGCAAGCCAAGAACAACCAGCTGTAGAACAATTAATGGCTTCTATGCAAACGATTACCAATTATATTGAGAGGATTAATTCAAGGCTCATGAATCTAGAGACCTCGCAAAGAGAAGAAAGATATGTTCCACATGAAGAACGAACATTTTCTCAACCGACATCCCAACATTTTGATATCGCGGACCAACCATCTCCGATACGCCTTAAGGATGCTATCGACACAATACCTAAATTTGATGGCCATAAAATGTCCGTTTTCCACTTCAGTAAAATTTGCGAACGCGCTCTCGATTTAATACCCGCATATCATGAATATCATTTAGTGCAGCTTATTATTAATAAGCTGCAGGGACATGCATATTCTGCCATAGAAGGGGTAGAATGTCACACCGTTTTCGAGCTAACGAAACGACTAAAATTAATTTTTGGACCAAATAAATCCGTCGACCAATACCGAGGAGAACTAGCTAACATATACATGAAACAAAATGAAAATATTTTTGATTATATAAGCAGAGTGCAAGAACTACGTACCGCAATAATAGATGGAGAATCTGATTTATCCGGAAACATAGGAGAACGAAGAAAGGACGCCATCGAAACAACCACTATGAACAACTTTATCAACGGACTTCCATCTGACCTATTAGTACGCGTAAAACTCGAACATCCGAGGACCTTCGAGGAAAGCATTAGCACAGCCATACAACTATCCAAAACTATTGAAGCTGAAAACATTCGGAAGCGCACTCTCTTCCGCCCAAATTTTCAACCCCGTGCTGACCTCCCCAATAACGTCAGCAATGCAGCTCGCCAAAATCCTATGAGCAACAACACTAACAACCGTTACCATCCCAACAATGGACATACAACCTCGCAACCACCTTTCCCCGCATCACCAGTTAAATTAATTGCTGGACAGCCTCAACAAAGTTATCAGACCAAAATCTGTCGCTATTGTAAAACTCCTGGACATCTTATAGAAGAATGTCGGAAGTTAGCTTACAGAAGAGCTCAAGAAGGGAATCAACAACCCGGTACTTCGGGAAACGCGCAAGGCGTTCCGATGAGAACCGACGTCCGCCGGAACGACCCGCAACCAGGACGTCCGACTTACCACATTCAAAAGAAAGTCAACATAATAACACCACAGGAAACTCCCGCACAAATTTCCGAATCTGCCAAATAAACGACAGACAACAATCTACAGAATTGCCCACAGTAACGTTATCCTCTCCAGATCTAATAGCAGATTGCAAATTTATGATTGATTCTGGATCTGGACTAAACCTTATTAAACAAAAATGTTTAAATCCAAACGTTACTCTCGACAAAACTAATCCTTTATGTCTGCAAGGAATAGCTTCTGAAACTATCGTTACACTAGGAGCTGTTTCCCTATCTGTACTTGGAAAACTATCTGAATTTTATGTCATATCTGATTCAATAGGATTCTTACAAGATGGAATATTAGGCAACAAGTTCCTGAAGGAACGAGCTGTTATAGTCAACTATAGAGACAACTTTATACAGTATGAAGATATGAGAATTCCATTCTCAAACTCAAGTACAATATGTCTTAAAGAAAGAACTGTCACTCCCTGTTCTTTTCATATTACCAATCCAGAAAAACAAATCGGATATGTACCTCGTCATACCCTTGCCGAGGGCATATATTTCGGGGAAGCTATCGTCACCAATAATAATGGAAAAGTCCATATGCCTATATTCAATACTTCCGAGGAAGAATTGACCCTTAATATTCCATTCATAGAATTGCAAGATTATGATACTCATGAAATAACAGAGAATTCCACTGGAACCCAAGGGCTTCCCAGAGGATTAATCAGAACTTTTAACTCCAACAATCTCGCTGGACTAGACGAACCCCGAGTGGAATTCGTCAAAGCCATAGATAATCCCATTTACTTTAACCAGGCATTATCGACACCAACAGATAGAACTGTTGATGTCATAAACCTTCTACGCCTCGAACATCTGAATTCCGAGGAATCAGAAAATGTTCGACTACTAGTTTTCAAACACTCCGACAGATTTCACCTTCCCGGTGAACATCTCCAAGCGACAAACGCCGCTCAGCATTCTATTCCTACTATTAATGAAATGCCTGTCCACACGAAACAATATAGATTTCCTCCTGTACATAAGGAAGAAATTAATAAACAAGTAAATGAATTATTATCTTCTGATTTAATAAGACCTTCTACTTCCCCTTATAACTCTCCTTTATGGATAGTTCCGAAAAAGCCAGACTCCCTAGGGAATAAAAGATGGCGAATGGTTATCGATTATCGAAATCTCAATGAAAAAACAATAGGCGATGCCTATCCTCTTCCAAATATAACGGACATATTAGATCAACTTGGATCTGCAAAATATTTTTCAGTACTGGACTTAGCCTCCGGTTTCCACCAAATACCCATGGCATCAAAAGATGCCCATAAAACTGCTTTCTCTACACCTTACGGACATTACCAATTCAAACGAATGCCATTTGGATTAAAAAATGCTCCTGCAACATTTCAAAGATTGATGGATAACGTTCTATCCGGACTTCAGGGAAATGAATTATTCGTCTACATGGATGATATTGTCGTATATGCACGATCATTGCAAGAACACGAAAGCAAGTTCGAAAAATTAATGCAGAGATTGAGAGCTGCAAATTTAAAATTACAACCAGATAAATGCGAATTCTTACGACGTGAAGTTATGTATCTAGGACATATAATTGGATCTGACGGAGTCAAGCCTGACCCCGCTAAGATAAAGGCAATAATGAATTTTCCTACTCCGAAGAATCCGAAAAACATCAAACAATTCCTAGGACTAGCCGGATATTATAGAAGATTTATTCCAAATTTTTCCAAAGTCGCAAAACCATTAACTGATCTCTTAAAAAAGGATAAGAAATTCGATTGGCAGGACAAACAAGCAGAAGCATTCGATATTCTAAGGAATTCACTATGCTCTGAGCCTATTTTACAATATCCCGACTTTACTAATCCATTCATTCTAACCACTGATGCATCTGGATATGCGGTCGGAGGAGTGCTCAGTCAAGGAATAATAGGGAAAGATCTACCCGTTGCCTACACATCTCGAATTCTAAATTCCGCCGAACAAAATTATTCTACAATAGAGAAAGAATGTTTAGCTATCATTTATTGTGTAAATCATTTTAGACCTTATTTATACGGAAGAATATTCACTATAGTAACTGACCATAAACCATTAGTGTGGCTACACTCCATCAAGGACCCTTCTTCAAGATTATGGAAGTGGAGAATGAAACTCTCTGAATATCAGTATGAAATACAATATAAAAAAGGAACTCTAAATTATAACGCTGATGCCTTATCCAGAAATCCACCCGTCGACGTGGCTATTCCGTTATTCCTCATTGATGAAGGAGAATATTCATCCGACGAATCCATATTTTCGTATAGACCTCAAAGGCCAAAGGGAAAATCTAGTACACCTGAAGGTCAGAATGCAGGACCTAATCAGGAAGACATGGGAAACTATCAAAAAACCGCCGAGACTTCGGCCCCCGTAGAGCGTCAACCAGCAGAAGATTATCAAAATTATTCTGTCGAACAAGAAAATAACAATTATGGAGTCACAATCGAAGAAGTTACTGACTCTGAAGACAGCGATGATACGGATTATACTGAAATAATAGAATCCGACATTGTACCGTATCAGTCAAACCCACAACAACTGAATCCACCAGCTCTTCCACCATGGAGTCGAGCCCTAGTGCGAGAAGTTAGAGAGGATTTACTCCAACAGAAAGATAATCACACAATATTTATTTACCAGAACGGGACAGCTTATGACAATGGCGCAAAATCATATCAAGAAGCCAATTTACTCCCCAAATATGAAGGATTGGCATTCGAAAGGGCCAGGGTATGTACTGTAAAAGGAAACACGTTAATTGCCCTCCCCATCAAATACGACTATCATACCCTTATAGAAGCCCAGAATCTTAAAAACTGTCTACACTCTTTAGTGGATGTCATTACTGAACTTGGACTCTCTTCCATAAGTCTTAGTAAGACCGAACGCTTCGACGACCTTCCATGGTCATACATCCTTAACCAACTCAAAAGATATCTACAGGAATTACCCATTAATATAACGATATGCTTAAATTTAATTCAAACGCCTGAAATCGAAAAACGTCAATCTCTAATTTTGGAAAATCATGCCTCAGCTCATGGAGGACATAAAGGTGTAACGAAGACCTATAACCGCCTTAGATCTCGTTACTGCTGGAAAACAATGAAAAAGGATATTCAGGAATTCATTAGAACCTGTCGGGAGTGTCAAATAAAGAAACTAACTAGAATAAAAACCAAGCAACCCATGGTTATAACGGATACCCCCGGCGCTGCTTTCGATAAAGTATCCCTGGATATTATGGGACCTCTTCCCCTAACAGTGAGCAACAATCAGTACATACTGACCATGCAGGATTTACTAACAAAATATTCTACCGCCGTGCCATTAAAGGAGGCCACATCGTTAACAATCGCAGACGCCTTCACTAAAGAATTTATCTGTATATACGGTACCCCTCGCGCAATATTAACCGATCAAGGAACAAATTTTTTATCCGCCTTAATGCGACAGTTAACAAGGAAATTTCGCATTCAACATTTTAGGACCACTGCCTATCATCCACAGTCTAATGGATCACTTGAACGATCACATCATGTCCTAACAGAATATCTAAAAACTCAGGTTGATAAGGAGACAAATTGGGATGAATACATTAAACTTGCAATGTTCTCGTACAACACCAGTGTACATGAAGGCACGAGATACTCACCCTATGAGCTAGTATTTGGCCGAATAGCACGACTACCCTCTGCACACCCCATCATCGAAGAAAATATCGAACCCACATACCGTGATTATATTGTTAATCTCTTTAACAAGATAAACGATTTACAAACGCAAGCTAAGCAAAACCTCACACTAGCTAAAGAACGGAGTAAGCGATACTATGATCGCAATTTGAATTTACAACAATTTGAGAAAGGAAACCATGTCTTTTTATTAAAAGAACCACGAAAAGGAAAACTTGCTGACCAGTATACCGGTCCTCACGAAATAATCGAACTTTTACCCCCAAGTAATGTTAAAATTAGAACAGGAAACCAAACCCGAATAGTACACACCAACAAGATCAAATTAGCACATCCCCAGCCGGGATGAGGTAATAATCAGAGTCCTTTGTTACAGATGCTTTGGCACAGAAGGCCCACACAGCCGAGATTGGACGCAACCATTTCAAATCGAATAGAGGAATCCTTCTTCTTCGGCCATTGTGTCCATATAACAGGAGCTCTTTGTCTCTTAGACGAAACGAACTTGTGTAAGGAGTGTTACGATAGACTCCGTACCAATATTATTAAGCAACAATACCGGCCCTTGCGGAGACACTTCTTTGTGAATAGTCACATCGTGCGTAATGACCACTGCTCAGCTTGTGGCACAACGGTCATCGAGACCAATTCTCTTGACAAGTGCATCTCCTGTACACTAACAGCGCACGAATTCTTAGAACTTCTACACAACACCTCAACTTCTATCAATAGTTATAGTTACCCCTTAGTCTTAAACGTATACGACAGGACTCCTACGTTATAAGGGGATGCCATTTACCGGCACAGCCTGCTGTGTAGAATTCAGAGGATATCGGTATGATCCCTTGAACGTCTATCTATGTGAACTTTGCTATCACTACGTATTGTCTATTAGAGTACGATTGCCTCTAATATCTCTACACTTTCTCTCTCCGGGACCACGCCATATCGATCCTCATTGTGCACATTGCTTCCGAACACTTGTCACACAAAGACCTTTAGATCAGTGTCTCATCTGCACTCGAGGTATTGTTGAACTTATGTCCATATCCTATTTGCTTACACTGAACAATGCTTCATAATGTCCCAGCTTTCTCTTAATGCTGTATGCATCAAACTGCATGGTTATCTCAATCTAAATAATCACAACCATTATTGCTGTGCATGTTATTGTATGCTACATACTCCCTGTAACCAAAGGTTTTTCTTTCCAATAGACTCCCATATTATTTCTATCGCTCCACACCCTTATAGAACGATCTGTTCGTACTGTTGTTACGTCCCGCAACAAAATTTTTATTTTTATTTAAACACGCAAAAATTGCCTCTATAATATTTAAACTGTAATTCCACCGACGAACATATAAATCTTAATCCCACCGAGTAACATATTATTGTTAATATAACTAATATTGTTAATTAAAATTCCATCACGCCATCTATTGTCACCAATATTTCTTATTATAAAATCTCACCGCGCAATGTAATATCACCAATACTTATAGTACATTAATATCATTCCGCCGCGTGATATAATATTGTCAATATCTCCGAAAATAATCTTTCTCTGTTAAGAAGCTAGCTATACATAACATAACCTCACTTAGGAATGATAGAAATAATTTTAAGTCCTCACTTAGGAATGATAGAAATAATTTTAAGTATTTGCCCACATATAGTATCATCCGCATAAAAATTACCTACTTTACCGACAATAGGCAAAATCACCCACACAAAAGTTACCGACAGTCGATAAAATAAATTCCTACTTTACCGACAGAGTAAAAGTTACCGACAGAAAAATAACCGACGGTCGATAAGGAAGTTCTCTACCTTACCGACAGAGTAAAAGTTACCGACAGAAAAATTACCGACGGAAGGTAAAATAAATTCCTACCTTACCGACAGAGCAAAAGTTACCGACAGAAAAATTACCGACCCATGATAACACAGTTACCGACGTTACCGACTGAGGATAAAGTCATTTCCTACCTTACCGACAGTGAATACTGTACGTACCCACATTACCGACAGAGGGCAGCGCCATCTCTGGTGTAGCGATGATACTAACTTTACCGACATATAAGAGAATACCTCTTTCATTAATATGTAATCCTGATACACAAGAAATTTTACAAATCAAAAACCAAAAGACTTTATATACATATATATATATTTTTGAACACGTCTCAGCACCGACTACATGTATATCTAATTATTTCGGGGCCTAAATTATATCAAAAATCATTGATTCCAGATTAACTCGAAAAATACTATAAATAAAAATCTTATGACAATTTTCCCTTAAGGAGCATAAAAAGTCAGACCGACACATGTATACATAATTATGAAAACTCCAATACTACTAATTTTATAAACGAAGTTTTAAAATATAATTTTCCGTATGCGATATTATGAGTCATCATCACATTCCAAACTAAGACTATGGAATATTCCGCTCGAATATTATTGCACAACATTACGCAACATGATGAAATAATTAATTATCATTAAGTAACAAATGAATTTATTGTTATTAAGCGTATGCAATAACCTCCATTTATATATTAATCCACAAAAAAATCCGTTCAAGAGAACATTGCGCAACATAACGAAATAATTAACTTATTGTTAAACATTAATATTAAGTACATGCAATAATTTTTATTCAAGAACATAATAGATATAAATATTAAAAATAAAAGCAAAGAATAAAAATTGTTGCACCATTTATTGAAATAATTTATAGTCTTTATATACTTATATCCCACCGCATAAATACTTATGTTAAAATAATTGTAATTATAATAATTATGATGTCAGAATTTATTAACAATATTTAAAAGCATTTTCCATAATAATACATAGAGACAAAAATGAACTTTCGAACGGAGCATGCTAGAAACTCCGTTGACATTTCTACAGCTAGAGCTTAAAAAACTACATTAGAAAATATATGCATATAAACTGCAAAGTAATTCTGATGGTCTAATAATTATTATAAAACTTATGTGTCAAAATACAATGCAACCAGTATAGCCGATTCTATACTGACCGCTCCGTCACCCCCACTACAATTCTGAAGAGTCCCACCATCTACAAATTAAACTACGCCCAATTCCTGCGGCAACGCCCAGCAGCGCGCGCATTTTCCCCACGCTCGTGCCAGCGGCGCGCGCAACCAGCCCGGAGAAGGGAACCAATGAGCGACCGCGCCGCCCACGCCGAGGCGCGCGCATCTTCCGAGGCGCGCGCATCCGTCACGTCAGCGGGAGCCAATCCCAAATCATTGCGCAACAATCACGTCAGAGAAAACCAATCACCCGTTGACAACGCGGCACATCCCTCGAGGCGGACGCATCTTTCGAGGCGCGCGCAGCCAGAAGCAGAGGAGGGAACCAATCACTGCTCGACTCCCTCCACGGAGAAGCGCATCTCCTACTATTGGGACCGTGTGCAAAACTGGGACTGACGACTATATAAACCCGTGCAGAGCGGTCCTCCTCGCATTTGGCCCAACGATATTCAACGATCAACTACAGTGTTAACTTGGCATTTGGCCCAACGATCTTCAACATTCAACTACCTCCGGCATTTGGCCCAACGATATTTACAGTGTTAACTTGGCATTTGGCCCAACGATCTTCAACATTCAACTACCTCCGGCATTTGGCCCAACGATATTTACAGTGATAACTTGGCACTTTGCCCAACGATCTTCACAGTTAATACTTATATCTCCGAGATTTTGTACGTGTATTCAGTTAATAAATTCAGTGACTATTGAACATTGAGTTTCTCAATCGAACTCCTGGACTGCAACCTCCATCCCGAACTGTCACCGAGGTAGACGGTATCCAGCGGAAGGAAGCAGCATCCACTCATCAGCCTAGTGAAGGGAAGCAGCCTTCACACACTAGGACATTTCAGACACTGGTAAATATCCGGCCACTTGTCATTAATCTAACCTTTAATTTCTACTAACAACTAAATTCAGTGAAACAGTGCGCGACAATTCGGGAACCTTACCTTTGATTACCCGTATTCCTTAATCCAGTTATTCAACTTAGTAAATATCATTTCCAATTGGAAAATTTATCTGGGACTTATCTCTTTGATAAGACGACGCGATAGACAGTGAGCGAGTGCGAAACTGCAGCGGCAGGTCGAACCCAAGTCTGGCTCGGTGGAAAAATAATTATCTTGAGGAATTTATTCCCATGATAGAGGTTATTTCTCAACCTAGAGCTGGTGAGGCAATAGAAAAAATAAGCGGCCTCCTGTCAATCGACGTCCGAGTAGGCGAAAATACAGTTTTCGATTAATAGGCAATTATCTTGAGGGATTTATCCCAATGATAGAAGTTGACCTTTTGATCTTGGATTGAATTTAGCCTTAACTTCAAAATACGAGATACATCCCAGGATTTAGAGACAATACACTGGCTTAGTTTTGAATCATTATCACTACTTGCAATTATAACCTAACCTTACGAGGTTAATACTAAGCCAGCCGTATGATAGGTGGATACCTTGTCAGCGTATCCAAACTCCTGATTTTTCCTCGAATCCTCTTTCGATTTTCAGAGAATCAAAATAAAATAAGAATCTTTTTGAAACCAAGATAACACATTAACATTTCAAACAAATAAATTCTCGATAATCCTAATTTACCATCAGTTGGTAATTTTTCCAATAGTCGTCAATCAAAACTTACCATCGGTCGATAACTTACCATCGGTCGATAACTTACCATCAGTCGATAACTTACCATCGGTCGATAACTTACCATCGGTCGGTAAAACAGAAAGTGACGCTAACCATCGGTCGGTAAAACAGAAATCTAACTTACCATCGGTCGGTAAAACAGAAAGTGCCGCTAACCATCGGTCGGTAAAACAGAAACCTAACTTACCATCGGTCGGTAAAACAGAAATCTACATTACCGACGGTCGGTAATTTTCGGGAGTCAACGTTACCAACAATAAAATTTTTTATACTAATCTTTCTATTTCTGCCGGTCTATACTTCTATCAACTTTGGGGACATCTATCTGACTATACTCGGGATAACAATTATAAATTGAACATTCATATGGAATTCCTTTTTTCTTTTTTTTTATTAACAGGTGTCGGGTATTATTAAATTCAACTTTACGCAAAAGTAAGTGACTTCAAAATCATCAAAGTCTTAAATACTAAATAGACAGGTTTATAATTGGTTAATTAAACGACAGATGGTCCGAGTGAGACAAGGTAACTTCAATACCCGTCGAAATATTCTACGCCGTGTGAGACGAAACAGGCAAACGCGACGTACCTTCTTCCCTATCATCACTCTTGAGAATGAAATCATTGCACCAGTTCCCGAGATCATCGACTTAGAACCTCAGTCACCTATCCCCATAATCACTATTGAGGAAGAAAGCCATGAAATTATCCCAGTCCCACATAATCAATATTCTCCCTCCAATCTAGTAGAAAGAATTACCGAAGATAGAAGCAACTGTTCAACCATCTCGTTAAACTCCGACCAGGCATCCATCCCTGGACCTTCAGTGGATTGGAGTCAGAGTCCAGGGACTGCTTCCATCTCGGGGACATTCCAACATCTTGACACCGTACCCCTATACAACTACTATCCCGAGGAAAACAGCCTATATAGTCCTCCTAGCTATTCCCCCGTGGCATATGAAGACCCAGACCCCTTTGAGCCCTTAGAGATTTCCCTAGCTTCCCCAGAAAGACCCATCTCAACCATAAACATCGAATATTCTTACTTTCTACCAGAATTGTACGGTCACCCGAGGGAGGAATAAAAGGATATTCAAATTTGTAAAATAAAAATATATATATACTTTGAACAAAACAAAATAAACTTATAAAATTTAGTATGAATGTTTATTCACTCTCCACCTAGAATCCTCTCTAAGCACAATAGACCTTCAATCTCTCGGCGTCCCAGGGTATAGCCGGCCTAGCAGGTTGCCCTAAAACAAATTGAGAGATTAATTGCGTCCAACTGGGAAAGTAAGACTTCCAGACCGGTCCTGAGGAACCGGGGACGTAACAGAAAACATTAATTTTTGGTGGCAGCGGTGGGATCTGCCGAAGGATCTGTGCTTTTGAGAGATTCAGTGGATAAGAATAAACAATTTTCAACGTAATCATGCAAACTCGCTCAAGCTCTGCAAGCTCCGTAACCACAGGAGCTACGAAAAAACAATATAGCCCAGAAGAAATTGAAATCATAATGAAGAAGATGCACGAGAAGGAACAATTATTAAAAGAACAGTCAGAGGATCTACAAGTTAAACAAGAGCGTCTTAGAAGAGCTCAAGAAGAATTAGAACAAAGAGAATTTACCGAAGACTCCACAGGCATGGAACAATTATTATCATCGATGCATAAGATAGCTGATCAAATTGAAAGAATTAATTCAAGGATTACAAACTTGGAAAATTCCACTCAAGACACAAGGCATGATAGGCCTGAAACACAAACGACTCCGCAACTATCTCCGCATAAATTTGATGTGATGGATCAACCATCCCCCATACGACTTAAAGATGCTATCGACACGATTCCTAAATTCGATGGACATAAAATGTCCGTTTTTCATTTTAGTAAAATCTGCGAACGTGCTCTTGAATTAATACCGCAGTATCATGAATATTTCTTAGTCCAACTAATAATGAATAAATTACAAGGACACGCTTACTCCGCAGTAGAAGGATCTGAATATCATACTGTTTTTGAATTAACACAAAGATTGAAGCTTATATTTGGACCGAATAAATCGGTAGACCAATATAGAGGAGAATTGGCAAATGTATACATGAAGCACAACGAAGATATTTTCGATTATATTGGAAGAGTACAAGAATTACGTGCTGCAATCGTCGATGGAGAAACAGACTATACTGGACATATAGATGAGAGATTAAAAGATGCAATCGAGATGACTACATTACACAGTTTCATTAACGGACTTCCATCTGATCTGCTAGTAAGAGTCAAGTTGGAACATCCGCATACTCTCAAAGATGGAATAAGCACTGCCATCCAATTATCAAAAACTATAGAAGCAGAGAACATACGGAAACGAACCGTGTTCCGTCCGAATTTCCAACCACGTGCAGATCGACCTAATAATTATAACAGCACTTCTCGCCAATTTCCTGTAGCTAACAACACTAATAATCAATCTAAACCGGGTAATGGGAATACAACTACATTATCACCAGCTCTTCCGACATTCTCAAGACCAGCAATGCCCACTGGACAATCTCCGCAGAATTATCAAACAAAGATTTGCCGTTATTGTAAAACTCCAGGCCACCTGATACAAGAATGCCGAAAACTAGCCTGGAGACGAGCTCAAGAAAGAATACAGCAACCAGTAAATTCGGGAAACGCTCAAGGCGTTCCGATAAATCCCGGCGTCCGTCGGAACGATCAGCAACAAGGGCGCCCGACTTATATCGTACAAGGAAAACCAAGCGCCACAGTCCCTCCGGAAGCAACAGTGCAAGCCTCCGGATCTGCCAATTGAATAGCAATCAGCATCCTACGGATTTACCTACGATTACATTAGCTTCTCCAGATTTGGCAAAAGAATGCAGATTTATGATTGATTCAGGATCCGGTTTAAACCTTATTAAGGAAGGATGCCTGAAACCATACGTTAATCTTGATACAACCAATCCCCTCTGCTTGCAAGGGATTGCCTCTGAAACCGTCGTTACTTTAGGCGTCATTTTTATGACGATACTCGGCAGAACGTCCGAATTCTATGTAATCTCTGACTCAATCGCATTCCCACAGGATGGGATCTTAGGCAACAAGTTCCTGAGGGAACGAGCCGTTACTATAGATTACAAAAATAATTTTATTCAACACGAGGATGAAAGAATTCCTTTTTTAAACTCAAATTCTGTACTTCTTAAAGGAAGGAGCGTTACCCCTTGCTCTTTTCCAATCTCAAGTCACCAACAAGTCGGTTATGTGCCACGTCATACTCTAGCCGAAGGCATCTATTATGGGCAAGCAATCGTTACTAATAATAACGGGAAGGCATACATGCCTATCTTTAACACTTCCGAGGAAGAATTCATTTTCAATATCCCCGTTATTCAACTACAAGATTTTGACGTCTGTGAGCCAGACGTATCAGCTACTAACTCCGTTGGATTAGAAGAAACCCGAGGGAAATTCTCTAATGCCATCGACAATCCTATTTATTTTAATCAAGCATTGCCCCAATCTACTGAAAGAGCTACTGACGTTATAAACCTTCTTCGACTAGAACATCTGAACTCCGAGGAGTCAGCAAATATACAGTCTCTAGTATACAAGCACGCCGATAGATTTCATATTACTGGTGAACATCTTCAAGCTACTAATGCCGCGCAACACTATGTTCCTACTATTAATGAAGTACCAGTTCACACAAAACAATACAGGTTTCCCCCTGTACATAAAGAAGAGATCGATAAACAAGTAACCGAATTATTATCTTCAGACTTAATCGAAGCATCAACCTCACCTTATAACTCTCCACTCTGGATTGTTCCTAAAAAACCAGACTCTCTGGGAAACAAGCGATGGCGAATGGTCATCGACTACCGTAATCTTAATGAAAAAACCATAGGAGACGCTTATCCTTTGCCGAACATAACAGATATACTCGATCAACTCGGGTCCGCTAAATATTTCTCTGTATTAGACTTAGCGTCAGGATTTCATCAGATTCCTATGTCATCAAAAGATGCTCATAAGACTGCTTTTTCCACACCTTATGGACACTACCAGTTTAAAAGAATGCCGTTTGGATTAAAAAACGCACCTGCAACATTTCAAAGACTGATGGATAACGTGCTCTCTGGCTTACAAGGAAACGAATTATTCGTTTACATGGATGACATCGTTATATATGCAAGATCTCTAAAGGAACACGAAGTCAAATTCGAAAGATTAATGGAAAGATTGAGAACAGCAAACTTAAAGCTGCAACCTGATAAATGCGAATTCCTACGACAAGAAGTCATGTATTTAGGACATATAATCGGAGCTGACGGAGTCAGACCCGATCCTGCAAAAGTAAACGCCATTATGAAATTTCCTACGCCAAGAAATCCCAAAAACATTAAACAGTTCTTAGGATTAGCTGGATATTATCGAAGATTCATACCGAATTTTTCCAAAACCGCTAAGCCATTAACAGATCTTTTGAAAAAGAATAAAAAATTTGAATGGAAAGAAAATCAAGCAGAAGCATTTAATAAATTACAGCATTCATTATGTTCCAAACCTATATTGCAATATCCGGATTTTAATCAACCTTTTATATTAACCACCGACGCTTCTGGATATGCCGTCGGGGGCGTACTTAGTCAAGGAGAAATTGGAAAAGATTTGCCCATAGCTTATACTTCACGCGTTTTGAATACAGCAGAACAAAATTATTCTACGATTGAAAAAGAATGCCTTGCAATTATTTACTGTGTAAACCACTTTCGACCATATTTATATGGCAGAACTTTTACAATTATCACGGATCACAAGCCTTTAGTGTGGCTACATTCCATTAAGGACCCTTCTTCGCGATTATGGAAATGGCGGATGAAATTATCCGAATACCAATACGAAATAAAATATAAAAAAGGAACTTTAAATAATAACGCCGACGCTTTATCTAGAAATCCTGCTGTCAACATAGCCGTACCTTTATTCATTATTGACGAATATCCTTCCGATGAATCTATTTTCTCGCCTCAACCTCCAGACATCTCTGGAAAACAGAAATTAAATCAAAAGAATAAAAGAATCGTTCAAGCTACAAGAACCTCTACCCCCATACAGCAGCAAGAATTGGAAAAATCCAATATCGACTCTGAAGATCATGACGACAGTCAAGTTATCATCGAAGAAGTAACAGACTCCGACGAAAGTACTGAGTCCGATTATACTGAAATAATAGATTCGAATATTATACCTCATCAACCGAAACCTCCAGAGCCACCGCCATGGAGCCAAGCTCAAATACGAGAAGTACGAGAAAGCCTATTAAAGCAAAAAGATAATCATGTAATATTTCTTTACCAAGATGGTACTCCTTACGATAATGGAGCTAAACTATATCAAGAAGCCAACTTGCTTCCTAATTACGAAGAATTAACATTCGAAAGAGCCAGAATTCGTACAGTAGAATCCAACACGCTTATCGCTCTCCCTATAAAATTAAACAATCACATTTTAATAGAAGCTCAAAATCTTAAAAACTGTTTGAAATCTTTAGTAGACGTCATTACCGAACTCGACCTATCATCTCTCAGTCTTAGCAAAACCGACCATTTCGACGATTTGCCATGGTCCTATATAATTAATCAGTTTAAAAAACATCTCCAAGAATTACCTGTCAAAATTACCATATGCCTAAATCTTATACAGACTCCTGAAATAGAGAAACGACTCTCCCTAATTTTAGAAAACCATGCCTCTGCGCATGGCGGACATAAAGGAGTGACAAAAACATATAACCGCCTCCGTTCTCGATATTGTTGGAAGACAATGAAGAAAGATATTCAAGATTTCATAAGGACTTGCCGTGAATGTCAGCTAAAGAAATTAACTAGAGTTAAAACAAAGCAACCAATGGTTATTACTGATACGCCTGGAATGGCTTTCGACAAGGTTTCATTAGATATTATGGGACCTCTGCCCATCACGGATAACAATCATCAATACATATTAACTATGCAAGATTTACTAACGAAATATTCCGTGGCATCACCTTTACAAGAAGCCACATCTTTAACAATAGCTGACGCTTTTACCAAGGAATTTATTTGCATATACGGAGCCCCTCGTGCCATATTAACGGATCAGGGAATTAACTTTTTATCAGCTCTAATGAGACAATTAACGAAGAAGTTTGGCATACAACATTTTAAGACCACAGCTTATCACCCTCAGTCAAATGGATCACTAGAACGCTCACATCATGTACTAACGGAGTATCTAAAGACACAAATAAATAGAGAAGCTAACTGGGACGAGTATATTAAACTCGCAATGTTTTCATACAACACTAGCGTACACGAAGGAACTAGATATTCACCCTACGAATTGGTTTTCGGGCAAATAGCTCGACTACCCTCTGCACATCCTATCATCGAAGAAAATACTGAACCTACTTACCATGAATATATCACAAATCTCTTTAACAAAATAAGAGATCTGCAAGCTCAAGCTCATTCAAATCTAGTACAAGCTAAAGAGAGAAGCAAGAGATATTATGATCGAAATATAAACCCTCGAGCTCTTGAACAAGGAACGTTAGTTTATTTATTAAAAGAACCGCGTAAAGGAAAATTCGCCGACCAGTATACGGGTCCCCATGAGGTACTTGAATTATTACCTCCCAGCAACGTCAAACTCAAAATCGGAAATCAAACTCGAATTGTCCACGTCGACAAAGTGAAGCTCGCACATTCTAAACCCGGATGAAACATTAATATTAATTTCTCTTTTTATTTCAGATGCTTTGGCACCGACAGCCGATTCGGCCGCAGCCAAATACCCAGCAGGTACATCGAATCAGGGATTCATTCCTATTCGCTCATTGCACTCATGTCCACGGGGCAATCTGCCTCGAGGATGACACTAACTTTTGTGACCGGTGTTACGATCAAACTCACACCGCGATAATCCGGGAAAATTACCAGAAAATTTATAGACATTTTTTCGTAAATAGTCATCTAGTTAAAGAAGAATACTGCATAACTTGCGGTATAGTGGTAATAGAAACTCAAGATATAATTAATTGCATTCCCTGTGTCGCAACAGCTACTAAATTACTACAAACACTAGAAGAGACTTCGACCCATACCGATTATACATACCCCATAGTCGTAAATATCTACGACAGAACCCCTGCGCTATAGGACATATCGAAAGAATGTCCGGTGTCTTTTGTTGCGCGATAACTCAAGGATACCGAGATCCATACTTCAATACATACTTCTGTGAGCCCTGCTATATCGAGATACAATTATCTCTACTAATTACTCAGCTTCCTCAATTCTTTGTTCACTATTTCTTCATTGGACCATTCCACGTGGAATTCCGTTGCGCCAACTGCTTACGAAACCTAACCACTCTGAGCCCTATACATCAATGTTCTATTTGCATCAGAGATCTTACTGAAATACTATCTATATATTTCCTTTCCACTATTTGTGATGTCTCGACAAATACCTAATGCCGCATGTATAAAATTACACGGGTATCTCCATATCCATAACCATAACCATTATTGTTGTCCTTGCTACTGTTTACTCTATACTCCTATTACCCAACGATTCTACCTACCCATAAATTCCCACATAATATCCATTGCACCCCATGCAATACAGACACTCTGTGCTCATTGCTACAGACCTATATCTATCATAAGGCCTTTAGCCACTTGCCCCACTTGCATAAGAAATATAGCCAGAATATTTCGGGATACACAACCTCCAACCGTTTCCATAAGTGAAGAAAGAACCCCCGAATCGTAAGGACATGCAATCCGAAATTAACACAGATACGTTGGCTCATGTAGTACATGAGGAATGGAACGGATATCTTTGCCAGAAAGAAAATTTATATTTTTGCCGTACGTGCAAAGATCGCGACATCTGTACCCATCGTCTTGTTCAAATCAAATACCACAGTATATCTAAATTCTGCCCTTTGAACGATTTTCGCGAATTCGAATGTTGCATATGCACGACGAAAGTATGCCGTATAACTCCTATTACCACCTGCACTGAGCAGTGTTTTCTAAATTATATACAGGAGGAACGCGAACGCGAAAACAGTAACAAAGAAAATAGAGAACAAAATTAAAATCCAAGAACCAAAATTCTGTCATCACGATGGAAACTCCAAGCAGCACTACTTGTAATCATCTGATTCATGGCCTCCTAGTTCATTTTCCTAAAATCCATGAGGCAAAATGTAAAAAGATCATATTTTATAAAAGACTTGTAGAATCTCGTGTAATACGCATGTGCTGTTCTTGTCATAGGCTCAGCCGACTCAGAGGCCAAGCCTCCTTAACAGTCTGCCATTGGATTACCTCTGGCAATCTTAACTTCGCTGCATGCGAATTCTGCAATACTACTCTTGAGACAACTCGCTCTATCTTTAACTGTTCTGAATGCGTCTATACTTATCTCGAAAGAGCCATAATTGAAAGAAAGCGTGGGAGGAACATAAATGACATAAATGCCTTCGCCTATTGCAGAACACATAATCAGGGTCAAATTTCCTGAATTCAAAGATGTGTCTACCAATTAAGGCCAAGACACCAGTCCACCCACTGCTCGACAATACTTTGTTCAATAGTTTAAACATAAGATGTACCATAACTTTAACACACGATGTCATGGGTTCCGAAGACCCTTACATAATTTGCGCCAAATGTTATAAGCCACGAATTTATAATAAGGTCTTAACGCAATATCTACATGCATTCCATTTTGGAAATGTGCCAGAAATCGCCTGTCGGATATGCGGAGGGAAATGCTATCAGAATAAACCACTTATAGAATGCTCAACTTGTACACGCGCATATTACCAATTCCTCCAACACGTATCTGGAGAGGAAGAAAATTGTAAACGATTAGTAGCTCTAATCGTAAATTCACAAACTCTGAGAATCGAATATAGCGTTCCTGAAGCAAATCTTGACTTAGAAACTAGAGACGATCTAGTAAATCGCATAGAATCACTATAAGAGTCTTAACATTAATATTAACGCATGAATAAGTCTTTATTATATACACTCATATATACCATTTTAGAGGAAAAAACGCATCAGTCGTATATAATTGTTTAACAAATACATATTAATTACTTTGGTGGCAGCGTACATATTTAAAATAATATAATTAACCATTTAGAGTATATACGTGTATGACTCGGGAAAAATAGAATAATAGTAATAAAAAATTAATATATATATATATATATATATATATATATATATTAATACAAATAAAATATTTTGGTGGCAGCTAATTTAAAGAAATAATCCCACCGCGAAAAAAAAAAAAAAAAAAATAATATATATATATATATCCCACCGCAAATACATATATACATATAAAACTAAATAACTTTAGTGGGAAATCTAACGCTTAAGGAAAAATAATAAAATTTTAGTGGCAGCGGTGTATTATATTAAAACAATAATCTCTCCGCAAATGAATACACATATATATTCCATATACTCTAGCAGTAATCATAAGTACTAGTTATTACTCATGTAATCATATAATTTTAAGAATACATATATACATATATCTTATGCCAGGGAACATTATTTCAGACATAATGACGTCCCTTATCCTAATAATCTTGCTAAGTGAAGCATCCGCTTTAATTGGATTCGACTGCGGAGGACAAAACCTCAACGTCACTACAGTCTCTCTTCTTGACGTTGGCGAATGTGACTTAAAAATTCGAAAGCCAAATACATCTAGTGTCCATATCCAATTGTTACAACTATCTGACTACAGTCATACTGAAGTTATTCAGTGCAAGATCGAAATTTCAAGAACTATTTTCCATTGCGGAATGCACTCACACATCTCAGCCGTTCACAACGGAAAAGCCGACTATGTCCATGAAACCGGACATTCCCAGTGCTTGCGTATGTTTCAAGACGGAAGTATAACACTCGCCGAATACGTTTTAATCCTTGGGATCAAGGTTAATCAAACGACGTACCGAAGTGTCACCCTTAGGGGACGATTGCAAGTCGACGGATATTGTAAAGGAGCACAATATTCCGATCCATATGGAACTTGGGACAATGTAGTTGTCCAAGCCGCTGTAAAAATTACTTTGAAATCAGCCTACGTACCAGTGCAAATAAATACTGGAAAAATTAAATTAAGATCAGGAACGGTATGCAATCTTGCTGCCGGCTCTTGTCTAGACGCCGACGATGGATATACTTACTGGAAACCCGTGCCTACGGATACATGTAATTTTCAACGTTACGATGTCCTTTATGAAGGACCAGCAAACAAGATCTTCGAAGACAGCTCTCATTCCGATTCTCCAGTAATATACAGCCTAGTAACTCAAGAAATTACCTTTGCTCTTATGAAGACTAAGGAACTTCCCCTGTGTGGATACACACTGCTATGCACGGAACATCCGAAATTATTCATCCTAGAAGTAAAGCCAGGAAATACGTTCGCGAAACAAGGAACCATCGCCGTTAATAATTTAGACATCTTTACATATATGAATTCCAAATTCGTATACATCGAAAAACACGTCAAACAGCAAATGACATCCCTATATAATAACGTCATTTCGCAAAAATGCGAACTAGAAAGACAAGTAATAACAAATGCTTTATCTTTCGCCGCTCTCCAACCAGATGAATTCGCCTACCGGCTGATGAAAGGCCCTGGATACATGGCCGTCACTGCAGGAGAAGCCGTCCACATAGTTAAATGTATTCCTGTGGAAGCAATGGCAAGAAGAACTGAAAAATGCTATACCGAACTCCCTGTTACTATAAGAAATAATACTTTCTTCTTAACACCTAAATCTAGAATTATCACGGAGCTCGGAAATGAACGAGAGTGCAGCATGGAACTACCCACCTTATACCGTATAGAGGATACCTGGATACAGCTTACACCTACGATTCAAGTCCGACAAGTATCGCCTGAACAATTTAAGCCTATGGCCTCTTTAACATGGAAGTATCTCACTCCCGGACCACTAGCCGTGAGTGGAATCTACTCCGAAGTCGATCTAAAAAAGTTAAGAGACCACATTATGTTTCCTGCCGAGAAACCAGCATTATTGAACACTGTAGCTCGAGGACTAACGGGCCACAGCGTCAATACTGACGGAATATCAGTGTATAATTTACTTAATGAAGATTCTTTAAACAAAATAGTCGAGAGCACCGCCTCTCGAATCTGGAGAGGATTCGTTAACTTCGGATCTGCGACCGCTGGACTCGTTGGAATATTCATGATTATTCGTATAATTAAATTATTAATCGATACTATAATCCATGGTTATGCCTTGCATACAGTGTATGGTTGTAGCCTACATCTATTAGGAGCCGTATGGAGCTCCCTCGCAAATCTGCTGCTCCATCTGGCGAAGGAACCCCCTTCCCGGAGATCAAAGGAAACTAACGGACACCAATCGGACAACGACGGAACTAATGTCACAATCAATCCCACCGCGGAAGCAAACGCACCTCCAGAAATAATCACACAGCAACCTCGACCAGTTAAACAGCCGAGGACATCAAAAGCTAGCAACGCAGAAAACGCCGAAGAGGTGAATATTCAAAATCCTTACACTAACCTAAAGAATCGCTTGAACACAATAGATGAGAATATCTAACTCCCTCAAACAAAATCCTCTGAAAACTATCGGATTTTGTCTTCATTAGGGGGGAGGTGTTACGTCCCGCAACAAAATTTTTATTTTTATTTAAACACGCAAAAATTGCCTCTATAATAGTTAAACTGTAATTCCACCGACGAACATATAAATCTTAATCTCACCGAGTAACATATTATTGTTAATATAAATTAATATGTTAATTAAAATTCCATCACGCTATCTATTGTCACCAATATTTCTTATTATAAAATCTCACCGCGCAATGTAATATCACCAATACTTATAGTACATCAATATCATTCCGCCGCGCGATATACTATTGTCAATATCTCCGAAAATAATCTTTCTTTGTTAAGAAGCTAGCTATACATAACATAACCTCACTTAGGAATGATAGAAATAATTTTAAGTCCTCACTTAGGAATGATAGAAATAATTTTAAGTATTTGCCCACATATAGTATCATCCGCATAAAAATTACTTACTTTACCGACAATAGGCAAAATCACCCACACAAAAGTTACCGACAGTCGATAAAATAAATTCCTACTTTACCGACAGAGTAAAAGTTACCGACAGAAAAGTTACCGACGGAAGGTAAGGAAGTTTTCTACCTTACCGACAGAGTAAAAGTTACCGACAGAAAAATTACCGACGGTCGATAAGGAAGTTTTCTACCTTACCGACAGAGTAAAAGTTACCGACAGAAAAATTACCGACGGTCGATAAGGAAGTTTTCTACCTTGCCGACAGAGCAAAAATTACCGACAGAAAAATTACCGACGGTTGATAAGGAAGTTCTCTACCTTGCCGACAGAGCAAAAATTACCGACAGAAAAATTACCGACCTATGATAACACAGTTACCGACGTTACCGACTGAGGATAAGGTCATTTCCTACCTTACCGACAGTGAATACTGTCCGTACCCACATTACCGACAGAGGGCAGCGCCATCTCTGGTGTAGCGATGATACTAACTTTACCGACATATAAGAGAATACCTCTTTCATTAATATGTAATCCTGATACACAAGAAATTTTACAAATCAAAAACCAAAAGACTTTATATACATATATATATATTTTTGAACACGTCTCGGCACCGACTACACGTATATCTAATTATTTCGGGGCCTAAATTATATCAAAAATCATTGATTCCAGATTAACTCGAAAAATACTATAAATAAAAATCTTATGACAATTTTCCCTTAAGGAGCATAAAAAGTCAGACCGACACATGTATACATAATTATGAAAACTCCAATACTACTAATTTTATAAACGAAGTTTTAAAATATAATTTTCCGTATGCGATATTATGAGTCATCATCACATTCCAAACTAAGACTATGGAATATTCCGCTCGAATACTATTGCACAACATTACGCAACATGATGAAATAATTAACTTATTGTTAAGTAACAAAAGAATTTATTATTATTAAGCGTATGCAATAACTTCCATTTATATATTAATCCACAAAAAATCCGTTCAAGAGAACATTGCGCAACATAACGAAATAATTAACTTATTGTTAAACATTAATATTAAGTACATGCAATAATTTTTATTCAAGAACATAATAGATATAAATATTAAAAATAAAAGCAAAGAATAAAAATTGTTGCACCATTTATTGAAATAATTTATAGTCTTTATATACTTATATTCCACCGCATAAATACTTATGTTAAAATAATTGTAATTATAATAATTATGATGTCAGAATTTATTAACAATATTTAAAAGCATTTTCCATAATAATACATAGAGACAAAAATGAAATTTCGAACGGAGCATGCTAGAAACTCCGTTGACATTTCTACAGCTAGAGCTTAAAAACTACATTAGAAAATATATGCATGTAAAACTGCAAAGAAATTCTGATGGTCTAATAATTATTATAAAACTTATGTGTCAAAATACAATGCAACCAGTATAGCCGATTCTATACTGACCGCTCCGTCACCCCCACTTCAATTCTGAAGAGTCCCACCATCTACAAATTAAACTACGCCCACACTACGCCCAATTCCTGCGGCAACGCCCAGCAGCGCGCGCATCTTCCCCACGCTTGTGCCAGCGGCGCGCGCAACCAGCCCGGAGAAGGGAACCAATGAGCGACCGCGCCGCCCACGCCGAGGCGCGCGCATCTTCCGAGGCGCGCGCATCCGTCACGTCAGCGGGAGCCAATCCCAAATCATTGCGCAACAATCACGTCAGAGAAAACCAATCACCCGTTGACAACGCGGCACATCCCTCGAGGCGGACGCATCTTTCGAGGCGCGCGCAGCCAGAAGCAGAGGAGGGAACCAATCACTGCTCGACTCCCTCCACGGAGAAGCGCATCTCCTACTATTGGGACCGTGTGCAAAACTGGGACTGACGACTATATAAACCCGTGCAGAGCGGTCCTCCTCGCATTTGGCCCAACGATATTCAACGATCAACTACAGTGTTAACTTGGCATTTGGCCCAACGATCTTCAACATTCAACTACCTCCGGCATTTGGCCCAACGATATTTACAGTGTTAACTTGGCATTTGGCCCAACGATCTTCAACATTCAACTACCTCCGGCATTTGGCCCAACGATATTTACAGTGATAACTTGGCACTTTGCCCAACGATCTTCACAGTTAATACTTATATCTCCGAGATTTTGTACGTGTATTCAGTTAATAAATTCAGTGACTATTGAACATTGAGTTTCTCAATCGAACTCCTGGACTGCAACCTCCATCCCGAACTGTCACCGAGGTAGACGGTATCCAGCGGAAGGAAGCAGCATCCACTCATCAGCCTAGTGAAGGGAAGCAGCCTTCACACACTAGGACATTTCAGACACTGGTAAATATCCGGCCACTTGTCATTAATCTAACCTTTAATTTCTACTAACAACTAAATTCAGTGAAACAGTGCGCGACAATTCGGGAACCTTACCTTTGATTACCCGTATTCCTTAATCCAGTTATTCAACTTAGTAAATATCATTTCCAATTGGAAAATTTATCTGGGACTTATCTCTTTGATAAGACGACGCGATAGACAGTGAGCGAGTGCGAAACTGCAGCGGCAGGTCGAACCCAAGTCTGGCTCGGTGGAAAAATAATTATCTTGAGGAATTTATTCCCATGATAGAGGTTATTTCTCAACCTAGAGCTGGTGAGGCAATAGAAAAAATAAGCGGCCTCCTGTCAATCGACGTCCGAGTAGGCGAAAATACAGTTTTCGATTAATAGGCAATTATCTTGAGGGATTTATCCCAATGATAGAAGTTGACCTTTTGATCTTGGATTGAATTTAGCCTTAACTTCAAAATACGAGATACATCCCAGGATTTAGAGACAATACACTGGCTTAGTTTTGAATCATTATCACTACTTGCAATTATAACCTAACCTTACGAGGTTAATACTAAGCCAGCCGTATGATAGGTGGATACCTTGTCAGCGTATCCAAACTCCTGATTTTTCCTCGAATCCTCTTTCGATTTTCAGAGAATCAAAATAAAATAAGAATCTTTTTGAAACCAAGATAACACATTAACATTTCAAACAAATAAATTCTCGATAATCCTAATTTACCATCAGTTGGTAATTTTTCCAATAGTCGTCAATCAAAACTTACCATCGGTCGATAACTTACCATCGGTCGATAACTTACCATCGGTCGATAACTTACCATCGGTCGGTAAAACAGAAAGTGACGCTAACCATCGGTCGGTAAAACAGAAATCTAACTTACCATCGGTCGGTAAAACAGAAAGTGCCGCTAACCATCGGTCGGTAAAACAGAAACCTAACTTACCATCGGTCGGTAAAACAGAAATCTACATTACCGACGGTCGGTAATTTTCGGGAGTCAACGTTACCAACAATAAAATTTTTTATACTAATCTTTCTATTTCTGCCGGTCTATACTTCTATCAACTTTGGGGACATCTATCTGACTATACTCGGGATAACAATTATAAATTGAACATTCATATGGAATTCCTTTTTTCTTTTTTTTTATTAACAGGTGTCGGGTATTATTAAATTCAACTTTACGCAAAAGTAAGTGACTTCAAAATCATCAAAGTCTTAAATACTAAATAGACAGGTTTATAATTGGTTAATTAAACGACAGATGGTCCGAGTGAGACAAGGTAACTTCAATACCCGTCGAAATATTCTACGCCGTGTGAGACGAAACAGGCAAACGCGACGTACCTTCTTCCCTATCATCACTCTTGAGAATGAAATCATTGCACCAGTTCCCGAGATCATCGACTTAGAACCTCAGTCACCTATCCCCATAATCACTATTGAGGAAGAAAGCCATGAAATTATCCCAGTCCCACATAATCAATATTCTCCCTCCAATCTAGTAGAAAGAATTACCGAAGATAGAAGCAACTGTTCAACCATCTCGTTAAACTCCGACCAGGCATCCATCCCTGGACCTTCAGTGGATTGGAGTCAGAGTCCAGGGACTGCTTCCATCTCGGGGACATTCCAACATCTTGACACCGTACCCCTATACAACTACTATCCCGAGGAAAACAGCCTATATAGTCCTCCTAGCTATTCCCCCGTGGCATATGAAGACCCAGACCCCTTTGAGCCCTTAGAGATTTCCCTAGCTTCCCCAGAAAGACCCATCTCAACCATAAACATCGAATATTCTTACTTTCTACCAGAATTGTACGGTCACCCGAGGGAGGAATAAAAGGATATTCAAATTTGTAAAATAAAAATATATATATACTTTGAACAAAACAAAATAAACTTATAAAATTTAGTATGAATGTTTATTCACTCTCCACCTAGAATCCTCTCTAAGCACAATAGACCTTCAATCTCTCGGCGTCCCAGGGTATAGCCGGCCTAGCAGGTTGCCCTAAAACAAATTGAGAGATTAATTGCGTCCAACTGGGAAAGTAAGACTTCCAGACCGGTCCTGAGGAACCGGGGACGTAACATAATTGTCAATTAACCGGGCTTAAGTTGTATCTTTGCCTAATCAAACGTCGATGTGACAGGAGGCCGCTAATTTTTTATTTGCCTCACCAGCACCAAGTCAAAAGGAAACCTCTATCATTGGAATATGTTCCTCAAGATAATTGCCTTTTCACTGTGCTTAAATTAGTTTGTCCTGCTGAAGCAGGTTCTTACTAATTACTGTCAATCGAGTCGTCTTATCAAAGAGATAGGTCCCATGAAAGACTTCCAATTCGAAGTATGATTTAAATAAATGGTGTGTATGGGTGTGGGAATATGAATGGTTGAAGGTAAGAATTAAAAATATAGAAAATGACAGTCAAGTAGCATGCGACTGTGTAGGTTATTAATCATTAATAAGTACTAGGAAGCAAAGAAAATTTTAATTGGTTTAAGATGTACTTACCAGATGATGAAGTTCTTGATGTGTAAGGATGACTGCTCTCCGTCGGAGACCGATTGCCTCGGCGAGGTCCCTGAAGAGAGGTCAGGAGCCGTTGAAGAATAACTGGCAGAAGACCGAAGTTGAATTTGAAATTCACTTTTATTTTAAAGTATACTCGAGTACAATATTTAACGGCTCTAAGATGCTTCCTTCTGTTACGTCCCGCAACGAAAAATTTAAAATCTTATTTATAAAAATATAATCCCTACCTATTCTCTCATCCTATATAATCTTTGCGCGATACTATATATAATCACTATATATTTGCGCCATAATATTATATATAATCAATATATATATACATCAATTTAATAATCAGTTCTCATGTAGTCAAAATACTAGTAACCACCAGTACTAACCGAAAGCTGGACTTATACACATCTATCAATCAAGAAAAAGTAATACGCTCTTTGAAACAGTCATTTATAATAATCGTAAAAGAATTTCAATATATATATAATTATTATTTATGCAATTTTAATAAAGCTGCAAAAGCCTCATACAATCACCTTAAAATCGCTTATGAAATTTCATAAATCAATAGCAAAATACTATATATATATATATATATTTATATATATATTCGCCATAATCTCATATTAATACAATACATTGATTGATGTGGTATATAGCCAGAAAGATATTACAATGAATTAGCAGTACTGGAACTGGTCGTATATAATGATATTAATCTTAATAACTAACCTTACTAAGAAAAGAAATTTATTCGAAATTTTATTATCGAGAAAAACTCTTAGCAAATCATTTGCAACAAGACTTCGTATAAATTGGTATACGAACAAATCCGTCGGTAACTGGTCTTATAGCCTCTTGTGCGTTCCTTTACATTCTTCTGGTAAAATTGGCATGGGAAAACTTCCATAGCCATAAATCCCGAAACCTGGAAATAATATAATTAATTAGTATTTAGACAAATAAAGACATAAATCAATAAACAATGAAAAACACATATATATATATATAAAAGTTTAATTATTATCAAATAATAAATATATTTACTTTGATTATTTAATTATAAAATTAAAATGTAAAAACAGATGACCAGCAACGACTAAATAATAATCCTTTGTAAAATAACAAGCTTCTTTTAAAAGGAAAATGATTTAAATAATTCTTAACGAATAAAATATAATTTGTTTCGAAGAATAGTATAAAGAATTTCGTATCTTATATAATCTTTACTTGTAATTATATATAATCACTATAAATCCACTTTATATTATATGTAACCAATATATATAGATATTCACTCAATATTCGTATTATTCAGTTATCACATATAACCAAAAAATGATATCCCTATGCATGTATACGCGCTTACTACAAAGGAAAAGGCATAAATCAAAATATTTTATCAAACGATACGCACCTAAATTCTATTAATAAATGATTTAGTGAGCCCATGCGTATCTTTTTAATAAACAGTATGTTCAATTGTCATAAAAGAAATGCAGCGATTACCAATTTTGAAACCTGAAAATCATATAATTAATTAATATTTTGGGATAAATAACCTACAGTAAAAATGCTAAAAAATGCTCCGAAAGTGAGCCACATAAAATATTAATACGAAAATTTATAAAGAATCATCAATAACAAAAGGAAAGTTATAAAGTTAACATTCTACGTACATATAAGAATATGAAACAATAAATAAATGTACCAAGTCAAACAAAAAATTAATGCCCATGAATAATAATTGTTACTAAAACAATACGCTCTAAAAATCAGTAATAATAATTAGTAATAAAATAATTAACAATATATATATATATTTTTTATATTCATGAGAAACAAAATTAATAAATTTTCCTTGAATAAATATTTTTCTAAATGTTATAATAAATCTTTACTGTACATTAATACCATTGGCCAAATATGTCTGTATAAAATTCTAATTATTACTGAATAACATTTAACTTTGACTATTTAATTACAAAATGTAAATGGCCAATAACTAAATAATAATCTTTTATAAAGTAACGAGCTTCTTTTAGAAATTAATGATCTAAACATTTCTTAATAAAATATAATTAATAAAATATATATATAAAATATAATTAATGAATAAAATATAATTAATCAAGCAAGAATTTCCTTTAAAAATCCTAGATTATTTTAATTTTTGGTCCTAGTTGAGTTCCCGTAAATATATGTATATGTTCACTATCAGGAAGTGATTTTCCTCAGAGTCTTGATACCTGAAAAATATAATAAATGTATAAGAAAATCTACTATAGAAATTATTAAATAAACCATTTAAAATATAATACATACTTGCACACCTTTTATGATCCTATATATATAATATTTATCCTCTTCCTAATAACGTAAGACAGCTTGTTATAAATAAGTAGCAAGAATTCCAAGTCCCAGCAACTGAAAATAATAATCAAATAATATTTGGCCGTATGAAAAATTAACTTAACAAAAATGTACTAAAAAATCAATCTATACAAAAATCTATTATCATTATAAAAGTTTGATTGATCAAAATTACTATATTAAAAAGGTTTAATATTTTATAAATGTATATAATTATATAAGAGTAACAGAAATCAAATAGTAAAAGAAGTATAATAAATCAAATATTAATATATTAAATTTCAACAATAAATATATTAAATTAAATAATAATTACTAAACAATAACTAAATAATAAAGAAATGTCAAGAAATTATTATGAATAAAATTTTATACGTAACTCTTTGCTGCATGCAGAATAATAAGTCACCCTATAAACATAGCCTCCACTTGGTTGTCCACCGGGTGTCCCAATATTTTCATCACCTAACGAAAACGCTATACGGAAAAATAAAAATATATTTATTAATAAAATTCCTTAGAAATATATTTCAATAACAAATCACAAATATGCCTCCTCAAATATATAATTAACCGACTACATCTATCGAAATTTATACACGAGACCTCAATAGGTAGTAATACGTGAAAGTGAGAGAGACCGCACTATCGGGTGACTCGCGCGAGTGAGAGAGACAGCGCTATACGTAATACCATATGTAAAAATTAATAAGAATTAAACCGCGAAACAAGCTTGGACAGACTTGTCACCCTCATTATTAGTATAAATACATATATAGTTATTAATAAAAATTTAAAAGATAATGCATTAAAATACTAAAGGTACATAATATTATACATGAATACAATATATATATATAATATATATTTTATAAATATATGATATAATTAAAATAAAACCTTTAATTCATTAATTAACTTATCAAAATAATAAACTTACCAAATAAACTTCCGAAATAATTCGCACAGATTCCTCAAAATCCTTTCAATGCTGCATATTCTTATATGGTTTAAGCCTGTCTGTTGTCCGTGAATAATCCATTGGTCCATATCCTTTCCAACATATATATATATTATATATGCAACCTAGACAAATAAGAAAAAATTCAAATAATAACACATTTAAACTCTAAGCGTAAGAACATAATAATTAATACATTATAAAAATCTCTTTTCATATACGTATATTCTATATAGTTATTCAAATAAAATTTCACTACATAATAATAAATTATATAAAATCTAATTTCTTATCCACCCATTATTGCCAAATAATACATATATTTTTTTTCATTTTGATTATTTAATTGCAAAATTTTATATACAATTAAAATATAATAAGTAAGCAATGATAACCAAATAATAAACCATTTTCATTATGTGAAAGCTCAACATTATTTAATATAAATATATTTAATAAATGACCGAAAGTTATCAAGTCAAGCACATTCAAAATAATATTAAAATATTTCAAAATATCCAAAACTTATCCGCAATTAGAGGTGCATAGAGTTAATAAGTCATGGCCAGATGATCATATGTGAGTATTTTAATCCGCTCCGACAATAGTCTAATAAACGTTCTATATTGTCGATTAAAATACAGCCAAGCTATAAATGATATGCACCCTCGAATATCTTCTGTATAGAATGTCGCTTTACAAAATATCTGAAAAATATAATAACTATATAAGACAAATATATTAAATTATTTAAATTATTAATAACTATAAATAATAAAGATTCCGATTTAATAAAACCAATAATGCAAAATAAAGCTCATAACTCTTCACTGTGTGCAGAATTATAAATCTATATAACTACTAAATAAATTTTGTTATAACAAAACTTTACACATATATAACACACATGAAATATAAAGTTTAAATAATAATAATACAAGGTAATAAATATACATATTAATAATAATAATGAATGTATGGTCTTATAAAATTCATTATGCATGATTTTATTATTGAGACGAATAATAAGTCTCCTTATAAGAGCACAAGGCTAAGTCCAGCGTACCGCGTTATCTCCCCTATTACTTTGTTATCTCCCCTAATGTTTTCGACGTCCGTGCCGAGTCTTAATGCGAAAGGGACTCGCGAATATATAATGTATGAATATTATAAGGAGCGCCTTCTTATTGCAAGAGTAATAAGTTATTACGAAATTATAAATTATAAAAGAATATATATATATTATATAATAAATTAATCCATATCATTAACTAACAAGATCCAACAGTAATACATTTTTTAGCAAACTTTCAAGCCTTCAAAAGGGAAATAACAATATGTATAATACATATTTAATTAATAAAATAATGAAGATAAAATTTTTAACAATTACATTTATTAACTTTTACAAACAATATATATAAGTATATATATATATATATTCTATACAATTAACAAGTAAGGAATATATGAATAAATTATAACGAATGAAATTATTAAATCGATTTATAAAGCGTTATAAATTCACTCACCAAAAGATAAGCGACCCTCCGAGCTTCATCCGGTGCAGCTGCACATGAGCTCACTCAGCGATAAGATAAGGCCTGGCGCGACTGCCTGGCGCGACAGCCTGGCACGGCGAACACCTGCATCCGGTGATAAAAAGCTCGCCACATCCTTTGTTCCAAGAGCCGAATAATAAAAAGAATAATTAATACACTTTTATATTATAATGTAACACAATTATTATTAACAACTATCTAGACCATGCACCTATATGCACATACATATATACATATATCGTATAATTATTATATAGCAAATTGTAATTATAATGGTTTATAACACCAGAATTTGTTTATAACATTGTTAACTAAAACTATATAATTAATGTAAAGAAAGTTAAAAATCAATTCTAAACGGAACATGCTAGAACGATCATTCACACTTCTATTGAAAGAGGTTGAGATTCTATATTAAAAAATATATGCATGCAAATTATTAAAATTCTGGTGACTAAAAACCTATTGTAAAAGCCTTACCTTTGTAAAATGAATTAACGAGCTCGATGCATGGACAATACTGACAGCTCCGTCGTCCCCACTATCCCCACGCAAGAGCGCGGCCACCACGTCATAGCACGCTCGAAGAAGAAGGACAGCTATAGCGGCAAGCGGCGGTCGAGCCGCCTACGCCCGGGAGCGCCGCATTCTCCTACCACTGCGGATAGCCGGCACGGAGTAGGGACCAGAGGGTACCTCAGGGAGCGCAGCTCAGTCTTCCGCGCATTTGACCAGGAGCTCTCTGAAGAACAAGAACAGTAGCAGTCACGAACCATTTAAAATCGAAATCAAGACTTAGTCTCAAAACATTATTCGACTTAAAACTTAGTCGCGAGAGCTGTAAGACAGTAGTATACTTGAACAATAAAAGTGTTTTAACTGAACATCATCACGGTCTTCTGCCATTTATTTACTACCGGCTCCTTCGACTCTCCTGCCAAGGCATCACTGAGGTCGACAGTCCACAGCGGAGGTTCGACGAGCACTTCCAACCGCAGTACTTTTGGGTAAGTACTCGTTTTAATTATTCAATATTTTCCTTTTTCATCTCTCGTGATCTGCAACCATCAACCGAATATTATTATTATTTTTGCATGACATATTGAAGAATTTTATTATACATAATAGTCAACAACTTACCTTCATACAATTCCAACGTCTTCTCCTTCCGATAACACGAGTACGTTGATTGCCTTTGAACGTTAAACGCTCAGTCTGTCTTTGGTTTTATCCACAAGAGTGAATCGTCGCCTTCGACTTGTCAATCGATGTGCATTGGGTAGCCTATCCTACCCCTCTGCCGTTTCCGCGAAGAATTTTCTTTAGAGGAATTTTCTTTGCGGACTCTGTGCCGCTGTGACGTGACGTCTTGCACATCGAAACTTGTCGTAGAGCACGGGACGCGCTCTTTAAGGACCGACTGACACATAGTATGATAACTCTGGTTTAGTATAATATATTAGAGGAATTACTTTATAATAATAAAACTAAACCAGCAGGCACGGTATCCATCTTATATTTAAATATCCCTACACACCCTTCCTTACCACGTCACTGCATGTGAGGTAACTATCTAATAATTTTCTCTTATAATAAATGAGGAGTCGCGATTTCAGAATCTGTCCTGTCTCTTTCTTTAAACCGGTCACGAAACTTTAGATTTACGCGGTACATCCTTTGTTGACAGGTGACCCCTCGAAATTTCCATCGTAAGTATTAGATGCCGCGAAATAATTTCAAATTATCCTTTCAATAGAACAAATTTAAAATTTAAATTATTTCAATAATAGATGGTTAGCGCCCGACGACCAGATCCAATAACTCGCCGCGAATTTCCCTTACAAAATCCAGGTGTAACCCGGCGGGAAATATTTAGACAGCGGTTATTACGAGATCGCCCCTCCGTCGCTCGTCAATTATTTATAGATAGGGACGAGATTCCTACCGGAATAGCAAGGGCCGCAACCGACCGCGAAGACACACTCTTCGACCTCTCCTTCGCACCCTTGCCCCCGGAGCTTAACCCAGAAACCACCGACGGCAATCTCCCTGCGATACCAGCTAGCGCAGAGTCCGAGGAAGAGGAAATTGAATCTGCGGAATCGGACACATCAAGCGACGCGTCCACAATAATTATTGATTTGGAAGACCGAACGGACGGAATTCCCTTGGGACTGCTCCGCGCTTGGGAGCGAAACGGGGAAATAAGGAGGAGCCCAGCGACGTTGGATCGACGGGTCCAAACTTCACCGCCGCCTAGCCTCCCACGAACCCCAGACTCTTTTCCGGGGTATTCGCCGCCAAATTATTCTCCTGTCTTGCCTGGAGAAGTGGATTTAGATTCCACAAATATCACTCCAAGTGAAGAGGACTTTATAGATTACGAAATTAACCAGCTTCTTGATTATTTAGATAGCGAAGAGTTCCTCGATTCTATTGTCGAACCATAAAATCCTAAATAACTTTTAACTATACATATATATAAATATATCCAATACATATATATAATTTAATTTCACTAAAATTACCTTACAAACTAATGTAGAAGAACGAGGAAGGATAAAATAAATAAAAAGGAAAAAATAGAATTTATAATATAATAAATTTGCATATTTATTTGTCAACCTTAAATACCTCCGAAAAGAAGCGTCCTATAGATCCTAATCTCTCGGCGTCCCAGGGTATAGCCGGCGTGGCAGGTTGCCCTGAAAAACAAAATAGAGAGATATAATATTGTTCGTCCCTGCACGGTGCGCCCTGCAGAATCGTTGAATAAACGATCGAATAGGACGTAACACTTCCTTGTAGAGAGCTGGTGGTCAGATGATAGGTGATGTTGTCTCAAGAGCGTCGGGTCAAATGCACGGAAGACTGAGTTGCGCTCCCTGAGGTATCCTCTGATCCCTACTTTGTTCCAGGAGTCAGTGGTAGGGGAACGGGAGCTCTAAGCGTAGGTTGCTTGGCTGCTATTTGCTGCTCTAGCTGCCCTTCCTTTTGGCGCATGTTGTGACGTAGGAGTTGCGCTTTTGCGTGGAGGGGGAATGGGCTATCCGTGCGTTGGTTTGTTAATTTATAAAATTTTACAATAGTTTTTAGCTACCAGAATTCTCGTTATTTGTATACATTTTCTAATGTAGAATCTTAGATCTCCTTTAGGAAATGCGAAAGAAATGTGAACGGTTCTTCTAGCATGCTCCGTTCAAAAGCTGTCTTAAAATTCCGCTTATAATAAATTTTTTATAATTAGTAAATTCTGGTGTCATAAACTATTATAATTACAATCATTTTATAATACACATATAGATATATATATATATGTGTGTGGATATATATATATATAGTAGCTTAACATAGAAGAAATAATTGTTAATAATAATTAGGTGGTATAGAAGTGTTCTAATTATTACGGTTCGATATATCGAATTAATTCTGTTGTAGCGGATGGCCGTAATACCAGGCGGTCGTGCCGGGTCTATTATCTTATCGCTAAATGAGCCCATGTACAACTGTACTGAATGAAGCTCGGAGGATCGCTTATCTCTTGGTGAATAATTTTATTCTTATTATTTTATAGGACGATTTAATAATTTTGCTTGCAACAATTCATGTAGCTCTGCTACTTACTATGTAGGATATATACATATATATATATATTGGTTGTAAGATTTTATAGTTATAGTTTTTTATTGTCTTGTCAAAATTTATTTTATAATAATTTAGTGTGTATTAATATTTTCATGTCAAAAAAAAATAAGAGTTTATTTGAACCTTATTACTTCTTAATTTTTATTAAACATCCAGGCTCATTTGGCGTATGATTATATATATATATATATATTCTTTTAACAATTTTATAATCTTATGAATATTGCGCTCGCAATAAAAAGTGCTTCTTATAATATTCGATTATTCTCGAGTCCTCTTTGTCTCTAGACTCGGGCGCGTATGTTGAGACATAGTGGAAGATAAGATTATTGGCACGCGCCAACCGATAACGCACTGCGTTCGGCTTAGCCTTAGCCTTTGGCACATATAAGAAGATTTATAATTTAGCTCGATTATTCGTACGTACTAAACCATGTTTTACTAAATTTTATAAGATTGTACATTTGTTGGATTTCAATTTTATGTTCTAATCCTTTTAATTTATTTTGACATATCTTTTACGTCGTTAAATTTATGTTTTATTGTCGGTTATATTGTTCTTATAATTCGCCTTTTAAATTTCGTATGTATATGTGTAACGTATTCTCCTACGATTTACAACTTAATAACTTAGTAAAACATATTACAATATATATTTATTAATAACCATGCGTGTTAATGGTCAAAGCAAAAAGGTCGGTCCGAAATTTATTTCACGCCTTGATTTTAAAAGAATATTATTTCTAAGTCTCCTTGGTCTGAAGTCTAGTGCA
Organism: Camponotus vicinus; assembly: GCF_025532165.1. Taxonomy (NCBI): domain Eukaryota; kingdom Metazoa; phylum Arthropoda; class Insecta; order Hymenoptera; family Formicidae; genus Camponotus; species Camponotus vicinus. The sequence continues at coordinate 11,465,879 of NW_028141979.1, forward strand.
TGAACGCCGTAAGTATCAAGGGAGATAAGATACATTGACGCGTGTCAGTAGATAACGCACCGCACATCCTTAGCCTTGACCGCCTGACCGACTTATTAATTCACGCATATAAAATCATATTTTATTCGCATTTACCTATAGTTTTAGGTTTGTCGTTAATAAAGAAAGAAAATTATTGTATTTAGGTAGCTAGAGTACATATGCTTGTATGAATAATTAAAAGTATATAAGAATATATTTCATGTTTTTTATGACTACAAATTTTGTGTGTCCAACTCACCTTGTTATTTTTATTAATGATTATATATATATATATTAATAACAAGGGTGATAAGTTGGTCTGAGCTTGTTTCGCGATTTAATTCTCATTAATTCTTGCATACGGGATTACGTATAGCGCTGTCTCTCTCGCTCGCGCGGGCCGCCCGATAGTTCGGTCTCTCTCACTTTCACGTACTACCTATTGAGGTCTCACGTATAAGTCTCGATCGGTTTAACCATTCGATTATGCTTTATTATATGTTAGAGAAGGCTTAGTAAGTATTGTTGGCGTTATTATTTACTATTAATCGATTTATTAAAATATGATTTTCCTTTATGTAGGTTTTTATATATGTATATATATATACATATAATTGGAAAGGCACAAGCCTATGGGTTTTCCGTAGATAATGGGTGTACGAAGTGAGCCTCTTTTAATTATTCAATAGGGCTGCCACGCAAAACATCTATACGGTAAGTATATTTGTTTATATATGTATATATATGAATTTTTATATTTGTAATTGAGTAATGTATTTTGAATATGAATTCACGTGTAGGTTATTGTTGAAATGTATTTCTAAGGAAATTTTACTAATAAATATATTTTATTTTTCTGTATAGCGTGTTCGTTAGGTGATGAAAATACTGAGACACCCGGTGAACAACCGAGTGAGGCTATGTTTATAGGGTGACTTATTATTCTGCATGCAGAAAGAGTTATGTATAAAAATTTTATTCTTACTGAATTTTTCCTTTTGTAGTTATTATTTAATTTAATATATTTGTTGTTAAAATTGAGTGTATTAATATTTGATTTATCATACTTATTTTACTATTTGATTTTCTTCATTACTATAGGATTATACACATCTGTAAAATGTTATACCTTTTTAATTACATTAATACATTAGTTTTGATTAACTAAAAATTTTTATAATGATAATAGATTTCGTATGGATTAATGTTTTTATGTATTTTATGTCAAGTTAATTTTTCATACGGCCAAATATTATTGGATTGTTATTTTCAGCTGCTAGGACTTGGAATTCTTGCTACTTATTTATGACGAACTGTCTTATATCGTTAGGAAGAGGATATATATATATATATATATATATATATATATTTATATAGGGTTATAAAAAGTGTGTAAGTATGAATTATATTTTAAATGGGTTACTCAATAATCTTTATAGTAACTCTTCTTATACTTTTATTATAATTTTCAGATATCAAGACTCTGAGAAAAATTACTTTCTAATAGTGAATATATATATATATAGTATTTTAAGCTTTGTGCCGACAAAGTGTCGATTTTTAATAGTTTAAAACGAGCAACAAATTCTTTGAGTTACTTTTCTCTTGTACAAATGAATTTCATCGTTTGCAGATACTTATGATATGTTGGTTCTAATTAGATAATGTAATTTTTACAAAATGTTTTTACACTGTTTTGGAGCACAAAATTAATTTTATAAATTTTCTTTTATTATTGATAATTTTTTATTAATCTTTTATATTAATATTCCTTCTGTTTAGACTTGCTTTCAGGATATTTGTTGGCATTTTTGCCAACAGGTTATGTCTCGATTCATCCAAATATTAATTTAATTATATTTCTCCCAGGTTTCAAAATTTGCAATAGCCGCATCCCACTTACGGCAGTCCAGTTACATCGTCCATCGAAGTGATCCGTATAGGGCGATAAGATCAATCGTTAAAAGATTTTAGGTAAGTATTATTTTATAATTAAAAGTGTTTTTACTTAGTCTTTAAATAAATTGTTTCTAACATTATTTTATAATTTCCAGGAGAAGGGTTATGTTTTATGAGGTGCTTGATTGGTCCATAAATATTTCTGTATATTATTGTAAAGGGAATTTTATGGGATTTTACAGTGTAGTAAGTATATGTACTTATATGAACGTATTTTCCGTTACGATATTTTTGCTCTAACAATATAAATTGCTTGAATTTAAAAATAGAATTTTAAATTGTCTTCTTTTTGACTAAAGGAATTAATTATTATAGTGTTTTATATAACAGTTATGTTCACTTTTCTGTAATTAATTTAAAATGTATAATTATTTTGCATGCATGATTACTGCAGGTGTAATATAGTATATTTTCCTAGATTTTTGGTTACATATATATATATTAATAGATATTTGAAATGATAAATTTTCTGCTAACTTTCATATAATGATTTATATGAATTTTGTCGCGAACGCTTTTAACACAGTTTGCATTATTCAAAATAATTTTAATAACACGATTTCAAATCTATTTCTTTCCTGAATAAAGTTGAAATATATTAATTTTATTCGATTAACATATTTCTGTAAATCCAGCTATTCGGTTAGCACTGGTAGTTTACTAGGTTTTTAGTTATATAGGATAACTAGATAATATGAATATCGGCAAATTATATATAATATATATATAGTGATATGAATTTATAGTGAATATATGTAATATTTAAAAATTATATAAGATGATAAATTCTTGATGTTATACTACAAAGTAATATTTAAAATTTTTGTTGCGGGACGTAACACCTCCCCCCTAATAAGAACAAAATCCACTTGTTTTCGGAGGATTTTGGTCTAGGGAGATTAGATATCTTCATTTAAAGTGTTTAAGCGGTCTCTTAAGTTTGTATATGATGTAGGCATATTTACGTTCTTGGCGTTTTCCTCGTGGCAAGGTCTCATCGTCCTTGGAGGTTTGGCTGGAGGAAGTTGTTGAGTGACTACTTCCGGAGGCGCAGTGGGATCGATGTTGGAGGTTTGAAGGTTCGTTCCCCTGCCAGGTGATTGATCGTCTCGGTTATCATCTCCAGATTTCTTAGAAGATTCTCGTGCCAGATGGAGTAGCAAGTTTGCAAGAGAGCTCCACAGGGCTCCGATTAAATGAAGGCTGCAACCATATACAGTATGGAGAGCGTATCCATGGATGACGGTGTCGATAACAAGCTTGACTAAGCGGATGATCATGAAGATTCCGACAAGTCCTGCTGTGGCTGATCCAAAGTTTATGAATCCTTTCCAGATCCGTGAGGCTGTGCTTTCGACAATTTTATTTAGAGAATTTTCATCCAGCAAATTATATACTGAGATTCCTTCGGTGTTCATGGAGTGGCCAGTTAGTCCTCTAGCAACGGCATTGAGTAAAGCTGGCTTTTCGGCTGGGAACATAATATGATTTCTTAGCTTTTCTATGTCCTTTTCGGAGTAGATTCCACTGGTAGCTAAGGATCCCGGAGTGAGGTATCTCCAGGTTAGAGCAGCCATAGGTTTTAGCTGTTGAGGTGGTAGCTGTCTAACCTGAATACTAGGGGTGAGTTGGACCCATGTATCCTCGATTCTGTACAGCGTAGGAAGTTCTACACTGCATTCTCTTTCGTTACCGATTTTGGTGATGATTCTTGACTTGGGGGTAAGAAAGAGAGAATGATTGCGCACCGTGACAGGAAGTTCAGCATAACATTCCTCCGTTTTTCTGACCATTACTTCAACAGGGATACATTTGACTACTTGTACAGCTTCTCCTGTGGTAACAGCCATATATCCTGGTCCTTTCATTAATCGATAGGCAAATTCATCTGGTTGGAGTGTAGCGAAAGACAAGGCATTGGTAATCACTTGTCTTTCTAGTTCACATTTTTGCAAGATGACATTATTGTAAAGAGAAGTCATCTGTTGTTTGACGTGTTTTTCTATATACACGAACTTGGAGTTCATGTATGTAAAGATGTCAAGATTGTTGACTGGGATGGTTCCTCGATTAGCGAAGGTATTTCCTGGTTTTGCTTCCAGGATAAATAATTTCGGATGCTCGGTGCGTAAGAGAGTGTATCCGCATAGAGGCAATTCTGTAGTTTTCATTAAAGCGAAGGTGATTTCTTGTGTTACTAGGCTGTAGATGACTGGAGCGTTGACATCAGAGTGATCTTCGGAAATTTTATTTGCAGGTCCTTCGTAAAGAACATCGTATTGTTGGAAATTACAAGTAGTAGTGGGTATTGGTTTCCAATAAGTATGCCCATCGTCAGCGTCTAGGCAAAAGCTGTCAATGAGATCACATATAGTTCCAGATTTTAGTTTGATCTTCCCAGTGTTTAACTGTATGGGAACATAGGAAGATCTTAATGATATTTTTACAGCTGCTTGGACGACTACATCGTCCCATGTTCCATATGGATCATTGTATTGTGCTCCTTTGCAATATCCATCGACTTGTATACGGCCTACAAGAGTGATACTCCGATAGGTCGTCTGATTTGCTTTTATGCCGGCGACAAGATTGTTGTCTCCGAGTTTGATGGTTCCGTCTTGAAACATTCTCAAACATTGGGTGTATCCAGTCTCGTGTACATAATCGGCTCTTCCATTGTGAACAGCAGAGATATGTGAATGCATGCCGCAATGGTATATATTCCTGGATATTTCCACTTTACATTGTATGACTTCCGTATAGCTGTAGTCGGACAATTGCAATAGTTGAATATGAACATCGGTGGTATTGGGTTTTCGTATGTTCAAGTCACATTCGCCAACATCAAGTAAAGAGACAGCGGTGATATTGAGGTGTTGTCCTCCGCAATCGAATCCGATAAGAGCAGCGGTTTCGCATAAGAAGGTTATTAGGACTAAAGGCGTCATGGTGGTCTGAAATAATGATGATTTCAGTATATGTGGTAGCAGTATATATATATATTATGTTATATGATTACTTGAATGATCAATACAATTTTATGGATATTTAATAGTGAATAATTGTCGCTTAGCATATTGTGATTATAGTATAATTGTATAGACATATATATATAAGTGTATATATTTCCATGCAAAAAAAAAAAAATTCTATATTTAAAAATTTGAATACATAATAGGTATCTTTATAGCATTGTTTTTAATATATATATATATATATATATATATTGTTCGTAATTATATGGTATTATGTTTTATGTATATCTATTTATTATAATTCCCCTTTTTTGTTTCTTTTCCTTTATATATATATATTTGTTATTATTACTATGCACGTATATATATATATGTGTGTAACTATAGTTAATGGTTATAATTTGTGGATGCCTGTGCTAACTAGAGATACAATAAATGAGGCATCTGAATAAGTATGTACTGATTATATTACAATAATTTTTATATATTTTAGGTAGCAAAACAAGGACTGATATTTAAGAAGAAATTATTTCTTCCAAGACTTCCGGGTCATTTGGATCAATCCTTATTTCGGCCCGTCCATATTCTATTCTTAATGTGGAAGAGTCTACTGATATACCGACTAACTGTTTGTAAGTATTTTCTTCCTTTTTCTTTATAAATGAGGAAAATTGGTAATAAGCCTTAACACATTTCATACATTTGATAATTGGTCGGCTTTTATAACAATTTTGACCGCAAATACGACATTTTTGCAAGGGCACTGAGCCATATTGGAATGTATGAGAGTATCTTGTAAGAACTCTGTTATAATTTGTGGGGTTATAGCAATTTGTACAGATAAGGTAAGAGTTTGAGTCACTTAGAATATCGTGAGTTAATATAATGACACAGTTTACGCGAAAACTATTAAAAAATGAATCCTTTAAAAGCGGATGGATGGATGTTTTGGTTTTTAATGGCGGACACATTTTTTTCTCCCTTTTTTTTCTTTTTTTTAAGCGTATACCCCTTGTTGGTGAGTCCTGCAAAAAGCAAAAGCAGTTAGATTATTTATGTTTCTTCCATGGTTCCTCTCATATATTGCCCTTTCAAAGTAGGAAAATATGCATTCAGAACATTGAAAGATAGAGCGAGTGGTATCTAGAGGAGCTAGACAATATTCACATTTAGAGAAATTTATTTCACCGGAAGTTACCCAGTGGCATACTATCAGGTCAGGTTTAACTCGAAATTGACGAATTTTGCAACATGCACAACATATACGAACCGGGTTATGGTTCTTCTTAGTGTGTTTCTTATAGAATATTATTTTTTTACATTCTGCTTTGCAGATATTTGGGAAGTATTGTAACAAGTTATGGATGTCGTGATTGCAAGGCGTATTATTTACGTTGCTCATTATGGTTTAATCAACAATTCTTGTTTAATCGAAATTCTTGAGCTTGTTCTCCTTGTAAATAATATAGAAAACATCTCCTGCAGTCCGACAGGGGAGTTATGAGAGATAGTAATAAATTACACATATGACATCTAAAGCCATACAAAGAAGCTGGGGGAAAATATGTAACAATGTGGTATATTATGGGCTGAAGTTCTCTAGTTTCGAACATTTCACATGAACGACAGTAATACCGATCATTATGGGAGCAGATATATCCTTCTAATTCGACATGTAACAAGTGGGACAATGTGTCTAGGTCTTCTTCGGGTATTACATTTGGCAGGAAATCCATTTAATCAGATATTCTGCGAGATTCTCGTATACGTTCTCCTTCCAAATAGTATAAGAAACATCTCCTACAATCTATTATAGGAGTTACACTAGACACATTGCGAGCACATATGCAACATTTAGACACCGTGATGTCGGGGAAGGATTCAGATATACTATGGTAATTTATATAATAAAGTTCATGGTCTGCTTGTGATTTGCACGAGACGCAGTAATACAGATTATGTCTTGAAGAAATATATCCGTTAAATTCTTCGTGTATTACATGGGATAAGGTATCAGCGTACTCAATAGGTTGCATTTTAATTTAAAAGATTTTAATTTGGGCTTTCATTCTCACTAATAGCAAGATTGGAAGAATTAGTGGCTCTAAATATTTCGGCAATGTTTCGTGTGCAGACAGAACAATTAGCTAAAGGCCTTATTATGGTTATGGGTCGCTGACAATATGAGCAGATAGTTCTGTAGGGATGTGGGGCAACAGATATAATGTGAGAATCCACTGGGAGAAAAAATCGAGAGTTACAAGTAGTATGCAGCATACAATAGCAGGCGCAACAATAGTGGCTATGGTTGTGCAAGTGAAGATACCCATGTAATTTAATACACACAGCATTGGGGGGTGTTTGAGACATTATTAAGCATTATTACACAGAGGTAGTATAAATAAGAGTTCAATGATATTCCTAATGCAGATAGAGCACTCATGCAAAGGTCTCAGAGTAGTAAGATGTTACGTCCCCAGTTCCTCAGGACTGGTCTGGAAGTCTTACTTTCCCAGTTGGACGCAATTAATCTCTCAATTTGTTTTAGGGCAACCTGCTAGGCCGGCTATACCCTGGGACGCCGAGAGATTGAAGGTCTATTGTGCTTAGAGAGGATTCTAGGTGGAGAGTGAATAAACGTTCATACTAAATTTTATAAGTTTATTTTGTTCAAAGTATATATATATTTTATTTTACAAATTTGAATATCCTTTTATTCCTCCCTCGGGTAACCGTACAATTCTGGTAGAAAGTAAGAATATTCGATGTTTATGGTTGAGATGGGTCTTTCTGGGGAAGCTAGGGAAATCTCTAAGGGCTCAAAGGGGTCTGGGTCTTCATATGCCACGGGGGAATAGCTAGGAGGACTATATAGGCTGTTTTCCTCGGGGTAGTAGTTGTATAGGGGTACGGTGTCAAGATGTTGGAATGTCCCCGAGATGGAAGCAGTCTCTGGACTCTGACTCCAATCCACTGAAGGTCCGGGGATGGATGCCTGGTCGGAGTTTAGCGAGATGGTTGAACAGTTGCTTCTATCTTCAGTAATTCTTTCTACTAGATTGGAGGGAGAATATTGATTATGTGGGACTGGGATAATTTCGTGGCTTTCTTCCTCAATAGTGATTATGGGGATAGGTGACTGAGGTTCTAAGTCGATGATCTCGGGAACTGGTGCAATGATTTCATTCTCAAGAGTGATGATAGGGAAGAAGGTACGTCGCGTTTGCCTATTTCGTCTCACACGGCGTAGAATATTTCGACGGGTATTGAAGTTACCTTGTCTCACTCGGACCATCTGTCGTTTAATTAACCAATTATAAACCTGTCTATTTAGTATTTAAGACTTTGGTGATTTTGAAGTCACTTACTTTTGCGTAAAGTTGAATTTAAGAATACCCGATACCTGTTAATAAAAAAAAAGAAAAAGGGAATTCCATATGAATGTTCAATTTATGATTGTTATCCCGAGTATAGTCAGATAGATGTCCCCAAAGTTGATAGAAGTATAGACCGGCAGAAATAGAAAGATTAGTATAAAAAAATTTTATTGTTGGTAACGTTGACTCCCGAAAATTACCGACCGTCGGTAATGTAGATTTCTGTTTTACCGACCGATGGTAAGTTAGGTTTCTGTTTTACCGACCGATGGTTAGCGGCACTTTCTGTTTTACCGACCGATGGTAAGTTAGATTTCTGTTTTACCGACCGATGGTTAGCGGCACTTTCTGTTTTACCGACCGATGGTAAGTTATCGACTGATGGTAAGTTATCGACCGATGGTAAGTTATCGACTGATGGTAAGTTATCGACCGATGGTAAGTTTTGATTGACGACTATTGGAAAAATTACCAACTGATGGTAAATTAGGATTATCGAGAATTTATTTGTTTGAAATGTTAATGTGTTATCTTGGTTTCAAAAAGATTCTTATTTTATTTTGATTCTCTGAAAATCGAAAGAGGATTCGAGGAAAAATCAGGAGTTTGGATACGCTGACAAGGTATCCACCTATCATACGGCTGGCTTAGTATTAACCTCGTAAAGTTAGGTTATAATTGCAAGTAGTGATAATGATTCAAATTGTTATAAACTAAGCCAGTGTATTGTCTCTAAATCCTGGGATGTATCTCGTATTTTGAAGTTAAGGCTAAATTCAATCCAAGATCAAAAGGTCAACTTCTATCATTGGGATAAATCCCTCAAGATAATTGCCTATTAATCGAAAACTGTATTTTCGCCTACTCAAACGTCGATTGACAGGAGGCCGCTTATTTTTTCTATTGCCTCACCAGCTCTAGGTTGAGAAACAACCTCTATCATGGGAATAAATTCCTCAAGATAATTATTTTTCCACCGAGCCAGACTTGGGTTCGACCTGCCGCTGCAGTTTCGCACTCGCTCACTGTCTATCGCGTCGTCTTATCAAAGAGATAAGTCCCAGATAAATTTTCCAATTGGAAATGATATTTACTAAGTTGAATAACTGGATTAAGGAATACGGGAAATCAAAGGTAAGGTTCCCGAATTGTCGCGCACTGTTTCACTGAATTTAGTTGTTAGTAGAAATTAAAGGTTAGATTAATGACAAGTGGCCGGATATTTACCAGTGTCTGAAATGTCCTAGTGTGTGAAGGCTGCTTCCCTTCACTAGGCTGATGAGTGGATGCTGCTTCCTTCCGCTGGATACCGTCTACCTCAGTGACAGTTCGGGATGGAGGTTGCAGTCCAGGAGTTTGATTGAGAAACTCAATGTTCAATAGTCACTGAATTTATTAACTGAATACACGTACAAAATCTCGGAGATATAAGTATTAACACTGTAGTAGATCGTTGGGCCAAATGCCGGAGGTAGTTGAATGTTGAAGATCGTTGGGCCAAATGCCAAGTTAACACTGTAAATATCGTTGGGCCAAATGCGAGGAGGACCGCTCTGCACGGGTTTATATAGTCGTCAGTCCCAGTTTTGCACACGGTCCCAATAGTAGGAGATGCGCTTCTCCGTGGAGGGAGTCGAGCAGTGATTGGTTCCCTCCTCTGCTTCTGGCTGCGCGCGCCTCGAAAGATGCGTCCGCCTCGAGGGATGTGCCGCGTTGTCAACGGGTGATTGGTTTTCTCTGACGTGATTGTTGCGCAATGATTTGGGATTGGCTCCCGCTGACGTGACGGATGCGCGCGCCTCGGCGTGGGCGGCGCGGTCGCTCATTGGTTCCCTTCTCCGGGCTGGTTGCGCGCGCCGCTGGCACGAGCGTGGGGAAGATGCGCGCGCTGCTGGGCGTTGCCGCAGGAATTGGGCGTAGTTTGGGCGTAGTTTAATTTGTAGATGGTGGGACTCTTCAGAATTGTAGTGGGGGTGACGGAGCGGTCAGTATAGAATCGGCTATACTGGTTGCATTGTATTTTGACACATAAGTTTTATAATAATTATTAGACCATCAGAATTTCTTTGCAGTTTATATGCATATATTTTCTAATGTAGTTTTTTAAGCTCTAGCTGTAGAAATGTCAACGGAGTTTCTAGCATGCTCCGTTCGAAAGTTCATTTTTGTCTCTATGTATTATTATGGAAAATGCCTTTAAATATTGTTAATAAATTCTGACATCATAATTATTATAATTACAATTATTTTAACATAAGTATTTATGCGGTGGGATATAAGTATATAAAGACTATAAATTATTTCAGTAAATGGTGCAACAATTTTTATTCTTTGCTTTTATTTTTAATATTTATATCTATTAGGTTCTTGAATAAAAATTATTGCATGTACTTAATATTAATGTTTAACAATAAGTTAATTATTTTGTTATGTTGCGCAATGTTCTCTTGAACGGATTTTTTGTGGATTAATATATAAATGGAAGTTATTGCATACGCTTAATAATAATAAATTCTTTTGTTACTTAACAATAAGTTAATTATTTCATCATGTTGCGTAATGTTGTGCAATAGTATTCGAGCGGAATATTCCATAGTCTTAGTTTGGAATGTGATGATGACTCATAATATCGCATACGGAAAATTATATTTTAAAACTTCGTTTATAAAATTAGTAGTATTGGAGTTTTCATAATTATGTATACATGTGTCGGTCTGACTTTTTATGCTCCTTAAGGGAAAATTGTCATAAGATTTTTATTTATAGTATTTTTCGAGTTAATCTGGAATCAATGATTTTTGATATAATTTAGGCCCCGAAATAATTAGATATACGTGTAGTCGGTGCCGAGACGTGTTCAAAAATATATATATATGTATATAAAGTCTTTTGGTTTTTGATTTGTAAAATTTCTTGTGTATCAGGATTACATATTAATGAAAGAGGTATTCTCTTATATGTCGGTAAAGTTAGTATCATCGCTACACCAGAGATGGCGCTGCCCTCTGTCGGTAATGTGGGTACGGACAGTATTCACTGTCGGTAAGGTAGGAAATGACTTTATCCTCAGTCGGTAACGTCGGTAACTGCGTTATCATGGGTCGGTAATTTTTCTGTCGGTAACTTTTGCTCTGTCGGTAAGGTAGGAATTTATTTTACCTTCCGTCGGTAATTTTTCTGTCGGTAACTTTTACTCTGTCGGTAAGGTAGAGAACTTCCTTATCGACCGTCGGTAATTTTTCTGTCGGTAACTTTTACTCTGTCGGTAAAGTAGGAATTTATTTTATCGACTGTCGGTAACTTTTGTGTGGGTGATTTTGCCTATTGTCGGTAAAGTATGTAATTTTTATGCGGATGATACTATATGTGGGCAAATACTTAAAATTATTTCTATCATTCCTAAGTGAGGTTATGTTATGTATAGCTAGCTTCTTAACAAAGAAAGATTATTTTCGGAGATATTGACAATATTAGATCGCGCGGCGTAATGGTATTGATGTACTATAAGTATTGGTGATATTACATTGCGCGGTGAGATTTTATAATAAGAAATATTGGTGACAGTAGATGGCGTGATGGAATTTTAATTAACAATATTAATTTATATTAACAATAATATGTTACTCGGTGGGATTAAGATTTATATGTTCGTCGGTGGAATTACAGTTTAAATATTATAGAGGCAATTTTTGCGTGTTTAAATAAAAATAAAAATTTTGTTGCGGGACGTAACACCTCCCCCCTAATGAAAACAAAATCCGATAGTTTTCAGAGGATTTTGTTTGAGGGAGTTAGATATTCTCATCTATTGTGTTCAAGCGATTCTTTAGGTTAGTGTAAGGATTTTGAATATTCACCTCTTCGGCGTTTTCTGCGTTGCTAGCTTTTGATGTCCTCGGCGGTTTAACTGGTCGAGGTTGCTGTGTGATTATTTCTGGAGGTGCGTTTGCTTCCGCGGTTGGATTGATTGTGACATTAGTTCCGTCGTTGTCCGATTGGTGTCCGTTAGTTTCCTTTGATCTCCGGGTAGGGGGTTCTTTCGCCAGATGGAGCAGCAGATTTGCGAGGGAGCTCCATACGGCTCCTAATAGATGTAGGCTGCAACCATACACTGTATGCAAGGCATAACCATGGATTATAGTATCGATTAATAATTTGATTATACGAATGATCATGAATATTCCAACGAGTCCAGCGGTCGCAGATCCGAAGTTAACGAATCCTCTCCAGATTCGAGAGGCGGTGCTCTCGACTATTTTGTTTAAAGAATCTTCATTAAGTAAATTATACACTGATATTCCGTCAGTATTGACGCTGTGGCCCGTTAGTCCTCGAGCTACAGTGTTCAATAATGCTGGTTTCTCGGCAGGAAACATAATGTGGTCTCTTAATTTTTTTAGATCGACTTCAGAGTAGATTCCACTCACGGCTAGTGGTCCGGGAGTGAGATACTTCCATGTTAAAGAGGCCATAGGCTTAAATTGTTCAGGCGATACTTGTCGGACTTGAATCGTAGGTGTAAGCTGTATCCAGGTATCCTCTATGCGGTATAAGGTGGGTAGTTCCATGCTGCACTCTCGTTCATTTCCGAGCTCCGTGATAATTCTAGATTTAGGTGTTAAGAAGAAAGTATTATTTCTTATAGTAACAGGGAGTTCGGTATAGCATTTTTCAGTTCTTCTTGCCATTGCTTCCACAGGAATACATTTAACTATGTGGACGGCTTCTCCTGCAGTGACGGCCATGTATCCAGGGCCTTTCATCAGCCGGTAGGCGAATTCATCTGGTTGGAGAGCGGCGAAAGATAAAGCATTTGTTATTACTTGTCTTTCTAGTTCGCATTTTTGAGAAATGACGTTATTATATAGGGATGTCATTTGCTGTTTGACGTGTTTTTCGATGTATACGAATTTGGAATTCATATATGTAAAGATGTCTAAATTATTAACGGCGATGGTTCCTTGTTTCGCGAACGTATTTCCTGGCTTTACTTCTAGGATGAATAATTTCGGATGTTCCGTGCATAGCAGTGTGTATCCACACAGGGGAAGTTCCTTAGTCTTCATAAGAGCAAAGGTAATTTCTTGAGTTACTAGGCTGTATATTACTGGAGAGTCGGAGTGAGAGCTGTCTTCGAAGATCTTGTTTGCTGGTCCTTCATAAAGGACATCGTATCGTTGAAAATTACATGTATCCGTAGGCACGGGTTTCCAGTAAGTATATCCATCGTCGGCGTCTAGACAAGAACCGGCAGCAAGATTGCATACCGTTCCTGATCTTAATTTAATTTTTCCAGTATTTATTTGCACTGGTACGTAGGCTGATTTCAAAGTAATTTTTACAGCGGCTTGGACAACTACATTGTCCCAGGTTCCATATGGATCGGAATATTGTGCTCCTTTACAATATCCGTCGACTTGCAATCGTCCCCTAAGGGTGACGCTTCGGTACGTCGTTTGATTAACCTTGATCCCAAGGATTAAAACGTATTCGGCGAGTGTTATACTTCCGTCTTGAAACATACGCAAGCACTGGGAATGTCCGGTTTCATGGACATAGTCGGCTTTTCCGTTGTGAACGGCTGAGATATGTGAGTGCATTCCGCAATGGAAAATTGTTCTTGAAATTTCGATCTTGCACTGAATAACTTCAGTATGACTGTAGTCAGATAGTTGTAACAATTGGATATGGACACTAGATGTATTTGGCTTTCGAATTTTTAAGTCACATTCGCCAACGTCAAGAAGAGAGACTGTAGTGACGTTGAGGTTTTGTCCTCCGCAGTCGAATCCAATTAAAGCGGATGCTTCACTTAGCAAGATTATTAGGATAAGGGACGTCATTATGTCTGAAATAATGTTCCCTGGCATAAGATATATGTATATATGTATTCTTAAAATTATATGATTACATGAGTAATAACTAGTACTTATGATTAGATACTTTATGCTAGAGTATATGGAATATATATGTGTATTCATTTGCGGTGAGATTATTGTTTTAACATAATACACCGCTGTCACTAAAATTTTATTATTTTTCTTTAAGCGTTAGATTTCCCACTAAAGTTATTTAGTTTTATATGTATATATGTATTTGCGGTGGGATATATATATATATATATTATTTTTTTTTTATCGTGGTGGGATTATTTCTTTAAATTAGCTGCCACCAAAATATTTTATTTGTATTAATATATATATATATATATATATATATATGTATATTAATTTTTCATTACTATTATTCTATTATTTTTCCCGAGTCATACACGTATATACTCTAAATGGTTAATTATATTATTTTAAATATGTACGCTGCCACCAAAGTAATTAATATGTATTTGTTAAACAATTATATACGACTGATGCGTTTTTTTCTCTAAATATGGTATATATGAGTGTATATAATAAAGGCTTATTCAAATGGAGGTAAGCATTATGCATGCTTTAATATTAATGTTAAGACTTTTATAGTGATTCTATGCGATTTACTAGATCGTCTCTAGTTTCTAAGTCAAGATTTGCTTCAGGAACGCTATATTCGATTCTCAGAGTTTGTGAATTTACGATTAGAGCTACTAATCGTTTACAATTTTCTTCCTCTCCAGATACGTGTTGGAGGAATTGGTAATATGCGCGTGTACAAGTTGAGCATTCTATAAGTGGTTTATTCTGATAGCATTTCCCTCCGCATATCTGACAGGCGATTTTTGGCACATTTCCAAAATGGAATGCATGTAGATATTGCGTTAAGACCTTATTATAAATTCGTGGCTTATAACATTTGGCGCAAATTATGTAAGGGTCTTCGGAACCCATGACATCGTGTGTTAAAGTTATAGTACATTTTATGTTTAAGCTATTGAACAAAGTATTGTCGAGCAGTGGGTGGACTGATGTCTTGGCCTTAATTGGTAGACACATCTTTGAATTCAGGAAATTTGACCCTGATTATGTGTTCTGCAATAGGCGAAGGCATTTATGTCATTTATGTTCCTCCCACGTTTTCTTTCAATTATAGCTCTTTCAAAATAAGTATAGACGCACTCAGAACAGTTAAAGATAGAGCGAGTAGTTTCAAGAGTAGTATTGCAGAATTCGCATGCAGCGAAGTTAAGATTGCCAGAGGTAATCCAATGGCAGACTGTTAAGGAGGCTTGGCCTCTGAGTCGGCTGAGTCTATGACAAGAACAGCACATGCGTATTATACGAGATTCTACAAGTCTTTTATAAAATATAATCTTTTTACATTTTGCCTCATGGATTTTAGGAAAATGAACTAGGAGGCCATGAATCAGATGATTACAAGTAGTGCTGCTTGGAGTTTCCATCGTGATGACAGAATTTTGGTTCTTGGATTTTAATTTTGTTCTCTATTTTCTTTGTTACTGTTTTCGCGTTCGCGTTCCTCCTGTATATAATTTAGAAAACACTGCTCAGTGCAGGTGGTAATAGGAGTTATACGGCATACTTTCGTCGTGCATTCGAATTCGCGAAAATCGTTCAAAGGGCAGAATTGAGATATACTGTGGTATTTGATTTGAACAAGACGATGGGTACAGATGTCGCGATCTTTGCACGTACGGCAAAAATATAAATTTTCTTTTTGACAGAGATATCCGTTCCATTCCTCATGTACTACATGAGCTAACGTATCCGTGTTAATTTCGGATTGCATGTTTTTACGATTCGGGGGTTCTTTCTTCACTTATGGAAACGGTTGGAGGTTGTGTATCCCGAAATATTCTAGCTATATTTCTTATGCAAGTGGGGCAAGTGGCTAAAGGCCTTATGATAGATATAGGTCTGTAGCAATGAGCACAGAGTGTCTGTATTGCATGGGGTGCAATGGATATTATGTGGGAATTTATGGGTAGGTAGAATCGTTGGGTAATAGGAGTATAGAGTAAACAGTAGCAAGGACAACAATAATGGTTATGGTTATGGATATGGAGATACCCGTGTAATTTTATACATGCGGCATTAGGTATATGTCGAGACATCACAAATAGTGGAAAGGAAATATATAGATAGTATTTCAGTAAGATCTCTGATGCAAATAGAACATTGATGTATAGGGCTCAGAGTGGTTAGGTTTCGTAAGCAGTTGGCGCAACGGTATTCCACGTGGAATGGTCCAATGAAGAAATAGTGAACAAAGAATTGAGGAAGCTGAGTAATTAGTAGAGATAATTGTATCTCGATATAGCAGGGCTCACAGAAGTATGTATTGAAGTATGGATCTCGGTATCCTTGAGTTATCGCGCAACAAAAGACACCGGACATTCTTTCGATATGTCCTATAGCACAGGAGTTCTGTCGTAGACATTTACGACTATGGGGTATGTATAATCGGTATGGGTCGAAGTCTCTTCTAGTGTTTGTAGTAATTTAGTAGCTGTTGCGACACAGGAAATGCAATTGATTATATCTTGAGTTTCTATTACCACTATACCGCAAGTTATGCAGTATTCTTCTTTAACTAGATGGCTATTTACGAAAAAATGTCTATGAATTTTCTGATAATTTTCCCGGATTATCGCGGTGTGAGTTTGATCGTAACACCGGTCACAAAAGTTAGTGTCATCCTCGAGGCAGATTGCCCCGTGGACATGAGTGCAGTGAGCGAATAGGAATGAATCCCTGATTCGATGTACCTGCTGGATATTTGGCTGCGGCCGAATCGGCTGTCGGTGCCAAAGCATCTGAAATAAAAAAAGAAATTAACATTAATGTTTCATCCGGGATTTAGAATGTGCGAGCTTTACTTTGTCAACGTGGACAATTCGAGTTTGATTTCCGATTTTGAGTTTGACGTTGCTGGGAGGTAATAATTCAAGTACCTCATGGGGACCCGTATACTGGTCGGCGAATTTTCCTTTACGCGGTTCTTTTAATAAATAAACTAATGTTCCTTGTTCAAGAGCTCGAGGGTTTATATTTCGATCATAATATCTCTTGCTTCTCTCTTTAGCTTGTACTAGATTTGAATGAGCTTGAGCTTGCAGATCTCTTATTTTATTAAAGAGGTTCGTGATATATTCATGGTAAGTAGGTTCAGTATTTTCTTCGATGATAGGATGTGCAGAGGGTAGTCGAGCTATTCGCCCGAAAACCAATTCGTAGGGTGAATATCTAGTTCCTTCGTGTACGCTAGTGTTGTATGAAAACATTGCGAGTTTAATATATTCGTCCCAATTTACTTCTCTATTTATTTGTGTCTTTAGGTACTCTGTTAGTACATGATGTGAGCGTTCTAGTGATCCATTTGACTGAGGGTGATAAGCTGTGGTCTTAAAATGTTGTATGCCAAACTTCTTCGTTAGTTGTCTCATTAGAGCTGATAAAAAGTTAGTTCCCTGATCCGTTAATATGGCACGAGGGGCTCCGTATATGCAAATAAATTCCTTGGTAAAAGCGTCAGCTATTGTTAAAGATGTGGCTTCTTGTAGAGGTGATGCCACGGAATATTTCGTTAGTAAATCTTGCATGGTTAATATGTATTGATGATTGTTATCCGTGATGGGCAGAGGTCCCATAATATCTAATGAAACCTTGTCGAAAGCCATTCCAGGCGTATCAGTAATAACCATTGGTTGCTTTGTTTTAACTCTAGTTAATTTTTTTAATTGACATTCACGGCAAGTCCTTATGAAATCTTGAATATCTTTCTTCATTGTCTTCCAACAATATCGAGAACGGAGGCGATTATATGTTTTTGTCACTCCTTTATGTCCGCCATGCGCAGAGGCATGGTTTTCTAAAATGAGAGAGAGTCGTTGTTCCATTTCGGGGGTTTGTATAAGATTTAGGCATATAGTAATTTTGATAGGTAGTTCTTGGAGATGTTTTTTAAACTGGTTAATTATATAGGACCATGGCAAATCGTCGAAACGGTCGGTTTTGCTAAGACTGAAAGATGATAGATCGAGTTCAGTAATGACGTCTACTAAAGATTTCAAACAGTTTTTAAGATTTTGAGCTTCTATTAAAATACGATTGTTTAATTTTATAGGGAGAGCGATAAGCGTGTTGGATTCTACTGTACGAATTCTGGCTCTTTCGAATGTTAATTCTTCGTAATTAGGAAGCAAGTTAGCTTCTTGATATAGTTTGGCTCCATTATCGTAAGGAGTACCATCCTGGTAAAGAAATATTACATGGTTATCTTTTTGCTTTAATAGGCTTTCTCGTACTTCTCGTATTTGAGCTTGACTCCATGGCGGTGGCTCTGGAGGTTTCGGTTGATGAGGTATAATATTCGAATCTATTATTTCAGTATAATCGGACTCAGTACTTTCGTCGGAGTCTGTTACTTCTTCGATGATAACTTGACTGTCGTCGTGATCTTCAGAGTCGATATTGGAGTTTTCCAATTCTTGCTGCTGTATGGGGGTAGAGGTTCTTGTAGCTTGAACGATTCTTTTATTCGTTTGATTTAATTTCTGTTTTCTAGAGATGTCTGGAGGTTGAGGCGAGAAAATAGATTCATCGGAAGAATATTCGTCAATAATGAATAAAGGTACGGCTATGTTGACAGCAGGATTTCTAGATAAAGCGTCGGCGTTATTATTTAAAGTTCCTTTTTTATATTTTATTTCGTATTGGTATTCGGATAATTTCATCCGCCATTTCCATAATCGCGAAGAAGGGTCCTTAATGGAATGTAGCCACACTAAAGGCTTGTGATCCGTGATAATTGTAAAAGTTCTGCCATATAAATATGGTCGAAAATGGTTTACACAGTAAATAATTGCAAGGCATTCTTTTTCAATCGTAGAATAATTTTGTTCTGCTGTATTCAAAACGCGTGAAGTATAAGCTATGGGCAAATCTTTTCCAATTTCTCCTTGACTAAGTACGCCCCCGACGGCATATCCAGAAGCGTCGGTGGTTAATATAAAAGGTTGATTAAAATCCGGATATTGCAATATAGGTTTGGAACATAATGAATGCTGTAATTTATTAAATGCTTCTGCTTGATTTTCTTTCCATTCAAATTTCTTATTCTTTTTCAAAAGATCTGTTAATGGCTTGGCGATTTTGGAGAAATTCGGTATGAATCTTCGATAATATCCAGCTAATCCTAAGAACTGTTTAATGTTTTTGGGATTTCTTGGCGTAGGAAATTTCATAATGGCTTCTACCTTTGCAGGATCGGGTCTGACTCCGTCAGCTCCGATTATGTGTCCTAAATACATGACTTGTTGTCGTAGGAATTCGCATTTATCAGGTTGCAGCTTTAAGTTTGCTGTTCTCAATCTTTCCATTAATCTCTCGAATTTGACTTCGTGTTCCTTTAGAGATCTTGCATATATAACAATGTCATCCATGTAAACGAATAATTCGTTTCCTTGTAAGCCAGAGGGCACGTTATCCATCAGTCTTTGAAATGTTGCGGGTGCGTTTTTTAATCCAAACGGCATTCTTTTAAACTGGTAGTGTCCATAAGGTGTGGAAAAAGCAGTCTTATGAGCATCTTTTGATGACATAGGAATCTGATGAAATCCTGACGCTAAGTCTAATACAGAGAAATATTTAGCGGACCCGAGTTGATCGAGTATATCTGTTATATTTGGTAAAGGATAAGCGTCTCCTATGGTTTTTTCATTAAGATTACGGTAGTCGATGACCATTCGCCATCGTTTGTTTCCTAGAGAGTCTGGTTTTTTAGGAACAATCCAAAGTGGAGAATTATAAGGTGAGGTTGATGCTTCGATTAAATCTGAAGATAATAATTCGGTTACTTGTTTATCGATCTCTTCTTTATGTACAGGGGGAAACCTGTATTGTTTTGTGTGGACTGGTACTTCATTAATAGTAGGGACATAGTGTTGCGCGGCATTAGTAGCTTGAAGATGTTCACCAGTAATATGAAATCTATCGGCGTGCTTGTATACTAGAGACTGTATATTTGCTGACTCCTCGGAGTTCAGATGTTCTAGTCGAAGAAGGTTTATAACATCAGTAGCTCTTTCAGTAGATTGGGGCAATGCTTGATTAAAATAAATAGGATTGTCGATGGCATTAGAGAATTTCCCTCGGGTTTCTTCTAATCCAACGGAGTTAGTAGCTGATACGTCTGGCTCACAGACGTCAAAATCTTGTAGTTGAATAACGGGGATATTGAAAATGAATTCTTCCTCGGAAGTGTTAAAGATAGGCATGTATGCCTTCCCGTTATTATTAGTAACGATTGCTTGCCCATAATAGATGCCTTCGGCTAGAGTATGACGTGGCACATAACCGACTTGTTGGTGACTTGAGATTGGAAAAGAGCAAGGGGTAACGCTCCTTCCTTTAAGAAGTACAGAATTTGAGTTTAGAAAAGGAATTCTTTCATCCTCGTGTTGAATAAAATTATTTTTGTAATCTATAGTAACGGCTCGTTCCCTCAGGAACTTGTTGCCTAAAATCCCATCCTGTGGGAATGCGATTGAGTCAGAGATTACGTAGAATTCGGACGTTCTGCCGAGTATTGTCATTAAAATGACGCCTAAAGTAACGACGGTTTCAGAGGCAATCCCTTGCAAGCAGAGGGGATTGGTTGTATCAAGATTAACGTATGGTTTCAGGCATCCTTCCTTAATAAGGTTTAAACCGGATCCTGAATCAATCATAAATCTGCATTCTTTTGCCAAATCTGGAGAAGCTAATGTAATCGTAGGTAAATCCGTAGGATGCTGATTGCTATTCAATTGGCAGATCCGGAGGCTTGCACTGTTGCTTCCGGAGGGACTGTGGCGCTTGGTTTTCCTTGTACGATATAAGTCGGGCGCCCTTGTTGCTGATCGTTCCGACGGACGCCGGGATTTATCGGAACGCCTTGAGCGTTTCCCGAATTTACTGGTTGCTGTATTCTTTCTTGAGCTCGTCTCCAGGCTAGTTTTCGGCATTCTTGTATCAGGTGGCCTGGAGTTTTACAATAGCGGCAAATCTTTGTTTGATAATTCTGCGGAGATTGTCCAGTGGGCATTGCTGGTCTTGAGAATGTCGGAAGAGCTGGTGGTAATGTAGTTGTATTCCAATTACCCGGTTTAGATTGATTATTAGTGTTGTTAGCTACAGGAAATTGGCGAGAAGTGCTGTTATAATTATTAGGTCTATCTGCACGTGGTTGGAAATTCGGACGGAACACGGTTCGTTTCCGTATGTTCTCTGCTTCTATAGTTTTTGATAATTGGATGGCAGTGCTTATTCCATCTTTGAGAGTATGCGGATGTTCCAACTTGACTCTTACTAGCAGATCAGATGGAAGTCCGTTAATGAAACTGTGTAATGTAGTCATCTCGATTGCATCTTTTAATCTTTCATCTATATGTCCAGTATAGTCTGTTTCTCCATCGACGATTGCAGCACGTAATTCTTGTACTCTTCCAATATAATCGAAAATATCTTCGTTGTGCTTCATGTATACATTTGCCAATTCTCCTCTATATTGGTCTACCGATTTATTCGGTCCAAATATAAGCTTCAATCTTTGTGTTAATTCAAAAACAGTATGGTATTCAGATCCCTCTACTGCGGAGTAAGCGTGTCCTTGTAATTTATTCATTATTAATTGGACTAAGAAATATTCATGATACTGCGGTATTAATTCAAGAGCGCGTTCGCAGATTTTACTAAAATGGAAAACGGACATTTTATGTCCATCGAATTTAGGAATCGTGTCGATAGCATCTTTAAGTCGTATGGGGGATGGTTGATCCATCACATCAAATTTATGCGGAGAAAGTTGCGGAGTCGTTTGTGTTTCGGGCCTATCATGCCTTGTGTCTTGAGTGGAATTTTCCAAGTTTGTAATCCTTGAATTAATTCTTTCAATTTGATCAGCTATCTTATGCATCGATGATATTAATTGTTCCATGCCTGTGGAGTCTTCGGTAAATTCTCTTTGTTCTAATTCTTCTTGAGCTCTTCTAAGACGCTCTTGTTTAACTTGTAGATCCTCTGACTGTTCTTTTAATAATTGTTCCTTCTCGTGCATCTTCTTCATTATGATTTCAATTTCTTCTGGGCTATATTGTTTTTTCGTAGCTCCTGTGGTTACGGAGCTTGCAGAGCTTGAGCGAGTTTGCATGATTACGTTGAAAATTGTTTATTCTTATCCACTGAATCTCTCAAAAGCACAGATCCTTCGGCAGATCCCACCGCTGCCACCAAAAATTATGTTTTCTGTTACGTCCCCAGTTCCTCAGGACTGGTCTGGAAGTCTTACTTTCCCAGTTGGACGCAATTAATCTCTCAATTTGTTTTAGGGCAACCTGCTAGGCCGGCTATACCCTGGGACGCCGAGAGATTGAAGGTCTATTGTGCTTAGAGAGGATTCTAGGTGGAGAGTGAATAAACGTTCATACTAAATTTTATAAGTTTATTTTGTTCAAAGTATATATATATTTTATTTTACAAATTTGAATATCCTTTTATTCCTCCCTCGGGTAACCGTACAATTCTGGTAGAAAGTAAGAATATTCGATGTTTATGGTTGAGATGGGTCTTTCTGGGGAAGCTAGGGAAATCTCTAAGGGCTCAAAGGGGTCTGGGTCTTCATATGCCACGGGGGAATAGCTAGGAGGACTATATAGGCTGTTTTCCTCGGGGTAGTAGTTGTATAGGGGTACGGTGTCAAGATGTTGGAATGTCCCCGAGATGGAAGCAGTCTCTGGACTCTGACTCCAATCCACTGAAGGTCCGGGGATGGATGCCTGGTCGGAGTTTAGCGAGATGGTTGAACAGTTGCTTCTATCTTCAGTAATTCTTTCTACTAGATTGGAGGGAGAATATTGATTATGTGGGACTGGGATAATTTCGTGGCTTTCTTCCTCAATAGTGATTATGGGGATAGGTGACTGAGGTTCTAAGTCGATGATCTCGGGAACTGGTGCAATGATTTCATTCTCAAGAGTGATGATAGGGAAGAAGGTACGTCGCGTTTGCCTATTTCGTCTCACACGGCGTAGAATATTTCGACGGGTATTGAAGTTACCTTGTCTCACTCGGACCATCTGTCGTTTAATTAACCAATTATAAACCTGTCTATTTAGTATTTAAGACTTTGGTGATTTTGAAGTCACTTACTTTTGCGTAAAGTTGAATTTAAGAATACCCGATACCTGTTAATAAAAAAAAAGAAAAAGGGAATTCCATATGAATGTTCAATTTATGATTGTTATCCCGAGTATAGTCAGATAGATGTCCCCAAAGTTGATAGAAGTATAGACCGGCAGAAATAGAAAGATTAGTATAAAAAAATTTTATTGTTGGTAACGTTGACTCCCGAAAATTACCGACCGTCGGTAATGTAGATTTCTGTTTTACCGACCGATGGTAAGTTAGGTTTCTGTTTTACCGACCGATGGTTAGCGTCACTTTCTGTTTTACCGACCGATGGTAAGTTATCGACTGATGGTAAGTTATCGACCGATGGTAAGTTATCGACTGATGGTAAGTTATCGACCGATGGTAAGTTTTGATTGACGACTATTGGAAAAATTACCAACTGATGGTAAATTAGGATTATCGAGAATTTATTTGTTTGAAATGTTAATGTGTTATCTTGGTTTCAAAAAGATTCTTATTTTATTTTGATTCTCTGAAAATCGAAAGAGGATTCGAGGAAAAATCAGGAGTTTGGATACGCTGACAAGGTATCCACCTATCATACGGCTGGCTTAGTATTAACCTCGTAAAGTTAGGTTATAATTGCAAGTAGTGATAATGATTCAAATTGTTATAAACTAAGCCAGTGTATTGTCTCTAAATCCTGGGATGTATCTCGTATTTTGAAGTTAAGGCTAAATTCAATCCAAGATCAAAAGGTCAACTTCTATCATTGGGATAAATCCCTCAAGATAATTGCCTATTAATCGAAAACTGTATTTTCGCCTACTCAAACGTCGATTGACAGGAGGCCGCTTATTTTTTCTATTGCCTCACCAGCTCTAGGTTGAGAAACAACCTCTATCATGGGAATAAATTCCTCAAGATAATTATTTTTCCACCGAGCCAGACTTGGGTTCGACCTGCCGCTGCAGTTTCGCACTCGCTCACTGTCTATCGCGTCGTCTTATCAAAGAGATAAGTCCCAGATAAATTTTCCAATTGGAAATGATATTTACTAAGTTGAATAACTGGATTAAGGAATACGGGAAATCAAAGGTAAGGTTCCCGAATTGTCGCGCACTGTTTCACTGAATTTAGTTGTTAGTAGAAATTAAAGGTTAGATTAATGACAAGTGGCCGGATATTTACCAGTGTCTGAAATGTCCTAGTGTGTGAAGGCTGCTTCCCTTCACTAGGCTGATGAGTGGATGCTGCTTCCTTCCGCTGGATACCGTCTACCTCAGTGACAGTTCGGGATGGAGGTTGCAGTCCAGGAGTTTGATTGAGAAACTCAATGTTCAATAGTCACTGAATTTATTAACTGAATACACGTACAAAATCTCGGAGATATAAGTATTAACACTGTAGTAGATCGTTGGGCCAAATGCCGGAGGTAGTTGAATGTTGAAGATCGTTGGGCCAAATGCCAAGTTAACACTGTAAATATCGTTGGGCCAAATGCGAGGAGGACCGCTCTGCACGGGTTTATATAGTCGTCAGTCCCAGTTTTGCACACGGTCCCAATAGTAGGAGATGCGCTTCTCCGTGGAGGGAGTCGAGCAGTGATTGGTTCCCTCCTCTGCTTCTGGCTGCGCGCGCCTCGAAAGATGCGTCCGCCTCGAGGGATGTGCCGCGTTGTCAACGGGTGATTGGTTTTCTCTGACGTGATTGTTGCGCAATGATTTGGGATTGGCTCCCGCTGACGTGACGGATGCGCGCGCCTCGGCGTGGGCGGCGCGGTCGCTCATTGGTTCCCTTCTCCGGGCTGGTTGCGCGCGCCGCTGGCACGAGCGTGGGGAAGATGCGCGCGCTGCTGGGCGTTGCCGCAGGAATTGGGCGTAGTTTGGGCGTAGTTTAATTTGTAGATGGTGGGACTCTTCAGAATTGTAGTGGGGGTGACGGAGCGGTCAGTATAGAATCGGCTATACTGGTTGCATTGTATTTTGACACATAAGTTTTATAATAATTATTAGACCATCAGAATTTCTTTGCAGTTTATATGCATATAT
The DNA here is from genome assembly GCF_025532165.1 of Camponotus vicinus. Lineage (NCBI taxonomy): Eukaryota > Metazoa > Arthropoda > Insecta > Hymenoptera > Formicidae > Camponotus > Camponotus vicinus. Next base: position 11,491,324 of record NW_028141979.1, read on the forward strand.
TTTGTAATGTAGTTTTTTAAGCTCTAGCTGTAGAAATGTCAACGGAGTTTCTAGCATGCTCCGTTCGAAAGTTCATTTTTGTCTCTATGTATTATTATGGAAAATGCCTTTAAATATTGTTAATAAATTCTGACATCATAATTATTATAATTACAATTATTTTAACATAAGTATTTATGCGGTGGGATATAAGTATATAAAGACTATAAATTATTTCAGTAAATGGTGCAACAATTTTTATTCTTTGCTTTTATTTTTAATATTTATATCTATTAGGTTCTTGAATAAAAATTATTGCATGTACTTAATATTAATGTTTAACAATAAGTTAATTATTTTGTTATGTTGCGCAATGTTCTCTTGAACGGATTTTTTGTGGATTAATATATAAATGGAAGTTATTGCATACGCTTAATAATAATAAATTCTTTTGTTACTTAACAATAAGTTAATTATTTCATCATGTTGCGTAATGTTGTGCAATAGTATTCGAGCGGAATATTCCATAGTCTTAGTTTGGAATGTGATGATGACTCATAATATCGCATACGGAAAATTATATTTTAAAACTTCGTTTATAAAATTAGTAGTATTGGAGTTTTCATAATTATGTATACATGTGTCGGTCTGACTTTTTATGCTCCTTAAGGGAAAATTGTCATAAGATTTTTAGTTATAGTATTTTTCGAGTTAATCTGGAATCAATGATTTTTGATATAATTTAGGCCCCGAAATAATTAGATATACGTGTAGTCGGTGCCGAGACGTGTTCAAAAATATATATATATGTATATAAAGTCTTTTGGTTTTTGATTTGTAAAATTTCTTGTGTATCAGGATTACATATTAATGAAAGAGGTATTCTCTTATATGTCGGTAAAGTTAGTATCATCGCTACACCAGAGATGGCGCTGCCCTCTGTCGGTAATGTGGGTACGGACAGTATTCACTGTCGGTAAGGTAGGAAATGACTTTATCCTCAGTCGGTAACGTCGGTAACTGCGTTATCATGGGTCGGTAATTTTTCTGTCGGTAACTTTTGCTCTGTCGGTAAGGTAGGAATTTATTTTACCTTCCGTCGGTAATTTTTCTGTCGGTAACTTTTACTCTGTCGGTAAGGTAGAGAACTTCCTTATCGACCGTCGGTAATTTTTCTGTCGGTAACTTTTACTCTGTCGGTAAAGTAGGAATTTATTTTATCGACTGTCGGTAACTTTTGTGTGGGTGATTTTGCCTATTGTCGGTAAAGTATGTAATTTTTATGCGGATGATACTATATGTGGGCAAATACTTAAAATTATTTCTATCATTCCTAAGTGAGGTTATGTTATGTATAGCTAGCTTCTTAACAAAGAAAGATTATTTTCGGAGATATTGACAATATTAGATCGCGCGGCGTAATGGTATTGATGTACTATAAGTATTGGTGATATTACATTGCGCGGTGAGATTTTATAATAAGAAATATTGGTGACAGTAGATGGCGTGATGGAATTTTAATTAACAATATTAATTTATATTAACAATAATATGTTACTCGGTGGGATTAAGATTTATATGTTCGTCGGTGGAATTACAGTTTAAATATTATAGAGGCAATTTTTGCGTGTTTAAATAAAAATAAAAATTTTGTTGCGGGACGTAACAAAGAGTTCGACGACAGTTGATACAGTGGGGTTCAACGTGGTGTGGTCCCAGAGAAAAGAAATGAGAAGATAATAGAGGAAGTTGAGATCTTAGTGAAGAAGATTGTACACCTTGATAACAAAGTTCACAGAAGTAGATATTCAGAATAGGATCACGGTATCCTCTAATTTTAATACAGCATACCGTGTTAATAAAAGACATGCCTTATGACATAGGGGTTCTATCATATACATTAAGAACTAAAGGATATTTAAAATCGTCGACATGAGTCGAAGTGCTATCGAGGAGACGTAATAATTCACTCGCAGTTAGGATACACGAGATGCAATTGTCTATGGATCTAGTCTTTATTACTGTAGTACCACAGATAGAGCAGCATTCGTCTCTAGCGACGTGACTGTTTATGAAGAAATGTCTCCTAAGACGTCGATACTGGCTTTGGATGATTTGTGTACGAATCCGAGAGTAACAGTTGCTGCACAAATTAGTGTCGTCATTCAAGCAGATGGCTCCTACTACGTGTGCACAGTGAGCGAATAGGAACGACTGTTTTACTTGATACAGGAGCGATGAATCCGGTCTGGGCTGGACTGGCTGCTTATGCCAGAGCATCTGTAACAGAATTATTTAAATTATTATTTCATCCTGGCTGACAGTGGGACTTTTTTATTTTATCTATGTGAACGATACGATTTTGGTTTCCAACTCTAAGTTTAATATTACTAGGGGGTAATAATTCGAGTACTTCATGTGGTCCTGTGTATTGGTCGGCGAACTTTCCCTTTCGCGGTTCTTTTAATAAAAACACGGCCATTCCTATTTGGAGTTGTTGCGGATTTAGATGGCGATCATAGTACGTCTTGCTCTTTTCCTTGGCACGTATAAGATTTAGCTGAGCTTGGATTTGTAGATCTCTTATTTTATTAAATAGATTCGTAATATATTCGTGATAAGTAGGTTCAATATTTTCTTCGATAATAGGATGCGCGGAAGGTAATCGAGCTATTCGCCCAAAAACCAGTTCATAAGGTGAATATTTGGTGCCTTCGTGCACGCTGGTGTTGTATGAGAACATTGCTAGTTTAATATATTTATCCCAGTTATCTTCTCTATCTATTTGTGTCTTTAAATATTCTGTTAACACATGATGTGAACGTTCTAGTGATCCATTTGATTGAGGATGATAAGCTGTAGTTTTAAAATGTTGTATATTAAATCTTTTCGTTAATTGTCGCATTAATGCTGACAAAAAGTTAGTTCCTTGATCCGTTAATATGGCGCGCGGTGCTCCATATATACAAATAAAGTCTTTTGTGAAAGTATCAGCTATTGTTAAAGAAGTAGCTTCTTGTAACGGTGAGGCAACAGAATATTTCGTTAATAAATCTTGCATGGTTAGTATGTATTGATGATTGTTCTCCGTGATGGGCAGAGGTCCCATAATGTCCAAAGAGACTTTATCAAAGGCCATCCCAGGCGTGTCGGTAATGACCATGGGTTGTTTAGTTTTTACTCTTGTTAATTTCTTTAATTGACATTCTCGGCAGGTTCTGATAAAATCCTGAATGTCTTTCTTCATTGTTTTCCAGCAATAGCGTGTCTGATCCGATTATAGGTCTTAGTTACGCCTTTATGTCCGCCGTGGGCTGAGGCGTGATTTTCTAGAATTAAAGATTGACGTTTTTCGATTTCGGGTGTCTGGATTAAATTTAAGCATATGGTTATATTAACCGGTAGTTCTTGCAGGTATCTTTTAATTTGGTTGAATATGTATGACCATGGTAAATCGTCGAAGCGTTCGGTCTTGCTGAGACTTATCGAAGAAAGGTCGAGTTCGTGAATTACATCTACGAGAGAACGCAGGCAATTTTTTAGAGTTTGCGCTTCAATGAGAGTACGATTGTTTTGTTTAATAGGAAGAGCGATTAGCGTGTTGGTTTTCACGGTACATACTCTGGCTCTTTCGTAGGTTAGTCCCTCGTATTTGGGAAGTAATTCAGCTTCATGATATAGCTTTGCCCCGTTATCATAAGGTGTTCCGTTTAGATAAATGAATATTACATGGTTGTCCTTTTGTTTCAGTATATTATCTCTGACTTCCCGTATTTGAGCACGACTCCATGGTGGAGGTTCAGGGGGTTGTTGTTGGTGAGGTACGACATCAGAGTCTAATATCTCCGTATAATCGGAGTCTTCTTCGGAATCCGAGACTTCCTCAATGGTAACTCCATTGTCATCATCTTCTCGTTCGGTGGAATGATTTTGATAATTTTCTGTTGGTTGGCGTTCTGGGGGAGCCGAGATCTCAGCGAATTTTTGATGGATTCCCAGGTCTTCCTGATTAGATCTTGCATTCTGACCTTCGGGTGTGTTAGATTTTCCCTGCGGTCTTTGAGGTCTATATGAAAATATTGATTCATCAGATGAGTATTCCTCTTCATCGATGAGGAATAATGGAAGAGCCATGTTAACGGGTGGGTTCCTAGATAAGGCATCAGCGTTATGATTCAAGGTTCCCTTTTTATAGCGTATTTCATATTGATATTCTGATATTTTAGTTCTCCATTTCCATAGTCTTGATGAGGGATCTTTAATGGAATGCAACCATACTAGTGGTTTATGATCCGTTACAATAATGAAAGTTCTTCCGTATAAATATGGCCTAAAGTGATTTACGCAATAAATGATGGCTAAACATTCTTTCTCTATGGTTGAATAATTTTGCTCGGCGGGATTTAAAATACGAGAGGTGTAGGCAACGGGTAAATCTTTCCCTATTATTCCCTGACTGAGCACTCCTCCAACCGCATATCCAGATGCGTCGGTAGTTAAAACGAATGGTCTAGTAAAGTCGGGGTATTGTAAAATAGGCTCGGAACATAGTGAATTTCTTAGAATATCGAAGGCTTCTGTTTGCTTTGCCGTCCATTCAAATTTCTTATCCTTTTTTAAGAGGTCGGTTAATGGTTTAGCGACTTTGGAAAAATTGGGAATAAATCTTCTATAATATCCGGCTAGTCCTAGGAATTGTTTGATGTTTTTCGGATTCTTCGGAGTAGGAAAATTCATTATAGCTTTTACCTTAGCGGGGTCAGGTTTGACTCCATCGGATCCAATTATATGTCCTAGATACATAACTTCACGTCGTAAAAATTCGCATTTATCTGGTTGTAATTTTAAATTTGCAGCTCTTAATCTCTGCATTAATTTTTCGAACTTGCTTTCGTGTTCTTGCAATGATCGTGCATAGACGACAATATCATCCATATAAACAAATAATTCATTTCCCTGAAGTCCGGATAGAACGTTATCCATCAACCTTTGAAAAGTTGCAGGAGCATTTTTTAATCCGAATGGCATTCTTTTGAATTGGTAATGTCCGTAAGGCGTAGAGAAGGCAGTTTTATGAGCGTCTTTTGATGTCATTGGTATTTGATGGAAACCGGAAGCTAGGTCCAGTACCGAAAAATATTTAGCAGATCCGAGTTGATCCAATATGTCCGTTATGTTCGGAAGAGGATAGGCATCGCCTATCGTTTTTTCATTAAGGTTTCGATAGTCGATAACCATTCGCCATCTTTTATTCCCTAAGGAATCTGGCTTTTTCGGAACTATCCATAAAGGAGAGTTGTAAGGAGAGGTAGAAGGTTCAATTAAATCTGAGGACAGCAATTCATTTACTTGTCTATTAATTTCTTCCTTATGTATAGGAGGAAATCTATATTGTTTCGTGTGGACAGGCATTTCGTTAATAGTAGGAATAGAATGTTGAGCGGCGTTTGTCGCTTGGAGATGTTCACCGGGTAAGTGAAATCTATCGGAGTGTTTGAAGACTAGTAGTCGAACATTTTCTGACTCCTCGGAATTCAGATGTTCAAGACGTAGAAGATTTATGACATCAACAGTTCTATCTGTTGGTGTTGGTAATGCCTGGTTAAAATAAATGGGATTATCTATGGCTTTGACGAGCTCCACTCGGGGTTCGTCTAGTCCAGCGAGATTGTTGGAGTTAGAAGTTCGGATTAATCCCCTGGGAAGCCCTTGGGTTCCGGTGGGGTCATTACTTGTCTCGCAAGTATCGTATTCTTGTAATTCGACAGTTGGAATGTTAAAGATTAATTCTTCCTCGGAAGTGTTAAATATGGGCATATAAGCTTTTCCGTTATTGTTAACAACGATGGCCTCTCCGAAATATATGCCTTTGGCAGGCGTGTGGCGATGTATGTATCCGATTTGCCTTTCTGGATTAGAGATATAAAAAGAACAGGGAGTTACGGTCCTTTCCTTAAGACGTATGGCATTTGAATTCGTAAAAGGAATTTTCGTATCCTCATACTGCATAAAATTATCCTTGTAGTTTACTATGACGGCCTGTTCCCTCAGGAACTTATTGCCTAGAATTCCATCTTGTGAAAATGCTATTGAGTCAGATATGACGTAAAATTCGGACAGTTTTCCGAGAATAGATATGGAAACAGCTCCCAATGTAACGATAGTTTCAGTGGCGATTCCTTGTAAAGCTAGAGGATTAGATTTGTCGAGAGTAACGTGCGGATTTAAGCATTTTTGTTTAATGAGGTTCAATCCAGATCCAGAATCAATCATAAATTTGCAGTTTGTTATTAGATCTGGAGAAAATAACGTTACTGTGGGCAATTCCGTGGATTGTTGTTTGTCATTTATTTGGCAGATTCGGAGGTTTGTGCGAGAGTTCCTTGTGGTGTTATCACATTGACTTTCTCTTGAATGTGGTAAGTCGGATGTCCTGTTTGCAGGTCGTTCCGGCGGACGTCGGTTCTCAGCGGAACGCCTTGCGCGTTTCCCGAAGTACCGGGTTGGGTTGCTTCCAAGGTTCTTTTGTAGGCGAGCTTTCGGCATTCCTCTATGAGGTGTCCAGGAGTTTTACAATAGCGACAGATTTTAGTCTGATAATTTTGTTGAGGCTGTCCGGCAGTTGTTAATTTAACTGGCGATGCAGTAAAGGGTGGTTGTGAAGTTGTATGTCCGTTATTGGGATGATAGCGGTTGTTAGCGTTATTGCCCGTAGGATTTTGGCGAGATGTATTGCCGGCATGGTTAGGGAGATCAGCACGGGGTTGAAAATTCGGGCGGAAGAGAGTTCGCTTCCGAATGTTCTCGGCTTCAATGGTTTTAGATAATTGTATGGCTGTGCTAATGCTCTCCTCAAAGGTTCTCGGATGTTCAAGCTTTACGCGTACTAGCAAGTCGGGTGGAAGCCCGTTGATGAAACTATTCATGGTAGTTGCTTCAATGGCATCTTTGCTTCGTTCTCCTATATTTCCGGCCAAATCAGATTCTCCATCTATAATTGCAGTACGTTGTTACGTCCCGCAACAAAAAATTTAAAATCTTACTTATAAAAGTATAATCCCTACTTATTCTCTCATCCTATATAATCTTTGCGCGATACTATATATAATTACTATATATTTGCGTCATAATATTATATATAATCAATATATATATACATCAATTTAATAATAATCAGTTCTCATGTAGTCAAAATACTAGTAACCACCAGTACTAACCGAAAGCTGGACTTATACACATCTATCAATCAAGAAAAAGTAATAGGCTCTTTGAAACAGTCATTTATAATAATCGTAAAAGAATTTCAATATATATATAATTATTATTTATGCAATTTTAATAAAGCTGCAAAAGCCCCACACAATCACCTTAAAATCGCTTATGAAATTTCATAAATCAATTGCAAAATACTATATATATATATATATATATTTATATATATATTCGCCATAATCTCATATTAATACAATACATTGATTGATGTGGTATATAGCCAGAAAAATATTACAATGAATTAGCAGTACTGGTACTGGTCGTATATAATGATATTTATCTTAATAATTAACTTTACTAAGAAAAGAAATTTATTCGAAATTTTATTATCAAGAAAAACTCTCAGCAAATCACTCTAAATAATGTAACCGTCAAAAACATTTGCAACAAGACTTCGTATAAATTGGTATACGAACAAATTCGTCGGTGACTGGCTTATAGCCTCTTGTGCGTTCCTTTACATTCTTCTGGTAAAATTGGCATGGGAAAACTTCCATAGCCATAAATCCCGAAACCTGAAAATAATATAATTAATTAGTATTTAGACAAATAAAGACATAAATCAATAAACAATGAAAAACACATATATATATATATATAAAAGTTTAATTATTATCAAATAATAAATATATTTACTTTGATTATTTAATTATAAAATTAAAATGTAAAAACAGATGACCAGTAACGATTAAATAATAATCCTTTGTAAAATAACAAGCTTCTTTTAAAAGGAAAATGATTTAAATAATTCTTAACAAATAAAATATAATTTGTTTCAAAGAATAGTATAAAGAATTTCGTATCTTATATAATCTTTACTTGTAATTATATATAATCACTATAAATCCACTTTATATTATATGTAACCAATATATATAGATATTCACTCAATATCCATATTATTCAGTTATCACATATAACCAAAAAAGGATATCCCTATGCGTGTATATGCGCTTACTACAAAGGAAAAGACATAAATCAAAATATTTTATCAAACGATACTCACCTAAATTCTATTAATAAATGATTTCGTGAGCCCATGCGTATCTTTTCGACAAATAGTATGGTCAGTTGTCATAAAAGAAATGCAGCGATTACCAATTTTGAAACCTGAAAATCATATAATTAATTAATATTTTGGGATAAATAACCTACAGTAAAAATGCTAACAAATGCTCCGAAAGTGAACCACATAAAATATTAATACGAAAATTTATAAAGAATCATCAATAACAAAAGGAAAGTTATAAAGTTAACATTCTACGTACATATAAGAATATGAAACAATAAATAAATGTACCAAGTCAAACAAAAAATTAATGCCCATGAATAATAATTGTTACTAAAACAATACGCTCTAAAAATCAGTAATTATAATTAGTAATAAAATAATTAACAATATATATATATATTTTTTATATTCATGAGAAACAAAATTAATAAATTTTCCTTGAATAAATATTTTTCTAAACGTTATAATAAATCTTTACTGTACATTAATACCATTGGCCAAATATGTCTGTATAAAACTCTAATTATTATTGAATAACATTTAACTTTGACTATTTAATTACAAAATGTAAATGGCCAATAATCACCAAATAATAATCTTTTATAAAGTAACGAGCTTCTTTCAGAAATTAATGATTTAAACATTTCTTAATAAAATATAATTAATAAAATATAATTAATAAAATATAATATAATTAATAAATAAAATATAATTAATCAAGCAAGAATTTCCTTTAAAAATCCTAGATTATTTTAATTTTTGGTCCTAGTTGAGTTCCCGTAAATATATGTATATGTTCACTATCAGGAAGTGATTTTCCTCAGAGTCTTGATACCTGAAAAATATAATAAATGTATAAGAAAATCTACTATAGAAATTATTAAATAAACCATTCAAAATATAACATACTTACACACTTTTTATGACCCTATATATATATATTATTTAGCCTCTTCCTAATAACGTAAGACAGCTTGTTATAAATAAGTAGCAAGAATTCCAAGTCCCAGCAACTGAAAATAATAATCAAATAATATTTGGCCGTATGAAAAATTAACTTAACAAAAATGTACTAAAAAATCAATCTATACAAAAATCTATTATCATTATAAAAGTTTGATTGATCAAAATTACTATATTAAAAAGGTTTAATATTTTATAAATGTATATAATTATATAGGAGTAAAAGAAATCAAATAGTAAAAGAAGTATAATAAATCAAATATTAATATATTAAATTTCAACAATAAATATATTAAATTAAATAATAACTACTAAACAATAATTAAATAATAAAGAAATGTCAAGAAATTATTATGAATAAAATTTTATACGTAACTCTTTGCTGCATGCAGAATAATAAGTCACCCTATAAACATAGCCTCCACTTGGTTGTCCACCGGGTGTCCCAATATTTTCATCACCTAACGAAAACGCTATACGGAAAAATAAAAATATATTTATTAATAAAATTCCTTAGAAATATATTTCAATAACAAACTACAAATATGCCTCCTCAAATATATAATCAACAGACTACATCTATCGAAATTTATACACGAGACCTCAATAGGTAGTAGTACGTGAAACTGAGAGAGACCGCACTATCGGGTGACTCGCGCGAGTGAGAGAGACAGCGCTATACGTAATACCATATGTAAAAATTAATAAGAATTAAACCGCGAAACAAGCTCGGACAGACTTGTCACCCTCATTATTAGTATAAATACATATGTAGTTATTAATAAAAATTTAAAAGATAATGCATTAAAATACTAAATATTAAATACATATAAAATACATAATATTATACATGAATACATATATTATATATATATATATATAATATATATTTTATAAATATATGATATAATTAAAATAAAACCTTTAATTCATTAATTAACTTATCAAAATAATAAACTTACCAAATAAACTTCCGAAATAATTCGCACAGATTCCTCAAAATCCTTTCAATGCTGCATATTCTTATATGGTTTAAGCCTGTCTGTTGTCCGTGAATAATCCATTGGTCCATATCCTTTCCAACATATATATATATTATATATGCAACCTAGACAAATAAGAAAAAATTCAAATAATAACACATTTAAACTCTAAGCGTAAGAACATAATAATTAATACATTATAAAAATCTCTTTTCATATACGTATATTCTATATAGTTATTCAAATAAAACTTCACTACATAATAATAAATTATATAAAATCTAATTTCTTATTGCCAAATAATACATATATTTTTCATTTTGATTATTAATTGCAAAATTTTATATACAATTAAAATATAATGAGTAAGCAATGATAACCAAATAATAAACCATTTTCATTATGTGAAAGCTCAACATTATATATATATATATTTAATAAATGACCGAAAGTTGTCAAGTCAAGCGCATTCAAAATGATATTAAAATATTTCAAAATATCCAAAACTTATCCGCAATTAGAGGTGCATAGAGTTAATAAGTCATGGCCAGATGATCATATGTGAGTATTTTAATCCGCTCCGACAATAGTCTAATAAACGTTCTATATTGTCGATTAAAATACAGCCAAGCTATAAATGATATGCACCCTCGAATATCTTCTGTATAGAATGTCGCTTTACAAAATATCTGAAAAATATAATAACTATATAAGACAAATATATTAAATTATTTAAATTATTAATAACTATAAATAATAAAGATTCTGATTTAATAAAACCAATAATGCAAAATAAAGCTCATAACTCTTCACTATGTGCAGAATTATAAATCTATATAACTACTAAATAAATTTTGTTATAACAAAACTTTACACATATATAACACACATGAAATATAAAGTTTAAATAATAATAATACAAGGTAATAAATATACATATTAATAATAATAATGAATGTATGGTCTTGTAAAATTCATTATGCATGATTTTATTATTGAGACGAATAATAAGTCTCCTTATAAGAGCACAAGGCTAAGTCCAGCGTACCGCGTTATCTCCCCTATTACTTTGTTATCTCCCCTAATGTTTTCGACGTCCGTGCCGAGTCTTAATGCGAAAGGGACTCGCGAATATATAATGTATGAATATTATAAGGAGCGCCTTCTTATTGCAAGAGTAATAAATCATTACGAAATTATAAATTATAAAAGAATATATATATATTATATAATAAATTAATCCATATCATTAACCAACAAGATCCAACAGTAATACATTTTTTTTAGCAAACTTTCAAGCCTTCAAAAAGGAAATAACAATATGTATAATACATATTTAATTAATAAAATAATGAAGATAAAATTTTTAACAATTACATTTATTAACTTTTACAAACAATATATATAAGTATATATATATATATTCTATACAATTAACAAGTAAGGAATATATGAATAAATTATAACGAATGAAATTATTAAATCGATTTATAAAGCGTTATAAATTCACTCACCAAAAGATAAGCGACCCTCCGAGCTTCATCCGGTGCAGCTGCACATGAGCTCACTCAGCGATAAGATAAGGCCTGGCGCGACTGCCTGGCGCGACAGCCTGGCACGGCGAACACCTGCATCCGGTGATAAAACAGCTCGCCACATCCTTTGTTCCAAGAGCTGAATAATAAAAAGAATAATTAATACACTCTTATATTATAATGTAACACAATTATTATTAACAACTATCTAGACCATGCACCTATATGCACATACATACATACATATATCGTATAATTATTATATAGCAAATTGTAATTATAATGGTTTATAACACCAGAATTTGTTTATAACATTGTTAACTAGAACTATATAATTAATATAAAGAAAGTTAAAAATCAATTCTAAACGGAACATGCTAGAACGATCATTCACACTTCTATTGAAAGAGGTTGAGATTCTATATTAAAAAATATATGCATGCAAATTATTAAAATTCTGGTGACTAAAAACCTATTGTAAAAGCCTTACCTTTTGTAAAATGAATTAACGAGCTCGATGCATGGACAATACTGACAGCTCCGTCGTCCCCACTATCCCCACGCAAGAGCGCGGCCACTACGTCATAGCGCGCTCGAAGAAGAAGGACAGCTATAGCGGCAAGCGGCGGTCGAGCCGCCTACGCCCGGGAGCGCCGCATTCTCCTACCACTGCGGATAGCCGGCACGGAGTAGGGACCAGAGGGTACCTCAGGGAGCGCAGCTCAGTCTTCCGCGCATTTGACCTGGAGCTCTCGAGAAGAAAACAACTAAAGCGATCACGAGCGTATTATAGAACATTTTCGAGTCGAAAAAGAACTTAGTCGCAGGATATTTTTCCGGACTAAGAACTTAGTCTAGAGAGCAGTCGAATATTATAGTATACTTTAAGAAAATAAAGTGTCTTTGAACCATCACTTGGGTCTTCTGCCAATCATTTGTCACCAGTTCCTCCGACTCTCCTACAGGGACATCGCCGAGGCAGACCGTCCTCCACGGAGATTCATCGCATATCCTGACAGCAGTACTTTTGGGTAAGTACTCGTTTTAATTATTCAATATTTTCTTTTTCATCTCTCGTGATCTGCAACCATCAACCGAATATTATTATTATTATTTTTGCATGACATATTGAAGAATTTTATTATACATAATAGTCAACAACTTACCTTCATACAATTCCAACGTCTTCTCCTTCCGATAACACGAGTACGTTGATTGCCTTTGAACGTTAAACGCTCAGTCTGTCTTTGGTTTTATCCACAAGAGTGAATTGTCGCTTTCGACTTGTCAATCGATGTGCATTGGGTAGCCTATCCTACCCCTCTGCCGTTTCCGCGAAGAATTTTCTTTAGAGGAATTTTCTTTACGGACTCTGTGCCGCTGTGACGTGACGTCTTGCACATCGAAACTTGTCGTAGAGCACGGGACGCGCTCTTTAAGGACCGACTGACACATAGTATGATAACTCTGGTTTAGTATAATATATTAGAGGAATTACTTTATAATAATAAAACTAAACCAGCAGGCACGGTATCCATCTTATATTCAAATATCCCTACACACCCTTCCTTACCACGTCACTGCATGTGAGGTAATTAACTAATAATTTTCTCTCATAATAAATGAGGAGTCGCGATTTCAGAATCTGTCCTGTCTCTTTCTCTAAACCGGTTACGAAACTTTAGATTTACGCGGTACATTCTTTTTTGACAGGTGACCCCTCGAAATTTCCATCGTAAGTATTAGATGCCGCGAAATAATTTCAAATTATCCTTTCAATAAAACAAATTTTAAAACTTAAATTATTTCGATAATAGATGGTTAGCGCCCGACGACCAGACCCAATAACCCGCCGCGAATTCCCTCTGCAAAACGCAGGCGTAACTCGCAGAGAACTATTCAGACAGCGGTTATTACGAGATCGCCCCTCTATCGCACGGCAATTATTTGTAGATAGGGATAATATCCCTTCTAGTATTTTACGCGCCGCCAACGATCGCGAAGATACTTTCTTTGATTTGTCCTTCGCTCCTTTGCCTCCTGAATTAAACCCCGAAACCAACAACGGTAACCCCTCAGCGATACCAGCAGGCGAAGAATCGAGTGAAGAAGAGGACCTTCCGCTGACAGACGAGGACTCTGATCACCTTAGCGATTGCCCAACAGTCGTGTACGATTTGGATAACCCAACGGTCAGAATTCCCCCAGCACTTCTCCTAGCTTTCGAGAGAAACGGAGAAATAAGAAGAACTCGAGACCAACAAGTCCAGACTGTGCCATCGCCAAGCCCTCCACAAACCCCTGATTCATTTTCAGGTTATTCTACCCCGAATTATTCTCCGGTCGCTCTTGGGGAGATAGACCCAGAACCGATAGACATCTCTCCAGCCGAAGAGAGCTTCGCGGATTTTGAAACTAACCAAATTTTAGATTACTTAGATAGTGAGGAGTTCTTGGGAACGGTAGACGACATATATCATTCATAGTTTAATTTCGCCAAAATTACCTTATAAACTAATGTAGAAGAACGAGGAAGGATAAAATAAATAAAAAGGAAAAAATAGAATTTATAATATAATAAATTTGCATATTTATTTGTCAACCTTAAATACCTCCGAAAAGAAGCGTCCTATAGATCCTAATCTCTCGGCGTCCCAGGGTATAGCCGGCTTAGCAGGTTGCCCTGAAAAAGAAATAGAGAGATATAATATTGTTCGTCCCTGCACGGTGCGCCCTGCAGAATCGTTGAATAAACGATCGAATAGGACGTAACAAACAACATTAAAATTTTTGGTGGCAGCGGTGGGATTTGCCAAAAAGGATCTAAGCTTCTGAGAGGAAATTAAGTGTTTGACGAATAAATTTTTATAAAGTATCTAAATCCATTATGCAGACTCGATCAAGCTCGACGAGCTCTGTAGCCACAGGGGCTACAAGAAAACAATATACAGCAGAGGAAACCGAAATCCTCATGCAAAAGGTAAACGAAAAGGAGAAACAGTTAAAAGAACAGGCTGAGGCCTTGCAAGTCAAAAACGAACATCTGATAAAAATGCAAGAAGAAATGAATCGAAAGGAAATGGCCGCAAGCCAAGAACAACCAGCTGTAGAGCAATTAATGGCTTCTATGCAAACGATTACCAATTATATTGAGAGGATTAATTCAAGGCTCATGAATCTAGAGACCTCGCAAAGAGAAGAAAGATATGTTCCACATGAAGAACGAACATTTTCTCAACCGACATCCCAACATTTTGATATCGCGGACCAACCATCTCCGATACGCCTTAAAGATGCTATCGACACAATACCTAAATTTGATGGCCATAAAATGTCCGTTTTCCACTTCAGTAAAATTTGCGAACGCGCTCTCGATTTAATACCCGCATATCATGAATATCATTTAGTGCAGCTTATTATTAATAAACTGCAGGGACATGCATATTCTGCCATAGAAGGGGTAGAATGTCACACCGTTTTCGAGCTAACGAAACGACTAAAATTAATTTTTGGACCAAATAAATCCGTCGACCAATACCGAGGAGAACTAGCTAATATATACATGAAACAAAATGAAAATATTTTTGATTATATAAGCAGAGTGCAAGAACTACGTACCGCAATAATAGATGGAGAATCTGATTTATCCGGAAACATAGGAGAACGAAGAAAGGACGCCATCGAAGCAACCACTATGAACAGCTTTATCAACGGACTTCCATCTGACCTATTAGTACGCGTAAAACTCGAACATCCGAGGACCTTCGAGGAAAGCATTAGCACAGCCATACAACTATCCAAAACTATTGAAGCTGAAAACATTCGGAAGCGAACTCTCTTCCGCCCAAATTTTCAACCCCGTGCTGACCTCCCCAATAACGTCAGCAATGCAGCTCGCCAAAATCCTATGAGCAACAACACTAACAACCGTTACCATCCCAACAATGGACATACAACCTCGCAACCACCTTTCCCCGCATCACCAGTTAAATTAATTGCTGGGCAGCCTCAACAAAGTTATCAGACCAAAATCTGTCGCTATTGTAAAACTCCTGGACATCTTATAGAAGAATGTCGGAAGTTAGCTTACAGAAGAGCTCAAGAAGGGAACCAACAACCCGGTACTTCGGGAAACGCGCAAGGCGTTCCGATGAGAACCGACGTCCGCCGGAACGACCCGCAACCAGGACGTCCGACTTACCACATTCAAAAGAAAGTCAACATAATAACACCACAGGAAACTCCCGCACAAATTTCCGAATCTGCCAAATAAACGACAGACAACAATCTACAGAATTGCCCACAGTAACGTTATCCTCTCCAGATCTAATAGCAGATTGCAAATTTATGATTGATTCTGGATCTGGACTAAACCTTATTAAACAAAAATGTTTAAATCCAAACGTTACTCTCGACAAAACTAATCCTTTATGTCTGCAAGGAATAGCTTCTGAAACTATCGTTACGCTAGGAGCTGTTTCCCTATCTGTACTTGGAAAACTATCTGAATTCTATGTCATATCTGATTCAATAGGATTCTTACAAGATGGAATATTAGGCAACAAGTTCCTGAAGGAACGAGCTGTTATAGTCAACTATAGAGACAACTTTATACAGTATGAAGATATGAGAATTCCATTCTCAAACTCAAGTACAATATGTCTTAAGGAAAGAACTGTCACTCCCTGTTCTTTTCATATTACCAATCCAGAAAAACAAATCGGATATGTACCTCGTCATACCCTTGCCGAGGGCATATACTTCGGGGAAGCTATCGTCACCAATAATAATGGAAAAGTCCATATGCCTATATTCAATACTTCCGAGGAAGAATTGACCCTTAATATTCCATTCATAGAATTGCAAGATTATGATACTCATGAAATAACAGAGAATCCCACGGGAACCCAAGGGCTTCCCAGAGGATTAATCAGAACTTTTAACTCCAACAATCTCGCTGGACTAGACGAACCCCGAGTGGAATTCGTCAAAGCCATAGATAATCCCATTTACTTTAACCAGGCATTATCAACACCAACAGATAGAACTGTTGATGTCATAAACCTTCTACGCCTCGAACATCTGAATTCCGAGGAATCAGAAAATGTTCGACTACTAGTTTTCAAACACTCCGACAGATTTCACCTTCCCGGTGAACATCTCCAAGCGACAAACGCCGCTCAGCATTCTATTCCTACTATTAATGAAATGCCTGTCCACACGAAACAATATAGATTTCCTCCTGTACATAAGGAAGAAATTAATAAACAAGTAAATGAATTATTATCTTCTGATTTAATAAGACCTTCTACTTCCCCTTATAACTCTCCTTTATGGATAGTTCCGAAAAAGCCAGACTCCCTAGGGAATAAAAGATGGCGAATGGTTATCGATTATCGAAACCTCAATGAAAAAACAATAGGCGATGCCTATCCTCTTCCAAATATAACGGATATATTAGATCAACTTGGATCTGCAAAATATTTTTCAGTACTGGACTTAGCTTCCGGTTTCCACCAAATACCCATGGCATCAAAAGATGCCCATAAAACTGCTTTCTCTACACCTTACGGACATTACCAATTCAAACGAATGCCATTTGGATTAAAAAATGCTCCTGCAACATTTCAAAGATTGATGGATAACGTTCTATCCGGACTTCAGGGAAATGAATTATTCGTCTACATGGATGATATTGTCGTATATGCACGATCATTGCAAGAACACGAAAGCAAGTTCGAAAAATTAATGCAGAGATTGAGAACTGCAAATTTAAAATTACAACCAGATAAATGCGAATTCTTACGACGTGAAGTTATGTATCTAGGACATATAATTGGATCTGACGGAGTCAAGCCTGACCCCGCTAAGATAAAGGCAATAATGAATTTTCCTACTCCGAAGAATCCGAAAAACATCAAACAATTCCTAGGACTAGCCGGATATTATAGAAGATTTATTCCAAATTTTTCCAAAGTCGCAAAACCATTAACTGATCTTTTAAAAAAGGATAAGAAATTCGATTGGCAGGACAAACAAGCAGAAGCATTCGATATTCTAAGGAATTCACTATGCTCTGAGCCTATTTTACAATATCCCGACTTTACTAATCCATTCATTCTAACCACTGATGCATCTGGATATGCGGTCGGAGGAGTGCTCAGTCAAGGAATAATAGGGAAAGATCTACCCGTTGCCTACACGTCTCGAATTCTAAATTCCGCCGAACAAAATTATTCTACAATAGAGAAAGAATGTTTAGCTATCATTTATTGTGTAAATCATTTTAGACCTTATTTATACGGAAGAATATTCACTATAGTAACTGACCATAAACCATTAGTGTGGTTACACTCCATCAAGGATCCTTCCTCAAGATTATGGAAGTGGAGAATGAAACTCTCTGAATATCAGTATGAAATACAATATAAAAAGGGAACTCTAAATTATAACGCTGATGCCTTATCCAGAAATCCACCCGTCGACGTGGCTATTCCGTTATTCCTCATTGATGAAGGAGAATATTCATCCGACGAATCCATATTTTCGTATAGACCTCAAAGGCCAAAGGGAAAATCTAGTACACCTGAAGGTCAGAATGCAGGACCTAATCAGGAAGACATGGGAAACTATCAAAAAACCGCCGAGACTTCGGCCCCCGTAGAGCGTCAACCAGCAGAAGATTATCAAAATTATTCTGTCGAACAAGAAAATAACAATTATGGAGTCACAATCGAAGAAGTTACTGACTCTGAAGACAGCGATGATACGGATTATACTGAAATAATAGAATCCGACATTGTACCGTATCAGTCAAACCCACAACAACTGAATCCACCAGCTCTTCCACCATGGAGTCGAGCCTTAGTGCGAGAAGTTAGAGAGGATTTACTCCAACAGAAAGATAATCACACAATATTTATTTACCAGAACGGGACAGCTTATGACAATGGCGCAAAATCATATCAAGAAGCCAATTTACTCCCCAAATATGAAGGATTGGCATTCGAAAGGGCCAGGGTATGTACTGTAAAAGGAAACACGTTAATTGCCCTCCCCATCAAATACGACTATCATACCCTTATAGAAGCCCAGAATCTTAAAAACTGTCTACACTCTTTAGTGGATGTCATTACTGAACTTGGACTCTCTTCCATAAGTCTTAGTAAGACCGAACGCTTCGACGACCTTCCATGGTCATACATCCTTAACCAACTCAAAAGATATCTACAGGAATTACCCATTAATATAACGATATGCTTAAATTTAATTCAAACGCCTGAAATTGAAAAACGTCAATCTCTAATTTTGGAAAATCATGCCTCAGCTCATGGAGGACATAAAGGTGTAACGAAGACCTATAACCGCCTTAGATCTCGTTACTGCTGGAAAACAATGAAAAAGGATATTCAGGAATTCATTAGAACCTGTCGGGAGTGTCAAATAAAGAAACTAACTAGAATAAAAACCAAGCAACCCATGGTTATAACGGATACCCCAGGGGCTGCTTTTGATAAAGTATCCCTGGATATTATGGGACCTCTTCCCCTAACAGTGAGTAACAATCAGTACATACTGACCATGCAGGACTTACTAACAAAATATTCTACCGCCGTGCCATTAAAGGAGGCCACATCGTTAACAATCGCAGACGCCTTCACTAAAGAATTTATCTGTATATACGGTACCCCTCGCGCAATATTAACCGATCAAGGAACAAATTTTTTATCCGCCTTAATGCGACAGTTAACAAGGAAATTTCGCATTCAACATTTTAGGACCACTGCCTATCATCCACAGTCTAATGGATCACTTGAACGATCACATCATGTCCTAACAGAATATCTAAAAACTCAGGTTGATAAGGAGACAAATTGGGATGAATACATTAAACTTGCGATGTTCTCGTATAACACCAGTGTACATGAAGGCACGAGATACTCACCCTATGAGCTAGTATTTGGCCGAATAGCACGACTACCCTCTGCACACCCCATCATCGAAGAAAATATCGAACCCACATACCGTGACTATATTGTTAATCTCTTTAACAAGATAAACGATTTACAAACGCAAGCTAAGCAAAACCTCACACTAGCTAAAGAACGGAGTAAGCGATACTATGATCTGTTACGTCCCGCAACAAAATTTTTATTTTTATTTAAACACGCAAAAATTGCCTCTATAATATTTAAACTGTAATTCCACCGACGAACATATAAATCTTAATCCCACCGAGTAACATATTATTGTTAATATAAATTAATATTGTTAATTAAAATTCCATCACGCCACCTATTGTCACCAATATTTCTTATTATAAAATCTCACCGCGCAATGTAATATCACCAATACTTATAGTACATCAATATCATTCCGCCGCGCGATATGCTATTGTCAATATCTCCGAAAATAATCTTTCTTTGTTAAGAAGCTAGCTATACATAACATAACCTCACTTAGGACTGATAGAAATAATTTTAAGTATTTGCCCACATATAGTATCATCCGCATAAAAATTACCTACTTTACCGACAATAGGCAAAATCACCCACACAAAAGTTACCGACAGTCGATAAAATAAATTCCTACTTTACCGACAGAGTAAAAGTTACCGACAGAAAAATTACCGACGGTCGATAAGGAAGTTTTCTACCTCACCGACAGAGCAAAAGTTACCGACAGAAAAATTACCGACGGTCGATAAGGAAGTTCTCTACCTTACCGACAGAGCAAAAGTTACCGACAGAAAAATTACCGACGGTTGATAAGGAAGTTTTCTACCTTACCGACCGAGCAAAATTTACCGACAGAAAAATTACCGACCCATGATAACACAGTTACCGACGTTACCGACTGAGGATAAAGTCATTTCCTACCTTACCGACAGTGAATACTGTCCGTACCCACATTACCGACAGAGGGCAGCGCCATCTCTGGTGTAGCGATGATACTAACTTTACCGACATATAAGAGAATACCTCTTTCATTAATATGTAATCCTGATACACAATAAATTTTACAAATCAAAAACCAAAAGACTTTATATACATATATATATATTTTTGAACATGTCTCGGCACCGACTACACGTATATCTAATTATTTCGGGGCCTAAATTATATCAAAAATCATTGATTCCAGATTAACTCGAAAAATACTATAAATAAAAATTTTATGACAATTTTCCCTTAAGGAGCATAAAAAGTCAGACCGACACATGTATACATAATTATGAAAACTCTAATACTACTAATTTTATAAACGAAGTTTTAAAATATAATTTTCCGTATGCGATATTATGAGTCATCATCACATTCCAAACTAAGACTATGGAATATTCCGCTCGAATATTATTGCACAACATTACGCAACATGATGAAATAATTAGTTATCATTAAGTAACAAATGAATTTATTGTTATTAAGCGTATGCAATAACCTCCATTTATATATTAATCCACAAAAAAAACCGTTCAAGAGAACATTGCGCAACATAATGAAATAATTAACTTATTGTTAAACATTAAATTTAAGTACATGCAATAATTTTTATTCAAGAACATAATAGATATAAATATTAAAAATAAAAGCAAAGAATAAAAATTGTTGCACCACTTATTGAAATAATTTATAGTCTTTATATACTTATATCCCACCGCATAAATACTTATGTTAAAATAATTGTAATTATAATAATTATGATGTCAGAATTTATTAACAATATTTAAAGGCATTTTCCATAATAATACATAGAGACAAAAATGAACTTTCGAACGGAGCATGCTAGAAACTCCGTTGACATTTCTACAGCTAGAGCTTAAAAAACTACATTAGAAAATATATGCATATAAACTGCAAAGAAATTCTGATGGTCTAATAATTATTATAAAACTTATGTGTCAAAATACAATGCAACCAGTATAGCCGATTCTATACTGACCGCTCCGTCACCCCCACTTCAATTCTGAAGAGTCCCACCATCTACAAATTAAACTACGCCCACACTACGCCCAATTCCTGCGGCAACGCCCAGCAGCGCGCGCATCTTCCCCACGCTCGTGCCAGCGGCGCGCGCAACCAGCCCGGAGAAGGGAACCAATGAGCGACCGCGCCGCCCACGCCGAGGCGCGCGCATCTTCCGAGGCGCGCGCATCCGTCACGTCAGCGGGAGCCAATCCCAAATCATTGCGCAACAATCACGTCAGAGAAAACCAATCACCCGTTGACAACGCGGCACATCCCTCGAGGCGGACGCATCTTTCGAGGCGCGCGCAGCCAGAAGCAGAGGAGGGAACCAATCACTGCTCGACTCCCTCCACGGAGAAGCGCATCTCCTACTATTGGGACCGTGTGCAAAACTGGGACTGACGACTATATAAACCCGTGCAGAGCGGTCCTCCTCGCATTTTGCCCAACGTTTTCAACAGTTAATAACTGGCATTTGGCCCAACGATCTTCAACATTCAACTACCTCCGGCATTTGGCCCAACGATATTTACAGTGATAACTTGGCACTTTGCCCAACGATCTTCACAGTTAATACTTATATCTCCGAGATTTTGTACGTGTATTCAGTTAATAAATTCAGTGACTATTGAACATTGAGTTTCTCAATCGAACTCCTGGACTGCAACCTCCATCCCGAACTGTCACCGAGGTAGACGGTATCCAGCGGAAGGAAGCAGCATCCACTCATCAGCCTAGTGAAGGGAAGCAGCCTTCACACACTAGGACATTTCAGACACTGGTAAATATCCGGCCACTTGTCATTAATCTAACCTTTAATTTCTACTAACAACTAAATTCAGTGAAACAGTGCGCGACAATTCGGGAACCTTACCTTTGATTACCCGTATCCCTTAATCCAATTATTCAACTTAGTAAATATCATTTCCAATTGGAAAATTTATCTGGGACTTATCTCTTTGATAAGACGACGCGATAGACAGTGAGCGAGTGCGAAACTGCAGCGGCAGGTCGAACCCAAGTCTGGCTCGGTGGAAAAATAATTATCTTGAGGAATTTATTCCCATGATAGAGGTTGTTTCTCAACCTAGAGCTGGTGAGGCAATAGAAAAAATAAGCGGCCTCCTGTCAATCGACGTCCGAGTAGGCGAAAATACAGTTTTCGATTAATAGGCAATTATCTTGAGGGATTTATCCCAATGATAGAAGTTGACCTTTTGATCTTGGATTGAATTTAGCCTTAACTTCAAAATACGAGATACATCCCAGGATTTAGAGACAATACACTGGCTTAGTTTATAACAATTTGAATCATTATCACTACTTGCAATTATAACCTAACCTTACGAGGTTAATACTAAGCCAGCCGTATGATAGGTGGATACCTTGTCAGCGTATCCAAACTCCTGATTTTTCCTCGAATCCCCTTTCGATTTTCAGAGGATCAAAATAAAATAAGAATTTATTTGAAACCAAGATAACACATTAACATTTCAAACAAATAAATTCTCGATAATCCTAATTTACCATCAGTTGGTAATTTTTCCAATAGTCATCAATCAAAACTTACCATCGGTCGATAACTTACCATCGGTCGGTAAAACAGAAAGTGACGTTAACCATCGGTCGGTAAAACAGAAACCTAACTTACCATCGGTCGGTAAAACAGAAAGTGACGCTAACCATCGGTCGGTAAAACAGAAATCTAACTTACCATCGGTCGGTAAAACAGAAATCTACATTACCGACGGTCGGTAATTTTCGGGAGTCAACGTTACCAACAATAAAATTTTTTATACTAATCTTTCTATTTCTGCCGGTCTATACTTCTATCAACTTTGGGGACATCTATCTGACTATACTCGGGATAACAATTATAAATTGAACATTCATATGGAATTCCCTTTTTCTTTTTTTTATTAACAGGTATCGGGTATTCTTAAATTCAACTTTACGCAAAAGTAAGTGACTTCAAAATCACCAAAGTCTTAAATACTAAATAGACAGGTTTATAATTGGTTAATTAAACGACAGATGGTCCGAGTGAGACAAGGTAACTTCAATACCCGTCGAAATATTCTACGCCGTGTGAGACGAAATAGGCAAACGCGACGTACCTTCTTCCCTATCATCACTCTTGAGAATGAAATCATTGCACCAGTTCCCGAGATCATCGACTTAGAACCTCAGTCACCTATCCCCATAATCACTATTGAGGAAGAAAGCCACGAAATTATCCCAGTCCCACATAATCAATATTCTCCCTCCAATCTAGTAGAAAGAATTACCGAAGATAGAAGCAACTGTTCAACCATCTCGCTAAACTCCGACCAGGCATCCATCCCCGGACCTTCAGTGGATTGGAGTCAGAGTCCAGAGACTGCTTCCATCTCGGGGACATTCCAACATCTTGACACCGTACCCCTATACAACTACTATCCCGAGGAAAACAGCCTATATAGTCCTCCTAGCTATTCCCCCGTGGCATATGAAGACCCAGACCCCTTTGAGCCCTTAGAGATTTCCCTAGCTTCCCCAGAAAGACCCATCTCAACCATAAACATCGAATATTCTTACTTTCTACCAGAATTGTACGGTTACCCGAGGGAGGAATAAAAGGATATTCAAATTTGTAAAATAAAAATATATATATATACTTTGAACAAAACAAAATAAACTTATAAAATTTAGTATGAATGTTTATTCACTCTCCACCTAGAATCCTCTCTAAGCACAATAGACCTTCAATCTCTCGGCGTCCCAGGGTATAGCCGGCCTAGCAGGTTGCCCTAAAACAAATTGAGAGATTAATTGCGTCCAACTGGGAAAGTAAGACTTCCAGACCAGTCCTGAGGAACTGGGGACGTAACAGAAAACATTATTTTTGGTGGCAGCGGTGGGATCTGCCGAAGGATCTGTGCTTTTGAGAGATTCAGTGGATAAGAATAAACAATTTTCAACGTAATCATGCAAACCCGCTCAAGTTCTGCAAGCTCCGTAACCACAGGAGCTACGAAAAAACAATATAGCCCAGAAGAAATTGAAATCATAATGAAGAAGATGCACGAGAAGGAACAATTATTAAAAGAACAGTCAGAGGATCTACAAGTTAAACAAGAGCGTCTTAGAAGAGCTCAAGAAGAATTAGAACAAAGAGAATTTACCGAAGACTCCACAGGCATGGAACAATTAATATCATCGATGCATAAGATAGCTGACCAAATTGAAAGAATTAATTCAAGGATTACAAACTTGGAAAATTCCACTCAAGACACAAGGCATGGTAGGCCTGAAACACAAGCGACTCCGCAACTTTCTCCACATAAATTTGATGTGATGGATCAACCATCCCCCATACGATTAAAAGATGCTATCGATACGATTCCTAAATTCGATGGACATAAAATGTCCGTTTTCCATTTTAGTAAAATCTGCGAACGCGCTCTTGAATTAATACCGCAGTATCATGAATATTTCTTAGTCCAACTAATAATGAATAAATTACAAGGACACGCTTACTCTGCAGTAGAAGGATCTGAATATCATACTGTTTTTGAATTAACACAAAGATTGAAGCTTATATTTGGACCGAATAAATCGGTAGACCAATATAGAGGAGAATTGGCAAATGTATACATGAAGCACAACGAAGATATTTTCGATTATATTGGAAGAGTACAAGAATTACGTGCTGCAATCGTCGATGGAGAAACAGACTATACTGGACATATAGATGAAAGATTAAAAGATGCAATCGAGATGACTACATTACACAGTTTCATTAACGGACTTCCATCTGATCTGCTAGTAAGAGTCAAGTTGGAACATCCGCATACTCTCAAAGATGGAATAAGCACTGCCATCCAATTATCAAAAACTATAGAAGCAGAGAACATACGGAAACGAACCGTGTTCCGTCCGAATTTCCAACCACGTGCAGATCAACCTAATAATTATAACAGCACTTCTCGCCAATTTCCTGTAGCTAACAACACTAATAATCAATCTAAACCGGGTAATGGGAATACAACTACATTACCACCAGCTCTTCCGACATTCTCAAGACCAGCAATACCCACTGGACAATCTCCGCAGAATTATCAAACAAAGATTTGCCGCTATTGTAAAACTCCAGGCCACCTGATACAAGAATGCCGAAAACTAGCCTGGAGACGAGCTCAAGAAAGAATACAGCAACCAGTAAATTCGGGAAACGCTCAAGGCGTTCCGATAAATCCCGGCGTTCGTCGGAACGATCAGCAACAAGGGCGCCAGACTTATCTCATACAAGGAAAACCAAGCGCCACAGTCCCCCCGGAAGCAACAGTGCAAGCCTCCGGATCTGCCAATTGAATAGCAATCAGCATCCTACGGATTTACCTACGATTACATTAGCTTCTCCAGACTTGGCAAAAGAATGCAGATTTATGATTGATTCAGGATCCGGTTTAAACCTTATTAAGGAAGGATGCCTGAAACCATACGTTAATCTTGATACAACCAATCCCCTCTGCTTGCAAGGGATTGCCTCTGAAACCGTCGTTACTTTAGGCGTCATTTTTATGACGATACTCGGCAGAACGTCCGAATTCTATGTAATCTCTGACTCAATCGCATTCCCACAGGATGGGATCTTAGGCAACAAGTTCCTGAGGGAACGAGCCGTTACTATAGATTACAAAAATAATTTTATTCAACAAGAGGATGAAAGAATTCCTTTTCTAAACTCAAATTCTATACTTCTTAAAGGAAGGAGCGTTACCCCTTGCTCTTTTCCAATCTCAAGTCACCAACAAGTCGGTTATGTGCCACGTCATACTCTAGCCGAAGGCATCTATTATGGGCAAGCAATCGTTACTAATAATAACGGGAAGGCATACATGCCTATCTTTAACACTTCCGAGGAAGAATTCATTTTCAATATCCCCGTTATTCAACTACAAGATTTTGACGTCTGTGAGCCAGACGTATCAGCTACTAACTCCGTTGGATTAGAAGAAACCCGAGGGAAATTCTCTAATGCCATCGACAATCCTATTTATTTTAATCAAGCATTGCCCCAATCTACTGAAAGAGCTACTGACGTTATAAACCTTCTTCGACTAGAACATCTGAACTCCGAGGAGTCAGCAAACATACAGTCTCTAGTATACAAGCACGCCGATAGATTTCATATTACTGGTGAACATCTTCAAGCTACTAATGCCGCGCAACACTATGTTCCGACTATTAATGAAGTACCAGTTCACACAAAACAATACAGGTTTCCCCCTGTACATAAAGAAGAGATCGATAAACAAGTAACCGAATTATTATCTTCAGATTTAATCGAAGCATCAACCTCACCTTATAACTCTCCACTCTGGATTGTTCCTAAAAAACCAGACTCTCTAGGAAACAAACGATGGCGAATGGTCATCGACTACCGTAATCTTAATGAAAAAACCATAGGAGACGCTTATCCTTTGCCGAACATAACAGATATACTCGATCAACTCGGGTCCGCTAAATATTTCTCTGTATTGGACTTAGCGTCAGGATTTCATCAGATTCCTATGTCATCAAAAGATGCTCATAAGACCGCTTTCTCCACACCTTATGGACACTACCAGTTTAAAAGAATGCCGTTTGGATTAAAAAACGCACCCGCAACATTTCAAAGACTGATGGATAACGTGCTCTCTGGCTTACAAGGAAACGAATTATTCGTTTACATGGATGACATCGTTATATATGCAAGATCTCTAAAGGAACACGAAGTCAAATTCGAAAGATTGATGGAAAGATTGAAAACAGCAAACTTAAAGCTGCAACCTGATAAATGCGAATTTCTACGACAAGAAGTCATGTATTTAGGACATATAATCGGAGCTGACGGAGTCAGACCCGATCCTGCAAAGGTAGAAGCCATTATGAAATTTCCTACGCCAAGAAATCCCAAAAACATTAAACAGTTCTTAGGATTAGCTGGATATTATCGAAGATTCATACCGAATTTCTCCAAAACCGCCAAGCCATTAACAGATCTTTTGAAAAAGAATAAGAAATTTGAATGGAAAGAAAATCAAGCAGAAGCATTTAATAAATTACAGCATTCATTATGTTCCAAACCTATATTGCAATATCCGGATTTTAATCAACCTTTTATATTAACCACCGACGCTTCTGGATATGCCGTCGGAGGCGTACTTAGTCAAGGAGAAATTGGAAAAGATTTACCCATAGCTTATACTTCACGCGTTTTGAATACAACAGAACAAAATTATTCTACGATTGAAAAAGAATGCCTTGCAATTATTTACTGTGTAAACCACTTTCGACCATATTTATATGGCAGAACTTTTACAATTATCACGGATCACAAGCCTTTAGTGTGGCTACATTCCATTAAGGACCCTTCTTCGCGATTATGGAAATGGCGGATGAAATTATCCGAATACCAATACGAAATAAAATATAAAAAAGGAACTTTAAATAATAACGCCGACGCATTATCTAGAAATCCTGCTGTCAACATAGCCGTACCTTTATTCATTGTTGACGAATATTCTTCCGATGAATCTATTTTCTCGCTTCAACCTCCAGACATCTCTAGAAAACAGAAATTAAATCAAAAGAATAAAAGAATCGTTCAAGCTACAAGAACCTCTACCCCCATACAGCAGCAAGAATTGGAAAACTCCAATATCGACTCTGAAGATCATGACGACAGTCAAGTTATCATCGAAGAAGTAACAGACTCCGACGAAAGTACTGAGTCCGATTATACTGAAATAATAGATTCGAATATTATACCTCATCAACCGAAACCTCCAGAGCCACCGCCATGGAGTCAAGCTCAAATACGAGAAGTACGAGAAAGCCTATTAAAGCAAAAAGATAACCATGTAATATTTCTTTACCAGGATGGTACTCCTTACGATAATGGAGCCAAACTATATCAAGAAGCTAACTTGCTTCCTAATTACGAAGAATTAACATTCGAAAGAGCCAGAATTCGTACAGTAGAATCCAACACGCTTATCGCTCTCCCTATAAAATTAAACAATCGTATTTTAATAGAAGCTCAAAATCTTAAAAACTGTTTGAAATCTTTAGTAGACGTCATTACCGAACTCGATCTATCATCTTTCAGTCTTAGCAAAACTGAACGTTTCGACGATTTGCCATGGTCCTATATAATTAACCAGTTTAAAAAACATCTCCAAGAATTACCTGTCAAAATTACCATATGCCTAAATCTTATACAGACTCCTGAAATAGAGAAACGACTCTCCCTAATTTTAGAAAACCATGCCTCTGCGCATGGCGGACATAAAGGAGTGACAAAAACATATAACCGCCTCCGTTCTCGATATTGTTGGAAGACAATGAAGAAAGATATTCAAGATTTCATAAGGACTTGCCGTGAATGTCAATTAAAGAAATTAACTAGAGTTAAAACAAAGCAACCAATGGTTATTACTGATACGCCTGGAATGGCTTTCGACAAGGTTTCATTAGATATTATGGGACCTCTGCCCATCACGGATAACAATCATCAATACATATTAACTATGCAAGATTTACTAACGAAATATTCCGTGGCATCACCTCTACAAGAAGCCACTTCCTTAACAATAGCTGACGCTTTTACCAAGGAATTTATTTGCATATACGGAGCCCCTCGTGCCATATTAACGGATCAGGGAACTAACTTTTTATCAGCTCTAATGAGACAACTAACGAAGAAGTTTGGCATACAACATTTTAAGACCACAGCTTATCACCCTCAGTCAAATGGATCACTAGAACGCTCACATCATGTACTAACAGAGTACCTAAAGACACAAATAAATAGAGAGGTAAATTGGGACGAATATATTAAACTCGCAATGTTTTCATACAACACTAGCGTACACGAAGGAACTAGATATTCACCCTACGAATTGGTTTTCGGGCGAATAGCTCGACTACCCTCTGCACATCCTATCATCGAAGAAAATACTGAACCTACTTACCATGAATATATCACGAACCTCTTTAATAAAATAAGAGATCTGCAAGCTCAAGCTCATTCAAATCTAGTACAAGCTAAAGAAAGAAGCAAGAGATATTATGATCGAAATATAAACCCTCGAGCTCTTGAACAAGGAACATTAGTTTATTTATTAAAAGAACCGCGTAAAGGAAAATTCGCCGACCAGTATACGGGTCCCCATGAGGTACTTGAATTATTACCTCCCAGCAACGTCAAACTCAAAATCGGAAATCAAACTCGAATTGTCCACGTCGACAAAGTGAAGCTCGCACATTCTAAACCCGGATGAAACCTTAATGATAATTTCTCTTTTTATTTCAGATGCTTTGGCACCGACAGCCGATTCGGCCGCAGCCAAATATCCAGCAGGTACATCGAATCAGGGATTCATTCCTATTCGCTCACTGCACTCATGTCCACGGGGCAATCTGCCTCGAGGATGACACTAACTTTTGTGACCGGTGTTACGATCAAACTCACACCGCGATAATCCGGGAAAATTATCAGAAAATTGATAGACATTTTTTCGTAAATAGCCATCTAGTTAAAGAAGAATACTGCATAACTTGCGGTATAGTGGTAATAGAAACTCAAGATATAATCAATTGCATTTCCTGTGTCGCAACAGCTACTAAATTACTACAAACACTAGAAGAGACTTCGACCCATACCGATTATACATACCCCATAGTCGTAAATGTCTACGACAGAACCCCTGTGCTATAGGACATATCGAAAGAATGTCCGGTGTCTTTTGTTGCGCGATAACTCAAGGATACCGAGATCCATACTTCAATACATACTTCTGTGAGCCCTGCTATATCGAGATACAATTATCTCTACTAATTACTCAGCTTCCTCAATTCTTTGTTCACTATTTCTTCATTGGACCATTCCACGTGGAATACCGTTGCGCCAACTGCTTACGAAACCTAACCACTCTGAGCCCTATACATCAATGTTCTATTTGCATCAGAGATCTTACTGAAATACTATCTATATATTTCCTTTCCACTATTTGTGATGTCTCGACATATACCTAATGCCGCATGTATAAAATTACACGGGTATCTCCATATCCATAACCATAACCATTATTGTTGTCCTTGCTACTGTTTACTCTATACTCCTATTACCCAACGATTCTACCTACCCATAAATTCCCACATAATATCCATTGCACCCCATGCAATACAGACACTCTGTGCTCATTGCTACAGACCTATATCTATCATAAGGCCTTTAGCCACTTGCCCCACTTGCATAAGAAATATAGCTAGAATATTTCGGGATACACAACCTCCAACCGTTTCCATAAGTGAAGAAAGAACCCCCGAATCGTAAAAACATGCAATCCGAAATTAACACGGATACGTTAGCTCATGTAGTACATGAGGAATGGAACGGATATCTCTGTCAAAAAGAAAATTTATATTTTTGCCGTACGTGCAAAGATCGCGACATCTGTACCCATCGTCTTGTTCAAATCAAATACCACAGTATATCTCAATTCTGCCCTTTGAACGATTTTCGCGAATTCGAATGCACGACGAAAGTATGCCGTATAACTCCTATTACCACCTGCACTGAGCAGTGTTTTCTAAATTATATACAGGAGGAACGCGAACGCGAAAACAGTAACAAAGAAAATAGAGAACAAAATTAAAATCCAAGAACCAAAATTCTGTCATCACGATGGAAACTCCAAGCAGCACTACTTGTAATCATCTGATTCATGGCCTCCTAGTTCATTTTCCTAAAATCCATGAGGCAAAATGTAAAAAGATTATATTTTATAAAAGACTTGTAGAATCTCGTATAATACGCATGTGCTGTTCTTGTCATAGACTCAGCCGACTCAGAGGCCAAGCCTCCTTAACAGTCTGCCATTGGATTACCTCTGGCAATCTTAACTTCGCTGCATGCGAATTCTGCAATACTACTCTTGAAACTACTCGCTCTATCTTTAACTGTTCTGAGTGCGTCTATACTTATTTTGAAAGAGCTATAATTGAAAGAAAACGTGGGAGGAACATAAATGACATAAATGCCTTCGCCTATTGCAGAACACATAATCAGGGTCAAATTTCCTGAATTCAAAGATGTGTCTACCAATTAAGGCCAAGACATCAGTCCACCCACTGCTCGACAATACTTTGTTCAATAGCTTAAACATAAAATGTACTATAACTTTAACACACGATGTCATGGGTTCCGAAGACCCTTACATAATTTGCGCCAAATGTTATAAACCACGAATTTATAATAAGGTCTTAACGCAATATCTACATGCATTCCATTTTGGAAATGTGCCAAAAATCGCCTGTCAGATATGCGGAGGGAAATGCTATCAGAATAAACCACTTATAGAATGCTCAACTTGTACACGCGCATATTACCAATTCCTCCAACACGTATCTGGAGAGGAAGAAAATTGTAAACGATTAGTAGCTCTAATCGTAAATTCACAAACTCTGAGAATCGAATATAGCGTTCCTGAAGCAAATCTTGACTTAGAAACTAGAGACGATCTAGTAAATCGCATAGAATCACTATAAAAGTCTTAACATTAATATTAAAGCATGCATAATGCTTACCTCCATTTGAATAAGCCTTTATTATATACACTCATATATACCATATTTAGAGAAAAAAACGCATCAGTCGTATATAATTGTTTAACAAATACATATTAATTACTTTGGTGGCAGCGTACATATTTAAAATAATATAATTAACCATTTAGAGTATATACGTGTATGACTCGGGAAAAATAATAGAATAATAGTAATGAAAAATTAATATACATATATATATATATATATATATATTAATACAAATAAAATATTTTGGTGGCAGCTAATTTAAAGAAATAATCCCACCACGATAAAAAAAAAATAATATATATATATATATATCCCACCGCAAATACATATATACATATAAAACTAAATAACTTTAGTGGGAAATCTAACGCTTAAAGAAAAATAATAAAATTTTAGTGACAGCGGTGTATTATGTTAAAACAATAATCTCACCGCAAATGAATACACATATATATTCCATATACTCTAGCATAAAGTATCTAATCATAAGTACTAGTTATTACTCATGTAATCATATAATTTTAAGAATACATATATACATATATCTTATGCCAGGGAACATTATTTCAGACATAATGACGTCCCTTATCCTAATAATCTTGCTAAGTGAAGCATCCGCTTTAATTGGATTCGACTGCGGAGGACAAAACCTCAACGTCACTACAGTCTCTCTTCTTGACGTTGGCGAATGTGACTTAAAAATTCGAAAGCCAAATACATCTAGTGTCCATATCCAATTGTTACAACTATCTGACTACAGTCATACTGAAGTTATTCAGTGCAAGATCGAAATTTCAAGAACAATTTTCCATTGCGGAATGCACTCACATATCTCAGCCGTTCACAACGGAAAAGCCGACTATGTCCATGAAACCGGACATTCCCAGTGCTTGCGTATGTTTCAAGACGGAAGTATAACACTCGCCGAATACGTTTTAATCCTTGGGATCAAGGTTAATCAAACGACGTACCGAAGCGTCACCCTTAGGGGACGATTGCAAGTCGACGGATATTGTAAAGGAGCACAATATTCCGATCCATATGGAACCTGGGACAATGTAGTTGTCCAAGCCGCTGTAAAAATTACTTTGAAATCAGCCTACGTACCAGTGCAAATAAATACTGGAAAAATTAAATTAAGATCAGGAACGGTATGCAATCTTGCTGCCGGTTCTTGTCTAGACGCCGACGATGGATATACTTACTGGAAACCCGTGCCTACGGATACATGTAATTTTCAACGATACGATGTCCTTTATGAAGGACCAGCAAACAAGATCTTCGAAGACAGCTCTCACTCCGACTCTCCAGTAATATACAGCCTAGTAACTCAAGAAATTACCTTTGCTCTTATGAAGACTAAGGAACTTCCCCTGTGTGGATACACACTGCTATGCACGGAACATCCGAAATTATTCATCCTAGAAGTAAAGCCAGGAAATACGTTCGCGAAACAAGGAACCATCGCCGTTAATAATTTAGACATCTTTACATATATGAATTCCAAATTCGTATACATCGAAAAACACGTCAAACAGCAAATGACATCCCTATATAATAACGTCATTTCTCAAAAATGCGAACTAGAAAGACAAGTAATAACAAATGCTTTATCTTTCGCCGCTCTCCAACCAGATGAATTCGCCTACCGGCTGATGAAAGGCCCTGGATACATGGCCGTCACTGCAGGAGAAGCCGTCCACATAGTTAAATGTATTCCTGTGGAAGCAATGGCAAGAAGAACTGAAAAATGCTATACCGAACTCCCTGTTACTATAAGAAATAATACTTTCTTCTTAACACCTAAATCTAGAATTATCACGGAGCTCGGAAATGAACGAGAGTGCAGCATGGAACTACCCACCTTATACCGTATAGAGGATACCTGGATACAGCTTACACCTACGATTCAAGTCCGACAAGTATCGCCTGAACAATTTAAGCCTATGGCCTCTTTAACATGGAAGTATCTCACTCCCGGACCACTAGCCGTGAGTGGAATCTACTCTGAAGTCGATCTAAAAAAATTAAGAGACCACATTATGTTTCCTGCCGAAAAACCAGCATTATTGAACACTGTAGCTCGAGGACTAACGGGCCACAGCGTCAATACTGACGGAATATCAGTGTATAATTTACTTAATGAAGATTCTTTAAACAAAATAGTCGAGAGCACCGCCTCTCGAATCTGGAGAGGATTCGTTAACTTCGGATCTGCGACCGCTGGACTCGTTGGAATATTCATGATTATTCGTAAAATCAAATTATTAATCGATACTATAATCCATGGTTATGCCTTGCATACAGTGTATGGTTGCAGCCTACATCTATTAGGAGCCGTATGGAGCTCCCTCGCAAATCTGCTGCTCCATCTGGCGAAGGAAGCCCCTTCCCGGAGATCAAAGGAAACTAACGGACACCAATCGGACAACGACGGAACTAATGTCACAATCAATCCAACCGCGGAAGCAAACGCACCTCCAGAAATAATCACACAGCAACCTCGACCAGTTAAACCGCCGAGGACATCAAAAGCTAGCAACGCAGAGAACGCCGAAGAGGTGAATATTCAAAATCCTTACACTATCCTAAAGAATCGCTTGAACACAATAGATGAGAATATCTAACTCCCTCAAACAAAATCCTCTGAAAACTATCGGATTTTGTTTTCATTAGGGGGGAGGTGTTACGTCCCGCAACAAAATTTTTATTTTTATTTAAACACGCAAAAATTGCCTCTATAATATTTAAACTGTAATTCCACCGACGAACATATAAATCTTAATCCCACCGAGTAACATATTATTGTTAATATAAATTAATATTGTTAATTAAAATTCCATCACGCCACCTATTGTCACCAATATTTCTTATTATAAAATCTCACCGCGCAATGTAATATCACCAATACTTATAGTACATCAATATCATTCCGCCGCGCGATATGCTATTGTCAATATCTCCGAAAATAATCTTTCTTTGTTAAGAAGCTAGCTATACATAACATAACCTCACTTAGGACTGATAGAAATAATTTTAAGTATTTGCCCACATATAGTATCATCCGCATAAAAATTACCTACTTTACCGACAATAGGCAAAATCACCCACACAAAAGTTACCGACAGTCGATAAAATAAATTCCTACTTTACCGACAGAGTAAAAGTTACCGACAGAAAAATTACCGACGGAAGGTAAAATAAATTCCTACTTTACCGACAGAGTAAAAGTTACCGACAGAAAAATTACCGACGGTCGATAAGGAAGTTTTCTACCTTACCGACAGAGCAAAAGTTACCGACAGAAAAATTACCGACGGTCGATAAGGAAGTTCTCTACCTTACCGACAGAGCAAAAGTTACCGACAGAAAAATTACCGACGGTTGATAAGGAAGTTTTCTACCTTACCGACCGAGCAAAATTTACCGACAGAAAAATTACCGACCCATGATAACACAGTTACCGACGTTACCGACTGAGGATAAAGTCATTTCCTACCTTACCGACAGTGAATACTGTCCGTACCCACATTACCGACAGAGGGCAGCGCCATCTCTGGTGTAGC
This sequence comes from Camponotus vicinus, assembly GCF_025532165.1. Classification (NCBI taxonomy): domain Eukaryota; kingdom Metazoa; phylum Arthropoda; class Insecta; order Hymenoptera; family Formicidae; genus Camponotus; species Camponotus vicinus. The sequence continues at coordinate 11,527,228 of NW_028141979.1, forward strand.
GATGATACTAACTTTACCGACATATAAGAGAATACCTCTTTCATTAATATGTAATCCTGATACACAATAAATTTTACAAATCAAAAACCAAAAGACTTTATATACATATATATATATTTTTGAACATGTCTCGGCACCGACTACACGTATATCTAATTATTTCGGGGCCTAAATTATATCAAAAATCATTGATTCCAGATTAACTCGAAAAATACTATAAATAAAAATCTTATGACAATTTTCCCTTAAGGAGCATAAAAAGTCAGACCGACACATGTATACATAATTATGAAAACTCTAATACTACTAATTTTATAAACGAAGTTTTAAAATATAATTTTCCGTATGCGATATTATGAGTCATCATCACATTCCAAACTAAGACTATGGAATATTCCGCTCGAATATTATTGCACAACATTACGCAACATGATGAAATAATTAGTTATCATTAAGTAACAAATGAATTTATTGTTATTAAGCGTATGCAATAACCTCCATTTATATATTAATCCACAAAAAAAACCGTTCAAGAGAACATTGCGCAACATAATGAAATAATTAACTTATTGTTAAACATTAAATTTAAGTACATGCAATAATTTTTATTCAAGAACATAATAGATATAAATATTAAAAATAAAAGCAAAGAATAAAAATTGTTGCACCACTTATTGAAATAATTTATAGTCTTTATATACTTATATCCCACCGCATAAATACTTATGTTAAAATAATTGTAATTATAATAATTATGATGTCAGAATTTATTAACAATATTTAAAGGCATTTTCCATAATAATACATAGAGACAAAAATGAACTTTCGAACGGAGCATGCTAGAAACTCCGTTGACATTTCTACAGCTAGAGCTTAAAAAACTACATTAGAAAATATATGCATATAAACTGCAAAGAAATTCTGATGGTCTAATAATTATTATAAAACTTATGTGTCAAAATACAATGCAACCAGTATAGCCGATTCTATACTGACCGCTCCGTCACCCCCACTTCAATTCTGAAGAGTCCCACCATCTACAAATTAAACTACGCCCACACTACGCCCAATTCCTGCGGCAACGCCCAGCAGCGCGCGCATCTTCCCCACGCTCGTGCCAGCGGCGCGCGCAACCAGCCCGGAGAAGGGAACCAATGAGCGACCGCGCCGCCCACGCCGAGGCGCGCGCATCTTCCGAGGCGCGCGCATCCGTCACGTCAGCGGGAGCCAATCCCAAATCATTGCGCAACAATCACGTCAGAGAAAACCAATCACCCGTTGACAACGCGGCACATCCCTCGAGGCGGACGCATCTTTCGAGGCGCGCGCAGCCAGAAGCAGAGGAGGGAACCAATCACTGCTCGACTCCCTCCACGGAGAAGCGCATCTCCTACTATTGGGACCGTGTGCAAAACTGGGACTGACGACTATATAAACCCGTGCAGAGCGGTCCTCCTCGCATTTTGCCCAACGTTTTCAACAGTTAATAACTGGCATTTGGCCCAACGATCTTCAACATTCAACTACCTCCGGCATTTGGCCCAACGATATTTACAGTGATAACTTGGCACTTTGCCCAACGATCTTCACAGTTAATACTTATATCTCCGAGATTTTGTACGTGTATTCAGTTAATAAATTCAGTGACTATTGAACATTGAGTTTCTCAATCGAACTCCTGGACTGCAACCTCCATCCCGAACTGTCACCGAGGTAGACGATATCCAGCGGAAGGAAGCAGCATCCACTCATCAGCCTAGTGAAGGGAAGCAGCCTTCACACACTAGGACATTTCAGACACTGGTAAATATCCGGCCACTTGTCATTAATCTAACCTTTAATTTCTACTAACAACTAAATTCAGTGAAACAGTGCGCGACAATTCGGGAACCTTACCTTTGATTACCCGTATCCCTTAATCCAATTATTCAACTTAGTAAATATCATTTCCAATTGGAAAATTTATCTGGGACTTATCTCTTTGATAAGACGACGCGATAGACAGTGAGCGAGTGCGAAACTGCAGCGGCAGGTCGAACCCAAGTCTGGCTCGGTGGAAAAATAATTATCTTGAGGAATTTATTCCCATGATAGAGGTTGTTTCTCAACCTAGAGCTGGTGAGGCAATAGAAAAAATAAGCGGCCTCCTGTCAATCGACGTCCGAGTAGGCGAAAATACAGTTTTCGATTAATAGGCAATTATCTTGAGGGATTTATCCCAATGATAGAAGTTGACCTTTTGATCTTGGATTGAATTTAGCCTTAACTTCAAAATACGAGATACATCCCAGGATTTAGAGACAATACACTGGCTTAGTTTATAACAATTTGAATCATTATCACTACTTGCAATTATAACCTAACCTTACGAGGTTAATACTAAGCCAGCCGTATGATAGGTGGATACCTTGTCAGCGTATCCAAACTCCTGATTTTTCCTCGAATCCCCTTTCGATTTTCAGAGGATCAAAATAAAATAAGAATTTATTTGAAACCAAGATAACACATTAACATTTCAAACAAATAAATTCTCGATAATCCTAATTTACCATCAGTTGGTAATTTTTCCAATAGTCATCAATCAAAACTTACCATCGGTCGATAACTTACCATCGGTCGGTAAAACAGAAAGTGACGTTAACCATCGGTCGGTAAAACAGAAACCTAACTTACCATCGGTCGGTAAAACAGAAAGTGACGCTAACCATCGGTCGGTAAAACAGAAATCTAACTTACCATCGGTCGGTAAAACAGAAATCTACATTACCGACGGTCGGTAATTTTCGGGAGTCAACGTTACCAACAATAAAATTTTTTATACTAATCTTTCTATTTCTGCCGGTCTATACTTCTATCAACTTTGGGGACATCTATCTGACTATACTCGGGATAACAATTATAAATTGAACATTCATATGGAATTCCCTTTTTCTTTTTTTTATTAACAGGTATCGGGTATTCTTAAATTCAACTTTACGCAAAAGTAAGTGACTTCAAAATCACCAAAGTCTTAAATACTAAATAGACAGGTTTATAATTGGTTAATTAAACGACAGATGGTCCGAGTGAGACAAGGTAACTTCAATACCCGTCGAAATATTCTACGCCGTGTGAGACGAAATAGGCAAACGCGACGTACCTTCTTCCCTATCATCACTCTTGAGAATGAAATCATTGCACCAGTTCCCGAGATCATCGACTTAGAACCTCAGTCACCTATCCCCATAATCACTATTGAGGAAGAAAGCCACGAAATTATCCCAGTCCCACATAATCAATATTCTCCCTCCAATCTAGTAGAAAGAATTACCGAAGATAGAAGCAACTGTTCAACCATCTCGCTAAACTCCGACCAGGCATCCATCCCCGGACCTTCAGTGGATTGGAGTCAGAGTCCAGAGACTGCTTCCATCTCGGGGACATTCCAACATCTTGACACCGTACCCCTATACAACTACTATCCCGAGGAAAACAGCCTATATAGTCCTCCTAGCTATTCCCCCGTGGCATATGAAGACCCAGACCCCTTTGAGCCCTTAGAGATTTCCCTAGCTTCCCCAGAAAGACCCATCTCAACCATAAACATCGAATATTCTTACTTTCTACCAGAATTGTACGGTTACCCGAGGGAGGAATAAAAGGATATTCAAATTTGTAAAATAAAAATATATATATATACTTTGAACAAAACAAAATAAACTTATAAAATTTAGTATGAATGTTTATTCACTCTCCACCTAGAATCCTCTCTAAGCACAATAGACCTTCAATCTCTCGGCGTCCCAGGGTATAGCCGGCCTAGCAGGTTGCCCTAAAACAAATTGAGAGATTAATTGCGTCCAACTGGGAAAGTAAGACTTCCAGACCAGTCCTGAGGAACTGGGGACGTAACAGATCGCAATTTGAATTTACAACAATTTGAGAAAGGCAACCATGTCTTTTTATTAAAAGAGCCACGAAAAGGAAAACTTGCTGACCAGTATACCGGTCCTCACGAAATAATCGAACTTTTACCCCCAAGTAATGTTAAAATTAGAACAGGAAACCAAACCCGAATAGTACACACCAACAAGATCAAATTAGCACATCCCCAGCCGGGATGAGGTAATAATCAGAGTCCTTTGTTACAGATGCTTTGGCACAGAAGGCCTACACAGCCGAGATTGGACGCAACCATTTCAAATCGAATAGAGGAATCCTTCTTCTTCGGCCATTGTGTCCATATAACAGGAGCTCTTTGTCTCTTAGACGAAACGAACTTGTGTAAGGAGTGTTACGATAGACTCCGTACCAATATTATTAAGCAACAATACCGGCCCTTGCGGAGACACTTCTTTGTGAATAGTCACATCGTGCGTAATGACCATTGCTCAGCTTGTGGCACAACGGTCATCGAGACCAATTCTCTTGACAAGTGCATCTCCTGTACACTAACAGCGCACGAATTCTTAGAACTTCTACACAACACCTCAACTTCTATCAATAATTATAGTTACCCCTTAGTCTTAAACGTATACGACAGGACTCCTACGTTATAAGGGGATGCCATTTACCGGCACAGCCTGCTGTGTAGAATTCAGAGGATATCGGTATGATCCCTTGAACGTCTATATATGTGAACTTTGCTATCACTACGTATTGTCTATTAGAGTACGATTGCCTCTAATATCTCTACACTTTCTCTCTCCGGGACCACGCCATATCGATCCTCATTGTGCACATTGCTTCCGAACACTTGTCACACAAAGACCTTTAGATCAGTGTCTCATCTGCACTCGAGGTATTGTTGAACTTATGTCCATATTCTATTTGCTTACACTGAACAATGCTTCATAATGTCCCAGCTTTCTCTTAATGCTGTATGCATCAAACTGCATGGTTATCTCAATCTAAATAATCACAACCATTATTGCTGTGCATGTTATTGTATGCTACATACTCCCTGTAACCAAAGGTTTTTCTTTCCAATAGACTCCCATATTATTTCTATCGCTCCACACCCTTATAGAACGATCTGTTCGTACTGTCAACGACCCATCACCATAATACGACCCCTACACACCTGCTCCACCTGTACTAGGAATATCGCTCAAATATTCCGAGAGACTCACCCCACCTTTCTCTCAATAAATGAAGAGAATCCCCCAACCTCCCAACCTTGAAGAATTGAAGAGCTAATATGCTATCGGATACATATTCCGATACCCTGAACCGTACTGTGCACGAAGAATTCGATGGATATTACTCTCTGGAAAAGGGCCTTTATTACTGCTCTATATGTAAAATACACGCGGATCATGAATTAGTCCACATAAATTATCACAGCATATCAGAAAATTTTCCTCATATTAGTCCTTCTAAATGCTGTTTATGTAATCGTAAAGTGTCTCTCATAACTCCCATAATTGATTGCAGGCCGTGCTTCCTAAATTATCTGGAAGAAGAACGAAAAAGAGAATTTGCTAGAGCAAGGCAACATGAATAACGCAAGCAATCCCTGTTGCAATCACCCAATCCATGAATTATTGTCCCACTTCCCCAACATGCATGAGGCAAAATGCAGAAAAGTAATTTTTTACAAAAGATATACCGGAAAAACTCGCACTCCTAGCCGCATGTGTTGCGCATGTTATAAACTTCGACAATTAAGAGTCAAGCCTGATTTAATTGTTTGCCACTGGGTAACTTCGGGAGATATAAATCTTGCTAAGTGTAATTACTGTCAATCCACCCTGGAAACTGTTCGTCCCATCCTTCAATGCCAGGAATGCGTATATTCCTATTTTGAAAGAGCAATATTTGAAAAAAATCAGGGAAGGGACATAAGTAACCTAACTGCTTTTGCTTTTTGCAGGACTCACAGACAAGGCATATACGCATAAAATGTGCCCGCTTTCCAAATTTAAGCGACCTGCTCACCCACTACTAGACTACTCCCTCTTCAACAGCCTTAATATAAAATGCGTGGTTATAATGACACATGATGTCCTAACCGCTAACAGTCCTCATCTTATATGTACGGATTGCTACAATCCTGCAACTTATAACAGGGTCTTGACGCAATATTCACACACATTCCAATATGGCAATGTGCCAACGAATCAGTGTGCTAATTGCGGGAGTAATTGTCATGAAAAACGACCCCTTCTCGAATGCACTAAATGTTTTAAAGCCTATAGTCAATTTGTAGACATTATCGTTAAAAAGGGAGAAGAAAGAACTTACAGGCAAACTATAGGCCTGTCTGTAAATTCAATCACACTGAAGATAGATTATGGAGTGGCTGAAATAACGGTTGATCCTAATGATCCAGAAATTCTAGAGGAAAGATTATTAAATTAAACAATAAAAGAAAATGGATCTTCTCAATCCTTGTTTCACCAATAAACTTAAATATTTTATCTATTACGAACTATACGTATATATATATATATATATATATACCCATAATAAATATGTTAACAAACTGCATTTATAAGAAAAAAAAACAAAACAAAAACAAAAACAAAAATAAAAACTTTAAATAAAATATATATATATAAAAAAAAAATATATATATATATAAAAAAAAATATATATTTTTATGTATACGTATAACATAAAATTTCTTATATATATATATATTCTAAAATATATATATATATATATATATATATAATTATATACTCATATATAATTATCCTTTAATCGATTTACTATTAATAACCAGTAATAATAATCACTCATATTTACCATATAAATATATATATATACATACATATAATAATAACAATAAAAAAAAAACAAAAAAAAAAAGGGGAAAAGAAAATGCTTCAAAAATATTTCATAGGAAATAATAATCATAAAGAACAATAAAAAAAAAAAAACACAGTATAATGATAATAATATACATACAAATTTAGTCAGATTACCTCTCTATATGTATATATATATATAGATACATATACCCATGTTATATTATAATCACATTGAGCGACGCTATAAAGATACCTCTTGTGTATTCAAATACTTTCATAAGTAATTATAATTTAAATACACCTAAGATTCAATGTATAATTATGAATCAATTCTGCGACAATTATTCGTAATCAAACTTTCACGAACATTGTACCATCAATCATGTAACCACAAAATGTAATATAGACATCTACACGTACATCAAAATTGTAATCATTTCAGACCATCATGACGCCCCTAATCCTAGTAATCTTCTTAAGTAAAACTGCCGCCTTAATCGGATTTGATTGCGGAGGACAACACCTCAACGTAACAGCCGTCTCTCTCCTTGATGTTGGCGAATGCGATTTGAACATACGACAACCCAACACCACAGATGTTCATATTCAGCTACTACAACTATCCGACTACAGTTATACAGAAGTCATACAGTGCAAGGTTGAAATATCCCGAAATATATATCATTGTGGCATGCATTCACATATATCTGCTGTTCACAATGGAAGAGCCGATTATGTGCATGAGACTGGATACACTCAGTGCCTAAGGATGTTCCAAGACGGAACTATTTCTTTGGGAGACAACACCCTTGTCGCTGGCATAAAAGCAAATCAGACGACCTATCGAAGTATCACCTTGGTGGGCCGCGTACAAGTTGACGGATACTGCAAGGGATCCCAGTACAACGATCCATACGGAACATGGGACGACGTAGTCGTCCAAGCTGCTGTGAAAATATCACTAAAATCTTCCTACGTTCCCGTACAATTGAATACGGGAAGAATTAAATTAAAATCTGGAACAGTGTGTAAACTCGTTGACAGCTACTGTTTAGACGCTGACGACGGATACACCTACTGGAAACCTATGCCTACGGATACTTGTAATTTTCAACAATATGATGTCCTCTACGAAGGACCTGCAAACAAAATTTCTGAAGACATCTCCAAGACAGATACCCCAATCATCTATAGTCTTGTGACTCAGGAAATCACTTTCGCCCTTATGAAAACCAAGGAAATACCTCTATGTGGTTATACTCTCCTGTGCACGGAACACCCGAAATTATTCATTCTTGAAGCTAAACCTGGCAATACATTTGCTAATCGGAAAACTATTCCTGTCAATAATCTTGACATCTTTACATACATGAATTCCAAGTTCGTGTATATAGAAAAACATGTCAAACAACAGATGACGTCTCTCTATAACAACGTAATTTCGCAAAAATGCGAGTTAGAAAGGCAGGTAATTACTAATGCCTTATCTTTTGCTACACTCCAACCAGACGAATTTGCCTATCAGCTCATGAAAGGGCCAGGATACATGGCCGTTACAACAGGAGAAGCAGTACAAATAATTAAATGTATCCCTGTTGAAGTGATGGTAAGAAAAACTGGAGAGTGTTATACCGAACTTCCCATTTCTGTACGAAATCATTCCTTTTTCCTTACACCAAAGTCAAGAATTATCACCAAAATTGGCAACGAACGAGAATGCAGTTTAGAACTTCCTACTTTGTATCGAATCGAAGATACATGGGTGCAACTTACACCTAACATTCAAGTCAGACAACTGCCACCTCAACAGCTAAAACCCATGACTGCCTTAACCTGGAGATATCTCACACCGGGACCTTTGGCCGTAAGCGGAATATATTCTGATACAGATCTGGAGAAACTACGAAATCACATTATGTTCCCAGCCGAAAAGCCAGCTTTACTCAATGCCGTTGCTAGAGGACTAACTGGCCATTCCATGAACACTGAAGGAATCTCAGTGTACAACTTGCTGGATGAAAATTCTTTAAATAAAATTGTCGAAAGTACAGCCTCGCGAATCTGGAAGGGATTCGTGAATTTTGGATCAGCAACCGCAGGACTCGTCGGAATCTTCATGATTATTCGCCTAGTAAAATTAGTCATTGACACAGTCATTCATGGATACGCTCTTCACACTGTGTATGGTTGCAGCCTTCATCTACTCGGAGCTTTATGGAGCTCCCTCGCAAATTTACTGCTCCATTTGGCACGGGAATCTTCTAGAAAATCTGGAGATGATAACCGAGACAATCAATCACCTGGCGGAGGAACAACCATGCAAACCTCCAACATCGATCCCACTGCACCTGCGGAAGTAATTACTCAACAACCTCCACCAGCCAAACCTCCAAGGACAATGAAACCTTGCCACGAAGAAATCACCAAAAACGTAAATATACCTATATCATATACAAACCTAAGAGACCGCTTAAACACCCTAGATGAAAATATTTAATCTCCCTAGTACAAAATCCTCCGAAAACAATCGGATTTTGTTCTTATTAGGGGGGAGGTGTTACGTCCCGCAACAAAAAATTTAAAATCTTACTTATAAAAGTATAATCCCTACTTATTCTCTCATCCTATATAATCTTTGCGCGATACTATATATAATTACTATATATTTGCGTCATAATATTATATATAATCAATATATATATACATCAATTTAATAATAATCAGTTCTCATGTAGTCAAAATACTAGTAACCACCAGTACTAACCGAAAGCTGGACTTATACACATCTATCAATCAAGAAAAAGTAATAGGCTCTTTGAAACAGTCATTTATAATAATCGTAAAAGAATTTCAATATATATATAATTATTATTTATGCAATTTTAATAAAGCTGCAAAAGCCCCACACAATCACCTTAAAATCGCTTATGAAATTTCATAAATCAATTGCAAAATACTATATATATATATATATATATTTATATATATATTCGCCATAATCTCATATTAATACAATACATTGATTGATGTGGTATATAGCCAGAAAAATATTACAATGAATTAGCAGTACTGGTACTGGTCGTATATAATGATATTTATCTTAATAATTAACTTTACTAAGAAAAGAAATTTATTCGAAATTTTATTATCAAGAAAAACTCTCAGCAAATCACTCTAAATAATGTAACCGTCAAAAACATTTGCAACAAGACTTCGTATAAATTGGTATACGAACAAATTCGTCGGTGACTGGCTTATAGCCTCTTGTGCGTTCCTTTACATTCTTCTGGTAAAATTGGCATGGGAAAACTTCCATAGCCATAAATCCCGAAACCTGAAAATAATATAATTAATTAGTATTTAGACAAATAAAGACATAAATCAATAAACAATGAAAAACACATATATATATATATATAAAAGTTTAATTATTATCAAATAATAAATATATTTACTTTGATTATTTAATTATAAAATTAAAATGTAAAAACAGATGACCAGTAACGATTAAATAATAATCCTTTGTAAAATAACAAGCTTCTTTTAAAAGGAAAATGATTTAAATAATTCTTAACAAATAAAATATAATTTGTTTCAAAGAATAGTATAAAGAATTTCGTATCTTATATAATCTTTACTTGTAATTATATATAATCACTATAAATCCACTTTATATTATATGTAACCAATATATATAGATATTCACTCAATATCCATATTATTCAGTTATCACATATAACCAAAAAAGGATATCCCTATGCGTGTATATGCGCTTACTACAAAGGAAAAGACAAATCAAAATATTTTATCAAACGATACTCACCTAAATTCTATTAATAAATGATTTCGTGAGCCCATGCGTATCTTTTCGACAAATAGTATGGTCAGTTGTCATAAAAGAAATGCAGCGATTACCAATTTTGAAACCTGAAAATCATATAATTAATTAATATTTTGGGATAAATAACCTACAGTAAAAATGCTAACAAATGCTCCGAAAGTGAACCACATAAAATATTAATACGAAAATTTATAAAGAATCATCAATAACAAAAGGAAAGTTATAAAGTTAACATTCTACGTACATATAAGAATATGAAACAATAAATAAATGTACCAAGTCAAACAAAAAATTAATGCCCATGAATAATAATTGTTACTAAAACAATACGCTCTAAAAATCAGTAATTATAATTAGTAATAAAATAATTAACAATATATATATATATTTTTTATATTCATGAGAAACAAAATTAATAAATTTTCCTTGAATAAATATTTTTCTAAACGTTATAATAAATCTTTACTGTACATTAATACCATTGGCCAAATATGTCTGTATAAAACTCTAATTATTATTGAATAACATTTAACTTTGACTATTTAATTACAAAATGTAAATGGCCAATAATCACCAAATAATAATCTTTTATAAAGTAACGAGCTTCTTTCAGAAATTAATGATTTAAACATTTCTTAATAAAATATAATTAATAAAATATAATTAATAAAATATAATATAATTAATAAATAAAATATAATTAATCAAGCAAGAATTTCCTTTAAAAATCCTAGATTATTTTAATTTTTGGTCCTAGTTGAGTTCCCGTAAATATATGTATATGTTCACTATCAGGAAGTGATTTTCCTCAGAGTCTTGATACCTGAAAAATATAATAAATGTATAAGAAAATCTACTATAGAAATTATTAAATAAACCATTCAAAATATAACATACTTACACACTTTTTATGACCCTATATATATATATTATTTAGCCTCTTCCTAATAACGTAAGACAGCTTGTTATAAATAAGTAGCAAGAATTCCAAGTCCCAGCAACTGAAAATAATAATCAAATAATATTTGGCCGTATGAAAAATTAACTTAACAAAAATGTACTAAAAAATCAATCTATACAAAAATCTATTATCATTATAAAAGTTTGATTGATCAAAATTACTATATTAAAAAGGTTTAATATTTTATAAATGTATATAATTATATAGGAGTAAAAGAAATCAAATAGTAAAAGAAGTATAATAAATCAAATATTAATATATTAAATTTCAACAATAAATATATTAAATTAAATAATAACTACTAAACAATAATTAAATAATAAAGAAATGTCAAGAAATTATTATGAATAAAATTTTATACGTAACTCTTTGCTGCATGCAGAATAATAAGTCACCCTATAAACATAGCCTCCACTTGGTTGTCCACCGGGTGTCCCAATATTTTCATCACCTAACGAAAACGCTATACGGAAAAATAAAAATATATTTATTAATAAAATTCCTTAGAAATATATTTCAATAACAAACTACAAATATGCCTCCTCAAATATATAATCAACAGACTACATCTATCGAAATTTATACACGAGACCTCAATAGGTAGTAGTACGTGAAACTGAGAGAGACCGCACTATCGGGTGACTCGCGCGAGTGAGAGAGACAGCGCTATACGTAATACCATATGTAAAAATTAATAAGAATTAAACCGCGAAACAAGCTCGGACAGACTTGTCACCCTCATTATTAGTATAAATACATATGTAGTTATTAATAAAAATTTAAAAGATAATGCATTAAAATACTAAATATTAAATACATATAAAATACATAATATTATACATGAATACATATATTATATATATATATATATAATATATATTTTATAAATATATGATATAATTAAAATAAAACCTTTAATTCATTAATTAACTTATCAAAATAATAAACTTACCAAATAAACTTCCGAAATAATTCGCACAGATTCCTCAAAATCCTTTCAATGCTGCATATTCTTATATGGTTTAAGCCTGTCTGTTGTCCGTGAATAATCCATTGGTCCATATCCTTTCCAACATATATATATATTATATATGCAACCTAGACAAATAAGAAAAAATTCAAATAATAACACATTTAAACTCTAAGCGTAAGAACATAATAATTAATACATTATAAAAATCTCTTTTCATATACGTATATTCTATATAGTTATTCAAATAAAACTTCACTACATAATAATAAATTATATAAAATCTAATTTCTTATTGCCAAATAATACATATATTTTTCATTTTGATTATTAATTGCAAAATTTTATATACAATTAAAATATAATGAGTAAGCAATGATAACCAAATAATAAACCATTTTCATTATGTGAAAGCTCAACATTATATATATATATATTTAATAAATGACCGAAAGTTGTCAAGTCAAGCGCATTCAAAATAATATTAAAATATTTCAAAATATCCAAAACTTATCCGCAATTAGAGGTGCATAGAGTTAATAAGTCATGGCCAGATGATCATATGTGAGTATTTTAATCCGCTCCGACAATAGTCTAATAAACGTTCTATATTGTCGATTAAAATACAGCCAAGCTATAAATGATATGCACCCTCGAATATCTTCTGTATAGAATGTCGCTTTACAAAATATCTGAAAAATATAATAACTATATAAGACAAATATATTAAATTATTTAAATTATTAATAACTATAAATAATAAAGATTCTGATTTAATAAAACCAATAATGCAAAATAAAGCTCATAACTCTTCACTATGTGCAGAATTATAAATCTATATAACTACTAAATAAATTTTGTTATAACAAAACTTTACACATATATAACACACATGAAATATAAAGTTTAAATAATAATAATACAAGGTAATAAATATACATATTAATAATAATAATGAATGTATGGTCTTGTAAAATTCATTATGCATGATTTTATTATTGAGACGAATAATAAGTCTCCTTATAAGAGCACAAGGCTAAGTCCAGCGTACCGCGTTATCTCCCCTATTACTTTGTTATCTCCCCTAATGTTTTCGACGTCCGTGCCGAGTCTTAATGCGAAAGGGACTCGCGAATATATAATGTATGAATATTATAAGGAGCGCCTTCTTATTGCAAGAGTAATAAATCATTACGAAATTATAAATTATAAAAGAATATATATATATTATATAATAAATTAATCCATATCATTAACCAACAAGATCCAACAGTAATACATTTTTTTTAGCAAACTTTCAAGCCTTCAAAAAGGAAATAACAATATGTATAATACATATTTAATTAATAAAATAATGAAGATAAAATTTTTAACAATTACATTTATTAACTTTTACAAACAATATATATAAGTATATATATATATATTCTATACAATTAACAAGTAAGGAATATATGAATAAATTATAACGAATGAAATTATTAAATCGATTTATAAAGCGTTATAAATTCACTCACCAAAAGATAAGCGACCCTCCGAGCTTCATCCGGTGCAGCTGCACATGAGCTCACTCAGCGATAAGATAAGGCCTGGCGCGACTGCCTGGCGCGACAGCCTGGCACGGCGAACACCTGCATCCGGTGATAAAACAGCTCGCCACATCCTTTGTTCCAAGAGCTGAATAATAAAAAGAATAATTAATACACTCTTATATTATAATGTAACACAATTATTATTAACAACTATCTAGACCATGCACCTATATGCACATACATACATACATATATCGTATAATTATTATATAGCAAATTGTAATTATAATGGTTTATAACACCAGAATTTGTTTATAACATTGTTAACTAGAACTATATAATTAATATAAAGAAAGTTAAAAATCAATTCTAAACGGAACATGCTAGAACGATCATTCACACTTCTATTGAAAGAGGTTGAGATTCTATATTAAAAAATATATGCATGCAAATTATTAAAATTCTGGTGACTAAAAACCTATTGTAAAAGCCTTACCTTTTGTAAAATGAATTAACGAGCTCGATGCATGGACAATACTGACAGCTCCGTCGTCCCCACTATCCCCACGCAAGAGCGCGGCCACTACGTCATAGCGCGCTCGAAGAAGAAGGACAGCTATAGCGGCAAGCGGCGGTCGAGCCGCCTACGCCCGGGAGCGCCGCATTCTCCTACCACTGCGGATAGCCGGCACGGAGTAGGGACCAGAGGGTACCTCAGGGAGCGCAGCTCAGTCTTCCGCGCATTTGACCTGGAGCTCTCGAGAAGAAAACAACTAAAGCGATCACGAGCGTATTATAGAACATTTTCGAGTCGAAAAAGAACTTAGTCGCAGGATATTTTTCCGGACTAAGAACTTAGTCTAGAGAGCAGTCGAATATTATAGTATACTTTAAGAAAATAAAGTGTCTTTGAACCATCACTTGGGTCTTCTGCCAATCATTTGTCACCAGTTCCTCCGACTCTCCTACAGGGACATCGCCGAGGCAGACCGTCCTCCACGGAGATTCATCGCATATCCTGACAGCAGTACTTTTGGGTAAGTACTCGTTTTAATTATTCAATATTTTCTTTTTCATCTCTCGTGATCTGCAACCATCAACCGAATATTATTATTATTATTTTTGCATGACATATTGAAGAATTTTATTATACATAATAGTCAACAACTTACCTTCATACAATTCCAACGTCTTCTCCTTCCGATAACACGAGTACGTTGATTGCCTTTGAACGTTAAACGCTCAGTCTGTCTTTGGTTTTATCCACAAGAGTGAATTGTCGCTTTCGACTTGTCAATCGATGTGCATTGGGTAGCCTATCCTACCCCTCTGCCGTTTCCGCGAAGAATTTTCTTTAGAGGAATTTTCTTTACGGACTCTGTGCCGCTGTGACGTGACGTCTTGCACATCGAAACTTGTCGTAGAGCACGGGACGCGCTCTTTAAGGACCGACTGACACATAGTATGATAACTCTGGTTTAGTATAATATATTAGAGGAATTACTTTATAATAATAAAACTAAACCAGCAGGCACGGTATCCACCTTATATTCAAATATCCCTACACACCCTTCCTTACCACGTCACTGCATGTGAGGTAATTAACTAATAATTTTCTCTCATAATAAATGAGGAGTCGCGATTTCAGAATCTGTCCTGTCTCTTTCTCTAAACCGGTTACGAAACTTTAGATTTACGCGGTACATTCTTTTTTGACAGGTGACCCCTCGAAATTTCCATCGTAAGTATTAGATGCCGCGAAATAATTTCAAATTATCCTTTCAATAAAACAAATTTTAAAACTTAAATTATTTCGATAATAGATGGTTAGCGCCCGACGATCAGACCCAATAACCCGCCGCGAATTCCCTCTGCAAAACGCAGGCGTAACTCGCAGAGAACTATTCAGACAGCGGTTATTACGAGATCGCCCCTCTATCGCACGGCAATTATTTGTAGATAGGGATAATATCCCTTCTAGTATTTTACGCGCCGCCAACGATCGCGAAGATACTTTCTTTGATTTGTCCTTCGCTCCTTTGCCTCCTGAATTAAACCCCGAAACCAACAACGGTAACCCCTCAGCGATACCAGCAGGCGAAGAATCGAGTGAAGAAGAGGACCTTCCGCTGACAGACGAGGACTCTGATCACCTTAGCGATTGCCCAACAGTCGTGTACGATTTGGATAACCCAACGGTCAGAATTCCCCCAGCACTTCTCCTAGCTTTCGAGAGAAACGGAGAAATAAGAAGAACTCGAGACCAACAAGTCCAGACTGTGCCATCGCCAAGCCCTCCACAAACCCCTGATTCATTTTCAGGTTATTCTACCCCGAATTATTCTCCGGTCGCTCTTGGGGAGATAGACCCAGAACCGATAGACATCTCTCCAGCCGAAGAGAGCTTCGCGGATTTTGAAACTAACCAAATTTTAGATTACTTAGATAGTGAGGAGTTCTTGGGAACGGTAGACGACATATATCATTCATAGTTTAATTTCGCCAAAATTACCTTATAAACTAATGTAGAAGAACGAGGAAGGATAAAATAAATAAAAAGGAAAAAATAGAATTTATAATATAATAAATTTGCATATTTATTTGTCAACCTTAAATACCTCCGAAAAGAAGCGTCCTATAGATCCTAATCTCTCGGCGTCCCAGGGTATAGCCGGCTTAGCAGGTTGCCCTGAAAAAGAAATAGAGAGATATAATATTGTTCGTCCCTGCACGGTGCGCCCTGCAGAATCGTTGAATAAACGATCGAATAGGACGTAACAACGTATTTCCTGCACTCTGCTTATATAATCGAAAATATTCTCATTTTGTTTCATATATATGTTAGCTAGTTCTCCTCGGTATTGATCAACTGACTTATTTGGACCAAAAATGAGCTTTAACCGTTTTGTTAGTTCAAAGACGGTGTGACATTCTACTCCTTCTATAACAGAATACGCATGTCCTTGCAGCTTGTTAATGATAAGCTGCACTAAATGATATTCGTGATATGCAGGTATTAAATCGAGAGCGCGTTCACAAATTTTACTGAAATGGAAAACTGACATTTTGGCCATCGAATTTAGGTATTGTGTCGATAGCATCTTTAAGGCGTATCGGGGAAGGTTGATCCATGATGTCAAAATGTTGGGATGTCGGTTGAGAAAATATTCGTTCTTCACGTGGAATATGTCCTTCTTCCTTTTGCGAGGTTTCTAAATTCATGAGCCTTGAATTGATCCTTTCAATATAATTGGTAATTGTTTGCATAGAAGCCATTAGTTGCTCTACAGCTGGCTGTTCTTGAGCTCCAGCCATTTCTTTTCGACTTATTTCTTCTTGCATTTTCGTAAGGTGTTCGTTTTTGGCTTGCAAGGCTTCAGCTTGTTCCTTTAATTGTCTCTCCTTTTCATTTATCTTTTGCATGAGGATTTCTGTTTCTTCTGCTGTATATTGTTTTCTCGTAGCCCCTGTGGCTACAGAGCTCGACGAGCTTGATCGAGTCTGCATAATGGATTTAAATACTTTATAAAAATTTATTCGTCAAACACTTAATGTTCTCTCAGAAGCTTAGATCCTTTTTGGCAAATCCCACCGCTGCCACCAAAAAATATATTGTTACGTCCTATTTTAGCGTTTATTCAACGACTCTGCAGGGCTTACCGTGCATGGACGAACAAGGTTGTATCTCTCAATTTCTTTTTCAGGGCAACCTGCTAGGCCGGCTATACCCTGGGACGCCGAGAGATTCAGGATCTTGTTAACGCTTCCTTTTAGAGATAAATCAAGGTTGACAAATAAATAAATGGATTTGTATCATAATTTTCTATTTCTTTTTATTTCATTCCCTTATCCATATACATTAGATGCAGATATAATAATAAATTTTCCGTTGATATTAATGTTATATTAATTTTATAGGTCTACAATAGTATAGAGGAATTCCTCGCTGCTCAAATAGTCGAGGAGTTGATTTACCTCAAAGTCTGTAAAACTCTCGTCGCTCGGAGAGATGTCTATGGGCTCAAAATCTGCTTCTCCAAAAGCAAGCGGAGAAGAATTCGGGGTAAAAGGGCCTGAGAATGAGTCAGGAGTTCGTGGAGGGCTCGGCGGCGGTGAAGTCTGGACTTGTTGGTCCCTTGTCGCAGGGATTTCTCCGTTGCGCTCCCAGGCGCGGAGCAGTCCTAGCGGGATCCCTTTCGTAGGATTGTTTAAATCGACAATTATTGTCGATGCGTCGCTTGAGCTGTCTGAATGGGTTGTTTCAGTAATGTCTTCCTCCTCAGCTTCCTCGCCAGCTGATATCGCTGGGCTGTTGTCGTTGTCGCTGATTTCTGGGTTAAATTCAGGGGGCAAGGGGGCGAAGGACAGATCGAAGAGGGTATCTTCGCGATCGTTGGCGGCGTGTACAATATTAGGAGGGATATTATCCCTGTCTACAAATAATTGTCGTACAACGGAGGGACGATCTCGGAGCAATCGTTGTCTATATATTTCTCGGCGAGCTACGCCTGCGTTTCGCAGAGGGAATTCGCGACGAGTTATGGAATCTGGACGTCGGGTGTTGACCATCTATTAATACGAAAAAGGTTCGAAATCCGATATGATATAATATTTCAATTAATTTTCCCGAAAATTATTATTATTACTTACGATGTCGCAAGAAAAAAGGGGTCACCTGTCAAAAATGAAAGTATCGTTTGAATAATATGTCACACACACGCATATGCACAGTGGAAGAGAAAGTAGATGATTAAATAAGTTTTTTTTTTTTATTTCTCTCTCTGGATACTAAATTGTGATTTGAAAATCATTAATAAATTTTCGTTGTTAATCATGCCTTTATATTTCAAATTGTGTGTATAAACATAAAGTAAGAAGAGGGTTATAGGATATGTCATTGAAATGACAGATTATCAATGCAGCTGGCTCAGTATATTATAAAATTTTCATATAAGCCTCAGCCAGTGTATCGTTACTAATCTCTGGGATGGATCTCGTATCTTGAAGTCAAGGCTAGATTCAACCTGACGTGATTTACGTCAGGCAGCTCCAAAATTAAAGGACAACTTCCATCATCAGTGACGCAGCTTCAGGATAATTGTCAATTAACCGGGCTTAAGTTGTATCTTTGCCTAATCAAACGTCGATGTGACAGGAGGCCGCTAATTTTTTATTTGCCTCACCAGCACCAAGTCAAAAGGAAACCTCTATCATTGGAATATGTTCCTCAAGATAATTGCCTTTTCACTGTGCTTAAATTAGTTTGTCCTGCTGAAGCAGGTTCTTACTAATTACTGTCAATCGAGTCGTCTTATCAAAGAGATAGGTCCCATGAAAGACTTCCAATTCGAAGTATGATTTAAATAAATGGTGTGTATGGGTGTGGGAATATGAATGGTTGAAGGTAAGAATTAAAAATATAGAAAATGACAGTCAAGTAGCATGCGACTGTGTAGGTTATTAATCATTAATAAGTACTAGGAAGCAAAGAAAATTTTAATTGGTTTAAGATGTACTTACCAGATGATGAAGTTCTTGATGTGTAAGGATGACTGCTCTCCGTCGGAGACCGATTGCCTCGGCGAGGTCCCTGAAGAGAGGTCAGGAGCCGTTGAAGAATAACTGGCAGAAGACCGAAGTTGAATTTGAAATTCACTTTTATTTTAAAGTATACTCGAGTACAATATTTAACGGCTCTAAGATGCTTCCTTCCTTGTAGAGAGCTGGTGGTCAGATGATAGGTGATGTTGTCTCAAGAGCGTCGGGTCAAATGCACGGAAGACTGAGTTGCGCTCCCTGAGGTATCCTCTGATCCCTACTTTGTTCCAGGAGTCAGTGGTAGGGGAACGGGAGCTCTAAGCGTAGGTTGCTTGGCTGCTATTTGCTGCTCTAGCTGCCCTTCCTTTTGGCGCATGTTGTGACGTAGGAGTTGCGCTTTTGCGTGGAGGGGGAATGGGCTATCCGTGCGTTGGTTTGTTAATTTATAAAATTTTACAATAGTTTTTAGCTACCAGAATTCTCGTTATTTGTATACATTTTCTAATGTAGAATCTTAGATCTCCTTTAGGAAATGCGAAAGAAATGTGAACGGTTCTTCTAGCATGCTCCGTTCAAAAGCTGTCTTAAAATTCCGCTTATAATAAATTTTTTATAATTAGTAAATTCTGGTGTCATAAACTATTATAATTACAATCATTTTATAATACACATATAGATATATATATATATGTGTGTGGATATATATATATATAGTAGCTTAACATAGAAGAAATAATTGTTAATAATAATTAGGTGGTATAGAAGTGTTCTAATTATTACGGATCGATATATCGAATTAATTCTGTTGTAGCGGATGGCCGTAATACCAGGCGGTCGTGCCGGGTCTATTATCTTATCGCTAAATGAGCCCATGTACAACTGTACTGAATGAAGCTCGGAGGATCGCTTATCTCTTGGTGAATAATTTTATTCTTATTATTTTATAGGACGATTTAATAATTTTGCTTGCAACAATTCATGTAGCTCTGCTACTTACTATGTAGGATATATACATATATATATATATTGGTTGTAAGATTTTATAGTTATAGTTTTTTATTGTCTTGTCAAAATTTATTTTATAATAATTTAGTGTGTATTAATATTTTCATGTCAAAAAAAAATAAGAGTTTATTTGAACCTTATTACTTCTTAATTTTTATTAAACATCCAGGCTCATTTGGCGTATGATTATATATATATATATATATATTCTTTTAACAATTTTATAATCTTATGAATATTGCGCTCGCAATAAAAAGTGCTTCTTATAATATTCGATTATTCTCGAGTCCTCTTTGTCTCTAGACTCGGGCGCGTATGTTGAGACATAGTGGAAGATAAGATTATTGGCACGCGCCAACCGATAACGCACTGCGTTCGGCTTAGCCTTAGCCTTTGGCACATATAAGAAGATTTATAATTTAGCTCGATTATTCGTACGTACTAAACCATGTTTTACTAAATTTTATAAGATTGTACATTTGTTGGATTTCAATTTTATGTTCTAATCCTTTTAATTTATTTTGACATATCTTTTACGTCGTTAAATTTATGTTTTATTGTCGGTTATATTGTTCTTATAATTCGCCTTTTAAATTTCGTATGTATATGTGTAACGTATTCTCCTACGATTTACAACTTAATAACTTAGTAAAACATATTACAATATATATTTATTAATAACCATGCGTGTTAATGGTCAAAGCAAAAAGGTCGGTCCGAAATTTATTTCACGCCTTGATTTTAAAAGAATATTATTTCTAAGTCTCCTTGGTCTGAAGTCTAGTGCATGAACGCCGTAAGTATCAAGGGAGATAAGATACATTGACGCGTGTCAGTAGATAATGCACCGCACATCCTTAGCCTTGACCGCCTGACCGACTTATTAATTCACGCATATAAAATCATATTTTATTCGCATTTACCTATAGTTTTAGGTTTGTCGTTAATAAAGAAAGAAAATTATTGTATTTAGGTAGCTAGAGTACATATGCTTGTATGAATAATTAAAAGTATATAAGAATATATTTCATGTTTTTTATGACTACAAATTTTGTGTGTCCAACTCACCTTGTTATTTTTATTAATGATTATATATATATATATTAATAACAAGGGTGATAAGTTGGTCTGAGCTTGTTTCGCGATTTAATTCTCATTAATTCTTGCATACGGGATTACGTATAGCGCTGTCTCTCTCGCTCGCGCGGGCCGCCCGATAGTTCGGTCTCTCTCACTTTCACGTACTACCTATTGAGGTCTCACGTATAAGTCTCGATCGGTTTAACCATTCGATTATGCTTTATTATATGTTAGAGAAGGCTTAGTAAGTATTGTTGGCGTTATTATTTACTATTAATCGATTTATTAAAATATGATTTTCCTTTATGTAGGTTTTTATATATGTATATATATATACATATAATTGGAAAGGCACAAGCCTATGGGTTTTCCGTAGATAATGGGTGTACGAAGTGAGTCTCTTTTAATTATTCAATAGGGCTGCCACGCAAAACATCTATACGGTAAGTATATTTGTTTATATATGTATATATATGAATTTTTATATTTGTAATTGAGTAATGTATTTTGAATATGAATTCACGTGTAGGTTATTGTTGAAATGTATTTCTAAGGAAATTTTACTAATAAATATATTTTATTTTTCTGTATAGCGTGTTCGTTAGGTGATGAAAATACTGAGACACCCGGTGAACAACCGAGTGAGGCTATGTTTATAGGGTGACTTATTATTCTGCATGCAGAAAGAGTTATGTATAAAAATTTTATTCTTACTGAATTTTTCCTTTTGTAGTTATTATTTAATTTAATATATTTGTTGTTAAAATTGAGTGTATTAATATTTGATTTATCATACTTATTTTACTATTTGATTTTCTTCATTACTATAGGATTATACACATCTGTAAAATGTTATACCTTTTTAATTACATTAATACATTAGTTTTGATTAACTAAAAATTTTTATAATGATAATAGATTTCGTATGGATTAATGTTTTTATGTATTTTATGTCAAGTTAATTTTTCATACGTCCAAATATTATTGGATTGTTATTTTCAGCTGCTAGGACTTGGAATTCTTGCTACTTATTTATGACGAACTGTCTTATATCGTTAGGAAGAGGATATATATATATATATATATATATATATATATATATATTTATATAGGGTTATAAAAAGTGTGTAAGTATGAATTATATTTTAAATGGGTTACTCAATAATCTTTATAGTAACTCTTCTTATACTTTTATTATAATTTTCAGATATCAAGACTCTGAGAAAAATTACTTTCTAATAGTGAATATATATATATATAGTATTTTAAGCTTTGTGCCGACAAAGTGTCGATTTTTAATAGTTTAAAACGAGCAACAAATTCTTTGAGTTACTTTTCTCTTGTACAAATGAATTTCATCGTTTGCAGATACTTATGATATGTTGGTTCTAATTAGATAATGTAATTTTTACAAAATGTTTTTACACTGTTTTGGAGCACAAAATTAATTTTATAAATTTTCTTTTATTATTGATAATTTTTTATTAATCTTTTATATTAATATTCCTTCTGTTTAGACTTGCTTTCAGGATATTTGTTGGCATTTTTGCCAACAGGTTATGTCTCGATTCATCCAAATATTAATTTAATTATATTTCTCCCAGGTTTCAAAATTTGCAATAGCCGCATCCCACTTACGGCAGTCCAGTTACATCGTCCATCGAAGTGATCCGTATAGGGCGATAAGATCAATCGTTAAAAGATTTTAGGTAAGTATTATTTTATAATTAAAAGTGTTTTTACTTAGTCTTTAAATAAATTGTTTCTAACATTATTTTATAATTTCCAGGAGAAGGGTTATGTTTTATGAGGTGCTTGATTGGTCCATAAATATTTCTGTATATTATTGTAAAGGGAATTTTATGGGATTTTACAGTGTAGTAAGTATATGTACTTATATGAACGTATTTTCCGTTACGATATTTTTGCTCTAACAATATAAATTGCTTGAATTTAAAAATAGAATTTTAAATTGTCTTCTTTTTGACTAAAGGAATTAATTATTATAGTGTTTTATATAACAGTTATGTTCACTTTTCTGTAATTAATTTAAAATGTATAATTATTTTGCATGCATGATTACTGCAGGTGTAATATAGTATATTTTCCTAGATTTTTGGTTACATATATATATATTAATAGATATTTGAAATGATAAATTTTCTGCTAACTTTCATATAATGATTTATATGAATTTTGTCGCGAACGCTTTTAACACAGTTTGCATTATTCAAAATAATTTTAATAACACGATTTCAAATCTATTTCTTTCCTGAATAAAGTTGAAATATATTAATTTTATTCGATTAACATATTTCTGTAAATCCAGCTATTCGGTTAGCACTGGTAGTTTACTAGGTTTTTAGTTATATAGGATAACTAGATAATATGAATATCGGCAAATTATATATAATATATATATAGTGATATGAATTTATAGTGAATATATGTAATATTTAAAAATTATATAAGATGATAAATTCTTGATGTTATACTACAAAGTAATATTTAAAATTTTTGTTGCGGGACGTAACAACCATTAACACGCATGGTTATTAATAAATATATATTGTAATATGTTTTACTAAGTTATTAAGTTGTAAATCGTAGGAGAATACGTTACACATATACATACGAAATTTAAAAGGCGAATTATAAGAACAATATAACCGACAATAAAACATAAATTTAACGACGTAAAAGATATGTCAAAATAAATTAAAAGGATTAAAACATAAAATTGAAATCCAACAAATGTACAATCTTATAAAATTTAGTAAAACATGGTTTAGTACGTACGAATAATCGAGCTAAATTATAAATCTTCTTATATGTGCCAAAGGCTAAGGCTAAGCCGAACGCAGTGCGTTATCGGTTGGCGCGTGCCAATAATCTTATCTTCCACTATGTCTCAACATACGCGCCCGAGTCTAGAGACAAAGAGGACTCGAGAATAATCGAATATTATAAGAAGCACTTTTTATTGCGAGCGCAATATTCATAAGATTATAAAATTGTTAAAAGAATATATATATATATATATATAATCATACGCCAAATGAGCCTGGATGTTTAATAAAAAATTAAGAAGTAATAAGGTTCAAATAAACTCTTATTTTTTTTTTTTGACATGAAAATATTAATACACACTAAATTATTATAAAATAAATTTTGACAAGACAATAAAAAACTATAACTATAAAATCTTACAACCAATATATATATATATGTATGTATCCTACATAATAAGTAGCAGAGCTACATGAATTGTTGCAAGCAAAATTATTAAATCGTCCTATAAAATAATAAGAATAAAATTATTCACCAAGAGATAAGCGATCCTCCGAGCTTCATTCAGTACAGTTGTACATGGGCTCATTTAGCGATAAGATAATAGACCCGGCACGACCGCCTGGTATTACGGCCATCCGCTACAACAGAATTAATTCGATATATCGAACCGTAATAATTAGAACACTTCTATACCACCTAATTATTATTAACAATTATTTCTTCTATGTTAAGCTACTATATATATATATATCCACACACATATATATATATATCTATATGTGTATTATAAAATGATTGTAATTATAATAGTTTATGACACCAGAATTTACTAATTATAAAAAAATTTATTATAAGCGGAATTTTAAGACAGCTTTTGAACGGAGCATGCTAGAAGAACCGTTCACATTTCTTTCGCATTTCCTAAAGGAGATCTAAGATTCTACATTAGAAAATGTATACAAATAACGAGAATTCTGGTAGCTAAAAACTATTGTAAAATTTTATAAATTAACAAACCAACGCACGGATAGCCCATTCCCTCTCCACGCAAAAGCGCAACTCCTACGTCACAACATGCGCCAAAAGGAAGGGCAGCTAGAGCAGCAAATAGCAGCCAAGCAACCTACGCTTAGAGCTCCCGTTCCCCTACCACTGACTCCTGGAACAAAGTAGGGATCAGAGGATACCTCAGGGAGCGCAACTCAGTCTTCCGTGCATTTGACCCGACGCTCTTGAGACAACATCACCTATCATCTGACCACCAGCTCTCTACAAGGAAGGAAGCATCTTAGAGCCGTTAAATATTGTACTCGAGTATACTTTAAAATAAAAGTGAATTTCAAATTCAACTTCGGTCTTCTGCCAGTTATTCTTCAACGGCTCCTGACCTCTCTTCAGGGACCTCGCCGAGGCAATCGGTCTCCGACGGAGAGCAGTCATCCTTACACATCAAGAACTTCATCATCTGGTAAGTACATCTTAAACCAATTAAAATTTTCTTTGCTTCCTAGTACTTATTAATAATTAATAACCTACACAGTCGCATGTTACTTGACTGTCATTTTCTATATTTTTAATTCTTACCTTCAACCATTCATATTCCCATATCCATACACACCATTTATTTAAATCATACTTCGAATTGGAAGTCTTTCATGGGACCTATCTCTTTGATAAGACGACTCGATTGACAGTAATTAGTAAGAACCTGCTTCAGCAGGACAAACCTAATTTAAGCACAGTGAAAAGGCAATTATCTTGAGGAACATATTCCAATGATAGAGGTTTCCTTTTGACTTGGTGCTGGTGAGGCAAATAAAAAATTAGCGGCCTCCTGTCACATCGACGTTTGATTAGGCAAAGATACAACTTAAGCCCGGTTAATTGACAATTATCCTGAAGCTGCGTCACTGATGATGGAAGTTGTCCTTTAATTTTGGAGCTGCCTGACGTAAATCACGTCAGGTTGAATCTAGCCTTGATTTCAAGATACGAGATCCATCCCAGAGATTAGTAACGATACACTGGCTGAGGCTTATATGAAGATTTTATAATATACTGAGCCAGCTGCATTGATAAACTGTCATTTCAATGACATATCCTATAATCCTCTTCTTACTTTATGTCTATACCCACAATTTGAAATATAAAGGCATGATTAACAACGAAAATTTATTAATGATTTTCAAATCACAATTTAGTATCCAGAGAGAGAAATAAAATAAACTTATTTAATTATCTACTTTCTCTTCCACTGTGCATATGCGTATGTGTGACATATTATTCACACGATACTTTCATTTTTGACAGGTAACCCCTTTTTTTTTCTTGCGACATCGTAAGTAATAATAATAATTTTCGGGAAAATTAATTGAAATATTATATCATATTCGTATCGGATTTCGAACCTTTTTCTTATTAATAGATGGTCAACACCCGACGTCCAGATTCCATAACTCGTCGCGAATTCCCTCTGCGAAACGCAGGCGTAGCTCGCCGAGAAATATATAGACAACGATTGCTCCGAGATCGTCCCTCCGTTGTACGACAATTATTTGTAGACAGGGATAATATCCCTCCTAATATTGTACACGCCGCCAACGATCGCGAAGATACCCTCTTCGATCTGTCCTTCGCCCCCTTGCCCCCTGAATTTAACCCAGAAATCAGCGACAACGACAACAGCCCAGCGATATCAGCTGGCGAGGAAGCTGAGGAGGAAGACATTACTGAAACAACCCATTCAGACAGCTCAAGCGACGCATCGACAATAATTGTCGATTTAAACAATCCTACGAACGGGATCCCGCTAGGACTGCTCCGCGCCTGGGAGCGCAACGGAGAAATCCCTGCGACAAGGGACCAACAAGTCCAGACTTCACCGCCGCCGAGCCCTCCACGAACTCCTGACTCATTCTCAGGCCCTTTTACCCCGAATTCTTCTCCGCTTGCTTTTGGAGAAGCAGGTTTTGAGCCCATAGACATCTCTCCGAGCGACGAGAGTTTTACAGACTTTGAGGTAAATCAACTCCTCGACTATTTGAGCAGCGAGGAATTCCTCGATACTATTGTAGACCTATAAAATTAATATAACATTAATATCAACGGAAAAATTATTATTATATCTGCATCTAATGTATATGGATAAGGGAATGAAATAAAAAGAAATAGAAAATTATGATACAAATCCATTTATTTATTTGTCAACCTTGATTTATCTCTAATAAGAAGCGTTAACAAGATCCTGAATCTCTCGGCGTCCCAGGGTATAGCCGGCCTAGCAGGTTGCCCTGAAAAAGAAATTGAGAGATACAACCTTGTTCGTCCATGCACGGTAAGCCCTGCAGAGTCGTTGAATAAACGCTAAAATAGGACGTAACAATATATATATTTTTTGGTGGCAGCGGTGGGATTTGCCAAAAAGGATCTAAGCTTCTGAGAGGAAATTAAGTGTTTGACGAATAAATTTTTATAAAGTACCTAAATCCATTATGCAGACTCGATCAAGCTCGACGAGCTCTGTAGCCACAGGGGCTACGAGAAAACAATATACAGCAGAAGAAACAGAAATCCTCATGCAAAAGATAAATGAAAAAGAGAGACAATTAAAGGAACAAGCTGAAGCCTTGCAAGCCAAAAACGAACACCTTACGAAAATGCAAGAAGAAATAAGTCGAAAAGAAATGGCTGGAGCTCAAGAACAGCCAGCTGTAGAGCAACTAATGGCTTCTATGCAAACAATTACCAATTATATTGAAAGGATCAATTCAAGGCTCATGAATTTAGAAACCTCGCAAAAGGAAGAAGGACATATTCCACGTGAAGAACGAATATTTTCTCAACCGACATCCCAACATTTTGACATCATGGATCAACCTTCCCCGATACGCCTTAAAGATGCTATCGACACAATACCTAAATTCGATGGCCACAAAATGTCAGTTTTCCATTTCAGTAAAATTTGTGAACGCGCTCTCGATTTAATACCTGCATATCACGAATATCATTTAGTGCAGCTTATCATTAACAAGCTGCAAGGACATGCGTATTCTGCTATAGAAGGAGTAGAATGTCACACCGTCTTTGAACTAACAAAACGGTTAAAGCTCATTTTTGGTCCAAATAAGTCAGTTGATCAATACCGAGGAGAACTAGCTAACATATATATGAAACAAAATGAGAATATTTTCGATTATATAAGCAGAGTGCAGGAAATACGTACTGCAATTATAGATGGAGAATCTGATTTGGCCGGAAATATAGGAGAACGAAGCAAAGATGCCATTGAAGCAACTACCATGAATAGTTTCATCAACGGGCTTCCACCCGACTTGCTAGTACGCGTAAAGCTTGAACATCCGAGAACCTTTGAGGAGAGCATTAGCACAGCCATACAATTATCTAAAACCATTGAAGCCGAGAACATTCGGAAGCGAACTCTCTTCCGCCCGAATTTTCAACCCCGTGCTGATCTCCCTAACCATGCCGGCAATACATCTCGCCAAAATCCTACGGGCAATAACGCTAACAACCGCTATCATCCCAATAACGGACATACAACTTCACAACCACCCTTTACTGCATCGCCAGTTAAATTAACAACTGCCGGACAGCCTCAACAAAATTATCAGACTAAAATCTGTCGCTATTGTAAAACTCCTGGACACCTCATAGAGGAATGCCGAAAGCTCGCCTACAAAAGAACCTTGGAAGCAACCCAACCCGGTACTTCGGGAAACGCGCAAGGCGTTCCGCTGAGAACCGACGTCCGCCGGAACGACCTGCAAACAGGACGTCCGACTTACCACATTCAAGAGAAAGTCAATGTGATAACACCACAAGGAACTCTCGCACAAACCTCCGAATCTGCCAAATAAATGACAAACAACAATCCACGGAATTGCCCACAGTAACGTTATTTTCTCCAGATCTAATAACAAATTGCAAATTTATGATTGATTCTGGATCTGGATTGAACCTCATTAAACAAAAATACTTAAATCCGCACGTTACTCTCGACAAATCTAATCCTCTAGCTTTACAAGGAATCGCCTCTGAAACTATTGTTACATTGGGAGCTGTTTCCATATCTATTCTCGGAAAACTGTCCGAATTTTACGTCATATCTGACTCAATAGCATTTTCACAAGATGGAATTCTAGGCAATAAGTTCCTGAGGGAACAGGCCGTCATAGTAAACTACAAGGATAATTTTATGCAGTATGAGGATACGAAAATTCCTTTTACGAATTCAAATGCCATACGTCTTAAGGAAAGGACCGTAACTCCCTGTTCTTTTTATATCTCTAATCCAGAAAGGCAAATCGGATACATACATCGCCACACGCCTGCCAAAGGCATATATTTCGGAGAGGCCATCGTTGTTAACAATAACGGAAAAGCTTATATGCCCATATTTAACACTTCCGAGGAAGAATTAATCTTTAACATTCCAACTGTCGAATTACAAGAATACGATACTTGTGAGACAAGTAATGACCCCACCGGAACCCAAGGGCTTCCCAGGGGATTAATCCGAACTTCTAACTCCAACAATCTCGCTGGACTAGACGAACCCCGAGTGGAGCTCGTCAAAGCCATAGATAATCCCATTTATTTTAACCAGGCATTACCAACACCAACAGATAGAACTGTTGATGTCATAAATCTTCTACGTCTTGTTACGTCCCGCAACAAAAATTTTAAATATTACTTTGTAGCATAACATCAAGAATTTATCATCTTATATAATTTTTAAATATTACATATATTCACTATAAATTCATATCACTATATATATATTATATATAATTTGCCGATATTCATATTATCTAGTTATCCTATATAACTAAAAACCTAGTAAACTACCAGTGCTAACCGAATAGCTGGATTTACAGAAATATGTTAATCGAATAAAATTAATATATTTCAACTTTATTCAGGAAAGAAATAGATTTGAAATCGTGTTATTAAAATTATTTTGAATAATGCAAACTGTGTTAAAAGCGTTCGCGACAAAATTCATATAAATCATTATATGAAAGTTAGCAGAAAATTTATCATTTCAAATATCTATTAATATATATATATGTAACCAAAAATCTAGGAAAATATACTATATTACACCTGCAGTAATCATGCATGCAAAATAATTATACATTTTAAATTAATTACAGAAAAGTGAACATAACTGTTATATAAAACACTATAATAATTAATTCCTTTAGTCAAAAAGAAGACAATTTAAAATTCTATTTTTAAATTCAAGCAATTTATATTGTTAGAGCAAAAATATCGTAACGGAAAATACGTTCATATAAGTACATATACTTACTACACTGTAAAATCCCATAAAATTCCCTTTACAATAATATACAGAAATATTTATGGACCAATCAAGCACCTCATAAAACATAACCCTTCTCCTGGAAATTATAAAATAATGTTAGAAACAATTTATTTAAAGACTAAGTAAAAACACTTTTAATTATAAAATAATACTTACCTAAAATCTTTTAACGATTGATCTTATCGCCCTATACGGATCACTTCGATGGACGATGTAACTGGACTGCCGTAAGTGGGATGCGGCTATTGCAAATTTTGAAACCTGGGAGAAATATAATTAAATTAATATTTGGATGAATCGAGACATAACCTGTTGGCAAAAATGCCAACAAATATCCTGAAAGCAAGTCTAAACAGAAGGAATATTAATATAAAAGATTAATAAAAAATTATCAATAATAAAAGAAAATTTATAAAATTAATTTTGTGCTCCAAAACAGTGTAAAAACATTTTGTAAAAATTACATTATCTAATTAGAACCAACATATCATAAGTATCTGCAAACGATGAAATTCATTTGTACAAGAGAAAAGTAACTCAAAGAATTTATTGCTCGTTTTAAACTATTAAAAATCGACACTTTGTCGGCACAAAGCTTAAAATACTATATATATATATATTCACTATTAGAAAGTAATTTTTCTCAGAGTCTTGATATCTGAAAATTATAATAAAAGTATAAGAAGAGTTACTATAAAGATTATTGAGTAACCCATTTAAAATATAATTCATACTTACACACTTTTTATAACCCTATATAAATATATATATATATATATATATATATATATATCCTCTTCCTAACGATATAAGACAGTTCGTCATAAATAAGTAGCAAGAATTCCAAGTCCTAGCAGCTGAAAATAACAATCCAATAATATTTGGCCGTATGAAAAATTAACTTGACATAAAATACATAAAAACATTAATCCATACAAAATCTATTATCATTATAAAAATTTTTAGTTAATCAAAACTAATGTATTAATGTAATTAAAAAGGTATAATATTTTACAGATGTGTATAATCCTATAGTGATGAAGAAAATCAAATAGTAAAATAAGTATGATAAATCAAATATTAATACACTCAATTTTAACAACAAATATATTAAATTAAATAATAACTACAAAAGGAAAAATTCAGTAAGAATAAAATTTTTATACATAACTCTTTCTGCATGCAGAATAATAAGTCACCCTATAAACATAGCCTCACTCGGTTGTCCACCGGGTGTCTCAGTATTTTCATCACCTAACGAACACGCTATACAGAAAAATAAAATATATTTATTAGTAAAATTTCCTTAGAAATACATTTCAACAATAACCTACACGTGAATTCATATTCAAAATACATTACTCAATTACAAATATAAAAATTCATATATATATATATATAAACAAATATACTTACCGTATAGATGTTTTGCGTGGCAGCCCTATTGAATAATTAAAAGAGGCTCACTTCGTACACCCATTATCTACGGAAAACCCATAGGCTTGTGCCTTTCCAATTATATGTATATATATACATATATAAAAACCTACATAAAGGAAAATCATATTTTAATAAATCGATTAATAGTAAATAATAACGCCAACAATACTTACTAAGCCTTCTCTAACATATAATAAAGCATAATCGAATGGTTAAACCGATCGAGACTTATACGTGAGACCTCAATAGGTAGTACGTGAAAGCGAGAGAGACAGCGCTATACGTAATCCCGTATGCAAGAATTAATGAGAATTAAATCGCGAAACAAGCTCAGACCAACTTATCACCCTTGTTATTAATATATATATATATAATTATTAATAAAAATAACAAGGTGAGTTGGACACACAAAATTTGTAGTCATAAAAAACATGAAATATATTCTTATATACTTTTAATTATTCATACAAGCATATGTACTCTAGCTACCTAAATACAATAATTTTCTTTCTTTATTAACGACAAATCTAAAACTATAGGTAAATGCGAATAAAATATGATTTTATATGCGTGAATTAATAAGTCGGTCAGGCGGTTGTTACGTCCCGCAACAAAATTTTTATTTTTATTTAAGCACGCAAAATTTGCCTCTATAATATTTAGACTGTAGTTCCACCTACGAATATATAAATCTTAATCCCACCGCGTAACATATTATTGTTAATATAAATTAATATTGTTAATTAAAATTCCATCACGCCATCTATTGTCACCAATATTTCTTATTATAAAATCTCACCGCGCAATGTAATATCACCAATACTTATAGTACATCAATACCATTACGCCGCGCGATCTAATATTGTCAATATCTCCGAAAATAATCTTTCTTTGTTAAGAAGCTAGCTATACATAACATAACCTCACTTAGGAATGATAGAAATAATTTTAAGTATTTGCCCACATATAGTATCATCCGCATAAAAATTACCTACTTTACCGACAATAGGCAAAATCACCCACACAAAAGTTACCGACAGTCGATAAAATAAATTCCTACTTTACCGACAGAGTAAAAGTTACCGACAGAAAAATTACCGACGGAAGGTAAAATAAATTCCTACTTTACCGACAGAGTAAAAGTTACCGACAGAAAAATTACCGACGATCGATAAGGAAGTTCTCTACCTTACCGACCGAGCAAAAGTTACCGACAGAAAAATTACCGACCCATGATAACACAGTTACCGACGTTACCGACTGAGGATAAAGTCATTTCCTACCTTACCGACAGTGAATACTGTCCGTACCCACATTACCGACAGAGGGCAGCGCCATCTCTGGTGTAGCGATGATACTAACTTTACCGACATATAAGAGAATACCTCTTTCATTAATATGTAATCCTGATACACAAGAAATTTTACAAATCAAAAACCAAAAGACTTTATATACATATATATATATTTTTGAACATGTCTCGGCACCGACTACATGTATATCTAATTATTTCGGGGCCTAAATTATATCAAAAATCATTGATTCCAGATTAACTCGAAAAATACTATAAATAAAAATCTTATGACAATTTTCCCTTAAGGAGCATAAAAAGTCAGACAGACACATGTATACATAATTATGAAAACTCCAATACTACTAATTTTATAAACGAAGTTTTAAAATATAATTTTCCGTATGCGATATTATGAGTCATCATCACATTCCAAACTAAGACTATGGAATATTCCGCTCGAATATTATTGCACAACATTACGCAACATGATGAATTAATTATCATTAAGTAACAAATGAATTTATTGTTATTAAGCGTATGCAATAACCTCCATTTATATATTAATCCACAAAAAATCCGTTCAAGAGAACATTGCGCAACATAACGAAATAATTAACTTATTGTTAAACATTAATATTAAGTACATGCAATAATTTTTATTCAAGAACATAATAGATATAAATATTAAAAATAAAAGCAAAGAATAAAAATTGTTGCACCATTTATTGAAATAATTTATAGTCTTTATATACTTATATCCCACCGCATAAATACTTATATGTTAAAATAATTGTAATTATAATAATTATGATGTCAGAATTTATTAACAATATTTCAAAGCATTTTTCCATAATAATACATAGAGACAAAAATGAACTTTCGAACGGAGCATGCTAGAAACTCCGTTGACATTTCTACAGCTAGAGCTTAAAAAACTACATTAGAAAATATATGCATATAAACTGCAAAGAAATTCTGATGGTCTAATAATTATTATAAAACTTATGTGTCAAAATACAATGCAACCAGTATAGCCGATTCTATACTGACCGCTCCGTCACCCCCACTCCAATTCTGAAGAGTCCCACCATCTACAAATTAAACTACGCCCAAACTACGCCCAATTCCTGCGGCAACGCCCAGCAGCGCGCGCATCTTCCCCACGCTCGTGCCAGCGGCGCGCGCAACCAGCCCGGAGAAGGGAACCAATGAGCGACCGCGCCGCCCACGCCGAGGCGCGCGCATCTTCCGAGGCGCGCGCATCCGTCACGTCAGCGGGAGCCAATCCCAAATCATTGCGCAACAATCACGTCAGAGAAAACCAATCACCC
The DNA here is from genome assembly GCF_025532165.1 of Camponotus vicinus. Classification (NCBI taxonomy): domain Eukaryota; kingdom Metazoa; phylum Arthropoda; class Insecta; order Hymenoptera; family Formicidae; genus Camponotus; species Camponotus vicinus. The sequence continues at coordinate 11,562,099 of NW_028141979.1, forward strand.
GTTGACAACGCGGCACATCCCTCGAGGCGGACGCATCTTTCGAGGCGCGCGCAGCCAGAAGCAGAGGAGGGAACCAATCACTGCTCGACTCCCTCCACGGAGAAGCGCATCTCCTACTATTGGGACCGTGTGCAAAACTGGGACTGACGACTATATAAACCCGTGCAGAGCGGTCCTCCTCGCATTTTGCCCAACGTTTTCAACAGATAATAACTGGCATTTTGCCCAACGATCTTCGACATTCAACTACCTCCGGCATTTGGCCCAACGTTTTCAACAGTTAATAACTGGCATTCTGCCCACCGATCTTCAAGTTAATACTTATATCTCCGAGATTTTGTACGTGTATTCAGTTAATAAATTCAGTGACTATTGAACATTGAGTTTCTCAATCGAACTCCTGGACTGCAACCTCCATCCCGAACTGTCACCGAGGTAGACGGTATCCAGCGGAAGGAAGCAGCATCCACTCATCAGCCTAGTGAAGGGAAGCAGCCTTCACACACTAGGACATTTCAGACACTGGTAAATATCCGGCCACTTGCCATTAATCTAACCTTTAATTTCTACTAACAACTAAACTCAGTGAATCAGTGCGCGACAATACGGGAACCTTACCTTTGATTACCCGTATTCCTTAATCCAGTTATTCAACTTAGTAAATATTTCCAATTGGAAAATTTAACTGGGACTTATCTCTTTGATAAGACGACGCGATAGACAGTGAGCGAGTGCGAAACTGCAGCGGCAGGTCGAACCCAAGTCTGGCTCGGTGGAAAAATAATTATCTTGAGGAATTTATTCCCATGATAGAGGTTGTTTCTCAACCTAGAGCTGGTGAGGCAATAGAAAAAATAAGCGGCCTCCTGTCAATCGACGTTTGAGTAGGCGAAAATACAGTTTTCGATTAATAGGCAATTATCTTGAGGGATTTATCCCAATGATAGAAGTTGACCTTTTGATCTTGGATTGAATTTAGCCTTAACTTCAAAATACGAGATACATCCCAGGATTTAGAGACAATACACTGGCTTAGTTTTGAATCATTATCACTACTTGCAATTATAACCTAACCTTACGAGGTTAATACTAAGCCAGCCGTATGATAGGTGGATACCTTGTCAGCGTATCCAAACTCCTGATTTTTCCTCGAATCCTCTTTCGATTTTCAGAGAATCAAAATAAAATAAGAATCTTTTTGAAACCAAGATAACACATTAACATTTCAAACAAATAAATTCTCGATAATCCTAATTTACCATCAGTTGGTAATTTTTCCAATAGTCGTCAATCAAAACTTACCATCGGTCGATAACTTACCATCAGTCGATAACTTACCATCGGTCGATAACTTACCATCAGTCGATAACTTACCATCGGTCGGTAAAACAGAAAGTGACGCTAACCATCGGTCGGTAAAACAGAAATCTAACTTACCATCGGTCGGTAAAACAGAAAGTGCCGCTAACCATTGGTCGGTAAAACAGAAACCTAACTTACCATCGGTCGGTAAAACAGAAATCTACATTACCGACGGTCGGTAATTTTCGGGAGTCAACGTTACCAACAATAAAATTTTTTATACTAATCTTTCTATTTCTGCCGGTCTATACTTCTATCAACTTTGGGGACATCTATCTGACTATACTCGGGATAACAATTATAAATTGAACATTCATATGGAATTCCCTTTTTCTTTTTTTTTATTAACAGGTATCGGGTATTCTTAAATTCAACTTTACGCAAAAGTAAGTGGCTTCAAAATCACCAAAGTCTTAAATATTAAATAGACAGGTTTATAATTGGTTAATTAAACGACAGATGGTCCGAGTGAGACAAGGTAACTTCAATACCCGTCAAAATATTCTACGCCGTGTGTGACGAAATAGGCAAACGCGACGTACCTTCTTCCCTATCATCACTCTTGAGAATGAAATCATTGCACCAGTTCCCGAGATCATCGACTTAGAACCTCAGTCACCTATCCCCATAATCACTATTGAGGAAGAAAGCCACGAAATTATCCCAGTCCCACATAATCAATATTCTCCCTCCAATCTAGTAGAAAGAATTACCGAAGATAGAAGCAACTGTTCAACCATCTCGTTAAACTCCGACCAGGCATCCATCCCTGGACCTTCAGTGGATTGGAGTCAGAGTCCAGAGACTGCTTCCATCTCGGGGACATTCCAACATCTTGACACCGTACCCCTATACAACTACTATCCCGAGGAAAACAGCCTATATAGTCCTCCTAGCTATTCCCCCGTGGCATATGAAGACCCAGACCCCTTTGAGCCCTTAGAGATTTCCTTAGCTTCCCCAGAAAGACCCATCTCAACCATAAACATCGAATATTCTTACTTTCTACCAGAATTGTACGGTTACCCGAGGGAGGAATAAAAGGATATTCAAATTTGTAAAATAAAAATATATATATATACTTTGAACAAAACAAAATAAACTTATAAAATTTAGTGTGAATGTTTATTCTCACTCCCTCCTGAATCCTCTCTACAAGCACAATAGACCTTCAATCTCTCGGCGTCCCAGGGTATAGCCGGCCTAGCAGGTTGCCCTAAAACAAATTGAGAGATTAATTGCGTCCAACTGGGAAAGTAAGACTTCCAGACCAGTCCTGAGGAACTGGGGACGTAACAGAAAACATTAATTTTTGGTGGCAGCGGTGGGATCTGCCGAAGGATCTGTGCTTTTGAGAGATTCAGTGGATAAGAATAAACAATTTTCAACGTAATCATGCAAACTCGCTCAAGCTCTGCAAGTTCCGTAACCACAGGAGCTACGAAAAAACAATATAGCCCAGAAGAAATTGAAATCATAATGAAGAAGATGCACGAGAAGGAACAATTATTAAAAGAACAGTCAGAGGATCTACAAGTTAAACAAGAGCGTCTTAGAAGAGCTCAAGAAGAATTAGAACAAAGAGAATTTACCGAAGACTCCACAGGCATGGAACAATTAATATCATCGATGCATAAGATAGCTGATCAAATTGAAAGAATTAATTCAAGGATTACGAACTTGGAAAATTCCACTCAAGACACAAGGCATGATAGGCCTGAAACACAAACGACTCCGCAACTCTCTCCACATAAATTTGATATGATGGATCAACCATCCCCCATACGACTTAAAGATGCTATCGACACGATTCCTAAATTCGATGGACATAAAATGTCCGTTTTCCATTTTAGTAAAATCTGCGAACGCGCTCTTGAATTAATACCGCAGTATCATGAATATTTCTTAGTCCAACTAATAATGAATAAATTACAAGGACACGCTTACTCTGCAGTAGAAGGATCTGAATATCATACTGTTTTTGAATTAACACAAAGATTGAAGCTTATATTTGGACCGAATAAATCGGTAGACCAATATAGAGGAGAATTGGCAAATGTATACATGAAGCACAACGAAGATATTTTCGATTATATTGGAAGAGTACAAGAATTACGTGCTGCAATCGTCGATGGAGAAACAGACTATACAGGACATATAGATGAAAGATTAAAAGATGCAATCGAGATGACTACATTACACAGTTTCATTAACGGACTTCCATCTGATCTGCTAGTAAGAGTCAAGTTAGAACATCCGCATACTCTCAAAGATGGAATAAGCACTGCCATCCAATTATCAAAAACCATAGAAGCAGAGAACATACGGAAACGAACCGTGTTCCGTCCGAATTTCCAACCACGTGCAGATCGACCTAATAATTATAACAGCACTTCTCGCCAATTTCCTGTAGCTAACAACACTAATAATCAATCTAAACCGGGTAATGGGAATACAACTACATTATCACCAGCTCTTCCGACATTCTCAAGACCAGCAATGCCCACTGGACAATCTCCGCAGAATTATCAAACAAAGATTTGCCGCTATTGTAAAACTCCAGGCCACCTGATACAAGAATGCCGAAAACTAGCCTGGAGACGAGCTCAAGAAAGAATACAGCAACCAGTAAATTCGGGAAACGCTCAAGGCGTTCCGATAAATCCCGGCGTCCGTCGGAACGATCAGCAACAAGGGCGCCCGACTTATATCGTACAAGGAAAACCAAGCGCCACAGTCCCTCCGGAAGCAACAGTGCAAGCCTCCGGATCTGCCAATTGAACAGCAATCAGCATCCTACGGATTTACCTACGATTACATTAGCCTCTCCAGATTTGGCAAAAGAATGCAGATTTATGATTGATTCAGGATCCGGTTTAAACCTTATTAAGGAAGGATGCCTGAAACCATACGTTAATCTTGATACAACCAATCCCCTCTGCTTGCAAGGGATTGCCTCTGAAACCGTCGTTACTTTAGGCGTCATTTTTATGACAATACTCGGCAGAACGTCCGAATTCTACGTAATCTCTGACTCAATCGCATTCCCACAGGATGGGATCTTAGGCAACAAGTTCCTGAGGGAACGAGCCGTTACTATAGATTACAAAAATAATTTTATTCAACACGAGGATGAAAGAATTCCTTTTCTAAACTCAAATTCTATACTTCTTAAAGGAAGGAGCGTTACCCCTTGCTCTTTTCCAATCTCAAGTCACCAACAAGTCGGTTATGTGCCACGTCATACTCTAGCCGAAGGCATCTATTATGGGCAAGCAATCGTTACTAATAATAACGGGAAGGCATACATGCCTATCTTTAACACTTCCGAGGAAGAATTCATTTTCAATATCCCCGTTATTCAACTACAAGATTTTGACGTCTGTGAGCCAGACGTATCAGCTACTAACTCCGTTGGATTAGAAGAAACCCGAGGGAAATTCTCTAATGCCATCGACAATCCGATTTATTTTAATCAAGCATTGCCCCAATCTACTGAAAGAGCTACTGACGTTATAAACCTTCTTCGACTAGAACATCTGAACTCCGAGGAGTCAGCAAATATACAGTCTCTAGTATACAAGCACGCCGATAGATTTCATATTACTGGTGAACATCTTCAAGCTACTAATGCCGCGCAACACTATGTCCCTACTATTAATGAAGTACCAGTCCACACAAAACAATACAGGTTTCCCCCTGTACATAAAGAAGAGATCGATAAACAAGTAACCGAATTATTATCCTCAGACATAATCGAAGCATCAACCTCACCTTATAACTCTCCACTCTGGATTGTTCCTAAAAAACCAGACTCCCTAGGAAACAAACGATGGCGAATGGTCATCGACTACCGTAATCTTAATGAAAAAACCATAGGAGACGCTTATCCTTTGCCGAACATAACAGATATACTCGATCAACTCGGGTCCGCTAAATATTTCTCTGTACTAGACTTAGCATCAGGATTTCATCAGATTCCTATGTCATCAAAAGATGCTCATAAGACTGCTTTTTCCACACCTTATGGACACTACCAGTTTAAAAGAATGCCGTTTGGATTAAAAAACGCACCCGCAACATTTCAAAGACTGATGGATAACGTGCTCTCTGGCTTACAAGGAAACGAATTATTCGTTTACATGGACGACATCGTTATATATGCAAGATCTCTAAAGGAACACGAAGTCAAATTCGAAAGATTGATGGAAAGATTGAGAACAGCAAACTTAAAGCTGCAACCTGATAAATGCGAATTCCTACGACAAGAAGTCATGTATTTAGGACATATAATCGGAGCTGACGGAGTCAGACCCGATCCTGCAAAAGTAAACGCCATTATGAAATTTCCTACGCCAAGAAATCCCAAACACATTAAACAGTTCTTAGGATTAGCTGGATATTATCGAAGATTCATACCGAATTTCTCCAAAACCGCCAAGCCATTAACAGATCTTTTGAAAAAGAATAAAAAATTTGAATGGAAAGAAAATCAAGCAGAAGCATTTAATAAATTACAGCATTCATTATGTTCCAAACCTATATTGCAATATCCGGATTTTAATCAACCTTTTATATTAACCACCGACGCTTCTGGATATGCCGTCGGAGGCGTACTTAGTCAAGGAGAAATTGGAAAAGATTTACCCATAGCTTATACTTCACGCGTTTTGAATACAGCAGAACAAAATTATTCTACGATTGAAAAAGAATGCCTTGCAATTATTTACTGTGTAAACCACTTTCGACCATATTTATATGGCAGAACTTTTACAATTATCACGGATCACAAGCCTTTAGTGTGGCTACATTCCATTAAGGACCCTTCTTCGCGATTATGGAAATGGCGGATGAAATTATCCGAATACCAATACGAAATAAAATATAAAAAAGGAACTTTAAATAATAACGCCGACGCTTTATCTAGAAATCCTGCTGTCAACATAGCCGTACCTTTATTCATTGTTGACGAATATTCTTCCGATGAATCTATTTTCTCGCCTCAACCTCCAGACATCTCTAGAAAACAGAAATTAAATCAAACGAATAAAAAAATCGTTCAAGCTACAAGAACCTCTACCCCCATACAGCAGCAAGAATTGGAAAACTCCGACATCAACTCTGAAGATCACGACGACAGTCAAGTTATCATCGAAGAAGTAACAGACTCCGACGAAAGTACTGAGTCCGATTATACTGAAATAATAGATTCGAATATTATACCTCATCAACCGAAACCTCCAGAGCCACCGCCATGGAGCCGAGCTCAAATACGAGAAGTACGAGAAAGCCTGTTAAAACAAAAGGATAACCATGTAATATTTCTTTACCAAGATGGTACTCCTTACGATAATGGAGCTAAACTATATCAAGAAGCTAACTTGCTTCCTAATTACGAAGAATTAACATTCGAAAGAGCCAGAATTCGTACAGTAGAATCCAACACGCTTATCGCTCTCCCTATAAAATTAAACAATCATATTTTAATAGAAGCTCAAAATCTTAAAAACTGTTTGAAATCTTTAGTAGACGTCATTACCGAACTCGATCTATCATCTTTCAGTCTTAGCAAAACTGAACGTTTCGACGATTTGCCATGGTCCTATATAATTAACCAGTTTAAAAAACATCTCCAAGAATTACCTGTCAAAATTACCATATGCCTAAATCTTATACAGACTCCTGAAATAGAGAAACGACTCTCCCTAATTTTAGAAAACCATGCCTCTGCGCATGGCGGACATAAAGGAGTGACAAAAACATATAACCGCCTCCGTTCTCGATATTGTTGGAAGACAATGAAGAAAGATATTCAAGATTTTATAAGGACTTGCCGTGAATGTCAACTAAAGAAACTAACTAGAGTTAAAACAAAGCAACCAATGGTTATTACTGATACGCCTGGAATGGCTTTCGACAAGGTTTCATTAGATATTATGGGACCTCTGCCCATCACGGATAACAATCATCAATACATATTAACTATGCAAGATTTACTAACGAAATATTCCGTGGCATCACCTTTACAAGAAGCCACATCTTTAACAATAGCTGACGCTTTTACCAAGGATTTTATTTGCATATACGGAGCCCCTCGTGCCATATTAACGGACCAGGGAACTAACTTTTTATCAGCTCTAATGAGACAATTAACGAAGAAGTTTGGCATACAACATTTTAAGACCACAGCTTATCACCCTCAGTCAAATGGATCACTAGAACGCTCACATCATGTACTAACGGAGTATCTAAAGACACAAATAAATAGAGAAGCTAATTGGGACGAATATATTAAACTCGCAATGTTTTCATACAACACTAGCGTACACGAAGGAACTAAATATTCACCTTATGAATTGGTTTTCGGGCGAATAGCTCGACTACCCTCTGCACATCCTATCATCGAAGAAAATACTGAACCTACTTACCATGAATATATCACGAACCTCTTTAATAAAATAAGAGATCTGCAAGCTCAAGCTCATTTAAATCTAGTACAAGCTAAAGAGAGAAGCAAGAGATATTATGATCGAAATATAAACCCTCGAGCTCTTGAACAAGGAACGTTAGTTTATTTATTAAAAGAACCGCGTAAAGGAAAATTCGCCGACCAGTATACGGGTCCCCATGAGGTACTTGAATTATTACCTCCCAGCAACGTCAAACTCAAAATCGGAAATCAAACTCGAATTGTCCACGTCGACAAAGTGAAGCTCGCACACTCTCAACCCGGATGAAACATTAATGTTAATTTCTCTTTTTATTTCAGATGCTTTGGCACCGACAGCCGATTCGGCCGCAGCCAAATATCCAGCAGGTACATCGAATCAGGGATTCATTCCTATTCGCTCACTGCACTCATGTCCACGGGGCAATCTGCCTCGAGGATGACACTAATTTTTGTGACCGGTGTTACGATCAAACTCACACCGCAATAATCCGGGAAAATTACCAGAAAATTCATAGACATTTTTTCGTAAATAGTCATCTAGTTAAAGAAGAATACTGCATAACTTGCGGTATAGTGGTAATAGAAACTCAAGATATAATTAATTGCATTCCCTGTGTCGCAACAGCTACTAAATTACTACAAACACTAGAAGAGACTTCAACCCATATCGATTATACATACCCCATAGTCGTAAATGTCTACGACAGAACCCCTGCGCTATAGGACATATCGAAAGAATGTCCGGTGTTTTTTGTTGCGCGATAACTCAAGGATACCGAGATCCATACTTCAATACATACTTCTGTGAGCCCTGCTATATCGAGATACAATTATCTCTACTAATTACTCAGCTTCCTCAATTCTTTGTTCACTATTTCTTCATTGGACCATTCCACGTGGAATACCGTTGCGCCAACTGCTTACGAAACCTAACCACTCTGAGCCCCATACATCAATGTTCTATTTGCATCAGAGATCTTACTGAAATACTATCTATATACTTCCTTTCCACTATTTGTGATGTCTCGACAAATACCTAATGCCGCGTGTATAAAATTACACGGGTATCTCCACATCCATAACCATAACCATTATTGTTGTCCTTGCTACTGTTTACTCTATACTCCTATTACCCAACGATTCTACCTACCCATAAATTCCCACGTAATATCCATTGCACCCCATGCAATACAGACACTCTGTGCTCATTGCTGCAGGCCTATATCTATCATAAGGCCTTTAGCCACTTGCCCCACGTGCATAAGAAATATAGCCAGAATATTTCGGGATACACAACCTCCAACCGTTTCCATAAGTGAAGAAAGAACCCCCGAATCGTAAGAACATGCAATCCGAAATTAACACAGATACGTTGGCTCATGTAGTACATGAGGAATGGAACGGATATCTTTGCCAGAAAGAAAATTTATATTTTTGCCGTACGTGCAAAGATCGCGACATCTGTACCCATCGTCTTGTTCAAATCAAATACCACAGTATATCTCAATTCTGCCCTTTGAACGATTTTCTCGAATTCGAATGTTGCATATGCACGACGAAAGTATGCCGTATAACTCCTATTACCACCTGCACTGAGCAGTGTTTTCTAAATTATATACAGGAGGAACGCGAACGCGAAAACAGTGACAAAGAAAATAGAGAACAAAATTAAATCCAAGAATCAAAATCCCATCACCACGATGGAAACTCCAAGCAGCACCACTTGTAATCATTTGATTCATGGCCTCCTAGTTCATTTTCCAAAAATCCATGAGGCAAAATGTAAAAAGATCATATTTTATAAAAGACTTGTAGAATCTCGTGTAATACGCATGTGCTGTTCTTGTCATAGGCTCAGCCGACTCAGAGGCCAAGCCTCCTTAACAGTCTGCCATTGGATTACCTCTGGCAATCTTAACTTCGCTGCATGCGAATTCTGCAATACTACTCTCGAAACTACTCGCTCTATCTTTAACTGTTCTGAATGCGTCTATACTTATTTCGAAAGAGCTATAATTGAAAGAAAACGTGGGAGGAACATAAATGACATAAATGCCTTCGCCTATTGCAGAACACATAATCAGGGTCAAATTTCCTGAATTCAAAGATGTGTCTACCAATTAAGGCCAAGACACCAGTCCACCCACTGCTCGACAATACTTTGTTCAATAGTTTAAACATAAGATGTACCATAACTTTAACACACGATGTCATGGGTTCCGAAGACCCTTACATAATCTGCGCTCAATGTTATAAGCCACGAATTTATAATAAGGTCTTAACGCAATATCTACATGCATTCCATTTTGGAAATGTGCCAAAAATCGCCTGTCGGATATGCGGAGGGAAATGCTATCAGAATAAACCACTTATAGAATGCTCAACTTGTACACGCGCATATTACCAATTCCTCCAACACGTATCTGGAGAGGAAGAAAATTGTAAACGATTAGTAGCTCTAATCGTAAATTCACAAACTCTGAGAATAGAATATAGCGTTCCTGAAGCAAATCTTGATTTAGAAACTAGAGACGATCTAGTAAATCGCATAGAATCACTATAAGAGTCTTAACATTAATATTAACGCATGCATAACGCTTACCTCCATTTGAATAAGCCTTTATTATATACACTCATATATACCATATTTAGAGAAAAAAACGCATCAGTCGTATATAATTGTTTAACAAATACATATTAATTACTTTGGTGGCAGCGTACATATTTAAAATAATATAATTAACCATTTAGAGTATATACGTGTATGACTCGGGAAAAATAATAGAAATAAAAAATTAATATATATATATATATATATATATATATATATTAATACAAATAAAATATTTTGGTGGCAGCTAATTTAAAGAAATAATCCCACCACGATAAAAAAAAATAATAATATATATATATATCCCACCGCAAATACATATATACATATAAAACTAAATAACTTTAGTGGGAAATCTAACGCTTAAGGAAAAATAATAAAATTTTAGTGGCAGCGGTGTATTATGTTAAAACAATAATCTCACCGCAAATGAATACACATATATATTCCATATACTCTAGCAGTAATCATAAGTACTAGTTATTACTCATGTAATCATATAATACAAAAATACATATGTATATATATATCTTACGTTAGGGATCATTATTTCAGACATAATGACGTCCCTTATCCTAATAATCTTACTAAGTGAAGCATCCGCTTTAATTGGATTCGATTGCGGAGGACAAAACCTCAACGTCACTACTGTCTCTCTTCTTGACGTTGGCGAATGTGACTTAAAAATTCGAAAGCCAAATACATCTAGCGTCCATATCCAATTGTTACAACTATCTGACTACAGTCATACTGAAGTTATTCAGTGCAAGATCGAAATTTCAAGAACTATTTTCCATTGCGGAATGCACTCACATATCTCAGCCGTTCACAACGGAAAAGCCGACTATGTCCATGAAACCGGACATTCCCAGTGCTTGCGTATGTTTCAAGACGGAAGTATAACACTCGCCGAATACGTTTTAATCCTTGGAATCAAGGTTAATCAAACGACGTACCGAAGTGTCACCCTTAGGGGACGATTGCAAGTCGACGGATATTGTAAAGGAGCACAATATTCCGATCCATATGGAACTTGGGACAATGTAGTTGTCCAAGCCGCTGTAAAAATTACTTTGAAATCAGCCTACGTACCAGTGCAAATAAATACTGGAAAAATTAAATTAAGATCAGGAACGGTATGCAATCTTGCTGCCGGCTCTTGTCTAGACGCCGACGATGGATATACTTACTGGAAACCCGTACCTACGGATACATGTAATTTTCAACGATACGATGTCCTTTATGAAGGACCAGCAAACAAGATCTTCGAAGACAGCTCTCACTCCGATTCTCCAGTAATATACAGCCTAGTAACTCAAGAAATTACCTTTGCTCTTATGAAGACTAAGGAACTTCCCCTGTGTGGATACACACTGCTATGCACGGAACATCCGAAATTATTCATCCTAGAAGTAAAGCCAGGAAATACGTTCGCGAAACAAGGAACCATCGCCGTTAATAATTTAGACATCTTTACATATATGAATTCCAAATTCGTATACATCGAAAAACACGTCAAACAGCAAATGACATCCCTATATAATAACGTCATTTCTCAAAAATGCGAACTAGAAAGACAAGTAATAACAAATGCTTTATCTTTCGCCGCTCTCCAACCAGATGAATTCGCCTACCGGCTGATGAAAGGCCCTGGATACATGGCCGTCACTGCAGGAGAAGCCGTCCACATAGTTAAATGTATTCCTGTGGAAGCAATGGCAAGAAGAACTGAAAAATGCTATACCGAACTCCCTGTTACTATAAGAAATAATACTTTCTTCTTAACACCTAAATCTAGAATTATCACGGAGCTCGGAAATGAACGAGAGTGCAGCATGGAACTACCCACCTTATACCGCATAGAGGATACCTGGATACAGCTTACACCTACGATTCAAGTCCGACAAGTATCGCCTGAACAATTTAAGCCTATGGCCTCTTTAACATGGAAGTATCTCACTCCCGGACCACTAGCCGTGAGTGGAATCTACTCCGAAGTCGATCTAAAAAAGTTAAGAGACCACATTATGTTTCCTGCCGAGAAACCAGCATTATTGAACACTGTAGCTCGAGGATTAACGGGCCACAGCGTCAATACTGACGGAATATCAGTGTATAATTTACTTAATGAAGATTCTTTAAACAAAATAGTCGAGAGCACCGCCTCTCGAATCTGGAGAGGATTCGTTAACTTCGGATCTGCGACCGCTGGACTCGTTGGAATATTCATGATCATTCGTATAATCAAATTATTAATCGATACTATAATCCATGGTTACGCCTTGCATACAGTGTATGGTTGCAGCCTACATCTATTAGGAGCCGTATGGAGCTCCCTCGCAAATCTGCTGCTCCATCTGGCGAAGGAACCCCCTTCCCGGAGATCAAAGGAAACTAACGGACACCAATCGGACAACGACGGAACTAATGTCACAATCAATCCAACCGCGGAAGCAAACGCACCTCCAGAAATAATCACACAGCAACCTCGACCAGTTAAACCGCCGAGGACATCAAAAGCTAGCAACGCAGAAAACGCCGAAGAGGTGAATATTCAAAATCCTTACACTAACCTAAAGAATCGCTTGAACACAATAGATGAGAATATCTAACTCCCTCAAACAAAATCCTCTGAAAACTATCGGATTTTGTCTTCATTAGGGGGGAGGTGTTACGTCCCGCAACAAAATTTTTATTTTTATTTAAGCACGCAAAATTTGCCTCTATAATATTTAGACTGTAGTTCCACCTACGAATATATAAATCTTAATCCCACCGCGTAACATATTATTGTTAATATAAATTAATATTGTTAATTAAAATTCCATCACGCCATCTATTGTCACCAATATTTCTTATTATAAAATCTCACCGCGCAATGTAATATCACCAATACTTATAGTACATCAATACCATTACGCCGCGCGATCTAATATTGTCAATATCTCCGAAAATAATCTTTCTTTGTTAAGAAGCTAGCTATACATAACATAACCTCACTTAGGAATGATAGAAATAATTTTAAGTATTTGCCCACATATAGTATCATCCGCATAAAAATTACCTACTTTACCGACAATAGGCAAAATCACCCACACAAAAGTTACCGACAGTCGATAAAATAAATTCCTACTTTACCGACAGAGTAAAAGTTACCGACAGAAAAATTACCGACGGAAGGTAAAATAAATTCCTACTTTACCGACAGAGTAAAAGTTACCGACAGAAAAATTACCGACGATCGATAAGGAAGTTCTCTACCTTACCGACCGAGCAAAAGTTACCGACAGAAAAATTACCGACCCATGATAACACAGTTACCGACGTTACCGACTGAGGATAAAGTCATTTCCTACCTTACCGACAGTGAATACTGTCCGTACCCACATTACCGACAGAGGGCAGCGCCATCTCTGGTGTAGCGATGATACTAACTTTACCGACATATAAGAGAATACCTCTTTCATTAATATGTAATCCTGATACACAAGAAATTTTACAAATCAAAAACCAAAAGACTTTATATACATATATATATATTTTTGAACATGTCTCGGCACCGACTACATGTATATCTAATTATTTCGGGGCCTAAATTATATCAAAAATCATTGATTCCAGATTAACTCGAAAAATACTATAAATAAAAATCTTATGACAATTTTCCCTTAAGGAGCATAAAAAGTCAGACAGACACATGTATACATAATTATGAAAACTCCAATACTACTAATTTTATAAACGAAGTTTTAAAATATAATTTTCCGTATGCGATATTATGAGTCATCATCACATTCCAAACTAAGATTATGGAATATTCCGCTCGAATATTATTGCACAACATTACGCAACATGATGAATTAATTATCATTAAGTAACAAATGAATTTATTGTTATTAAGCGTATGCAATAACCTCCATTTATATAGTAATCCACAAAAAATCCGTTCAAGAGAACATTGCGCAACATAACGAAATAATTAACTTATTGTTAAACATTAATATTAAGTACATGCAATAATTTTTATTCAAGAACATAATAGATATAAATATTAAAAATAAAAGCAAAGAATAAAAATTGTTGCACCATTTATTGAAATAATTTATAGTCTTTATATACTTATATCCCACCGCATAAATACTTATATGTTAAAATAATTGTAATTATAATAATTATGATGTCAGAATTTATTAACAATATTTCAAAGCATTTTTCCATAATAATACATAGAGACAAAAATGAACTTTCGAACGGAGCATGCTAGAAACTCCGTTGACATTTCTACAGCTAGAGCTTAAAAAACTACATTAGAAAATATATGCATATAAACTGCAAAGAAATTCTGATGGTCTAATAATTATTATAAAACTTATGTGTCAAAATACAATGCAACCAGTATAGCCGATTCTATACTGACCGCTCCGTCACCCCCACTCCAATTCTGAAGAGTCCCACCATCTACAAATTAAACTACGCCCAAACTACGCCCAATTCCTGCGGCAACGCCCAGCAGCGCGCGCATCTTCCCCACGCTCGTGCCAGCGGCGCGCGCAACCAGCCCGGAGAAGGGAACCAATGAGCGACCGCGCCGCCCACGCCGAGGCGCGCGCATCTTCCGAGGCGCGCGCATCCGTCACGTCAGCGGGAGCCAATCCCAAATCATTGCGCAACAATCACGTCAGAGAAAACCAATCACCCGTTGACAACGCGGCACATCCCTCGAGGCGGACGCATCTTTCGAGGCGCGCGCAGCCAGAAGCAGAGGAGGGAACCAATCACTGCTCGACTCCCTCCACGGAGAAGCGCATCTCCTACTATTGGGACCGTGTGCAAAACTGGGACTGACGACTATATAAACCCGTGCAGAGCGGTCCTCCTCGCATTTTGCCCAACGTTTTCAACAGATAATAACTGGCATTTTGCCCAACGATCTTCGACATTCAACTACCTCCGGCATTTGGCCCAACGTTTTCAACAGTTAATAACTGGCATTCTGCCCACCGATCTTCAAGTTAATACTTATATCTCCGAGATTTTGTACGTGTATTCAGTTAATAAATTCAGTGACTATTGAACATTGAGTTTCTCAATCGAACTCCTGGACTGCAACCTCCATCCCGAACTGTCACCGAGGTAGACGGTATCCAGCGGAAGGAAGCAGCATCCACTCATCAGCCTAGTGAAGGGAAGCAGCCTTCACACACTAGGACATTTCAGACACTGGTAAATATCCGGCCACTTGCCATTAATCTAACCTTTAATTTCTACTAACAACTAAACTCAGTGAATCAGTGCGCGACAATACGGGAACCTTACCTTTGATTACCCGTATTCCTTAATCCAGTTATTCAACTTAGTAAATATTTCCAATTGGAAAATTTAACTGGGACTTATCTCTTTGATAAGACGACGCGATAGACAGTGAGCGAGTGCGAAACTGCAGCGGCAGGTCGAACCCAAGTCTGGCTCGGTGGAAAAATAATTATCTTGAGGAATTTATTCCCATGATAGAGGTTGTTTCTCAACCTAGAGCTGGTGAGGCAATAGAAAAAATAAGCGGCCTCCTGTCAATCGACGTTTGAGTAGGCGAAAATACAGTTTTCGATTAATAGGCAATTATCTTGAGGGATTTATCCCAATGATAGAAGTTGACCTTTTGATCTTGGATTGAATTTAGCCTTAACTTCAAAATACGAGATACATCCCAGGATTTAGAGACAATACACTGGCTTAGTTTTGAATCATTATCACTACTTGCAATTATAACCTAACCTTACGAGGTTAATACTAAGCCAGCCGTATGATAGGTGGATACCTTGTCAGCGTATCCAAACTCCTGATTTTTCCTCGAATCCTCTTTCGATTTTCAGAGAATCAAAATAAAATAAGAATCTTTTTGAAACCAAGATAACACATTAACATTTCAAACAAATAAATTCTCGATAATCCTAATTTACCATCAGTTGGTAATTTTTCCAATAGTCGTCAATCAAAACTTACCATCGGTCGATAACTTACCATCAGTCGATAACTTACCATCGGTCGATAACTTACCATCAGTCGATAACTTACCATCGGTCGGTAAAACAGAAAGTGACGCTAACCATCGGTCGGTAAAACAGAAATCTAACTTACCATCGGTCGGTAAAACAGAAAGTGCCGCTAACCATTGGTCGGTAAAACAGAAACCTAACTTACCATCGGTCGGTAAAACAGAAATCTACATTACCGACGGTCGGTAATTTTCGGGAGTCAACGTTACCAACAATAAAATTTTTTATACTAATCTTTCTATTTCTGCCGGTCTATACTTCTATCAACTTTGGGGACATCTATCTGACTATACTCGGGATAACAATTATAAATTGAACATTCATATGGAATTCCCTTTTTCTTTTTTTTTATTAACAGGTATCGGGTATTCTTAAATTCAACTTTACGCAAAAGTAAGTGGCTTCAAAATCACCAAAGTCTTAAATATTAAATAGACAGGTTTATAATTGGTTAATTAAACGACAGATGGTCCGAGTGAGACAAGGTAACTTCAATACCCGTCGAAATATTCTACGCCGTGTGAGACGAAATAGGCAAACGCGACGTACCTTCTTCCCTATCATCACTCTTGAGAATGAAATCATTGCACCAGTTCCCGAGATCATCGACTTAGAACCTCAGTCACCTATCCCCATAATCACTATTGAGGAAGAAAGCCACGAAATTATCCCAGTCCCACATAATCAATATTCTCCCTCCAATCTAGTAGAAAGAATTACCGAAGATAGAAGCAACTGTTCAACCATCTCGTTAAACTCCGACCAGGCATCCATCCCTGGACCTTCAGTGGATTGGAGTCAGAGTCCAGAGACTGCTTCCATCTCGGGGACATTCCAACATCTTGACACCGTACCCCTATACAACTACTATCCCGAGGAAAACAGCCTATATAGTCCTCCTAGCTATTCCCCCGTGGCATATGAAGACCCAGACCCCTTTGAGCCCTTAGAGATTTCCTTAGCTTCCCCAGAAAGACCCATCTCAACCATAAACATCGAATATTCTTACTTTCTACCAGAATTGTACGGTTACCCGAGGGAGGAATAAAAGGATATTCAAATTTGTAAAATAAAAATATATATATATACTTTGAACAAAACAAAATAAACTTATAAAATTTAGTGTGAATGTTTATTCTCACTCCCTCCTGAATCCTCTCTACAAGCACAATAGACCTTCAATCTCTCGGCGTCCCAGGGTATAGCCGGCCTAGCAGGTTGCCCTAAAACAAATTGAGAGATTAATTGCGTCCAACTGGGAAAGTAAGACTTCCAGACCAGTCCTGAGGAACTGGGGACGTAACAAATTCAAGTACCTCATGGGGACCCGTATATTGGTCGGCGAATTTTCCTTTACGCGGTTCTTTTAATAAATAAACTAACGTTCCTTGTTCAAGAGCTCGAGGGTTTATATTTCGATCATAATATCTCTTGCTTCTCTCTTTAGCTTGTACTAGATTTGAATGAGCTTGAGCTTGCAGATCTCTTATTTTGTTAAAGAGATTTGTGATATATTCATGGTAAGTAGGTTCAGTATTTTCTTCGATGATAGGATGTGCAGAGGGTAGTCGAGCTATTCGCCCGAAAACCAATTCATAAGGTGAATATTTAGTGCCTTCGTGTACGCTAGTGTTGTATGAAAACATTGCGAGTTTAATATACTCGTCCCAGTTAGCTTCTCTATTTATTTGTGTCTTTAGGTACTCTGTTAGTACATGATGTGAGCGTTCTAGTGATCCATTTGACTGAGGGTGATAAGCTGTGGTCTTAAAATGTTGTATGCCAAACTTCTTCGTTAATTGTCTCATTAGAGCTGATAAAAAGTTAGTTCCCTGATCCGTTAATACGGCACGAGAGGCTCCGTATATGCAAATAAATTCCTTGGTAAAAGCGTCAGCTATTGTTAAAGATGTGGCTTCTTGTAGAGGTGATGCCACGGAATATTTCGTTAGTAAATCTTGCATAGTTAATATGTATTGATGATTGTTATCCGTGATGGGCAGAGGTCCCATAATATCTAATGAAACCTTGTCGAAAGCCATTCCAGGCGTATCAGTAATAACCATTGGTTGCTTTGTTTTAACTCTAGTTAATTTCTTTAGCTGACATTCACGGCAAGTCCTTATGAAATCTTGAATATCTTTCTTCATCGTCTTCCAACAATATCGAGAACGGAGGCGGTTATATGTTTTTGTCACTCCTTTATGTCCGCCATGCGCAGAGGCATGGTTTTCTAAAATTAGGGAGAGTCGTTGCTCTATTTCAGGAGTCTGTATAAGATTTAGGCATATGGTAATTTTGACAGGTAGTTCTTGGAGATGTTTTTTAAACTGGTTAATTATATAAGACCATGGCAAATCGTCGAAACGTTCAGTTTTGCTAAGACTGAAAGATGATAGATCGAGTTCAGTAATGACGTCTACTAAAGATTTCAAACAGTTTTTAAGATTTTGAGCTTCTATTAAAATACGATTGTTTAATTTTATAGGGAGAGCGATAAGCGTGTTGGATTCTACTGTACGAATTCTGGCTCTTTCGAATGTTAATTCTTCGTAATTAGGAAGCAAGTTGGCTTCTTGATATTGTTTAGCTCCATTATCGTAAGGAGTACCATCTTGGTAAAGAAATATTACATGATTATCTTTTTGCTTTAATAGGCTTTCTCGTACTTCTCGGACTTGAGCTCGGCTCCATGGCGGTGGCTCTGGAGGTTTCGGTTGATGAGATATAATATTTGAATCCATTATTTCAGTATAATCGGACTCAGTACTTTCGTCGGAGTCTGTTACTTCTTCGATGATAACTTGACTGTCGTCGTGATCTTCAGAGTCGATATTGGAGTTTTCCAATTCTTGCTGCTGTATGGGGGTAGAGGTTCTTGTAGCTTGAACGATTCTTTTATTCTTTTGATTTAATTTTTGTTTTCTAGAGATGTCTGGAGGTTGAGGCGAGAAAATAGATTCATCGGAAGAATATTCGTCAACAATGAATAAAGGTACGGCTATGTTGACAGCAGGATTTCTAGATAAAGCATCGGCGTTATTATTTAAAGTTCCTTTTTTATATTTTATTTCGTATTGGTATTCGGATAATTTCATCCGCCATTTCCATAATCGCGAAGAAGGGTCCTTAATGGAATGTAGCCACACTAAAGGCTTGTGATCCGTGATAATTGTAAAAGTTCTGCCATATAAATATGGTCGAAAATGGTTTACACAGTAAATAATTGCAAGGCATTCTTTTTCAATCGTAGAATAATTTTGTTCTGCTGTATTCAAAACGCGTGAAGTATAAGCTATGGGCAAATCTTTTCCAATTTCTCCTTGACTAAGTACGCCCCCGACGGCATATCCAGAAGCGTCGGTGGTTAATATAAAAGGTTGATTAAAATCCGGATATTGCAATATAGGTTTGGAACATAATGAATGCTGTAATTTATTAAATGCTTCTGCTTGATTTTCTTTCCATTCAAATTTCTTATTCTTTTTCAAAAGATCTGTTAATGGCTTGGCGATTTTGGAGAAATTCGGTATGAATCTTCGATAATATCCAGCTAATCCTAAGAACTGTTTAATGTTTTTGGGATTTCTTGGCGTAGGAAATTTCATAATGGCTTCTACCTTTGCAGGATCGGGTCTGACTCCGTCAGCTCCGATTATATGTCCTAAATACATGACTTCTTGTCGTAGGAATTCGCATTTATCAGGTTGCAGCTTTAAGTTTGCTGTTCTCAATCTT
The DNA here is from genome assembly GCF_025532165.1 of Camponotus vicinus. Classification (NCBI taxonomy): domain Eukaryota; kingdom Metazoa; phylum Arthropoda; class Insecta; order Hymenoptera; family Formicidae; genus Camponotus; species Camponotus vicinus. The sequence continues at coordinate 11,582,314 of NW_028141979.1, forward strand.
TCCATCAATCTTTCGAATTTGACTTCGTGTTCCTTTAGAGATCTTGCATATATAACGATGTCATCCATGTAAACGAATAATTCGTTTCCTTGTAAGCCAGAGAGCACGTTATCCATCAGTCTTTGAAATGTTGCGGGTGCGTTTTTTAATCCAAACGGCATTCTTTTAAACTGGTAGTGTCCATAAGGTGTGGAAAAAGCAGTCTTATGAGCATCTTTTGATGACATAGGAATCTGATGAAATCCTGATGCTAAGTCTAGTACAGAGAAATATTTAGCGGACCCGAGTTGATCGAGTATATCTGTTATGTTCGGCAAAGGATAAGCGTCTCCTATGGTTTTTTCATTAAGATTACGGTAGTCGATGACCATTCGCCATCGTTTGTTTCCTAGAGAGTCTGGTTTTTTAGGAACAATCCAGAGTGAAGAATTATAAGGTGAGGTTGATGCTTCGATTAAATCTGAAGATAATAATTCGGTTACTTGTTTATCGATCTCTTCTTTATGTACAGGGGGAAACCTGTATTGTTTTGTGTGGACTGGTACTTCATTAATAGTAGGAACATAGTGTTGCGCGGCATTAGTAGCTTGAAGATGTTCACCAGTAATATGAAATCTATCGGCGTGCTTGTATACTAGAGACTGTATGTTTGCTGACTCCTCGGAGTTCAGATGTTCTAGTCGAAGAAGGTTTATAACGTCAGTAGCTCTTTCAGTAGATTGGGGCAATGCTTGATTAAAATAAATAGGATTGTCGATGGCATTAGAGAATTTCCCTCGGGTTTCTTCTAATCCAACGGAGTTAGTAGCTGATACGTCTGGCTCACAGACGTCAAAATCTTGTAGTTGAATAACGGGGATATTGAAAATGAATTCTTCCTCGGAAGTGTTAAAGATAGGCATGTATGCCTTCCCGTTATTATTAGTAACGATTGCTTGCCCATAATAGATGCCTTCGGCTAGAGTATGACGTGGCACATAACCGACTTGTTGGTGACTTGAGATTGGAAAAGAGCAAGGAGTAACGCTCCTTCCTTTAAGAAGTACAGAATTTGAGTTTAGAAAAGGAATTCTTTCATCCTCGTGTTGAATAAAATTATTTTTGTAATCTATAGTAACGGCTCGTTCCCTCAGGAACTTGTTGCCTAAAATCCCATCCTGTGGGAATGCGATTGAGTCAGAGATTACATAGAATTCGGACGTTCTGCCGAGTATCGTCATAAAAATGACGCCTAAAGTGACGACGGTTTCAGAGGCAATCCCTTGCAAGCAGAGGGGATTGGTTGTATCAAGATTAACGTATGGTTTCAGGCATCCTTCCTTAATAAGGTTTAAACCGGATCCTGAATCAATCATAAATCTGCATTCTTTTGCCAAATCTGGAGAAGCTAATGTAATCGTAGGTAAATCCGTAGGATGCTGATTGCTATTCAATTGGCAGATCCGGAGGCTTGCACTGTTCCTTCCGGAGGGACTGTGGCGCTTGGTTTTCCTTGTACGATATAAGTCGGGCGCCCTTGTTGCTGATCGTTCCGACGGACGCCGGGATTTATCGGAACGCCTTGAGCGTTTCCCGAATTTACTGGTTGCTGTATTCTTTCTTGAGCTCGTCTCCAAGCTAGTTTTCGGCATTCTTGTATCAGGTGGCCTGGAGTTTTACAATAACGGCAAATCTTTGTTTGATAATTCTGCGGAGATTGTCCAGTGGGTATTGCTGGTCTTGAGAATGTCGGAAGAGCTGGTGGTAATGTAGTTGTATTCCCATTACCCGGTTTAGATTGTTTATTAGTGTTCTTAGCTACAGGAAATTGGCGAGAAGTGTTGTTGTAATTATTAGGTCGATCTGCACGTGGTTGGAAATTCGGACGGAACACGGTTCGTTTCCGTATGTTCTCTGCTTCTATAGTTTTTGATAATTGGATGGCAGTGCTTATTCCATCTTTGAGAGTATGCGGATGTTCCAACTTGACTCTTACTAGCAGATCAGATGGAAGTCCGTTAATGAAACTGTGTAATGTAGTCATCTCGATTGCATCTTTTAATCTCTCATCTGTATGTCCAGTATAGTCTGTTTCTCCATCGACGATTGCAGCACGTAATTCTTGTACTCTTCCAATATAATCGAAAATATCTTCGTTGTGCTTCATGTATACATTTGCCAATTCTCCTCTATATTGGTCTACCGATTTATTCGGTCCAAATATAAGCTTCAATCTTTGTGTTAATTCGAAAACAGTATGATATTCAGATCCTTCTACTGCGGAGTAAGCGTGTCCTTGTAGTTTATTCATTATTAGTTGGACTAAGAAATATTCATGATACTGCGGTATTAATTCAAGAGCGCGTTCGCAGATTTTACTAAAATGAAAAACGGACATTTTATGTCCATCGAATTTAGGAATCGTGTCGATAGCATCTTTAAGTCGTATGGGGGATGGTTGATCCATCACATCAAATTTATGCGGAGATAGTTGCGGAGTCGTTTGTGTTTCAGGCCTATCATGCCTTGTGTCTTGAGTGGAATTTTCCAAGTTCGTAATCCTTGAATTAATTCTTTCAATTTGATCAGCTATCTTATGCATCGATGATATTAATTGTTCCATGCCTGTGGATTCTTCGGTAAATTCTCTTTGTTCTAATTCTTCCTGAGCTCTTCTAAGACGCTCTTGTTTAACTTGTAGATCCTCTGACTGTTCTTTTAATAATTGTTCCTTCTCGTGCATCTTCTTCATTATGATTTCAATTTCTTCTGGGCTATATTGTTTTTTCGTAACTCCTGTGGTTACGGAGCTTGCAGAGCTTGAGCGAGTTTGCATGATTACGTTGAAAATTGTTTATTCTTATCCACTGAATCTCTCAAAAGCACAGATCCTTCGGCAGATCCCACCGCTGCCACCAAAAATTAATGTTTTCTGTTACGTCCCCAGTTCCTCAGGACTGGTCTGGAAGTCTTACTTTCCCAGTTGGACGCAATTAATCTCTCAATTTGTTTTAGGGCAACCTGCTAGGCCGGCTATACCCTGGGACGCCGAGAGATTGAAGGTCTATTGTGCTTGTAGAGAGGATTCAGGAGGGAGTGAGAATAAACATTCACACTAAATTTTATAAGTTTATTTTGTTTTGTTCAAAGTATATATATATATTTTTATTTTACAAATTTGAATATCCTTTTATTCCTCCCTCGGGTAACCGTACAATTCTGGTAGAAAGTAAGAATATTCGATGTTTATGGTTGAGATGGGTCTTTCTGGGGAAGCTAAGGAAATCTCTAAGGGCTCAAAGGGGTCTGGGTCTTCATATGCCACGGGGGAATAGCTAGGAGGACTATATAGGCTGTTTTCCTCGGGATAGTAGTTGTATAGGGGTACGGTGTCAAGATGTTGGAATGTCCCCGAGATGGAAGCAGTCTCTGGACTCTGACTCCAATCCACTGAAGGTCCAGGGATGGATGCCTGGTCGGAGTTTAACGAGATGGTTGAACAGTTGCTTCTATCTTCGGTAATTCTTTCTACTAGATTGGAGGGAGAATATTGATTATGTGGGACTGGGATAATTTCGTGGCTTTCTTCCTCAATAGTGATTATGGGGATAGGTGACTGAGGTTCTAAGTCGATGATCTCGGGAACTGGTGCAATGATTTCATTCTCAAGAGTGATGATAGGGAAGAAGGTACGTCGCGTTTGCCTATTTCGTCTCACACGGCGTAGAATATTTCGACGGGTATTGAAGTTACCTTGTCTCACTCGGACCATCTGTCGTTTAATTAACCAATTATAAACCTGTCTATTTAATATTTAAGACTTTGGTGATTTTGAAGCCACTTACTTTTGCGTAAAGTTGAATTTAAGAATACCCGATACCTGTTAATAAAAAAAAAGAAAAAGGGAATTCCATATGAATGTTCAATTTATAATTGTTATCCCGAGTATAGTCAGATAGATGTCCCCAAAGTTGATAGAAGTATAGACCGGCAGAAATAGAAAGATTAGTATAAAAAATTTTATTGTTGGTAACGTTGACTCCCGAAAATTACCGACCGTCGGTAATGTAGATTTCTGTTTTACCGACCGATGGTAAGTTAGGTTTCTGTTTTACCGACCAATGGTTAGCGGCACTTTCTGTTTTACCGACCGATGGTAAGTTAGATTTCTGTTTTACCGACCGATGGTTAGCGTCACTTTCTGTTTTACCGACCGATGGTAAGTTATCGACTGATGGTAAGTTATCGACCGATGGTAAGTTATCGACTGATGGTAAGTTATCGACCGATGGTAAGTTTTGATTGACGACTATTGGAAAAATTACCAACTGATGGTAAATTAGGATTATCGAGAATTTATTTGTTTGAAATGTTAATGTGTTATCTTGGTTTCAAAAAGATTCTTATTTTATTTTGATTCTCTGAAAATCGAAAGAGGATTCGAGGAAAAATCAGGAGTTTGGATACGCTGACAAGGTATCCACCTATCATACGGCTGGCTTAGTATTAACCTCGTAAGGTTAGGTTATAATTGCAAGTAGTGATAATGATTCAAAACTAAGCCAGTGTATTGTCTCTAAATCCTGGGATGTATCTCGTATTTTGAAGTTAAGGCTAAATTCAATCCAAGATCAAAAGGTCAACTTCTATCATTGGGATAAATCCCTCAAGATAATTGCCTATTAATCGAAAACTGTATTTTCGCCTACTCAAACGTCGATTGACAGGAGGCCGCTTATTTTTTCTATTGCCTCACCAGCTCTAGGTTGAGAAACAACCTCTATCATGGGAATAAATTCCTCAAGATAATTATTTTTCCACCGAGCCAGACTTGGGTTCGACCTGCCGCTGCAGTTTCGCACTCGCTCACTGTCTATCGCGTCGTCTTATCAAAGAGATAAGTCCCAGTTAAATTTTCCAATTGGAAATATTTACTAAGTTGAATAACTGGATTAAGGAATACGGGTAATCAAAGGTAAGGTTCCCGTATTGTCGCGCACTGATTCACTGAGTTTAGTTGTTAGTAGAAATTAAAGGTTAGATTAATGGCAAGTGGCCGGATATTTACCAGTGTCTGAAATGTCCTAGTGTGTGAAGGCTGCTTCCCTTCACTAGGCTGATGAGTGGATGCTGCTTCCTTCCGCTGGATACCGTCTACCTCGGTGACAGTTCGGGATGGAGGTTGCAGTCCAGGAGTTCGATTGAGAAACTCAATGTTCAATAGTCACTGAATTTATTAACTGAATACACGTACAAAATCTCGGAGATATAAGTATTAACTTGAAGATCGGTGGGCAGAATGCCAGTTATTAACTGTTGAAAACGTTGGGCCAAATGCCGGAGGTAGTTGAATGTCGAAGATCGTTGGGCAAAATGCGAGGAGGACCGCTCTGCACGGGTTTATATAGTCGTCAGTCCCAGTTTTGCACACGGTCCCAATAGTAGGAGATGCGCTTCTCCGTGGAGGGAGTCGAGCAGTGATTGGTTCCCTCCTCTGCTTCTGGCTGCGCGCGCCTCGAAAGATGCGTCCGCCTCGAGGGATGTGCCGCGTTGTCAACGGGTGATTGGTTTTCTCTGACGTGATTGTTGCGCAATGATTTGGGATTGGCTCCCGCTGACGTGACGGATGCGCGCGCCTCGGAAGATGCGCGCGCCTCGGCGTGGGCGGCGCGGTCGCTCATTGGTTCCCTTCTCCGGGCTGGTTGCGCGCGCCGCTGGCACAAGCGTGGGGAAGATGCGCGCGCTGCTGGGCGTTGCCGCAGGAATTGGGCGTAGTGTGGGCGTAGTTTAATTTGTAGATGGTGGGACTCTTCAGAATTGAAGTGGGGGTGACGGAGCGGTCAGTATAGAATCGGCTATACTGGTTGCATTGTATTTTGACACATAAGTTTTATAATAATTATTAGACCATCAGAATTTCTTTGCAGTTTATATGCATATATTTTCTAATGTAGGTTTTAAGCTCTAGCTGTAGAAATGTCAACGGAGTTTCTAGCATGCTCCGTTCGAAAGTTCATTTTTGTCTCTATGTATTATTATGGAAAATGCTTTTAAATATTGTTAATAAATTCTGACATAATTATTATAATTACAATTATTTTAACATATAAGTATTTATGATTATGCGGTGGGATATAAGTATATAAAGACTATAAATTATTTCAGTAAATGGTGCAACAATTTTTATTCTTTGCTTTTATTTTTTAATATTTATATCTATTAGGTTCTTGAATAAAAATTATATTTATATCTATTAGGTTCTTGAATAAAAATTATTGCATGTACTTAATATTAATGTTTAACAATAAGTTAATTATTTCGTTATGTTGCGCAATGTTCTCTTGAACGGATTTTTTGTGGATTAATATATAAATGGAAGTTATTGCATACGCTTAATAATAATAAATTCTTTTGTTACTTAACAATAAGTTAATTATTTCATCATGTTGCGTAATGTTGTGCAATAGTATTCGAGCGGAATATTCCATAGCCTTAGTTTGGAATGTGATGATGACTCATAATATCGCATACGGAAAATTATATTTTAAAACTTCGTTTATAAAATTAGTAGTATTGGAGTTTTCATAATTATGTATACATGTGTCGGTCTGACTTTTTATGCTCCTTAAGGGAAAATTGTCATAAGATTTTTATTTATAGTATTTTTCGAGTTAATCTGGAATCAATGATTTTTGATATAATTTAGGCCCCGAAATAATTAGATATACGTGTAGTCGGTGCCGAAACGTGTTCAAAAATATATATATATGTATATAAAGTCTTTTGGTTTTTGATTTGTAAAATTTCTTGTGTATCAGGATTACATATTAATGAAAGAGGTATTCTCTTATATGTCGGTAAAGTTAGTATCATCGCTACCCCAGAGATGGCGCTGCCCTCTGTCGGTAATGTGGGTACGGACAGTATTCACTGTCGGTAAGGTAGGAAATGACTTTATCCTCAGTCGGTAACGTCGGTAACTGTGTTATCATGGGTCGGTAATTTTTCTGTCGGTAACTTTTGCTCGGTCGGTAAGGTAGAAAACTTCCTTATCAACCGTCGGTAATTTTTCTGTCGGTAACTTTTGCTCTGTCGGTAAGGTAGAAAACTTCCTTATCGACCGTCGGTAATTTTTCTGTCGGTAACTTTTACTCTGTCGGTAAAGTAGGAATTTATTTTACCTTCCGTCGGTAATTTTTCTGTCGGTAACTTTTACTCTGTCGGTAAAGTAGGAATTTATTTTATCGACTGTCGGTAACTTTTGTGTGGGTGATTTTGCCTATTGTCGGTAAAGTAAGTAATTTTTATGCGGATGATACTATATGTGGGCAAATACTTAAAATTATTTCTATCATTCCTAAGTGAGGACTTAAAATTATTTCTATCATTCCTAAGTGAGGTTATGTTATGTATAGCTAGCTTCTTAACAAAGAAAGATTATTTTCGGAGATATTGACAATAGTATATCGCGCGGCGGAATGATATTGATGTACTATAAGTATTGGTGATATTACATTGCGCGGTGAGATTTTATAATAAGAAATATTGGTGACAATAGATGGCGTGATGGAATTTTAATTAACATATTAATTTATATTAACAATAATATGTTACTCGGTGAGATTAAGATTTATATGTTCGTCGGTGGAATTACAGTTTAACTATTATAGAGGCAATTTTTGCGTGTTTAAATAAAAATAAAAATTTTGTTGCGGGACGTAACACAAGTTCGAAAAATTAATGCAGAGATTGAGAGCTGCAAATTTAAAATTACAACCAGATAAATGCGAATTCTTACGACGTGAAGTTATGTATCTAGGACATATAATTGGATCTGACGGAGTCAAGCCTGACCCCGCTAAGATAAAGGCAATAATGAATTTTCCTACTCCGAAGAATCCGAAAAACATCAAACAATTCCTAGGACTAGCCGGATATTATAGAAGATTTATTCCAAATTTTTCCAAAGTCGCAAAACCATTAACTGATCTTTTAAAAAAGGATAAGAAATTCGATTGGCAGGACAAACAAGCAGAAGCATTCGATATTCTAAGGAATTCACTATGCTCTGAGCCTATTTTACAATATCCCGACTTTACTAATCCATTCATTCTAACCACCGATGCATCTGGATATGCGGTCGGAGGAGTGCTCAGTCAAGGAATAATAGGGAAAGATCTACCCGTTGCCTACACATCTCGAATTCTAAATTCCGCTGAACAAAATTATTCTACAATAGAGAAAGAATGTTTAGCTATCATTTATTGCGTAAATCATTTTAGACCCTATTTATACGGAAGAATATTCACGATAGTAACTGACCATAAACCATTAGTGTGGCTACACTCCATCAAGGACCCTTCCTCAAGATTATGGAAGTGGAGAATGAAACTCTCTGAATATCAGTATGAAATACAATATAAAAAGGGAACTCTAAATTATAACGCTGATGCCTTATCCAGAAATCCACCCGTCGACGTGGCTATTCCGTTATTCCTCATTGATGAAGGAGTATATTCATCCGACGAATCCATATTTTCGTATAGATCTCAAAGGCCAAAGGGAAAATCTAGTACACCTGAAGGTCAGAATGCAGGACCTAATCAGGAAGACATGGGAAACTATCAAAAAACCGCCGAGACTTCGGCCCCCGTAGAGCGTCAACCAGCAGAAGATAATCAAAATTATTCTGTCGAACAAGAAAATAACAATTATGGAGTCACAATCGAAGAAGTTACTGACTCTGAAGACAGCGATGATACGGATTATACTGAAATAATAGAATCCGACATTGTACCGTATCAGTCAAACCCCCAACAACTGAATCCACCAGCTCTTCCACCATGGAGTCGAGCCTTAGTGCGAGAAGTTAGAGAGGATTTACTCCAACAGAAAGATAATCACACAATATTTATTTACCAGAACGGGACAGCTTATGACAATGGCGCAAAATCATATCAAGAAGCCAAATTACTCCCCAAATATGAAGGATTGGCATTCGAAAGGGCCAGGGTATGTACTGTAAAAGGAAACACGTTAATTGCCCTCCCCATCAAATACGACTATCATATCCTTATAGAAGCCCAGAATCTTAAAAACTGTCTACACTCTTTAGTGGATGTCATTACTGAACTTGGACTCTCTTCCATAAGTCTTAGTAAGACCGAACGCTTCGACGACCTTCCATGGTCATACATCCTTAACCAACTCAAAAGATATCTACAGGAATTACCCATTAATATAACGATATGCTTAAATTTAATTCAAACGCCTGAAATCGAAAAACGTCAATCTCTAATTTTGGAAAATCATGCCTCAGCTCATGGAGGACATAAAGGTGTAACGAAGACCTATAACCGCCTTAGATCTCGTTACTGCTGGAAAACAATGAAAAAGGATATTCAGGAATTCATTAGAACCTGTCGGGAGTGTCAATTAAAGAAACTAACTAGAGTAAAAACCAAGCAACCCATGGTTATAACGGATACCCCCGGCGCTGCTTTCGATAAAGTATCCCTGGATATTATGGGACCTCTTCCCCTAACAGTGAGCAACAATCAGTACATACTGACCATGCAGGATTTACTAACAAAATATTCTACCGCCGTGCCATTAAAGGAGGCCACATCGTTAACAATCGCAGACGCCTTCACTAAAGAATTTATCTGTATATACGGTACCCCTCGCGCAATATTAACCGATCAAGGAACAAATTTTTTATCCGCCTTAATGCGACAGTTAACAAGGAAATTTCGCATTCAACATTTTAGGACCACTGCCTATCATCCACAGTCTAATGGATCACTTGAACGATCACATCATGTCCTAACAGAATATCTAAAAACTCAGGTTGATAAGGAGACAAATTGGGATGAATACATTAAACTTGCTATGTTCTCGTACAACACCAGTGTACATGAAGGCACGAGATACTCACCCTATGAGCTAGTATTTGGCCGAATAGCACGACTACCCTCTGCACACCCCATCATCGAAGAAAATATCGAACCCACATACCGTGACTATATTGTTAATCTCTTTAACAAGATAAACGATTTACAAACGCAAGCTAAGCAAAACCTCACACTAGCTAAAGAACGGAGTAAGCGATACTATGATCGCAATTTGAATTTACAACAATTTGAGAAAGGAAACCATGTCTTTTTATTAAAAGAGCCACGAAAAGGAAAACTTGCTGACCAGTATACCGGTCCTCACGAAATAATCGAACTTTTACCCCCAAGTAATGTTAAAATTAGAACAGGAAACCAAACCCGAATAGTACACACCAACAAGATCAAACTAGCACATCCCCAGCCGGGATGAGGTAATAATCAGAGTCCTTTGTTACAGATGCATTGGCACAGAAGGCCCACACAGCCGAGATTGGACGCAACCATTTCAAATCGAATAGAGGAATCCTTCTTCTTCGGCCATTGTGTCCATATAACAGGAGCTCTTTGTCTCTTAGACGAAACGAACTTGTGTAAGGAGTGTTACGATAGACTCCGTACCAATATTATTAAGCAACAATACCGGCCCTTGCGGAGACACTTCTTTGTGAATAGTCACATCGTGCGTAATGACCATTGCTCAGCTTGTGGCACAACGGTCATCGAGACCAATTCTCTTGACAAGTGCATCTCCTGTACACTAACAGCGCACGAATTCTTAGAACTTCTACACAACACCTCAACTTCTATCAATAGTTATAGTTACCCCTTAGTCTTAAACGTATACGACAGGACTCCTACGTTATAAGGGGATGCCATTTACCGGCACAGCCTGCTGTGTAGAATTCAGAGGATATCGGTATGATCCCTTGAACGTCTATCTATGTGAACTTTGCTATCACTACGTATTGTCTATTAGAGTACGATTGCCTCTAGTATCTCTACACTTTCTCTCTCCGGGACCACGCCATATCGATCCTCATTGTGCACATTGCTTCCGAACACTTGTCACACAAAGACCTTTAGATCAGTGTCTCATCTGCACTTGTTACGTCCCCAGTTCCTCAGGACTGGTCTGGAAGTCTTACTTTCCCAGTTGGACGCAATTAATCTCTCAATTTGTTTTAGGGCAACCTGCTAGGCCGGCTATACCCTGGGACGCCGAGAGATTGAAGGTCTATTGTGCTTAGAGAGGATTCTAGGTGGAGAGTGAATAAACATTCATACTAAATTTTATAAGTTTATTTTGTTTTGTTCAAAGTATATATATATATTTTTATTTTACAAATTTGAATATCCTTTTATTCCTCCCTCGGGTAACCGTACAATTCTGGTAGAAAGTAAGAATATTCGATGTTTATGGTTGAGATGGGTCTTTCTGGGGAAGCTAGGGAAATCTCTAAGGGCTCAAAGGGGTCTGGGTCTTCATATGCCACGGGGGAATAGCTAGGAGGACTATATAGGCTGTTTTCCTCGGGATAGTAGTTGTATAGGGGTACGGTGTCAAGATGTTGGAATGTCCCCGAGATGGAAGCAGTCGCTGGACTCTGACTCCAATCCACTGAAGGTCCGGGGATGGATGCCTGGTCGCAGGTTAGCGAGATGGTTGAACAGTTGCTTCTATCTTCGGTAATTCTTTCTACTAGATTGGAGGGAGAATATTGATTATGTGGGACTGGGATAATTTCGTGGCTTTCTTCCTCAATAGTGATTATGGGAATAGGTGACTGAGGTTCTAAGTCGATGATCTCGGGAACTGGTGCAATGATTTCATTCTCAAGAGTGATGATAGGGAAGAAGGTACGTCGCGTTTGCCTATTTCGTCTCACACGGCGTAGAATATTTCGACGGGTATTGAAGTTACCTTGTCTCACTCGGACCATCTGTCGTTTAATTAACCAATTATAAACCTGTCTATTTAGTATTTAAGACTTTGGTGATTTTGAAGTCACTTACTTTTGCGTAAAGTTGAATTTAAGAATACCCGATACCTGTTAATAAAAAAAAGAAAAAAAAGGAATTCCATATGAATGTTCAATTTATAATTGTTATCCCGAGTATAGTCAGATAGATGTCCCCAAAGTTGATAGAAGTATAGACCGGCAGAAATAGAAAGATTAGTATAAAAAATTTTATTGTTGGTAACGTTGACTCCCGAAAATTACCGACCGTCGGTAATGTAGATTTCTGTTTTACCGACCGATGGTAAGTTAGGTTTCTGTTTTACCGACCGATGGTTAGCGGCACTTTCTGTTTTACCGACCGATGGTAAGTTAGATTTCTGTTTTACCGACCGATGGTTAGCGTCACTTTCTGTTTTACCGACCGATGGTAAGTTATCGACTGATGGTAAGTTATCGACCGATGGTAAGTTATCGACCGATGGTAAGTTATCGACCGATGGTAAGTTTTGATTGACGACTATTGGAAAAATTACCAACTGATGGTAAATTAGGATTATCGAGAATTTATTTGTTTGAAATGTTAATGTGTTATCTTGGTTTCAAAAAGATTCTTATTTTATTTTGATTCTCTGAAAATCGAAAGAGGATTCGAGGAAAAATCAGGAGTTTGGATACGCTGACAAGGTATCCACCTATCATACGGCTGGCTTAGTATTAACCTCGTAAGGTTAGGTTATAATTGCAAGTAGTGATAATGATTCAAATTGTTATAAACTAAGCCAGTGTATTGTCTCTAAATCCTGGGATGTATCTCGTATTTTGAAGTTAAGGCTAAATTCAATCCAAGATCAAAAGGTCAACTTCTATCATTGGGATAAATCCGTCAAGATAATTGCCTATTAATCGAAAACTGTATTTTCGCCTACTCAAACGTCGATTGACAGGAGGCCGCTTATTTTTTCTATTGCCTCACCAGCTCTAGGTTGAGAAACAACCTCTATCATGGGAATAAATTCCTCAAGATAATTATTTTTCCACCGAGCCAGACTTGGGTTCGACCTGCCGCTGCAGTTTCGCACTCGCTCACTGTCTATCGCGTCGTCTTATCAAAGAGATAAGTCCCAGTTAAATTTTCCAATTGGAAATATTTACTAAGTTGAATAACTGGATTAAGGAATACGGGTAATCAAAGGTAAGGTTCCCGTATTGTCGCGCACTGATTCACTGAGTTTAGTTGTTAGTAGAAATTAAAGGTTAGATTAATGGCAAGTGGCCGGATATTTACCAGTGTCTGAAATGTCCTAGTGTGTGAAGGCTGCTTCCCTTCACTAGGCTGATGAGTGGATGCTGCTTCCTTCCGCTGGATACCGTCTACCTCGGTGACAGTTCGGGATGGAGGTTGCAGTCCAGGAGTTCGATTGAGAAACTCAATGTTCAATAGTCACTGAATTTATTAACTGAATACACGTACAAAATCTCGGAGATATAAGTATTAACTTGAAGATCGGTGGGCAGAATGCCAGTTATTAACTGTTGAAAACGTTGGGCCAAATGCCGGAGGTAGTTGAATGTCGAAGATCGTTGGGCAAAATGCCAAGTTAACACTGTAGTTGATCGTTGAATATCGTTGGGCAAAATGCCGGAGGTAGTTGAATGTTGAAAACGTTGGGCCAAATGCCAAGTTATCACTGTAAATATCGTTGGGCCAAATGCCGGAGGTAGTTGAATGTTGAAGATCGTTGGGCCAAATGCGAGGAGGACCGCTCTGCACGGGTTTATATAGTCGTCAGTCCCAGTTTTGCACACGGTCCCAATAGTAGGAGATGCGCTTCTCCGTGGAGGGAGTCGAGCAGTGATTGGTTCCCTCCTCTGCTTCTGGCTGCGCGCGCCTCGAAAGATGCGTCCGCCTCGAGGGATGTGCCGCGTTGTCAACGGGTGATTGGTTTTCTCTGACGTGATTGTTGCGCAATGATTTGGGATTGGCTCCCGCTGACGTGACGGATGCGCGCGCCTCGGAAGATGCGCGCGCCTCGGCGTGGGCGGCGCGGTCGCTCATTGGTTCCCTTCTCCGGGCTGGTTGCGCGCGCCGCTGGCACGAGCGTGGGGAAGATGCGCGCGCTGCTGGGCGTTGCCGCAGGAATTGGGCGTAGTTTGGGCGTAGTTTAATTTGTAGATGGTGGGACTCTTCAGAATTGTAGTGGGGGTGACGGAGCGGTCAGTATAGAATCGGCTATACTGGTTGCATTGTATTTTGACACATAAGTTTTATAATAATTATTAGACCATCAGAATTTCTTTGCAGTTTATATGCATATATTTTCTAATGTAGTTTTTTAAGCTCTAGCTGTAGAAATGTCAACGGAGTTTCTAGCATGCTCCGTTCGAAAGTTCATTTTTGTCTCTATGTATTATTATGGAAAATGCCTTTAAATATTGTTAATAAATTCTGACATCATAATTATTATAATTACAATTATTTTAACATAAGTATTTATGATTATGCGGTGGGATATAAGTATATAAAGACTATAAATTATTTCAGTAAATGGTGCAACAATTTTTATTCTTTGCTTTTATTTTTTAATATTTATATCTATTAGGTTCTTGAATAAAAATTATATTTATATCTATTAGGTTCTTGAATAAAAATTATTGCATGTACTTAATATTAATGTTTAACAATAAGTTAATTATTTCGTTATGTTGCGCAATGTTCTCTTGAACGGATTTTTTGTGGATTAATATATAAATGGAGGTTATTGCATACGCTTAATAACAATAAATTCATTTGTTACTTAATGATAATTAATTATTTCATCATGTTGCGTAATGTTGTGCAATAATATTCGAGCGGAATATTCCATAGTCTTAGTTTGGAATGTGATGATGACTCATAATATCGCATACGGAAAATTATATTTTAAAACTTCGTTTATAAAATTAGTAGTATTGGAGTTTTCATAATTATGTATACATGTGTCTGTCTGACTTTTTATGCTCCTTAAGGGAAAATTGTCATAAGATTTTTATTTATAGTATTTTTCGAGTTAATCTGGAATCAATGATTTTTGATATAATTTAGGCCCCGAAATAATTAGATATACGTGTAGTCGGTGCCGAGACATGTTCAAAAATATATATATATGTATATAAAGTCTTTTGGTTTTTGATTTGTAAAATTTCTTGTGTATCAGGATTACATATTAATGAAAGAGGTATTCTCTTATATGTCGGTAAAGTTAGTATCATCGCTACACCAGAGATGGCGCTGCCCTCTGTCGGTAATGTGGGTACGGACAGTATTCACTGTCGGTAAGGTAGGAAATGACTTTATCCTCAGTCGGTAACGTCGGTAACTGTGTTATCATGGGTCGGTAATTTTTCTGTCGGTAACTTTTGCTCGGTCGGTAAGGTAGAAAACTTCCTTATCAACCGTCGGTAATTTTTCTGTCGGTAACTTTTGCTCTGTCGGTAAGGTAGAAAACTTCCTTATCGACCGTCGGTAATTTTTCTGTCGGTAACTTTTACTCTGTCGGTAAAGTAGGAATTTATTTTACCTTCCGTCGGTAATTTTTCTGTCGGTAACTTTTACTCTGTCGGTAAAGTAGGAATTTATTTTATCGACTGTCGGTAACTTTTGTGTGGGTGATTTTGCCTATTGTCGGTAAAGTAATTTTTATGCGGATGATACTATATGTGGGCAAATACTTAAAATAATTTCTATCAGTCCTAAGTGAGGTTATGTTATGTATAGCTAGCTTCTTAACAAAGAAAGATTATTTTCGGAGATATTGACAATAGTATATCGTGCGGCGGAATGATATTGATGTACTATAAGTATTGGTGATATTACATTGCGCGGTGAGATTTTATAATAAGAAATATTGGTGACAATAGATGGCGTGATGGAATTTTAATTAACAATATTAATTTATATTAACAATAATATGTTACTCGGTGAGATTAAGATTTATATGTTCGTCGGTGGAATTACAGTTTAACTATTATAGAGGCAATTTTTGCGTGTTTAAATAAAAATAAAAATTTTGTTGCGGGACGTAACACCTCCCCCCTAATGAAGACAAAATCCGATAGTTTTCAGAGGATTTTGTTTGAGGGAGTTAGATATTCTCATCTATTGTGTTCAAGCGAGTCTTTAGGTTAGTGTAAGGATTTTGAATATTCACCTCTTCGGCGTTCTCTGCGTTGCCAGCTTTTGATGTCCTCGGCTGTTTAACTGGTCGAGGTTGCTGTGTGATTATTTCTGGAGGTGCGTTTGCTTCCGCGGTTGGATTGATTGTGACATTAGTTCCGTCGTTGTCCGATTGGTGTCCGTTAGTTTCCTTTGATCTCCGGGAAGGGGGTTCCTTCGCCAGATGGAGCAGCAGATTTGCGAGGGAGCTCCATACAGCTCCTAATAGATGTAGGCTGCAACCATACACTGTATGCAAGGCATAACCATGGATTATAGTATCCATTAATAATTTGATTATACGAATGATCATGAATATTCCAACGAGTCCAGCGGTCGCAGATCCGAAGTTAACGAATCCTCTCCAGATTCGAGAGGCGGTGCTCTCGACTATTTTGTTTAAAGAATCTTCATTAAGTAAATTATACACTGATATTCCGTCAGTATTGACGCTGTGGCCCGTTAATCCTCGAGCTACAGTGTTCAATAATGCTGGTTTCTCGGCAGGAAACATAATGTGGTCTCTTAACTTTTTTAGATCGACTTCGGAGTAGATTCCACTCACGGCTAGTGGTCCGGGAGTGAGATACTTCCATGTTAAAGAGGCCATAGGCTTAAATTGTTCAGGCGATACTTGTCGGACTTGAATCGTAGGTGTAAGCTGTATCCAGGTATCCTCTATACGGTATAAGGTGGGTAGTTCCATGCTGCACTCTCGTTCATTTCCGAGCTCCGTGATAATTCTGGATTTAGGTGTTAAGAAGAAAGTATTATTTCTTATAGTAACAGGGAGTTCGGTATAGCATTTTTCAGTTCTTCTTGCTATTGCTTCCACAGGAATACATTTAACTATGTGGACGGCTTCTCCTGCAGTGACGGCCATGTATCCAGGGCCTTTCATCAGCCGGTAGGCGAATTCATCTGGTTGGAGAGCGGCGAAAGATAAAGCATTTGTTATTACTTGTCTTTCTAGTTCGCATTTTTGAGAAATGACGTTATTATATAGGGATGTCATTTGCTGTTTGACGTGTTTTTCGATGTATACGAATTTGGAATTCATATATGTAAATATGTCTAAATTATTAACGGCGATGGTTCCTTGTTTCGCGAACGTATTTCCTGGCTTTACTTCTAGGATGAATAATTTCGGATGTTCCGTGCATAGCAGTGTGTATCCACACAGGGGAAGTTCCTTAGTCTTCATAAGAGCAAAGGTAATTTCTTGAGTTACTAGGCTGTATATTACTGGAGAATCGGAGTGAGAGCTGTCTTCGAAGATCTTGTTTGCTGGTCCTTCATAAAGGACATCGTATCGTTGAAAATTACATGTATCCGTAGGTACGGGTTTCCAGTAAGTATATCCATCGTCGGCGTCTAGACAAGAGCCGGCAGCAAGATTGCATACCGTTCCTGATCTTAATTTAATTTTTCCAGTATTTATTTGCACTGGTACGTAGGCTGATTTCAAAGTAATTTTTACAGCGGCTTGGACAACTACATTGTCCCAGGTTCCATATGGATCGGAATATTGTGCTCCTTTACAATATCCGTCGACTTGCAATCGTCCCCTAAGGGTGACACTTCGGTACGTCGTTTGATTAACCTTGATTCCAAGGATTAAAACGTATTCGGCGAGTGTTATACTCCCGTCTTGAAACATACGCAAGCACTGGGAATGTCCGGTTTCATGGACATAGTCGGCTTTTCCGTTGTGAACGGCTGAGATGTGTGAGTGCATTCCGCAATGGAAAATAGTTCTTGAAATTTCAATCTTGCACTGGATAACTTCAGTATGACTGTAGTCAGATAGTTGTAACAGTTGAATATGGACACTAGATGTATTTGGCTTTCGAATTTTTAAGTCACATTCGCCAACGTCAAGAAGAGAGACTGTAGTGACGTTGAGGTTTTGTCCTCCGCAGTCGAATCCAATTAAAGCGGATGCTTCACTTAGCAAGATTATAAGGATAAGGGACGTCATTATGTCTGAAATAATGATCCCTGGCATAAGATATATGTATTCTTAAATTATATGATTACATGAGTAACAGTGAGTACTTATGTCTATCTTCAGACTATATGGAATATATATGTGTATTCATTTGCGGTGAGATTATTGTTTTAACATAATACACCGCTGCTACTAAAATTTTATTATTTTTCCTTAAGCGTTAGATTTCCCACTAAAGTTATTTAGTTTTATATGTATATATGTATTTGCGATGGGATATATATATATATATTTTTTTTATCGCGGTGGGATTATTTCTTTAAATTAGCTGCCACCAAAATATTTTATTTGTATCAATATATATATATATATATATATATATATTAATTTTTCATTACTATTATTCTATTATTTTTCCCGAGTCATACACGTATATACTCTAAATGGTTAATTATATTATTTTAAATATGTACGCTGCCACCAAAGTAATTAATATGTATTCGTTAAACAATTCTATGTGGCTTTGACAATTTTTTCGGCGGTTACATGCTTCCTCTTAAATATAATATATGTATACGCGAGTCTATGTTATATTTCAATAAAGGCTTCTTATAATGGAGGTAAGCGTTATGCATGCGTTAATATTAATGTTAAGACTCTTATAGTGATTCTATGCGATTTACTAGATCGTCTCTAGTTTCTAAGTCAAGATTTGCTTCAGGAACGCTATATTCTATTCTCAGAGTTTGTGAATTTACGATTAGAGCTACTAATCGTTTACAATTTTCTTCCTCTCCAGATACGTGTTGGAGGAATTGGTAATATGCGCGTGTACAAGTTGAGCATTCTATAAGTGGTCTATTTTGATAGCATTTCCCTCCGCATATCCGACAGGCGATTTCTGGCACATTTCCAAAATGGAATGCATGTAGATATTGCGTTAAGACCTTATTATAAATTCGTGGCTTATAACATTGAGCGCAGATTATGTAAGGGTCTTCGGAACCCATGACATCG
This sequence comes from Camponotus vicinus, assembly GCF_025532165.1. NCBI lineage: Eukaryota > Metazoa > Arthropoda > Insecta > Hymenoptera > Formicidae > Camponotus > Camponotus vicinus. The sequence goes on from NW_028141979.1 coordinate 11,601,310, forward strand.
TGTGTTAAAGTTATGGTACATCTTATGTTTAAACTATTGAACAAAGTATTGTCGAGCAGTGGGTGGACTGGTGTCTTGGCCTTAATTGGTAGACACATCTTTGAATTCAGGAAATTTGACCCTGATTATGTGTTCTGCAATAGGCGAAGGCATTTATGTCATTTATGTTCCTCCCACGTTTTCTTTCAATTATAGCTCTTTCGAAATAAGTATAGACGCATTCAGAACAGTTAAAGATAGAGCGAGTAGTTTCGAGAGTAGTATTGCAGAATTCGCATGCAGCGAAGTTAAGATTGCCAGAGGTAATCCAATGGCAGACTGTTAAGGAGGCTTGGCCTCTGAGTCGGCTGAGCCTATGACAAGAACAGCACATGCGTATTACACGAGATTCTACAAGTCTTTTATAAAATATAATCTTTTTACATTTTGCCTCATGGATTTTAGGAAAATGAACTAGGAGGCCATGAATCAAATGATTACAAGTGGTGCTGCTTGGAATTTCCATCGTGATGACAGAATTTTGGTTCTTGGATTTTAATTTTGTTCTCTATTTTCTTTGTCACTGTTTTCGCGTTCGCGTTCCTCCTGTATATAATTTAAAAAACACTGCTCAGTGCAGGTGGTAATAGGAGTTATACGGCATACTTTCGTCGTGCAAATGCAACATTCGAATTCGCGAAAATCGTTCAAAGGGCAGAATTTAGATATACTGTGGTATTTGATTTGAACAAGACGATGGGTACAGATGTCGCGATCTTTGCACGTACGGCAAAAATATAAATTTTCTTTTTGACAGAGATATCCGTTCCATTCCTCATGTACTACATGAGCTAACGTATCCGTGTTAATTTCGGATTGCATGTTTTTACGATTCGGGGGTTCTTTCTTCACTTATGGAAACGGTTGAAGGTTGTGTATCCCGAAATATTCTAGCTATATTTCTTATGCAAGTGGGGCAAGTGGCTAAAGGCCTTATGATAGATATAGGTCTGTAGCAATGAGCACAGAGTGTCTGTATTGCATGGGGTGCAATGGATATTATGTGGGAATTTATGGGTAGGTAGAATCGTTGGGTAATAGGAGTATAGAGTAAACAGTAGCAAGGACAACAATAATGGTTATGGTTATGGATGTGGAGATACCCGTGTAATTTTATACACGCGGCATTAGGTATTTGTCGAGACATCACAAATAGTGGAAAGGAAGTATATAGATAGTATTTCAGTAAGATCTCTGATGCAAATAGAACATTGATGTATGGGGCTCAGAGTGGTTAGGTTTCGTAAGCAGTTGGCGCAACGGTATTCCACGTGGAATGGTCCAATGAAGAAATAGTGAACAAAGAATTGAGGAAGCTGAGTAATTAGTAGAGATAATTGTATCTCGATATAGCAGGGCTCACAGAAGTATGTATTGAAGTATGGATCTCGGTATCCTTGAGTTATCGCGCAACAAAAAACACCGGACATTCTTTCGATATGTCCTATAGCGCAGGGGTTCTGTCGTAGACATTTACGACTATGGGGTATGTATAATCGATATGGGTTGAAGTCTCTTCTAGTGTTTGTAGTAATTTAGTAGCTGTTGCGACACAGGGAATGCAATTAATTATATCTTGAGTTTCTATTACCACTATACCGCAAGTTATGCAGTATTCTTCTTTAACTAGATGACTATTTACGAAAAAATGTCTATGAATTTTCTGGTAATTTTCCCGGATTATTGCGGTGTGAGTTTGATCGTAACACCGGTCACAAAAATTAGTGTCATCCTCGAGGCAGATTGCCCCGTGGACATGAGTGCAGTGAGCGAATAGGAATGAATCCCTGATTCGATGTACCTGCTGGATATTTGGCTGCGGCCGAATCGGCTGTCGGTGCCAAAGCATCAGAAATAAAAAGAGAAATTAACATTAATGTTTCATCCAGGTTTAGAATGTGCGAGCTTCACTTTGTCAACGTGAACAATTCGAGTTTGATTTCCGATTTTGAGTTTGACGTTGCTGGGAGGTAATAATTCAAGTACCTCATGGGGACCCGTATATTGGTCGGCGAATTTTCCTTTACGCGGTTCTTTTAATAAATAAACTAACGTTCCTTGTTCAAGAGCTCGAGGGTTTATATTTCGATCATAATATCTCTTGCTTCTCTCTTTAGCTTGTACTAGATTTGAATGAGCTTGAGCTTGCAGATCTCTTATTTTGTTAAAGAGATTTGTGATATATTCATGGTAAGTAGGTTCAGTATTTTCTTCGATGATAGGATGTGCAGAGGGTAGTCGAGCTATTCGCCCGAAAACCAATTCATAAGGTGAATATTTAGTGCCTTCGTGTACGCTAGTGTTGTATGAAAACATTGCGAGTTTAATATACTCGTCCCAGTTAGCTTCTCTATTTATTTGTGTCTTTAGGTACTCTGTTAGTACATGATGTGAGCGTTCTAGTGATCCATTTGACTGAGGGTGATAAGCTGTGGTCTTAAAATGTTGTATGCCAAACTTCTTCGTTAATTGTCTCATTAGAGCTGATAAAAAGTTAGTTCCCTGATCCGTTAATATGGCACGAGGGGCTCCGTATATGCAAATAAATTCCTTGGTAAAAGCGTCAGCTATTGTTAAAGATGTGGCTTCTTGTAGAGGTGATGCCACGGAATATTTCGTTAGTAAATCTTGCATAGTTAATATGTATTGATGATTGTTATCCGTGATGGGCAGAGGTCCCATAATATCTAATGAAACCTTGTCGAAAGCCATTCCAGGCGTATCAGTAATAACCATTGGTTGCTTTGTTTTAACTCTAGTTAATTTCTTTAGCTGACATTCACGGCAAGTCCTTATGAAATCTTGAATATCTTTCTTCATCGTCTTCCAACAATATCGAGAACGGAGGCGGTTATATGTTTTTGTCACTCCTTTATGTCCGCCATGCGCAGAGGCATGGTTTTCTAAAATTAGGGAGAGTCGTTGCTCTATTTCAGGAGTCTGTATAAGATTTAGGCATATGGTAATTTTGACAGGTAGTTCTTGGAGATGTTTTTTAAACTGGTTAATTATATAAGACCATGGCAAATCGTCGAAACGTTCAGTTTTGCTAAGACTGAAAGATGATAGATCGAGTTCAGTAATGACGTCTACTAAAGATTTCAAACAGTTTTTAAGATTTTGAGCTTCTATTAAAATACGATTGTTTAATTTTATAGGGAGAGCGATAAGCGTGTTGGATTCTACTGTACGAATTCTGGCTCTTTCGAATGTTAATTCTTCGTAATTAGGAAGCAAGTTGGCTTCTTGATATTGTTTAGCTCCATTATCGTAAGGAGTACCATCTTGGTAAAGAAATATTACATGATTATCTTTTTGCTTTAATAGGCTTTCTCGTACTTCTCGGACTTGAGCTCGGCTCCATGGCGGTGGCTCTGGAGGTTTCGGTTGATGAGATATAATATTTGAATCCATTATTTCAGTATAATCGGACTCAGTACTTTCGTCGGAGTCTGTTACTTCTTCGATGATAACTTGACTGTCGTCGTGATCTTCAGAGTCGATATTGGAGTTTTCCAATTCTTGCTGCTGTATGGGGGTAGAGGTTCTTGTAGCTTGAACGATTCTTTTATTCTTTTGATTTAATTTTTGTTTTCTAGAGATGTCTGGAGGTTGAGGCGAGAAAATAGATTCATCGGAAGAATATTCGTCAACAATGAATAAAGGTACGGCTATGTTGACAGCAGGATTTCTAGATAAAGCATCGGCGTTATTATTTAAAGTTCCTTTTTTATATTTTATTTCGTATTGGTATTCGGATAATTTCATCCGCCATTTCCATAATCGCGAAGAAGGGTCCTTAATGGAATGTAGCCACACTAAAGGCTTGTGATCCGTGATAATTGTAAAAGTTCTGCCATATAAATATGGTCGAAAATGGTTTACACAGTAAATAATTGCAAGGCATTCTTTTTCAATCGTAGAATAATTTTGTTCTGCTGTATTCAAAACGCGTGAAGTATAAGCTATGGGCAAATCTTTTCCAATTTCTCCTTGACTAAGTACGCCCCCGACGGCATATCCAGAAGCGTCGGTGGTTAATATAAAAGGTTGATTAAAATCCGGATATTGCAATATAGGTTTGGAACATAATGAATGCTGTAATTTATTAAATGCTTCTGCTTGATTTTCTTTCCATTCAAATTTCTTATTCTTTTTCAAAAGATCTGTTAATGGCTTGGCGATTTTGGAGAAATTCGGTATGAATCTTCGATAATATCCAGCTAATCCTAAGAACTGTTTAATGTTTTTGGGATTTCTTGGCGTAGGAAATTTCATAATGGCTTCTACCTTTGCAGGATCGGGTCTGACTCCGTCAGCTCCGATTATATGTCCTAAATACATGACTTCTTGTCGTAGGAATTCGCATTTATCAGGTTGCAGCTTTAAGTTTGCTGTTCTCAATCTTTCCATCAATCTTTCGAATTTGACTTCGTGTTCCTTTAGAGATCTTGCATATATAACGATGTCATCCATGTAAACGAATAATTCGTTTCCTTGTAAGCCAGAGAGCACGTTATCCATCAGTCTTTGAAATGTTGCGGGTGCGTTTTTTAATCCAAACGGCATTCTTTTAAACTGGTAGTGTCCATAAGGTGTGGAAAAAGCAGTCTTATGAGCATCTTTTGATGACATAGGAATCTGATGAAATCCTGATGCTAAGTCTAGTACAGAGAAATATTTAGCGGACCCGAGTTGATCGAGTATATCTGTTATGTTCGGCAAAGGATAAGCGTCTCCTATGGTTTTTTCATTAAGATTACGGTAGTCGATGACCATTCGCCATCGTTTGTTTCCTAGAGAGTCTGGTTTTTTAGGAACAATCCAGAGTGAAGAATTATAAGGTGAGGTTGATGCTTCGATTAAATCTGAAGATAATAATTCGGTTACTTGTTTATCGATCTCTTCTTTATGTACAGGGGGAAACCTGTATTGTTTTGTGTGGACTGGTACTTCATTAATAGTAGGAACATAGTGTTGCGCGGCATTAGTAGCTTGAAGATGTTCACCAGTAATATGAAATCTATCGGCGTGCTTGTATACTAGAGACTGTATGTTTGCTGACTCCTCGGAGTTCAGATGTTCTAGTCGAAGAAGGTTTATAACGTCAGTAGCTCTTTCAGTAGATTGGGGCAATGCTTGATTAAAATAAATAGGATTGTCGATGGCATTAGAGAATTTCCCTCGGGTTTCTTCTAATCCAACGGAGTTAGTAGCTGATACGTCTGGCTCACAGACGTCAAAATCTTGTAGTTGAATAACGGGGATATTGAAAATGAATTCTTCCTCGGAAGTGTTAAAGATAGGCATGTATGCCTTCCCGTTATTATTAGTAACGATTGCTTGCCCATAATAGATGCCTTCGGCTAGAGTATGACGTGGCACATAACCGACTTGTTGGTGACTTGAGATTGGAAAAGAGCAAGGAGTAACGCTCCTTCCTTTAAGAAGTACAGAATTTGAGTTTAGAAAAGGAATTCTTTCATCCTCGTGTTGAATAAAATTATTTTTGTAATCTATAGTAACGGCTCGTTCCCTCAGGAACTTGTTGCCTAAAATCCCATCCTGTGGGAATGCGATTGAGTCAGAGATTACATAGAATTCGGACGTTCTGCCGAGTATCGTCATAAAAATGACGCCTAAAGTGACGACGGTTTCAGAGGCAATCCCTTGCAAGCAGAGGGGATTGGTTGTATCAAGATTAACGTATGGTTTCAGGCATCCTTCCTTAATAAGGTTTAAACCGGATCCTGAATCAATCATAAATCTGCATTCTTTTGCCAAATCTGGAGAAGCTAATGTAATCGTAGGTAAATCCGTAGGATGCTGATTGCTATTCAATTGGCAGATCCGGAGGCTTGCACTGTTCCTTCCGGAGGGACTGTGGCGCTTGGTTTTCCTTGTACGATATAAGTCGGGCGCCCTTGTTGCTGATCGTTCCGACGGACGCCGGGATTTATCGGAACGCCTTGAGCGTTTCCCGAATTTACTGGTTGCTGTATTCTTTCTTGAGCTCGTCTCCAAGCTAGTTTTCGGCATTCTTGTATCAGGTGGCCTGGAGTTTTACAATAACGGCAAATCTTTGTTTGATAATTCTGCGGAGATTGTCCAGTGGGTATTGCTGGTCTTGAGAATGTCGGAAGAGCTGGTGGTAATGTAGTTGTATTCCCATTACCCGGTTTAGATTGTTTATTAGTGTTCTTAGCTACAGGAAATTGGCGAGAAGTGTTGTTGTAATTATTAGGTCGATCTGCACGTGGTTGGAAATTCGGACGGAACACGGTTCGTTTCCGTATGTTCTCTGCTTCTATAGTTTTTGATAATTGGATGGCAGTGCTTATTCCATCTTTGAGAGTATGCGGATGTTCCAACTTGACTCTTACTAGCAGATCAGATGGAAGTCCGTTAATGAAACTGTGTAATGTAGTCATCTCGATTGCATCTTTTAATCTCTCATCTGTATGTCCAGTATAGTCTGTTTCTCCATCGACGATTGCAGCACGTAATTCTTGTACTCTTCCAATATAATCGAAAATATCTTCGTTGTGCTTCATGTATACATTTGCCAATTCTCCTCTATATTGGTCTACCGATTTATTCGGTCCAAATATAAGCTTCAATCTTTGTGTTAATTCGAAAACAGTATGATATTCAGATCCTTCTACTGCGGAGTAAGCGTGTCCTTGTAGTTTATTCATTATTAGTTGGACTAAGAAATATTCATGATACTGCGGTATTAATTCAAGAGCGCGTTCGCAGATTTTACTAAAATGAAAAACGGACATTTTATGTCCATCGAATTTAGGAATCGTGTCGATAGCATCTTTAAGTCGTATGGGGGATGGTTGATCCATCACATCAAATTTATGCGGAGATAGTTGCGGAGTCGTTTGTGTTTCAGGCCTATCATGCCTTGTGTCTTGAGTGGAATTTTCCAAGTTCGTAATCCTTGAATTAATTCTTTCAATTTGATCAGCTATCTTATGCATCGATGATATTAATTGTTCCATGCCTGTGGATTCTTCGGTAAATTCTCTTTGTTCTAATTCTTCCTGAGCTCTTCTAAGACGCTCTTGTTTAACTTGTAGATCCTCTGACTGTTCTTTTAATAATTGTTCCTTCTCGTGCATCTTCTTCATTATGATTTCAATTTCTTCTGGGCTATATTGTTTTTTCGTAACTCCTGTGGTTACGGAGCTTGCAGAGCTTGAGCGAGTTTGCATGATTACGTTGAAAATTGTTTATTCTTATCCACTGAATCTCTCAAAAGCACAGATCCTTCGGCAGATCCCACCGCTGCCACCAAAAATTAATGTTTTCTGTTACGTCCCCAGTTCCTCAGGACTGGTCTGGAAGTCTTACTTTCCCAGTTGGACGCAATTAATCTCTCAATTTGTTTTAGGGCAACCTGCTAGGCCGGCTATACCCTGGGACGCCGAGAGATTGAAGGTCTATTGTGCTTGTAGAGAGGATTCAGGAGGGAGTGAGAATAAACATTCACACTAAATTTTATAAGTTTATTTTGTTTTGTTCAAAGTATATATATATATTTTTATTTTACAAATTTGAATATCCTTTTATTCCTCCCTCGGGTAACCGTACAATTCTGGTAGAAAGTAAGAATATTCGATGTTTATGGTTGAGATGGGTCTTTCTGGGGAAGCTAAGGAAATCTCTAAGGGCTCAAAGGGGTCTGGGTCTTCATATGCCACGGGGGAATAGCTAGGAGGACTATATAGGCTGTTTTCCTCGGGATAGTAGTTGTATAGGGGTACGGTGTCAAGATGTTGGAATGTCCCCGAGATGGAAGCAGTCTCTGGACTCTGACTCCAATCCACTGAAGGTCCAGGGATGGATGCCTGGTCGGAGTTTAACGAGATGGTTGAACAGTTGCTTCTATCTTCGGTAATTCTTTCTACTAGATTGGAGGGAGAATATTGATTATGTGGGACTGGGATAATTTCGTGGCTTTCTTCCTCAATAGTGATTATGGGGATAGGTGACTGAGGTTCTAAGTCGATGATCTCGGGAACTGGTGCAATGATTTCATTCTCAAGAGTGATGATAGGGAAGAAGGTACGTCGCGTTTGCCTATTTCGTCTCACACGGCGTAGAATATTTCGACGGGTATTGAAGTTACCTTGTCTCACTCGGACCATCTGTCGTTTAATTAACCAATTATAAACCTGTCTATTTAATATTTAAGACTTTGGTGATTTTGAAGCCACTTACTTTTGCGTAAAGTTGAATTTAAGAATACCCGATACCTGTTAATAAAAAAAAAGAAAAAGGGAATTCCATATGAATGTTCAATTTATAATTGTTATCCCGAGTATAGTCAGATAGATGTCCCCAAAGTTGATAGAAGTATAGACCGGCAGAAATAGAAAGATTAGTATAAAAAATTTTATTGTTGGTAACGTTGACTCCCGAAAATTACCGACCGTCGGTAATGTAGATTTCTGTTTTACCGACCGATGGTAAGTTAGGTTTCTGTTTTACCGACCAATGGTTAGCGGCACTTTCTGTTTTACCGACCGATGGTAAGTTAGATTTCTGTTTTACCGACCGATGGTTAGCGTCACTTTCTGTTTTACCGACCGATGGTAAGTTATCGACTGATGGTAAGTTATCGACCGATGGTAAGTTATCGACTGATGGTAAGTTATCGACCGATGGTAAGTTTTGATTGACGACTATTGGAAAAATTACCAACTGATGGTAAATTAGGATTATCGAGAATTTATTTGTTTGAAATGTTAATGTGTTATCTTGGTTTCAAAAAGATTCTTATTTTATTTTGATTCTCTGAAAATCGAAAGAGGATTCGAGGAAAAATCAGGAGTTTGGATACGCTGACAAGGTATCCACCTATCATACGGCTGGCTTAGTATTAACCTCGTAAGGTTAGGTTATAATTGCAAGTAGTGATAATGATTCAAAACTAAGCCAGTGTATTGTCTCTAAATCCTGGGATGTATCTCGTATTTTGAAGTTAAGGCTAAATTCAATCCAAGATCAAAAGGTCAACTTCTATCATTGGGATAAATCCCTCAAGATAATTGCCTATTAATCGAAAACTGTATTTTCGCCTACTCAAACGTCGATTGACAGGAGGCCGCTTATTTTTTCTATTGCCTCACCAGCTCTAGGTTGAGAAACAACCTCTATCATGGGAATAAATTCCTCAAGATAATTATTTTTCCACCGAGCCAGACTTGGGTTCGACCTGCCGCTGCAGTTTCGCACTCGCTCACTGTCTATCGCGTCGTCTTATCAAAGAGATAAGTCCCAGTTAAATTTTCCAATTGGAAATATTTACTAAGTTGAATAACTGGATTAAGGAATACGGGTAATCAAAGGTAAGGTTCCCGTATTGTCGCGCACTGATTCACTGAGTTTAGTTGTTAGTAGAAATTAAAGGTTAGATTAATGGCAAGTGGCCGGATATTTACCAGTGTCTGAAATGTCCTAGTGTGTGAAGGCTGCTTCCCTTCACTAGGCTGATGAGTGGATGCTGCTTCCTTCCGCTGGATACCGTCTACCTCGGTGACAGTTCGGGATGGAGGTTGCAGTCCAGGAGTTCGATTGAGAAACTCAATGTTCAATAGTCACTGAATTTATTAACTGAATACACGTACAAAATCTCGGAGATATAAGTATTAACTTGAAGATCGGTGGGCAGAATGCCAGTTATTAACTGTTGAAAACGTTGGGCCAAATGCCGGAGGTAGTTGAATGTCGAAGATCGTTGGGCAAAATGCGAGGAGGACCGCTCTGCACGGGTTTATATAGTCGTCAGTCCCAGTTTTGCACACGGTCCCAATAGTAGGAGATGCGCTTCTCCGTGGAGGGAGTCGAGCAGTGATTGGTTCCCTCCTCTGCTTCTGGCTGCGCGCGCCTCGAAAGATGCGTCCGCCTCGAGGGATGTGCCGCGTTGTCAACGGGTGATTGGTTTTCTCTGACGTGATTGTTGCGCAATGATTTGGGATTGGCTCCCGCTGACGTGACGGATGCGCGCGCCTCGGAAGATGCGCGCGCCTCGGCGTGGGCGGCGCGGTCGCTCATTGGTTCCCTTCTCCGGGCTGGTTGCGCGCGCCGCTGGCACAAGCGTGGGGAAGATGCGCGCGCTGCTGGGCGTTGCCGCAGGAATTGGGCGTAGTGTGGGCGTAGTTTAATTTGTAGATGGTGGGACTCTTCAGAATTGAAGTGGGGGTGACGGAGCGGTCAGTATAGAATCGGCTATACTGGTTGCATTGTATTTTGACACATAAGTTTTATAATAATTATTAGACCATCAGAATTTCTTTGCAGTTTATATGCATATATTTTCTAATGTAGGTTTTAAGCTCTAGCTGTAGAAATGTCAACGGAGTTTCTAGCATGCTCCGTTCGAAAGTTCATTTTTGTCTCTATGTATTATTATGGAAAATGCTTTTAAATATTGTTAATAAATTCTGACATAATTATTATAATTACAATTATTTTAACATATAAGTATTTATGATTATGCGGTGGGATATAAGTATATAAAGACTATAAATTATTTCAGTAAATGGTGCAACAATTTTTATTCTTTGCTTTTATTTTTTAATATTTATATCTATTAGGTTCTTGAATAAAAATTATATTTATATCTATTAGGTTCTTGAATAAAAATTATTGCATGTACTTAATATTAATGTTTAACAATAAGTTAATTATTTCGTTATGTTGCGCAATGTTCTCTTGAACGGATTTTTTGTGGATTAATATATAAATGGAAGTTATTGCATACGCTTAATAATAATAAATTCTTTTGTTACTTAACAATAAGTTAATTATTTCATCATGTTGCGTAATGTTGTGCAATAGTATTCGAGCGGAATATTCCATAGCCTTAGTTTGGAATGTGATGATGACTCATAATATCGCATACGGAAAATTATATTTTAAAACTTCGTTTATAAAATTAGTAGTATTGGAGTTTTCATAATTATGTATACATGTGTCGGTCTGACTTTTTATGCTCCTTAAGGGAAAATTGTCATAAGATTTTTATTTATAGTATTTTTCGAGTTAATCTGGAATCAATGATTTTTGATATAATTTAGGCCCCGAAATAATTAGATATACGTGTAGTCGGTGCCGAAACGTGTTCAAAAATATATATATATGTATATAAAGTCTTTTGGTTTTTGATTTGTAAAATTTCTTGTGTATCAGGATTACATATTAATGAAAGAGGTATTCTCTTATATGTCGGTAAAGTTAGTATCATCGCTACCCCAGAGATGGCGCTGCCCTCTGTCGGTAATGTGGGTACGGACAGTATTCACTGTCGGTAAGGTAGGAAATGACTTTATCCTCAGTCGGTAACGTCGGTAACTGTGTTATCATGGGTCGGTAATTTTTCTGTCGGTAACTTTTGCTCGGTCGGTAAGGTAGAAAACTTCCTTATCAACCGTCGGTAATTTTTCTGTCGGTAACTTTTGCTCTGTCGGTAAGGTAGAAAACTTCCTTATCGACCGTCGGTAATTTTTCTGTCGGTAACTTTTACTCTGTCGGTAAAGTAGGAATTTATTTTACCTTCCGTCGGTAATTTTTCTGTCGGTAACTTTTACTCTGTCGGTAAAGTAGGAATTTATTTTATCGACTGTCGGTAACTTTTGTGTGGGTGATTTTGCCTATTGTCGGTAAAGTAAGTAATTTTTATGCGGATGATACTATATGTGGGCAAATACTTAAAATTATTTCTATCATTCCTAAGTGAGGACTTAAAATTATTTCTATCATTCCTAAGTGAGGTTATGTTATGTATAGCTAGCTTCTTAACAAAGAAAGATTATTTTCGGAGATATTGACAATAGTATATCGCGCGGCGGAATGATATTGATGTACTATAAGTATTGGTGATATTACATTGCGCGGTGAGATTTTATAATAAGAAATATTGGTGACAATAGATGGCGTGATGGAATTTTAATTAACATATTAATTTATATTAACAATAATATGTTACTCGGTGAGATTAAGATTTATATGTTCGTCGGTGGAATTACAGTTTAACTATTATAGAGGCAATTTTTGCGTGTTTAAATAAAAATAAAAATTTTGTTGCGGGACGTAACACAAGTTCGAAAAATTAATGCAGAGATTGAGAGCTGCAAATTTAAAATTACAACCAGATAAATGCGAATTCTTACGACGTGAAGTTATGTATCTAGGACATATAATTGGATCTGACGGAGTCAAGCCTGACCCCGCTAAGATAAAGGCAATAATGAATTTTCCTACTCCGAAGAATCCGAAAAACATCAAACAATTCCTAGGACTAGCCGGATATTATAGAAGATTTATTCCAAATTTTTCCAAAGTCGCAAAACCATTAACTGATCTTTTAAAAAAGGATAAGAAATTCGATTGGCAGGACAAACAAGCAGAAGCATTCGATATTCTAAGGAATTCACTATGCTCTGAGCCTATTTTACAATATCCCGACTTTACTAATCCATTCATTCTAACCACCGATGCATCTGGATATGCGGTCGGAGGAGTGCTCAGTCAAGGAATAATAGGGAAAGATCTACCCGTTGCCTACACATCTCGAATTCTAAATTCCGCTGAACAAAATTATTCTACAATAGAGAAAGAATGTTTAGCTATCATTTATTGCGTAAATCATTTTAGACCCTATTTATACGGAAGAATATTCACGATAGTAACTGACCATAAACCATTAGTGTGGCTACACTCCATCAAGGACCCTTCCTCAAGATTATGGAAGTGGAGAATGAAACTCTCTGAATATCAGTATGAAATACAATATAAAAAGGGAACTCTAAATTATAACGCTGATGCCTTATCCAGAAATCCACCCGTCGACGTGGCTATTCCGTTATTCCTCATTGATGAAGGAGTATATTCATCCGACGAATCCATATTTTCGTATAGATCTCAAAGGCCAAAGGGAAAATCTAGTACACCTGAAGGTCAGAATGCAGGACCTAATCAGGAAGACATGGGAAACTATCAAAAAACCGCCGAGACTTCGGCCCCCGTAGAGCGTCAACCAGCAGAAGATAATCAAAATTATTCTGTCGAACAAGAAAATAACAATTATGGAGTCACAATCGAAGAAGTTACTGACTCTGAAGACAGCGATGATACGGATTATACTGAAATAATAGAATCCGACATTGTACCGTATCAGTCAAACCCCCAACAACTGAATCCACCAGCTCTTCCACCATGGAGTCGAGCCTTAGTGCGAGAAGTTAGAGAGGATTTACTCCAACAGAAAGATAATCACACAATATTTATTTACCAGAACGGGACAGCTTATGACAATGGCGCAAAATCATATCAAGAAGCCAAATTACTCCCCAAATATGAAGGATTGGCATTCGAAAGGGCCAGGGTATGTACTGTAAAAGGAAACACGTTAATTGCCCTCCCCATCAAATACGACTATCATATCCTTATAGAAGCCCAGAATCTTAAAAACTGTCTACACTCTTTAGTGGATGTCATTACTGAACTTGGACTCTCTTCCATAAGTCTTAGTAAGACCGAACGCTTCGACGACCTTCCATGGTCATACATCCTTAACCAACTCAAAAGATATCTACAGGAATTACCCATTAATATAACGATATGCTTAAATTTAATTCAAACGCCTGAAATCGAAAAACGTCAATCTCTAATTTTGGAAAATCATGCCTCAGCTCATGGAGGACATAAAGGTGTAACGAAGACCTATAACCGCCTTAGATCTCGTTACTGCTGGAAAACAATGAAAAAGGATATTCAGGAATTCATTAGAACCTGTCGGGAGTGTCAATTAAAGAAACTAACTAGAGTAAAAACCAAGCAACCCATGGTTATAACGGATACCCCCGGCGCTGCTTTCGATAAAGTATCCCTGGATATTATGGGACCTCTTCCCCTAACAGTGAGCAACAATCAGTACATACTGACCATGCAGGATTTACTAACAAAATATTCTACCGCCGTGCCATTAAAGGAGGCCACATCGTTAACAATCGCAGACGCCTTCACTAAAGAATTTATCTGTATATACGGTACCCCTCGCGCAATATTAACCGATCAAGGAACAAATTTTTTATCCGCCTTAATGCGACAGTTAACAAGGAAATTTCGCATTCAACATTTTAGGACCACTGCCTATCATCCACAGTCTAATGGATCACTTGAACGATCACATCATGTCCTAACAGAATATCTAAAAACTCAGGTTGATAAGGAGACAAATTGGGATGAATACATTAAACTTGCTATGTTCTCGTACAACACCAGTGTACATGAAGGCACGAGATACTCACCCTATGAGCTAGTATTTGGCCGAATAGCACGACTACCCTCTGCACACCCCATCATCGAAGAAAATATCGAACCCACATACCGTGACTATATTGTTAATCTCTTTAACAAGATAAACGATTTACAAACGCAAGCTAAGCAAAACCTCACACTAGCTAAAGAACGGAGTAAGCGATACTATGATCGCAATTTGAATTTACAACAATTTGAGAAAGGAAACCATGTCTTTTTATTAAAAGAGCCACGAAAAGGAAAACTTGCTGACCAGTATACCGGTCCTCACGAAATAATCGAACTTTTACCCCCAAGTAATGTTAAAATTAGAACAGGAAACCAAACCCGAATAGTACACACCAACAAGATCAAACTAGCACATCCCCAGCCGGGATGAGGTAATAATCAGAGTCCTTTGTTACAGATGCATTGGCACAGAAGGCCCACACAGCCGAGATTGGACGCAACCATTTCAAATCGAATAGAGGAATCCTTCTTCTTCGGCCATTGTGTCCATATAACAGGAGCTCTTTGTCTCTTAGACGAAACGAACTTGTGTAAGGAGTGTTACGATAGACTCCGTACCAATATTATTAAGCAACAATACCGGCCCTTGCGGAGACACTTCTTTGTGAATAGTCACATCGTGCGTAATGACCATTGCTCAGCTTGTGGCACAACGGTCATCGAGACCAATTCTCTTGACAAGTGCATCTCCTGTACACTAACAGCGCACGAATTCTTAGAACTTCTACACAACACCTCAACTTCTATCAATAGTTATAGTTACCCCTTAGTCTTAAACGTATACGACAGGACTCCTACGTTATAAGGGGATGCCATTTACCGGCACAGCCTGCTGTGTAGAATTCAGAGGATATCGGTATGATCCCTTGAACGTCTATCTATGTGAACTTTGCTATCACTACGTATTGTCTATTAGAGTACGATTGCCTCTAGTATCTCTACACTTTCTCTCTCCGGGACCACGCCATATCGATCCTCATTGTGCACATTGCTTCCGAACACTTGTCACACAAAGACCTTTAGATCAGTGTCTCATCTGCACTTGTTACGTCCCCAGTTCCTCAGGACTGGTCTGGAAGTCTTACTTTCCCAGTTGGACGCAATTAATCTCTCAATTTGTTTTAGGGCAACCTGCTAGGCCGGCTATACCCTGGGACGCCGAGAGATTGAAGGTCTATTGTGCTTAGAGAGGATTCTAGGTGGAGAGTGAATAAACATTCATACTAAATTTTATAAGTTTATTTTGTTTTGTTCAAAGTATATATATATATTTTTATTTTACAAATTTGAATATCCTTTTATTCCTCCCTCGGGTAACCGTACAATTCTGGTAGAAAGTAAGAATATTCGATGTTTATGGTTGAGATGGGTCTTTCTGGGGAAGCTAGGGAAATCTCTAAGGGCTCAAAGGGGTCTGGGTCTTCATATGCCACGGGGGAATAGCTAGGAGGACTATATAGGCTGTTTTCCTCGGGATAGTAGTTGTATAGGGGTACGGTGTCAAGATGTTGGAATGTCCCCGAGATGGAAGCAGTCGCTGGACTCTGACTCCAATCCACTGAAGGTCCGGGGATGGATGCCTGGTCGCAGGTTAGCGAGATGGTTGAACAGTTGCTTCTATCTTCGGTAATTCTTTCTACTAGATTGGAGGGAGAATATTGATTATGTGGGACTGGGATAATTTCGTGGCTTTCTTCCTCAATAGTGATTATGGGAATAGGTGACTGAGGTTCTAAGTCGATGATCTCGGGAACTGGTGCAATGATTTCATTCTCAAGAGTGATGATAGGGAAGAAGGTACGTCGCGTTTGCCTATTTCGTCTCACACGGCGTAGAATATTTCGACGGGTATTGAAGTTACCTTGTCTCACTCGGACCATCTGTCGTTTAATTAACCAATTATAAACCTGTCTATTTAGTATTTAAGACTTTGGTGATTTTGAAGTCACTTACTTTTGCGTAAAGTTGAATTTAAGAATACCCGATACCTGTTAATAAAAAAAAGAAAAAAAAGGAATTCCATATGAATGTTCAATTTATAATTGTTATCCCGAGTATAGTCAGATAGATGTCCCCAAAGTTGATAGAAGTATAGACCGGCAGAAATAGAAAGATTAGTATAAAAAATTTTATTGTTGGTAACGTTGACTCCCGAAAATTACCGACCGTCGGTAATGTAGATTTCTGTTTTACCGACCGATGGTAAGTTAGGTTTCTGTTTTACCGACCGATGGTTAGCGGCACTTTCTGTTTTACCGACCGATGGTAAGTTAGATTTCTGTTTTACCGACCGATGGTTAGCGTCACTTTCTGTTTTACCGACCGATGGTAAGTTATCGACTGATGGTAAGTTATCGACCGATGGTAAGTTATCGACCGATGGTAAGTTATCGACCGATGGTAAGTTTTGATTGACGACTATTGGAAAAATTACCAACTGATGGTAAATTAGGATTATCGAGAATTTATTTGTTTGAAATGTTAATGTGTTATCTTGGTTTCAAAAAGATTCTTATTTTATTTTGATTCTCTGAAAATCGAAAGAGGATTCGAGGAAAAATCAGGAGTTTGGATACGCTGACAAGGTATCCACCTATCATACGGCTGGCTTAGTATTAACCTCGTAAGGTTAGGTTATAATTGCAAGTAGTGATAATGATTCAAATTGTTATAAACTAAGCCAGTGTATTGTCTCTAAATCCTGGGATGTATCTCGTATTTTGAAGTTAAGGCTAAATTCAATCCAAGATCAAAAGGTCAACTTCTATCATTGGGATAAATCCCTCAAGATAATTGCCTATTAATCGAAAACTGTATTTTCGCCTACTCAAACGTCGATTGACAGGAGGCCGCTTATTTTTTCTATTGCCTCACCAGCTCTAGGTTGAGAAACAACCTCTATCATGGGAATAAATTCCTCAAGATAATTATTTTTCCACCGAGCCAGACTTGGGTTCGACCTGCCGCTGCAGTTTCGCACTCGCTCACTGTCTATCGCGTCGTCTTATCAAAGAGATAAGTCCCAGTTAAATTTTCCAATTGGAAATATTTACTAAGTTGAATAACTGGATTAAGGAATACGGGTAATCAAAGGTAAGGTTCCCGTATTGTCGCGCACTGATTCACTGAGTTTAGTTGTTAGTAGAAATTAAAGGTTAGATTAATGGCAAGTGGCCGGATATTTACCAGTGTCTGAAATGTCCTAGTGTGTGAAGGCTGCTTCCCTTCACTAGGCTGATGAGTGGATGCTGCTTCCTTCCGCTGGATACCGTCTACCTCGGTGACAGTTCGGGATGGAGGTTGCAGTCCAGGAGTTCGATTGAGAAACTCAATGTTCAATAGTCACTGAATTTATTAACTGAATACACGTACAAAATCTCGGAGATATAAGTATTAACTTGAAGATCGGTGGGCAGAATGCCAGTTATTAACTGTTGAAAACGTTGGGCCAAATGCCGGAGGTAGTTGAATGTCGAAGATCGTTGGGCAAAATGCCAAGTTAACACTGTAGTTGATCGTTGAATATCGTTGGGCAAAATGCCGGAGGTAGTTGAATGTTGAAAACGTTGGGCCAAATGCCAAGTTATCACTGTAAATATCGTTGGGCCAAATGCCGGAGGTAGTTGAATGTTGAAGATCGTTGGGCCAAATGCGAGGAGGACCGCTCTGCACGGGTTTATATAGTCGTCAGTCCCAGTTTTGCACACGGTCCCAATAGTAGGAGATGCGCTTCTCCGTGGAGGGAGTCGAGCAGTGATTGGTTCCCTCCTCTGCTTCTGGCTGCGCGCGCCTCGAAAGATGCGTCCGCCTCGAGGGATGTGCCGCGTTGTCAACGGGTGATTGGTTTTCTCTGACGTGATTGTTGCGCAATGATTTGGGATTGGCTCCCGCTGACGTGACGGATGCGCGCGCCTCGGAAGATGCGCGCGCCTCGGCGTGGGCGGCGCGGTCGCTCATTGGTTCCCTTCTCCGGGCTGGTTGCGCGCGCCGCTGGCACGAGCGTGGGGAAGATGCGCGCGCTGCTGGGCGTTGCCGCAGGAATTGGGCGTAGTTTGGGCGTAGTTTAATTTGTAGATGGTGGGACTCTTCAGAATTGTAGTGGGGGTGACGGAGCGGTCAGTATAGAATCGGCTATACTGGTTGCATTGTATTTTGACACATAAGTTTTATAATAATTATTAGACCATCAGAATTTCTTTGCAGTTTATATGCATATATTTTCTAATGTAGTTTTTTAAGCTCTAGCTGTAGAAATGTCAACGGAGTTTCTAGCATGCTCCGTTCGAAAGTTCATTTTTGTCTCTATGTATTATTATGGAAAATGCCTTTAAATATTGTTAATAAATTCTGACATCATAATTATTATAATTACAATTATTTTAACATAAGTATTTATGATTATGCGGTGGGATATAAGTATATAAAGACTATAAATTATTTCAGTAAATGGTGCAACAATTTTTATTCTTTGCTTTTATTTTTTAATATTTATATCTATTAGGTTCTTGAATAAAAATTATATTTATATCTATTAGGTTCTTGAATAAAAATTATTGCATGTACTTAATATTAATGTTTAACAATAAGTTAATTATTTCGTTATGTTGCGCAATGTTCTCTTGAACGGATTTTTTGTGGATTAATATATAAATGGAGGTTATTGCATACGCTTAATAACAATAAATTCATTTGTTACTTAATGATAATTAATTATTTCATCATGTTGCGTAATGTTGTGCAATAATATTCGAGCGGAATATTCCATAGTCTTAGTTTGGAATGTGATGATGACTCATAATATCGCATACGGAAAATTATATTTTAAAACTTCGTTTATAAAATTAGTAGTATTGGAGTTTTCATAATTATGTATACATGTGTCTGTCTGACTTTTTATGCTCCTTAAGGGAAAATTGTCATAAGATTTTTATTTATAGTATTTTTCGAGTTAATCTGGAATCAATGATTTTTGATATAATTTAGGCCCCGAAATAATTAGATATACGTGTAGTCGGTGCCGAGACATGTTCAAAAATATATATATATGTATATAAAGTCTTTTGGTTTTTGATTTGTAAAATTTCTTGTGTATCAGGATTACATATTAATGAAAGAGGTATTCTCTTATATGTCGGTAAAGTTAGTATCATCGCTACACCAGAGATGGCGCTGCCCTCTGTCGGTAATGTGGGTACGGACAGTATTCACTGTCGGTAAGGTAGGAAATGACTTTATCCTCAGTCGGTAACGTCGGTAACTGTGTTATCATGGGTCGGTAATTTTTCTGTCGGTAACTTTTGCTCGGTCGGTAAGGTAGAAAACTTCCTTATCAACCGTCGGTAATTTTTCTGTCGGTAACTTTTGCTCTGTCGGTAAGGTAGAAAACTTCCTTATCGACCGTCGGTAATTTTTCTGTCGGTAACTTTTACTCTGTCGGTAAAGTAGGAATTTATTTTACCTTCCGTCGGTAATTTTTCTGTCGGTAACTTTTACTCTGTCGGTAAAGTAGGAATTTATTTTATCGACTGTCGGTAACTTTTGTGTGGGTGATTTTGCCTATTGTCGGTAAAGTAATTTTTATGCGGATGATACTATATGTGGGCAAATACTTAAAATAATTTCTATCAGTCCTAAGTGAGGTTATGTTATGTATAGCTAGCTTCTTAACAAAGAAAGATTATTTTCGGAGATATTGACAATAGTATATCGTGCGGCGGAATGATATTGATGTACTATAAGTATTGGTGATATTACATTGCGCGGTGAGATTTTATAATAAGAAATATTGGTGACAATAGATGGCGTGATGGAATTTTAATTAACAATATTAATTTATATTAACAATAATATGTTACTCGGTGAGATTAAGATTTATATGTTCGTCGGTGGAATTACAGTTTAACTATTATAGAGGCAATTTTTGCGTGTTTAAATAAAAATAAAAATTTTGTTGCGGGACGTAACACACTCGAGGTATTGTTAAACTTATGTCCATATCCTATTTGCTTACACTGAACAATGCTTCATAATGTCCCAGCTTTCTCTTAATGCTGTATGCATCAAACTGCATGGTTATCTCAATCTAAATAATCACAACCATTATTGCTGTGCATGTTATTGTATGCTACATACTCCCTGTAACCAAAGGTTTTTCTTTCCAATAGACTCCCATATTATTTCTATCGCTCCACACCCTTATAGAACGATCTGTTCGTACTGTCAACGACCCATCACCATAATACGACCCCTACACACCTGCTCCACCTGTACTAGGAATATCGCTCAAATATTCCGAGAGACTCACCCCACCTCTCTCTCAATAAATGAAGAGAATCCCCCAACCTCCCAACCTTGAAGAATTGAAGAGTTAATATGCTATCGGATACATCTTCCGACACCCTGAACTGTACTGTGCACGAAGAATTCGATGGATATTACTCTCTGGAAAATGGCCTGTATTACTGCCCTATATGTAAAATACACGTGGATCATGAATTAGTCCACATAAATTATCACAGCATATCAGAAAATTTTCCTCATATTAGTCCTTCTAAATGCTGTCTATGTAATCGTAAAGTATCTCTCATAACTCCCATAATTGATTGTAGGCCGTGCTTCCTAAATTATCTGGAAGAAGAACGAAAAAGAGAATTTGCAAGAGCAAGGCAACATGAATAACGCAAGCAATCTCTGTTGCAATCACCCAATCCATGAATTATTGTCCCACTTCCCCAGCATGCATGAGGCAAAATGCAGAAAAGTAATTTTTTACAAAAGATATACCGGGAAAACTCGCACTCCTAGCCGCATGTGTTGCGCATGTTATAAACTTCGACAATTAAGAGTCAAGCCTGATTTAATTGTTTGCCACTGGGTAACTTCGGAAGATATAAATCTTGCTAAGTGTAATTACTGTCAATCCACCCTGGAAACTGTTCGTCCCATCCTTCAATGCCAGGAATGCGTATATTCCTATTTTGAAAGAGCAATATTTGAAAAAAACCAGGGAAGGGACATAAGTAACCTAACTGCTTTTGCTTTTTGCAGGACTCACAGACAAGGCATATACGCATAAAATGTGCCCGCTTTCCAAATTTAAGCGACCTGCTCACCCACTACTAGACTACTCCCTCTTCAACAGCCTTAACGTAAAATGCGTGGTTATAATGACACATGATGTCCTAACCGCTAACAGTCCTCATCTTATATGTACGGATTGCTACAATCCTGCAACTTATAACAGGGTCTTGACGCAATACTCACACACATTCCAATATGGCAATGTGCCAACGAATCAGTGTGTTAATTGCGGGAGTAATTGTCATGAAATACGACCCCTTCTTAAATGCACTAAATGTTTTAAAGCCTATAGTCAATTTGTAGACATGATCGTTAAAAAGGGAGAAGAAAGAACTTACAGGCAAACTATAGGCCTGTCTGTAAATTCAATCACACTGAAGATAGATTATGGAGTGGCTGAAATAACGGTTGATCCTAATGATCCAGAAATTTTAGAGGAAAGATTATTAAATTAAACAATAAAAGAAAATGGATCATCTCAATCCTTGTTTCACCAATAAACTTAAATACTTTATCTATTAGGAACTATACATATATATATATATATATATCCATAATAAATATGTTAACAAACTGCATTTATAAGAAAAAAAAAACACAAAAAGAAAAACAAAAACTTTAAATAAAATATATATATATATAAAAAAAAATATATATAAAAAAATATATATATATTTTTATGTATACGTATAACATATAAACTTTCTTGTATATTCTAAAATATATATATATATATAATTATATACTCATATATAATTATCCTTTAATCGATTTACTATTAATAACCAGTAATAATAATCACTCATATTTACCATATAAATATATATATATACATACATATAATAATAACAATAAAAAAAAACAAAAAAAAAAGGGGGGGAAAAGAAAATGCTTCAAAAATATTTCATAGGAAATAATAATCATAAAGAACAATAAAAAAAAAAAAACACATAGTATAATGATAATAATATACATACAAATTTAGTCAGATTACCTCTCTATATGTATATATATATATAGATACATATACCCATGTTATATTATAATCACATTGAGCGACGCTATAAAGATACCTCTTGTGTATTCGAATACTTTCATAAGTAACTATAATTTAAATACACCTAAGATTCAATATATAATTATGAATCAATTCTGCGACAATTATTCGTAATCAAACTTTCACGAACATTGTACCATCAATCATGTAACCACAAAATGTAATATAGACATCTACACGTACATCAAAATTGTAATCATTTCAGACCATCATGACGCCCCTAATCCTAGTAATCTTCTTAAGTAAAACTGCCGCCTTAATCGGATTTGATTGCGGAGGACAACACCTCAACGTAACAGCCGTCTCTCTCCTTGATGTTGGCGAATGCGATTTGAACATACGACAACCCAACACCACAGATGTTCATATTCAGCTACTACAACTATCCGACTACAGTTATACAGAAGTCATACAGTGCAAGGTTGAAATATCCCGAAATATATATCATTGTGGCATGCATTCACATATATCTGCTGTTCACAATGGAAGAGCCGATTATGTGCATGAGACTGGATACACTCAGTGCCTAAGGATGTTCCAAGACGGAACTATTTCTTTGGGAGACAACACCCTTGTCGCTGGCATAAAAGCAAATCAGACGACCTATCGAAGTATCACCTTGGTGGGCCGCGTACAAGTTGACGGATACTGCAAGGGATCCCAGTACAACGATCCATACGGAACATGGGACGACGTAGTCGTCCAAGCTGCTGTGAAAATATCACTAAAATCTTCCTACGTTCCCGTACAATTGAATACTGGAAGAATTAAATTAAAATCTGGAACTGTGTGTAAACTCGTTGACAGCTACTGTTTAGACGCTGACGACGGATACACCTACTGGAAACCTATGCCTACGGATACTTGTAATTTTCAACAATATGATGTCCTCTACGAAGGACCTGCAAACAAAATTTCTGAAGACATCTCCAAGACAGATACCCCAATCATCTATAGTCTTGTGACTCAGGAAATCACTTTCGCCCTTATGAAAACCAAGGAAATACCTCTATGTGGTTATACTCTCCTGTGCACGGAACACCCGAAATTATTCATTCTTGAAGCTAAACCTGGCAATACATTTGCTAGTCGGAAAACTATTCCTGTCAATAATCTTGACATCTTTACATACATGAACTCCAAGTTCGTGTATATAGAAAAACATGTCAAACAACAGATGACGTCTCTCTATAACAACGTCATTTCGCAAAAATGCGAGTTAGAAAGACAAGTAATTACTAATGCCTTATCTTTTGCTACACTCCAACCAGACGAATTTGCCTATCAGCTCATGAAAGGGCCAGGATACATGGCCGTTACAACAGGAGAAGCAGTACAAATAATTAAATGTATCCCTGTTGAAGTGATGGTAAGAAAAACTGGAGAGTGTTATACCGAACTTCCCATTTCTGTACGAAATCATTCCTTCTTCCTTACACCAAAATCAAGAATTATCACCAAAATTGGCAACGAACGAGAATGCAGTTTAGAACTTCCTACTTTGTATCGAATCGAAGATACATGGGTGCAACTTACACCTAACATTCAAGTTAGACAACTGCCACCTCAACAGCTAAAACCCATGACTGCCTTAACCTGGAGATATCTCACACCGGGACCTTTGGCCGTAAGCGGAATATATTCTGATACAGATCTGGAGAAATTACGAAATCACATAATGTTCCCAGCCGAAAAGCCAGCTTTACTCAATGCCGTTGCTAGAGGACTAACTGGCCATTCCATGAACACTGAAGGAATCTCAGTGTACAACTTGCTGGATGAAAATTCTTTAAATAAAATTGTCGAAAGCACAGCCTCGCGAATCTGGAAGGGATTCGTGAATTTTGGATCAGCAACCGCAGGACTCGTCGGAATATTCATGATTATTCGCCTAGTAAAATTAGTCATTGACACAGTCATTCATGGATACGCTCTTCACACTGTGTATGGTTGCAGCCTTCATCTACTCGGAGCTTTATGGAGCTCCCTCGCAAATTTACTGCTCCATCTGGCACGAGAATCTTCCAGGAAATCTGGAGACGATAACCGAGACAATCAATCACCTGGCGGAGGAACAACCATGCAAACTTCCAACATCGATCCCACTGCACCTGCAGAAGTAATTACTCAACAACCTCCACCAGCCAAACCTCCAAGGACAATGAAACCTTGCCACGAAGAAATCACCAAAAACGTAAATATACCTATATCATATACAAACCTAAGAGACCGCTTAAACACCCTAGACGAAAATATTTAATCTCTCTAGACCAAAATCCTCCGAAAACAATCGGATTTTGTTCTTATTAGGGGGGAGGTGTTACGTCCCGCAACGAAAAATTTAAAATCTTATTTATAAAAATATAATCCCTACCTATTTTCTCATCCTATATAATCTTTGCGCGATACTATATATAATCACTATATATTTGCGCCATAATATTATATATAATCAATATATATATACATCAATTTAATAATAATCAGTTCTCATGTAGTCAAAATACTAGTAACCACCAGTACTAACCGAAAGCTGGACTTATACACATCTATCAATCAAGAAAAAGTAATAGGCTCTTTGAAACAGTCATTTATAATAATCGTAAAAGAATTTCAATATATATATAATTATTATTTATGCAATAACTACATTAAAATTGCTCATGAAACTTCATAAATCAATAGCAGAAATACTGAGTCTATATATATATATATATATATATATATATATATATATATATTCATATCGCCATAATTACATATTAACATAATACATTGATTGATGTGGTATATAGCCAGAAAAATATTACAATGAATTAGCAATACTGATCGTATATAATGATATTTATCTTAATAATTAACTTTACTAAGAAAAGAAATTTATTCGAAATTTTATTATCAAGGAAAACTCTCAGCAAATCACTCTAAATAATGTAACCGTCAAAAACATTTGCAACAAGACTTCGTATAAATTGGTATACGAACAAATCCGTCGGTAACTGGTCTTATAGCCTCTTGTGCGTTCCTTCACATTCTTCTGGTAAATTTGGCATGGGAAAATTTCCATAGCCATGAATCCCGAAACCTGAAAATATTATAACTAATTAGTATTTAGACAAATAAAGACATAAATCAATAAACAATGAAAAACACATATATATATATATAAAAGTTTAATTATTATCAAATAATAAATATATTTACTTTGATTATTTAATTATAAAATTAAAACGTAAAAACAGATGACCAGTAACGACTAAATAATAATCCTTTGTAAAATAACAAGCTTCTTTTAAAAAGGAAAATGATTTAAATAATTCTTAACGAATAAAATATAATTTGTTTCAAAGAATAGTATAAAGAATTTCGTATCTTATATAATCTTTACTTGTAATTATATATAATCACTATAAATCCACTTTATATTATATGTAACCA
Organism: Camponotus vicinus; assembly: GCF_025532165.1. Classification (NCBI taxonomy): domain Eukaryota; kingdom Metazoa; phylum Arthropoda; class Insecta; order Hymenoptera; family Formicidae; genus Camponotus; species Camponotus vicinus. Next base: position 11,627,267 of record NW_028141979.1, read on the forward strand.
ATATATATAGATATTCACTCAATATTCATATTATTCCGTTATCACATATAACCAAAAAAGGATATCCCTATGCGTGTATATGCGCTTACTACAAAGGAAAAGGCATAAATCAAAATATTTTATCAAACGATACTCACCTAATTTCTATTAATAAATGATTTTGAGCCCATGCGTATCTTTTTAATAAACAGTACGTTCGGTTGTCATAAAAGAGATGCAGCGATTATAAATTTTGAAACCTGAAAATCAAATAATTAATTAATATTTTGTAATAAATATCTACAGTAAAAATGCTAACAAATGCTCCGAAAGTGAGCCACATAAAATATTAATACGAAAATTTATAAAGAATCATCAATAACAAAAGGAAAGTTATAAAGTTAACATTCTACGTACATATAAGAATATGAAACAATAAATAAATGTACCAAGTCAAACAAAAAATTAATGCCCATGAATAATAATTGTTACTAAAACAATACGCTCTAAAAATCAGTAATAATAATTAGTAATAAAATAATTAACAATATATATATATATTTTTTATATTCATGAGAAACAAAATTAATAAATTTTCCTTGAATAAATATTTTTCTAAACGTTATAATAAATCTTTACTGTACATTAATACCATTGGCCAAATATGTCTGTATAAAATTCTAATTATTACTGAATAACATTTAACTTTGACTATTTAATTACAAAATGTAAATGGCCAATAACTAAATAATAATCTTTTATAAAGTAACGAGCTTCTTTTAAAAATTAATGATCTAAACATTTCTTAATAAAGTATAATTAATAAAATATATATATAAAATATAATTAATGAATAAAATATAATTAATCAAGCAAGAATTTCCTTTAAAAATCCTAGATTATTTTAATTTTTGGTCCTCGTTGAGTTCCCGTAAATATATATATATGTTCACTATCAGGAAGTAATTTTCCTCAGAGTCTTGATACCTGAAAAATATAATAAATGTATAAGAAAATCTACTATAGAAATTATTAAATAAACCATCCAAAATATAATACATACTTACACACTTTTTATGATCCTATATATATAATATTTATCCTCTTCCTAATAACGTAAGACAGCTTGTTATAAATAAGTAGCAAGAATTCCAAGTCCCAGCAACTGAAAATAATAATCAAATAATATTTGGCCGTATGAAAAATTAACTTAACAAAAATGTACTAAAAAATCAATCTATACAAAAATCTATTATCATTATAAAAGTTTGATTGATCAAAATTACTATATTAAAAAGGTTTAATATTTTATAAATGTATATAATTATATAGGAGTAAAAGAAATCAAATAGTAAAAGAAGTATAATAAATCAAATATTAATATATTAAATTTCAACAATAAATATATTAAATTAAATAATAACTACTGAACAATAACTAAATAATAAAGAAATGTCAAGAAATTATTATGAATAAAATTTTATACGTAACTCTTTGCTGCATGCAGAATAATAAGTCACCCTATAAACATAGCCTCCACTTGGTTGTCCACCGGGTGTCCCAATATTTTCATCACCTAACGAAAACGCTATACGGAAAAATAAAAATATATTTATTAATAAAATTCCTTAGAAATATATTTCAATAACAAACTACAAATATGCCTCCTCAAATATATAATTAACCGACTACATCTATCGAAGTTTATACACGAGACCTCAATAGGTAGTAGTACGTGAAAGTGAGAGAGACCGCACTATCGGGTGACTCGCGCGAGTGAGAGAGACAGCGCTATACGTAATACCATATGTAAAAATTAATAAGAATTAAACCGCGAAACAAGCTCGGACAGACTTGTCACCCTCATTATTAGTATAAATACATATGTAGTTATTAATAAAAATTTAAAAGATAATGCATTAAAATACTAAAGGTACATAATATTATACATGAATACATATATTATATATATATATATATATAATATATATATTTTATAAATATATGATATAATTAAATAAAACCTTTAATTCATTAATTAACTTATCAAAATAATAAACTTACCAAATAAACTTCCGAAATAATTCGCACAGATTCCTCAAAATCCTTTCAATGCTGCATATTCTTATATGGTTTAAGCCTGTCTGTTGTCCGTGAATAATCCATTGGTCCATAACCCTTCCAACATATATATATATTATATATGCAACCTAGACAAATAAGAAAAATTCAAATAATAACACGTTTAAACGTTCTAAGCATAAGAACATTATAATTAATACATTATAAAAATCTCTTTTCATATACGTATATTCTATATAGTTATTCAAATAAAACTTCACTACATAATAATAAATTATATAAAATCTAATTTCTTATCCACCCATTATTGCCAAATAATACATATATTTTTCATTTTGATTATTTAATTGCAAAATTTTATATACAATTAAAATATAATAAGTAAGCAATGATAACCAAATAATAAACCATTTTCATTATGTGAAAGCTCAACATTATTTAATATAAATATATTTAATAAATGACCGAAAGTTATCAAGTCAAGCACATTCAAAATAATATTAAAATATTTCAAAATATCCAAAACTTATCCGCAATTAGAGGTGCATAGAGTTAATAAGTCATGGCCAGATGATCATATGTGAGTATTTTAATCCGCTCCGACAATAGTCTAATAAACGTTCTATATTGTCGATTAAAATACAGCCAAGCTATAAATGATATGCACCCTCGAATATCTTCTGTATAGAATGTCGCTTTACAAAATATCTGAAAAATATAATAACTATATAAGACAAATATATTAAATTATTTAAATTATTAATAACTATAAATAATAAAGATTCTGATTTAATAAAACCAATAATGCAAAATAAAGCTCATAACTCTTCACTATGTGCAGAATTATAAATCTATATAACTACTAAATAAATTTTGTTATAACAAAAATTTACACATAGATAACACACATGAAATATAAAGTTTAAATAATAATAATACAAGGTAATAAATATACATATTAATAATAATAATGAATGTATGGTCTTATAAAATTCATTATGCATAATTTTATTATTGAAACGAATAATAAGTCTCCTTATAAGAGCACAAGGCTAAGTCCAGCGTACCGCGTTATCTCCCCTATTACTTTGTTATCTCCCCTAATGTTTTCGACGTCCGTGCCGAGTCTTAATGCGAAAGGGACTCGCGAATATATAATGTATGAATATTATAAGGAGCGCCTTCTTATTGCAAGAGTAATAAATCATTACGAAATTATAAATTATAAAAGAATATATATATATTATATAATAAATTAATCCATATCATTAACCAACAAGATCCAACAGTAATACATTTTTTAGCAAACTTTCAAGCCTTCAAAAAGGAAATAACAATATGTATAATACATATTTAATTAATAAAATAATGAAGATAAAATTTTTAACAATTACATTTATTAACTTTTACAAACAATATATATAAGTATATATATATATATATATATTCTATACAATTAACAAGTAAGGAATATATGAATAAATTATAACGAATGAAATTATTAAATCGATTTATAAAGCGTTATAAATTCACTCACCAAAAGATAAGCGACCCTCCGAGCTTCATCCGGTGCAGCTGCACATGAGCTCACTCAGCGATAAGATAAGGCCTGGCGCGACTGCCTGGCGCGACAGCCTGGCACGGCGAACACCTGCATCCGGTGATAAAAAAGCTCGCCACATCCTTTGTTCCAAGAGCTGAATAATAAAAAGAATAATTAATACACTTTTATATTATAATATAACACAATTATTATTAACAACTATCTAGACCATGCACCTATATGCACATACATATATATATATATATATCATATAATTATTATATAGCAAATTGTAATTATAATGGTTTATAACACCAGAATTTGTTTATAACATTGTTAACTAGAACTATATAATTAATATAAAGAAAGTTAAAAATCAATTCTAAACGGAACATGCTAGAACGATCATTCACACTTCTATTGAAAGAGGTTGAGATTCTATATTAAAAAATATATGCATGCAAATTATTAAAATTCTGGTGACTAAAAACCTATTGTAAAAGCCTTACCTTTTGTAAAATGAATTAACGAGCTCGATGCATGGACAATACTGACAGCTCCGTCGTCCCCACTATCCCCACGCAAGAGCGCGGCCACTACGTCATAGCGCGCTCGAAGAAGAAGGACAGCTATAGCGGCAAGCGGCGGTCGAGCCGCCTACGCCCGGGAGCGCCGCATTCTCCTACCACTGCGGATAGCCGGCACGGAGTAGGGACCAGAGGGTACCTCAGGGAGCGCAGCTCAGTCTTCCGCGCATTTGACCCGACGCTCTTGAGACAACATCACCTGGCATTTGACCAGGAGCTCTCTGAAGAACAAGAGCAGTAGCAATCACGAACCATTTAAAATCGAAATAAAGACTTAGTCTCAAAACATTATTCGACTTAAAAACTTAGTCGCGAGAGCTGTAAGACAGTAGTATACTTGAACAATAAAAGTGTTTTATTTTGTTACGTCCCGCAACGAAAAATTTAAAATCTTACTTATAAAAGTATAATCCCTACTTATTCTCTCATCCTATATAATCTTTGCGCGATACTATATATAATCACTATATATTTGCGCCATAATATTATATATAATCAATATATATATACATCAATTTAATAATAATCAGTTCTCATGTAGTCAAAATACTAGTAACCACCAGTACTAACCGAAAGCTGGACTTATACACATCTATCAATCAAGAAAAAGTAATAGGCTCTTTGAAACAGTCATTTATAATAATCGTAAAAGAATTTCAATATATATATAATTATTATTTATGCAATTTTAATAAAGCTGCAAAAGCCTCATACAATCACCTTAAAATCGCTTATGAAATTTCATAAATCAATAGCAAAATACTATATATATATATATATATATATATTTATATATATATTCGCCATAATCTCATATTAATACAATACATTGATTGATGTGGTATATAGCCAGAAAAATATTACAATGAATTAGCAGTACTGGTACTAGTCGTATATAATGATATTTATCTTAATAATTAACTTTACTAAGAAAAGAAATTTATTCGAAATTTTATTATCAAGAAAAACTCTCAGCAAATCACTCTAAATAATGTAACCGTCAAAAACACTTGCAACAAGACTTCGTATGAATCGGTATGCGAACAAATTCGTCGGTGACTGGCTTATAGCCTCTTGTGCGTTCCTTCACATTCTTCTGGTAAATTTGGCATGGGAAAATTTCCATAGCCATGAATCCCGAAACCTGAAAATATTATAACTAATTAGTATTTAGACAAATAAAGACATAAATCAATAAACAATGAAAAACACATATATATATATATATAAGTTTAATTATTATCAAATAATAAATATATTTACTTTGATTATTTAATTATAAAATTAAAACGTAAAAACAGATGACCAGTAACGACTAAATAATAATCCTTTGTAAAATAACAAGCTTCTTTTAAAAGGAAAATGATTTAAATAATTCTTAACGAATAAAATATAATTTGTTTCGAAGAATAGTATAAAGAATTTCGTATCTTATATAATCTTTACTTGTAATTATATATAATCACTATAAATCCACTTTATATTATATGTAACCAATATATATAGATATTCACTCAATATTCGTATTATTCAGTTATCACATATAACCAAAAAATGATATCCCTATGCATGTATACGCGCTTGCTACAAAGGAAAAGGCATAAATCAAAATATTTTATCAAACGATACGCACCTAAATTCTATTAATAAATGATTTAGTGAGCCCATGCGTATCTTTTCGATAAATAGTATGGTCAATTGACATAAAAGAAATGCAGCGATTACCAATTTTGAAACCTGAAAATCATATAATTAATTAATATTTTGGGATAAATAACCTACAGTAAAAATGCTAACAAATGCTCCGAAAGTGAGCCACATAAAATATTAATACGAATAAAATATTAATACGAAAATTTACAAAGAATTGAATAAAATATAATTAATCAAGCAAGAATTTCCTTTAAAAATCCTAGATTATTTTAATTTTTGGTCCTCGTTGAGTTCCCGTAAATATATATATATGTTCACTATCAGGAAGTAATTTTCCTCAGAGTCTTGATACCTGAAAAATATAATAAATGTATAAGAAAATCTACTATAGAAATTATTAAATAAACCATTCAAAATATAACATACTTACACACTTTTTATGATCCTATATATATATATTATTTAGCCTCTTCCTAATAACGTAAGACAGCTTGTTATAAATAAGTAGCAAGAATTCCAAGTCCCAGCAACTGAAAATAATAATCAAATAATATTTGGCCGTATGAAAAATTAACTTAACAAAAATGTACTAAAAAATCAATCTATACAAAAATCTATTATCATTATAAAAGTTTGATTGATCAAAATTACTATATTAAAAAGGTTTAATATTTTATAAATGTATATAATTATATAGGAGTAAAAGAAATCAAATAGTAAAAGAAGTATAATAAATCAAATATTAATATATTAAATTTCAACAATAAATATATTAAATTAAATAATAATTACTAAACAATAACTAAATAATAAAGAAATGTCAAGAAATTATTATGAATAAAATTTTATACGTAACTCTTTGCTGCATGCAGAATAATAAGTCACCCTATAAACATAGCCTCCACTTGGTTGTCCACCGGGTGTCCCAATATTTTCATCACCTAACGAAAACGCTATACGGAAAAATAAAAATATATTTATTAATAAAATTCCTTAGAAATATATTTCAATAACAAACCACAAATATGCCTCCTCAAATATATAATTAACCGACTGCATCTATCGAAATTTATACACGAGACCTCAATAGGTAGTAGTACGTGAAAGTGAGAGAGATCGCACTATCGGGTGACTCGCGCGAGTGAGAGAGACAGCGCTATACGTAATACCATATGTAAAAATTAATAAGAATTAAACCGCGAAACAAGCTCGGACAGACTTGTCACCCTCATTATTAGTATAAATACATATGTAGTTATTAATAAAAATTTAAAAGATAATGCATTAAAATACTAAAGGTACATAATATTATACATGAATACATATATTATATATATATATATATAATATATATATTTTATAAATATATGATATAATTAAATAAAACCTTTAATTCATTAATTAACTTATCAAAATAATAAACTTACCAAATAAACTTCCGAAATAATTCGCACAGATTCCTCAAAATCCTTTCAATGCTGCATATTCTTATATGGTTTAAGCCTGTCTGTTGTCCGTGAATAATCCATTGGTCCATAACCCTTCCAACATATATATATATTATATATGCAACCTAGACAAATAAGAAAAATTCAAATAATAACACGTTTAAACGTTCTAAGCATAAGAACATAATAATTAATACATTATAAAAATCTCTTTTCATATACGTATATTCTATATAGTTATTCAAATAAAACTTCACTACATAATAATAAATTATATAAAATCTAATTTCTTATCCACCCATTATTGCCAAATAATACATATATTTTTCATTTTGATTATTTAATTGCAAAATTTTATATACAATTAAAATATAATAAGTAAGCAATGATAACCAAATAATAAACCATTTTCATTATGTGAAAGCTCAACATTATTTAATATAAATATATTTAATAAATGACCGAAAGTTATCAAGTCAAGCACATTCAAAATAATATTAAAATATTTCAAAATATCCAAAACTTATCCGCAATTAGAGGTGCATAGAGTTAATAAGTCATGGCCAGATGATCATATGTGAGTATTTTAATCCGCTCCGACAATAGTCTAATAAACGTTCTATATTGTCGATTAAAATACAGCCAAGCTATAAATGATATGCACCCTCGAATATCTTCTGTATAGAATGTCGCTTTACAAAATATCTGAAAAATATAATAACTATATAAGACAAATATATTAAATTATTTAAATTATTAATAACTATAAATAATAAAGATTCTGATTTAATAAAACCAATAATGCAAAATAAAGCTCATAACTCTTCACTATGTGCAGAATTATAAATCTATATAACTACTAAATAAATTTTGTTATAACAAAAATTTACACATAGATAACACACATGAAATATAAAGTTTAAATAATAATAATACAAGGTAATAAATATACATATTAATAATAATAATGAATGTATGGTCTTATAAAATTCATTATGCATAATTTTATTATTGAAACGAATAATAAGTCTCCTTATAAGAGCACAAGGCTAAGTCCAGCGTACCGCGTTATCTCCCCTATTACTTTGTTATCTCCCCTAATGTTTTCGACGTCCGTGCCGAGTCTTAATGCGAAAGGGACTCGCGAATATATAATGTATGAATATTATAAGGAGCGCCTTCTTATTGCAAGAGTAATAAATCATTACGAAATTATAAATTATAAAAGAATATATATATATTATATAATAAATTAATCCATATCATTAACCAACAAGATCCAACAGTAATACATTTTTTAGCAAACTTTCAAGCCTTCAAAAAGGAAATAACAATATGTATAATACATATTTAATTAATAAAATAATGAAGATAAAATTTTTAACAATTACATTTATTAACTTTTACAAACAATATATATAAGTATATATATATATATATATATATTCTATACAATTAACAAGTAAGGAATATATGAATAAATTATAACGAATGAAATTATTAAATCGATTTATAAAGCGTTATAAATTCACTCACCAAAAGATAAGCGACCCTCCGAGCTTCATCCGGTGCAGCTGCACATGAGCTCACTCAGCGATAAGATAAGGCCTGGCGCGACTGCCTGGCGCGACAGCCTGGCACGGCGAACACCTGCATCCGGTGATAAAAAAGCTCGCCACATCCTTTGTTCCAAGAGCTGAATAATAAAAAGAATAATTAATACACTTTTATATTATAATGTAACACAATTATTATTAACAACTATCTAGACCATGCACCTATATGCACATACATATATACATATATCGTATAATTATTATATAGCAAATTGTAATTATAATGGTTTATAACACCAGAATTTGTTTATAACATTGTTAACTAAAACTATATAATTAATATAAAGAAAGTTAAAAATCAATTCTAAACGGAACATGCTAGAACGATCATTCACACTTCTATTGAAAGAGGTTGAGATTCTATATTAAAAAATATATGCATGCAAATTATTAAAATTCTGGTGACTAAAAACCTATTGTAAAAGCCTTACCTTTGTAAAATGAATTAACGAGCTCGATGCATGGACAATACTGACAGCTCCGTCGTCCCCACTATCCCCACGCAAGAGCGCGGCCACCACGTCATAGCACGCTCGAAGAAGAAGGACAGCTATAGCGGCAAGCGGCGGTCGAGCCGCCTACGCCCGGGAGCGCCGCATTCTCCTACCACTGCGGATAGCCGGCACGGAGTAGGGACCAGAGGGTACCTCAGGGAGCGCAGCTCAGTCTTCCGCGCATTTGACCAGGAGCTCTCTGAAGAACAAGAACAGTAGCAGTCACGAACCATTTAAAATCGAAATAAAGACTTAGTCTCAAAACATTATTCGACTTGAAAACTTAGTCGCGAGAGCTGTAAGACAGTAGTATACTTGAACAATAAAAGTGTTTTATTTGAACATCACCACGGTCTTCTGCCATTTATTTGCTACCGGCTCCTTCGACTCTCCTGCCAAGGCATCACTGAGGTCGACAGTCCACAGCGGAGGTTCGACGAGCACTTCCAACCGCAGTACTTTTGGGTAAGTACTCGTTTTAATTATTCAATATTTTCCTTTTTCATCTCTCGTGATCTGCAACCATCAACCGAATATTATTATTATTTTTGCATGACACATTGAAGAATTTTATTATACATAATAGTCAACAACTTACCTTCATACAATTCCAACGTCTTCTCCTTCCGATAACACGAGTACGTTGATTGCCTTTGAACGTTAAACGCTCAGTCTGTCTTTGGTTTTATCCACAAGAGTGAATCGTCGCTTTCGACTTGTCAATCGATGTGCATTGGGTAGCCTACCCTACCCCTCTGCCGTTTCCGCGAAGAATTTTCTTTAGAGGAATTTTCTTTACGGACTCTGTGCCGCTGTGACGTGACGTCTTGCACATCGAAACTCGTCGTAGAGCATGGGACGCACTCTTTAAGGACCGACTGACACATAGTATGATAACTCTGGTTTAGTATCATATATTAGAAGAATTATTTAATAATAATAAAACTAAACCAGTAGGTAGGGTATCCATCTTATATTCAAACATTCCTACACCCCCTTCCTTACCACGTCACTGCATGTGAGGTAACTAACTAATAATTTTCTCTTATAATAAATTAGGAGTCGCGATTTCAGAATCTGTCCTGTCTCTTTCTCTAAACCGGTTACGAAACTTTAGATTTACGCGGTACATTCTTTTTTGACAGGTGACCCCTCAAAATTTCCATCGTAAGTATTAGATGCCGCGAAATAATTTCAAATTATCCTTTCGATAAAACAAATTTTAAAACTTAAATTATTTCAATAATAGATGGTAAACGCATTACGCATCGATCCAGTTCTCCATCGCGAGATCCCCTTCCATCGGGCGGGTATAAGGCGTCGCGAGTATTTCCGACAGCGTCTGTTGAGAGACCGACGTACTGTTCCTTACCATTTATACATAGACCGAGATGAAATTCCGAGCGAGATAATTCGGGCAGTCAATGATCGTGAAAACACCCCACACGACCTTTCATTTGCCCCTTTGCCCTCCGAACTAAACCCCGAGAACAGCAGACAACCCCAAGCGATACCGGCTGGAGAAGAACCGGAAGAAGAACAGGAATCATCAGATAGTTGCTCTGTCAGCTCAACAGCTTCCACGATTGTCCTCGACCCGGATGACCTTACTGTTGGAATACCACGGGGATTACTCCGAGCTTGGGAGGCCAACGCCGAAATAAGACGGGACAGGCAGGTCCAAACGTCTCCCCGTCGCCCTGATAGCCCGGCCTCATTTTCAGATTATTCAACCCCAGATTATTCCCCGGTTAGACCCGGAGAATTCGGGTTTGACCCCGTGGATATCTCCCCAGCAGAAGAAGGCTTGGTGGACCAAGCGGTTAATCATTTTCTGGATTATCTAAACAGCGAAGAATTCTTAGATACAGTCGATGACATATATCATACATAATTTGATTTCGCTAAAATTACCTTACAAACTAATGTAGAAGAACGAGGAAGGATAAAATAAATAGAAGGAAAAAATAGAAATTTATAACATAAAAATCTACATATTTATTTGTCAACCCTAAAATACCTCCGAAAAGAAGCGTCCTATAGATCTTAATCTCTCGGCGTCCCAGGGTATAGCCGGCGTAGCAGGTTGCCCTGAAAAACAAAATAGAGAGATATAATATTGTTCGTCCCTGCACGGTGCGCCCTGCAGAATCGTTGAATAAACGATCGAATAGGACGTAACACAATACTTCCCAAATATCTGCAAAGCAGAATGTAAAAAAATAATATTCTATAAGAAACACACTAAGAAGAACCGTAACCCGGTTCGTATATGTTGTGCATGTTGCAAAATTCGTCAATTTCGAGTTAAACCTGACCTGATAGTATGCCACTGGATAACTTCCGGTGAAATAAATTTCTCTAAATGTGAATATTGTCTAGCTCCTCTAGATACCACTCGCTCTATTTTTCAATGTTCTGAATGCATATTTTCCTACTTTGAAAGGGCAATATATGAGAGGAACCATGGAAGAAACATAAATAATCTAACTGCTTTTGCTTTTTGCAGGACTCACCAACAAGGGGTATACGCTTAAAAAAAAAAAAAAAAAAAAAGTGTCCGCCATTAAAAACCAAAACATCCATCCATCCGCTTTTAAAGGATTCATTTTTTAATAGTTTTCGCGTAAACTGTGTCATTATATTAACTCACGATATTCTAAGTGACTCAAACTCTTACCTTATCTGTACAAATTGCTATAACCCCACAATTTATAACAGAGTTCTTACAAGATACTCTCATACGTTCCAATATGGCTCAGTGCCCTTGCAAAAATGTCGTATTTGCGGTCAAAATTGTTATAAAAGCCGACCAATTATCAAATGTATGAAATGCGTTAAGGCTTATTACCAATTTTCCTCATTTATAAAGAAAAAGGAAGAAAAAGGAAGAAAATACTTACAAACAGTTAGTCGGTATATCAGTAGACTCTTCCACATTAAGAATAGAATATGGACGGGCCGAAATAAGGACTGATCCAAATGACCCGGAAGTCTTGGAAGAAATAATTTCTTCTTAAATATCAGTCCTTGTTTTGCTACCTAAAATATATAAAAATTATTGTAATATAATCAGTACATACTTATTCAGATGCCTCATTTATTGTATCTCTAGTTAGCACAGGCATCCACAAATTATAACCATTAATTATAGTTACACACATATATATATATACGTGCATAGTAATAATAACAAATATATATATATATAAAGGAAAAGAAACAAAAAAAAAAGGGAAATAATAATAAATAGATATACATAAAACATAATACCATATAATTACGAACAAAATATATATATATATATATATATATATATATATATATATTAAAAACAATGCTATAAAGATACCTATTATGTATTCAAATTTTTAAATATAGAATTTTTTTTTTTTTGCATGGAAATATATACACTTATATATATATGTCTATACAATTATACTATAATCACAATATGCTAAGCGACAATTATTCACTATTAAATATCCATAAAATTGTATTGATCATTCAAGTAATCATATAACATAATACATATATACACTGCTACCACATATACTGAAATCATCATTATTTCAGACCACCATGACGCCTTTATTCCTAATAACCTTCTTATGCGAAACCGCTGCTCTTATCGGATTCGATTGCGGAGGACAACACCTCAATATCACCGCTGTCTCTTTACTTGATGTTGGCGAATGTGACTTGAACATACGAAAACCCAATACCACCGATGTTCATATTCAACTATTGCAATTGTCCGACTACAGCTATACGGAAGTCATACAATGTAAAGTGGAAATATCCAGGAATATATACCATTGCGGCATGCATTCACATATCTCTGCTGTTCACAATGGAAGAGCCGATTATGTACACGAGACTGGATACACCCAATGTTTGAGAATGTTTCAAGACGGAACCATCAAACTCGGAGACAACAATCTTGTCGCCAGCATAAAAGCAAATCAGACGACCTATCGGAGTATCACTCTTGTAGGCCGTATACAAGTCGATGGATATTGCAAAGGAGCACAATACAATGATCCATATGGAACATGGGACGATGTAGTCGTCCAAGCAGCTGTAAAAATATCATTAAGATCTTCCTATGTTCCCATACAGTTAAACACTGGGAAGATCAAACTAAAATCTGGAACTATATGTGATCTCATTGACAGCTTTTGCCTAGACGCTGACGATGGGCATACTTATTGGAAACCAATACCCACTACTACTTGTAATTTCCAACAATACGATGTTCTTTACGAAGGACCTGCAAATAAAATTTCCGAAGATCACTCTGATGTCAACGTTCCAGTCATCTACAGCCTAGTAACACAAGAAATCACCTTCGCTTTAATGAAAACTACAGAATTGCCTCTATGCGGATACACTCTCTTACGCACCGAGCATCCGAAATTATTTATCCTGGAAGCAAAACCAGGAAATACCTTCGCTAATCGAGGAATCATCCCAGTCAACAATCTTGACATCTTTACATACATGAACTCCAAGTTCGTGTATATAGAAAAACACGTCAAACAACAGATGACTTCTCTTTACAATAATGTCATCTTGCAAAAATGTGAACTAGAAAGACAAGTGATTACCAATGCCTTGTCTTTCGCTACACTCCAACCAGATGAATTTGCCTATCGATTAATGAAAGGACCAGGATATATGGCTGTTACCACAGGAGAAGCTGTACAAGTAGTCAAATGTATCCCTTGTTACGTCCCGCAACAAAAAATTTAAAATCTTACTTATAAAAGTATAATCCCTACTTATTCTCTCATCCTATATAATCTTTGCGCGATACTATATATAATTACTATATATTTGCGTCATAATATTATATATAATCAATATATATATACATCAATTTAATAATAATCAGTTCTCATGTAGTCAAAATACTAGTAACCACCAGTACTAACCGAAAGCTGGACTTATACACATCTATCAATCAAGAAAAAGTAATAGGCTCTTTGAAACAGTCATTTATAATAATCGTAAAAGAATTTCGATATATATATAATTATTATTTATGCAATTTTAATAAGACTGCAAAAGCCCACACAACCACCTTAAAATTGCTTATGAAACTTCATAAATCTATAGCAAAAATACTGAGTCTATATATATACATATATATATATTCATATCGCCATAATTACATATTAACATAATACATTGATTGATGTGGTATATAGCCAGAAAAATATTACAATGAATTAGCAATACTGGTCGTATATAATGATATTTATCTTAATAATTAACTTTACTAAGAAAAGGAATTTATTCGAAATTTTATTATCAAGAAAAACTCTCAGCAAATCACTCTAAATAATGTAACCGTCAAAAACATCTGCGACAAGACTTCGTATAAATTGGTATACGAACAAATCCGTCGGTAACTGGTCTTATAGCCTCTTGTGCGTTCCTTTACATTCTTCTGGTAAAATTGGCATGGGAAAATTTCTATAGCCACAAATCCCGAAACCTGAAAATAATATAACTAATTAGTATTTAGATAAATAAAGACATAAATCAATAAACAATGAAAAACACATATATATATAAAAGTTTAATTATTATCAAATAATAAATATATTTACTTTGATTATTTAATTATAAAATTAAAATGTAAAAACCGATGACCAGTAACGACTAAATAATAATCCTTTGTAAAATAACAAGCTTCTTTTAAAAAGAAAATGATTTAAATAATTCTTAACGAATAAAATATAATTTGTTTCGAAGAATAGTATAAAGAATTTCGTATCTTATATAATCTTTACTTGTAATTATATATAATCACTATAAATCCACTTTATACTATATGTAACGAATATATATAGATATTCACTCAATATTCATATTATTCAGTTATCACATATAACCAAAAAAGGGATATCCCTATGCGTGTATATGCGCTTACTACAAAGGAAAAGGCATAAATCAAAATATTTTATCAAACGATACTCACCTAAATTCTATTAATAAATGATTTTGAGCCCATGCGTATCTTTTTAATAAACAGTATGTTCGGTTGTCATAAAAGAGATGCAGCGATTATAAATTTTGAAACCTGAAAATCAAATAATTAATTAATATTTTGTAATAAATAACCTACAGTAAAAATGCTAAAAAAATGCTCCGAAAGTGAGCCACATAAAATATTAATACGAAAATTTATAAAGAATCATCAATAACAAAAGGAAAGTTATAAAGTTAACATTCTACGTACATATAAGAATATGAAACAATAAATAAATGTACCAAGTCAAACAAAAATTAATACCCATGAATAATAATTGTTACTAAAACAATACGCTTTAAAAATCAGTAATTATAATCCGTAATAAAATAATTAACAATATATATATATATTTTTTATATTCAAGAGAAACAAAATTAATAAATTTTCCTTGAATAAATATTTTTCTAAGCGTTATAATAAATCTTTATTGTACATTAATACCATTGGCCAAATATGTCTGTATAAAATTCTCATTATTATTGAACAACATTTAACTTTGACTATTTAATTACAAAATGTAAATGGCCAATAATCACCAAATAATAATCTTTTATAAAGTAACGAGCTCCTTTCAGAAATTAATGATTTAAACATTTCTTAATAAAATATAATTAATAAAATATAATTAATAAAATATAAAATATAATTAATGAATAAAATATAATTAATCAAGCAAGAATTTCCTTTAAAAATCCTAGATTATTTTAATTTTTTGGTCCTCATTGAGTTCCCGTAAATATATGTATATGTTCACTATCAGGAAGTAATTTTCCTCAGAGTCTTGATACCTGAAAAATATAATAAATGTATAAGAAAATCTACTATAGAAATTATTAAATAAACCATCCAAAATATAATACATACTTACACACTTTTTATGATCCTATATATATAATATTTATCCTCTTCCTAATAACGTAAGACAGCTTGTTATAAATAAGTAGCAAGAATTCCAAGTCCCAGCAACTGAAAATAATAATCAAATAATATTTGGCCGTATGAAAAATTAACTTAACAAAAATGTACTAAAAAAATCAATCTATACAAAAATCTATTATCATTATAAAAGTTTGATTGATCAAAATTACTATATTAAAAAGGTTTAATATTTTATAAATGTATATAATTATATAGGAGTAAAAGAAATCAAATAGTAAAAGAAGTATAATAAATCAAATATTAATATATTAAATTTCAACAATAAATATATTAAATTAAATAATAATTACTAAACAATAACTAAATAATAAAGAAATGTCAAGAAATTATTATGAATAAAATTTTATACGTAACTCTTTGCTGCATGCAGAATAATAAGTCACCCTATAAACATAGCCTCCACTTGGTTGTCCACCGGGTGTCCCAATATTTTCATCACCTAACGAAAACGCTATACGGAAAAATAAAAATATATTTATTAATAAAATTCCTTAGAAATATATTTCAATAACAAACCACAAATATGCCTCCTCAAATATATAATTAACCGACTGCATCTATCGAAATTTATACACGAGACCTCAATAGGTAGTAGTACGTGAAAGTGAGAGAGACCGCACTATCGGGTGACTCGCGCGAGTGAGAGAGACAGCGCTATACGTAATACCATATGTAAAAATTAATAAGAATTAAACCGCGAAACAAGCTCGGACAGACTTGTCACCCTCATTATTAGTATAAATACATATGTAGTTATTAATAAAAATTTAAAAGATAATGCATTAAAATACTAAATATTAAATACATATAAAATACATAATAATATACATGAATACATATATTATATATATATATATAATATATATTTTATAAATATATGATATAATTAAATAAAACCTTTAATTCATTAATTAACTTATCAAAATAATAAACTTACCAAATAAACTTCCGAAATAATTCGCACAGATTCCTCAAAATCCTTTCAATGCTGCATATTCTTATATGGTTTAAGCCTGTCTGTTGTCCGTGAATAATCCATTGGTCCATATCCCTTCCAACATATATATATACTATATATGCAACCTAGACAAATAAGAAAAATTCAAATAATAACACATTTAAACTCTAAGCGTAAGAACATAATAATTAATACATTATAAAAATCTCTTTTCATATACGTATATTCTATATAGTTATTCAAATAAAATTTCACTACATAATAATAAATTATATAAAATCTAATTTCTTATCCACCCATTATTGCCAAATAATACATATATTTTTCATTTTGATTATTTAATTGCAAAATTTTATATACAATTAAAATATAATAAGTAAGCAATGATAACCAAATAATAAACCATTTTCATTATGTAAAAGCTCAACATTATTTAATGTACATATATACTTAATAAATGACCGAAAGTTGTCAAATCAAGCACATTCAAAATAATATTAAAATATTTCAAAATATCCAAAACTTATCCGCAATTAGAGGTGCATAGAGTTAATAAGTTATGGCCAGATGATCATATGTGAGTATTTTAATCCGCTCCGACAATAGTCTAATAAACGTTCTATATTGTCGATTAAAATACAGCCAAGCTATAAATGATATGCACCCTCGAATATCTTCTGTATAGAATGTCGCTTTACAAAATATCTGAAAAATATAATAACTATATAAGACAAATATATTAAATTATTTAAATTATTAATAACTATAAATAATAAAGATTCTGATTTAATAAAACCAATAATGCAAAATAAAGCTCATAACTCTTCACTATGTGCAGAATTATAAATCTATATAACTACTAAATAAATTTTGTTATAACAAAAATTTACACATATATAACACACATGAAATATAAAGTTTAAATAATAATAATACAAGGTAATAAATATACATATTAATAATAATAATGAATGTATGGTCTTATAAAATTCATTATGCATGATTTTATTATTGAGACGAATAATAAGTCTCCTTATAAGAGCACAAGGCTAAGTCCAGCGTACCGCGTTATCTCCCCTATTACTTTGTTATCTCCCCTAATGTTTTCGACGTCCGTGCCGAGTCTTAATGCGAAAGGGACTCGCGAATATATAATGTATGAATATTATAAAGAGCGCTTTCTTATTGCAAGAGTAATAAGTTATTACGAAATTATAAATTATAAAAGAATATATATATATATTATATGTTAAATTAATCCATATCATTAACTAACAAAGATCCAACAGTAATGCAATTTTTTAGCAAACTTTCAAGCCTTCAAAAGAGAAATAACAATATGTATAATACATATTTAATTAATAAAATAATGAAGATAAAATTTTTAATAATTACATTTATTAACTTTTACAAACAATATATATAAGTATATATATATATATATTCTATACAATTAACAAGTAAGGAATATATAATTTATTCATATAAATTATAACGAATGAAATTATTAAATCGATTTATAAAGCGTTATAAATTCACTCACCAAAAGATAAGCGACCCTCCGAGCTTCATCCGGTGCAGCTGCACATGAGCTCACTCAGCGATAAGATAAGGCCTGGCGCGACTGCCTGGCGCGACTGCCTGGCACGGCGAACACCTGCATCCGGTGATAAAAAAGCTCGCCACATCCTTTGTTCCAAGAGCTGAATAATAAAAAGAATAATTAATACACTTTTATATTATAATGTAACACAATTATTATTAACAATTATCTAGACCATGCACCTATATGCACATACATATATATATATATCATATAATTATTATATAGCAAATTGTAATTATAATGGTTTATAACACCAGAATTTGTTTATAACATTGTTAACTAGAACTATATAATTAATATAAAGAAAGTTAAAAATCAATTCTAAACGGAACATGCTAGAACGATCATTCACACTTCTATTGAAAGAGGTTGAGATTCTATATTAAAAAATATATGCATGCAAATTATTAAAATTCTGGTGACTAAAAACCTATTGTAAAAGCCTTACCTTTTGTAAAATGAATTAACGAGCTCGATGCATGGACAATACTGACAGCTCCGTCGTCCCCACTATCCCCACGCAAGAGCGCGGCCACTACGTCATAGCGCGCTCGAAGAAGAAGGACAGCTATAGCGGCAAGCGGCGGTCGAGCCGCCTACGCCCGGGAGCGCCGCATTCTCCTACCACTGCGGATAGCCGGCACGGAGTAGGGACCAGAGGGTACCTCAGGGAGCGCAGCTCAGTCTTCCGCGCATTTGACCCGACGCTCTTGAGACAACATCACCTAGCATTTGACCCGACGCTCTTGAGACAACATCACCTAGCATTTGACCAGGAGCTCTCGAGAAGAAACCAACTAAAGCGATCACGAGCGTATTATAGAACATTTTTCGAGTCAAAAAAGAACTTAGTCGCAGGATATTTTTCCGGACTAAGAACTTAGTCTAGAGAGCAGTCGAATATTATAGTATACTTAAAGAAAATAAAGTGTCTTTGAACCATCACTTGGGTCTTCTGCCAATCATTTGTCACCGGTTCCTCCGACTCTCCTACAGGGACATCGCCGAGGCAGACCGTCCTCCACGGAGATTCATCGCATATCCTGACAGCAGTACTTTTGGGTAAGTACTCGTTTTAATTATTCAATATTTTCTTTTTCATCTCTCGTGATCTGCAACCATCAACCGAATATTATTATTATTATTTTTGCATGACATATTGAAGAATTTTATTATACATAATAGTCAACAACTTACCTTCATACAATTCCAACGTCTTCTCCTTCCGATAACACGAGTACGTTGATTGCCTTTGAACGTTAAACGCTCAGTTTGTCTTTGGTTTTATCCACAAGAGTGAATTGTCGCTTTCGATTTGTCAATCGATGTGCATTGGGTAGCCTACCCTACCCCTCTGCCGTTTCCGCGAAGAATTTTCTTTAGAGGAAATTTCTTTACGGACTCTGTGCCGCTGTGACGTGACGTCTTGCACATCGAAACTTGTCGTAGAGCACGGGACGCGCTCTTTAAGGACCGACTGACACATAGTATGATAACTCTGGTTTAGTATAATATATTAGAGGAATTACTTTATAATAATAAAACTAAACCAGCAGGCACGGTATCCATCTTATATTCAAATATCCCTACACACCCTTCCTTACCACGTCACTGCATGTGAGGTAATTAACTAATAATTTTCTCTCATAATAAATGAGGAGTCGCGATTTCAGAATCTGTCCTGTCTCTTTCTCTAAACCGGTTACGAAACTTTAGATTTACGCGGTACATTCTTTTTTGACAGGTGACCCCTCGAAATTTCCATCGTAAGTATTAGATGCCGCGAAATAATTTTAAATTATCCTTTCAATAGAACAAATTTAAAATTTAAATTATTTCAATAATAGATGGTTAGCGCCCGACGACCAGATCCAATAACTCGCCGCGAATTCCCTCTGCAAAACGCAGGCGTAACTCGCAGAGAACTATTCAGACAAAGGTTATTACGAGATCGCCCCTCTATCGCACGGCAATTATTTGTAGATAGGGATAATATCCCTTCTAGTATTTTACGCACCGCCAACGATCGCGAAGATACTTTCTTTGATTTGTCCTTCGCTCCTTTGCCTCCTGAATTAAACCCCGAAACCAACAACGGTAACCCCTCAGCGATACCAGCAGGCGAAGAATCGAGTGAAGAAGAGGACCTTCCGCTGACAGACGAGGACTCTGATCACCTTAGCGATTGCCCAACAGTCGTGTACGATTTGGATAACCCAACGGTCAGAATTCCCCCAGCACTTCTCCTAGCTTTCGAGAGAAACGGAGAAATAAGAAGAACTCGAGACCAACAAGTCCAGGCTGTGCCATCGCCAAGCCCTCCACAAACCCCTGATTCATTTTCAGGTTATTCTACCCCGAATTACTCTCCGGTCGCTCTTGGGGAGATAGACCCAGAACCGATAGACATCTCTCCAGCCGAAGAGAGCTTCGCGGATTTTGAAACTAACCAAATTTTAGATTACTTAGATAGTGAAGAGTTCTTGGGAACGGTAGACGACATATATCATTCATAGTTTAATTTCGCCAAAATTACCTTATAAACTAATGTAAAAGAACGTGGAAGGATAAAATAAATAAAAGGAAAAAATAGAAATTTATAATATAATAAATCTGCATATTTATTTGTCAACCTTAAAATACCTCCGAAAAGAAGCGTCCTATAGATCCTAATCTCTCGGCGTCCCAGGGTATAGCCGGCTTAGCAGGTTGCCCTGAAAAAGAAATAGAGAGATATAACATTGTTCGTCCCTGCACGGTGCGCCCTGCAGAATCGTTGAATAAACGATCGAATAGGACGTAACAACAAACATTAAAATTTTTGGTGGCAGCGGTGGGATTTGCCAAAAAGGATCTAAGCTTCTGAGAGGAAATTAAGTGTTTGACGAATAAATTTTTATAAAGTATCTAAATCCATTATGCAGACTCGATCAAGCTCGACGAGCTCTGTAGCCACAGGGGCTACAAGGAAACAATATACAGCAGAGGAAACCGAAATCCTCATGCAAAAGGTAAACGAAAAGGAGAAACAGTTAAAAGAACAGGCTGAGGCCTTGCAAGTCAAAAACGAACATCTGATAAAAATGCAAGAAGAAATGAATCGAAAGGAAATGGCCGCAAACCAAGAACAACCAGCTGTAGAGCAATTAATGGCTTCTATGCAAACGATTACCAATTATATTGAGAGGATTAATTCAAGGCTCATGAATCTAGAGACCTCGCAAAGAGAAGAAAGATATGTTCCACATGAAGAACGAACACTTTCTCAACCGACATCCCAACATTTTGATATCGCGGACCAACCATCTCCGATACGCCTTAAGGATGCTATCGACACAATACCTATATTTGATGGCCATAAAATGTCCGTTTTCCACTTCAGTAAAATTTGCGAACGCGCTCTCGATTTAATACCCGCATATCATGAATATCATTTAGTGCAGCTTATTATTAATAAGCTGCAGGGACATGCATATTCTGCCATAGAAGGGGTAGAATGTCACACCGTTTTCGAGCTAACGAAACGACTAAAATTAATTTTTGGACCAAATAAATCCGTCGACCAATACCGAGGAGAACTAGCTAACATATACATGAAACAAAATGAAAATATTTTTGATTATATAAGCAGAGTGCAAGAACTACGTACCGCAATAATAGATGGAGAATCTGATTTATCCGGAAACATAGGAGAACGAAGAAAGGACGCCATCGAAGCAACCACTATGAACAGCTTTATCAACGGACTTCCATCTGACCTATTAGTACGCGTAAAACTCGAACATCCGAGGACCTTCGAGGAAAGCATTAGCACAGCCATACAACTATCCAAAACTATTGAAGCTGAAAACATTCGGAAGCGCACTCTCTTCCGCCCAAATTTTCAACCCCGTGCTGACCTCCCCAATAACGTCAGCAATGCAGCTCGCCAAAATCCTATGAGCAACAACACTAACAACCGTTACCATCCCAGCAACGGACATACAACCTCGCAACCACCTTTCCCCGCATCACCAATTAAATTAATTGCTGGACAGCCTCAACAAAGTTATCAGACCAAAATCTGTCGCTATTGTAAAACTCCTGGACATCTTATAGAAGAATGTCGGAAGTTAGCTTACAGAAGAGCTCAAGAAGGGAACCAACAACCCGGTACTTCGGGAAACGCGCAAGGCGTTCCGATGAGAACCGACGTCCGCCGGAACGACCCGCAACCAGGACGTCCGACTTACCACATTCAAAAGAAAGTCAACATAATAACACCACAGGAAACTCCCGCACAAATTTCCGAATCTGCCAAATAAACGACAGACAACAATCTACAGAATTGCCCACAGTAACGTTATCCTCTCCAGATCTAATAGCAGATTGCAAATTTATGATTGATTCTGGATCTGGACTAAACCTTATTAAACAAAAATGTTTAAATCCAAACGTTACTCTCGACAAAACTAATCCTTTATGTCTGCAAGGAATAGCTTCTGAAACTATCGTTACGCTAGGAGCTGTTTCCCTATCTGTACTTGGAAAACTATCTGAATTTTATGTCATATCTGATTCAATAGGATTCTTACAAGATGGAATATTAGGCAACAAGTTCCTGAAGGAACGAGCTGTTATAGTCAACTATAGAGACAACTTTATACAGTATGAAGATATGAGAATTCCATTCTCAAACTCAAGTACAATATGTCTTAAAGAAAGAACTGTCACTCCCTGTTCTTTTCATATTACCAATCCAGAAAAACAAATCGGATATGTACCTCGTCATACCCTTGCCGAGGGCATATATTTCGGGGAAGCTATCGTCACCAATAATAATGGAAAAGTCCATATGCCCATATTCAATACTTCCGAGGAAGAATTGACCCTTAATATTCCATTCATAGAACTGCAGGATTATGATACTCACGAAATAACAAAGAATCCCACTGGAACCCAAGGGCTTCCCAGAGGATTAATCAGAACTTCTAACTC
Organism: Camponotus vicinus; assembly: GCF_025532165.1. Classification (NCBI taxonomy): domain Eukaryota; kingdom Metazoa; phylum Arthropoda; class Insecta; order Hymenoptera; family Formicidae; genus Camponotus; species Camponotus vicinus. The sequence continues at coordinate 11,651,192 of NW_028141979.1, forward strand.
CAACAATCTCGCTGGACTAGACGAACCCCGAGTGGAATTCGTCAAACCAATAGATAATCCCATTTACTTTAACCAGGCATTATCAACACCAACAGATAGAACTGTTGATGTCATAAACCTTCTACGTCTCGAACATCTGAATTCCGAGGAATCAGAAAATGTTCGACTACTAGTTTTCAAACACTCCGACAGATTTCACCTTCCCGGTGAACATCTCCAAGCGACAAACGCCGCTCAGCATTCTATTCCTACTATTAATGAAATGCCTGTCCACACGAAACAATATAGATTTCCTCCTGTACATAAGGAAGAAATTAATAAACAAGTAAATGAATTATTATCTTCTGATTTAATAAGACCTTCTACTTCCCCTTATAACTCTCCTTTATGGATAGTTCCGAAAAAGCCAGACTCCCTAGGGAATAAAAGATGGCGAATGGTTATCGATTATCGAAACCTCAATGAAAAAACAATAGGCGATGCCTATCCTCTTCCAAATATAACGGATATATTAGATCAACTTGGATCTGCAAAATATTTTTCAGTACTGGACTTAGCTTCCGGTTTCCACCAAATACCTATGGCATCAAAAGATGCCCATAAAACTGCTTTCTCTACACCTTACGGACATTACCAATTCAAACGAATGCCATTTGGATTAAAAAATGCTCCTGCAACGTTTCAAAGATTGATGGATAACGTTCTATCCGGACTTCAGGGAAATGAATTATTTGTCTACATGGATGATATTGTCGTATATGCACGATCATTGCAAGAACACGAAAGCAAGTTCGAAAAATTAATGCAGAGATTGAGAGCTGCAAATTTAAAATTACAACCAGATAAATGCGAATTCTTACGACGTGAAGTTATGTATCTAGGACATATAATTGGATCTGACGGAGTCAAGCCTGACCCCGCTAAGATAAAGGCAATAATGAATTTTCCTACTCCGAAGAATCCGAAAAACATCAAACAATTCCTAGGACTAGCCGGATATTATAGAAGATTTATTCCAAATTTTTCCAAAGTCGCAAAACCATTAACTGATCTTTTAAAAAAGGATAAGAAATTCGATTGGCAGGACAAACAAGCAGAAACATTCGATATTCTAAGGAATTCACTATGCTCTGAGCCTATTTTACAATATCCCGACTTTACTAATCCATTCATTCTAACCACCGATGCATCTGGATATGCGGTCGGAGGAGTGCTCAGTCAAGGAATAATAGGGAAAGATCTACCCGTTGCCTACACATCTCGAATTCTAAATTCCGCTGAACAAAATTATTCTACAATAGAGAAAGAATGTTTAGCTATCATTTATTGCGTAAATCATTTTAGACCCTATTTATACGGAAGAATATTCACGATAGTAACTGACCATAAACCATTAGTGTGGCTACACTCCATCAAGGATCCTTCCTCAAGATTATGGAAGTGGAGAATGAAACTCTCTGAATATCAGTATGAAATACAATATAAAAAAGGAACTCTAAATTATAACGCTGATGCCTTATCCAGAAATCCACCCGTCGACGTGGCTATTCCGTTATTCCTCATTGATGAAGGAGAATATTCATCCGACGAATCCATATTTTCGTATAGACCTCAAAGGCCAAAGGGAAAATCTAGTACACCTGAAGGTCAGAATGCAGGACCTAATCAGGAAGACATGGGAAACTATCAAAAAACCGCCGAGACTTCGGCCCCCGTAGAGCGTCAACCAGCAGAAGATTATCAAAATTATTCTGTCGAACAAGAAAATAACAATTACGGAGTCACAATCGAAGAAGTTACTGACTCTGAAGACAGCGATGATACGGATTATACTGAAATAATAGAATCCGACATTGTACCGTATCAGTCAAACCCACAACAACTGAATCCACCAGCTCTTCCACCATGGAGTCGAGCCTTAGTGCGAGAAGTTAGAGAGGATTTACTCCAACAGAAAGATAATCACACAATATTTATTTACCAGAACGGGACAGCTTATGACAATGGCGCAAAATCATATCAAGAAGCCAATTTACTCCCCAAATATGAAGGATTGGCATTCGAAAGGGCCAGGGTATGTACTGTAAAAGGGAATACGTTAATTGCCCTCCCCATCAAATACGACTATCATACCCTTATAGAAGCCCAGAATCTTAAAAACTGTCTACACTCTTTAGTGGATGTCATTACTGAACTTGGACTCTCTTCCATAAGTCTTAGTAAGACCGAACGCTTCGACGACCTTCCATGGTCATACATCCTTAACCAACTCAAAAGATATCTACAGGAATTACCCATTAATATAACGATATGCTTAAATTTAATTCAAACGCCTGAAATCGAAAAACGTCAATCTCTAATTTTGGAAAATCATGCCTCAGCTCATGGAGGACATAAAGGTGTAACGAAGACCTATAACCGCCTTAGATCTCGTTACTGCTGGAAAACAATGAAAAAGGATATTCAGGAATTCATTAGAACCTGTCGGGAGTGTCAAATAAAGAAACTAACTAGAATAAAAACCAAGCAACCCATGGTTATAACGGATACCCCAGGGGCTGCTTTTGATAAAGTATCCCTGGATATTATGGGACCTCTTCCCCTAACAGTGAGTAACAATCAGTACATACTGACCATGCAGGATTTACTAACAAAATATTCTACTGCCGTGCCATTAAAGGAGGCCACATCGTTAACAATCGCAGACGCCTTCACTAAAGAATTTATCTGTATATACGGTACCCCTCGCGCAATATTAACCGATCAAGGAACAAATTTTTTATCCGCCTTAATGCGACAGTTAACAAGGAAATTTCGCATTCAACATTTTAGGACCACTGCCTATCATCCACAGTCTAATGGATCGCTTGAACGATCACATCATGTCTTAACAGAATATCTAAAAACTCAGGTTGATAAGGAGACAAATTGGGATGAATACATTAAACTTGCGATGTTCTCGTACAACACCAGTGTACATGAAGGCACGAGATACTCACCCTATGAGCTAGTATTTGGCCGAATAGCACGACTACCCTCTGCACACCCCATCATCGAAGAAAATATCGAACCCACATACCGTGATTATATTGTTAATCTCTTTAACAAGATAAACGATTTACAAACGCAAGCTAAGCAAAACCTCACACTAGCTAAAGAACGGAGTAAGCGATACTACGATCGCAATTTGAATTTACAACAATTTGAGAAAGGCAACCATGTCTTTTTATTAAAAGAGCCACGAAAAGGAAAACTTGCTGACCAGTATACCGGTCCTCACGAAATAATCGAACTTTTACCCCCAAGTAATGTTAAAATTAGAACAGGAAACCAAACCCGAATAGTACACACCAACAAGATCAAATTAGCACATCCCCAGCCGGGATGAGGTAATAATCAGAGTCCTTTGTTACAGATGCTTTGGCACAGAAGGCCTACACAGCCGAGATTGGACGCAACCATTTCAAATCGAATAGAGGAATCCTTCTTCTTCGGCCATTGTGTCCATATAACAGGAGCTCTTTGTCTCTTAGACGAAACGAACTTGTGTAAGGAGTGTTACGATAGACTCCGTACCAATATTATTAAGCAACAATACCGGCCCTTGCGGAGACACTTCTTTGTGAATAGTCACATCGTGCGTAATGACCACTGCTCAGCTTGTGGCACAACGGTCATCGAGACCAATTCTCTTGACAAGTGCATCTCCTGTACACTAACAGCGCACGAATTCTTAGAACTTCTACACAACACCTCAACTTCTATCAATAGTTATAGTTACCCCTTAGTCTTAAACGTATACGACAGGACTCCTACGTTATAAGGGGATGCCATTTACCGGCACAGCCTGCTGTGTAGAATTCAGAGGATATCGGTATGATCCCTTGAACGTCTATCTATGTGAACTTTGCTATCACTACGTATTGTCTATTAGAGTACGATTGCCTCTAGTATCTCTACACTTTCTCTCTCCGGGACCACGCCATATCGATCCTCATTGTGCACATTGCTTCCGAACACTTGTCACACAAAGACCTTTAGATCAGTGTCTCATCTGCACTCGAGGTATTGTTGAACTTATGTCCATATCCTATTTGCTTACACTGAACAATGCTTCATAATGTCCCAGCTTTCTCTTAATGCTGTATGCATCAAACTGCATGGTTATCTCAATCTAAATAATCACAACCATTATTGCTGTGCATGTTATTGTATGCTACATACTCCCTGTAACCAAACGTTTTTCTTTCCAATAGACTCCCATATTATTTCTATCGCTCCACACCCTTATAGAACGATCTGTTCGTACTGTCAACGACCCATCACCATAATACGACCCCTACACACCTGCTCCACCTGTACTAGGAATATCGCTCAAATATTCCGAGAGACTCACCCCACCTTTCTCTCAATAAATGAAGAGAATCCCCCAACCTCCCAATCTTGAAGAATTGAAGAGCTAATATGCTATCGGATACATATTCCGATACCCTGAACTGTACTGTGCACGAAGAATTCGATGGATATTACTCTCTGGAAAAGGGCCTTTATTACTGCTCTATATGTAAAATACACGCGGATCATGAATTAGTCCACATAAATTATCACAGCATATCAGAAAATTTTCCTCATATTAGTCCTTCTAAATGCTGTTTATGTAATCGTAAAGTGTCTCTCATAACTCCCATAATTGATTGCAGGCCGTGCTTCCTAAATTATCTGGAAGAAGAACGAAAAAGAGAATTTGCTAGAGCAAGGCAACATGAATAACGCAAGCAATCCCTGTTGCAATCACCCAATCCATGAATTATTGTCCCACTTCCCCAACATGCATGAGGCAAAATGCAGAAAAGTAATTTTTTACAAAAGATATACCGGAAAAACTCGCACTCCTAGCCGCATGTGTTGCGCATGTTATAAACTTCGACAATTAAGAGTCAAGCCTGATTTAATTGTTTGCCACTGGGTAACTTCGGGAGATGTAAATCTTGCTAAGTGTAATTACTGTCAATCCACCCTGGAAACTGTTCGTCCCATCCTTCAATGCCAGGAATGCGTATATTCCTATTTTGAAAGAGCAATATTTGAAAAAAACCAGGGAAGGGACATAAGTAACCTAACTGCTTTTGCTTTTTGCAGGACTCACAGACAAGGCATATACGCATAAAATGTGCCCGCTTTCCAAATTTAAGCGACCTGCTCACCCACTACTAGACTACTCCCTCTTCAACAGCCTTAACGTAAAATGCGTGGTTATAATGACACATGATGTCCTAACCGCTAACAGTCCTCATATTATATGCACGGATTGCTACAATCCTGCAACTTATAACAGGGTCTTGACGCAATACTCACACACATTCCAATATGGCAGTGTGCCAACGAATCAGTGTGCTAATTGCGGGAGTAATTGTCATGAAAAACGACCCCTTCTCGAATGCACTAAATGTTTTAAAGCCTATAGTCAATTTGTAGACATTATCGTTAAAAAGGGAGAAGAAAGAACTTACAGGCAAACTATAGGCCTGTCTGTAAATTCAATCACACTGAAGATAGATTATGGAGTGGCTGAAATAACGGTTGATCCTAATGATCCAGAAATTCTAGAGGAAAGATTATTAAATTAAACAATAAAAGAAAATGGATCATCTCAATCCTTGTTTCACCAATAAACTTAAATATTTTATCTATTACGAACTATACGTATATATATATATATATATATATATCCATAATAAATATGTTAACAAACTGCATTTATAAGAAAAAAAAACAAAACAAAAACAAAAACAAAAATAAAAACTTTAAATAAAATATATATATAAAAAAAAAAAAATATATATATATATATAAAAAAATATATATTTTTATGTATACGTATAACATAAAATTTCTTATATATATATATATTCTAAAATATATATATATATATATATATAATTATATACTCATATATAATTATCCTTTAATCGATTTACTATTAATAACCAGTAATAATAATCACTCATATTTACCATATAAATATATATATATACATACATATAATAATAACAATAAAAAAAAAAACAAAAAAAAAGGGGGGAAAGAAAATGCTTCAAAAATATTTCATAGGAAATAATAATCATAAAGAACAATAAAAAAAAAACACATAGTATAATGATAATAATATACATACAAATTTAGTCAGATTACCTCTCTATATGTATATATATATATAGATACATATACCCATGTTATATTATAATCACATTGAGCGACGCTATAAAGATACCTCTTGTGTATTCGAATACTTTCATAAGTAATTATAATTTAAATACACCTAAGATTCAATATATAATTATGAATCAATTCTGCGACAATTATTCGTAATCAAACTTTCACGAACATTGTACCATCAATCATGTAACCACAAAATGTAATATAGACATCTACACGTACATCAAAATTGTAATCATTTCAGACCATCATGACGCCCCTAATCCTAGTAATCTTCTTAAGTAAAACTGCCGCCTTAATCGGATTTGATTGCGGAGGACAACACCTCAACGTAACAGCCGTCTCTCTCCTTGATGTTGGCGAATGCGATCTGAACATACGACAACCCAACACCACAGATGTTCATATTCAGCTACTACAACTATCCGACTACAGTTATACAGAAGTCATACAGTGCAAGGTTGAAATATCCCGAAATATATATCATTGTGGCATGCATTCACATATATCTGCTGTTCACAATGGAAGAGCCGATTATGTGCATGAGACTGGATACACTCAGTGCCTAAGGATGTTCCAAGACGGAACTATTTCTTTGGGAGACAACACCCTTGTCGCGGGCATAAAAGCAAATCAGACGACCTACCGAAGTATTACCTTGGTGGGCCGCGTACAAGTTGACGGATACTGCAAGGGATCCCAGTACAACGATCCATACGGAACATGGGACGACGTAGTCGTCCAAGCTGCTGTGAAAATATCACTAAAATCTTCCTACGTTCCCGTACAATTGAATACTGGAAGAATTAAATTAAAATCTGGAACTGTGTGTAAACTCGTTGACAGCTACTGTTTAGACGCTGACGACGGATACACCTACTGGAAACCTATGCCTACGGATACTTGTAATTTTCAACAATATGATGTCCTCTACGAAGGACCTGCAAACAAAATTTCTGAAGACATCTCCAAGACAAATACCCCAATCATCTATAGTCTTGTGACTCAGGAAATCACTTTCGCCCTTATGAAAACCAAGGAAATACCTCTATGTGGTTATACTCTCCTGTGCACGGAACACCCGAAATTATTCATTCTTGAAGCTAAACCTGGCAATACATTTGCTAATCGGAAAACTATTCCTGTCAATAATCTTGACATCTTTACATACATGAACTCCAAGTTCGTGTATATAGAAAAACATGTCAAACAACAGATGACGTCTCTCTATAACAACGTCATTTCGCAAAAATGCGAGGTAGAAAGACAAGTAATTACTAATGCCTTATCTTTTGCTACACTCCAACCAGACGAATTTGCCTATCAGCTCATGAAAGGGCCAGGATACATGGCCGTTACAACAGGAGAAGCAGTACAAATAATTAAATGTATCCCTGTTGAAGTGATGGTAAGAAAAACTGGAGAGTGTTATACCGAACTTCCCATTTCTGTACGAAATCATTCCTTCTTCCTTACACCAAAATCAAGAATAATCACCAAAATTGGCAACGAACGAGAATGCAGTTTAGAACTTCCTACTTTGTATCGAATCGAAGATACATGGGTGCAACTTACACCTAACATTCAAGTCAGACAACTGCCACCTCAACAGCTAAAACCCATGACTGCCTTAACCTGGAGATACCTCACACCGGGACCTTTGGCCGTAAGCGGAATATATTCTGATACAGATCTGGAGAAACTACGAAATCACATTATGTTCCCAGCCGAAAAGCCAGCTTTACTCAATGCCGTTGCTAGAGGACTAACTGGCCATTCCATGAACACTGAAGGAATCTCAGTGTACAACTTGCTGGATGAAAATTCTTTAAATAAAATTGTCGAAAGTACAGCCTCGCGAATCTGGAAGGGATTCGTGAATTTTGGATCAGCAACCGCAGGACTCGTCGGAATCTTCATGATTATTCGCCTAGTAAAATTAGTCATTGACACAGTCATTCATGGATACGCTCTTCACACTGTGTATGGTTGCAGCCTTCATCTACTCGGAGCTTTATGGAGCTCCCTCGCAAATTTACTGCTCCATCTGGCACGGGAATCTTCTAGGAAATCTGGAGACGATAACCGAGAAAATCAATCACCTGGCGGAGGAACAACCATGCAAACCTCCAACATTGATCCCACTGCACCTGCGGAAGTAATTACTCAACAACCTCCACCAGCCAAACCTCCAAGGACAATGAACCCTTGCCACGAAGAAATCACCAAAAACGTAAATATACCTACATCATATACAAACCTAAGAGACCGCTTAAACACCTTAGATGAAAATATTTAATCTCCCTAGTACAAAATCCTCCGAAAACAATCGGATTTTGTTCTTATTAGGGGGGAGGTGTTACGTCCCGCAACAAAAAATTTAAAATCTTACTTATAAAAGTATAATCCCTACTTATTCTCTCATCCTATATAATCTTTGCGCGATACTATATATAATTACTATATATTTGCGTCATAATATTATATATAATCAATATATATATACATCAATTTAATAATAATCAGTTCTCATGTAGTCAAAATACTAGTAACCACCAGTACTAACCGAAAGCTGGACTTATACACATCTATCAATCAAGAAAAAGTAATAGGCTCTTTGAAACAGTCATTTATAATAATCGTAAAAGAATTTCGATATATATATAATTATTATTTATGCAATTTTAATAAGACTGCAAAAGCCCACACAACCACCTTAAAATTGCTTATGAAACTTCATAAATCTATAGCAAAAATACTGAGTCTATATATATACATATATATATATTCATATCGCCATAATTACATATTAACATAATACATTGATTGATGTGGTATATAGCCAGAAAAATATTACAATGAATTAGCAATACTGGTCGTATATAATGATATTTATCTTAATAATTAACTTTACTAAGAAAAGGAATTTATTCGAAATTTTATTATCAAGAAAAACTCTCAGCAAATCACTCTAAATAATGTAACCGTCAAAAACATCTGCGACAAGACTTCGTATAAATTGGTATACGAACAAATCCGTCGGTAACTGGTCTTATAGCCTCTTGTGCGTTCCTTTACATTCTTCTGGTAAAATTGGCATGGGAAAATTTCTATAGCCACAAATCCCGAAACCTGAAAATAATATAACTAATTAGTATTTAGATAAATAAAGACATAAATCAATAAACAATGAAAAACACATATATATATAAAAGTTTAATTATTATCAAATAATAAATATATTTACTTTGATTATTTAATTATAAAATTAAAATGTAAAAACCGATGACCAGTAACGACTAAATAATAATCCTTTGTAAAATAACAAGCTTCTTTTAAAAAGAAAATGATTTAAATAATTCTTAACGAATAAAATATAATTTGTTTCGAAGAATAGTATAAAGAATTTCGTATCTTATATAATCTTTACTTGTAATTATATATAATCACTATAAATCCACTTTATACTATATGTAACGAATATATATAGATATTCACTCAATATTCATATTATTCAGTTATCACATATAACCAAAAAAGGGATATCCCTATGCGTGTATATGCGCTTACTACAAAGGAAAAGGCATAAATCAAAATATTTTATCAAACGATACTCACCTAAATTCTATTAATAAATGATTTTGAGCCCATGCGTATCTTTTTAATAAACAGTATGTTCGGTTGTCATAAAAGAGATGCAGCGATTATAAATTTTGAAACCTGAAAATCAAATAATTAATTAATATTTTGTAATAAATAACCTACAGTAAAAATGCTAAAAAAATGCTCCGAAAGTGAGCCACATAAAATATTAATACGAAAATTTATAAAGAATCATCAATAACAAAAGGAAAGTTATAAAGTTAACATTCTACGTACATATAAGAATATGAAACAATAAATAAATGTACCAAGTCAAACAAAAATTAATACCCATGAATAATAATTGTTACTAAAACAATACGCTTTAAAAATCAGTAATTATAATCCGTAATAAAATAATTAACAATATATATATATATTTTTTATATTCAAGAGAAACAAAATTAATAAATTTTCCTTGAATAAATATTTTTCTAAGCGTTATAATAAATCTTTATTGTACATTAATACCATTGGCCAAATATGTCTGTATAAAATTCTCATTATTATTGAACAACATTTAACTTTGACTATTTAATTACAAAATGTAAATGGCCAATAATCACCAAATAATAATCTTTTATAAAGTAACGAGCTCCTTTCAGAAATTAATGATTTAAACATTTCTTAATAAAATATAATTAATAAAATATAATTAATAAAATATAAAATATAATTAATGAATAAAATATAATTAATCAAGCAAGAATTTCCTTTAAAAATCCTAGATTATTTTAATTTTTTGGTCCTCATTGAGTTCCCGTAAATATATGTATATGTTCACTATCAGGAAGTAATTTTCCTCAGAGTCTTGATACCTGAAAAATATAATAAATGTATAAGAAAATCTACTATAGAAATTATTAAATAAACCATCCAAAATATAATACATACTTACACACTTTTTATGATCCTATATATATAATATTTATCCTCTTCCTAATAACGTAAGACAGCTTGTTATAAATAAGTAGCAAGAATTCCAAGTCCCAGCAACTGAAAATAATAATCAAATAATATTTGGCCGTATGAAAAATTAACTTAACAAAAATGTACTAAAAAAATCAATCTATACAAAAATCTATTATCATTATAAAAGTTTGATTGATCAAAATTACTATATTAAAAAGGTTTAATATTTTATAAATGTATATAATTATATAGGAGTAAAAGAAATCAAATAGTAAAAGAAGTATAATAAATCAAATATTAATATATTAAATTTCAACAATAAATATATTAAATTAAATAATAATTACTAAACAATAACTAAATAATAAAGAAATGTCAAGAAATTATTATGAATAAAATTTTATACGTAACTCTTTGCTGCATGCAGAATAATAAGTCACCCTATAAACATAGCCTCCACTTGGTTGTCCACCGGGTGTCCCAATATTTTCATCACCTAACGAAAACGCTATACGGAAAAATAAAAATATATTTATTAATAAAATTCCTTAGAAATATATTTCAATAACAAACCACAAATATGCCTCCTCAAATATATAATTAACCGACTGCATCTATCGAAATTTATACACGAGACCTCAATAGGTAGTAGTACGTGAAAGTGAGAGAGACCGCACTATCGGGTGACTCGCGCGAGTGAGAGAGACAGCGCTATACGTAATACCATATGTAAAAATTAATAAGAATTAAACCGCGAAACAAGCTCGGACAGACTTGTCACCCTCATTATTAGTATAAATACATATGTAGTTATTAATAAAAATTTAAAAGATAATGCATTAAAATACTAAATATTAAATACATATAAAATACATAATAATATACATGAATACATATATTATATATATATATATAATATATATTTTATAAATATATGATATAATTAAATAAAACCTTTAATTCATTAATTAACTTATCAAAATAATAAACTTACCAAATAAACTTCCGAAATAATTCGCACAGATTCCTCAAAATCCTTTCAATGCTGCATATTCTTATATGGTTTAAGCCTGTCTGTTGTCCGTGAATAATCCATTGGTCCATATCCCTTCCAACATATATATATATACTATATATGCAACCTAGACAAATAAGAAAAATTCAAATAATAACACATTTAAACTCTAAGCGTAAGAACATAATAATTAATACATTATAAAAATCTCTTTTCATATACGTATATTCTATATAGTTATTCAAATAAAATTTCACTACATAATAATAAATTATATAAAATCTAATTTCTTATCCACCCATTATTGCCAAATAATACATATATTTTTCATTTTGATTATTTAATTGCAAAATTTTATATACAATTAAAATATAATAAGTAAGCAATGATAACCAAATAATAAACCATTTTCATTATGTAAAAGCTCAACATTATTTAATGTACATATATACTTAATAAATGACCGAAAGTTGTCAAATCAAGCACATTCAAAATAATATTAAAATATTTCAAAATATCCAAAACTTATCCGCAATTAGAGGTGCATAGAGTTAATAAGTTATGGCCAGATGATCATATGTGAGTATTTTAATCCGCTCCGACAATAGTCTAATAAACGTTCTATATTGTCGATTAAAATACAGCCAAGCTATAAATGATATGCACCCTCGAATATCTTCTGTATAGAATGTCGCTTTACAAAATATCTGAAAAATATAATAACTATATAAGACAAATATATTAAATTATTTAAATTATTAATAACTATAAATAATAAAGATTCTGATTTAATAAAACCAATAATGCAAAATAAAGCTCATAACTCTTCACTATGTGCAGAATTATAAATCTATATAACTACTAAATAAATTTTGTTATAACAAAAATTTACACATATATAACACACATGAAATATAAAGTTTAAATAATAATAATACAAGGTAATAAATATACATATTAATAATAATAATGAATGTATGGTCTTATAAAATTCATTATGCATGATTTTATTATTGAGACGAATAATAAGTCTCCTTATAAGAGCACAAGGCTAAGTCCAGCGTACCGCGTTATCTCCCCTATTACTTTGTTATCTCCCCTAATGTTTTCGACGTCCGTGCCGAGTCTTAATGCGAAAGGGACTCGCGAATATATAATGTATGAATATTATAAAGAGCGCTTTCTTATTGCAAGAGTAATAAGTTATTACGAAATTATAAATTATAAAAGAATATATATATATATTATATGTTAAATTAATCCATATCATTAACTAACAAAGATCCAACAGTAATGCAATTTTTTAGCAAACTTTCAAGCCTTCAAAAGAGAAATAACAATATGTATAATACATATTTAATTAATAAAATAATGAAGATAAAATTTTTAATAATTACATTTATTAACTTTTACAAACAATATATATAAGTATATATATATATATATTCTATACAATTAACAAGTAAGGAATATATAATTTATTCATATAAATTATAACGAATGAAATTATTAAATCGATTTATAAAGCGTTATAAATTCACTCACCAAAAGATAAGCGACCCTCCGAGCTTCATCCGGTGCAGCTGCACATGAGCTCACTCAGCGATAAGATAAGGCCTGGCGCGACTGCCTGGCGCGACTGCCTGGCACGGCGAACACCTGCATCCGGTGATAAAAAAGCTCGCCACATCCTTTGTTCCAAGAGCTGAATAATAAAAAGAATAATTAATACACTTTTATATTATAATGTAACACAATTATTATTAACAATTATCTAGACCATGCACCTATATGCACATACATATATATATATATCATATAATTATTATATAGCAAATTGTAATTATAATGGTTTATAACACCAGAATTTGTTTATAACATTGTTAACTAGAACTATATAATTAATATAAAGAAAGTTAAAAATCAATTCTAAACGGAACATGCTAGAACGATCATTCACACTTCTATTGAAAGAGGTTGAGATTCTATATTAAAAAATATATGCATGCAAATTATTAAAATTCTGGTGACTAAAAACCTATTGTAAAAGCCTTACCTTTTGTAAAATGAATTAACGAGCTCGATGCATGGACAATACTGACAGCTCCGTCGTCCCCACTATCCCCACGCAAGAGCGCGGCCACTACGTCATAGCGCGCTCGAAGAAGAAGGACAGCTATAGCGGCAAGCGGCGGTCGAGCCGCCTACGCCCGGGAGCGCCGCATTCTCCTACCACTGCGGATAGCCGGCACGGAGTAGGGACCAGAGGGTACCTCAGGGAGCGCAGCTCAGTCTTCCGCGCATTTGACCCGACGCTCTTGAGACAACATCACCTAGCATTTGACCCGACGCTCTTGAGACAACATCACCTAGCATTTGACCAGGAGCTCTCGAGAAGAAACCAACTAAAGCGATCACGAGCGTATTATAGAACATTTTTCGAGTCAAAAAAGAACTTAGTCGCAGGATATTTTTCCGGACTAAGAACTTAGTCTAGAGAGCAGTCGAATATTATAGTATACTTAAAGAAAATAAAGTGTCTTTGAACCATCACTTGGGTCTTCTGCCAATCATTTGTCACCGGTTCCTCCGACTCTCCTACAGGGACATCGCCGAGGCAGACCGTCCTCCACGGAGATTCATCGCATATCCTGACAGCAGTACTTTTGGGTAAGTACTCGTTTTAATTATTCAATATTTTCTTTTTCATCTCTCGTGATCTGCAACCATCAACCGAATATTATTATTATTATTTTTGCATGACATATTGAAGAATTTTATTATACATAATAGTCAACAACTTACCTTCATACAATTCCAACGTCTTCTCCTTCCGATAACACGAGTACGTTGATTGCCTTTGAACGTTAAACGCTGTTACGTCCTATTCGATCGTTTATTCAACGATTCTGCAGGGCTCACCGTGCAGGGACGAACAATTGCTATATCTCTCTATTTCTTTTTCAGGGCAACCTGCTAAGCCGGCTATACCCTGGGACGCCGAGAGATTAGGATCTATAGGACGCTTCTTTTCGGAGGTATTTAAGGTTGACAAATAAATATTTATTATATTATAAATTTCTATTTTTTCCTTTTATTTATTTTATCCTTCCTCGTTCTTTTACATTAGTTTATAAGGTAATTTTGGCGAAATTAAACTATGAATGATATATGTCGTCTACTGTATCTAAGAATTCTTCACTGTTCAGATAATCCAGAAAATGATTAACCGCTTGGTCCACCAAGCCTTCTTCTGCTGGGGAGATATCCACGGGGTCAAACCCGAATTCTCCGGGTCTAATCGGGGAATAATCTGGGGTTGAATAATCTGAAAATGAGGCCGGGCTATCGGGGCGACGGGGAGATGTTTGGACCTGCCTGTCCCGTCTTATTTCGGCGTTGGCCTCCCAAGCTCGGAGTAATCCCCGTGGTATTCCAGCAGTAAGGTCATCCGGGTTGAGGACAATCGTGGAAGCTGTTGAGCTGACAGAGCAACTGTCTGACGATTCCTGTTCTTCTTCCGGTTCTTCTCCAGCCGGTATCGCTTGGTGTTGTCTGCTGTTCTCGGGGTTTAGTTCGGAGGGCAAAGGGGCAAATGAAAGGTCGTGTGGGGTGTTTTCACGATCATTGACTGCTCGAATTATCTCGCCCGGAATTTCATCTCGGTCTACGTATAAATGGTAAGGAACAGTACGTCGGTCTCTCAACAGACGCTGTCGGAAATATTCGCGACGCCTTATACCCGCCCGATGAAAGGGGATCTCGCGACGGAGAACTGGATCGATGCGTAATGCGTTTACCATCTATTATTGAAATAATTTAAATTTTAAATTTTGTTTTATCGAAAGGATAATTTAAAATTATTTCGCGGCATCTAATACTTACGATGGAAATTTCGAGGGGTCACCTGTCAAAAAAGAATGTACCGCGTGAATCTAAAGTTTCGTAACCGGTTTAGAGAAAGAGACAGGACAGATTCTGAAATCGCGACTCCTCATTTATTATAAGAGAAAATTATTAGATAGTTACCTCACATGCAGTGACGTGGTAAGGAAGGGTGTGTAGGGATATTTAAATATAAGATGGATACCGTGCCTACTGGTTTAGTTTTATTATTATAAAATAATTCCTCTAATATATTATACTAAACCAGAGTTATCATACTATGTGTCAGTCGGTCCTTAAAGAGCGCGTCCCATGCTCTACGACGAGTTTCGATGTGCAAGACGTCACGTCACAGCGGCACAGAGTCCGTAAAGAAATTTCCCTGGAGAAAATTCTTCGCGGAAACGGCAGAGGGGTAGAGTAGACTACCCAATGCACATCGATTGACAAGTCGAAGGCGACGATTCACTCTTGCGGATAAAACCAAAGACAGACTGAGCGTTTAACGTTCAAAGGCAATCAACGTACTCGTGTTATCAGGAGGAAGAGACGTCGGATATGTATGAAGATAAGTTGTTGACTATTATGTGTAATAAAATTCTTCAATATGTCATGCAAAAATAATAATTAATAATATTCGGTTGATGGTTGCAGATCACGAGAGATGAAAAGGAAATTATTGAATAATTAAAACGAGTACTTACCCAAAAGTACTGCTGTCAGGATATGCGATGAATCTCCGTGGAGGACGGTCTGCCTCGGCGATGTCCCTGTAGGAGAGTCGGAGGAACCGGTGACAAATGATTGGCAGAAGACCCAAGTGATGGTTCAAAGACACTTTATTTTCTTTAAGTATACTATAATATTCGACTGCTCTCTAGACTAAGTTCTTAGTCCGGAAAAATATCCTGCGACTAAGTTCTTTTTTTGGCTCGAAAAATGTTCTATAATACGCTCGTGATCGCTTTAGTTGGTTTCTTCTCGAGAGCTCCTGGTCAAATGCGCGGAAGACTGAGCTGCGCTCCCTGAGGTACCCTCTGGTCCCTACTCCGTGCCGGCTATCCGCAGTGGTAGGAGAATGCGGCGCTCCCGGGCGTAGGCGGCTCGACCGCCGCTTGCCGCTATAGCTGTCCTTCTTCTTCGAGCGCGCTATGACGTAGTGGCCGCGCTCTTGCGTGGGGATAGTGGGGACGACGGAGCTGTCAGTATTGTCCATGCATCGAGCTCGTTAATTCGTTTTACAAAAGGTAAGGCTTTTACAATAGGTTTTTAGTCACCAGAATTTTAATAATTTGCATGCATATATTTTTTAATATAGAATCTCAACCTCTTTCAATAGAAGTGTGAATGATCGTTCTAGCATGTTCCGTTTAGAATTGATTTTTAACTTTCTTTATATTAATTATATAGTTCTAGTTAACAATGTTATAAACAAATTCTGGTGTTATAAACCATTATAATTACAATTTGCTATATAATAATTATATGATATATATATATATGTATGTGCATATAGGTGCATGGTCTAGATAGTTGTTAATAATAATTGTGTTACATTATAATATAAAAGTGTATTAATTATTCTTTCATTATTCAGCTCTTAGAACAAAGGATGTGGCGAGCTGTTTTATCACCGGATGCAGGTGTTCGCCGTGCCAGGCAGTCGCGCCAGGCAGTCGCGCCAGGCCTTATCTTATCGCTGAGTGAGCTCATGTGCAGCTGCACCGGATGAAGCTCGGAGGGTCGCTTATCTTTTGGTGAGTGAATTTATAACGCTTTATAAATCGATTTAATAATTTCATTCGTTATAATTTATTCATATATTCCTTACTTGTTAATTGTATAGAATATATATATATATACTTATATATATTGTTTGTAAAAGTTAATAAATGTAATTGTTAAAAATTTTATCTTCATTATTTTATTAATTAAATATGTATTATACATATTGTTATTTCCCTTTTGAAGGCTTGAAAGTTTGCTAAAAAATGTATTACTGTTGGATCTTGTTAGTTAATGATATGGATTAATTTATTATATAATATATATATATATTCTTTTATAATTTATAATTTCGTAATAACTTATTACTCTTGCAATAAGAAAGCGCTCCTTATAATATTCATACATTATATATTCGCGAGTCCCTTTCGCATTAAGACTCGGCACGGACGTCGAAAACATTAGGGGAGATAACAAAGTAATAGGGGAGATAACACGGTACGCTGGACTTAGCCTTGTGCTCTTATAAGGAGACTTATTATTCGTCTCAATAATAAAATCATGCATAATGAATTTTACAAGACCATACATTCATTATTATTATTAATATGTATATTTATTACCCTGTATTATTATTATTTAAACTTTATATTTCATGTGTGTTATATATGTGTAAATTTTTGTTATAACAAATTTTATTTAGTAGTTATATAGATTTATAATTCTGCACACAGTGAAGAGTTATGAACTTTATTTTGCATTATTGGTTTTATTAAATCAGAATCTTTATTATTTATAATTATTAATAATTTAAATAATTTAATATATTTGTCTTATATAGTTATTATATTTTTCAGATATTTTGTAAAACGTCATTCTATACAGAAGATATTCGAGGGTGCATATCATTTATAGCTTGGCTGTATTTTAATCGACAATATAGAACGTTTATTAGACTATTGTCGGAGCGGATTAAAATACTCACATATGATCATCTGGCCATGACTTATTAACTCTATGCACCTTTAATTGCGGATAAGTTTTGGATATTTTGAAATATTTTAATATTATTTTGAATGTGCTTGACTTGATAACTTTCGGTCATTTATTAAATATATTTATATTAAATAATGTTGAGCTTTCACATAATGAAAATGGTTTATTATTTGGTTATCATTGCTTACTTATTATATATTTAATTGTATATAAAATTTTGCAATTAAATAATCAAAATGAAAAATATATGTATTATTTGGCAATAATGGGTGGATAAGAAATTAGATTTTATATAATTTATTATTATGTAGTGAAGTTTTATTTGAATAACTATATAGAATATACGTATATGAAAAGAGATTTTTATAATGTATTAATTATTATGTTCTTATGCTTAGAGTTTAAACGTGTTATTATTTGAATTTTCCTTATTTGTCTAGGTTGCATATATAGTATATATATATGTTGGAAGGGATATGGACCAATGGATTATTCACGGACAACAGACAGGCTTAAACCATATAAGAATATGCAGCATTGAAAGGATTTTGAGGAATCTGTGCGAATTATTTCGGAAGTTTATTTGGTAAGTTTATTATTTTGATAAGTTAATTAATGAATTAAAGGTTTTATTTAATTATATCATATATTTATAAAATATATATTATATATATATATATATATATAATATATGTATTCATGTATAATATTATGTACCTTTAGTATTTTAATGCATTATCTTTTAAATTTTTATTAATAACTACATATGTATTTATACTAATAATGAGGGTGACAAGTCTGTCCGAGCTTGTTTCGCGGTTTAATTCTTATTAATTTTTACATATGGTATTACGTATAGCGCTGTCTCTCTCACTCGCGCGAGTCACCCGATAGTGCGGTCTCTCTCACTTTCACGTACTACTACCTATTGAGGTCTCGTGTATAAATTTCGATAGATGTAGTCTGTTGATTATATATTTGAGGAGGCATATTTGTGATTTGTTATTGAAATATATTTCTAAGGAATTTTATTAATAAATATATTTTTATTTTTCCGTATAGCGTTTTCGTTAGGTGATGAAAATATTGGGACACCCGGTGGACAACCAAGTGGAGGCTATGTTTATAGGGTGACTTATTATTCTGCATGCAGCAAAGAGTTACGTATAAAATTTTATTCATAATAATTTCTTGACATTTCTTTATTATTTAGTTATTGTTTAGTAATTATTATTTAATTTAATATATTTATTGTTGAAATTTAATATATTAATATTTGATTTATTATACTTCTTTTACTATTTGATTTCTTTTACTCCTATATAATTATATACATTTATAAAATATTAAACCTTTTTAATATAATAATTTTGATCAATCAAACTTTTATAATGATAATAGATTTTTGTATAGATTGATTTTTTAGTATATTTTTGTTAAGTTAATTTTTCATACGGCCAAATATTATTTGATTATTATTTTCAGTTACTGGGACTTGGAATTCTTGCTACTTATTTATAACAAGCTGTCTTACGTTATTAGGAAGAGGATAAATATTATATATATAGGATCATAAAAAGTGTGTAAGTATGTATTATATTTTGGATGGTTTATTTAATAATTTCTATAGTAGATTTTCTTATACATTTATTATATTTTTCAGGTATCAAGACTCTGAGGAAAATTACTTCCTGATAGTGAACATATATATATATTTACGGGAACTCAATGAGGACCAAAAATTAAAATAATCTAGGATTTTTAAAGGAAATTCTTGCTTGATTAATTATATTTTATTTATTAATTATATTATATTTTATTAATTATATTTTATTAATTATATTTTATTAAGAAATGTTCAAATCATTAATTTCTGAAAGAAGCTCGTTACTTTATAAAAGATTATTATTTGGTGATTATTGGCCATTTACATTTTGTAATTAAATAGTCAAAGTTAAATGTTATTCAGTAATAATTAGAATCTTATACAGACATACCTGGCCAATGGTACCAATGTACAGCAAAGATTTATTATAACATTTAGGAAAATATTTATTCAAGGAAAATTTATTAATTTTGTTTCTCATGAATATAAAAAACATATATATATTGTTAATTATTTTATTACGGATTATTACTACTGATTTTTAGAGCGTATTGTTTTAGTAACAATTATTATTCATGGGCATTAATTTTTTGTTTGACTTGGTACATTCATTCATTGTTTCATATTCTTATATGTACGTAGAATATTAACTTTATAACTTTCCTTTTGTTATTGATGATTCTTTGTAAATTTTCGTATTAACATTTTATGTGGCTCACTTTCGGAGCATTTGTTAGCATTTTTACTGTAGATATTTATTACAAAATATTAATTAATTATTTGATTTTCAGGTTTCGAAATTTATAATCGCTGCATCTCTTTTATGACAACCGAACATACTGTTTATTAAAAAGATACGCATGGGCTCAAAATCATTTATTAATAGAATTTAGGTGAGTATCGTTTGATAAAATATTTTGATTTATGCCTTTTCCTTTGTAGTAAGCGCATATACACGCATAGGGATATCCTTTTTTGGTTATATGTGATAACGGAATAATATGAATATTGAGTGAATATCTATATATATTGGTTACATATAATATAAAGTGGATTTATAGTGATTATATATAATTACAAGTAAAGATTATATAAGATACGAAATTCTTTATACTATTCTTCGAAACAAATTATATTTTATTCGTTAAGAATTATTTAAATCATTTTCCTTTTAAAAGAAGCTTGTTATTTTACAAGGGATTATTATTTAGTCATTACTGGTCATCTGTTTTTACATTTTAATATTATAATTAAATAATCAAAGTAAATATATTTATTATTTGATAATAATTAAACTTTTATATATATATATATATGTGTTTTTCATTGTTTATTGATTTATGTCTTTATTTGTCTAAATACTAATTAATTATATTATTTTCAGGTTTCGGGATTTATGGCTATAGAAATTTTCCCATGCCAATTTTACCAGAAGAATGTAAAGGAACGCACAAGAGGCTATAAGACCAGTTACCGACGGATTTGTTCGTATACCAATTTATACGAAGTCTTGTTGCAAATGATTTGCTAAGAGTTTTCCTTGATAATAAAATTTCGAATAAATTTCTTTTCTTAGTAAGGTTAGTTATTAAGATTAATATCATTATATACGACCAGTTCCAGTACTGCTAATTCATTGTAATATCTTTCTGGCTATATACCACATCAATCAATGTATTGTATTAATATGAGATTATGGCGAATATATATATAAATATATATATATATATATATACAGTATTTTGCTATTGATTTATGAAATTTCATAAGCGATTTTAAGGTGATTGTGTGGGGCTTTTGCAGCTTTATTAAAATTGCATAAATAATAATTATGTATATATTGAAATTCTTTTACGATTATTATAAATGACTGTTTCAAAGAGCCTATTACTTTTTCTTGATTGATCGATGTGTATAAGTCCAGCTTTCGGTTAGTACTGGTGGTTACTAGTATTTTGACTACATGAGAACTGATTATTATTGAATTGATGTATATATATATTGATTATATATAATATTATGACGCAAATATATAGTAATTATATATAGTATCGCGCAAACATTATATAGGATGAGAGAATAAGTAGGGATTATACTTTTATAAGTAAGATTTTAAATTTTTTGTTGCGGGACGTAACACCTCCCCCCTAATAAGAACAAAATCCGATTGTTTTCGGAGGATTTTGTACTAGGGAGATTAAATATTTTCATCTAAGGTGTTTAAGCGGTCTCTTAGGTTTGTATATGATATAGGTATATTTACGTTTTTGGTGATTTCTTCGTGGCAAGGGTTCATTGTCCTTGGAGGTTTGGCTGGTGGAGGTTGTTGAGTAATTACTTCCGCAGGTGCAGTGGGATCAATGTTGGAGGTTTGCATGGTTGTTCCTCCGCCAGGTGATTGATTGTCTCGGTTATCATCTCCAGATTTTCTAGAAGATTCCCGTGCCAGATGGAGCAGTAAATTCGCGAGGGAGCTCCATAAAGCTCCGAGTAGATGAAGGCTGCAACCATACACAGTGTGAAGAGCGTATCCATGAATGACTGTGTCAATGACTAATTTTACTAGGCGAATAATCATGAAGATTCCGACGAGTCCTGCGGTTGCTGATCCAAAATTCACGAATCCCTTCCAGATTCGCGAGGCTGTACTTTCGACAATTTTATTTAAAGAATTTTCATCCAGCAAGTTGTACACTGAGATTCCTTCAGTGTTCATGGAATGGCCAGTTAGTCCTCTAGCTACGGCATTGAGTAAAGCTGGCTTTTCGGCTGGGAACATAATGTGATTTCGTAGTTTCTCCAGATCTGTATCAGAATATATTCCGCTTACGGCCAAAGGTCCCGGTGTGAGGTATCTCCAGGTTAAGGCAGTCATGGGTTTTAGCTGTTGAGGTGGCAGTTGTCTGACTTGAATGTTAGGTGTAAGTTGCACCCATGTATCTTCGATTCGATACAAAGTAGGAAGTTCTAAACTGCATTCTCGTTCGTTGCCAATTTTGGTGATAATTCTTGACTTTGGTGTAAGGAAGAAGGAATGATTTCGTACAGAAATGGGAAGTTCGGTATAACACTCTCCAGTTTTTCTTACCATCACTTCAACAGGGATACATTTAATTATTTGTACTGCTTCTCCTGTTGTAACGGCCATGTATCCTGGCCCTTTCATGAGCTGATAGGCAAATTCGTCTGGTTGGAGTGTAGCAAAAGATAAGGCATTAGTAATTACCTGTCTTTCTAACTCGCATTTTTGCGAAATTACATTGTTATAGAGAGACGTCATCTGTTGTTTGACATGTTTTTCTATATACACGAACTTGGAGTTCATGTATGTAAAGATGTCAAGATTATTGACAGGAATAGTTTTCCGATTAGCAAATGTATTGCCAGGTTTAGCTTCAAGAATGAATAATTTCGGGTGTTCCGTGCACAGGAGAGTATAACCACATAGAGGTATTTCCTTGGTTTTCATAAGGGCGAAAGTGATTTCCTGAGTCACAAGACTATAGATGATTTGGGTATCTGTCTTGGAGATGTCTTCAGAAATTTTGTTTGCAGGTCCTTCGTAGAGGACATCATATTGTTGAAAATTACAAGTATCCGTAGGCATAGGTTTCCAGTAGGTGTATCCGTCGTCAGCGTCTAAACAGTAGCTGTCAACGAGTTTACACACTGTTCCAGATTTTAATTTAATTCTTCCCGTATTCAATTGTACGGGAACGTAGGAAGATTTTAGTGATATTTTCACAGCAGCTTGGACGACTACGTCGTCCCATGTTCCGTATGGATCGTTGTACTGGGATCCCTTGCAGTATCCGTCAACTTGTACGCGGCCCACCAAGGTAATACTTCGGTAGGTCGTCTGATTTGCTTTTATGCCCGCGACAAGGGTGTTGTCTCCCAAAGAAATAGTTCCGTCTTGGAACATCCTTAGGCACTGAGTGTATCCAGTCTCATGCACATAATCGGCTCTTCCATTGTGAACAGCAGATATATGTGAATGCATGCCACAATGATATATATTTCGGGATATTTCAACCTTGCACTGTATGACTTCTGTATAACTGTAGTCGGATAGTTGTAGTAGCTGAATATGAACATCTGTGGTGTTGGGTTGTCGTATGTTCAGATCGCATTCGCCAACATCAAGGAGAGAGACGGCTGTTACGTTGAGGTGTTGTCCTCCGCAATCAAATCCGATTAAGGCGGCAGTTTTACTTAAGAAGATTACTAGGATTAGGGGCGTCATGATGGTCTGAAATGATTACAATTTTGATGTACGTGTAGATGTTTATATTACATTTTGTGGTTACATGATTGATGGTACAATGTTCGTGAAAGTTTGATTACGAATAATTGTCGCAGAATTGATTCATAATTATATATTGAATCTTAGGTGTATTTAAATTATAATTACTTATGAAAGTATTCGAATACACAAGAGGTATCTTTATAGCGTCGCTCAATGTGATTATAATATAACATGGGTATATGTATCTATATATATATATACATATAGAGAGGTAATCTGACTAAATTTGTATGTATATTATTATCATTACACTATGTGTTTTTTTTTTTATTGTTCTTTATGATTATTATTTCCTATGAAATATTTTTGAAGCATTTTCTTTTCCCCTTTTTTTTTGTTTGTTTTTTTTTTTATTGTTATTATTATATGTATGTATATATATATTTATATGGTAAATATGAGTGATTATTATTACTGGTTATTAATAGTAAATCGATTAAAGGATAATTATATATGAATATATAATTATATATATATATATATTTTAGAATATACAAGAAAGTTTATATGTTATACGTATACATAAAAATATATATATATTTTTTTTTTATATATATATATTTTTTTTTATATATATATATATTTTATTTAAAGTTTTTGTTTTTGTTTTGTTTTTTTTTTTCTTATAAATGCAGTTTGTTAACATATTTATTATGGATATATATATATATATATATGTATAGTTCCTAATAGATAAAGTATTTAAGGTTATTGGTGAAACAAGGATTGAGATGATCCATTTTCTTTTATTGTTTAATTTAATAATCTTTCCTCTAAAATTTCTGGATCATTAGGATCAACCGTTATTTCAGCCACTCCATAATCTATCTTCAGTGTGATAGAATTTACAGACAGGCCTATAGTTTGCCTGTAAGTTCTTTCTTCTCCCTTTTTAACGATCATGTCTACAAATTGACTATAGGCTTTAAAACATTTAGTGCATTCAAGAAGGGGTCGTTTTTCATGACAATTACTACCGCAATTAGCACACTGATTCGTTGGCACATTGCCATATTGGAATGTGTGTGAGTATTGCGTCAAGACCCTGTTATAAGTTGCAGGATTATAGCAATCCGTACATATAAGATGAGGACTGTTAGCGGTTAGGACATCATGTGTCATTATAACCACGCATTTTACGTTAAGGCTGTTGAAGAGGGAGTAGTCTAGTAGTGGGTGAGCAGGTCGCTTAAATTTGGAAAGCGGGCACATTTTATGCGTATATGCCTTGTCTGTGAGTCTTGCAAAAAGCAAAAGCAGTTAGATTACTTATGTCCCTTCCCTGATTTCTTTCAAATATTGCTCTTTCAAAATAGGAATATACGCATTCCTGGCATTGAAGGATGGGACGAACAGTTTCCAGGGTGGATTGACAGTAATTACACTTAGCAAGATTTATATCTCCCGAAGTTACCCAGTGGCAAACAATTAAATCAGGCTTCACTCTTAATTGTCGAAGTTTATAACATGCGCAACACATGCGGCTAGGAGTGCGAGTTTTTCCGGTATATCTTTTGTAAAAAATTACTTTTCTGCATTTTGCCTCATGCATGTTGGGGAAGTGGGACAATAATTCATGGATTGGGTGATTGCAACAGGGATTGCTTGCGTTATTCATGTTGCCTTGCTCTAGCAAATTCTCTTTTTCGTTCTTCTTCCAGATAATTTAGGAAGCACGGCCTGCAATCAATTATGGGAGTTATGAGAGACACTTTACGATTACATAAACAGCATTTAGAAGGACTAATATGAGGAAAATTTTCTGATATGCTGTGATAATTTATGTGGACTAATTCATGATCCGCGTGTATTTTACATATAGGGCAGTAATAAAGGCCATTTTCCAGAGAGTAATATCCATCGAATTCTTCGTGCACAGTACAGTTCAGGGTATCGGAATATGTATCCGATAGCATATTAGCTCTTCAATTCTTCAAGGTTGGGAGGTTGGGGGATTCTCTTCATTTATTGAGAGAAAGGTGGGGTGAGTCTCTCGGAATATTTGAGCGATATTCCTAGTACAGGTGGAGCAGGTGTGTAGGGGTCGTATTATGGTGATAGGTCGTTGACAGTACGAACAGATCGTTCTATAGGGGTGTGGAGCGATAGAAATAATATGGGAGTCTATTGGAAAGAAAAACCTTTGGTTACAGGGAGTATGTAGCATACAATAACATGCACAGCAATAGTGGTTGTGATTATTTAGATTGAGATAACCATGCAGTTTGATGCATACAGCATTAAGAGAAAGCTGGGACATTATGAAGCATTGTTCAGTGTAAGTAAATAGGATATGGACATAAGTTCAACAATACCTCGAGTGCAGATGAGACACTGATCTAAAGGTCTTTGTGTGACAAGTGTTCGGAAGCAATGTGCACAATGAGGATCGATATGGCGTGGTCCTGGAGAGAGAAAGTGTAGAGATATTAGAGGCAATCGTACTCTAATAGACAGTACGTAGTGATAGCAAAGTTCACATAGATAGACGTTCAAGGGATCATACCGATATCCTCTGAATTCTACACAGCAGGCTGTGCCGGTAAATGGCATCCCCTTATAACGTAGGAGTCCTGTCGTATACGTTTAAGACTAAGGGGTAACTATAACTATTGATAGAAGTTGAGGTGTTGTGTAGAAGTTCTAAGAATTCGTGCGCTGTTAGTGTACAGGAGATGCACTTGTCAAGAGAATTGGTCTTGATGACCGTTGTGCCACAAGCTGAGCAATGGCCATTACGCACGATGTGACTATTCACAAAGAAGTGTCTCCGCAAGGGCCGGTATTGTTGCTTAATAATATTGGTACGGAGTCTATCGTAACACTCCTTACACAAGTTCGTTTCGTCTAAGAGACAAAGAGCTCCTGTTATATGGACACAATGGCCGAAGAAGAAGGATTCCTCTATTCGATTTGAAATGGTTGCGTCCAATCTCGGCTGTGTGGGCCTTCTGTGCCAAAGCATCTGTAACAAAGGACTCTGATTATTACCTCATCCCGGCTGGGGATGTGCTAGTTTGATCTTGTTGGTGTGTACTATTCGGGTTTGGTTTCCTGTTCTAATTTTAACATTACTTGGGGGTAAAAGTTCGATTATTTCGTGAGGACCGGTATACTGGTCAGCAAGTTTTCCTTTTCGTGGCTCTTTTAATAAAAAGACAAAGTTTCCTTTCTCAAATTGTTGTAAATTCAAATTGCGATCATAGTATCGCTTACTCCGTTCTTTAGCTAGTGTGAGGTTTTGCTTAGCTTGCATTTGTAAATCGTTTATCTTGTTAAAGAGATTAACAATATAGTCACGGTATGTGGGTTCGATATTTTCTTCGATGATGGGGTGTGCAGAGGGTAGTCGTGCTATTCGGCCAAATACTAGCTCATAGGGTGAGTATCTCGTGCCCTCATGTACACTGGTGTTGTACGAGAACATCGCAAGTTTAATGTATTCATCCCAATTTGTCTCCTTATCAACCTGAGTTTTTAGATATTCTGTTAGGACATGATGTGATCGTTCAAGTGATCCATTAGACTGTGGATGATAGGCAGTGGTCCTAAAATGTTGAATGCGAAATTTCCTTGTTAACTGTCGCATTAAGGCGGATAAAAAATTTGTTCCTTGATCGGTTAATATTGCGCGAGGGGTACCGTATATACAGATAAATTCTTTAGTGAAGGCGTCTGCGATTGTTAACGACGTGGCCTCCTTTAATGGCACGGCAGTAGAATATTTTGTTAGCAAATCCTGCATGGTCAGTATATACTGATTGTTACTTACTGTTAGGGGAAGAGGTCCCATAATATCCAGGGATACTTTATCGAAAGCAGCGCCGGGGGTATCCGTTATAACCATGGGTTGCTTGGTTTTTACTCTAGTTAGTTTCTTTATTTGACACTCCCGACAGGTTCTAATGAATTCCTGAATATCCTTTTTCATTGTTTTCCAGCAGTAACGAGATCTAAGGCGGTTATAGGTCTTCGTTACACCTTTATGTCCTCCATGAGCTGAGGCATGATTTTCCAAAATTAGAGATTGACGTTTTTCGATTTCAGGCGTTTGAATTAAATTTAAGCATATCGTTATATTAATGGGTAATTCCTGTAGATATCTTTTGAGTTGGTTAAGGATGTATGACCATGGAAGGTCGTCGAAGCGTTCGGTCTTACTAAGACTCATGGAAGAGAGTCCAAGTTCAGTAATGACATCCACTAAAGAGTGTAGACAGTTTTTAAGATTCTGGGCTTCTATAAGGGTATGATAGTCGTATTTGATGGGGAGGGCAATTAACGTGTTTCCTTTTACAGTACATACCCTGGCCCTTTCGAATGCCAATCCTTCATATTTAGGGAGTAAATTGGCTTCTTGATATGATTTTGCGCCATTGTCGTAAGCTGTTCCGTTCTGGTAAATAAATATTGTGTGATTATCTTTCTGTTGGAGTAAATCCTCTCTAACTTCTCGCACTAAGGCTCGACTCCATGGTGGAAGAGCTGGTGGATTCAGTTGTTGTGGGTTTGACTGATACGGTACAATGTCGGATTCTATTATTTCAGTATAATCCGTATCATCGCTGTCTTCAGAGTCAGTAACTTCTTCGATTGTGACTCCATAATTGTTATTTTCTTGTTCGACAGAATAATTTTGATAATCTTCTGCTGGTTGACGCTCTACGGGGGCCGAAGTCTCGGCGGTTTTTTGATAGTTTCCCATGTCTTCCTGATTAGGTCCTGCATTCTGACCTTCAGGTGTACTAGATTTTCCCTTTGGCCTTTGAGGTCTATACGAAAATATGGATTCGTCGGATGAATATTCTCCTTCATCAATGAGGAATAACGGAATAGCCACGTCGACGGGTGGATTTCTGGATAAGGCATCAGCGTTATAATTTAGAGTTCCTTTTTTATATTGTATTTCATACTGATATTCAGAGAGTTTCATTCTCCACTTCCATAATCTTGAGGAAGGGTCCTTGATGGAGTGTAGCCACACTAATGGTTTATGGTCAGTTACTATCGTGAATATTCTTCCGTATAAATAGGGTCTAAAATGATTTACGCAATAAATGATAGCTAAACATTCTTTCTCTATTGTAGAATAATTTTGTTCAGCGGAATTTAGAATTCGAGATGTGTAGGCAACGGGTAGATCTTTCCCTATTATTCCTTGACTGAGTACTCCTCCGACCGCATATCCAGATGCATCAGTGGTTAGAATGAATGGATTAGTAAAGTCGGGATATTGTAAAATAGGCTCAGAGCATAGTGAATTCCTTAGAATATCGAATGCTTCTGCTTGTTTGTCCTGCCAATCGAATTTCTTATCCTTTTTTAAGAGATCAGTTAATGGTTTTGCGACTTTGGAAAAATTTGGAATAAATCTTCTATAATATCCGGCTAGTCCTAGGAATTGTTTGATGTTTTTCGGATTCTTCGGAGTAGGAAAATTCATTATAGCCTTTATCTTAGCGGGGTCAGGTTTGACTCCGTCAGATCCAATTATATGTCCTAGATACATAACTTCACGTCGTAAGAATTCGCATTTATCTGGTTGTAATTTTAAATTTGCAGCTCTTAATCTCTGCATTAATTTTTCGAACTTGCTTTCGTGTTCTTGCAATGATCGTGCATATACGACAATATCATCCATGTAGACAAATAATTCATTTCCCTGAAGTCCGGATAGAACGTTATCCATCAATCTTTGAAACGTTGCAGGAGCATTTTTTAATCCAAATGGCATTCGTTTGAATTGGTAATGTCCGTAAGGTGTAGAGAAAGCAGTTTTATGAGCATCTTTTGATGCCATGGGTATTTGGTGGAAACCGGAGGCTAAGTCCAGTACTGAAAAATATTTTGCAGATCCAAGTTGATCTAATATATCCGTTATATTTGGAAGAGGATAGGCATCGCCTATTGTTTTTTCATTGAGGTTTCGATAATCGATAACCATTCGCCACCTTTTATTCCCTAGGGAATCTGGCTTTTTCGGAACTATCCATAAAGGAGAGTTATAAGGGGAAGTAGAAGGTCTTATTAAATCAGAAGATAATAATTCATTTACTTGTTTATTAATTTCTTCCTTATGTACAGGAGGAAATCTATATTGTTTCGTGTGGACAGGCATTTCATTAATAGTAGGAATAGAATGCTGAGCGGCGTTTGTCGCTTGGAGATGTTCACCGGGAAGGTGAAATCTGTCGGAGTGTTTGAAAACTAGTAGTCGAACATTTTCTGATTCCTCGGAATTCAGATGTTCGAGGCGTAGAAGGTTTATGACATCAACAGTTCTATCTGTTGGTGTTGATAATGCCTGGTTAAAGTAAATGGGATTATCTATGGCTTTGACGAATTCCACTCGGGGTTCGTCTAGTCCAGCGAGATTGTTGGAGTTAAAAGTTCTGATTAATCCTCTGGGAAGCCCTTGGGTTCCCGTGGGATTCTCTGTTATTTCATGAGTATCATAATCTTGCAATTCTATGAATGGAATATTAAGGGTCAATTCTTCCTCGGAAGTATTGAATATAGGCATATGGACTTTTCCATTATTATTGGTGACGATAGCTTCCCCGAAATATATGCCCTCGGCAAGGGTATGACGAGGTACATATCCGATTTGTTTTTCTGGATTGGTAATATGAAAAGAACATGGAGTGACAGTTCTTTCTTTAAGACATATTGTACTTGAGTTTGAGAATGGAATTCTCATATCTTCATACTGTATAAAGTTGTCTCTATAGTTGACTATAACAGCTCGTTCCTTCAGGAACTTGTTGCCTAATATTCCATCTTGTAAGAATCCTATCGAATCAGATATGACATAAAATTCAGATAGTTTTCCAAGTACAGATAGGGAAACAGCTCCTAGCGTAACGATAGTTTCAGAAGCTATTCCTTGCAGACATAAAGGATTAGTTTTGTCGAGAGTAACGTTTGGATTTAAACATTTTTGTTTAATAAGGTTTAGTCCAGATCCAGAATCAATCATAAATTTGCAATCTGCTATTAGATCTGGAGAGGATAACGTTACTGTGGGCAATTCTGTAGATTGTTGTCTGTCGTTTATTTGGCAGATTCGGAAATTTGTGCGGGAGTTTCCTGTGGTGTTATTATGTTGACTTTCTTTTGAATGTGGTAAGTCGGACGTCCTGGTTGCGGGTCGTTCCGGCGGACGTCGGTTCTCATCGGAACGCCTTGCGCGTTTCCCGAAGTACCGGGTTGTTGGTTCCCTTCTTGAGCTCTTCTGTAAGCTAACTTCCGACATTCTTCTATAAGATGTCCAGGAGTTTTACAATAGCGACAGATTTTGGTCTGATAACTTTGTTGAGGCTGTCCAGCAATTACTTTAACTGGTGATGCGGGGAAAGGTGGTTGCGAGGTTGTATGTCCATTGTTGGGATGGTAACGGTTGTTAGTGTTGTTGCTCATAGGATTTTGGCGAGCTGCATTGCTGACGTTATTGGGGAGGTCAGCACGGGGTTGAAAATTTGGGCGGAAGAGAGTGCGCTTTCGAATGTTTTCAGCTTCAATAGTTTTGGATAGTTGTATGGCTGTGCTAATGCTTTCCTCGAAGGTCCTCGGATGTTCGAGTTTTACGCGTACTAATAGGTCAGATGGAAGTCCGTTGATAAAGCTGTTCATAGTGGTTGCTTCGATGGCGTCCTTTCTTCGTTCTCCTATGTTTCCGGATAAATCAGATTCTCCATCTATTATTGCGGTACGCAGTTCTTGCACTCTGCTTATATAATCAAAAATATTTTCATTTTGTTTCATGTATATGTTAGCTAGTTCTCCTCGGTATTGGTCGACGGATTTATTTGGTCCAAAAATTAATTTTAATCGTTTCGTTAGCTCGAAAACGGTGTGACATTCTACCCCTTCTATGGCAGAATATGCATGTCCCTGCAGTTTATTAATAATAAGCTGCACTAAATGATATTCATGATATGCGGGTATTAAATCGAGAGCACGTTCGCAAATTTTACTGAAGTGGAAAACGGACATTTTATGGCCATCAAATTTAGGTATTGTGTCGATAGCATCTTTAAGGCGTATCGGGGAAGGTTGGTCCGCGATATCAAAATGTTGGGATGTCGGTTGAGAAAATGTTCGTTCTTCATGTGGAACATATCTTTCTTCTCTTTGCGAGGTCTCTAGATTCATGAGCCTTGAATTAATCCTCTCAATATAATTGGTAATCGTTTGCATAGAAGCCATTAATTGTTCTACAGCTGGTTGTTCTTGGCTTGCGGCCATTTCCTTTCGATTCATTTCTTCTTGCATTTTTATCAGATGTTCGTTTTTGACTTGCAAGGCCTCAGCCTGTTCTTTTAACTGTTTCTCCTTTTCGTTTACCTTTTGCATGAGGATTTCGGTTTCCTCTGCTGTGTATTGTTTCCTTGTAGCCCCTGTGGCTACAGAGCTCGTCGAGCTTGATCGAGTCTGCATAATGGATTTAGGTACTTTATAAAAATTTATTCGTCAAACACTTAATTTCCTCTCAGAAGCTTAGATCCTTTTTGGCAAATCCCACCGCTGCCACCAAAAATTTTAATGTTTGTTGTTACGTCCTATTCGATCGTTTATTCAACGATTCTGCAGGGCTCACCGTGCAGGGACGAACAATTGCTATATCTCTCTATTTCTTTTTCAGGGCAACCTGCTAAGCCGGCTATACCCTGGGACGCCGAGAGATTAGGATCTATAGGACGCTTCTTTTCGGAGGTATTTAAGGTTGACAAATAAATATGCAGATTTATTATATTATAAATTTCTATTTTTTCCTTTTATTTATTTTATCCTTCCTCGTTCTTTTACATTAGTTTATAAGGTAATTTTGGCGAAATTAAACTATGAATGATATATGTCGTCTACTGTATCTAAGAATTCTTCACTGTTCAGATAATCCAGAAAATGATTAACCGCTTGGTCCACCAAGCCTTCTTCTGCTGGGGAGATATCCACGGGGTCAAACCCGAATTCTCCGGGTCTAATCGGGGAATAATCTGGGGTTGAATAATCTGAAAATGAGGCCGGGCTATCGGGGCGACGGGGAGACGTTTGGACCTGCCTGTCCCGTCTTATTTCGGCGTTGGCCTCCCAAGCTCGGAGTAATCCCCGTGGTATTCCAGCAGTAAGGTCATCCGGGTTGAGGACAATCGTGGAAGCTGTTGAGCTGACAGAGCAACTGTCTGACGATTCCTGTTCTTCTTCCGGTTCTTCTCCAGCCGGTATCGCTTGGTGTTGTCTGCTGTTCTCGGGGTTTAGTTCGGAGGGCAAAGGGGCAAATGAAAGGTCGTGTGGGGTGTTTTCACGATCATTGACTGCTCGAATTATCTCGCCCGGAATTTCATCTCGGTCTACGTATAAATGGTAAGGAACAGTACGTCGGTCTCTCAACAGACGCTGTCGGAAATATTCGCGACGCCTTATACCCGCCCGATGAAAGGGGATCTCGCGACGGAGAACTGGATCGATGCGTAATGCGTTTACCATCTATTATTGAAATAATTTAAATTTTAAATTTTGTTTTATCGAAAGGATAATTTAAAATTATTTCGCGGCATCTAATACTTACGATGGAAATTTCGAGGGGTCACCTGTCAAAAAAGAATGTACCGCGTGAATCTAAAGTTTCGTAACCGGTTTAGAGAAAGAGACAGGACAGATTCTGAAATCGCGACTCCTCATTTATTATAAGAGAAAATTATTAGATAGTTACCTCACATGCAGTGACGTGGTAAGGAAGGGTGTGTAGGGATATTTAAATATAAGATGGATACCGTGCCTACTGGTTTAGTTTTATTATTATAAAATAATTCCTCTAATATATTATACTAAACCAGAGTTATCATACTATGTGTCAGTCGGTCCTTAAAGAGCGCGTCCCATGCTCTACGACGAGTTTCGATGTGCAAGACGTCACGTCACAGCGGCACAGAGTCCGTAAAGAAATTTCCCTGGAGAAAATTCTTCGCGGAAACGGCAGAGGGGTAGAGTAGACTACCCAATGCACATCGATTGACAAGTCGAAGGCGACGATTCACTCTTGCGGATAAAACCAAAGACAGACTGAGCGTTTAACGTTCAAAGGCAATCAACGTACTCGTGTTATCAGGAGGAAGAGACGTCGGATATGTATGAAGATAAGTTGTTGACTATTATGTGTAATAAAATTCTTCAATATGTCATGCAAAAATAATAATTAATAATATTCGGTTGATGGTTGCAGATCACGAGAGATGAAAAGGAAATTATTGAATAATTAAAACGAGTACTTACCCAAAAGTACTGCTGTCAGGATATGCGATGAATCTCCGTGGAGGACGGTCTGCCTCGGCGATGTCCCTGTAGGAGAGTCGGAGGAACCGGTGACAAATGATTGGCAGAAGACCCAAGTGATGGTTCAAAGACACTTTATTTTCTTTAAGTATACTATAATATTCGACTGCTCTCTAGACTAAGTTCTTAGTCCGGAAAAATATCCTGCGACTAAGTTCTTTTTTTGGCTCGAAAAATGTTCTATAATACGCTCGTGATCGCTTTAGTTGGTTTCTTCTCGAGAGCTCCTGGTCAAATGCGCGGAAGACTGAGCTGCGCTCCCTGAGGTACCCTCTGGTCCCTACTCCGTGCCGGCTATCCGCAGTGGTAGGAGAATGCGGCGCTCCCGGGCGTAGGCGGCTCGACCGCCGCTTGCCGCTATAGCTGTCCTTCTTCTTCGAGCGCGCTATGACGTAGTGGCCGCGCTCTTGCGTGGGGATAGTGGGGACGACGGAGCTGTCAGTATTGTCCATGCATCGAGCTCGTTAATTCGTTTTACAAAAGGTAAGGCTTTTACAATAGGTTTTTAGTCACCAGAATTTTAATAATTTGCATGCATATATTTTTTAATATAGAATCTCAACCTCTTTCAATAGAAGTGTGAATGATCGTTCTAGCATGTTCCGTTTAGAATTGATTTTTAACTTTCTTTATATTAATTATATAGTTCTAGTTAACAATGTTATAAACAAATTCTGGTGTTATAAACCATTATAATTACAATTTGCTATATAATAATTATATGATATATATATATATGTATGTGCATATAGGTGCATGGTCTAGATAGTTGTTAATAATAATTGTGTTACATTATAATATAAAAGTGTATTAATTATTCTTTCATTATTCAGCTCTTAGAACAAAGGATGTGGCGAGCTGTTTTATCACCGGATGCAGGTGTTCGCCGTGCCAGGCAGTCGCGCCAGGCAGTCGCGCCAGGCCTTATCTTATCGCTGAGTGAGCTCATGTGCAGCTGCACCGGATGAAGCTCGGAGGGTCGCTTATCTTTTGGTGAGTGAATTTATAACGCTTTATAAATCGATTTAATAATTTCATTCGTTATAATTTATTCATATATTCCTTACTTGTTAATTGTATAGAATATATATATATATACTTATATATATTGTTTGTAAAAGTTAATAAATGTAATTGTTAAAAATTTTATCTTCATTATTTTATTAATTAAATATGTATTATACATATTGTTATTTCCCTTTTGAAGGCTTGAAAGTTTGCTAAAAAATGTATTACTGTTGGATCTTGTTAGTTAATGATATGGATTAATTTATTATATAATATATATATATATTCTTTTATAATTTATAATTTCGTAATAACTTATTACTCTTGCAATAAGAAAGCGCTCCTTATAATATTCATACATTATATATTCGCGAGTCCCTTTCGCATTAAGACTCGGCACGGACGTCGAAAACATTAGGGGAGATAACAAAGTAATAGGGGAGATAACACGGTACGCTGGACTTAGCCTTGTGCTCTTATAAGGAGACTTATTATTCGTCTCAATAATAAAATCATGCATAATGAATTTTACAAGACCATACATTCATTATTATTATTAATATGTATATTTATTACCCTGTATTATTATTATTTAAACTTTATATTTCATGTGTGTTATATATGTGTAAATTTTTGTTATAACAAATTTTATTTAGTAGTTATATAGATTTATAATTCTGCACACAGTGAAGAGTTATGAACTTTATTTTGCATTATTGGTTTTATTAAATCAGAATCTTTATTATTTATAATTATTAATAATTTAAATAATTTAATATATTTGTCTTATATAGTTATTATATTTTTCAGATATTTTGTAAAACGTCATTCTATACAGAAGATATTCGAGGGTGCATATCATTTATAGCTTGGCTGTATTTTAATCGACAATATAGAACGTTTATTAGACTATTGTCGGAGCGGATTAAAATACTCACATATGATCATCTGGCCATGACTTATTAACTCTATGCACCTTTAATTGCGGATAAGTTTTGGATATTTTGAAATATTTTAATATTATTTTGAATGTGCTTGACTTGATAACTTTCGGTCATTTATTAAATATATTTATATTAAATAATGTTGAGCTTTCACATAATGAAAATGGTTTATTATTTGGTTATCATTGCTTACTTATTATATATTTAATTGTATATAAAATTTTGCAATTAAATAATCAAAATGAAAAATATATGTATTATTTGGCAATAATGGGTGGATAAGAAATTAGATTTTATATAATTTATTATTATGTAGTGAAGTTTTATTTGAATAACTATATAGAATATACGTATATGAAAAGAGATTTTTATAATGTATTAATTATTATGTTCTTATGCTTAGAGTTTAAACGTGTTATTATTTGAATTTTCCTTATTTGTCTAGGTTGCATATATAGTATATATATATGTTGGAAGGGATATGGACCAATGGATTATTCACGGACAACAGACAGGCTTAAACCATATAAGAATATGCAGCATTGAAAGGATTTTGAGGAATCTGTGCGAATTATTTCGGAAGTTTATTTGGTAAGTTTATTATTTTGATAAGTTAATTAATGAATTAAAGGTTTTATTTAATTATATCATATATTTATAAAATATATATTATATATATATATATATATATAATATATGTATTCATGTATAATATTATGTACCTTTAGTATTTTAATGCATTATCTTTTAAATTTTTATTAATAACTACATATGTATTTATACTAATAATGAGGGTGACAAGTCTGTCCGAGCTTGTTTCGCGGTTTAATTCTTATTAATTTTTACATATGGTATTACGTATAGCGCTGTCTCTCTCACTCGCGCGAGTCACCCGATAGTGCGGTCTCTCTCACTTTCACGTACTACTACCTATTGAGGTCTCGTGTATAAATTTCGATAGATGTAGTCTGTTGATTATATATTTGAGGAGGCATATTTGTGATTTGTTATTGAAATATATTTCTAAGGAATTTTATTAATAAATATATTTTTATTTTTCCGTATAGCGTTTTCGTTAGGTGATGAAAATATTGGGACACCCGGTGGACAACCAAGTGGAGGCTATGTTTATAGGGTGACTTATTATTCTGCATGCAGCAAAGAGTTACGTATAAAATTTTATTCATAATAATTTCTTGACATTTCTTTATTATTTAGTTATTGTTTAGTAATTATTATTTAATTTAATATATTTATTGTTGAAATTTAATATATTAATATTTGATTTATTATACTTCTTTTACTATTTGATTTCTTTTACTCCTATATAATTATATACATTTATAAAATATTAAACCTTTTTAATATAATAATTTTGATCAATCAAACTTTTATAATGATAATAGATTTTTGTATAGATTGATTTTTTAGTATATTTTTGTTAAGTTAATTTTTCATACGGCCAAATATTATTTGATTATTATTTTCAGTTACTGGGACTTGGAATTCTTGCTACTTATTTATAACAAGCTGTCTTACGTTATTAGGAAGAGGATAAATATTATATATATAGGATCATAAAAAGTGTGTAAGTATGTATTATATTTTGGATGGTTTATTTAATAATTTCTATAGTAGATTTTCTTATACATTTATTATATTTTTCAGGTATCAAGACTCTGAGGAAAATTACTTCCTGATAGTGAACATATATATATATTTACGGGAACTCAATGAGGACCAAAAATTAAAATAATCTAGGATTTTTAAAGGAAATTCTTGCTTGATTAATTATATTTTATTTATTAATTATATTATATTTTATTAATTATATTTTATTAATTATATTTTATTAAGAAATGTTCAAATCATTAATTTCTGAAAGAAGCTCGTTACTTTATAAAAGATTATTATTTGGTGATTATTGGCCATTTACATTTTGTAATTAAATAGTCAAAGTTAAATGTTATTCAGTAATAATTAGAATCTTATACAGACATACCTGGCCAATGGTACCAATGTACAGCAAAGATTTATTATAACATTTAGGAAAATATTTATTCAAGGAAAATTTATTAATTTTGTTTCTCATTGTTACGTCCCGCAACAAAATTTTTATTTGTATTTAAACACGCAAAAATTGCCTCTATAATATTTAAACTGTAATTCTACCAACGAACATATAAATCTTAATCCCACCGAGTAACATATTATTGTTAATATAAATTAATATTGTTAATTAAAATTCCATCACGCCATCTATTGCCACCAATATTTTTTTATTATAAAATCTCACCGCGCAATGTAATATCACCAATACTTATAGTACATCAATATCATTCCGCCGCACGATATACTATTGTCAATATCTCCGAAAATAATCTTTCTTTGTTAAGAAGCTAGCTATACATAACATAACCTCACTTAGGACTGATAGAAATAATTTTAAGTGTTTGCCCACATATAGTATCATCCGCATAAAAATTACCTACTTTACCGACAATAGGCAAAATCACCCACACAAAAGTTACCGACAGTCGATAAAATAAATTCCTACTTTACCGACAGAGTAAAAGTTACCGACAGAAAAATTACCGACGGTCGATAAGGAAGTTTTCTACCTTACCGACCGAGCAAAATTTACCGACAGAAAAATTACCGACGGTTGATAAGGAAGTTTTCTACCTTACCGACCGAGCAAAAGTTACCGACAGAAAAATTACCGACCCATGATAACACAGTTACCGACGTTACCGACTGAGGATAAAGTCATTTCCTACCTTACCGACAGTGAATACTGTCCGTACCCACATTACCGACAGAGGGCAGCGCCATCTCTGGCGTAGCGATGATACTAACTTTACCGACATATAAGAGAATACCTCTTTCATTAATATGTAATCCTGATACACAAGAAATTTTACAAATCAAAAACCAAAAGACTTTATATACATATATATATATTTTTGAACACGTCTCGGCACCGACTACACGTATATCTAATTATTTCGGGGCCTAAATTATATCAAAAATCATTGATTCCAGATTAACTCGAAAAATACTATAAATAAAAATCTTATGACAATTTTCCCTTAAGGAGCATAAAAAGTCAGACCGACACATGTATACATAATTATGAAAACTCCAATACTACTAATTTTATAAACGAAGTTTTAAAATATAATTTTCCGTATGCGATATTATGAGTCATCATCACATTCCAAACTAAGACTATGGAATATTCCGCTCGAATACTATTGCACAACATTACGCAACATGATGAAATAATTAACTTATTGTTAAGTAACAAAAGAATTTATTATTATTAAGCGTATGCAATAACTTCCATTTATATATTAATCCACAAAAAATCCGTTCAAGAGAACATTGCGCAACATAACGAAATAATTAACTTATTGTTAAACATTAATATTAAGTACATGCAATAATTTTTATTCAAGAACATAATAGATATAAATATTAAAAATAAAAGCAAAGAATAAAAATTGTTGCACCATTTATTGAAATAATTTATAGTCTTTATATACTTATATTCCACCGCATAAATACTTATGTTAAAATAATTGTAATTATAATAATTATGATGTCAGAATTTATTAACAATATTTAAAGGCATTTTCCATAATAATACATAAAGACAAAAATGAACTTTCGAACGGAGCATGCTAGAAACTCCGTTGACATTTCTACAGCTAGAGCTTAAAACCTACATTAGAAAATATATGCATATAAACTGCAAAGAAATTCTGATGGTCTAATAATTATTATAAAACTTATGTGTCAAAATACAATGCAACCAGTATAGCCGATTCTATACTGACCGCTCCGTCACCCCCACTTCAATTCTGAAGAGTCCCACCATCTACAAATTAAACTACGCCCACACTACGCCCAATTCCTGCGGCAACACCCAGCAGCGCGCGCATCTTCCCCACGCTTGTGCCAGCGGCGCGCGCAACCAGCCCGGAGAAGGGAACCAATGAGCGACCGCGCCGCCCACGCCGAGGCGCGCGCATCTTCCGAGGCGCGCGCATCCGTCACGTCAGCGGGAGCCAATCCCAAATCATTGCGCAACAATCACGTCAGAGAAAACCAATCACCCGTTGACAACGCGGCACATCCCTCGAGGCGGACGCATCTTTCGAGGCGCGCGCAGCCAGAAGCAGAGGAGGGAACCAATCACTGCTCGACTCCCTCCACGGAGAAGCGCATCTCCTACTATTGGGACCGTGTGCAAAACTGGGACTGACGACTATATAAACCCGTGCAGAGCGGTCCTCCTCGCATTTTGCCCAACGTTTTCAACAGTTAATAACTGGCATTTGGCCCAACGATCTTCAACATTCAACTACCTCCGGCATTTGGCCCAACGATATTTACAGTGTTAACTTGGCACTTTGCCCAACGATCTTCACAGTTAATACTTATATCTCCGAGATTTTGTACACGTATTCAGTTAATAAATTCAGTGACTATTGAACATTGAGTTTCTCAATCGAACTCCTGGACTGCAACCTCCATCCCGAACTGTCACCGAGGTAGACGGTATCCAGCGGAAGGAAGCAGCATCCACTCATCAGCCTAGTGAAGGGAAGCAGCCTTCACACACTAGGACATTTCAGACACTGGTAAATATCCGGCCACTTGTCATTAATCTAACCTTTAATTTCTACTAACAACTAAACTCAGTGAATCAGTGCGCGACAATACGGGAACCTTACCTTTGATTACCCGTATTCCTTAATCCAGTTATTCAACTTAGTAAATATTTCCAATTGGAAAATTTATCTGGGACTTATCTCTTTGATAAGACGACGCGATAGACAGTGAGCGAGTGCGAAACTGCAGCGGCAGGTCGAACCCAAGTCTGGCTCGGTGGAAAAATAATTATCTTGAGGAATTTATTCCCATGATAGAGGTTGTTTCTCAACCTAGAGCTGGTGAGGCAATAGAAAAAATAAGCGGCCTCCTGTCAATCGACGTCCGAGTAGGCGAAAATGCAGTTTTCGATTAATAGGCAATTATCTTGAGGGATTTATCCCAATGATAGAAGTTGACCTTTTGATCTTGGATTGAATTTAGCCTTAACTTCAAAATACGAGATACATCCCAGGATTTAGAGACAATACACTGGCTTAGTTTATAACAATTTGAATCATTATCACTACTTGCAATTATAACCTAACCTTACGAGGTTAATACTAAGCCAGCCGTATGATAGGTGGATACCTTGTCAGCGTATCCAAACTCCTGATTTTTCCTCGAATCCTCTTTCGATTTTCAGAGAATCAAAATAAAATAAGAATCTTTTTGAAACCAAGATAACACATTAACATTTCAAACAAATAAATTCTCGATAATCCTAATTTACCATCAGTTGGTCATTTTTCCAATAGTCGTCAATCAAAACTTACCATCGGTCGATAACTTACCATCAGTCGATAACTTACCATCGGTCGATAACTTACCATCGGTCGGTAAAACAGAAAGTGACGCTAACCATCGGTCGGTAAAACAGAAATCTAACTTACCATCGGTCGGTAAAACAGAAAGTGCCGCTAACCATCGGTCGGTAAAACAGAAACCTAACTTACCATCGGTCGGTAAAACAGAAATCTACATTACCGACGGTCGGTAATTTTCGGGAGTCAACGTTACCAACAATAAAATTTTTTATACTAATCTTTCTATTTCTGCCGGTCTATACTTCTATCAACTTTGGGGACATCTATCTGACTATACTCGGGATAACAATTATAAATTGAACATTCATATGGAATTCCCTTTTTCTTTTTTTTATTAACAGGTGTCGGGTATTCTTAAATTCAACTTTACGCAAAAGTAAGTGACTTCAAAATCACCAAAGTCTTAAATACTAATTAGACAGGTTTATAATTGGTTAATTAAACGACAGATGGTCCGAGTGAGACAAGGTAACTTCAATACCCGTCGAAATATTCTACGCCGTGTGAGACGAAATAGGCAAACGCGACGTACCTTCTTCCCTATCATCACTCTTGAGAATGAAATCATTGCACCAGTTCCCGAGATCATCGACTTAGAACCTCAGTCACCTATCCCCATAATCACTATTGAGGAAGAAAGCCACGAAATTATCCCAGTCCCACATAATCAATATTCTCCCTCCAATCTAGTAGGAAGAATTACCGAAGATAGAAGCAACTGTTCAACCATCTCGTTAAACTCCGACCAGGCATCCATCCCTGGACCTTCAGTGGATTGGAGTCAGAGTCCAGAGACTGCTTCCATCTCGGGGACATTCCAACATCTTGACACCGTACCCCTATACAACTACTATCCCGAGGAAAACAGCCTATATAGTCCTCCTAGCCATTCCCCCGTGGCATATGAAGACCCAGACCCCTTTGAGCCCTTAGAGATTTCCCTAGCTTCCCCAGAAAGACCCATCTCAACCATAAACATCGAATATTCTTACTTTCTACCAGAATTGTACGGTTACCCGAGGGAGGAATAAAAGGATATTCAAATTTGTAAAATAAAAATATATATATACTTTGAACAAAACAAAATAAACTTATAAAATTTAGTATGAATGTTTATTCACTCTCCACCTAGAATCCTCTCTAAGCACAATAGACCTTCAATCTCTCGGCGTCCCAGGGTATAGCCGGCCTAGCAGGTTGCCCTAAAACAAATTGAGAGATTAATTGCGTCCAACTGGGAAAGTAAGACTTCCAGACCAGTCCTGAGGAACTGGGGACGTAACAGAAAACATTAATTTTTGGTGGCAGCGGTGGGATCTGCCGAAGGTTCTGTGCTTTTGAGAGATTCAGTGGATAAGAATAAACAATTTTCAACGTAATCATGCAAACTCGCTCAAGCTCTGCAAGCTCCGTAACCACAGGAGCTACGAAAAAACAATATAGCCCAGAAGAAATTGAAATCATAATGAAGAAGATGCACGAGAAGGAACAATTATTAAAAGAACAGTCAGAGGATCTACAAGTTAAACAAGAGCGTCTTAGAAGAGCTCAAGAAGAATTAGAACAAAGAGAATTTACCGAAGACTCCACAGGCATGGAACAATTAATATCATCGATGCATAAGATAGCTGATCAAATTGAAAGAATTAATTCAAGGATTACAAACTTGGAAAATTCCACTCAAGACACAA
The DNA here is from genome assembly GCF_025532165.1 of Camponotus vicinus. Taxonomy (NCBI): domain Eukaryota; kingdom Metazoa; phylum Arthropoda; class Insecta; order Hymenoptera; family Formicidae; genus Camponotus; species Camponotus vicinus. Next base: position 11,694,959 of record NW_028141979.1, read on the forward strand.
GGCATGATAGGCCCGAAACACAAACGACTCCGCAACTTTCTCCGCATAAATTTGTTGTGATGGATCAACCATCCCCCATACGACTTAAAGATGCTATCGACACGATTCCTAAATTCGATGGACATAAAATGTCCGTTTTCCATTTTAGTAAAATCTGCGAACGCGCTCTTGAATTAATACCGCAGTATCATGAATATTTCTTAGTCCAATTAATAATGAATAAATTACAAGGACACGCTTACTCCGCAGTAGAGGGATCTGAATACCATACTGTTTTTGAATTAACACAAAGATTGAAGCTTATATTTGGACCGAATAAATCGGTAGACCAATATAGAGGAGAATTGGCAAATGTATACATGAAGCACAACGAAGATATTTTCGATTATATTGGAAGAGTACAAGAATTACGTGCTGCAATCGTCGATGGAGAAACAGACTATACTGGACATATAGATGAAAGATTAAAAGATGCAATCGAGATAACTACATTACACAGTTTCATTAACGGACTTCCATCTGATCTGCTAGTAAGAGTCAAGTTAGAACATCCGCATACTCTCAAAGATGGAATAAGCACTGCCATCCAATTATCAAAAACTATAGAAGCAGAGAACATACGGAAACGAACCGTGTTCCGTCCGAATTTCCAACCACGTGCAGATCGACCTAATAATTATAACAGCACTTCTCGCCAATTTCCTGTAGCTAACAACACTAATAATCAATCTAAACCGGGTAATGGGAATACAACTACATTATCACCAGCTCTTCCGACATTCTCAAGACCAGCAATGCCCACTGGACAATCTCCGCAGAATTATCAAACAAAGATTTGCCGCTATTGTAAAACTCCAGGCCACCTGATACAAGAATGCCGAAAACTAGCCTGGAGACGAGCTCAAGAAAGAATACAGCAACCAGTAAATTCGGGAAACGCTCAAGGCGTTCCGATAAATCCCGGCGTCCGTCGGAACGATCAGCAACAAGGGCGCCCGACTTATATCGTACAAGGAAAACCAAGCGCCACAGTCCCTCCGGAAGCAACAGTGCAAGCCTCCGGATCTGCCAATTGAATAGCAATCGGCATCCTACGGATTTACCTACGATTACATTAGCTTCTCCAGACTTGGCAAAAGAATGCAGATTTATGATTGATTCAGGATCCGGTTTAAACCTTATTAAGGAAGGATGCCTGAAACCATACGTTAATCTTGATACAACCAATCCCCTCTGCTTGCAAGGGATTGCCTCTGAAACCGTCGTCACTTTAGGCGTCATTTTTATGACGATACTCGGCAAAACGTCCGAATTCTATGTAATCTCTGACTCAATCGCATTCCCACAGGATGGGATCTTAGGTAACAAGTTCCTGAGGGAACGAGCCGTTACTATAGATTACAAAAATAATTTTATTCAACACGAGGATAAAAGAATTCCTTTTCTAAACTCAAATTCTATACTTCTTAAAGGAAGGAGCGTTACCCCTTGCTCTTTTCCAATCTCAAGTCACCAACAAGTCGGTTATGTGCCACGTCATACTCTAGCCGAAGGCATCTATTATGGGCAAGCAATCGTTACTAATAATAACGGGAAGGCATACATGCCTATCTTTAACACTTCCGAGGAAGAATTCATTTTCAATATCCCCGTTATTCAACTACAAGATTTTGACGTCTGTGAGCCAGACGTATCAGCTACTAACTCCGTTGGATTAGAAGAAACCCGAGGGAAATTCTCTAATGCCATCGACAATCCTATTTATTTTAATCAAGCATTGCCCCAATCTACTGAAAGAGCTACTGACGTTATAAACCTTCTTCGACTAGAACATCTGAACTCCGAGGAGTCAGCAAATATACAGTCTCTAGTATACAAGCACGCCGATAGATTTCATATTACTGGTGAACATCTTCAAGCTACTAATGCCGCGCAACACTATGTCCCTACTATTAATGAAGTACCAGTCCACACAAAACAATACAGGTTTCCCCCTGTACATAAAGAAGAGATCGATAAACAAGTAACCGAATTATTATCTTCAGATTTAATCGAAGCATCAACCTCACCTTATAATTCTCCACTTTGGATTGTTCCTAAAAAACCAGACTCTCTAGGAAACAAACGATGGCGAATGGTCATCGACTACCGTAATCTTAATGAAAAAACCATAGGAGACGCTTATCCTTTGCCGAACATAACAGATATACTCGATCAACTCGGGTCCGCTAAATATTTCTCTGTATTAGACTTAGCGTCAGGATTTCATCAGATTCCTATGTCATCAAAAGATGCTCATAAGACTGCTTTTTCCACACCTTATGGACACTACCAGTTTAAAAGAATGCCGTTTGGATTAAAAAACGCACCCGCAACATTTCAAAGATTGATGGATAACGTGCTCTCTGGCTTACAAGGAAACGAATTATTCGTTTACATGGATGACATCGTTATATATGCAAGATCTCTAAAGGAACACGAAGTCAAATTCGAAAGATTAATGGAAAGATTGAGAACAGCAAACTTAAAGCTGCAACCGGATAAATGCGAATTCCTACGACAAGAAGTCATGTATTTAGGACATATAATCGGAGCTGACGGAGTCAGACCCGATCCTGCAAAAGTAAACGCCATTATGAAATTTCCTACGCCAAGAAATCCCAAAAACATTAAACAGTTCTTAGGATTAGCTGGATATTATCGAAGATTCATACCGAATTTTTCCAAAACCGCTAAGCCATTAACAGATCTTTTGAAAAAGAATAAGAAATTTGAATGGAAAGAAAATCAAGCAGAAGCATTTAATAAATTACAGCATTCATTATGTTCCAAACCTATATTGCAATATCCGGATTTTAATCAACCTTTTATATTAACCACCGACGCTTCTGGATATGCCGTCGGAGGCGTACTTAGTCAAGGAGAAATTGGAAAAGATTTACCCATAGCTTATACTTCACGCGTTTTGAATACAGCAGAACAAAATTATTCTACGATTGAAAAAGAATGCCTTGCAATTATTTACTGTGTAAACCACTTTCGACCATATTTATATGGCAGAACTTTTACAATTATCACGGATCACAAGCCTTTAGTGTGGCTACATTCCATTAAGGACCCTTCTTCGCGATTATGGAAATGGCGGATGAAATTATCCGAATACCAATACGAAATAAAATATAAAAAAGGAACTTTAAATAATAACGCCGACGCATTATCTAGAAATCCTGCTGTCAACATAGCCGTACCTTTATTCATTGTTGACGAATATTCTTCCGATGAATCTATTTTCTCGCTTCAACCTCCAGACATCTCTAGAAAACAGAAATTAAATCAAAAGAATAAAAGAATCATTCAAGCTACAAGAACCTCTACCCCCATACAGCAACAAGAATTGGAAAACTCCAACATCAACTCTGAAGATCATGACGACAGTCAAGTTATCATCGAAGAAATAACAGACTCCGACGAAAGTACTGAGTCCGATTATACTGAAATAATAGATTCAAATATTATACATCATCAACCGAAACCTCCAGAGCCACCGCCATGGAGCCGAGCTCAAGTCCGAGAAGTACGAGAAAGCCTATTAAAGCAAAAAGATAATCATGTAATATTTCTTTACCAAGACGGTACTCCTTACGATAATGGAGCCAAACTATATCAAGAAGCTAACTTGCTTCCTAATTACGAAGAATTAACATTCGAAAGAGCCAGAATTCGTACAGTAGAATCCAACACGCTTATCGCTTTCCCTATAAAATTAAACAATCGTATTTTAATAGAAGCTCAAAATCTTAAAAACTGTTTGAAATCTTTAGTAGACGTCATTACTGAACTCGATCTATCATCTTTCAGTCTTAGCAAAACTAAACGTTTCGACGATTTGCCATGGTCCTATATAATTAACCAGTTTAAAAAACATCTCCAAGAACTACCTATCAAAATTACTATATGCCTAAATCTTATACAAACCCCCGAAATGGAACAACGACTCTCTCTCATTTTAGAAAACCATGCCTCTGCGCATGGCGGACATAAAGGAGTGACAAAAACATATAACCGCCTCCGTTCTCGATATTGTTGGAAGACAATGAAGAAAGATATTCAAGATTTTATAAGGACTTGCCGTGAATGTCAGCTAAAGAAATTAACTAGAGTTAAAACAAAGCAACCAATGGTTATTACTGATACGCCTGGAATGGCTTTCGACAAGGTTTCATTAGATATTATGGGACCTCTGCCCATCACGGATAACAATCATCAATACATATTAACCATGCAAGATTTACTAACGAAATATTCCGTGGCATCACCTCTACAAGAAGCCACATCTTTAACAATAGCTGACGCTTTTACCAAGGAATTTATTTGCATATACGGAGCCCCTCGTGCCATATTAACGGATCAGGGAACTAACTTTTTATCAGCTCTAATGAGACAATTAACGAAGAAGTTTGGCATACAACATTTTAAGACCACAGCTTATCACCCTCAGTCAAATGGATCACTAGAACGCTCACATCATGTACTAACGGAGTACCTAAAGACACAAATAAATAGAGAAGTAAATTGGGACGAATATATTAAACTCGCAATGTTTTCATACAACACTAGCGTACACGAAGGAACTAGATATTCACCCTACGAATTGGTTTTCGGGCGAATAGCTCGACTACCCTCTGCACATCCTATCATCGAAGAAAATACCGAACCTACTTACCATGAATATATCACGAACCTCTTTAATAAAATAAGAGATCTGCAAGCTCAAGCTCATTCAAATCTAGTACAAGCTAAAGAGAGAAGCAAGAGATATTATGATCGAAATATAAACCCTCGAGCTCTTGAACAAGGAACGTTAGTTTATTTATTAAAAGAACCGCGTAAAGGAAAATTCGCCGACCAATATACGGGTCCCCATGAGGTACTTGAATTATTACCTCCCAGCAACGTCAAACTCAAAATCGGAAATCAAACTCGAATTGTCCACGTCGACAAAGTGAAGCTCGCACATTCTAAACCCGGATGAAACATTAATGTTAATTTCTCTTTTTATTTCAGACACTGATGCTTTGGCACCGACAGCCGATTCGGCCGCAGCCAAATATCCAGCAGGTACATCGAATCAGGGATTCATTCCTATTCGCTCACTGCACTCATGTCCACGGGGCAATCTGCCTCGAGGATGACACTAACTTTTGTGACCGGTGTTACGATCAAACTCACACCGCGATAATCCGGGAAAATTACCAGAAAATTCATAGACATTTTTTTTCGTAAATAGTCATCTAGTTAAAGAAGAATACTGCATAACTTGCGGTATAGTGGTAATAGAAACTCAAGATATAATTAATTGCATTCCCTGTGTCGCAACAGCTACTAAATTACTACAAACATTAGAAGAGACTTCGACCCATACCGATTATACATACCCCATAGTCGTAAATGTCTACGACAGAACCCCTGCGCTATAGGACATATCGAAAGAATGTCCGGTGTCTTTTGTTGCGCGATAACTCAAGGATACCGAGATCCATACTTCAATACATACTTCTGTGAGCCCTGCTATATCGAGATACAATTATCTCTACTAATTACTCAGCTTCCTCAATTCTTTGTTCACTATTTCTTCATTGGACCATTCCACGTGGAATACCGTTGCGCCAACTGCTTACGAAACCTAACCACTCTGAGCCCTATACATCAATGTTCTATTTGCATCAGAGATCTTACTGAAATACTATCTATATATTTCCTTTCCACTATTTGTGATGTCTCGACAAATACCTAATGCCGCATGTATAAAATTACACGGGTATCTCCACATCCATAACCATAACCATTATTGTTGTCCTTGCTACTGTTTACTCTATACTCCTATTACCCAACGATTCTACCTACCCATAAATTCCCACGTAATATCCATTGCACCCCATGCAATACAGACACTCTGTGCTCATTGCTACAGGCCTATATCTATCATAAGGCCTTTAGCCACTTGCCCCACGTGCATAAGAAATATAGCCAGAATATTTCGGGATACACAACTTCCAACCGTTTCCATAAGTGAAGAAAGAACCCCCGAATCGTAAGAACATGCAATCCGAAATTAACACAAATACGTTGGCTCATGTAGTACATGAGGAATGGAACGGATATCTTTGCCAGAAAGAAAATTTATATTTTTGCCGTACGTGCAAAGATCGCGACATCTGTACCCATCGTCTTGTTCAAATCAAATACCACAGTATATCTCAATTCTGCCCTTTGAACGATTTTCGCGAATTCGAATGTTGCATATGCACGACGAAAGTATGCCGTATAACTCCTATTACCACCTGCACTGAGCAGTGTTTTCTAAATTATATACAGGAGGAACGCGAACGCGAAAACAGTGACAAAGAAAATAGAGAACAAAATTAAAGTCCAAGAACCAAAATTCTGTCATCACGATGGAAACTCCAAGCAGCACCACTTGTAATCATTTGATTCATGGCCTCCTAGTTCATTTTCCTAAAATCCATGAGGCAAAATGTAAAAAGATTATATTTTATAAAAGACTTGTAGAATCTCGTGTAATACGCATGTGCTGTTCTTGTCATAGGCTCAGCCGACTCAGAGGCCAAGCCTCCTTAACAGTCTGCCATTGGATTACCTCTGGCAATCTTAACTTCGCTGCATGCGAATTCTGCAACGCTACTCTTGAAACTACTCGCTCTATCTTTAACTGTTCTGAGTGCGTCTATACTTATCTCGAAAGAGCCATAATTGAAAGAAAACGTGGGAGGAACATAAATGACATAAATGCCTTCGCCTATTGCAGAACACATAATCAGGGTCAAATTTCCTGAATTCAAAGATGTGTCTACCAATTAAGGCCAAGACATCAGTCCACCCTCTGCTCGATAATACTTTGTTCAATAGCTTAAACATAAAATGTACTATAACTTTAACACACGATGTCATGGGTTCCGAAGACCCTTACATAATTTGCGCCAAATGTTATAAGCCACGAATTTATAATAAGGTCTTAACGCAATATCTACATGCATTCCATTTTGGAAATGTGCCAAAAATCGCCTGTCAGATATGCGGAGGGAAATGCTATCAGAATAAACCACTTATAGAATGCTCAACTTGTACACGCGCATATTACCAATTCCTCCAACACGTATCTGGAGAGAAAGAAAATTGTAAACGATTAGTAGCTCTAATCGTAAATTCACAAACTCTGAGAATCGAATATAGCGTTCCTGAAGCAAATCTTGACTTAGAAACTAGAGACGATCTAGTAAATCGCATAGAATCACTATAAGAGTCTTAACATTAATATTAAAGCATGCATAATGCTTACCTCCATTTGAATAAGCCTTTATTATATACACTCATATATACCATATTTAGAGAAAAAAACGGATCAGTCGTATATAATTGTATAACAAATACATATTAATTACTTTGGTGGCAGCGTACATATTAAAAATACTATAATTAACCATTTAGAGTATATACGTGTATGACTCGGGAAAAATAATAGAATAATGATAATGAAAAAATTAATATATATATATATATATATATATTAATACAAATAAAATATTTTGGTGGCAGCTAATTTAAAGAAATAATCCCACCGCGATAAAAAAAAAAACAATAAAAAATAATATATATATATATCCCACCGCAAATACATATATACATATAAAACTAAATAACTTTAGTGGGAAATCTAACGCTTAAGGAAAAATAATAAAATTTTAGTAGCAGCGGTGTATTATGTTAAAACAATAATCTCACCGCAAATGAATACACATATATATTCCATATACTCTAGCAGTAATCATAAGTACTAGTTATTACTCATGTAATCATATAATTTTAAGAATACATATATACATATATCTTATGCCAGGGATCATTATTTCAGACATAATGACGTCCCTTATCCTAATAATCTTGCTAAGTGAAGCATCCGCTTTAATTGGATTCGACTGCGGAGGACAAAACCTCAACGTCACTACAGTTTCTCTTCTTGACGTTGGCGAATGTGACTTAAAAATTCGAAAGCCAAATACATCTAGTGTCCATATCCAATTGTTACAACTATCTGACTACAGTCATACTGAAGTTATTCAGTGCAAGATCGAAATTTCAAGAACTATTTTCCATTGCGGAATGCACTCACACATCTCAGCCGTTCACAACGGAAAAGCCGACTATGTCCATGAAACCGGACATTCCCAGTGCTTGCGTATGTTTCAAGACGGAAGTATAACACTCGCCGAATACGTTTTAATCCTTGGGATCAAGGTTAATCAAACGACGTACCGAAGTGTCACCCTTAGGGGACGATTGCAAGTCGACGGATATTGTAAAGGAGCGCAATATTCCGATCCATATGGAACCTGGGACAATGTAGTTGTCCAAGCCGCTGTAAAAATTACTTTGAAATCAGCCTACGTACCAGTGCAAATAAATACTGGAAAAATTAAATTAAGATCAGGAACGGTATGCAATCTTGCTGCCGGTTCTTGTCTAGACGCCGACGATGGATATACTTACTGGAAACCCGTGCCTACGGATACATGTAATTTTCAACGATACGATGTCCTTTATGAAGGACCAGCAAACAAGATCTTCGAAGACAGCTCTCACTCCGATTCTCCAGTAATATACAGCCTAGTAACTCAAGAAATTACCTTTGCTCTTATGAAGACTAAGGAACTTCCCCTGTGTGGATACACACTGCTATGCACGGAACATCCGAAATTATTCATCCTAGAAGTAAAGCCAGGAAATACGTTCGCGAAACAAGGAACCATCGCCGTTAATAATTTAGACATCTTTACATATATGAATTCCAAATTCGTATACATCGAAAAACACGTCAAACAGCAAATGACATCCCTATATAATAACGTCATTTCTCAAAAATGCGAACTAGAAAGACAAGTAATAACAAATGCTTTATCTTTCGCCGCTCTCCAACCAGATGAATTCGCCTACCGGCTGATGAAAGGCCCTGGATACATGGCCGTCACTGCAGGAGAAGCCGTCCACATAGTTAAATGTATTCCTGTGGAAGCAATGGCAAGAAGAACTGAAAAATGCTATACCGAACTCCCTGTTACTATAAGAAATAATACTTTCTTCCTAACACCTAAATCTAGAATTATCACGGAGCTCGGAAATGAACGAGAGTGCAGCATGGAACTACCCACCTTATACCGTATAGAGGATACCTGGATACAGCTTACACCTACGATTCAAGTCCGACAAGTATCGCCTGAACAATTTAAGCCTATGGCCTCTTTAACATGGAAGTATCTCACTCCCGGACCACTAGCCGTGAGTGGAATCTACTCCGAAGTCGATCTAAAAAAGTTAAGAGACCACATTATGTTTCCTGCCGAGAAACCAGCATTATTGAACACTGTAGCTCGAGGACTAACGGGCCACAGCGTCAATACTGACGGAATATCAGTGTATAATTTACTTAATGAAGATTCTTTAAACAAAATAGTCGAGAGCACCGCCTCTCGAATCTGGAGAGGATTCGTTAACTTCGGATCTGCGACCGCTGGACTCGTTGGAATATTCATGATCATTCGTATAATCAAATTATTAATCGATACTATAATCCATGGTTATGCCTTGCATACAGTGTATGGTTGTAGCCTACATCTATTAGGAGCCGTATGGAGCTCCCTCGCAAATCTGCTGCTCCATCTGGCGAAGGAACCCCCTTCCCGGAGATCAAAGGAAACTAACGGACACCAATCGGACAACGACGGAACTAATGTCACAATCAATCCAACCGCGGAAGCAAACGCACCTCCAGAAATAATCACACAGCAACCTCGACCAGTTAAACCGCCGAGGACATCAAAAGCTAGCAACGCAGAAAACGCCGAAGAGGTGAATATTCAAAATCCTTACACTAACCTAAAGAATCGCTTGAACACAATAGATGAGAATATCTAACTCCCTCAAACAAAATCCTCTGAAAACTATCGGATTTTGTCTTCATTAGGGGGGAGGTGTTACGTCCCGCAACAAAATTTTTATTTGTATTTAAACACGCAAAAATTGCCTCTATAATATTTAAACTGTAATTCTACCAACGAACATATAAATCTTAATCCCACCGAGTAACATATTATTGTTAATATAAATTAATATTGTTAATTAAAATTCCATCACGCCATCTATTGCCACCAATATTTTTTTATTATAAAATCTCACCGCGCAATGTAATATCACCAATACTTATAGTACATCAATATCATTCCGCCGCACGATATACTATTGTCAATATCTCCGAAAATAATCTTTCTTTGTTAAGAAGCTAGCTATACATAACATAACCTCACTTAGGACTGATAGAAATAATTTTAAGTGTTTGCCCACATATAGTATCATCCGCATAAAAATTACCTACTTTACCGACAATAGGCAAAATCACCCACACAAAAGTTACCGACAGTCGATAAAATAAATTCCTACTTTACCGACAGAGTAAAAGTTACCGACAGAAAAATTACCGACGGTCGATAAGGAAGTTTTCTACCTTACCGACCGAGCAAAATTTACCGACAGAAAAATTACCGACGGTTGATAAGGAAGTTTTCTACCTTACCGACCGAGCAAAAGTTACCGACAGAAAAATTACCGACCCATGATAACACAGTTACCGACGTTACCGACTGAGGATAAAGTCATTTCCTACCTTACCGACAGTGAATACTGTCCGTACCCACATTACCGACAGAGGGCAGCGCCATCTCTGGCGTAGCGATGATACTAACTTTACCGACATATAAGAGAATACCTCTTTCATTAATATGTAATCCTGATACACAAGAAATTTTACAAATCAAAAACCAAAAGACTTTATATACATATATATATATTTTTGAACACGTCTCGGCACCGACTACACGTATATCTAATTATTTCGGGGCCTAAATTATATCAAAAATCATTGATTCCAGATTAACTCGAAAAATACTATAAATAAAAATCTTATGACAATTTTCCCTTAAGGAGCATAAAAAGTCAGACCGACACATGTATACATAATTATGAAAACTCCAATACTACTAATTTTATAAACGAAGTTTTAAAATATAATTTTCCGTATGCGATATTATGAGTCATCATCACATTCCAAACTAAGACTATGGAATATTCCGCTCGAATACTATTGCACAACATTACGCAACATGATGAAATAATTAACTTATTGTTAAGTAACAAAAGAATTTATTATTATTAAGCGTATGCAATAACTTCCATTTATATATTAATCCACAAAAAATCCGTTCAAGAGAACATTGCGCAACATAACGAAATAATTAACTTATTGTTAAACATTAATATTAAGTACATGCAATAATTTTTATTCAAGAACATAATAGATATAAATATTAAAAATAAAAGCAAAGAATAAAAATTGTTGCACCATTTATTGAAATAATTTATAGTCTTTATATACTTATATTCCACCGCATAAATACTTATGTTAAAATAATTGTAATTATAATAATTATGATGTCAGAATTTATTAACAATATTTAAAGGCATTTTCCATAATAATACATAAAGACAAAAATGAACTTTCGAACGGAGCATGCTAGAAACTCCGTTGACATTTCTACAGCTAGAGCTTAAAACCTACATTAGAAAATATATGCATATAAACTGCAAAGAAATTCTGATGGTCTAATAATTATTATAAAACTTATGTGTCAAAATACAATGCAACCAGTATAGCCGATTCTATACTGACCGCTCCGTCACCCCCACTTCAATTCTGAAGAGTCCCACCATCTACAAATTAAACTACGCCCACACTACGCCCAATTCCTGCGGCAACACCCAGCAGCGCGCGCATCTTCCCCACGCTTGTGCCAGCGGCGCGCGCAACCAGCCCGGAGAAGGGAACCAATGAGCGACCGCGCCGCCCACGCCGAGGCGCGCGCATCTTCCGAGGCGCGCGCATCCGTCACGTCAGCGGGAGCCAATCCCAAATCATTGCGCAACAATCACGTCAGAGAAAACCAATCACCCGTTGACAACGCGGCACATCCCTCGAGGCGGACGCATCTTTCGAGGCGCGCGCAGCCAGAAGCAGAGGAGGGAACCAATCACTGCTCGACTCCCTCCACGGAGAAGCGCATCTCCTACTATTGGGACCGTGTGCAAAACTGGGACTGACGACTATATAAACCCGTGCAGAGCGGTCCTCCTCGCATTTTGCCCAACGTTTTCAACAGTTAATAACTGGCATTTGGCCCAACGATCTTCAACATTCAACTACCTCCGGCATTTGGCCCAACGATATTTACAGTGTTAACTTGGCACTTTGCCCAACGATCTTCACAGTTAATACTTATATCTCCGAGATTTTGTACACGTATTCAGTTAATAAATTCAGTGACTATTGAACATTGAGTTTCTCAATCGAACTCCTGGACTGCAACCTCCATCCCGAACTGTCACCGAGGTAGACGGTATCCAGCGGAAGGAAGCAGCATCCACTCATCAGCCTAGTGAAGGGAAGCAGCCTTCACACACTAGGACATTTCAGACACTGGTAAATATCCGGCCACTTGTCATTAATCTAACCTTTAATTTCTACTAACAACTAAACTCAGTGAATCAGTGCGCGACAATACGGGAACCTTACCTTTGATTACCCGTATTCCTTAATCCAGTTATTCAACTTAGTAAATATTTCCAATTGGAAAATTTATCTGGGACTTATCTCTTTGATAAGACGACGCGATAGACAGTGAGCGAGTGCGAAACTGCAGCGGCAGGTCGAACCCAAGTCTGGCTCGGTGGAAAAATAATTATCTTGAGGAATTTATTCCCATGATAGAGGTTGTTTCTCAACCTAGAGCTGGTGAGGCAATAGAAAAAATAAGCGGCCTCCTGTCAATCGACGTCCGAGTAGGCGAAAATGCAGTTTTCGATTAATAGGCAATTATCTTGAGGGATTTATCCCAATGATAGAAGTTGACCTTTTGATCTTGGATTGAATTTAGCCTTAACTTCAAAATACGAGATACATCCCAGGATTTAGAGACAATACACTGGCTTAGTTTATAACAATTTGAATCATTATCACTACTTGCAATTATAACCTAACCTTACGAGGTTAATACTAAGCCAGCCGTATGATAGGTGGATACCTTGTCAGCGTATCCAAACTCCTGATTTTTCCTCGAATCCTCTTTCGATTTTCAGAGAATCAAAATAAAATAAGAATCTTTTTGAAACCAAGATAACACATTAACATTTCAAACAAATAAATTCTCGATAATCCTAATTTACCATCAGTTGGTCATTTTTCCAATAGTCGTCAATCAAAACTTACCATCGGTCGATAACTTACCATCAGTCGATAACTTACCATCGGTCGATAACTTACCATCGGTCGGTAAAACAGAAAGTGACGCTAACCATCGGTCGGTAAAACAGAAATCTAACTTACCATCGGTCGGTAAAACAGAAAGTGCCGCTAACCATCGGTCGGTAAAACAGAAACCTAACTTACCATCGGTCGGTAAAACAGAAATCTACATTACCGACGGTCGGTAATTTTCGGGAGTCAACGTTACCAACAATAAAATTTTTTATACTAATCTTTCTATTTCTGCCGGTCTATACTTCTATCAACTTTGGGGACATCTATCTGACTATACTCGGGATAACAATTATAAATTGAACATTCATATGGAATTCCCTTTTTCTTTTTTTTATTAACAGGTGTCGGGTATTCTTAAATTCAACTTTACGCAAAAGTAAGTGACTTCAAAATCACCAAAGTCTTAAATACTAATTAGACAGGTTTATAATTGGTTAATTAAACGACAGATGGTCCGAGTGAGACAAGGTAACTTCAATACCCGTCGAAATATTCTACGCCGTGTGAGACGAAATAGGCAAACGCGACGTACCTTCTTCCCTATCATCACTCTTGAGAATGAAATCATTGCACCAGTTCCCGAGATCATCGACTTAGAACCTCAGTCACCTATCCCCATAATCACTATTGAGGAAGAAAGCCACGAAATTATCCCAGTCCCACATAATCAATATTCTCCCTCCAATCTAGTAGGAAGAATTACCGAAGATAGAAGCAACTGTTCAACCATCTCGTTAAACTCCGACCAGGCATCCATCCCTGGACCTTCAGTGGATTGGAGTCAGAGTCCAGAGACTGCTTCCATCTCGGGGACATTCCAACATCTTGACACCGTACCCCTATACAACTACTATCCCGAGGAAAACAGCCTATATAGTCCTCCTAGCCATTCCCCCGTGGCATATGAAGACCCAGACCCCTTTGAGCCCTTAGAGATTTCCCTAGCTTCCCCAGAAAGACCCATCTCAACCATAAACATCGAATATTCTTACTTTCTACCAGAATTGTACGGTTACCCGAGGGAGGAATAAAAGGATATTCAAATTTGTAAAATAAAAATATATATATACTTTGAACAAAACAAAATAAACTTATAAAATTTAGTATGAATGTTTATTCACTCTCCACCTAGAATCCTCTCTAAGCACAATAGACCTTCAATCTCTCGGCGTCCCAGGGTATAGCCGGCCTAGCAGGTTGCCCTAAAACAAATTGAGAGATTAATTGCGTCCAACTGGGAAAGTAAGACTTCCAGACCAGTCCTGAGGAACTGGGGACGTAACATCATGAATATAAAAAACATATATATATTGTTAATTATTTTATTACGGATTATTACTACTGATTTTTAGAGCGTATTGTTTTAGTAACAATTATTATTCATGGGCATTAATTTTTTGTTTGACTTGGTACATTCATTCATTGTTTCATATTCTTATATGTACGTAGAATATTAACTTTATAACTTTCCTTTTGTTATTGATGATTCTTTGTAAATTTTCGTATTAACATTTTATGTGGCTCACTTTCGGAGCATTTGTTAGCATTTTTACTGTAGATATTTATTACAAAATATTAATTAATTATTTGATTTTCAGGTTTCGAAATTTATAATCGCTGCATCTCTTTTATGACAACCGAACATACTGTTTATTAAAAAGATACGCATGGGCTCAAAATCATTTATTAATAGAATTTAGGTGAGTATCGTTTGATAAAATATTTTGATTTATGCCTTTTCCTTTGTAGTAAGCGCATATACACGCATAGGGATATCCTTTTTTGGTTATATGTGATAACGGAATAATATGAATATTGAGTGAATATCTATATATATTGGTTACATATAATATAAAGTGGATTTATAGTGATTATATATAATTACAAGTAAAGATTATATAAGATACGAAATTCTTTATACTATTCTTCGAAACAAATTATATTTTATTCGTTAAGAATTATTTAAATCATTTTCCTTTTAAAAGAAGCTTGTTATTTTACAAGGGATTATTATTTAGTCATTACTGGTCATCTGTTTTTACATTTTAATATTATAATTAAATAATCAAAGTAAATATATTTATTATTTGATAATAATTAAACTTTTATATATATATATATATGTGTTTTTCATTGTTTATTGATTTATGTCTTTATTTGTCTAAATACTAATTAATTATATTATTTTCAGGTTTCGGGATTTATGGCTATAGAAATTTTCCCATGCCAATTTTACCAGAAGAATGTAAAGGAACGCACAAGAGGCTATAAGACCAGTTACCGACGGATTTGTTCGTATACCAATTTATACGAAGTCTTGTTGCAAATGATTTGCTAAGAGTTTTCCTTGATAATAAAATTTCGAATAAATTTCTTTTCTTAGTAAGGTTAGTTATTAAGATTAATATCATTATATACGACCAGTTCCAGTACTGCTAATTCATTGTAATATCTTTCTGGCTATATACCACATCAATCAATGTATTGTATTAATATGAGATTATGGCGAATATATATATAAATATATATATATATATATATACAGTATTTTGCTATTGATTTATGAAATTTCATAAGCGATTTTAAGGTGATTGTGTGGGGCTTTTGCAGCTTTATTAAAATTGCATAAATAATAATTATGTATATATTGAAATTCTTTTACGATTATTATAAATGACTGTTTCAAAGAGCCTATTACTTTTTCTTGATTGATCGATGTGTATAAGTCCAGCTTTCGGTTAGTACTGGTGGTTACTAGTATTTTGACTACATGAGAACTGATTATTATTGAATTGATGTATATATATATTGATTATATATAATATTATGACGCAAATATATAGTAATTATATATAGTATCGCGCAAACATTATATAGGATGAGAGAATAAGTAGGGATTATACTTTTATAAGTAAGATTTTAAATTTTTTGTTGCGGGACGTAACAACGCTCAGTTTGTCTTTGGTTTTATCCACAAGAGTGAATTGTCGCTTTCGATTTGTCAATCGATGTGCATTGGGTAGCCTACCCTACCCCTCTGCCGTTTCCGCGAAGAATTTTCTTTAGAGGAAATTTCTTTACGGACTCTGTGCCGCTGTGACGTGACGTCTTGCACATCGAAACTTGTCGTAGAGCACGGGACGCGCTCTTTAAGGACCGACTGACACATAGTATGATAACTCTGGTTTAGTATAATATATTAGAGGAATTACTTTATAATAATAAAACTAAACCAGCAGGCACGGTATCCATCTTATATTCAAATATCCCTACACACCCTTCCTTACCACGTCACTGCATGTGAGGTAATTAACTAATAATTTTCTCTCATAATAAATGAGGAGTCGCGATTTCAGAATCTGTCCTGTCTCTTTCTCTAAACCGGTTACGAAACTTTAGATTTACGCGGTACATTCTTTTTTGACAGGTGACCCCTCGAAATTTCCATCGTAAGTATTAGATGCCGCGAAATAATTTTAAATTATCCTTTCAATAGAACAAATTTAAAATTTAAATTATTTCAATAATAGATGGTTAGCGCCCGACGACCAGATCCAATAACTCGCCGCGAATTCCCTCTGCAAAACGCAGGCGTAACTCGCAGAGAACTATTCAGACAAAGGTTATTACGAGATCGCCCCTCTATCGCACGGCAATTATTTGTAGATAGGGATAATATCCCTTCTAGTATTTTACGCACCGCCAACGATCGCGAAGATACTTTCTTTGATTTGTCCTTCGCTCCTTTGCCTCCTGAATTAAACCCCGAAACCAACAACGGTAACCCCTCAGCGATACCAGCAGGCGAAGAATCGAGTGAAGAAGAGGACCTTCCGCTGACAGACGAGGACTCTGATCACCTTAGCGATTGCCCAACAGTCGTGTACGATTTGGATAACCCAACGGTCAGAATTCCCCCAGCACTTCTCCTAGCTTTCGAGAGAAACGGAGAAATAAGAAGAACTCGAGACCAACAAGTCCAGGCTGTGCCATCGCCAAGCCCTCCACAAACCCCTGATTCATTTTCAGGTTATTCTACCCCGAATTACTCTCCGGTCGCTCTTGGGGAGATAGACCCAGAACCGATAGACATCTCTCCAGCCGAAGAGAGCTTCGCGGATTTTGAAACTAACCAAATTTTAGATTACTTAGATAGTGAAGAGTTCTTGGGAACGGTAGACGACATATATCATTCATAGTTTAATTTCGCCAAAATTACCTTATAAACTAATGTAAAAGAACGTGGAAGGATAAAATAAATAAAAGGAAAAAATAGAAATTTATAATATAATAAATCTGCATATTTATTTGTCAACCTTAAAATACCTCCGAAAAGAAGCGTCCTATAGATCCTAATCTCTCGGCGTCCCAGGGTATAGCCGGCTTAGCAGGTTGCCCTGAAAAAGAAATAGAGAGATATAACATTGTTCGTCCCTGCACGGTGCGCCCTGCAGAATCGTTGAATAAACGATCGAATAGGACGTAACACCCTGTTGAAGTAATGGTCAGAAAAACGGAGGAATGTTATGCTGAACTTCCTGTCACGGTGCGCAATCATTCTCTCTTTCTTACACCCAAGTCAAGAATCATCACCAAAATCGGTAACGAAAGAGAATGCAGTGTAGAACTTCCTACGCTGTACAGAATCGAGGATACATTGGTCCAACTCACCCCTAGTATTCAGGTTAGACAGCTACCACCTCAACAGCTAAAACCTATGGCTGCTCTAATCTGGAGATACCTCACTCCGGGATCCTTAGCTACCAGTGGAATCTACTCCGAAAAGGACATAGAAAAGCTAAGAAATCATATTATGTTCCCAGCCGAAAAGCCAGCTTTACTCAATGCCGTTGCTAGAGGACTAACTGGCCACTCCATGAACACTGAAGGAATCTCAGTATATAATTTGCTGGATGAAAATTCTCTAAATAAAATTGTCGAAAGCACAGCCTCACGGATCTGGAAAGGATTCATAAACTTTGGATCAGCCACAGCAGGACTTGTCGGAATCTTCATGATCATCCGCTTAGTCAAGCTTGTTATCGACACAGTCATCCATGGATACGCTCTCCATACTGTATATGGTTGCAGCCTTCATTTAATCGGAGCCCTGTGGAGCTCTCTTGCAAACCTGCTACTCCATCTGGCACGAGAATCTTCTAAGAAATCTGGAGATGATAACCGAGACGATCAATCACCTGGCAGGGGAACGAACCTTCAAACCTCCAACATCGATCCCACTGCGCCTCCGGAAGTAATCACTCAACAACTTCCTCCAGCCAAACCTCCAAGGACGATGAGACCTTGCCACGAGGAAAACGCCAAAAACGTAAATATGCCTACATCATATACAAACTTAAGAGACCGCTTAAACACTTTAAATGAAGATATCTAATCTCCCTAGACCAAAATCCTCCGAAAACAAGTGGATTTTGTTCTTATTAGGGGGGAGGTGTTACGTCCCGCAACAAAAAATTTTAAACATTACTTTGTTGTATAACATCAAGAATTTATCATCTTATATAATTTTTAAATATTACATATATTCACTATAAATTCATATCACTATATATATATTATATATAATTTGCCGATATTCATATTATCTAGTTATCCTATATAACTAAAAACCTAGTAAACTACCAGTGCTAACCGAATAGCTGGATTTACAGAAATATGTTAATCGAATAAAATTAATATATTTCAACTTTATTCAGGAAAGAAATAGATTTGAAATCGTGTTATTAAAATTATTTTGAATAATGCAAACTGTGTTAAAAGCGTTCGCGACAAAATTCATATAAATCATTATATGAAAGTTAGCAGAAAATTTATCATTTCAAATATCTATTAATATATATATATGTAACCAAAAATCTAGGAAAATATACTATATTACACCTGCAGTAATCATGCATGCAAAATAATTATACATTTTAAATTAATTACAGAAAAGTGAACATAACTGTTATATAAAACACTATAATAATTAATTCCTTTAGTCAAAAAGAAGACAATTTAAAATTTTATTTTTAAATTCAAGCAATTTATATTGTTAGAGCAAAAATATCGTAACGGAAAATACGTTCATATAAGTACCTATACTTACTACACTGTAAAATCCCATAAAATTCCCTTTACAATAATATACAGAAATATTTATGGACCAATCAAGCACCTCATAAAACATAACCCTTCTCCTGGAAATTATAAAATAATATTAGAAACAATTTATTTAAAGACTAAGTAAAAACACTTTTAATTATAAAATAATACTTACCTAAAATCTTTTAACGATTGATCTTATCGCCCTATACGGATCACTTCGATGGACGATGTAAATGGACTGCCGTAAGTGGGATGCGGCTATTGCAAATTTTGAAACCTGGAAGAAATATAATTAAATTAATATTTGGATGAATTGAGACATAACCTGTGGCAAAAATGCCAACAAATATCCCGAAAGCAAGTCTACACAGAAGGAATATTAATATAAAAGATCAATAAAAAAATTATCAATAATAAAAGAAAATTTATAAAATTAATTTTGTGCTCCAAAACAGTGTAAAAACATTTTGTAAAAATTACATTATTTAATTAGAACCAACATATCATAAGTATCTGCAAACGATGAAATTCATTTGTACAAGAGAAAAGTAACTCAAAGAATTTGTTGCTCGTTTTAAACTATTAAAAATCGACACTTTGTCGGCACAAAGCTTAAAATACTATATATACATATATTCACTATTAGAAAGTAATTTTTCTCAGAGTCTTGATATCTGAAAATTATAATAAAAGTATAAGAAGAGTTACTATAAGAATTATTGAGTAACCCATTTAAAATATAATTCATACTTACACACTTTTTATAACCCTATATAAATATATATATATATATATATATATATCCTCTTCCTAACGATATAAGACAGTTCGTCATAAATAAGTAGCAAGAATTCCAAGTCCTAGCAGCTGAAAATAACAATCCAATAATATTTGGCCGTATGAAAAATTAACTTGACATAAAATACATAAAAACATTAATCTATACAAAATCTATTATCATTATAAAAATTTTTAGTTAATCAAAACTAATGTATTAATGTAATTAAAAAGGTATAATATTTTACAGATGTGTATAATCATATAGTAATGAAGAAAATCAAATAGTAAAATAAGTATGATAAATCAAATATTAATACACTCAATTTTAACAACAAATATATTAAATTAAATAATAACTACAAAAGGAAAAATTCAGTAAGAATAAAATTTTTATACATAACTCTTTCTGCATGCAGAATAATAAGTCACCCTATAAACATAGCCTCACTCGGTTGTCCACCGGGTGTCTCAGTATTTTCATCACCTAACGAACACGCTATACAGAAAAATAAAATATATTTATTAGTAAAATTTCCTTAGAAATACATTTCAACAATAACCTACACGTGAATTCATATTCAAAATACATTACTCAATTACAAATATAAAAATTCATATATATATATATATAAACAAATATACTTACCGTATAGATGTTTTGCGTGGCAGCCCTATTGAATAATTAAAAGAGGCTCACTTCGTACACCCATTATCTACGGAAAACCCATAGGCTTGTGCCTTTCCAATTATATGTATATATATATACATATATAAAACCCTACATAAAGGAAAATCATATTTTAATAAATCGATTAATAGTAAATAATAACGCCAACAATACTTACTAAGCCTTCTCTAACATATAATAAAGCATAATCGAATGGTTAAACCGATCGAGACTTATACGCGAGACCTCAATAGGTAGTACGTGAAAGTGAGAGAGACCGAACTATCGGTCGGCCCGCGCGAGCGAGAGAGACAGCGCTATACGTAATCCCGTATGCAAGAATTAATGAGAATTAAATCGCGAAACAAGCTCAGACCAACTTATCACCCTTGTTATTAATATATATATATATAATTATTAATAAAAATAACAAGGTGAGTTGGACACACAAAATTTGTAGTCATAAAAAACATGAAATATATTCTTATATACTTTAAGTATATATATATATATATTATCCAAGGAGTATCCGTTAGCTTAAGTGCTTTAATTATTCATACAAGCATATGTACTCTAGCTACCTAAATACAA
The DNA here is from genome assembly GCF_025532165.1 of Camponotus vicinus. NCBI lineage: Eukaryota > Metazoa > Arthropoda > Insecta > Hymenoptera > Formicidae > Camponotus > Camponotus vicinus. Next base: position 11,716,543 of record NW_028141979.1, read on the forward strand.
TAATTTTCTTTCTTTATTAACGACAAACCTAAAACTATAGGTAAATGCGAATAAAATATGATTTTATATGCGTGAATTAATAAGTCGGTCAGGCGGTCAAGGCTAAGGATGTGCGGTGCGTTATCTACTGACACGCGTCGATGTATCTTATCTCCCTTGATACTTACGGCGTTCATGCATTAGACTTCAGACTGTTACGTCCTCTTCGATCGTTTATTCAACGATTCTGCAGGGCGCACCGTGCAGGGACGAACAATATTATATCTCTCTATTTCTTTTTCAGGGCAACCTGCTAAGCCGGCTATACCCTGGGACGCCGAGAGATTAGGATCTATAGGACGCTTCTTTTCGGAGGTATTTTAAGGTTGACAAATAAATATGCAGATTTGTTATGTTATAAATTTCTATTTTTTCCTTTTATTTATTTTATCCTTCCTCGTTCTTTTACATTAGGTTATAAAGTAATTTTAGCGAAATTAAACTATGTATGATATATGTCGTCTACCGTTCCCAAGAACTCCTCACTATCTAAGTAATCTAAAATTTGGTTAGTTTCAAAATCCGCGAAGCTCTCTTCGGTTGGAGAGATGTCTATCGGTTCTGGGTCTATCTCCCCAAGAGCGACCGGAGAGTAATTCGGGGTAGAATAACCTGAAAATGAATCAGGGGTTTGTGGAGGGCTTGGCGATGGCACAGTCTGGACTTGTTGGTCTCGAGTTCTTCTTATTTCTCCGTTTCTCTCGAAAGCTAGGAGAAGTGCTGGGGGAATTCTGACCGTTGGGTTATCCAAATCGTACGCGACTGTTGGGCAATCGCTAAGGTGATCAGAGTCCTCGTCTGTCAGCGGAAGGTCCTCTTCTTCACTCGATTCTTCGCCTGCTGGTATCGCTGAGGGGTTACCGTTGTTGGTTTCGGGGTTTAATTCAGGAGGCAAAGGAGCGAAGGACAAATCAAAGAAAGTATCTTCGCGATCGTTGGCGGCGCGTAAAATACTAGAAGGGATATTATCCCTATCTACAAATAATTGCCGTGCGATAGAGGGGCGATCTCGTAATAACCGTTGTCTGAATAGTTCTCTGCGAGTTACGCCTGCGTTTTGCAGAGGGAATTCGCGGCGAGTTATTGGATCTGGTCGTCGGGCGCTAACCATCTATTATTGAAATAATTTAAATTTTAAATTTGTTCTATTGAAAGGATAATTTGAAATTATTTCGCGGCATCTAATACTTACGATGGAAATTTCGAGGGGTCACCTGTCAAAAAAAGAATGTACCGCGTAAATCTAAAGTTTCGTAACTGGTTTAGAGAAAGAGACAGGACAGATTCTGAAATCGCGACTCCTCATTTATTATAAGAGAAAATTATTAGTTAATTACCTCACATGCAGTGACGTGATAAGGAAGGGTGTGTAGGGATATTTGAATATAAGATGGATACCGTGCCTGCTGGTTTAGGTTTATTATTATAAAATAATTCCTCTAATATATTATACTAAACCAGAGTTATCATACTATGTGTCAGTCGGTCCTTAAAGAGCGCGTCCCGTGCTCTACGACAAGTTTCGATGTGCAAGACGTCACGTCACAGCGGCACAGAGTCCGTAAAGAAATTTCCTCTAAAGAAAATTCTTCGCGGAAACGGCAGAGGGGTAGGGTAGGCTACCCAATGCACATCGATTGACAAGTCGAAAGCGACAATTCACTCTTGTGGATAAAACCAAAGACAGACTGAGCGTTTAACGTTCAAAGGCAATCAACGTACTCGTGTTATCGGAAGGAGAAGACGTTGGAATTTTATGAAGGTAAGTTGTTGACTATTATGTATAATAAAATTCTTCAATATGTCATGCAAAAATAATAATAATAATATTCGGTTGATGGTTGCAGATCACGAGAGATGAAAAAGAAAATATTGAATAATTAAAACGAGTACTTACCCAAAAGTACTGCTGTCAGGATATGCGATGAATCTCCGTGGAGGACGGTCTGCCTCGGCGATGTCCCTGTAGGAGAGTCGGAGGAACTGGTGACAAATGATTGGCAGAAGACCCAAGTGATGGTTCAAAGACACTTTATTTTCTTAAAGTATACTATAATATTCGACTGCTCTCTAGACTAAGTTCTTAGTCCGGAAAAATATCCTGCGACTAAGTTCTTTTTCGACTCGAAAATGTTCTATAATACGCTCGTGATCGCTTTAGTTGTTTTCTTCTCGAGAGCTCCAGGTCAAATGCTAGGTGATGTTGTCTCAAGAGCGTCGGGTCAAATGCGCGGAAGACTGAGCTGCGCTCCCTGAGGTACCCTCTGGTCCCTACTCCGTGCCGGCTATCCGCAGTGGTAGGAGAATGCGGCGCTCCCGGGCGTAGGCGGCTCGACCGCCGCTTGCCGCTATAGCTGTCCTTCTTCTTCGAGCGTGCTATGACGTGGTGGCCGCGCTCTTGCGTGGGGATAGTGGGGACGACGGAGCTGTCAGTATTGTCCATGCATCGAGCTCGTTAATTCATTTTACAAAGGTAAGGCTTTTACAATAGGTTTTTAGTCACCAGAATTTTAATAATTTGCATGCATATATTTTTTAATATAGAATCTCAACCTCTTTCAATAGAAGTGTGAATGATCGTTCTAGCATGTTCCGTTTAGAATTGATTTTTAACTTTCTTTATATTAATTATATAGTTTTAGTTAACAATATTATAAACAAATTCTGGTGTTATAAACCATTATAATTACAATTTGCTATATAATAATTATACGATATATGTATATATGTATGTGCATATAGGTGCATGGTCTAGATAGTTGTTAATAATAATTGTGTTACATTATAATATAAAAGTGTATTAATTATTCTTTCATTATTCAGCTCTTAGAACAAAGGATGTGGCGAGCTGTTTTATCACCGGATGCAGGTGTTCGCCGTGCCAGGCTGTCGCGCCAGGCAGTCGCGCCGGGCCTTATCTTATCGCTGAGTGAGCTCATGTGCAGCTGCACCGGATGAAGCTCGGAGGGTCGCTTATCTTTTGGTGAGTGAATTTATAACGCTTTATAAATCGATTTAATAATTTCATTCGTTATAATTTATTCATATATTCCTTACTTGTTAATTGTATAGAATATATATATATATATATATACTTATATATATTGTTTGTAAAAGTTAATAAATGTAATTGTTAAAAATTTTATCTTCATTATTTTATTAATTAAATATGTATTATACATATTGTTATTTCCCTTTTTGAAGGCTTGAAAGTTTGCTAAAAAATGTATTACTGTTGGATCTTGTTAGTTAATGATATGGATTAATTTATTATATAATATATATATATTCTTTTATAATTTATAATTTCGTAATGATTTATTACTCTTGCAATAAGAAGGCGCTCCTTATAATATTCATACATTATATATTCGCGAGTCCCTTTCGCATTAAGAATCGGCACGGACGTCGAAAACATTAGGGGAGATAACAAAGTAATAGGGGAGATAACGCGGTACGCTGGACTTAGCCTTGTGCTCTTATAAGGAGACTTATTATTCGTTTCAATAATAAAATTATGCATAATGAATTTTATAAGACCATACATTCATTATTATTATTAATATGTATATTTATTACCTTGTATTATTATTATTTAAACTTTATATTTCATGTGTGTTATATATGTGTAAATTTTTGTTATAACAAAATTTATTTAGTAGTTATATAGATTTATAATTCTGCACATAGTGAAGAGTTATGAGCTTTATTTTGCATTATTGGTTTTATTAAATCAGAATCTTTATTATTTATAGTTATTAATAATTTAAATAATTTAATATATTTGTCTTATATAGTTATTATATTTTTCAGATATTTTGTAAAGCGACATTCTATACAGAAGATATTCGAGGGTGCATATCATTTATAGCTTGGCTGTATTTTAATCGACAATATAGAACGTTTATTAGACTATTGTCGGAGCGGATTAAAATACTCACATATGATCATCTGGCCATGACTTATTAACTCTATGCACCTCTAATTGCGGATAAGTTTTGGATATTTTGAAATATTTTAATATTATTTTGAATGCGCTTGACTTGACAACTTTCGGTCATTTATTAAATATATATATATATAATGTTGAGCTTTCACATAATGAAAATAGTTTATTATTTGGTTATCATTGCTTACTCATTATATTTTAATTGTATATAAAATTTTGCAATTAATAATCAAAATGAAAAATATATGTATTATTTGGCAATGGGTGGATAAGAAATTAGATTTTATATAATTTATTATTATGTAGTGAAGTTTTATTTGAATAACTATATAGAATATACGTATATGAAAAGAGATTTTTATAATGTATTAATTATTATGTTCTTATGCTTAGAGTTTAAACGTGTTATTATTTGAATTTTTCTTATTTGTCTAGGTTGCATATATAGTATATATATATGTTGGAAGGGATATGGACCAATGGATTATTCACGGACAACAGACAGGCTTAAACCATATAAGAATATGCAGCATTGAAAGGATTTTGAGGAATCTGTGCGAATTATTTCGGAAGTTTATTTGGTAAGTTTATTATTTTGATAAGTTAATTAATGAATTAAAGGTTTTATTTTAATTATATCATATATTTATAAAATATATATTATATATATATATATAATATATGTATTCATGTATAATATTATGTATTTTATATGTATTTAATATTTAGTATTTTAATGCATTATCTTTTAAATTTTTATTAATAACTACATATGTATTTATACTAATAATGAGGGTGACAAGTCTGTCCGAGCTTGTTTCGCGGTTTAATTCTTATTAATTTTTACATATGGTATTACGTATAGCGCTGTCTCTCTCACTCGCGCGAGTCACCCGATAGTGCGGTCTCTCTCACTTTCACGTACTACTACCTATTGAGGTCTCGTGTATAAATTTCGATAGATGCAGTCGGTTAATTATATATTTGAGGAGGCATATTTGTAGTTTGTTATTGAAATGTATTTCTAAGGAGTTTTATTAATAAATATATTTTTATTTTTCCGTATAGCGTTTTCGTTAGGTGATGAAAATATTGGGGCACCCGGTGGACAACCAAGTGGAGGCTATGTTTATAGGGTGACTTATTATTCTGCATGCAGCAAAGAGTTACGTATAAAATTTTATTCATAATAATTTCTTGACATTTCTTTATTATTTAGTTATTGTTTAGTAGTTATTATTTAATTTAATATATTTATTGTTGAAATTTAATATATTAATATTTGATTTATTATACTTCTTTTACTATTTGATTTCTTTTACTCCTATATAATTATATACATTTATAAAATATTAAACCTTTTTAATATAGTAATTTTGATCAATCAAACTTTTATAATGGTAATAGATTTTTGTATAGATTGATTTTTTTAGTACATTTTTGTTAAGTTAATTTTTCATACGGCCAAATATTATTTGATTATTATTTTCAGTTGCTGGGACTTGGAATTCTTGCTACTTATTTATAACAAGCTGTCTTACGTTATTAGGAAGAGGATAAATATTATATATATAGGATCATAAAAAGTGTGTAAGTATGTATTATATTTTGGATGGTTTATTTAATAATTTCTATAGTAGATTTTCTTATACATTTATTATATTTTTCAGGTATCAAGACTCTGAGGAAAATTACTTCCTGATAGTGAACATATACATATATTTACGGGAACTCAATGAGGACCAAAAAATTAAAATAATCTAGGATTTTTAAAGGAAATTCTTGCTTGATTAATTATATTTTATTCATTAATTATATTTTATATTTTATTAATTATATTTTATTAATTATATTTTATTAAGAAATGTTTAAATCATTAATTTCTGAAAGGAGCTCGTTACTTTATAAAAGATTATTATTTGGTGATTATTGGCCATTTACATTTTGTAATTAAATAGTCAAAGTTAAATGTTGTTCAATAATAATGAGAATTTTATACAGACATATTTGGCCAATGGTATTAATGTACAATAAAGATTTATTATAACGCTTAGAAAAATATTTATTCAAGGAAAATTTATTAATTTTGTTTCTCTTGAATATAAAAAATATATATATATATTGTTAATTATTTTATTACGGATTATAATTACTGATTTTTAAAGCGTATTGTTTTAGTAACAATTATTATTCATGGGTATTAATTTTTGTTTGACTTGGTACATTTATTTATTGTTTTATATTCTTATATGTACGTAGAATATTAACTTTATAACTTTCCTTTTGTTATTGATGATTCTTTGTAAATTTTCGTATTAATATTTTATGTGGCTCACTTTCGGAGCATTTGTTAGCATTTTTACTGTAGGTTATTTATTACAAAATATTAATTAATTATTTGATTTTCAGGTTTCAAAATTTATAATCGCTGCATCTCTTTTATGACAACCGAACATACTGTTTATTAAAAAGATACGCATGGGCTCAAAATCATTTATTAATAGAATTTAGGTGAGTATCGTTTGATAAAATATTTTGATTTATGTCTTTTCCTTTGTAGTAAGCGCATATACACGCATAGGGATATCCCTTTTTGGTTATATGTGATAACTGAATAATATGAATATTGAGTGAATATCTATATATATTGGTTACATATAATATAAAGTGGATTTATAGTAAAGATTATATAAGATACGAAATTCTTTATACTATTCTTCGAAACAAATTATATTTTATTCGTTAAGAATTATTTAAATCATTTTCTTTTTAAAAGAAGCTTGTTATTTTACAAAGGATTGTTATTTAGTCATTACTGGTCATCTGTTTTTATATTTTAATTTTATAATTAAATAATCAAAGTAAATATATTTATTATTTGATAATAATTAAACTTTTATATATATATATATGTGTTTTTCATTGTTTATTGATTTATGTCTTTATTTGTCTAAATACTAATTAATTATATTATTTTCAGGTTTCGGGATTTATGGCTATGGAAGTTTTCCCATGCCAATTTTACCAGAAGAATGTAAAGGAACGCACAAGAGGCTATAAGACCAGTTACCGACGGATTTGTTCGTATACCAATTTATACGAAGTCTTGTTGCAAATGATTTGCTAAGAGTTTTTCTTGATAATAAAATTTCGAATAAATTTCTTTTCTTAGTAAGGTTAGTTATTAAGATTAATATCATTATATACGACCAGTTCCAGTACTGCTAATTCATTGTAATATCTTTCTGGCTATATACCACATCAATCAATGTATTGTATTAATATGAGATTATGGCGAGTATATATATAAATATATATATATATATATATATATATATTCAGTATTTTGCTATTGATTTATGAAATTTCATAAGCGATTTTAAGGTGATTGTGTGGGGCTTTTGCAGCTTTATTAAAATTGCATAAATAATAATTATATATATATATCGAAATTCTTTTACGATTATTATAAATGACTGTTTCAAAAAGCCTATTACTTTTTCTTGATTGATCGATGTGCATAAGTCCAGCTTTCGGTTAATACTGGTGGTTACTAGTATTTTGACTACATGAGAACTGATTATTATTAAATTGACGTATATATATATTGATTATATATAATATTATGGCGCAAATATATAGTGATTATATATAGTATCGCGCAAAGATTATATAGGATGAGAGAATAAGTAGGGATTATACTTTTATAAGTAAGATTTTAAATTTTTCGTTGCGGGACGTAACACCTCCCCCCTAATAAGAACAAAATCCGATTGTTTTCGGAGGATTTTGTTCTAGGGAGATTAAATATTTTCATCTAGGGTATTTAAGCGGTCTCTTAGGTTTGTATATGATATAGGTATATTTACGTTTTTGGTGATTTCTTCGTGGCAAGGTTTCATTGTCCTTGGAGGTTTGGCTGGTGGAGGTTGTTGAGTAATTACTTCCGCAGGTGCAGTGGGATCAATGTTGGAGGTTTGCATGGTTGTTCCTCCGCCAGGTGATTGATTGTCTCGGTTATCGTCTCCAGATTTCCTAGAAGATTCTCGTGCCAGATGGAGCAGTAAATTTGCGAGGGAGCTCCATAAAGCTCCGAGTAGATGAAGGCTGCAACCATACACAGTGTGAAGAGCGTATCCATGAATGACTGTGTCAATGATGTTACGTCCTATTCGATCGTTTATTCAACGATTCTGCAGGGCGCACCGTGCAGGGACGAACAATATTATATCTCTCTATTTCTTTTTCAGGGCAACCTGCTAAGCCGGCTATACCCTGGGACGCCGAGAGATTAGGATCTATAGGACGCTTCTTTTCGGAGGTATTTAAGGTTGACAAATAAATATGCAAATTTATTATATTATAAATTCTATTTTTTCCTTTTTATTTATTTTATCCTTCCTCGTTCTTCTACATTAGTTTGTAAGGTAATTTTAGTGAAATTAAATTATATATATGTATTGGATATATTTATATATATGTATAGTTTATTTAGGATTTTATGGTTCGACAATAGAATCGAGGAACTCTTCGCTATCTAAATAATCAAGAAGCTGGTTAATTTCGTAATCTATAAAGTCCTCTTCACTTGGAGTGATATTTGTGGAATCTAAATCCACTTCTCCAGGCAAGACAGGAGAATAATTTGGCGGCGAATACCCCGGAAAAGAGTCTGGGGTTCGTGGAAGGCTAGGCGGCGGTGAAGTTTGGACCCGTCGATCCAACATCGCTGGGCTCCTCCTTATTTCCCCGTTTCGCTCCCAAGCGCGGAGCAGTCCCAAGGGAATTCCGTCCGTTCGGTCTTCCAAATCAATAATTATTGTGGACGCGTCGCTTGATGTGTCCGATTCCGCAGATTCAATTTCCTCTTCCTCGGACTCTGCGCTAGCTGGTATCGCAGGGAGATTGCCGTCGGTGGCTTCTGGGTTAAGCTCCGGGGGCAAGGGTGCGAAGGAGAGGTCGAAGAGTGTGTCTTCGCGGTCGGTTGCGGCCCTTGCTATTCCGGTAGGAATCTCGTCCCTATCTATAAATAATTGACGCGCGACGGAGGGGCGATCTCGTAATAATCGCTGTCTAAATATTTCCCGCCGGGTTACACCTGGATTTTGTAAGGGAAATTCGCGGCGAGTTATTGGATCTGGTCGTCGGGCGCTAACCATCTATTATTGAAATAATTTAAATTTTAAATTTGTTCTATTGAAAGGATAATTTGAAATTATTTCGCGGCATCTAATACTTACGATGGAAATTTCGAGGGGTCACCTGTCAACAAAGGATGTACCGCGTAAATCTAAAGTTTCGTGACCGGTTTAAAGAAAGAGACAGGACAGATTCTGAAATCGCGACTCCTCATTTATTATAAGAGCAAATTATTAGATAGTTACCTCACATGCAGTGACGTGGTAAGGAAGGGTGTGTAGGGATATTTAAATATAAGATGGATACCGTGCCTGCTGGTTTAGTTTTATTATTATAAAATAATTCCTCTAATATATTATACTAAACCAGAGTTATCATACTATGTGTCAGTCGGTCCTTAAAGAGCGCGTCCCGTGCTCTACGACAAGTTTCGATGTGCAAGACATCACGTCACAGCGGCACAGAGTCCGTAAAGAAATTTCCCTGGAGAAAATTCTTCGCGGAAACGGCAGAGGGGTAGAGTAGACTACCCAATGCACATCGATTGACAAGTCGAAGGCGACGATTCACTCTTGTGGATAAAACCAAAGACAGACTGAGCGTTGAACATTCAAAGGCAATCAACGTACTCGTGTTATCAGAAGGAGAAGACGTTGGAATTGTATGAAGGTAAGTTGTTGACTATTATGTGTAATAAAATTCTTCAATATGTCATGCAAAAATAATAATTAATAATATTCGGTTGATGGTTGCAGATCACGAGAGATGAAAAGGAAATTATTGAATAATTAAAACGAGTACTTACCCAAAAGTACTGCTGTCAGGATATGCGATGAATCTCCGTGGAGGACGGTCTGCCTCGGCGATGTCCCTGTAGGAGAGTCGGAGGAACCGGTGACAAATGATTGGCAGAAGACCCAAGATGGTTTAAAGACACTTTATTCTCTCAAAGTATACTATAATATTCGACTGCTCTCTAGACTAAGTTCTTAGTCCGGAAAAATATCCTGCGACTAAGTTCTTTTTCGACTCGAAAATGTTCTGTGATACGCTCGTGATCGCTTTAGCTGGTTTCTTCTCGAGAGCTCCTGGTCAAATGCGCGGAAGACTGAGCTGCGCTCCCTGAGGTACCCTCTGGTCCCTACTCCGTGCCGGCTATCCGCAGTGGTAGGAGAATGCGGCGCTCCCGGGCGTAGGCGGCTCGACCGCCGCTCGCCGCTATAGCTGTCCTTCTTCTTCGAGCGCGCTATGACGTAGTGGCCGCGCTCTTGCGTGGGGATAGTGGGGACGACGGAGCTGTCAGTATTGTCCATGCATCGAGCTCGTTAATTCATTTTACAAAAGGTAAGGCTTTTACAATTGGTTTTTAGTCACCAGAATTTTAATAATTTGCATGCATATATTTTTTAATATAGAATCTCAACCTCTTTCAATAGAAGTGTGAATGATCGTTCTAGCATGTTCCGTTTAGAATTGATTTTTAACTTTCTTTATATTAATTATATAGTTCTAGTTAACAATGTTATAAACAAATTCTGGTGTTATAAACCATTATAATTACAATTTGCTATATAATAATTATAATATATATATATATATGTATGTGCATATAGGTGCATGGTCTAGATAGTTGTTAATAATAATTGTGTTACATTATAATATAAAAGTGTATTAATTATTCTTTCATTATTCAGCTCTTAGAACAAAGGATGTGGCGAGCTGTTTTATCACCGGATGCAGGTGTTCGCCGTGCCAGGCAGTCGCGCCAGGCCTTATCTTATCGCTGAGTGAGCTCATGTGCAGCTGCACCGGATGAAGCTCGGAGGGTCGCTTATCTTTTGGTGAGTGAATTTATAACGCTTTATAAATCGATTTAATAATTTCGTTCGTTATAATTTATTCATATATTCTTTACTTGTTAATTGTATAGAATATATATATATATATATATACTTATATATATTGTTTGTAAAAGTTAATAAATGTAATTGTTAAAAATTTTATCTTCATTATTTTATTAATTAAATATGTATTATACATATTGTTATTTCCCTTTTGAAGGCTTGAAAGTTTGCTAAAAAATGTATTACTGTTGGATCTTGTTAGTTAATGATATGGATTAATTTATTATATAATATATATATATTCTTTTATAATTTATAATTTCGTAATAACTTATTACTCTTGCAATAAGAAAGCGCTCCTTATAATATTCATACATTATATATTCGCGAGTCCCTTTCGCATTAAGACTCGGCACGGACGTCGAAAACATTAGGGGAGATAACAAAGTAATAGGGGAGATAACGCGGTACGCTGGACTTAGCCTTGTGCTCTTATAAGGAGACTTATTAGTCGTCTCAATAATAAAATCATGCATAATGAATTTTATAAGACCATACATTCATTATTATTATTAATATGTATATTTATTACCTTGTATTATTATTATTTAAACTTTATATTTCATGTGTGTTATATATGTGTAAATTTTTGTTATAACGAAATTTATTTAGTAGTTATATAGATTTATAATTCTGCACATAGTAAAGAGTTATAAGCTTTATTTTGCATTATTGGTTTTATTAAATCAGAATCTTTATTATTTATAATTATTAATAATTTAAATAATTTAATATATTTGTCTTATATAGTTATTATATTTTTCAGATATTTTGTAAAACGACATTCTATACAGAAGATATTCGAGGGTGCATATCATTTATAGCTTGGCTGTATTTTAATCGACAATATAGAACGTTTATTAGACTATTGTCGGAGCGGATTAAAATACTCACATAGGATCATCTGGCCATGACTTATTAACTCTATGCACCTCTAATTGCGGATAAGTTTTGGATATTTTGAAATATTTTAATATTATTTTGAATGCGCTTGACTTGACAACTTTCGGTCATTTATTAAATATATATATATATAATGTTGAGCTTTTCACATAATGAAAATGGTTTATTATTTAGTTATCATTGCTTACTCATTATATTTTAATTGTATATAAAATTTTGCAATTAATAATCAAAATGAAAAATATATGTATTATTTGGCAATAATGGGTGGATTAGATTTTATATAATTTATTATTATGTAGTGAAGTTTTATTTGAATAACTATATAGAATATACGTATATGAAAAGAGATTTTTATAATGTATTAATTATTATGTTCTTATGCTTAGAGTTTAAACGTGTTATTATTTGAATTTTTCTTATTTGTCTAGGTTTCATATATAGTATATATATATATGTTGGAAGGGATATGGACCAATGGATTATTCACGGACAACAGACAGGCTTAAACCATATAAGAATATGCAGCATTGAAAGGATTTTGAGGAATCTGTGCGAATTATTTCGGAAGTTTATTTGGTAAGTTTATTATTTTGATAAGTTAATTAATGAATTAAAGGTTTTATTTTAATTATATCATATATTTATAAAATATATATTATATATACATATATATAATATATGTATTCATGTATAATATTATGTACCTTTAGTATTTTAATGCATTATCTTTTAAATTTTTATTAATAACTACATATGTATTTATACTAATAATGAGGGTGACAAGTCTGTCCGAGCTTGTTTCGCGGTTTAATTCTTATTAATTTTTACATATAGTATTACGTATAGCGCTGTCTCTCTCACTCGCGCGAGTCACCCGATAGTGCGGTCTCTCTCACTTTCACGTACTACTACCTATTGAGGTCTCGTGTATAAATTTCGATAGATGTAGTCGGTCAATTATATATTTGAGGAGGCATATTTGTGATTTGTTATTGAAATATATTTCTAAGGAATTTTATTAATAAATATATTTTTATTTTTCCGTATAGCGTTTTCGTTAGGTGATGAAAATATTGGGACACCCGGTGGACAACCAAGTGGAGGCTATGTTTATAGGGTGACTTATTATTCTGCATGCAGCAAAGAGTTACGTATAAAATTTTATTCATAATAATTTCTTGACATTTCTTTATTATTTAGTTATTGTTTAGTAATTATTATTTAATTTAATATATTTATTGTTGAAATTTAATATATTAATATTTGATTTATTATACTTCTTTTACTATTTGATTTCTTTTACTCCTACATAATTATATACATTTATAAAATATTAAACCTTTTTAATATAGTAATTTTGATCAATCAAACTTTTATAATGATAATAGATTTTTGTATAGATTGATTTTTTAGTACATTTTTGTTAAGTTAATTTTTCATACGGCCAAATATTATTTGATTATTTTTTCAGTTGCTGGGACTTGGAATTCTTGCTACTTATTTATAACAAGCTGTCTTACGTTATTAGGAAGAGGCTAAATAATATATATATATAGGATCATAAAAAGTGTGTAAGTATGTATTGTTACGTCCTCTTCGATCGTTTATTCAACGATTCTGCAGGGCGCACCGTGCAGGGACGAACAATATTATATCTCTCTATTTCTTTTTCAGGGCAACCTGCTAAGCCGGCTATACCCTGGGACGCCGAGAGATTAGGATCTATAGGACGCTTCTTTTCGGAGGTATTTTAAGGTTGACAAATAAATATGCAGATTTGTTATGTTATAAATTTCTATTTTTTCCTTTTATTTATTTTATCCTTCCTCGTTCTTTTACATTAGTTTATAAAGTAATTTTAGCGAAATTAAACTATGTATGATATATGTCGTCTACCGTTCCCAAGAACTCCTCACTATCTAAGTAATCTAAAATTTGGTTAGTTTCAAAATCCGCGAAGCTCTCTTCGGCTGGAGAGATGTCTATCGGTTCTGGGTCTATCTCCCCAAGAGCGACCGGAGAGTAATTCGGGGTAGAATAACCTGAAAATGAATCAGGTGTTTGTGGAGGGCTTGGCGATGGCACAGTCTGGACTTGTTGGTCTCGAGTTCTTCTTATTTCTCCGTTTCTCTCGAAAGCTAGGAGAAGTGCTGGGGGAATTCTGACCGTTGGGTTATCCAAATCGTACACGACTGTTGGGCAATCGCTAAGGTGATCAGAGTCCTCGTCTGTCAGCGGAAGGTCCTCTTCTTCACTCGATTCTTCGCCTGCTGGTATCGCTGAGGGGTTACCGTTGTTGGTTTCGGGGTTTAATTCAGGAGGCAAAGGAGCGAAGGACAAATCAAAGAAAGTATCTTCGCGATCGTTGGCGGCGCGTAAAATACTAGAAGGGATATTATCCCTATCTACAAATAATTGCCGTGCGATAGAGGGGCGATCTCGTAATAACCGCTGTCTGATTAGTTCTCTGCGAGTTACGCCTGCGTTTTGCAGAGGGAATTCGCGGCGAGTTATTGGGTCTGGTCGTCGGGCGCTAACCATCTATTATTGAAATAATTTAAATTTTAAATTTGTTCTATTGAAAGGATAATTTAAAATTATTTCGCGGCATCTAATACTTACGATGGAAATTTCGAGGGGTCACCTGTCAAAAAAAGAATGTACCGCGTAAATCTAAAGTTTCGTAACCGGTTTAGAGAAAGAGACAGGACAGATTCTGAAATCGCGACTCCTCATTTATTATGAGAGAAAATTATTAGTTAATTACCTCACATGCAGTGACGTGGTAAGGAAGGGTGTGTAGGGATATTTGAATATAAGATGGATACCGTGCCTGCTGGTTTAGTTTTATTATTATAAAGTAATTCCTCTAATATATTATACTAAACCAGAGTTATCATACTATGTGTCAGTCGGTCTTTAAAGAGCGCGTCCCGTGCTCTACGACAAGTTTCGATGTGCAAGACGTCACGTCACAGCGGCACAGAGTCCGTAAAGAAAATTCCTCTAAAGAAAATTCTTCGCGGAAACGGCAGAGGGGTAGGGTAGGCTACCCAATGCACATCGATTGACAAGTCGAAAGCGACAATTCACTCTTGTGGATAAAACCAAAGACAGACTGAGCGTTTAACGTTCAAAGGCAATCAACGTACTCGTGTTATCGGAAGGAGAAGACGTTGGAATTGTATGAAGGTAAGTTGTTGACTATTATGTATAATAAAATTCTTCAATATGTCATGCAAAAATAATAATAATAATATTCGGTTGATGGTTGCAGATCACGAGAGATGAAAAAGAAAATATTGAATAATTAAAACGAGTACTTACCCAAAAGTACTGCTGTCAGGATATGCGATGAATCTCCGTGGAGGACGGTCTGCCTCGGCGATGTCCCTGTAGGAGAGTCGGAGGAACTGGTGACAAATGATTGGCAGAAGACCCAAGTGATGGTTCAAAGACACTTTATTTTCTTTAAGTATACTATAATATTCGACTGCTCTCTAGACTAAGTTCTTAGTCCGGAAAAATATCCTGCGACTAAGTTCTTTTTTGGCTCGAAAATGTTCTATAATACGCTCGTGATCGCTTTAGTTGGTTTCTTCTCGAGAGCTCCTGGTCAAATGCGCGGAAGACTGAGCTGCGCTCCCTGAGGTACCCTCTGGTCCCTACTCCGTGCCGGCTATCCGCAGTGGTAGGAGAATGCGGCGCTCCCGGGCGTAGGCGGCTCGACCGCCGCTTGCCGCTATAGCTGTCCTTCTTCTTCGAGCGCGCTATGACGTAGTGGCCGCGCTCTTGCGTGGGGATAGTGGGGACGACGGAGCTGTCAGTATTGTCCATGCATCGAGCTCGTTAATTCATTTTACAAAAGGTAAGGCTTTTACAATAGGTTTTTAGTCACCAGAATTTTAATAATTTGCATGCATATATTTTTTAATATAGAATCTCAACCTCTTTCAATAGAAGTGTGAATGATCGTTCTAGCATGTTCCGTTTAGAATTGATTTTTAACTTTCTTTATATTAATTATATAGTTCTAGTTAACAATGTTATAAACAAATTCTGGTGTTATAAACCATTATAATTACAATTTGCTATATAATAATTATACGATATATGTATATATGTATGTGCATATAGGTGCATGGTCTAGATAGTTGTTAATAATAATTGTGTTACATTATAATATAAAAGTGTATTAATTATTCTTTTTATTATTCAGCTCTTGGAACAAAGGATGTGGCGAGCTTTTTTATCACCGGATGCAGGTGTTCGCCGTGCCAGGCTGTCGCGCCAGGCAGTCGCGCCAGGCCTTATCTTATCGCTGAGTGAGCTCATGTGCAGCTGCACCGGATGAAGCTCGGAGGGTCGCTTATCTTTTGGTGAGTGAATTTATAACGCTTTATAAATCGATTTAATAATTTCATTCGTTATAATTTATTCATATATTCCTTACTTGTTAATTGTATGATTGTAGAATTGTAGAATATATATATATATGTTTGTAAAAGTTAATAAATGTAATTGTTAAAAATTTTATCTTCATTATTTTATTAATTAAATATGTATTATACATATTGTTATTTCCCTTTTGAAGGCTTGAAAGTTTGCTAAAAAAATGTATTACTGTTGGATCTTATTAGTTAATGATATGGATTAATTTATTATATAATATATATATATTCTTTTATAATTTATAATTTCGTAATGATTTATTACTCTTGCAATAAGAAAGCGCTCCTTATAATATTCATACATTATATATTCGCGAGTCCCTTTCGCATTAAGACTCGGCGCGGACGTCGAAAACATTAGGGGAGATAACAAAGTAATAGGGGAGATAACGCGGTACGCTGGACTTAGCCTTGTGCTCTTATAAGGAGACTTATTATTCGTCTCAATAATAAAATCATGCATAATGAATTTTACAAGACCATACATTCATTATTATTATTAATATGTATATTTATTACCCTGTATTATTATTATTTAAACTTTATATTTCATGTGTGTTATATATGTGTAAATTCTGGCCATGACTTATTAACTCTATGCACCTCTAATTGCGGATAAGTTTTGGATATTTTGAAATATTTTAATATTATTTTGAATGTGCTTGACTTGATAACTTTCGGTCATTTATTAAATATATTTATATTAAATAATGTTGAGCTTTCACATAATGAAAATGGTTTATTATTTGGTTATCATTGCTTACTTATTATATTTTAATTGTATATAAAATTTTTGCAATTAAATAATCAAAATGAAAAATATATGTATTATTTGGCAATAATGGGTGGATAAGAAATTAGATTTTATATAATTTATTATTATGTAGTGAAGTTTTATTTGAATAACTATATAGAATATACGTATATGAAAAGAGATTTTTATAATGTATTAATTATTATGTTCTTATGCTTAGAGTTTAAACGTGTTATTATTTGAATTTTTCTTATTTGTCTAGGTTGCATATATAATATATATATATGTTGGAAGGGATATGGACCAATGGATTATTCACGGACAACAGACAGGCTTAAACCATATAAGAATATGCAGCATTGAAAGGATTTTGAGGAATCTGTGCGAATTATTTCGGAAGTTTATTTGGTAAGTTTATTATTTTGATAAGTTAATTAATGAATTAAAGGTTTTATTTTAATTATATCATATATTTATAAAATATATATTATATATATATATATATATATATATATAATATATGTATTCATGTATAATATTATGTACCTTTAGTATTTTAATGCATTATCTTTTAAATTTTTATTAATAACTACATATGTATTTATACTAATAATGAGGGTGACAAGTCTGTCCGAGCTTGTTTCGCGGTTTAATTCTTATTAATTTTTACATATGGCATTACGTATAGCGCTGTCTCTCTCACTCGCGCGAGTCACCCGATAGTGCGGTCTCTCTCACTTTCACGTACTACTACCTATTGAGGTCTCGTGTATAAATTTCGATAGATGCAGTCGGTTAATTATATATTTGAGGAGGCATATTTGTGGTTTGTTATTGAAATATATTTCTAAGGAATTTTATTAATAAATATATTTTTATTTTTCCGTATAGCGTTTTCGTTAGGTGATGAAAATATTGGGACACCCGGTGGACAACCAAGTGGAGGCTATGTTTATAGGGTGACTTATTATTCTGTATGCAGCAAAGAGTTACGTATAAAATTTTATTCATAATAATTTCTTGACATTTCTTTATTATTTAGTTATTGTTTAGTAGTTATAATTTAATATATTTATTGTTGAAATTTAATATATTAATATTTGATTTATTATACTTCTTTTACTATTTGATTTCTTTTACTCCTATATAATTATATACATTTATAAAATATTAAACCTTTTTAATATAGTAATTTTGATCAATCAAACTTTTATAATGGTAATAGATTTTTGTATAGATTGATTTGTTAGTACATTTTTGTTAAGTTAATTTTTCATACGGCCAAATATTATTTGATTATTATTTTCAGTTGCTGGGTCTTGGAATTCTTGCTACTTATTTATAACAAGCTGTCTTACGTTATTAGGAAGAGGATAAATATTATATATATAGGATCATAAAAGGTGTACAAGTATGTATTATATTTTAAATGGTTTATTTAATAATTTCTATAGTAGATTTTCTTATATATTTATTATATTTTTCAGGTATCAAGACTCTGAGGAAAATTACTTCCTGATAGTGAACATATATATATATTTACGGGAACTCAATGAGGACCAAAAATTAAAATAATCTAGGATTTTTAAAGGAAATTCTTGCTTGATTAATTATATTTTATTCATTAATTATATTTTATATATATATTTTATTAATTATATTTTATTAAGAAATGTTTAGATCATTAATTTCTAAAAGAAGCTCGTTACTTTATAAAAGATTATTATTTAGTTATTGGCCATTTACATTTTGTAATTAAATAGTCAAAGTTAAATGTTATTCAGTAATAATTAGAATTTTATACAGACATATTTGGCCAATGGTATTAATGTACAGTAAAGATTTATTATAACGTTTAGAAAAATATTTATTCAAGGAAAATTTATTAATTTTGTTTCTCATGAATATAAAAATATATATATATATATTGTTAATTATTTTATTACGGATTATAATTACTGATTTTTAAAGCGTATTGTTTTAGTAACAATTATTATTCATGGATATTAATTTTTGTTTGACTTGGTACATTTATTTATTGTTTCATATTCTTATATGTACGTAGAAAGTTAACTTTATAACTTTCCTTTTGTTATTGATGATTCTTTATAAATTTTCGTATTAATATTTTATGTGGCTCACTTTCGGAGCATTTGTTAGCATTTTTACTGTAGATATTTATTACAAAATATTAATTAATTATTTGATTTTCAGGTTTCAAAATTTATAATCGCTGCATCTCTTTTATGACAACCGAACATACTGTTTATTAAAAAGATACGCATGGGCTCAAAATCATTTATTAATAGAATTTAGGTGAGTATCGTTTGATAAAATATTTTGATTTATGCCTTTTCTTTTGTAGTAAGCGCATATACACGCATAGGGATATCCTTTTTTGGTTATATGTGATAACGGAATAATATGAATATTGAGTGAATATCTATATATATTGGTTACATATAATATAAAGTGGATTTATAGTGATTATATATAATTACAAGTAAAGATTATATAAGATACGAAATTCTTTATACTATTCTTCGAAACAAATTATATTTTATTCGTTAAGAATTATTTAAATCATTTTCTTTTTAAAAGAAGCTTGTTATTTTACAAAGGATTATTATTTAGTCATTACTGGTCATCAGTTTTTACATTTTAATTTTATAATTAAATAATCAAAGTAAATATATTTATTATTTGATAATAATTAAACTTTTATATATATATGTGTTTTTCATTGTTTATTGATTTATGTCTTTATTTATCTAAATACTAATTAGTTATATTATTTTCAGGTTTCGGGATTTATGGCTATAGAAATTTTCCCATGCCAATTTTACCAGAAGAATGTAAAGGAACGCACAAGAGGCTATAAGACCAGTTACCGACGGATTTGTTCGTATACCAATTTATACGAAGTCTTGTTGCAAATGATTTGCTAAGAGTTTTTCTTGATAATAAAATTTCGAATAAATTTCTTTTCTTAGTAAGGTTAGTTATTAAGATTAATATCATTATATACGACCAGTTCCAGTACTGCTAATTCATTGTAATATCTTTCTGGCTATATACCACATCAATCAATGTATTGTATTAATATGAGATTATGGCGAATATATATATATATATATATATATATATATATATAGACTCAGTATTTTTGCTATTGATTTATGAAGTTTCATGAGCAATTTTAATGTAGTTGTGTGGCTTTTGCAACCTTATTAAAATTGCATAAATAATAATTATATATATATTGAAATTCTTTTACGATTATTATAAATGACTGTTTCAAAGAGCCTATTACTTTTTCTTGATTGATAGATGTGTATAAGTCCAGCTTTCGGTTAGTACTGGTGGTTACTAGTATTTTGACTACATGAGAACTGATTATTATTGAATTGATGTATATATATATTGATTATATATAATATTATGACGCAAATATATAGTGATTATATATAGTATCGCGCAAAGATTATATAGGATGAAAGAATAGGTAGGGATTATATTTTTATAAATAAGATTTTAAATTTTTCGTTGCGGGACGTAACACCTCCCCCCTAATAAGAACAAAATCCGATTGTTTTCGGAGGATTTTGGTCTAGGGAGATTAAATATTTTCATCTAGGGTGTTTAAGCGGTCTCTTAGGTTTGTATATGATATAGGTATATTTACGTTTTTGGTGATTTCTTCGTGGCAAGGTTTCATTGTCCTTGGAGGTTTGGCTGGTGGAGGTTGTTGAGTAATTACTTCCGCAGGTGCAGTGGGATCGATGTTGGAGGTTTGCGTGGTTGTTCCTCCGCCAGGTGATTGATTGTCTCGGTTATCATCTCCAGATTTTCTAGAAGATTCTCGTGCCAAATGGAGCAGCAAATTCGCGAGGGAGCTCCATAAAGCTCCGAGTAGATGAAGGCTGCAACCATACACAGTGTGAAGAGCGTATCCATGAATGACTGTGTCAATGACTAATTTTACTAGGCGAATAATCATGAAGATTCCGACGAGTCCTGCGGTTGCTGATCCAAAATTTATGAATCCCTTCCAGATTCGCGAGGCTGTGCTTTCGACAATTTTATTTAAAGAATTTTCATCCAGCAAGTTGTACACTGAGATTCCTTCAGTGTTCATGGAATGGCCAGTTAGTCCTCTAGCAACGGCATTGAGTAAAGCTGGCTTTTCGGCTGGGAACATTATGTGATTTCGTAATTTCTCCAGATCTGTATCAGAATATATTCCGCTTACGGCCAAAGGTCCCGGTGTGAGATATCTCCAGGTTAAGGCAGTCATGGGTTTTAGCTGTTGAGGTGGCAGTTGTCTAACTTGAATGTTAGGTGTAAGTTGCACCCATGTATCTTCGATTCGATACAAAGTAGGAAGTTCTAAACTGCATTCTCGTTCGTTGCCAATTTTGGTGATAATTCTTGATTTTGGTGTAAGGAAGAAGGAATGATTTCGTACAGAAATGGGAAGTTCGGTATAACACTCTCCAGTTTTTCTTACCGTCACTTCAACAGGGATACATTTAATTATTTGTACTGCTTCTCCTGTGGTAACGGCCATGTATCCTGGCCCTTTCATGAGCTGATAGGCAAATTCGTCTGGTTGGAGTGTAGCAAAAGATAAGGCATTAGTAATTACCTGTCTTTCTAACTCGCATTTTTGCGAAATTACATTGTTATAGAGAGACGTCATCTGTTGTTTGACATGTTTTTCTATATACACGAACTTGGAGTTCATGTATGTAAAGATGTCAAGATTATTGACAGGAATAGTTTTCCGACTAGCGAATGTATTGCCAGGTTTAGCTTCAAGAATGAATAATTTTGGGTGTTCCGTGCACAGGAGAGTATAACCACATAGAGGTATTTCCTTGGTTTTCATAAGGGCGAAAGTGATTTCCTGAGTCACAAGACTATAGATGATTGGGGTATCTGTCTTGGAGATGTCTTCAGAAATTTTGTTTGCAGGTCCTTCGTAGAGGACATCATATTGTTGAAAATTACAAGTATCCGTAGGCATAGGTTTCCAGTAGGTGTATCCGTCGTCAGCGTCTAAACAGTAGCTGTCAACGAGTTTACATACTGTTCCAGATTTTAATTTAATTCTTCCAGTATTCAATTGTACGGGAACGTAGGAAGATTTTAGTGATATTTTCACAGCAGCTTGGACGACTACGTCGTCCCATGTTCCATATGGATCGTTGTACTGGGATCCCTTGCAGTATCCGTCAACTTGTACGCGGCCCACCAAGGTAATACTTCGGTAGGTCGTCTGATTTGCTTTTATGCCCGCGACAAGGGTGTTGTCTCCCAAAGAAATAGTTCCGTCTTGGAACATCCTTAGGCACTGAGTGTATCCAGTCTCATGCACATAATCGGCTCTTCCATTGTGAACAGCAGATATATGTGAATGCATGCCACAATGATATATATTTCGGGATATTTCAACCTTGCACTGTATGACTTCTGTATAACTGTAGTCGGATAGTTGTAGTAGCTGAATATGAACATCTGTGGTGTTGGGTTGTCGTATGTTCAGATCGCATTCGCCAACATCAAGGAGAGAGACGGCTGTTACGTTGAGGTGTTGTCCTCCGCAATCAAATCCGATTAAGGCGGCAGTTTTACTTAAGAAGATTACTAGGATTAGGGGCGTCATGATGGTCTGAAATGATTACAATTTTGATGTACGTGTAGATGTTTATATTACATTTTGCGATTACATGATTGATGGTACAATGTTCGTGAAAGTTTGATTATGAATAATTGTCGCAGAATTGATTCATAATTATACATTGAATCTTAGGTGTATTTAAATTATAATTTCTTATGAAAGTATTCGAATACACAAGAGGTATCTTTATAGCGTCGCTCAATGTGATTATAATATAACATGGGTATATGTATCTATATATATATATATACATATAGAGAGGTATTCTAACTAAATTTGTATGTATATTATTATCATTATACTGTGTTTTTTTTTTATTGTTCTTTATGATTATTATTTCCTATGAAATATTTTTGAAGCATTTTCTTTTCCCCTTTTTTTTTTTTGTTTGTTTTTTTTTTATTGTTATTATTATATGTATGTATATATATATTTATATGGTAAATATGAGTGATTATTATTACTGGTTATTAATAGTAAATCGATTAAAGGATAATTATATATGAGTATATAATTATATATATAAATATATATATATATATTTTAGAATATATATATATA
This sequence comes from Camponotus vicinus, assembly GCF_025532165.1. Lineage (NCBI taxonomy): Eukaryota > Metazoa > Arthropoda > Insecta > Hymenoptera > Formicidae > Camponotus > Camponotus vicinus. The sequence continues at coordinate 11,739,929 of NW_028141979.1, forward strand.
AGAAATTTTATGTTATACGTATACATAAAAATATATATTTTTTTTATATATATATTTTATTTAAAGTTTTTATTTTTGTTTTTGTGTTTTTTTTTTTCTTATAAATGCAGTTTGTTAACATATTTATTATGGATATATATATATATATATATATATACGTATAGTTCGTAATAGATAAAATATTTAAGTTTATTGGTGAAACAAGGATTGAGAAGATCCATTTTCTTTTATTGTTTAATTTAATAATCTTTCCTCTAGAATTTCTGGATCATTAGGATCAACCGTTATTTCAGCCACTCCATAATCTATCTTCAGTGTGATTGAATTTACAGACAGGCCTATAGTTTGCCTGTAAGTTCTTTCTTCTCCCTTTTTAACGATAATGTCTACAAATTGACTATAGGCTTTAAAACATTTAGTGCATTCGAGAAGGGGTCGTTTTTCATGACAATTACTACCGCAATTAGCACACTGATTCGTTGGCACATTGCCATATTGGAATGTGTGTGAATATTGCGTCAAAACTCTGTTATAAGTTGCAGGATTGTAGCAATCCGTACATATAAGATGAGGACTGTTAGCGGTTAGGACATCATGTGTCATTATAACCACGCATTTTACGTTAAGGCTGTTGAAGAGGGAGTAGTCTAGTAGTGGGTGAGCAGGTCGCTTAAATTTGGAAAGCGGGCACATTTTATGCGTATATGCCTTGTCTGTGAGTCCTGCAAAAAGCAAAAGCAGTTAGGTTACTTATGTCCCTTCCCTGATTTTTTTCAAATATTGCTCTTTCAAAATAGGAATATACGCATTCCTGGCATTGAAGGATGGGACGAACAGTTTCCAGGGTGGATTGACAGTAATTACACTTAGCAAGATTTATATCTCCCGAAGTTACCCAGTGGCAAACAATTAAATCAGGCTTGACTCTTAATTGTCGAAGTTTATAACATGCGCAACACATGCGGCTAGGAGTGCGAGTTTTCCCGGTATATCTTTTGTAAAAAATTACTTTTCTGCATTTTGCCTCATGCATGTTGGGGAAGTGGGACAATAATTCATGGATTGGGTGATTGCAACAGGGATTGCTTGCGTTATTCATGTTGCCTTGCTCTAGCAAATTCTCTTTTTCGTTCTTCTTCCAGGTAATTTAGGAAGCACGGCCTGCAATCAATTATGGGAGTTATGAGAGACACTTTACGATTACATAAACAGCATTTAGAAGGACTAATATGAGGAAAATTTTCTGATATGCTGTGATAATTTATGTGGACTAATTCATGATCCGCGTGTATTTTACATATAGGGCAGTAATAAAGGCCATTTTCCAGAGAGTAATATCCATCGAATTCTTCGTGCACAGTACAGTTCAGGGTGTCGGAAGATGTATCCGATAGCATATTAACTCTTCAATTCTTCAAGGTTGGGAGGTTGGGGGATTCTCTTCATTTATTGAGAGAAAGGTGGGGTGAGTCTCTCGGAATATTTGAGCGATATTCCTAGTACAGGTGGAGCAGGTGTGTAGGGGTCGTATTATGGTGATGGGTCGTTGACAGTACGAACAGATTGTTCTATAAGGGTGTGGAGCAATAGAAATAATATGGGAGTCTATTGGAAAGAAAAACCTTTGGTTACAGGGAGTATGTAGCATACAATAACATGCACAGCAATAATGGTTGTGATTATTTAGATTGAGATAACCATGCAGTTTGATGCATACAGCATTAAGAGAAAGCTGGGACATTATGAAGCATTGTTCAGTGTAAGCAAATAGGATATGGACATAAGTTCAACAATACCTCGAGTGCAGATGAGACACTGATCTAAAGGTCTTTGTGTGACAAGTGTTCGGAAGCAATGTGCACAATGAGGATCGATATGGCGTGGTCCCGGAGAGAGAAAGTGTAGAGATATTAGAGGCAATCGTACTCTAATAGACAATACGTAGTGATAGCAAAGTTCACATATATAGACGTTCAAGGGATCATACCGATATCCTCTGAATTCTACACAGCAGGCTGTGCCGGTAAATGGCATCCCCTTATAACGTAGGAGTCCTGTCGTATACGTTTAAGACTAAGGGGTAACTATAACTATTGATAGAAGTTGAGGTGTTGTGTAGAAGTTCTAAGAATTCGTGCGCTGTTAGTGTACAGGAGATGCACTTGTCAAGAGAATTGGTCTCGATGACTGTTGTGCCACAAGCTGAGCAGTGGTCATTACGCACGATGTGACTATTCACAAAGAAGTGTCTCCGCAAGGGCCGGTATTGTTGCTTAATAATATTGGTACGGAGTCTATCGTAACACTCCTTACACAAGTTCGTTTCGTCTAAGAGACAAAGAGCTCCTGTTATATGGACACAATGGCCGAAGAAGAAGGATTCCTCTATTCGATTTGAAATGGTTGCGTCCAATCTCGGCTGTGTGGGCCTTCTGTGCCAAAGCATCTGTAACAAAGGACTCTGATTATTACCTCATCCCGGCTGGGGATGTGCTAGTTTGATCTTGTTGGTGTGTACTATTCGGGTTTGGTTTCCTGTTCTAATTTTAACATTACTTGGGGGTAAAAGTTCGATTATTTCGTGAGGACCGGTATACTGGTCAGCAAGTTTTCCTTTTCGTGGTTCTTTTAATAAAAAGACAAAGTTTCCTTTCTCAAATTGTTGTAAATTCAAATTGCGATCATAGTATCGCTTACTCTGTTCTTTAGCTAGTGTGAGGTTTTGCTTAGCTTGTGTTTGTAAATCGTTTATCTTGTTAAAGAGATTAACAATATAATCACGGTATGTGGGTTCGATATTTTCTTCGATGATGGGGTGTGCAGAGGGTAGTCGTGCTATTCGGCCAAATACTAGCTCATAGGGTGAGTATCTCGTGCCTTCATGTACACTGGTGTTGTACGAGAACATCGCAAGTTTAATGTATTCATCCCAATTTGTCTCCTTATCAACCTGAGTTTTTAGATATTCTGTTAGGACATGATGTGATCGTTCAAGTGATCCATTAGACTGTGGATGATAGGCAGTGGTCCTAAAATGTTGAATGCGAAATTTCCTTGTTAACTGTCGCATTAAGGCGGATAAAAAATTTGTCCCTTGATCGGTTAATATTGCGCGAGGGGTACCATATATACAGATAAATTCTTTAGTGAAGGCGTCTGCGATTGTTAACGATGTGGCCTCCTTTAATGGCACGGCGGTAGAATATTTTGTTAGTAAATCCTGCATGGTCAGTATGTACTGATTGTTACTCACTGTTAGGGGAAGAGGTCCCATAATATCCAAGGATACTTTATCGAAAGCAGCCCCGGGGGTATCCGTTATAACCATGGGTTGCTTGGTTTTTATTCTAGTTAGTTTCTTTATTTGACACTCCCGACAGGTTCTAATGAGTTCCTGAATATCCTTTTTCATTGTTTTCCAGCAGTAACGAGATCTAAGGCGGTTATAGGTCTTCGTTACACCTTTATGTCCTCCATGAGCTGAGGCATGATTTTCCAAAATTAGAGATTGACGTTTTTCGATTTCAGGCGTTTGAATTAAATTTAAGCATATCGTTATATTAATGGGTAATTCCTGTAGATATCTTTTGAGTTGATTAAGGATGTATGACCATGGAAGGTCGTCGAAGCGTTCGGTTTTACTAAGACTCATGGAAGAGAGTCCAAGTTCAGTAATGACATCCACTAAAGAATGTAGACAGTTTTTAAGATTCTGGGCTTCTATAAGGGTATGATAGTCGTATTTGATGGGGAGGGCAATTAACGTGTTTCCTTTTACAGTACATACCCTGGCCCTTTCGAATGCCAATCCTTCATATTTGGGGAGTAAATTGGCTTCTTGATATGATTTTGCGCCATTGTCATAAGCTGTCCCGTTCTGGTAAATAAATATTGTGTGATTATCTTTCTGTTGGAGTAAATCCTCTCTAACTTCTCGCACTAAGGCTCGACTCCATGGTGGAAGAGCTGGTGGATTCAGTTGTTGTGGGTTTGACTGATACGGTACAATGTCGGATTCTATTATTTCAGTATAATCCGTATCATCGCTGTCTTCAGAGTCAGTAACTTCTTCGATTGTGACTCCATAATTGTTATTTTCTTGTTCGACAGAATAATTTTGATAATCTTCTGCTGGTTGACGCTCTACGGGGGCCGAAGTCTCGGCGGTTTTTTGATAGTTTCCCATGTCTTCCTGATTAGGTCCTGCATTCTGACCTTCAGGTGTACTAGATTTTCCCTTTGGCCTTTGAGGTCTATACGAAAATATGGATTCGTCGGATGAATATTCTCCTTCATCAATGAGGAATAACGGAATAGCCACGTCGACGGGTGGATTTCTGGATAAGGCATCAGCGTTATAATTTAGAGTTCCCTTTTTATATTGTATTTCATACTGATATTCAGAGAGTTTCATTCTCCACTTCCATAATCTTGAGGAAGGATCCTTGATGGAGTGTAGCCACACTAATGGTTTATGGTCAGTTACTATAGTGAATATCCTTCCGTATAAATAGGGTCTAAAATGATTTACGCAATAAATGATAGCTAAACATTCTTTCTCTATTGTAGAATAATTTTGTTCGGCGGAATTTAGAATTCGAGATGTGTAGGCAACGGGTAGATCTTTCCCTATTATTCCTTGACTGAGCACTCCTCCGACCGCATATCCAGATGCATCGGTGGTTAGAATGAATGGATTAGTAAAGTCGGGATATTGTAAAATAGGCTCAGAGCATAGTGAATTCCTTAGAATATCGAATGCTTCCGTTTGTTTGTCTTGCCAATCGAATTTCTTATCCTTTTTTAAGAGGTCAGTTAATGGTTTTGCGACTTTGGAAAAATTTGGAATAAATCTTCTATAATATCCGGCTAGTCCTAGGAATTGTTTGATGTTTTTCGGATTCTTCGGAGTAGGAAAATTCATTATTGCCTTTATCTTAGCGGGGTCAGGCTTGACTCCGTCAGATCCAATTATATGTCCTAGATACATAACTTCACGTCGTAAGAATTCGCATTTATCTGGTTGTAATTTTAAATTTGCAGCTCTCAATCTCTGCATTAATTTTTCGAACTTGCTTTCGTGTTCTTGCAATGATCGTGCATATACGACAATATCATCCATGTAGACAAATAATTCATTTCCCTGAAGTCCGGATAGAACGTTATCCATCAATCTTTGAAATGTTGCAGGAGCATTTTTTAATCCAAATGGCATTCGTTTGAATTGGTAGTGTCCGTAAGGTGTAGAGAAAGCAGTTTTATGGGCATCTTTTGATGCCATGGGTATTTGGTGGAAACCGGAGGCTAAGTCCAGTACTGAAAAATATTTTGCAGATCCAAGTTGATCTAATATATCCGTTATATTTGGAAGAGGATAGGCATCGCCTATTGTTTTTTCATTGAGGTTTCGATAATCGATAACCATTCGCCACCTTTTATTCCCTAGGGAATCTGGCTTTTTCGGAACTATCCATAAAGGAGAGTTATAAGGGGAAGTAGAAGGTCTTATTAAATCAGAAGATAATAATTCATTTACTTGTTTATTAATTTCTTCCTTATGTACAGGAGGAAATCTATATTGTTTCGTGTGGACAGGCATTTCATTAATAGTAGGAATAGAATGCTGAGCGGCGTTTGTCGCTTGGAGATGTTCACCGGGAAGGTGAAATCTGTCGGAGTGTTTGAAAACTAGTAGTCGAACATTTTCTGATTCCTCGGAATTCAGATGTTCGAGACGTAGAAGGTTTATGACATCAACAGTTCTATCTGTTGGTGTTGATAATGCCTGGTTAAAGTAAATGGGATTATCTATGGCTTTGACGAATTCCACTCGGGGTTCGTCTAGTCCAGCGAGATTGTTGGAGTTAAAAGTTCTGATTAATCCTCTGGGAAGCCCTTGGGTTCCAGTGGAATTCTCTGTTATTTCATGAGTATCATAATCTTGCAATTCTATGAATGGAATATTAAGGGTCAATTCTTCCTCGGAAGTATTGAATATAGGCATATGGACCTTTCCATTATTATTGGTGACGATAGCTTCCCCGAAGTATATGCCCTCGGCAAGGGTATGACGAGGTACATATCCGATTTGTTTTTCTGGATTGGTAATATGAAAAGAACAGGGAGTGACAGTTCTTTCTTTAAGACATATTGTACTTGAGTTTGAGAATGGAATTCTCATATCTTCATACTGTATAAAGTTGTCTCTATAGTTGACTATAACAGCTCGTTCCTTCAGGAACTTGTTGCCTAATATTCCATCTTGTAAGAATCCTATTGAATCAGATATGACATAGAATTCAGATAGTTTTCCAAGTACAGATAGGGAAACAGCTCCTAGCGTAACGATAGTTTCAGAAGCTATTCCTTGCAGACATAAAGGATTAGTTTTGTCGAGAGTAACGTTTGGATTTAAACATTTTTGTTTAATAAGGTTTAGTCCAGATCCAGAATCAATCATAAATTTGCAATCTGCTATTAGATCTGGAGAGGATAACGTTACTGTGGGCAATTCCGTAGATTGTTGTCTGTCATTTATTTGGCAGATTCGGAAATTTGTGCGGGAGTTTCCTGTGGTGTTATTATGTTGACTTTCTTTTGAATGTGGTAAGTCGGACGTCCTGGTTGCGGGTCGTTCCGGCGGACGTCGGTTCTCATCGGAACGCCTTGCGCGTTTCCCGAAGTACCGGGTTGTTGGTTCCCTTCTTGAGCTCTTCTGTAAGCTAACTTCCGACATTCTTCTATAAGATGTCCAGGAGTTTTACAATAGCGACAGATTTTGGTCTGATAACTTTGTTGAGGCTGTCCAGCAATTAATTTAACTGGAGATGCGGGGAAGGGTGGTTGTGAGGTTGCATGTCCATTACTGGGTTGATAACGGTTGTTAGTGTTGTTCATAGGATTTTGGCGAGCTGCATTGCTGACGTTATTGGGGAGGTCAGCACGGGGTTGAAAATTTGGGCGGAAGAGAGTGCGCTTCCGAATGTTTTCAGCTTCAATAGTTTTGGATAATTGTATGGCTGTGCTAATGCTTTCCTCGAAGGTCCTCGGATGTTCGAGTTTTACGCGTACTAATAGGTCAGATGGAAGTCCGTTGATAAAGCTGTTCATAGTGGTTGCTTCGATGGCGTCCTTTCTTCGTTCTCCTATGTTTCCGGATAAATCAGATTCTCCATCTATTATTGCGGTACGTAGTTCTTGCACTCTGCTTATATAATCAAAAATATTTTCATTTTGTTTCATGTATATGTTAGCTAGTTCTCCTCGGTATTGGTCGACGGATTTATTTGGTCCAAAAATTAATTTTAGTCGTTTCGTTAGCTCGAAAACGGTGTGACATTCTACCCCTTCTATGGCAGAATATGCATGTCCCTGCAGTTTATTAATAATAAGCTGCACTAAATGATATTCATGATATGCGGGTATTAAATCGAGAGCGCGTTCGCAAATTTTACTGAAGTGGAAAACGGACTGTTACGTCCCGCAACGAAAAATTTAAAATCTTACTTATAAAAATATAATCCCTACCTATTCTCTCATCCTATATAATCTTTGCGCGATACTATATATAATCACTATATATTTGCGCCATAATATTATATATAATCAATATATATATACATCAATTTAATAATAATCAGTTCTCATGTAGTCAAAATACTAGTAACCACCAGTACTAACCGAAAGCTGGACTTATACACATCTATCAATCAAGAAAAAGTAATAGGCTCTTTGAAACAGTCATTTATAATAATCGTAAAAGAATTTCAATATATATATAATTATTATTTATGCAATTTTAATAAGGTTGCAAAAGCCACACAACTACATTAAAATTGCTCATGAAACTTCATAAATCAATAGCAAAAATACTGAGTCTATATATATATATATATATATATATATATATATATATTCGCCATAATCTCATATTAATACAATACATTGATTGATGTGGTATATAGCCAGAAAGATATTACAATGAATTAGCAGTACTGGAACTGGTCGTATATAATGATATTAATCTTAATAACTAACCTTACTAAGAAAAGAAATTTATTCGAAATTTTATTATCAAGAAAAACTCTTAGCAAATCATTTGCAACAAGACTTCGTATAAATTGGTATACGAACAAATCCGTCGGTAACTGGTCTTATAGCCTCTTGTGCGTTCCTTTACATTCTTCTGGTAAAATTGGCATGGGAAAATTTCTATAGCCATAAATCCCGAAACCTGAAAATAATATAACTAATTAGTATTTAGATAAATAAAGACATAAATCAATAAACAATGAAAAACACATATATATATAAAAGTTTAATTATTATCAAATAATAAATATATTTACTTTGATTATTTAATTATAAAATTAAAATGTAAAAACTGATGACCAGTAATGACTAAATAATAATCCTTTGTAAAATAACAAGCTTCTTTTAAAAAGAAAATGATTTAAATAATTCTTAACGAATAAAATATAATTTGTTTCGAAGAATAGTATAAAGAATTTCGTATCTTATATAATCTTTACTTGTAATTATATATAATCACTATAAATCCACTTTATATTATATGTAACCAATATATATAGATATTCACTCAATATTCATATTATTCCGTTATCACATATAACCAAAAAAGGATATCCCTATGCGTGTATATGCGCTTACTACAAAAGAAAAGGCATAAATCAAAATATTTTATCAAACGATACTCACCTAAATTCTATTAATAAATGATTTTGAGCCCATGCGTATCTTTTTAATAAACAGTATGTTCGGTTGTCATAAAAGAGATGCAGCGATTATAAATTTTGAAACCTGAAAATCAAATAATTAATTAATATTTTGTAATAAATATCTACAGTAAAAATGCTAACAAATGCTCCGAAAGTGAGCCACATAAAATATTAATACGAAAATTTATAAAGAATCATCAATAACAAAAGGAAAGTTATAAAGTTAACATTCTACGTACATATAAGAATATAAAACAATAAATAAATGTACCAAGTCAAACAAAAATTAATACCCATGAATAATAATTGTTACTAAAACAATACGCTTTAAAAATCAGTAATTATAATCCGTAATAAAATAATTAACAATATATATATATATTTTTTATATTCATGAGAAACAAAATTAATAAATTTTCCTTGAATAAATATTTTTCTAAACATTATAATAAATCTTTACTGTACATTAATACCATTGGCCAAATATGTTTGTATAAAACTCTAATTATTATTGAATAACATTTAACTTTGACTATTTAATTACAAAATGTAAATGGCCAATAATCACCAAATAATAATCTTTTATAAAGTAACGAGCTTCTTTCAGAAATTAATGATTTAAACATTTCTTAATAAAATATAATTAATAAAATATAATTAATAAAATATAATATAATTAATAAATAAAATATAATTAATCAAGCAAGAATTTCCTTTAAAAATCCTAGATTATTTTAATTTTTGGTCCTAGTTGAGTTCCCGTAAATATATGTATATGCTCACTATCAGGAAGTGATTTTCCTCAGAGTCTTGATACCTGAAAAATATAAAAAATATACTAAAAAAAATCAATCTATACAAAAATCTATTATCATTATAAAAGTTTGATTGATCAAAATTACTATATTAAAAAGGTTTAATATTTTATAAATGTATATAATTATATAGGAATAAAAGAAATCAAATAGTAAAAGAAGTATAATAAATCAAATATTAATATATTAAATTTCAACAATAAATATATTAAATTAAATAATAATTACTAAACAATAACTAAATAATAAAGAAATGTCAAGAAATTATTATGAATAAAATTTTATACGTAACTCTTTGCTGCATGCAGAATAATAAGTCACCCTATAAACATAGCCTCCACTTGGTTGTCCACCGGGTGTTCCAATATTTTCATCACCTAACGAAAACGCTATACGGAAAAATAAAAATATATTTATTAATAAAATTCCTTAGAAATATATTTCAATAACAAACCACAAATATGCCTCCTCAAATATATAATTAACCGACTGCATCTATCGAAATTTATACACGAGACCTCAATAGGTAGTAGTACGTGAAAGTGAGAGAGACCGCACTATCGGGTGACTCGCGCGAGTGAGAGAGACAGCGCTATACGTAATACCATATGTAAAAATTAATAAGAATTAAACCGCGAAACAAGCTCGGACAGACTTGTCACCCTCATTATTAGTATAAATACATATGTAGTTATTAATAAAAATTTAAAAGATAATGCATTAAAATACTAAATATTAAATACATATAAAATACATAATATTATACATGAATACATATATTATATATATGTATATATAATATATATTTTATAAATATATGATATAATTAAAATAAAACCTTTAATTCATTAATTAACTTATCAAAATAATAAACTTACCAAATAAACTTCCGAAATAATTCGCACAGATTCCTCAAAATCCTTTCAATGCTGCATATTCTTATATGGTTTAAGCCTGTCTGTTGTCCGTGAATAATCCATTGGTCCATATCCCTTCCAACATATATATATATTATATATGCAACCTAGACAAATAAGAAAAATTCAAATAATAACACGTTTAAACTCTAAGCATAAGAACATAATAATTAATACATTATAAAAATCTCTTTTCATATACGTATATTCTATATAGTTATTCAAATAAAACTTCACTACATAATAATAAATTATATAAAATCTAATTTCTTATCCACCCATTATTGCCAAATAATACATATATTTTTCATTTTGATTATTTAATTGCAAAAATTTTATATACAATTAAAATATAATAAGTAAGCAATGATAACCAAATAATAAACCATTTTCATTATGTGAAAGCTCAACATTATTTAATATAAATATATTTAATAAATGACCGAAAGTTATCAAGTCAAGCACATTCAAAATAATATTAAAATATTTCAAAATATCCAAAACTTATCCGCAATTAGAGGTGCATAGAGTTAATAAGTCATGGCCAGAATTTACACATATATAACACACATGAAATATAAAGTTTAAATAATAATAATACAGGGTAATAAATATACATATTAATAATAATAATGAATGTATGGTCTTGTAAAATTCATTATGCATGATTTTATTATTGAGACGAATAATAAGTCTCCTTATAAGAGCACAAGGCTAAGTCCAGCGTACCGCGTTATCTCCCCTATTACTTTGTTATCTCCCCTAATGTTTTCGACGTCCGCGCCGAGTCTTAATGCGAAAGGGACTCGCGAATATATAATGTATGAATATTATAAGGAGCGCTTTCTTATTGCAAGAGTAATAAATCATTACGAAATTATAAATTATAAAAGAATATATATATATTATATAATAAATTAATCCATATCATTAACTAATAAGATCCAACAGTAATACATTTTTTTAGCAAACTTTCAAGCCTTCAAAAGGGAAATAACAATATGTATAATACATATTTAATTAATAAAATAATGAAGATAAAATTTTTAACAATTACATTTATTAACTTTTACAAACATATATATATATATTCTACAATTCTACAATCATACAATTAACAAGTAAGGAATATATGAATAAATTATAACGAATGAAATTATTAAATCGATTTATAAAGCGTTATAAATTCACTCACCAAAAGATAAGCGACCCTCCGAGCTTCATCCGGTGCAGCTGCACATGAGCTCACTCAGCGATAAGATAAGGCCTGGCGCGACTGCCTGGCGCGACAGCCTGGCACGGCGAACACCTGCATCCGGTGATAAAAAAGCTCGCCACATCCTTTGTTCCAAGAGCTGAATAATAAAAAGAATAATTAATACACTTTTATATTATAATGTAACACAATTATTATTAACAACTATCTAGACCATGCACCTATATGCACATACATATATACATATATCGTATAATTATTATATAGCAAATTGTAATTATAATGGTTTATAACACCAGAATTTGTTTATAACATTGTTAACTAGAACTATATAATTAATATAAAGAAAGTTAAAAATCAATTCTAAACGGAACATGCTAGAACGATCATTCACACTTCTATTGAAAGAGGTTGAGATTCTATATTAAAAAATATATGCATGCAAATTATTAAAATTCTGGTGACTAAAAACCTATTGTAAAAGCCTTACCTTTTGTAAAATGAATTAACGAGCTCGATGCATGGACAATACTGACAGCTCCGTCGTCCCCACTATCCCCACGCAAGAGCGCGGCCACTACGTCATAGCGCGCTCGAAGAAGAAGGACAGCTATAGCGGCAAGCGGCGGTCGAGCCGCCTACGCCCGGGAGCGCCGCATTCTCCTACCACTGCGGATAGCCGGCACGGAGTAGGGACCAGAGGGTACCTCAGGGAGCGCAGCTCAGTCTTCCGCGCATTTGACCAGGAGCTCTCGAGAAGAAAACAGCTAAAGCGATCACGAGCGTATCACAGAACATTTTCGAGTCGAAAAAGAACTTAGTCGCAGGATATTTTTCCGGACTAAGAACTTAGTCTAGAGAGCTGTCGAATATTATAGTATACTTTAAGAAAATAAAGTGTCTTTAAACCATCACTTGGGTCTTCTGCCAATCATTTGTCACCGGTTCCTCCGACTCTCCTACAGGGACATCGCCGAGGCAGACTGTCCTCCACGGAGATTCATCGCATATCCTGACAGCAGTACTTTTGGGTAAGTACTCGTTTTAATTATTCAATATTTTCCTTTTCATCTCTCGTGATCTGCAACCATCAACCGAATATTATTATTATTTTTGCATGACATATTGAAGAATTTTATTACACATAATAGTCAACAACTTACCTTCATACAATTCCAACGTCTTCTCCTTCTGATAACACGAGTACGTTGATTGCCTTTGAATGTTCAACGCTCAGTCTGTCTTTGGTTTTATCCACAAGAGTGAATCGTCGCCTTCGACTTGTCAATCGATGTGCATTGGGTAGTCTACTCTACCCCTCTGCCGTTTCCGCGAAGAATTTTCTCCAGGGAAATTTCTTTACGGACTCTGTGCCGCTGTGACGTGACGTCTTGCACATCGAAACTTGTCGTAGAGCACGGGACGCGCTCTTTAAGGACCGACTGACACATAGTATGATAACTCTGGTTTAGTATAATATATTAGAGGAATTATTTTATAATAATAAAACTAAACCAGCAGGTACGGTATCCATCTTACATTTAAATATTCCTACACACCCTTCCTTACCACGTCACTGCATGTGAGGTAACTATCTAATAATTTTTTCTTATAATAAATGAGGAGTCGCGATTTCAGAATCTGTCCTGCCTCTTTCTTTAAACCGGTCACGAAACTTTAGATTTACGCGGTACATTCTTTTTTTTGACAGGTGACCCCTCGAAATTTCCATCGTAAGTATTAGATGCCGCGAAATAATTTCAAATTATCCTTTCAATAAAACAAATTTTAAAACTTAAATTATTTCGATAATAGATGGTTAGCGCCCGACGACCAGACCCAATAACTCGCCGCGAATTCCCTCTGCAAAACGCAGGCGTAACTCGCAGAGAACTAATCAGACAGCGGTTATTACGAGATCGCCCCTCTATCGCACGGCAATTATTTGTAGATAGGGATAATATCCCTTCTAGTATTTTACGCGCCGCCAACGATCGCGAAGATACTTTCTTTGATTTGTCCTTCGCTCCTTTGCCTCCTGAATTAAACCCCGAAACCAACAACGGTAACCCCTCAGCGATACCAGCAGGCGAAGAATCGAGTGAAGAAGAGGACCTTCCGCTGACAGACGAGGACTCTGATCACCTTAGCGATTGCCCAACAGTCGTGTACGATTTGGATAACCCAACGGTCAGAATTCCCCCAGCACTTCTCCTAGCTTTCGAGAGAAACGGAGAAATAAGAAGAACTCGAGACCAACAAGTCCAGACTGTGCCATCGCCAAGCCCTCCACAAACCCCTGATTCATTTTCAGGTTATTCTACCCCGAATTACTCTCCGGTCGCTCTTGGGGAGATAGACCCAGAACCGATAGACATCTCTCCAGTCGAAGAGAGCTTCGCGGATTTTGAAACTAACCAAATTTTAGATTACTTAGATAGTGAGGAGTTCTTGGGAACGGTAGACGACATATATCATTCATAGTTTAATTTCGCTAAAATAACCTTATAAACTAATGTAAAAAAAAAAAACGAGGAAGGATAAAATAAATAAAAAGAAAAAAAAATAGAAATTTATAACATAATAAATCTGCATATTTATTTGTCAACCCTAAAATACCTCCGAAAAGAAGCGTTCTATAGATCCTAATCTCTCGGCGTCCCAGGGTATAGCCGGCTTAGCAGGTTGCCCTGAAAAAGAAATAGAGAGATATAATATTGTTCGTCCCTGCACGGTGCGCCCTGCAGAATCGTTGAATAAACGATCGAATAGGACGTAACAACAAACATTAAAATTTTTGGTGGCAGCTGTTACGTCCTATTCGATCGTTTATTCAACGATTCTGCAGGGCGCACCGTGCAGGGACGAACAATATTATATCTCTCTATTTCTTTTTCAGGGCAACCTGCTAAGCCGGCTATACCCTGGGACGCCGAGAGATTAGGATCTATAGGACGCTTCTTTTCGGAGGTATTTTAGGATTGACAAATAAATATGCAGATTTATTATATTATAAATTTCTATTTTTTCCTTTTATTTATTTTATCCTTCCACGTTCTTTTACATTAGTTTATAAGGTAATTTTGGCGAAATTAAACTATGAATGATATATGTCGTCTACCGTTCCCAAGAACTCTTCACTATCTAAGTAATCTAAAATTTGGTTAGTTTCAAAATCTGCGAAGCTCTCTTCGGCTGGAGAGATGTCTATCGGTTCTGGGTCTATCTCCCCAAGAGCGACCGGAGAGTAATTCGGGGTAGAATAACCTGAAAATGAATCAGGGGTATGTGGAGGGCTTGGCGATGGCACAGTCTGGACTCGTTGGTCTCGAGTTCTTCTTATTTCTCCGTTTCTCTCGAAAGCTAGGAGAAGTGCTGGGGGAATTCTGACCGTTGGGTTATCCAAATCGTACACGACTGTTGGGCAATCGCTAAGGTGATCAGAGTCCTCGTCTGTCAGCGGAAGGTCCTCTTCTTCACTCGATTCTTCGCCTGCTGGTATCGCTGAGGGGTTACCGTTGTTGGTTTCGGGGTTTAATTCAGGAGGCAAAGGAGCGAAGGACAAATCAAAGAAAGTATCTTCGCGATCGTTGGCGGCGCGTAAAATACTAGAAGGGATATTATCCCTATCTACAAATAATTGCCGTGCGATAGAGGGGCGATCTCGTAATAACCGTTGTCTGAATAGTTCTCTGCGAGTTACGCCTGCGTTTTGCAGAGGGAATTCGCGGCGAGTTATTGGATCTGGTCGTCGGGCGCTAACCATCTATTATTGAAATAATTTAAATTTTAAATTTGTTCTATTGAAAGGATAATTTAAAATTATTTCGCGGCATCTAATACTTACGATGGAAATTTCGAGGGGTCACCTGTCAAAAAAGAATGTACCGCGTAAATCTAAAGTTTCGTAACCGGTTTAGAGAAAGAGACAGGACAGATTCTGAAATCGCGACTCCTCATTTATTATAAGAGAAAATTATTAGTTAATTACCTCACATGCAGTGACGTGATAAGGAAGGGTGTGTAGGGATATTTGAATATAAGATGGATACCGTGCCTGCTGGTTTAGTTTTATTATTATAAAGTAATTCCTTTAATATATTATACTAAACCAGAGTTATCATACTATGTGTCAGTCGGTCCTTAAAGAGCGCGTCCCGTGCTTTACGACGAGTTTCGATGTGCAAGACGTCACGTCACAGCGGCACAGAGTCCGTAAAGAAATTTCCCTGGAGAAAATTCTTCGCGGAAACGGCAGAGGGGTAGAGTAGACTACCCAATGCACATCGATTGACAAGTCGAAAGCGACAATTCACTCTTGTGGATAAAACCAAAGACAGACTGAGCGTTTAACGTTCAAAGGCAATCAACGTACTCGTGTTATCGGAAGGAGAAGACGTTGGAATTGTATGAAGGTAAGTTGTTGACTATTATGTATAATAAAATTCTTCAATATGTCATGCAAAAATAATAATAATATTCGGTTGATGGTTGCAGATCACGAGAGATGAAAAAGAAAATATTGAATAATTAAAACGAGTACTTACCCAAAAGTACTGCTGTCAGGATATGCGATGAATCTCCGTGGGGGACAGTCTGCCTCGGCGATGTCCCTGTAGGAGAGTCGGAGGAACCGGTGACAAATGATTGGCAGAAGACCCAAGTGATGGTTTAAAGACACTTTATTTTCTTAAAGTATACTATAATATTCGACTGCTCTCTAGACTAAGTTCTTAGTCCGGAAAAATATCCTGCGACTAAGTTCTTTTTTTGCTCGAAAAATGTTCTATAATACGCTCGTGATCGCTTTAGTTGGTTTCTTCTCGAGAGCTCCTGGTCAAATGCTAGGTGATGTTGTCTCAAGAGCGTCGGGTCAAATGCGCGGAAGACTGAGCTGCGCTCCCTGAGGTACCCTCTGGTCCCTACTCCGTGCCGGCTATCCGCAGTGGTAGGAGAATGCGGCGCTCCCGGGCGTAGGCGGCTCGACCGCCGCTTGCCGCTATAGCTGTCCTTCTTCTTCGAGCGCGCTATGACGTAGTGGCCGCGCTCTTGCGTAGGGGATAGTGGGGACGACGGAGCTGTCAGTATTGTCCATGCATCGAGCTCGTTAATTCATTTTACAAAAGGTAAGGCTTTTATAATAGGTTTTTAGTCACCAGAATTTTAATAATTTGCATGCATATATTTTTTAATATAGAATCTCAACCTCTTTCAATAGAAGTGTGAATGATCGTTCTAGCATGTTCCGTTTAGGATTGATTTTTAACTTTCTTTATATTAATTATATAGTTCTAGTTAACAATGTTATAAACAAATTCTGGTGTTATAAACCATTATAATTACAATTTGCTATATAATAATTATATGATATATGTATATATGTATGTGCATATAGGTGCATGGTCTAGATAATTGTTAATAATAATTGTGTTACATTATAATATAAAAGTGTATTAATTATTCTTTTTATTATTCAGCTCTTGGAACAAAGGATGTGGCGAGCTTTTTTATCACCGGATGCAGGTGTTCGCCGTGCCAGGCAGTCGCGCCAGGCAGTCGCGCCGGGCCTTATCTTATCGCTGAGTGAGCTCATGTGCAGCTGCACCGGATGAAGCTCGGAGGGTCGCTTATCTTTTGGTGACTGAATTTATAACGCTTTATAAATCGATTTAATAATTTCGTTCGTTATAATTTATTCATATATTCTTTACTTGTTAATTGTATAGAATATATATATATATATATATATATATATATATATATACTTATATATATTGTTTGTAAAAGTTAATAAATGTAATTGTTAAAAATTTTATCTTCATTATTTTATTAATTAAATATGTATTATACATATTGTTATTTCTCTTTTGAAGGCTTGAAAGTTTGCTAAAAAATTGCATTACTGTTGGATCTTTGTTAGTTAATGATATGGATTAATTTAACATATAATATATATATATATTCTTTTATAATTTATAATTTCGTAATAACTTATTACTCTTGCAATAAGAAAGCGCTCCTTATAATATTCATACATTATATATTCGCGAGTCCCTTTCGCATTAAGACTCGGCACGGACGTCGAAAACATTAGGGGAGATAACAAAGTAATAGGGGAGATAACGCGGTACGCTGGACTTAGCCTTGTGCTCTTATAAGGAGACTTATTAGTCGTCTCAATAATAAAATCATGCATAATGAATTTTATAAGACCATACATTCATTATTATTATTAATATGTATATTTATTACTTTGTATATTATCATTTAAACTTTATATTTCATGTGTGTTATATATGTGTAAAGTTTTGTTATAACAAAATTTATTTAGTAGTTATATAGATTTATAATTCTGCACACAGTAAAGAGTTATGAGCTTTATTTTGCATTATTGGTTTTATTAAATCAGAATCTTTATTATTTATAATTATTAATAATTTAAATAATTTAATATATTTGTCTTATATAGTTATTATATTTTTCAGATATTTTGTAAAACGACATTCTATACAGAAGATATTCGAGGGTGCATATCATTTATAGCTTGGCTGTATTTTAATCGACAATATAGAACGTTTATTAGACTATTGTCGGAGCGGATTAAAATACTCACATAGGATCATCTGGCCATGACTTATTAACTCTATGCACCTCTAATTGCGGATAAGTTTTGGATATTTTGAAATATTTTAATATTATTTTGAATGTGCTTGACTTGATAACTTTCGGTCATTTATTAAATATATATATATAATGTTGAGCTTTCACATAATGAAAATGGTTTATTATTTGGTTATCATTGCTTACTCATTATATTGTAATTGTATATAAAATTTTGCAATTAATAGTCAAAATGAAAAATATATGTATTATTTGGCAATAATGGGTGGATAAGAAATTAGATTTTATATAATTTATTATTATGTAGTGAAGTTTTATTTGAATAACTATATAGAATATACGTATATGGAAAGAGATTTTTATAATGTATTAATTATTATGTTCTTATGCTTAGAGTTTAAACGTGTTATTATTTGAATTTTCTTATTTGTCTAGGTTGCATATATAATATATATATGTTGGAAGGGATATGGACCAATGGATTATTCACGGACAAAAGACAGGCTTAAACCATATAAGAATATGCAGCATTGAAAGGATTTTGAGGAATCTGTGCGAATTATTTCGGAAGTTTATTTGGTAAGTTTATTATTTTGATAAGTTAATTAATGAATTAAAGGTTTTATTTTAATTATATCATATATTTATAAAATATATATTATATATACATATATATAATATATGTATTCATGTATAATATTATGTATTTTATATGTATTTAATATTTAGTATTTTAATGCATTATCTTTTAAATTTTTATTAATAACTACATATGTATTTATACTAATAATGAGGGTGACAAGTCTGTCCGAGCTTGTTTCGCGGTTTAATTCTTATTAATTTTTACATATGGTATTACGTATAGCGCTGTCTCTCTCACTCGCGCGAGTCACCCGATAGTGCGGTCTCTCTCACTTTCACGTACTACTACCTATTGAGGTCTCGTGTATAAATTTCGATAGATGTAGTCTGTTGATTATATATTTGAGGAGGCATATTTGTAGTTTGTTATTGAAATATATTTCTAAGGAATTTTATTAATAAATATATTTTTATTTTTCCGTATAGCGTTTTCGTTAGCTGATGAAAATATTGGGACACCCGGTGGACAACCAAGTGGAGGCTATGTTTATAGGGTGACTTATTATTCTGCATGCAGCAAAGAGTTACGTATAAAATTTTATTCATAATAATTTCTTGACATTTCTTTATTATTTAGTTATTGTTTAGTAATTATTATTTAATTTAATATATTTATTGTTGAAATTTAATATATTAATATTTGATTTATTATACTTCTTTTACTATTTGATTTCTTTTACTCCTATATAATTATATACATTTATAAAATATTAAACCTTTTTAATATAGTAATTTTGATCAATCAAACTTTTATAATGATAATAGATTTTTGTATAGATTGATTTTTTAGTACATTTTTGTTAAGTTAATTTTTCATACGGCCAAATATTATTTGATTATTATTTTCAGTTGCTGGGACTTGGAATTCTTGCTACTTATTTATAACAAGCTGTCTTACGTTATTAGGAAGAGGCTAAATAATATATATATATAGGATCATAAAAAGTGTGTAAGTATGTATTATATTTTGAATGGTTTATTTAATAATTTCTATAGTAGATTTTCTTATACATTTATTATATTTTTCAGGTATCAAGACTCTGAGGAAAATCACTTCCTGATAGTGAACATATACATATATTCACGGGAACTCAACTAGGACCAAAAATTAAAATAATCTAGGATTTTTAAAGGAAATTCTTGCTGGATTAATTATATTTTATTTATTAATTGTATTATATTTTATTAATTATATTTTATTAATTATATTTTATTAAGAAATGTTTAAATCATTAATTTCTGAAAGAAGCTCGTTACTTTATAAAAGATTATTATTTGGTGATTATTGGCCATTTACATTTTGTAATTAAATAGTCAAAGTTAAATGTTGTTCAATAATAATGAGAATTTTATATAGACATATTTGGCCAATGGTATTAAAGATTTATTATCACGCTTGGAAAAATAGTTAGTCAAGGAAAATTAATTTTGTTTCTTTTGAATATATATAAAATATATATTGTTAATTATTTTATTACTGATTATTATTACTGATTTTTAGAGCGTATTGTTTTAGTAACAATTATTATTCATGGGTATTAGTTTTTCGATTGACTTGGTACATTTATTTATTGTTTCATATTCTTATATGTACGTAGAATGTTAACTTTATAACTTTCCTTTTGTTATTGATGATTCTTTATAAATTTTCGTATTAATATTTTATGTGGCTCACTTTCGGAGCATTTGTTAGCATTTTTACTGTAGGTTATTTATCCCAAAATATTAATTAATTATATGATTTTCAGGTTTCAAAATTGGTAATCGCTGCATTTCTTTTATGACAATTGACCATACTATTTATCGAAAAGATACGCATGGGCTCACAAAATCATTTATTTAGGTGCGTATCGTTTGATAAAATATTTTGATTTATGCCTTTTCCTTTGTAGTAAGCGCGTATACACGCATAGGGATATCTTTTTTTTTTTTTGGTTATATGTGATAACTGAATAATATGAATATTGAGTGAATATCTATATATATATTGGTTACATATAATATAAAGTGGATTTATAGTGATTATATATAATTACAAGTAAAGATTATATAAGATACGAAATTCTTTATACTATTCTTCGAAACAAATTATATTTTATTCGTTCAGAATTATTTAAATCATTTTCTTTTTAAAAGAAGCTTGTTATTTTACAAAGGATTATTATTTAGTCATTACTGGTCATCAGTTTTTACATTTTAATTTTATAATTAAATAATCAAAGTAAATATATTTATTATTTGATAATAATTAAACTTTTATATATATATGTGTTTTTCATTGTTTATTGATTTATGTCTTTATTTATCTAAATACTAATTAGTTATATTATTTTCAGGTTTCGGGATTTATGGCTATAGAAATTTTCCCATGCCAAATTTACCAGAAGAATGTGAAGGAACGCACAAGAGGCTATAAGACCAGTTACCGACGGATTTGTTCGTATACCAATTTATACGAAGTCTTGTTGCAAATGTTTTTGACGGTTACATTATTTAGAGTGATTTGCTGAGAGTTTTTCTTGATAATAAAATTTCGAATAAATTTCTTTTCTTAGTAAAGTTAATTATTAAGATAAATATCATTATATACGACCAGTACCAGTACTGCTAATTCATTGTAATATTTTTCTGGCTATATACCACATCAATCAATGCATTGCATTAATATGAGATTATGGCGAATATATATATACAAATATATATATATATATACAGCACTTTGCTATTGATTTATGAAATTTCATAAGCGATTTTAAGGTGATTGTGTGGGGCTTTTGCAGCTTTATTAAAATTGCATAAATAATAATTATATATATATTGAAATTCTTTTACGATTATTATAAATGACTGTTTCAAAGAGCCTATTACTTTTTCTTGATTGATAGATGTGTATAAGTCCAGCTTTCGGTTAGTACTGGTGGTTACTAGTATTTTGACTACATGAGAACTGATTATTATTAAATTGATGTATATATATATTGATTATATATAATATTATGACGCAAATATATAGTAATTATATATAGTATCGCGCAAAGATTATATAGGATGAGAGAATAAGTAGGGACTATACTTTTATAAGTAAGATTTTAAATTTTTTTTGTTGCGGGACGTAACACCTCCCCCCTAATAAGAACAAAATCCGATTGTTTTCGGAGGATTTTGGTCTAGGGAGATTAAATATTTTCATCTAGGGTGTTTAAACGGTCTCTTAGGTTTGTATATGATATAGGTATATTTACGTTTTTGGTGATTTCTTCGTGGCAAGGTTTCATTGTCCTTGGAGGTTTGGCTGGTGGAGGTTGTTGAGTAATTACTTCCGCAGGTGCAGTGGGATCGATGTTGGAGGTTTGCGTGGTTGTTCCTCCGCCAGGTGATTGATTGTCTCGGTTATCGTCTCCAGATTTTCTAGAAGATTCCCGTGCCAGATGGAGCAGTAAATTCGCGAGGGAGCTCCATAAAGCTCCGAGTAGATGAAGGCTGCAACCATACACAGTGTGAAGAGCGTATCCATGAATGACTGTGTCAATGACTAATTTTACTAGGCGAATAATCATGAAGATTCCGACGAGTCCTGCGGTTGCTGATCCAAAATTCACGAATCCCTTCCAGATTCGCGAGGCTGTGCTTTCGACAATTTTATTTAAAGAATTTTCATCCAGCAAGTTGTACACTGAGATTCCTTCAGTGTTCATGGAATGGCCAGTTAGTCCTCTAGCAACGGCATTGAGTAAAGCTGGCTTTTCGGCTGGGAACATTATGTGATTTCGTAGTTTCTCCAGATCTGTATCAGAATATATTCCGCTTACGGCCAAAGGTCCCGGTGTGAGATATCTCCAGGTTAAGGCAGTCATGGGTTTTAGCTGTTGAGGTGGCAGTTGTCTAACTTGAATGTTAGGTGTAAGTTGCACCCATGTATCTTCGATTCGATACAAAGTAGGAAGTTCTAAACTGCATTCTCGTTCGTTGCCAATTTTGGTGATAATTCTTGACTTTGGTGTAAGGAAGAAGGAATGATTTCGTACAGAAATGGGAAGTTCGGTATAACACTCTCCAGTTTTTCTTACCATCACTTCAACAGGGATACATTTAATTATTTGTACTGCTTCTCCTGTTGTAACGGCCATGTATCCTGGCCCTTTCATGAGCTGATAGGCAAATTCGTCTGGTTGGAGTGTAGCAAAAGATAAGGCATTAGTAATTACTTGTCTTTCTAACTCGCATTTTTGCGAAATGACGTTGTTATAGAGAGACGTCATCTGTTGTTTGACATGTTTTTCTATATACACGAACTTGGAGTTCATGTATGTAAAGATGTCAAGATTATTGACAGGAATAGTTTTCCGACTAGCAAATGTATTGCCAGGTTTAGCTTCAAGAATGAATAATTTCGGGTGTTCCGTGCACAGGAGAGTATAACCACATAGAGGTATTTCCTTGGTTTTCATAAGGGCGAAAGTGATTTCCTGAGTCACAAGACTATAGATGATTGGGGTATCTGTCTTGGAGATGTCTTCAGAAATTTTGTTTGCAGGTCCTTCGTAGAGGACATCATATTGTTGAAAATTACAAGTATCCGTAGGCATAGGTTTCCAGTAGGTGTATCCGTCGTCAGCGTCTAAACAGTAGCTGTCAACGAGTTTACACACTGTTCCAGATTTTAATTTAATTCTTCCAGTATTCAATTGTACGGGAACGTAGGAAGATTTTAGTGATATTTTCACAGCAGCTTGGACGACTACGTCGTCCCATGTTCCGTATGGATCGTTGTACTGGGATCCCTTGCAGTATCCGTCAACTTGTACGCGGCCCACCAAGGTGATACTTCGGTAGGTCGTCTGATTTGCTTTTATGCCAGCGACAAGGGTGTTGTCTCCCAAGGAAATAGTTCCGTCTTGGAACATCCTTAGGCACTGAGTGTATCCAGTCTCATGCACATAATCGGCTCTTCCATTGTGAACTGCAGATATATGTGAATGCATGCCACAATGATATATATTTCGGGATATTTCAACCTTGCACTGTATGACTTCTGTATAACTGTAGTCGGATAGTTGTAGTAGCTGAATATGAACATCTGTGGTGTTGGGTTGTCGTATGTTCAAATCGCATTCGCCAACATCAAGGAGAGAGACGGCTGTTACGTTGAGGTGTTGTCCTCCGCAATCAAATCCGATTAAGGCGGCAGTTTTACTTAAGAAGATTACTAGGATTAGGGGCGTCATGATGGTCTGAAATGATTACAATTTTGATGTACGTGTAGATGTCTATATTACATTTTGTGGTTACATGATTGATGGTACAATGTTCGTGAAAGTTTGATTACGAATAATTGTCGCAGAATTGATTCATAATTATATATTGAATCTTAGGTGTATTTAAATTATAATTACTTATGAAAGTATTCGAATACACAAGAGGTATCTTTATAGCGTCGCTCAATGTGATTATAATATAACATGGGTATATGTGTATATATGTATATACATATAGAGAGGTATCTTACTAAATTTGTATGTATATTATTATCATTATACTGTGTTTTTTTTTCTTTTTATTGTTATTATTATATGTATGTATATATATATATTTATATGGTAAATATAAGTGATTATTATTACTAGTTATTAATAGTAAATCGATTAAAGGATAATTATATATGAATATATAATTATATATATATATATATATATATTTTAGAATATATATATATATGAGAAATTTTATGTTATACGTATACATAAAAATATATATTTTTTTTTATATATATATTTTTTTTATATATATATATATATTTTATTTAAAGTTTTTATTTTTGTTTTTGTTTTTGTTTTGTTTTTTTTTTTCTTATAAATGCAGTTTGTTAACATATTTATTATGGATATATATATATATATATACGTATAGTTCGTAATAGATAAAGTATTTAAGTTTATTGGTGAAACAAGGATTGAGATGATCCATTTTCTTTTATTGTTTAATTTAATAATCTTTCCTCTAAAATTTCTGGATCATTAGGATCAACCGTTATTTCAGCCACTCCATAATCTATCTTCAATGTGATTGAATTTACAGACAGGCCTATAGTTTGCCTGTAAGTTCTTTCTTCTCCCTTTTTAACGATCATGTCTACAAATTGACTATAGGCTTTAAAACATTTAGTGCATTCAAGAAGGGGTCGTATTTCATGACAATTATTACCGCAATTAGCACACTGATTCGTTGGCACATTGCCATATTGGAATGTGTGTGAGTATTGCGTCAAGACCCTGTTATAAGTTGCAGGATTGTAGCAATCCGTGCATATAATATGAGGACTGTTAGCGGTTAGGACATCATGTGTCATTATAACCACGCATTTTACGTTAAGGCTGTTGAAGAGGGAGTAGTCTAGTAGTGGGTGAGCAGGTCGCTTAAATTTGGAAAGCGGGCACATTTTATGCGTATATGCCTTGTCTGTGAGTCCTGCAAAAAGCAAAAGCAGTTAGGTTACTTATGTCCCTTCCCTGATTTTTTTCAAATATTGCTCTTTCAAAATAGGAATATACGCATTCCTGGCATTGAAGGATGGGACGAACAGTTTCCAGGGTGGATTGACAGTAATTACACTTAGCAAGATTTATATCTCCCGAAGTTACCCAGTGGCAAACAATTAAATCAGGCTTGACTCTTAATTGTCGAAGTTTATAACATGCGCAACACATGCGGCTAGGAGTGCGAGTTTTTCCGGTATATCTTTTGTAAAAAATTACTTTTCTGCATTTTGCCTCATGCATGTTGGGGAAGTGGGACAATAATTCATGGATTGGGTGATTGCAACAGGGATTGCTTGCGTTATTCATGTTGCCTTGCTCTAGCAAATTCTCTTTTTCGTTCTTCTTCCAGATAATTTAGGAAGCACGGCCTGCAATCAATTATGGGAGTTATGAGAGACACTTTACGATTACATAAACAGCATTTAGAAGGACTAATATGAGGAAAATTTTCTGATATGCTGTGATAATTTATGTGGACTAATTCATGATCCGCGTGTATTTTACATATAGAGCAGTAATAAAGGCCATTTTCCAGAGAGTAATATCCATCGAATTCTTCGTGCACAGTACAGTTCAGGGTGTCGGAAGATGTATCCGGTAGCATATTAACTCTTCAATTCTTCAAGGTTGGGTGGTTGAGGGATTCTCTTCATTTATTGAGAGGAAGGTGGGGTGAGTCTCTCGGAATATTTGAGCGATATTCCTAGTACAGGTGGAGCAGGTGTGTAGGGGTCGTATTATGGTGATAGGTCGTTGACAGTACGAACAGATCGTTCTATAGGGGTGTGGAGCGATAGAAATAATATGGGAGTCTATTGGAAAGAAAAACCTTTGGTTACAGGGAGTATGTAGCATACAATAACATGCACAGCAATAATGGTTGTGATTATTTAGATTGAGATAACCATGCAGTTTGATGCATACAGCATTAAGAGAAAGCTGGGACATTATGAAGCATTGTTCAGTGTAAGCAAATAGGATATGGACATAAGTTCAACAATACCTCGAGTGCAGATGAGACACTGATCTAAAGGTCTTTGTGTGACAAGTGTTCGGAAGCAATGTGCACAATGAGGATCGATATGGCGTGGTCCCGGAGAGAGAAAGTGTAGAGATACTAGAGGCAATCGTACTCTAATAGACAATACGTAGTGATAGCAAAGTTCACATAGATAGACGTTCAAGGGATCATACCGATATCCTCTGAATTCTACACAGCAGGCTGTGCCGGTAAATGGCATCCCCTTATAACGTAGGAGTCCTGTCGTATACGTTTAAGACTAAGGGGTAACTATAACTATTGATAGAAGTTGAGGTGTTGTGTAGAAGTTCTAAGAATTCGTGCGCTGTTAGTGTACAGGAGATGCACTTGTCAAGAGAATTGGTCTTGATGACCGTTGTGCCACAAGCTGAGCAGTGGTCATTACGCACGATGTGACTATTCACAAAGAAGTGTCTCCGCAAGGGCCGGTATTGTTGCTTAATAATATTGGTACGGAGTCTATCGTAACACTCCTTACACAAGTTCGTTTCGTCTAAGAGACAAAGAGCTCCTGTTATATGGACACAATGGCCGAAGAAGAAGGATTCCTCTATTCGATTTGAAATGGTTGCGTCCAATCTCGGCTGTGTGGGCCTTCTGTGCCAAAGCATCTGTAACAAAGGACTCTGATTATTACCTCATCCCGGCTGGGGATGTGCTAGTTTGATCTTGTTGGTGTGTACTATTCGGGTTTGGTTTCCTGTTCTAATTTTAACATTACTTGGGGGTAAAAGTTCGATTATTTCGTGAGGACCGGTATACTGGTCAGCAAGTTTTCCTTTTCGTGGCTCTTTTAATAAAAAGACAAAGTTTCCTTTCTCAAATTGTTGTAAATTCAAATTGCGATCATAGTATCGCTTACTCCGTTCTTTAGCTAGTGTGAGGTTTTGCTTAGCTTGCGTTTGTAAATCGTTTATCTTGTTAAAGAGATTAACAATATAGTCATGGTATGTGGGTTCGATATTTTCTTCGATGATGGGGTGTGCAGAGGGTAGTCGTGCTATTCGTCCAAATACTAGTTCATAGGGTGAGTATCTCGTGCCCTCATGTACACTGGTGTTGTACGAGAACATCGCAAGTTTAATGTATTCATCCCAATTTGTCTCCTTATCAACCTGAGTTTTTAGATATTCTGTTAGGACATGATGTGATCGTTCAAGTGATCCATTAGACTGTGGATGATAGGCAGTGGTCCTAAAATGTTGAATGCGAAATTTCCTTGTTAACTGTCGCATTAAGGCGGATAAAAAATTTGTCCCTTGATCGGTTAATATTGCGCGAGGGGTACCATATATACAGATAAATTCTTTAGTGAAGGCGTCTGCGATTGTAAACGATGTGGCCTCCTTTAATGGCACGGCAGTAGAATATTTTGTTAGTAAATCCTGCATGGTCAGTATGTACTGATTGTTGCTCACTGTTAGGGGAAGAGGTCCCATAATATCCAGGGATACTTTATCAAAAGCAGCTCCTGGGGTATCCGTTATAACCATGGGTTGCTTGGTTTTTATTCTAGTTAGTTTCTTTATTTGACACTCCCGACAGGTTCTAATGAATTCCTGAATATCCTTTTTCATTGTTTTCCAGCAGTAACGAGATCTAAGGCGGTTATAGGTCTTCGTTACACCTTTATGTCCTCCATGAGCTGAGGCATGATTTTCCAAAATTAGAGATTGACGTTTTTCGATTTCAGGCGTTTGAATTAAATTTAAGCATATCGTTATATTAATGGGTAATTCTTGTAGATATCTTTTGAGTTGGTTAAGGATGTATGACCATGGAAGGTCGTCGAAGCGTTCGGTCTTACTAAGACTTATGGAAGAGAGTCCAAGTTCAGTAATGACATCCACTAAAGAGTGTAGACAGTTTTTAAGATTCTGGGCTTCTATAAGGGTATGATAGTCGTATTTGATGGGGAGGGCAATTAACGTGTTTCCTTTTACAGTACATACCCTGGCCCTTTCGAATGCCAATCCTTCATATTTGGGGAGTAAATTGGCTTCTTGATATGATTTTGCGCCATTGTCATAAGCTGTCCCGTTCTGATAAATAAATATTGTGTGATTATCTTTCTGTTGGAGTAAATCCTCTCTAACTTCTCGCACTAAGGCTCGACTCCATGGTGGAAGAGCTGGTGGATTCAGTTGTTGTGGGTTTGACTGATACGGTACAATGTCGGATTCTATTATTTCAGTATAATCCGTATCATCGCTTTCGTCAGAGTCAGTAACTTCCTCGATTGTGACTCCATAATTGTTATTTTCTTGTTCGACAGAATAATTTTGATAATCTTCTGCTGGTTGACGCTCTACGGGGGCCGAAGTCTCGGCGGTTTTTTGATAGTTTCCCATGTCTTCCTGATTAGGTCCTGCATTCTGACCTTCAGGTGTACTAGATTTTGCCTTTGGCCTTTGAGGCCTATACGAAAATATGGATTCGTCGGATGAATATTCTCCTTCATCAATGAGGAATAACGGAATAGCTACGTCGACGGGTGGATTTCTGGATAAGGCATCAGCGTTATAATTTAGAGTTCCTTTTTTATATTGTATTTCATACTGATATTCAGAGAGTTTCATTCTCCACTTCCATAATCTTGAGGAAGGGTCCTTGATGGAGTGTAGCCACACTAATGGTTTATGGTCAGTTACTATCGTGAATATTCTTCCGTATAAATAGGGTCTAAAATGATTTACGCAATAAATGATAGCTAAACATTCTTTCTCTATTGTAGAATAATTTTGTTCGGCGGAATTTAGAATTCGAGACGTGTAGGCAACGGGTAGATCTTTCCCTATTATTCCTTGACTGAGCACTCCTCCGACCGCATATCCAGATGCATCAGTGGTTAGAATGAATGGATTAGTAAAGTCGGGATATTGTAAAATAGGCTCAGAGCATAGTGAATTCCTTAGAATATCGAATGCTTCTGCTTGTTTGTCCTGCCAATCGAATTTCTTATCCTTTTTTAAGAGATCAGTTAATGGTTTTGCGACTTTGGAAAAATTTGGAATAAATCTTCTATAATATCCGGCTAGTCCTAGGAATTGTTTGATGTTTTTCGGATTCTTCGGAGTAGGAAAATTCATTATTGCCTTTATCTTAGCGGGGTCAGGTTTGACTCCGTCAGATCCAATTATATGTCCTAGATACATAACTTCACGTCGTAAGAATTCGCATTTATCTGGTTGTAATTTTAAATTTGCAGCTCTCAATCTCTGCATTAATTTTTCGAACTTGCTTTCGTGTTCTTGCAATGATCGTGCATATACGACAATATCATCCATGTAGACAAATAATTCATTTCCCTGAAGTCCGGATAGAACGTTATCCATCAATCTTTGAAACGTTGCAGGAGCATTTTTTAATCCAAATGGCATTCGTTTGAATTGGTAATGTCCGTAAGGTGTAGAGAAAGCAGTTTTATGAGCATCTTTTGATGCCATGGGTATTTGGTGGAAACCGGAAGCTAAGTCCAGTACTGAAAAATATTTTGCAGATCCAAGTTGATCTAATATATCCGTTATATTTGGAAGAGGATAGGCATCGCCTATTGTTTTTTCATTGAGGTTTCGATAATCGATAACCATTCGCCATCTTTTATTCCCTAGGGAGTCTGGCTTTTTCGGAACTATCCATAAAGGAGAGTTATAAGGGGAAGTAGAAGGTCTTATTAAATCAGAAGATAATAATTCATTTACTTGTTTATTAATTTCTTCCTTATGTACAGGAGGAAATCTATATTGTTTCGTGTGGACAGGCATTTCATTAATAGTAGGAATAGAATGCTGAGCGGCGTTTGTCGCTTGGAGATGTTCACCGGGAAGGTGAAATCTGTCGGAGTGTTTGAAAACTAGTAGTCGAACATTTTCTGATTCCTCGGAATTCAGATGTTCGAGACGTAGAAGGTTTATGACATCAACAGTTCTATCTGTTGGTGTTGATAATGCCTGGTTAAAGTAAATGGGATTATCTATGGCTTTGACGAATTCCACTCGGGGTTCGTCTAGTCCAGCGAGATTGTTGGAGTTAAAAGTTCTGATTAATCCTCTGGGAAGCCCTTGGGTTCCAGTGGGATTCTCTGTTATTTCATGAGTATCATAATCTTGCAATTCTATGAATGGAATATTAAGGGTCAATTCCTCCTCGGAAGTATTGAATATAGGCATATGGACTTTTCCATTATTATTGGTGACGATAGCTTCCCCGAAGTATATGCCCTCGGCAAGGGTATGACGAGGTACATATCCGATTTGTTTTTCTGGATTGGTAATATGAAAAGAACAGGGAGTGACAGTTCTTTCCTTAAGACATATTGTACTTGAGTTTGAGAATGGAATTCTCATATCTTCATACTGTATAAAGTTGTCTCTATAGTTGACTATAACAGCTCGTTCCTTCAGGAACTTGTTGCCTAATATTCCATCTTGTAAGAATCCTATTGAATCAGATATGACATAGAATTCAGATAGTTTTCCAAGTACAGATAGGGAAACAGCTCCTAGCGTAACGATAGTTTCAGAAGCTATTCCTTGCAGACATAAAGGATTAGTTTTGTCGAGAGTAACGTTTGGATTTAAACATTTTTGTTTAATAAGGTTTAGTCCAGATCCAGAATCAATCATAAATTTGCAATCTGCTATTAGATCTGGAGAGGATAACGTTACTGTGGGCAATTCGGTAGATTGTTGTCTGTCGTTTATTTGGCAGATTCGGAAATTTGTGCGGGAGTTTCCTGTGGTGTTATTATGTTGACTTTCTTTTGAATGTGGTAAGTCGGACGTCCTGGTTGCGGGTCGTTCCGGCGGACGTCGGTTCTCATCGGAACGCCTTGCGCGTTTCCCGAAGTACCGGGTTGTTGGTTCCCTTCTTGAGCTCTTCTATAAGCTAACTTCCGACATTCTTCTATAAGATGTCCAGGAGTTTTACAATAGCGACAGATTTTGGTCTGATAACCTTGTTGAGGCTGTCCAGCAATTAATTTAACTGGAGATGCGGGGAAGGGTGGTTGTGAGGTCGCATGTCCGTTGCTGGGTTGATAACGGTTGTTAGTGTTGTTGCTCATAGGATTTTGGCGAGCTGCATTGCTGACGTTATTGGGGAGGTCAGCACGGGGTTGAAAATTTGGGCGGAAGAGAGTGCGCTTCCGAATGTTTTCAGCTTCAATAGTTTTGGATAATTGTATGGCTGTGCTAATGCTTTCCTCGAAGGTCCTCGGATGTTCGAGTTTTACACGTACTAATAGGTCAGATGGAAGTCCGTTGATAAAGCTGTTCATAGTGGTTGCTTCGATGGCGTCCTTTCTTCGTTCTCCTATGTTTCCGGATAAATCAGATTCTCCATCTATTATTGCGGTACGTAGTTCTTGCACTCTGCTTATATAATCAAAAATATTTTCATTTTGTTTCATGTATATGTTAGCTAGTTCTCCTCGGTATTGGTCGACGGATTTATTTGGTCCAAAAATTAATTTTAATCGTTTCGTTAGCTCGAAAACGGTGTGACATTCTACCCCTTCTATGGCAGAATATGCATGTCCCTGCAGTTTATTAATAATAAGCTGCACTAAATGATATTCATGATATGCGGGTATTAAATCGAGAGCACGTTCGCAAATTTTACTGAAGTGGAAAACGGACATTTTATGGCCATCAAATTTAGGTATTGTGTCGATAGCATCTTTAAGGCGTATCGGGGAAGGTTGGTCCGCGATATCAAAATGTTGGGATGTCGGTTGAGAAAATGTTCGTTCTTCATGTGGAACATATCTTTCTTCTCTTTGCGAGGTCTCTAGATTCATGAGCCTTGAATTAATCCTCTCAATATAATTGGTAATCGTTTGCATAGAAGCCATTAATTGTTCTACAGCTGGTTCTTCTTGGCTTGCGGCCATTTCCTTTCGATTCATTTCTTCTTGCATTTTTATCAGATGTTCGTTTTTGACTTGC
This sequence comes from Camponotus vicinus, assembly GCF_025532165.1. Classification (NCBI taxonomy): domain Eukaryota; kingdom Metazoa; phylum Arthropoda; class Insecta; order Hymenoptera; family Formicidae; genus Camponotus; species Camponotus vicinus. Next base: position 11,772,404 of record NW_028141979.1, read on the forward strand.
AAGGCCTCAGCCTGTTCTTTTAATTGTTTCTCCTTTTCGTTTACCTTTTGCATGAGGATTTCGGTTTCCTCTGCTGTATATTGTTTCCTTGTAGCCCCTGTGGCTACAGAGCTCGTCGAGCTTGATCGAGTCTGCATATTGGATTTAAATACTTTATAAAAATTTATTCGTCAAACACTTAATTTCCTCTCAGAAGCTTAGATCCTTTTTGGCAAATCCCACCGCTGTCACCAAAAATTTTAATGTTTGTTTGTTACGTCCTATTCGATCGTTTATTCAACGATTCTGCAGGGCGCACCGTGCAGGGACGAACAATATTATATCTCTCTATTTCTTTTTCAGGGCAACCTGCTAAGCCGGCTATACCCTGGGACGCCGAGAGATTAGGATCTATAGGACGCTTCTTTTCGGAGGTATTTAAGGTTGACAAATAAATATGCAAATTTATTATATTATAAATTCTATTTTTTCCTTTTTATTTATTTTATCCTTCCTCGTTCTTCTACATTAGTTTGTAAGGTAAGTTTAGTGAAATTAAATTATATATATGTATTGGATATATTTATATATATGTATAGTTAAAAGTTATTTAGGATTTTATGGTTCGACAATAGAATCGAGGAACTCTTCGCTATCTAAATAATCAAGAAGCTGGTTAATTTCGTAATCTATAAAGTCCTCTTCACTTGGAGTGATATTTGTGGAATCTAAATCCACTTCTCCAGGCAAGACAGGAGAATAATTTGGCGGCGAATACCCCGGAAAAGAGTCTGGGGTTCGTGGGAGGCTAGGCGGCGGTGAAGTTTGGACCCGTCGATCCAACGTCGCTGGGCTCCTCCTTATTTCCCCGTTTCGCTCCCAAGCGCGGAGCAGTCCCAAGGGAATTCCGTCCGTTCGGTCTTCCAAATCAATAATTATTGTGGACGCGTCGCTTGATGTGTCCGATTCCGCAGATTCAATTTCCTCTTCCTCGGACTCTGCGCTAGCTGGTATCGCAGGGAGATTGCCGTCGGTGGTTTCGGGGTTAAGCTCCGGGGGCAAGGGTGCGAAGGAGAGGTCGAAGAGTGTGTCTTCGCGGTCGGTTGCGGCCCTTGCTATTCCGGTAGGAATCTCGTCCCTATCTATAAATAATTGACGAGCGACGGAGGGGCGATCTCGTAATAACCGCTGTCTAAATATTTCCCGCCGTGTTACACCTGGATTTTGTAAGGGCAATTCGCGGCGAGTTATTGGATCTGGTCGTCGGGCACTAACCATCTATTATTGAAATAATTTAAATTTTAAATTTGTTTTATTGAAAGGATAATTTGAAATTATTTCGCGGCATCTAATACTTACGATGGAAATTTCGAGGGGTCACCTGTCAACAAAGGATGTACCGCGTAAATCTAAAGTTTCGTGACCGGTTTAAAGAAAGAGACAGGACAGATTCTGAAATCGCGACTCCTCATTTATTATAAGAGAAAATTATTAGATAGTTACCTTACATGCAGTGACGTGGTAAGGAAGGGTGTGTAGGGATATTTAAATATAAGATGGATACCGTGCCTGCTGGTTTAGTTTTATTATTATAAAATAATTCCTCTAATATATTATACTAAACCAGAGTTATCATACTATGTGTCAGTCGGTCCTTAAAGAGCGCGTCCCGTGCTCTACGACAAGTTTCGATGTGCAAGACGTCACGTCACAGCGGCACAGAGTCCGTAAAGAAATTTCCCTGGAGAAAATTCTTCGCGGAAACGGCAGAGGGGTAGAGTAGACTACCCAATGCACATCGATTGACAAGTCGAAGGCGACGATTCACTCTTGTGGATAAAACCAAAGACAGACTGAGCGTTGAACATTCAAAGGCAATCAACGTACTCGTGTTATCAGAAGGAGAAGACGTTGGAATTGTATGAAGGTAAGTTGTTGACTATTATGTGTAATAAAATTCTTCAATATGTCATGCAAAAATAATAATTAATAATATTCGGTTGATGGTTGCAGATCACGAGAGATGAAAAGGAAATTATTGAATAATTAAAACGAGTACTTACCCAAAAGTACTGCTGTCAGGATATGCGATGAATCTCCGTGGGGGACAGTCTGCCTCGGCGATGTCCCTGTAGGAGAGTCGGAGGAACCGGTGACAAATGATTGGCAGAAGACCCAAGTGATGGTTTAAAGACACTTTATTTTCTTAAAGTATACTATAATATTCGACTGCTCTCTAGACTAAGTTCTTAGTCCGGAAAAATATCCTGCGACTAAGTTCTTTTTTTGCTCGAAAAATGTTCTATAATACGCTCGTGATCGCTTTAGTTGGTTTCTTCTCGAGAGCTCCTGGTCAAATGCTAGGTGATGTTGTCTCAAGAGCGTCGGGTCAAATGCGCGGAAGACTGAGCTGCGCTCCCTGAGGTACCCTCTGGTCCCTACTCCGTGCCGGCTATCCGCAGTGGTAGGAGAATGCGGCGCTCCCGGGCGTAGGCGGCTCGACCGCCGCTTGCCGCTATAGCTGTCCTTCTTCTTCGAGCGCGCTATGACGTAGTGGCCGCGCTCTTGCGTAGGGGATAGTGGGGACGACGGAGCTGTCAGTATTGTCCATGCATCGAGCTCGTTAATTCATTTTACAAAAGGTAAGGCTTTTATAATAGGTTTTTAGTCACCAGAATTTTAATAATTTGCATGCATATATTTTTTAATATAGAATCTCAACCTCTTTCAATAGAAGTGTGAATGATCGTTCTAGCATGTTCCGTTTAGGATTGATTTTTAACTTTCTTTATATTAATTATATAGTTCTAGTTAACAATGTTATAAACAAATTCTGGTGTTATAAACCATTATAATTACAATTTGCTATATAATAATTATATGATATATGTATATATGTATGTGCATATAGGTGCATGGTCTAGATAATTGTTAATAATAATTGTGTTACATTATAATATAAAAGTGTATTAATTATTCTTTTTATTATTCAGCTCTTGGAACAAAGGATGTGGCGAGCTTTTTTATCACCGGATGCAGGTGTTCGCCGTGCCAGGCAGTCGCGCCAGGCAGTCGCGCCGGGCCTTATCTTATCGCTGAGTGAGCTCATGTGCAGCTGCACCGGATGAAGCTCGGAGGGTCGCTTATCTTTTGGTGACTGAATTTATAACGCTTTATAAATCGATTTAATAATTTCGTTCGTTATAATTTATTCATATATTCTTTACTTGTTAATTGTATAGAATATATATATATATATATATATATATATATATATACTTATATATATTGTTTGTAAAAGTTAATAAATGTAATTGTTAAAAATTTTATCTTCATTATTTTATTAATTAAATATGTATTATACATATTGTTATTTCTCTTTTGAAGGCTTGAAAGTTTGCTAAAAAATTGCATTACTGTTGGATCTTTGTTAGTTAATGATATGGATTAATTTAACATATAATATATATATATATTCTTTTATAATTTATAATTTCGTAATAACTTATTACTCTTGCAATAAGAAAGCGCTCTTTATAATATTCATACATTATATATTCGCGAGTCCCTTTCGCATTAAGACTCGGCACGGACGTCGAAAACATTAGGGGAGATAACAAAGTAATAGGGGAGATAACGCGGTACGCTGGACTTAGCCTTGTGCTCTTATAAGGAGACTTATTATTCGTCTCAATAATAAAATCATGCATAATGAATTTTATAAGACCATACATTCATTATTATTATTAATATGTATATTTATTACCTTGTATTATTATTATTTAAACTTTATATTTCATGTGTGTTATATATGTGTAAATTTTTGTTATAACGAAATTTATTTAGTAGTTATATAGATTTATAATTCTGCACATAGTAAAGAGTTATAAGCTTTATTTTGCATTATTGGTTTTATTAAATCAGAATCTTTATTATTTATAATTATTAATAATTTAAATAATTTAATATATTTGTCTTATATAGTTATTATATTTTTCAGATATTTTGTAAAACGACATTCTATACAGAAGATATTCGAGGGTGCATATCATTTATAGCTTGGCTGTATTTTAATCGACAATATAGAACGTTTATTAGACTATTGTCAGAGCGGATTAAAATACTCACATATGATCGTCTGGCCATAACTTATTAACTCTATGCACCTCTAATTGCGGATAAGTTTTGGATATTTTGAAATATTTTAATATTATTTTGAATGTGCTTGACTTGACAACTTTCGGTCATTTATTAAATATATACATACATTAATTAATGTTGAGCTTTTACATAATGAAAATGGTTTATTATTTGGTTATCATTGCTTACTTATTATATTTTAATTGTATATAAAATTTTGCAATTAAATAATCAAAATGAAAAATATATGTATTATTTGGCAATAAGAAATTAGATTTTATATAATTTATTATTATGTAGTGAAGTTTTATTTGAATAACTATATAGAATATACGTATATGAAAAGAGATTTTTATAATGTATTAATTATTATGTTCATATGCTTAGAGTTTAAACGTGTTATTATTTGAATTTTTCTTATTTGTCTAGGTTGCATATATAGTATATATATATGTTGGAAGGGATATGGACCAATGGATTATTCACGGACAACAGACAGGCTTAAACCATATAAGAATATGCAGCATTGAAAGGATTTTGAGGAATCTGTGCGAATTATTTCGGGAGTTTATTTGGTAAGTTTATTATTTTGATAAGTTAATTAATGAATTAAAAGTTTTATTTAATTATATCATATATTTATAAAATATATATTATATATACATATATATAATATATGTATTCATGTATAATATTATGTATTTTATATGTATTTAATATTTAGTATTTTAATGCATTATCTTTTAAATTTTTATTAATAACTACATATGTATTTATACTAATAATGAGGGTGACAAGTCTGTCCGAGCTTGTTTCGCGGTTTAATTCTTATTAATTTTTACATATAGTATTACGTATAGCGCTGTCTCTCTCACTCGCGCGAGTCACCCGATAGTGCGGTCTCTCTCACTTTCACGTACTACTACCTATTGAGGTCTCGTGTATAAATTTCGATAGATGCAGTCGGTTAATTATATATTTGAGGAGGCATATTTGTGGTTTGTTATTGAAATATATTTCTAAGGAATTTTATTAATAAATATATTTTTATTTTTCCGTATAGCGTTTTCGTTAGGTGATGAAAATATTGGGACACCCGGTGGACAACCAAGTGGAGGCTATGTTTATAGGGTGACTTATTATTCTGCATGCAGCAAAGAGTTACGTATAAAATTTTATTCATAATAATTTCTTGACATTTCTTTATTATTTAGTTATTGTTTAGTAATTATTATTTAATTTAATATATTTATTGTTGAAATTTAATATATTAATATTTGATTTATTATACTTCTTTTACTATTTGATTTCTTTTACTCCTATATAATTATATACATTTATAAAATATTAAACCTTTTTAATATAGTAATTTTGATCAATCAAACTTTTATAATGATAATAGATTTTTGTATAGATTGATTTTTTAGTACATTTTGTTAAGTTAATTTTTCATACGGCCAAATATTATTTGATTATTATTTTCAGTTGCTGGGACTTGGAATTCTTGCTACTTATTTATAACAAGCTGTCTTACGTTATTAGGAAGAGGCTAAATAATATATATATATAGGATCATAAAAAGTGTGTAAGTATGTATTATATTTTGAATGGTTTATTTAATAATTTCTATAGTAGATTTTCTTATACATTTATTATATTTTTCAGGTATCAAGACTCTGAGGAAAATTACTTCCTGATAGTGAACATATATATATATTTACGGGAACTCAACGAGGACCAAAAATTAAAATAATCTAGGATTTTTAAAGGAAATTCTTGCTTGATTAATTATATTTTATTCATTAATTATATTTTATATATATATTTTATTAATTATACTTTATTAAGAAATGTTTAGATCATTAATTTCTAAAAGAAGCTCGTTACTTTATAAAAGATTATTATTTAGTTATTGGCCATTTACATTTTGTAATTAAATAGTCAAAGTTAAAATGTTATTCAGTAATAATTAGAATTTTATACAGACATATTTGGCCAATGGTATTAATGTACAGTAAAGATTTATTATAACATTTAGAAAAATATTTATTCAAGGAAAATTTATTAATTTTGTTTCTCATGAATATAAAAAATATATATATATTGTTAATTATTTTATTACTAATTATTATTACTGATTTTTAGAGCGTATTGTTTTAGTAACAATTATTATTCATGGGCATTAATTTTTTTTGTTTGACTTGGTACATTTATTTATTGTTTCATATTCTTATATGTACGTAGAATGTTAACTTTATAACTTTCCTTTTGTTATTGATGATTCTTTATAAATTTTCGTATTAATATTTTATGTGGCTCACTTTCGGAGCATTTGTTAGCATTTTTACTGTAGGTTATTTATCCCAAAATATTAATTAATTATATGATTTTCAGGTTTCAAAATTGGTAATCGCTGCATTTCTTTTATGACAATTGACCATACTATTTATCGAAAAGATACGCATGGGCTCACAAAATCATTTATTAATAGAATTTAGGTGAGTATCGTTTGATAAAACATTTTGATTTATGCCTTTTCCTTTGTAGTAAGCGCGTATACACGCATAGGGATATCCTTTTTTGGTTATATGTGATAACTGAATAATATGAATATTGAGTGAATATCTATATATATTGGTTACATATAATATAAAGTGGATTATATATAATTACAAGTAAAGATTATATAAGATACGAAATTCTTTATACTATTCTTTGAAACAAATTATATTTTATTTGTTAAGAATTATTTAAATCATTTTCTTTTTAAAAGAAGCTTGTTATTTTACAAAGGATTATTATTTAGTCATTACTGGTCATCAGTTTTTACATTTTAATTTTATAATTAAATAATCAAAGTAAATATATTTATTATTTGATAATAATTAAACTTTTATATATATATGTGTTTTTCATTGTTTATTGATTTATGTCTTTATTTATCTAAATACTAATTAGTTATATTATTTTCAGGTTTCGGGATTTATGGCTATAGAAATTTTCCCATGCCAATTTTACCAGAAGAATGTAAAGGAACGCACAAGAGGCTATAAGACCAGTTACCGACGGATTTGTTCGCATACCGATTCATACGAAGTCTTGTTGCAAGTGTTTTTGACGGTTACATTATTTAGAGTGATTTGCTGAGAGTTTTTCTTGATAATAAAATTTCGAGTAAATTTCTTTTCTTAGTAAAGTTAATTATTAAGATAAATATCATTATATACGACCAGTACCAGTACTGCTAATTCATTGTAATATTTTTCTGGCTATATACCACATCAATCAATGTATTGTATTAGTATGAGATTATGGCGAATATATATATAAATATATATATATATATATATAGTATTTTGCTATTGATTTATGAAATTTCATAAGCGATTTTAAGGTGATTGTGTGGGGCTTTTGCAGCTTTATTAAAATTGCATAAATAATAATTATATATATTGAAATTCTTTTACGATTATTATAAATGACTGTTTCAAAGAGCCTATTACTTTTTCTTGATTGATAGATGTGTATAAGTCCAGCTTTCGGTTAGTACTGGTGGTTACTAGTATTTTGACTACATGAGAACTGATTATTAAATTGATGTATATATATATTGATTATATATAATATTATGGCGCAAATATATAGTGATTATATATAGTATCGCGCAAAGATTATATAGGATGAGAGAATAGGTAGGGATTATATTTTTATAAATAAGATTTTAAATTTTTCGTTGCGGGACGTAACACCTCCCCCCTAATAAGAACAAAATCCGATTGTTTTCGGAGGATTTTGTACTAGGGAGATTAAATATTTTCATCTAAGGTGTTTAAGCGGTCTCTTAGGTTTGTATATGATATAGGTATATTTACGTTTTTGGTGATTTCTTCGTGGCAAGGTTTCATTGTCCTTGGAGGTTTGGCTGGTGGAGGTTGTTGAGTAATTACTTCCGCAGGTGCAGTGGGATCAATGTTGGAGGTTTGCATGGTTGTCCCTCCGCCAGGTGATTGGTTGTCTCGGTTATCGTCTCCAGATTTCCTAGAAGATTCCCGTGCCAGATGGAGCAGTAAATTTGCGAGGGAGCTCCATAAAGCTCCGAGTAGATGAAGGCTGCAACCATACACAGTGTGAAGAGCGTATCCATGAATGACTGTGTCAATGACTAATTTTACTAGGCGAATAATCATGAAGATTCCGACGAGTCCTGCGGTTGCTGATCCAAAATTCACGAATCCCTTCCAGATTCGCGAGGCTGTACTTTCGACAATTTTATTTAAAGAATTTTCATCCAGCAAGTTGTACACTGAGATTCCTTCAGTGTTCATGGAATGGCCAGTTAGTCCTCTAGCAACGGCATTGAGTAAAGCTGGCTTTTCGGCTGGGAACATAATGTGATTTCGTAGTTTCTCCAGATCTGTATCAGAATATATTCCGCTTACGGCCAAAGGTCCCGGTGTGAGATATCTCCAGGTTAAGGCAGTCATGGGTTTTAGCTGTTGAGGTGGCAGTTGTCTAACTTGAATGTTAGGTGTAAGTTGCACCCATGTATCTTCGATTCGATACAAAGTAAGAAGTTCTAAACTGCATTCTCGTTCGTTGCCAATTTTGGTGATAATTCTTGATTTTGGTGTAAGGAAAAAGGAATGATTTCGTACAGAAATGGGAAGTTCGGTATAACACTCTCCAGTTTTTCTTACCATCACTTCAACAGGGATACATTTAATTATTTGTACTGCTTCTCCTGTTGTAACGGCCATGTATCCTGGCCCTTTCATGAGCTGATAGGCAAATTCGTCTGGTTGGAGTGTAGCAAAAGATAAGGCATTAGTAATTACCTGTCTTTCTAACTCGCATTTTTGCGAAATTACATTGTTATAGAGAGACGTCATCTGTTGTTTGACATGTTTTTCTATATACACGAACTTGGAGTTCATGTATGTAAAGATGTCAAGATTATTGACAGGAATAGTTTTCCGACTAGCGAATGTATTGCCAGGTTTAGCTTCAAGAATGAATAATTTTGGGTGTTCCGTGCACAGGAGAGTATAACCACATAGAGGTATTTCCTTGGTTTTCATAAGGGCGAAAGTGATTTCCTGAGTCACAAGACTATAGATGATTGGGGTATCTGTCTTGGAGATGTCTTCAGAAATTTTGTTTGCAGGTCCTTCGTAGAGGACATCATATTGTTGAAAATTACAAGTATCCGTAGGCATAGGTTTCCAGTAGGTGTATCCGTCGTCAGCGTCTAAACAGTAGCTGTCAACGAGTTTACACACAGTTCCAGATTTTAATTTAATTCTTCCAGTATTCAATTGTACGGGAACGTAGGAAGATTTTAGTGATATTTTCACAGCAGCTTGGACGACTACGTCGTCCCATGTTCCATATGGATCGTTGTACTGGGATCCCTTGCAGTATCCGTCAACTTGTACGCGGCCCACCAAGGTAATACTTCGATAGGTCGTCTGATTTGCTTTTATGCCAGCGACAAGGGTGTTGTCTCCCAAAGAAATAGTTCCGTCTTGGAACATCCTTAGGCACTGAGTGTATCCAGTCTCATGCATATAATCGGCTCTTCCATTGTGAACAGCAGATATATGTGAATGCATGCCACAATGATATATATTTCGGGATATTTCAACCTTGCACTGTATGACTTCTGTATAACTGTAGTCGGATAGTTGTAGTAGCTGAATATGAACATCTGTGGTGTTGGGTTGTCGTATGTTCAGATCGCATTCGCCAACATCAAGGAGAGAGACGGCTGTTACGTTGAGGTGTTGTCCTCCGCAATCAAATCCGATTAAGGCGGCAGTTTTACTTAAGAAGATTACTAGGATTAGGGGCGTCATGATGGTCTGAAATGATTACAATTTTGATGTACGTGTAGATGTCTATATTACATTTTGTGGTTACATGATTGATGGTACAATGTTCGTGAAAGTTTGATTACGAATAATTGTCGCAGAATTGATTCATAATTATATATTGAATCTTAGGTGTATTTAAATTATAATTACTTATGAAAGTATTCGAATACACAAGAGGTATCTTTATAGCGTCGCTCAATGTGATTATAATATAACATGGGTATATGTGTATATATGTATATACATATAGAGAGGTATCTTACTAAATTTGTATGTATATTATTATCATTATACTGTGTTTTTTTTTCTTTTTATTGTTATTATTATATGTATGTATATATATATATTTATATGGTAAATATAAGTGATTATTATTACTAGTTATTAATAGTAAATCGATTAAAGGATAATTATATATGAATATATAATTATATATATATATATATATATATTTTAGAATATATATATATATGAGAAATTTTATGTTATACGTATACATAAAAATATATATTTTTTTTTATATATATATTTTTTTTATATATATATATATATTTTATTTAAAGTTTTTATTTTTGTTTTTGTTTTTGTTTTGTTTTTTTTTTTCTTATAAATGCAGTTTGTTAACATATTTATTATGGATATATATATATATATATACGTATAGTTCGTAATAGATAAAGTATTTAAGTTTATTGGTGAAACAAGGATTGAGATGATCCATTTTCTTTTATTGTTTAATTTAATAATCTTTCCTCTAAAATTTCTGGATCATTAGGATCAACCGTTATTTCAGCCACTCCATAATCTATCTTCAATGTGATTGAATTTACAGACAGGCCTATAGTTTGCCTGTAAGTTCTTTCTTCTCCCTTTTTAACGATCATGTCTACAAATTGACTATAGGCTTTAAAACATTTAGTGCATTCAAGAAGGGGTCGTATTTCATGACAATTATTACCGCAATTAGCACACTGATTCGTTGGCACATTGCCATATTGGAATGTGTGTGAGTATTGCGTCAAGACCCTGTTATAAGTTGCAGGATTGTAGCAATCCGTGCATATAATATGAGGACTGTTAGCGGTTAGGACATCATGTGTCATTATAACCACGCATTTTACGTTAAGGCTGTTGAAGAGGGAGTAGTCTAGTAGTGGGTGAGCAGGTCGCTTAAATTTGGAAAGCGGGCACATTTTATGCGTATATGCCTTGTCTGTGAGTCCTGCAAAAAGCAAAAGCAGTTAGGTTACTTATGTCCCTTCCCTGATTTTTTTCAAATATTGCTCTTTCAAAATAGGAATATACGCATTCCTGGCATTGAAGGATGGGACGAACAGTTTCCAGGGTGGATTGACAGTAATTACACTTAGCAAGATTTATATCTCCCGAAGTTACCCAGTGGCAAACAATTAAATCAGGCTTCACTCTTAATTGTCGAAGTTTATAACATGCGCAACACATGCGGCTAGGAGTGCGAGTTTTTCCGGTATATCTTTTGTAAAAAATTACTTTTCTGCATTTTGCCTCATGCATGTTGGGGAAGTGGGACAATAATTCATGGATTGGGTGATTGCAACAGAGATTGCTTGCGTTATTCATGTTGCCTTGCTCTAGCAAATTCTCTTTTTCGTTCTTCTTCCAGGTAATTTAGGAAGCACGGCCTGCAATCAATTATGGGAGTTATGAGAGACACTTTACGATTACATAAACAGCATTTAGAAGGACTAATATGAGGAAAATTTTCTGATATGCTGTGATAATTTATGTGGACTAATTCATGATCCGCGTGTATTTTACATATAGGGCAGTAATAAAGGCCATTTTCCAGAGAGTAATATCCATCGAATTCTTCGTGCACTGTACAGTTCAGGGTGTCGGAAGATGTATCCGATAGCATATTAACTCTTCAATTCTTCAAGGTTGGGAGGTTGGGGGATTCTCTTCATTTATTGAGAGAAAGGTGGGGTGAGTCTCTCGGAATATTTGAGCGATATTCCTAGTACAGGTGGAGCAGGTGTATAGGGGTCGTATTATGGTGATGGGTCGTTGACAGTACGAACAGATCGTTCTATAAGGGTGTGGAGCGATAGAAATAATATGGGAGTCTATTGGAAAGAAAAACCTTTGGTTACAGGGAGTATGTAGCATACAATAACATGCACAGCAATAATGGTTGTGATTATTTAGATTGAGATAACCATGCAGTTTGATGCATACAGCATTAAGAGAAAGCTGGGACATTATGAAGCATTGTTCAGTGTAAGCAAATAGGATATGGACATAAGTTCAACAATACCTCGAGTGCAGATGAGACACTGATCTAAAGGTCTTTGTGTGACAAGTGTTCGGAAGCAATGTGCACAATGAGGATCGATATGGCGTGGTCCCGGAGAGAGAAAGTGTAGAGATACTAGAGGCAATCGTACTCTAATAGACAATACGTAGTGATAGCAAAGTTCACATAGATAGACGTTCAAGGGATCATACCGATATCCTCTGAATTCTACACAGCAGGCTGTGCCGGTAAATGGCATCCCCTTATAACGTAGGAGTCCTGTCGTATACGTTTAAGACTAAGGGGTAACTATAACTATTGATAGAAGTTGAGGTGTTGTGTAGAAGTTCTAAGAATTCGTGCGCTGTTAGTGTACAGGAGATGCACTTGTCAAGAGAATTGGTCTTGATGACCGTTGTGCCACAAGCTGAGCAGTGGTCATTACGCACGATGTGACTATTCACAAAGAAGTGTCTCCGCAAGGGCCGGTATTGTTGCTTAATAATATTGGTACGGAGTCTATCGTAACACTCCTTACACAAGTTCGTTTCGTCTAAGAGACAAAGAGCTCCTGTTATATGGACACAATGGCCGAAGAAGAAGGATTCCTCTATTCGATTTGAAATGGTTGCGTCCAATCTCGGCTGTGTGGGCCTTCTGTGCCAAAGCATCTGTAACAAAGGACTCTGATTATTACCTCATCCCGGCTGGGGATGTGCTAGTTTGATCTTGTTGGTGTGTACTATTCGGGTTTGGTTTCCTGTTCTAATTTTAACATTACTTGGGGGTAAAAGTTCGATTATTTCGTGAGGACCGGTATACTGGTCAGCAAGTTTTCCTTTTCGTGGCTCTTTTAATAAAAAGACAAAGTTTCCTTTCTCAAATTGTTGTAAATTCAAATTGCGATCATAGTATCGCTTACTCCGTTCTTTAGCTAGTGTGAGGTTTTGCTTAGCTTGCGTTTGTAAATCGTTTATCTTGTTAAAGAGATTAACAATATAGTCATGGTATGTGGGTTCGATATTTTCTTCGATGATGGGGTGTGCAGAGGGTAGTCGTGCTATTCGTCCAAATACTAGTTCATAGGGTGAGTATCTCGTGCCCTCATGTACACTGGTGTTGTACGAGAACATCGCAAGTTTAATGTATTCATCCCAATTTGTCTCCTTATCAACCTGAGTTTTTAGATATTCTGTTAGGACATGATGTGATCGTTCAAGTGATCCATTAGACTGTGGATGATAGGCAGTGGTCCTAAAATGTTGAATGCGAAATTTCCTTGTTAACTGTCGCATTAAGGCGGATAAAAAATTTGTCCCTTGATCGGTTAATATTGCGCGAGGGGTACCATATATACAGATAAATTCTTTAGTGAAGGCGTCTGCGATTGTAAACGATGTGGCCTCCTTTAATGGCACGGCAGTAGAATATTTTGTTAGTAAATCCTGCATGGTCAGTATGTACTGATTGTTGCTCACTGTTAGGGGAAGAGGTCCCATAATATCCAGGGATACTTTATCAAAAGCAGCTCCTGGGGTATCCGTTATAACCATGGGTTGATTGGTTTTTATTCTAGTTAGTTTCTTTATTTGACACTCCCGACAGGTTCTAATGAATTCCTGAATATCCTTTTTCATTGTTTTCCAGCAGTAACGAGATCTAAGGCGGTTATAGGTCTTCGTTACACCTTTATGTCCTCCATGAGCTGAGGCATGATTTTCCAAAATTAGAGATTGACGTTTTTCGATTTCAGGCGTTTGAATTAAATTTAAGCATATCGTTATATTAATGGGTAATTCCTGTAGATATCTTTTGAGTTGGTTAAGGATGTATGACCATGGAAGGTCGTCGAAGCGTTCGGTCTTACTAAGACTTATGGAAGAGAGTCCAAGTTCAGTAATGACATCCACTAAAGAGTGTAGACAGTTTTTAAGATTCTGGGCTTCTATAAGGGTATGATAGTCGTATTTGATGGGGAGGGCAATTAACGTGTTTCCTTTTACAGTACATACCCTGGCCCTTTCGAATGCCAATCCTTCATATTTGGGGAGTAAATTGGCTTCTTGATATGATTTTGCGCCATTGTCATAAGCTGTCCCGTTCTGGTAAATAAATATTGTGTGATTATCTTTCTGTTGGAGTAAATCCTCTCTAACTTCTCGCACTAAGGCTCGACTCCATGGTGGAAGAGCTGGTGGATTCAGTTGTTGTGGGTTTGACTGATACGGTACAATGTCAGATTCTATTATTTCAGTATAATCCGTATCGTCGCTTTCGTCAGAGTCAGTAACTTCCTCGATTGTGACTCCATAATTGTTATTTTCTTGTTCGACAGAATAATTTTGATAATCTTCTGCTGGTTGACGCTCTACGGGGGCCGAAGTCTCGGCGGTTTTTTGATAGTTTCCCATGTCTTCCTGATTAGGTCCTGCATTCTGACCTTCAGGTGTACTAGATTTTCCCTTTGGCCTTTGAGGTCTATACGAAAATATGGATTCGTCGGATGAATATTCTCCTTCATCAATGAGGAATAACGGAATAGCCACGTCGACGGGTGGATTTCTGGATAAGGCATCAGCGTTATAATTTAGAGTTCCCTTTTTATATTGTATTTCATACTGATATTCAGAGAGTTTCATTCTCCACTTCCATAATCTTGAGGAAGGGTCCTTGATGGAGTGTAGCCACACTAATGGTTTATGGTCAGTTACTATAGTGAATATCCTTCCGTATAAATAGGGTCTAAAATGATTTACGCAATAAATGATAGCTAAACATTCTTTCTCTATTGTAGAATAATTTTGTTCAGCGGAATTTAGAATTCGAGATGTGTAGGCAACGGGTAGATCTTTCCCTATTATTCCTTGACTGAGCACTCCTCCGACCGCATATCCAGATGCATCGGTGGTTAGAATGAATGGATTAGTAAAGTCGGGATATTGTAAAATAGGCTCAGAGCATAGTGAATTCCTTAGAATATCGAATGCTTCCGTTTGTTTGTCCTGCCAATCGAATTTCTTATCCCTTTTTAAAAGATCAGTTAATGGTTTTGCGACTTTGGAAAAATTTGGAATAAATCTTCTATAATATCCGGCTAGTCCTAGGAATTGTTTGATGTTTTTCGGATTCTTCGGAGTAGGAAAATTCATTATTGCCTTTATCTTAGCGGGGTCAGGCTTGACTCCGTCAGATCCAATTATATGTCCTAGATACATAACTTCACGTCGTAAGAATTCGCATTTATCTGGTTGTAATTTTAAATTTGCAGCTCTTAATCTCTGCATTAATTTTTCGAACTTGCTTTCGTGTTCTTGCAATGATCGTGCATATACGACAATATCATCCATGTAGACGAATAATTCATTTCCCTGAAGTCCGGATAGAACGTTATCCATCAATCTTTGAAACGTTGCAGGAGCATTTTTTAATCCAAATGGCATTCGTTTGAATTGGTAATGTCCGTAAGGTGTAGAGAAAGCAGTTTTATGAGCATCTTTTGATGCCATGGGTATTTGGTGGAAACCGGAGGCTAAGTCCAGTACTGAAAAATATTTTGCAGATCCAAGTTGATCTAATATATCCGTTATATTTGGAAGAGGATAGGCATCGCCTATTGTTTTTTCATTGAGGTTTCGATAATCGATAACCATTCGCCACCTTTTATTCCCTAGGGAATCTGGCTTTTTCGGAACTATCCATAAAGGAGAGTTATAAGGGGAAGTAGAAGGTCTTATTAAATCAGAAGATAATAATTCATTTACTTGTTTATTAATTTCTTCCTTATGTACAGGAGGAAATCTATATTGTTTCGTGTGGACAGGCATTTCATTAATAGTAGGAATAGAATGCTGAGCGGCGTTTGTCGCTTGGAGATGTTCACCGGGAAGGTGAAATCTGTCGGAGTGTTTGAAAACTAGTAGTCGAACATTTTCTGATTCCTCGGAATTCAGATGTTCGAGACGTAGAAGGTTTATGACATCAACAGTTCTATCTGTTGGTGTTGATAATGCCTGGTTAAAGTAAATGGGATTATCTATGGCTTTGACGAATTCCACTCGGGGTTCGTCTAGTCCAGCGAGATTGTTGGAGTTAAAAGTTCTGATTAATCCTCTGGGAAGCCCTTGGGTTCCAGTGGGATTCTCTGTTATTTCATGAGTATCATAATCTTGCAATTCTATGAATGGAATATTAAGGGTCAATTCCTCCTCGGAAGTATTGAATATAGGCATATGGACTTTTCCATTATTATTGGTGACGATAGCTTCCCCGAAGTATATGCCCTCGGCAAGGGTATGACGAGGTACATATCCGATTTGTTTTTCTGGATTGGTAATATGAAAAGAACAGGGAGTGACAGTTCTTTCCTTAAGACATATTGTACTTGAGTTTGAGAATGGAATTCTCATATCTTCATACTGTATAAAGTTGTCTCTATAGTTGACTATAACAGCTCGTTCCTTCAGGAACTTGTTGCCTAATATTCCATCTTGTAAGAATCCTATTGAATCAGATATGACATAGAATTCAGATAGTTTTCCAAGTACAGATAGGGAAACAGCTCCTAGCGTAACGATAGTTTCAGAAGCTATTCCTTGCAGACATAAAGGATTAGTTTTGTCGAGAGTAACGTTTGGATTTAAACATTTTTGTTTAATAAGGTTTAGTCCAGATCCAGAATCAATCATAAATTTGCAATCTGCTATTAGATCTGGAGAGGATAACGTTACTGTGGGCAATTCGGTAGATTGTTGTCTGTCGTTTATTTGGCAGATTCGGAAATTTGTGCGGGAGTTTCCTGTGGTGTTATTATGTTGACTTTCTTTTGAATGTGGTAAGTCGGACGTCCTGGTTGCGGGTCGTTCCGGCGGACGTCGGTTCTCATCGGAACGCCTTGCGCGTTTCCCGAAGTACCGGGTTGTTGGTTCTGTTACGTCCCGCAACAAAAATTTTAAATATTACTTTGTAGTATAACATCAAGAATTTATCATCTTAGATAATTTTTAAATATTACATATATTCACTATAAATTCATATCACTATATATATATTATATATAATTTGCCGATATTCATATTATCTAGTTATCCTATATAACTAAAAACCAAGTAAACTACCAGTGCTAACCGAATAGATGGATTTACAGAAATATGTTAATCGAATAAAATTAATATATTTCAACTTTATTCAGGAAAGAAATAGATTTGAAATCGTGTTATTAAAATTATTTTGAATAATGCAAACTGTGTTAAAAGCGTTCGCGACAAAATTCATATAAATCATTATATGAAAGTTAGCAGAAAATTTATCATTTCAAATATCTATTAATATATATATATGTAACCAAAAATCTAGGAAAATATACTATATTACACCTGCAGTAATCATGCATGCAAAATAATTATACATTTTAAATTAATTACAGAAAAGTGAACATAACTGTTATATAAAACACTATAATAATTAATTCCTTTAGTCAAAAAGAAGACAATTTAAAATTCTATTTTTAAATTCAAGCAATTTATATTGTTAGAGCAAAAATATCGTAACGGAAAATACGTTCATATAAGTACCTATACTTACTACACCGTAAAATCCCATAAAATTCCCTTTACAATAATATACAGAAATATTTATGGACCAATCAAGCACCTCATAAAACATAACCCTTCTCCTGGAAATTATAAAATAATGTTAGAAACAATTTATTTAAAGACTAAGTAAAAACACTTTTAATTATAAAATAATACTTACCAAAAATCTTTTAACGATTGATCTTATCGCCCTATACGGATCACTTCGATGGACGATGTAACTGGACTGCCGTAAGTGGGATGCGGCTATTGCAAATTTTGAAACCTGGGAGAAATATAATTAAATTAATATTTGGATGAATCGAGACATAACCTGTTGGCAAAAATGCCAACAAATATCCTGAAAGCAAGTCTAAACAGAAGGAATATTAATGTAAAAGATTAATAAAAAATTATCAATAATAAAAGAAAATTTATAAAATTAATTTTGTGCTCCAAAACAGTGTAAAAACATTTTGTAAAAATTACATTATCTAATTAGAACCAACATATCATAAGTATCTGCAAACGATGAAATTCATTTGTACAAGAGAAAAGTAACTCAAAGAATTTGTTGCTCGTTTTAACCTATTAAAAATCGACACTTTGTCGGCACAAAGCTTAAAATACTATATATATATATATTCACTATTAGAAAGTAATTTTTCTCAGAGTCTTGATATCTGAAAATTATAATAAAAGTATAAGAAGAGTTACTATAAAGATTATTGAGTAACCCATTTAAAATATAATTCATACTTACACACTTTTTATAACCCTATATAAATATATATATATTTATATATATATATATATCCTCTTCCTAACGATATAAGACAGTTCGTCATAAATAAGTAGCAAGAATTCCAAGTCCTAGCAGCTGAAAATAACAATCCAATAATATTTGGCCGTATGAAAAATTAACTTGACATAAAATACATAAAAACATTAATCCATACAAAATCTATTATCATTATAAAAATTTTTAGTTAATCAAAACTAATGTATTAATGTAATTAAAAGGGTATAATATTTTACAGATGTGTATAATCCTATAGTAATGAAGAAAATCAAATAGTAAAATAAGTATGATAAATCAAATATTAATACACTCAATTTTAACAACAAATATATTAAATTAAATAATAACTACAAAAGGAAAAATTCAGTAAGAATAAAATTTTTATACATAACTCTTTCTGCATGCAGAATAATAAGTCACCCTATAAACATAGCCTCACTCGGTTGTCCACCGGGTGTCTCAGTATTTTCATCACCTAACGAACACGCTATACAGAAAAATAAAATATATTTATTAGTAAAATTTCCTTAGAAATACATTTCAACAATAACCTACACGTGAATTCATATTCAAAATACATTACTCAATTACAAATATAAAAATTCATATATATATATAAACAAATATACTTACCGTTTAGATGTTTTGCGTGGCAGCCCTATTGAATAATTAAAAGAGGCTCACTTCGTACACCCATTATCTACGGAAAACCCATAGGCTTGTGCCTTTCCAATTATATGTATATATATATATACATATATAAAAATCTACATAAAGGAAAATCATATTTTAATAAATCGATTAATAGTAAATAATAACGCCAACAATACTTACTAAGCCTTCTCTAACATATAATAAAGCATAATCGAATGGTTAAACCGATCGAGACTTATACGTGAGACCTCAATAGGTAGTACGTGAAAGTGAGAGAGACCGAACTATCGGGCGGCCCGCGCGAGCGAGAGAGACAGCGCTATACGTAATCCCGTATGCAAGAATTAATGAGAATTAAATCGCGAAACAAGCTCAGACCAACTTATCACCCTTGTTATTAATATATATATATATAATTATTAATAAAAATAACAAGGTGAGTTGGACACACAAAATTTGTAGTCATAAAAAACATGAAATATATTCTTATATACTTTAAGAATATATATATATATATATATATATATTATCCAAGGAATATCCGTTAGCTTAAGTGCTTTAATTATTCATACAAGCATATGTACTCTAGCTACCTAAATACAATAATTTTCTTTCTTTATTAACGACAAACCTAAAACTATAGGTAAATGCGAATAAAATATGATTTTATATGCGTGAATTAATAAGTCGGTCAGGCGGTCAAGGCTAAGGATGTGCGGTGCGTTATCTACTGACACGCGTCAATGTATCTTATCTCCCTTGATACTTACGGCGTTCATGCATTAGACTTCAGACCAAGGAGACTTAGAAATAATATTCTTTTAAAATCAAGGCGTGAAATAAATTTCGGACCGACCTTTTGCTTTGACCATTAACACGCATGGTTATTAATAAATATATATTGTAATATGTTTTACTAAGTTATTAAGTTGTAAATCGTAGGAGAATACGTTACACATATACATACGAAATTTAAAAGGCGAATTATAAGAACAATATAACCGACAATAAAACATAAATTTAACGACGTAAAAGATATGTCAAAATAAATTAAAAGGATTAGAACATAAAATTGAAATCCAACAAATGTACAATCTTATAAAATTTAGTAAAACATGGTTTAGTACGTACGAATAATCGAGCTAAATTATAAATCTTCTTATATGTGCCAAAGGCTAAGGCTAAGCCGAACGCAGTGCGTTATCGGTTGGCGCGTGCCAATAATCTTATCTTCCACTATGTCTCAACATACGCGCCCGAGTCTAGAGACAAAGAGGACTCGAGAATAATCGAATATTATAAGAAGCACTTTTTATTGCGAGCGCAATATTCATAAGATTATAAAATTGTTAAAAGAATATATATATATATATAATCATACGCCAAATGAGCCTGGATGTTTAATAAAAAATTAAGAAGTAATAAGGTTCAAATAAACTCTTATTTTTTTTGACATGAAAATATTAATACACACTAAATTATTATAAAATAAATTTTGACAAGACAATAAAAAACTATAACTATAAAATCTTACAACCAATATATATATATATGTATATATCCTACATAATAAGTAGCAGAGCTACATGAATTGTTGCAAGCAAAATTATTAAATCGTCCTATAAAATAATAAGAATAAAATTATTCACCAAGAGATAAGCGATCCTCCGAGCTTCATTCAGTACAGTTGTACATGGGCTCATTTAGCGATAAGATAATAGACCCGGCACGACCGCCTGGTATTACGGCCATCCGCTACAACAGAATTAATTCGATATATCGAACCGTAATAATTAGAACACTTCTATACCACCTAATTATTATTAACAATTATTTCTTCTATGTTAAGCTACTATATATATATATATCCACACACATATATATATATATCTATATGTGTATTATAAAATGATTGTAATTATAATAGTTTGTGACACCAGAATTTACTAATTATAAAAAATTTATTATAAGCGGAATTTTAAGACAGCTTTTGAACGGAGCATGCTAGAAGAACCGTTCACATTTCTTTCGCATTTCCTAAAGGAGATCTAAGATTCTACATTAGAAAATGTATACAAATAACGAGAATTCTGGTAGCTAAAAACTATTGTAAAATTTTATAAATTAACAAACCAACGCACGGATAGCCCATTCCCCCTCCACGCAAAAGCGCAACTCCTACGTCACAACATGCGCCAAAAGGAAGGGCAGCTAGAGCAGCAAATAGCAGCCAAGCAACCTACGCTTAGAGCTCCCGTTCCCCTACCACTGACTCCTGAAACAAAGTAGGGATCAGAGGATACCTCAGGGAGCGCAACTCAGTCTTCCGTGCATTTGACCCGACGCTCTTGAGACAACATCACCTATCATCTGACCACCAGCTCTCTACAAGGAAGGAAGCATCTTAGAGCCGTTAAATATTGTACTCGAGTATACTTTAAAATAAAAGTGAATTTCAAATTCAACTTCGGTCTTCTGCCAGTTATTCTTCAACGGCTCCTGACCTCTCTTCAGGGACCTCGCCGAGGCAATCGGTCTCCGACGGAGAGCAGTCATCCTTACACATCAAGAACTTCATCATCTGGTAAGTACATCTTAAACCAATTAAAATTTTCTTTGCTTCCTAGTACTTATTAATAATTAATAACCTACACAGTCGCATGTTACTTGACTGTCATTTTCTATATTTTTAATTCTTACCTTCAACCATTCATATTCCCATATCCATACACACCATTTATTTAAATCATACTTCGAATTGGAAGTCTTTCATGGGACCTATCTCTTTGATAAGACGACTCGATTGACAGTAATTAGTAAGAACCTGCTTCAGCAGGACAAACCTAATTTAAGCACAGTGAAAAGGCAATTATCTTGAGGAACATATTCCAATGATAGAGGTCTCCTTTTGACTTGGTGCTGGTGAGGCAAATAAAAAATTAGCGGCCTCCTGTCACATCGACGTTTGATTAGGCAAAGATACAACTTAAGCCCGGTTAATTGACAATTATCCTGAAGCTGCGTCACTGATGATGGAAGTTGTCCTTTAATTTTGGAGCTGCCTGACATAAATCACGTCAGGTTGAATCTAGCCTTGATTTCAAGATACGAGATCCATCCCAGAGATTAGTAACGATACACTGGCTGAGGCTTATATGAAAATTTTATAATATACTGAGCCAGCTGCATTGATAATCTGTCATTTCAATGACATATCCTATAATCCTCTTCTTACTTTATGTTTATACACACAATTTGAAATATAAAGGCATGATTAACAACGAAAATTTATTAATGATTTTCAAATCACAATTTAGTATCCAGAGAGAGAAATAAAATAAACTTATTTAATCATCTACTTTCTCTTCCACTGTGCATATGCGTGTGTGTGACATATTATTCACACGATACTTTCATTTTTGACAGGTGACCCCTTTTTTCTTGCGACATCGTAAGTAATAATAATAATTTTCGGGAAAATTAATTGAAATATTATATCATATCGGATTTCGAACCTTTTTCGTATTAATAGATGGTCAACACCCGCCGTCCAGATCCCATAACTCGTCGCGAATTCCCTCTGCGAAACGCAGGCGTAGCTCGCCGAGAAATATATAGACAACGATTGCTCCGAGATCGTCCCTCCGTGGTACGACAATTATTTGTAGACAGGGATAATATCCCTCCTAATATTGTACACGCCGCCAACGATCGCGAAGATACCCTCTTCGATCTGTCCTTCGCCCCCTTACCCCCTGAATTTAACCCAGAAATCAGCGACAACGACAACAGCCCAGCGATATCAGCTGGCGAGGAAGCTGAGGAGGAAGACATTACTGAAACAACCCATTCAGACAGCTCAAGCGACGCATCGACAATAATTGTCGATTTAAACAATCCTACGAACGGGATCCCGCTAGGACTGCTCCGCGCCTGGGAGCGCAACGGAGAAATCCCTGCGACAAGGGACCAACAAGTCCAGACTTCACCGCCGCCGAGCCCTCCACGAACTCCTGACTCATTCTCAGGCCCTTTTACCCCGAATTCTTCTCCGCTTGCTTTTGCAGAAGCAGGTTTTGAGCCCATAGACATCTCTCCGAGCGACGAGAGTTTTACAGACTTTGAGGTAAATCAACTCCTCGACTATTTGAGCAGCGAGGAATTCCTCGATACTATTGTAGACCTATAAAATTAATATAGCATTAATATCAACGGAAAAATTATTATTATATCTGCATCTAATGTATATGGATAAGGGAATGAAATAAAAAGAAATAGAAAATTATGATACAAATCCATTTATTTATTCGTCAACCTTGATTTATCTCTAATAAGAAGCGTTAACAAGATCCTGAATCTCTCGGCGTCCCAGGGTATAGCCGGCCTAGCAGGTTGCCCTGAAAAAGAAATTGAGAGATACAACCTTGTTCGTCCATGCACGGTAAGCCCTGCAGAGTCGTTGAATAAACGCTAAAATAGGACGTAACAATATAATTTTTTTGGTGGCAGCGGTGGGATTTTGCCAAAAAGGATCTAAGCTTCTGAGAGAACATTAAGTGTTTGACGAATAAATTTTTATAAAGTATCTAAATCCATTATGCAGACTCGATCAAGCTCGTCGAGCTCTGTAGCCACAGGGGCTACGAGAAAACAATATACAGCAGAAGAAACAGAAATCCTCATGCAAAAGATAAATGAAAAGGAGAGACAATTAAAGGAACAAGCTGAAGCCTTGCAAGCCAAAAACGAACACCTTACGAAAATGCAAGAAGAAATAAGTCGAAAAGAAATGGCTGGAGCTCAAGAACAGCCAGCTGTAGAGCAACTAATGGCTTCTATGCAAACAATTACCAATTATATTGAAAGGATCAATTCAAGGCTCATGAATTTAGAAACCTCGCAAAAGGAAGAAAGACATATTCCACGTGAAGAACGAATATTTTCTCAACCGACATCCCAACATTTTGACATCATGGATCAACCTTCCCCGATACGCCTTAAAGATGCTATCGACACAATACCTAAATTCGATGGCCACAAAATGTCAGTTTTCCATTTCAGTAAAATTTGTGAACGCGCTCTCGATTTAATACCTGCATATCACGAATATCATTTAGTGCAGCTTATCATTAACAAGCTGCAAGGACATGCGTATTCTGCTATAGAAGGAGTAGAATGTCACACCGTCTTTGAACTAACAAAACGGTTAAAGCTCATTTTTGGTCCAAATAAGTCAGTTGATCAATACCGAGGAGAACTAGCTAACATATATATGAAACAAAATGAGAATATTTTCGATTATATAAGCAGAGTGCAGGAAATACGTACTGCAATTATAGATGGAGAATCTGATTTGGCCGGAAATATAGGAGAACGAAGCAAAGATGCCATTGAAGCAACTACCATGAATAGTTTCATCAACGGGCTTCCACCCGACTTGCTAGTACGCGTAAAGCTTGAACATCCGAGAACCTTTGAGGAGAGCATTAGCACAGCCATACAATTATCTAAAACCATTGAAGCCGAGAACATTCGGAAGCGAACTCTCTTCCGCCCGAATTTTCAACCCCGTGCTGATCTCCCTAACCATGCCGGCAATACATCTCGCCAAAATCCTACGGGCAATAACGCTAACAACCGCTATCATCCCAATAACGGACATACAATTTCACAACCACCCTTTACTGCATCGCCAGTTAAATTAACAACTGCCGGGCAGCCTCAACAAAATTATCAGACTAAAATCTGTCGCTATTGTAAAACTCCTGGACACCTCATAGAGGAATGCCGAAAGCTCGCCTACAAAAGAACCTTGGAAGCAACCCAACCCGGTACTTCGGGAAACGCGCAAGGCGTTCCGCTGAGAACCGACGTCCGCCGGAACGACCTGCAAACAGGACGTCCGACTTACCACATTCAAGAGAAAGTCAATGTGATAACACCACAAGGAACTCTCGCACAAACCTCCGAATCTGCCAAATAAATGACAAACAACAATCCACGGAATTGCCCACAGTAACGTTATTTTCTCCAGATCTAATAACAAATTGCAAATTTATGATTGATTCTGGATCTGGATTGAACCTCATTAAACAAAAATGTTTAAATCCAAACGTTACTCTCGACAAATCTAATCCTCTAGCTTTACAAGGAATCGCCTCTGAAACTATCGTTACATTGGGAGCTGTTTCCATATCTATTCTCGGAAAACTGTCCGAATTTTACGTCATATCTGACTCAATAGCATTTTCACAAGATGGAATTCTAGGCAATAAGTTCCTGAGGGAACAGGCCGTCATAGTAAACTACAAGGATAATTTTATGCAGTATGAGGATACGAAAATTCCTTTTACGAATTCAAATGCCATACGTCTTAAGGAAAGGACCGTAACTCCCTGTTCTTTTTATATCTCTAATCCAGAAAGGCAAATCGGATACATACATCGCCACACGCCTGCCAAAGGCATATATTTCGGAGAGGCCATCGTTGTTAACAATAACGGAAAAGCTTATATGCCCATATTTAACACTTCCGAGGAAGAATTAATCTTTAACATTCCGACTGTCGAATTACAAGAATACGATACTTGTGAGACAAGTAACGACCCCACCGGAACCCAAGGGCTTCCCAGGGGATTAATCCGAACTTCTAACTCCAACAATCTCGCTGGACTAGACGAACCCCGAGTGGAGCTCGTCAAAGCCATAGATAATCCCATTTATTTTAACCAGGCATTACCAACACCAACAGATAGAACTGTTGATGTCATAAATCTTCTACGTCTTGAACATCTGAATTCCGAGGAGTCAGAAAATGTTCGACTACTAGTCTTCAAACACTCCGATAGATTTCACTTACCCGGTGAACATCTCCAAGCGACAAACGCCGCTCAACATTCTATTCCTACTATTAACGAAATGCCTGTCCACACGAAACAATATAGATTTCCTCCTATACATAAGGAAGAAATTAATAGACAAGTAAATGAATTGCTGTCCTCAGATTTAATTGAACCTTCTACCTCTCCTTACAACTCTCCTTTATGGATAGTTCCGAAAAAGCCAGATTCCTTAGGGAATAAAAGATGGCGAATGGTTATCGACTATCGAAACCTTAATGAAAAAACGATAGGCGATGCCTACCCTCTTCCGAACATAACGGACATATTGGATCAGCTCGGATCTGCTAAATATTTTTCGGTACTGGACCTAGCTTCCGGTTTCCATCAAATACCTATGACATCAAAAGACGCTCATAAAACTGCCTTCTCTACGCCTTACGGACATTACCAATTCAAAAGAATGCCATTCGGACTAAAAAATGCTCCTGCAACTTTTCAAAGGTTGATGGATAACGTTCTATCCGGACTTCAGGGAAATGAATTATTTGTTTATATGGATGATATTGTCGTCTATGCACGATCATTGCAAGAACACGAAAGCAAGTTCGAAAAATTAATGCAGAGATTAAGAGCTGCAAATTTAAAATTACAACCAGATAAATGCGAATTTTTACGACGTGAAGTTATGTATCTAGGACATATAATTGGATCCGATGGAGTCAAACCTGACCCCGCTAAGGTAAAAGCTATAATGAATTTTCCTACTCCAAAGAATCCGAAAAACATCAAACAATTCCTAGGACTAGCCGGATATTATAGAAGATTTATTCCCAATTTTTCCAAAGTCGCTAACCCATTAACCGACCTCTTAAAAAAGGATAAGAAATTTGAATGGACGGCAAAGCAAACAGAAGCCTTCGATATTCTAAGAAATTCACTATGTTCCGAGCCTATTTTACAATACCCCGACTTTACTAGACCATTCGTTTTAACTACCGACGCATCTGGATATGCGGTTGGAGGAGTGCTCAGTCAGGGAATAATAGGGAAAGATTTACCCGTTGCCTACACCTCTCGTATTTTAAATCCCGCCGAGCAAAATTATTCAACCATAGAGAAAGAATGTTTAGCCATCATTTATTGCGTAAATCACTTTAGGCCATATTTATACGGAAGAACTTTCATTATTGTAACGGATCATAAACCACTAGTATGGTTGCATTCCATTAAAGATCCCTCATCAAGACTATGGAAATGGAGAACTAAAATATCAGAATATCAATATGAAATACGCTACAAAAAGGGAACCTTAAATCATAACGCTGATGCCTTATCTAGGAACCCACCCGTTAACATGGCTATTCCATTATTCCTCATCGATGAAGAGGAATACTCATCTGATGAATCAATATTTTCATATAGACCTCAAAGACCGCAGGGAAAATCTAACACACCCGAAGGTCAGAATGCAAGATCTAATCAGGAAGACCTGGGAATCCATCAAAAATTCGCTGAGATCTCGGCTCCCCCAGAACGCCAACCAACAGGAAATTATCAAAATCATTCCACCGAACGAGAAGATGATGACAATGGAGTTACCATTGAGGAAGTCTCGGATTCCGAAGAAGACTCCGATTATACGGAGATATTAGACTCTGATGTCGTACCTCACCAACAACAACCCCCTGAACCTCCACCATGGAGTCGTGCTCAAATACGGGAAGTCAGAGATAATCTACTGAAACAAAAGGACAACCATGTAATATTCATTTATCTAAACGGAACACCTTATGATAACGGGGCAAAGCTATATCATGAAGCTGAATTACTTCCCAAATACGAGGGACTAACCTACGAAAGAGCCAGAGTATGTACCGTGAAAACCAACACGCTAATCGCTCTTCCTATTAAACAAAACAATCGTACTCTCATTGGAGCGCAAACTCTAAAAAATTGCCTGCGTTCTCTCGTAGATGTAATTCACGAACTCGACCTTTCTTCGATAAGTCTCAGCAAGACCGAACGCTTCGACGATTTACCATGGTCATACATATTCAACCAAATTAAAAGATACCTGCAAGAACTACCGGTTAATATAACCATATGCTTAAATTTAATCCAGACACCCGAAATCGAAAAACGTCAATCTTTAATTCTAGAAAATCACGCCTCAGCCCACGGCGGACATAAAGGCGTAACTAAGACCTATAATCGGATCAGAACACGCTATTGCTGGAAAACAATGAAGAAAGACATTCAGGATTTTATCAGAACCTGCCGAGAATGTCAATTAAAGAAATTAACAAGAGTAAAAACTAAACAACCCATGGTCATTACCGACACGCCTGGGATGGCCTTTGATAAAGTCTCTTTGGACATTATGGGACCTCTGCCCATCACGGAGAACAATCATCAATACATACTAACCATGCAAGATTTATTAACGAAATATTCTGTTGCCTCACCGTTACAAGAAGCTACTTCTTTAACAATAGCTGATACTTTCACAAAAGACTTTATTTGTATATATGGAGCACCGCGCGCCATATTAACGGATCAAGGAACTAACTTTTTGTCAGCATTAATGCGACAATTAACGAAAAGATTTAATATACAACATTTTAAAACTACAGCTTATCATCCTCAATCCAATGGATCACTAGAACGTTCACATCATGTGTTAACAGAATATTTAAAGACACAAATAGATAGAGAAGATAACTGGGATAAATATATTAAATTAGCAATGTTCTCATACAACACCAGCGTGCACGAAGGCACCAAATATTCACCTTATGAACTGGTTTTTGGGCGAATAGCTCGATTACCTTCCGCGCATCCTATTATCGAAGAAAATATTGAACCTACTTATCACGAATATATTACGAATCTATTTAATAAAATAAGAGATCTACAAATCCAAGCTCAGCTAAATCTTATACGTGCCAAGGAAAAGAGCAAGACATACTATGATCGCCATCTAAATCCGCAACAACTCCAAATAGGAATGGCCGTGTTTTTATTAAAAGAACCGCGAAAGGGAAAGTTCGCCGACCAATACACAGGACCACATGAAGTACTCGAATTATTACCCCCTAGTAATATTAAACTTAGAGTTGGAAACCAAAATCGTATCGTTCACATAGATAAAATAAAAAAGTCCCACTGTCAGCCAGGATGAAATAATAATTTAAATAATTCTGTTACAGATGCTCTGGCATAAGCAGCCAGTCCAGCCCAGACCGGATTCATCGCTCCTGTATCAAGTAAAACAGTCGTTCCTATTCGCTCACTGTGCACACGTAGTAGGAGCCATCTGCTTGAATGACGACACTAATTTGTGCAGCAACTGTTACTCTCGGATTCGTACACAAATCATCCAAAGCCAGTATCGACGTCTTAGGAGACATTTCTTCATAAACAGCCACGTCGCTAGAGACGAATGCTGCTCTATCTGTGGTACTACAGTAATAAAGACTAGATCCATAGACAATTGCATCTCGTGTATCCTAACTGCGAGTGAATTATTACGTCTCCTCGATAGCACTTCGACTCATGTCGACGATTTTAAATATCCTTTAGTTCTTAATGTATATGATAGAACCCCTATGTCATAAGGCATGTCTTTTATTAACACGGTATGCTGTATTAAAATTAGAGGATACCGTGATCCTATTCTGAATATCTACTTCTGTGAACTTTGTTATCAAGGTGTACAATCTTCTTCACTAAGATCTCAACTTCCTCTATTATCTTCTCATTTCTTTTCTCTGGGACCACACCACGTTGAACCCCACTGTATCAACTGTCGTCGAACTCTTACTACTCTGAAACCTTTGCATGAGTGCTCTATCTGTTTTAGAAATATCATTGAACTTTTATTTATATTACCTCTGTGTAATAATGCTTAATAATGTCTCAAACACCCCCCAATGCTGTGTGTATTAAATTACATGGGTATCTTCACTTGCACAACCATAGCCACTATTGTTGCGCCTGCTATTGTATGCTGCATACTACTTGTAACTCTCGATTTTTTCTCCCAGTGGATTCTCACATTATATCTGTTGCCCCACATCCCTACAGAACTATCTGCTCATATTGTCAGCGACCCATAACCATAATAAGGCCTTTAGCTAATTGTTCTGTCTGCACACGAAACATTGCCGAAATATTTAGAGCCACTAATTCTTCCAATCTTGCTATTAGTGAGAATGAAAGCCCAAATTAAAACCTTTTAAATTAAAATGCAACCTATTGAGTACGCTGATACCTTATCCCATGTAATACACGAAGAATTTAACGGATATATTTCTTCAAGACATAATCTGTATTACTGCGTCTCGTGCAAATCACCAGCAGACCATGAACTTTACTATATAAATTACCATAGTATATCTGAATCCTTCCCCGACATCACGGTGTCTAAATGTTGCATATGTGCTCGCAATGTGTCTAGTGTAACTCCTATAATAGATTGTAGGAGATGTTTCTTATACTATTTGGAAGGAGAACGTATACGAGAATCTCGCAGAATATCTGATTAAATGGATTTCCTGCCAAATGTAATACCCGAAGAAGACCTAGACACATTGTCCCACTTGTTACATGTCGAATTAGAAGGATATATCTGCTCCCATAATGATCGGTATTACTGTCGTTCATGTGAAATGTTCGAAACTAGAGAACTTCAGCCCATAATATACCACATTGTTACATATTTTCCCCCAGCTTCTTTGTATGGCTTTAGATGTCATATGTGTAATTTATTACTATCTCTCATAACTCCCCTGTCGGACTGCAGGAGATGTTTTCTATATTATTTACAAGGAGAACAAGCTCAAGATTTTCGATTAAACAAGAATTGTTGATTAAACCATAATGAGCAACGTAAATAATACGCCTTGCAATCACGACATCCATAACTTGTTACAATACTTCCCAAATATCTGCAAAGCAGAATGTAAAAAAATAATATTCTATAAGAAACACACTAAGAAGAACCATAACCCGGTTCGTATATGTTGTGCATGTTGCAAAATTCGTCAATTTCGAGTTAAACCTGACCTGATAGTATGCCACTGGGTAACTTCCGGTGAAATAAATTTCTCTAAATGTGAATATTGTCTAGCTCCTCTAGATACCACTCGCTCTATCTTTCAATGTTCTGAATGCATATTTTCCTACTTTGAAAGGGCAATATATGAGAGGAACCATGGAAGAAACATAAATAATCTAACTGCTTTTGCTTTTTGCAGGACTCACCAACAAGGGGTATACGCTTAAAAAAAAAAAAAAAAAAAAAAAAAGAGGGGGAAAAAAATGTGTCCGCCATTAAAAACCAAAACATCCATCCATCCGCTTTTAAAGGATTCATTTTTTAATAGTTTTCGCGTAAACTGTGTCATTATATTAACTCACGATATTCTAAGTGACTCAAACTCTTACCTTATCTGTACAAATTGCTATAACCCCACAATTTATAACAGAGTTCTTACAAGATACTCTCATACATTCCAATATGGCTCAGTGCCCTTGCAAAAATGTCGTATTTGCGGTCAAAATTGTTATAAAAGCCGACCAATTATCAAATGTATGAAATGTGTTAAGGCTTATTACCAATTTTCCTCATTTATAAAGAAAAAGGAAGAAAATACTTACAAACAGTTAGTCGGTATATCAGTAGACTCTTCCACATTAAGAATAGAATATGGACGGGCCGAAATAAGGATTGATCCAAATGACCCGGAAGTCTTGGAAGAAATAATTTCTTCTTAAATATCAGTCCTTGTTTTGCTACCTAAAATATATAAAAATTATTGTAATATAATCAGTACATACTTATTCAGATGCCTCATTTATTGTATCTCTAGTTAGCACAGGCATCCACAAATTATAACCATTAATTATAGTTACACACATATATATATATATACGTGCATAGTAATAATAACAAATATATATATATAAAGGAAAAGAAACAAAAAAAGGGGAATTATAATAAATAGATATACATAAAACATAATACCATATAATTACGAACAATATATATATATATATATATATATATATATATATATATATATATTAAAAACAATGCTATAAAGATACCTATTATGTATTCAATTTTTAAATATAGAATTTTTTTTTTTTGCATGGAAATATATACACTTATATATATATGTCTATACAATTATACTATAATCACAATATGCTAAGCGACAATTATTCACTATTAAATATCCATAAAATTGTATTGATCATTCAAGTAATCATATAACATAATATATATATATACTGCTACCACATATACTGAAATCATCATTATTTCAGACCACCATGACGCCTTTAGTCCTAATAACCTTCTTATGCGAAACCGCTGCTCTTATCGGATTCGATTGCGGAGGACAACACCTCAATATCACCGCTGTCTCTTTACTTGATGTTGGCGAATGTGACTTGAACATACGAAAACCCAATACCACCGATGTTCATATTCAACTATTGCAATTGTCCGACTACAGCTATACGGAAGTCATACAATGTAAAGTGGAAATATCCAGGAATATATACCATTGCGGCATGCATTCACATATCTCTGCTGTTCACAATGGAAGAGCCGATTATGTACACGAGACTGGATACACCCAATGTTTGAGAATGTTTCAAGACGGAACCATCAAACTCGGAGACAACAATCTTGTCGCCGGCATAAAAGCAAATCAGACGACCTATCGGAGTATCACTCTTGTAGGCCGTATACAAGTCGATGGATATTGCAAAGGAGCACAATACAATGATCCATATGGAACATGGGACGATGTAGTCGTCCAAGCAGCTGTAAAAATATCATTAAGATCTTCCTATGTTCCCATACAGTTAAACACTGGGAAGATCAAACTAAAGTCTGGAACTATATGTGATCTCATTGACAGCTTTTGCCTAGACGCTGACGATGGGCATACTTATTGGAAACCAATACCCACTACTACTTGTAATTTCCAACAATACGATGTTCTTTACGAAGGACCTGCAAATAAAATTTCCGAAGATCACTCTGATGTCCACGCTCCAGTCATCTACAGCCTAGTAACACAAGAAATCACCTTCGCTTTAATGAAAACTACAGAATTGCCTCTATGCGGATACACTCTCTTACGCACCGAGCATCCGAAATTATTTATCCTGGAAGCAAAACCAGGAAATACCTTCGCTAATCGAGGAATCATCCCAGTCAACAATCTTGACATCTTTACATACATGAACTCCAAGTTCGTGTATATAGAAAAACACGTCAAACAACAGATGACTTCTCTTTACAATAATGTCATCTTGCAAAAATGCGAACTAGAAAGACAAGTGATTACCAATGCCTTGTCTTTCGCTACACTCCAACCAGATGAATTTGCCTATCGATTAATGAAAGGACCAGGATATATGGCTGTTACCACAGGAGAAGCTGTACAAGTAGTCAAATGTATCCCTGTTGAAGTAATGGTCAGAAAAACGGAGGAATGTTATGCTGAACTTCCTGTCACGGTGCGCAATCATTCTCTCTTTCTTACCCCCAAGTCAAGAATCATCACCAAAATCGGTAACGAAAGAGAATGCAGTGTAGAACTTCCTACGCTGTACAGAATCGAGGATACATGGGTCCAACTCACCCCTAGTATTCAGGTTAGACAGCTACCACCTCAACAGCTAAAACCTATGGCTGCTCTAACCTGGAGATACCTCACTCCGGGATCCTTAGCTACCAGTGGAATCTACTCCGAAAAGGACATAGAAAAGCTAAGAAATCATATTATGTTCCCAGCCGAAAAGCCAGCTTTACTCAATGCCGTTGCTAGAGGACTAACTGGCCACTCCATGAACACCGAAGGAATCTCAGTATATAATTTGCTGGATGAAAATTCTCTAAATAAAATTGTCGAAAGCACAGCCTCACGGATCTGGAAAGGATTCATAAACTTTGGATCAGCCACAGCAGGACTTGTCGGAATCTTCATGATCATCCGCTTAGTCAAGCTTGTTATCGACACCGTCATCCATGGATACGCTCTCCATACTGTATATGGTTGCAGCCTTCATTTAATCGGAGCCCTGTGGAGCTCTCTTGCAAACTTGCTACTCCATCTGGCACGAGAATCTTCTAAGAAATCTGGAGATGATAACCGAGACGATCAATCACCTGGCAGGGGAACGAACCTTCAAACCTCCAACATCGATCCCACTGCGCCTCCGGAAGTAGTCACTCAACAACTTCCTCCAGCCAAACCTCCAAGGACGATGAGACCTTGCCACGAGGAAAACGCCAAAAACGTAAATATGCCTACATCATATACAAACTTAAGAGACCGCTTAAACACTTTAAATGAAGATATCTAATCTCCCTAGAACAAAATCCTCCGAAAACAAGTGGATTTTGTTCTTATTAGGGGGGAGGTGTTACGTCCCGCAACAAAAATTTTAAATATTACTTTGTAGTATAACATCAAGAATTTATCATCTTAGATAATTTTTAAATATTACATATATTCACTATAAATTCATATCACTATATATATATTATATATAATTTGCCGATATTCATATTATCTAGTTATCCTATATAACTAAAAACCAAGTAAACTACCAGTGCTAACCGAATAGATGGATTTACAGAAATATGTTAATCGAATAAAATTAATATATTTCAACTTTATTCAGGAAAGAAATAGATTTGAAATCGTGTTATTAAAATTATTTTGAATAATGCAAACTGTGTTAAAAGCGTTCGCGACAAAATTCATATAAATCATTATATGAAAGTTAGCAGAAAATTTATCATTTCAAATATCTATTAATATATATATATGTAACCAAAAATCTAGGAAAATATACTATATTACACCTGCAGTAATCATGCATGCAAAATAATTATACATTTTAAATTAATTACAGAAAAGTGAACATAACTGTTATATAAAACACTATAATAATTAATTCCTTTAGTCAAAAAGAAGACAATTTAAAATTCTATTTTTAAATTCAAGCAATTTATATTGTTAGAGCAAAAATATCGTAACGGAAAATACGTTCATATAAGTACCTATACTTACTACACCGTAAAATCCCATAAAATTCCCTTTACAATAATATACAGAAATATTTATGGACCAATCAAGCACCTCATAAAACATAACCCTTCTCCTGGAAATTATAAAATAATGTTAGAAACAATTTATTTAAAGACTAAGTAAAAACACTTTTAATTATAAAATAATACTTACCAAAAATCTTTTAACGATTGATCTTATCGCCCTATACGGATCACTTCGATGGACGATGTAACTGGACTGCCGTAAGTGGGATGCGGCTATTGCAAATTTTGAAACCTGGGAGAAATATAATTAAATTAATATTTGGATGAATCGAGACATAACCTGTTGGCAAAAATGCCAACAAATATCCTGAAAGCAAGTCTAAACAGAAGGAATATTAATGTAAAAGATTAATAAAAAATTATCAATAATAAAAGAAAATTTATAAAATTAATTTTGTGCTCCAAAACAGTGTAAAAACATTTTGTAAAAATTACATTATCTAATTAGAACCAACATATCATAAGTATCTGCAAACGATGAAATTCATTTGTACAAGAGAAAAGTAACTCAAAGAATTTGTTGCTCGTTTTAACCTATTAAAAATCGACACTTTGTCGGCACAAAGCTTAAAATACTATATATATATATATTCACTATTAGAAAGTAATTTTTCTCAGAGTCTTGATATCTGAAAATTATAATAAAAGTATAAGAAGAGTTACTATAAAGATTATTGAGTAACCCATTTAAAATATAATTCATACTTACACACTTTTTATAACCCTATATAAATATATATATATTTATATATATATATATATCCTCTTCCTAACGATATAAGACAGTTCGTCATAAATAAGTAGCAAGAATTCCAAGTCCTAGCAGCTGAAAATAACAATCCAATAATATTTGGCCGTATGAAAAATTAACTTGACATAAAATACATAAAAACATTAATCCATACAAAATCTATTATCATTATAAAAATTTTTAGTTAATCAAAACTAATGTATTAATGTAATTAAAAGGGTATAATATTTTACAGATGTGTATAATCCTATAGTAATGAAGAAAATCAAATAGTAAAATAAGTATGATAAATCAAATATTAATACACTCAATTTTAACAACAAATATATTAAATTAAATAATAACTACAAAAGGAAAAATTCAGTAAGAATAAAATTTTTATACATAACTCTTTCTGCATGCAGAATAATAAGTCACCCTATAAACATAGCCTCACTCGGTTGTCCACCGGGTGTCTCAGTATTTTCATCACCTAACGAACACGCTATACAGAAAAATAAAATATATTTATTAGTAAAATTTCCTTAGAAATACATTTCAACAATAACCTACACGTGAATTCATATTCAAAATACATTACTCAATTACAAATATAAAAATTCATATATATATATAAACAAATATACTTACCGTTTAGATGTTTTGCGTGGCAGCCCTATTGAATAATTAAAAGAGGCTCACTTCGTACACCCATTATCTACGGAAAACCCATAGGCTTGTGCCTTTCCAATTATATGTATATATATATATACATATATAAAAATCTACATAAAGGAAAATCATATTTTAATAAATCGATTAATAGTAAATAATAACGCCAACAATACTTACTAAGCCTTCTCTAACATATAATAAAGCATAATCGAATGGTTAAACCGATCGAGACTTATACGTGAGACCTCAATAGGTAGTACGTGAAAGTGAGAGAGACCGAACTATCGGGCGGCCCGCGCGAGCGAGAGAGACAGCGCTATACGTAATCCCGTATGCAAGAATTAATGAGAATTAAATCGCGAAACAAGCTCAGACCAACTTATCACCCTTGTTATTAATATATATATATATAATTATTAATAAAAATAACAAGGTGAGTTGGACACACAAAATTTGTAGTCATAAAAAACATGAAATATATTCTTATATACTTTAAGAATATATATATATATATATATATATATTATCCAAGGAATATCCGTTAGCTTAAGTGCTTTAATTATTCATACAAGCATATGTACTCTAGCTACCTAAATACAATAATTTTCTTTCTTTATTAACGACAAACCTAAAACTATAGGTAAATGCGAATAAAATATGATTTTATATGCGTGAATTAATAAGTCGGTCAGGCGGTCAAGGCTAAGGATGTGCGGTGCGTTATCTACTGACACGCGTCAATGTATCTTATCTCCCTTGATACTTACGGCGTTCATGCATTAGACTTCAGACCAAGGAGACTTAGAAATAATATTCTTTTAAAATCAAGGCGTGAAATAAATTTCGGACCGACCTTTTGCTTTGACCATTAACACGCATGGTTATTAATAAATATATATTGTAATATGTTTTACTAAGTTATTAAGTTGTAAATCGTAGGAGAATACGTTACACATATACATACGAAATTTAAAAGGCGAATTATAAGAACAATATAACCGACAATAAAACATAAATTTAACGACGTAAAAGATATGTCAAAATAAATTAAAAGGATTAGAACATAAAATTGAAATCCAACAAATGTACAATCTTATAAAATTTAGTAAAACATGGTTTAGTACGTACGAATAATCGAGCTAAATTATAAATCTTCTTATATGTGCCAAAGGCTAAGGCTAAGCCGAACGCAGTGCGTTATCGGTTGGCGCGTGCCAATAATCTTATCTTCCACTATGTCTCAACATACGCGCCCGAGTCTAGAGACAAAGAGGACTCGAGAATAATCGAATATTATAAGAAGCACTTTTTATTGCGAGCGCAATATTCATAAGATTATAAAATTGTTAAAAGAATATATATATATATATAATCATACGCCAAATGAGCCTGGATGTTTAATAAAAAATTAAGAAGTAATAAGGTTCAAATAAACTCTTATTTTTTTTGACATGAAAATATTAATACACACTAAATTATTATAAAATAAATTTTGACAAGACAATAAAAAACTATAACTATAAAATCTTACAACCAATATATATATATATGTATATATCCTACATAATAAGTAGCAGAGCTACATGAATTGTTGCAAGCAAAATTATTAAATCGTCCTATAAAATAATAAGAATAAAATTATTCACCAAGAGATAAGCGATCCTCCGAGCTTCATTCAGTACAGTTGTACATGGGCTCATTTAGCGATAAGATAATAGACCCGGCACGACCGCCTGGTATTACGGCCATCCGCTACAACAGAATTAATTCGATATATCGAACCGTAATAATTAGAACACTTCTATACCACCTAATTATTATTAACAATTATTTCTTCTATGTTAAGCTACTATATATATATATATCCACACACATATATATATATATCTATATGTGTATTATAAAATGATTGTAATTATAATAGTTTGTGACACCAGAATTTACTAATTATAAAAAATTTATTATAAGCGGAATTTTAAGACAGCTTTTGAACGGAGCATGCTAGAAGAACCGTTCACATTTCTTTCGCATTTCCTAAAGGAGATCTAAGATTCTACATTAGAAAATGTATACAAATAACGAGAATTCTGGTAGCTAAAAACTATTGTAAAATTTTATAAATTAACAAACCAACGCACGGATAGCCCATTCCCCCTCCACGCAAAAGCGCAACTCCTACGTCACAACATGCGCCAAAAGGAAGGGCAGCTAGAGCAGCAAATAGCAGCCAAGCAACCTACGCTTAGAGCTCCCGTTCCCCTACCACTGACTCCTGAAACAAAGTAGGGATCAGAGGATACCTCAGGGAGCGCAACTCAGTCTTCCGTGCATTTGACCCGACGCTCTTGAGACAACATCACCTATCATCTGACCACCAGCTCTCTACAAGGAAGGAAGCATCTTAGAGCCGTTAAATATTGTACTCGAGTATACTTTAAAATAAAAGTGAATTTCAAATTCAACTTCGGTCTTCTGCCAGTTATTCTTCAACGGCTCCTGACCTCTCTTCAGGGACCTCGCCGAGGCAATCGGTCTCCGACGGAGAGCAGTCATCCTTACACATCAAGAACTTCATCATCTGGTAAGTACATCTTAAACCAATTAAAATTTTCTTTGCTTCCTAGTACTTATTAATAATTAATAACCTACACAGTCGCATGTTACTTGACTGTCATTTTCTATATTTTTAATTCTTACCTTCAACCATTCATATTCCCATATCCATACACACCATTTATTTAAATCATACTTCGAATTGGAAGTCTTTCATGGGACCTATCTCTTTGATAAGACGACTCGATTGACAGTAATTAGTAAGAACCTGCTTCAGCAGGACAAACCTAATTTAAGCACAGTGAAAAGGCAATTATCTTGAGGAACATATTCCAATGATAGAGGTCTCCTTTTGACTTGGTGCTGGTGAGGCAAATAAAAAATTAGCGGCCTCCTGTCACATCGACGTTTGATTAGGCAAAGATACAACTTAAGCCCGGTTAATTGACAATTATCCTGAAGCTGCGTCACTGATGATGGAAGTTGTCCTTTAATTTTGGAGCTGCCTGACATAAATCACGTCAGGTTGAATCTAGCCTTGATTTCAAGATACGAGATCCATCCCAGAGATTAGTAACGATACACTGGCTGAGGCTTATATGAAAATTTTATAATATACTGAGCCAGCTGCATTGATAATCTGTCATTTCAATGACATATCCTATAATCCTCTTCTTACTTTATGTTTATACACACAATTTGAAATATAAAGGCATGATTAACAACGAAAATTTATTAATGATTTTCAAATCACAATTTAGTATCCAGAGAGAGAAATAAAATAAACTTATTTAATCATCTACTTTCTCTTCCACTGTGCATATGCGTGTGTGTGACATATTATTCACACGATACTTTCATTTTTGACAGGTGACCCCTTTTTTCTTGCGACATCGTAAGTAATAATAATAATTTTCGGGAAAATTAATTGAAATATTATATCATATCGGATTTCGAACCTTTTTCGTATTAATAGATGGTCAACACCCGCCGTCCAGATCCCATAACTCGTCGCGAATTCCCTCTGCGAAACGCAGGCGTAGCTCGCCGAGAAATATATAGACAACGATTGCTCCGAGATCGTCCCTCCGTGGTACGACAATTATTTGTAGACAGGGATAATATCCCTCCTAATATTGTACACGCCGCCAACGATCGCGAAGATACCCTCTTCGATCTGTCCTTCGCCCCCTTACCCCCTGAATTTAACCCAGAAATCAGCGACAACGACAACAGCCCAGCGATATCAGCTGGCGAGGAAGCTGAGGAGGAAGACATTACTGAAACAACCCATTCAGACAGCTCAAGCGACGCATCGACAATAATTGTCGATTTAAACAATCCTACGAACGGGATCCCGCTAGGACTGCTCCGCGCCTGGGAGCGCAACGGAGAAATCCCTGCGACAAGGGACCAACAAGTCCAGACTTCACCGCCGCCGAGCCCTCCACGAACTCCTGACTCATTCTCAGGCCCTTTTACCCCGAATTCTTCTCCGCTTGCTTTTGCAGAAGCAGGTTTTGAGCCCATAGACATCTCTCCGAGCGACGAGAGTTTTACAGACTTTGAGGTAAATCAACTCCTCGACTATTTGAGCAGCGAGGAATTCCTCGATACTATTGTAGACCTATAAAATTAATATAGCATTAATATCAACGGAAAAATTATTATTATATCTGCATCTAATGTATATGGATAAGGGAATGAAATAAAAAGAAATAGAAAATTATGATACAAATCCATTTATTTATTCGTCAACCTTGATTTATCTCTAATAAGAAGCGTTAACAAGATCCTGAATCTCTCGGCGTCCCAGGGTATAGCCGGCCTAGCAGGTTGCCCTGAAAAAGAAATTGAGAGATACAACCTTGTTCGTCCATGCACGGTAAGCCCTGCAGAGTCGTTGAATAAACGCTAAAATAGGACGTAACAGTTCCCTTCTTGAGCTCTTCTATAAGCTAACTTCCGACATTCTTCTATAAGATGTCCAGGAGTTTTACAATAGCGACAGATTTTGGTCTGATAACCTTGTTGAGGCTGTCCAGCAATTAATTTAACTGGAGATGCGGGGAAGGGTGGTTGTGAGGTCGCATGTCCGTTGCTGGGTTGATAACGGTTGTTAGTGTTGTTGCTCATAGGATTTTGGCGAGCTGCATTGCTGACGTTATTGGGGAGGTCAGCACGGGGTTGAAAATTTGGGCGGAAGAGAGTGCGCTTCCGAATGTTTTCAGCTTCAATAGTTTTGGATAATTGTATGGCTGTGCTAATGCTTTCCTCGAAGGTCCTCGGATGTTCGAGTTTTACACGTACTAATAGGTCAGATGGAAGTCCGTTGATAAAGCTGTTCATAGTGGTTGCTTCGATGGCGTCCTTTCTTCGTTCTCCTATGTTTCCGGATAAATCAGATTCTCCATCTATTATTGCGGTACGTAGTTCTTGCACTCTGCTTATATAATCAAAAATATTTTCATTTTGTTTCATGTATATGTTAGCTAGTTCTCCTCGGTATTGGTCGACGGATTTATTTGGTCCAAAAATTAATTTTAATCGTTTCGTTAGCTCGAAAACGGTGTGACATTCTACCCCTTCTATGGCAGAATATGCATGTCCCTGCAGTTTATTAATAATAAGCTGCACTAAATGATATTCATGATATGCGGGTATTAAATCGAGAGCACGTTCGCAAATTTTACTGAAGTGGAAAACGGACATTTTATGGCCATCAAATTTAGGTATTGTGTCGATAGCATCTTTAAGGCGTATCGGGGAAGGTTGGTCCGCGATATCAAAATGTTGGGATGTCGGTTGAGAAAATGTTCGTTCTTCATGTGGAACATATCTTTCTTCTCTTTGCGAGGTCTCTAGATTCATGAGCCTTGAATTAATCCTCTCAATATAATTGGTAATCGTTTGCATAGAAGCCATTAATTGTTCTACAGCTGGTTCTTCTTGGCTTGCGGCCATTTCCTTTCGATTCATTTCTTCTTGCATTTTTATCAGATGTTCGTTTTTGACTTGCAAGGCCTCAGCCTGTTCTTTTAATTGTTTCTCCTTTTCGTTTACCTTTTGCATGAGGATTTCGGTTTCCTCTGCTGTATATTGTTTCCTTGTAGCCCCTGTGGCTACAGAGCTCGTCGAGCTTGATCGAGTCTGCATATTGGATTTAAATACTTTATAAAAATTTATTCGTCAAACACTTAATTTCCTCTCAGAAGCTTAGATCCTTTTTGGCAAATCCCACCGCTGTCACCAAAAATTTTAATGTTTGTTTGTTACGTCCTATTCGATCGTTTATTCAACGATTCTGCAGGGCGCACCGTGCAGGGACGAACAATATTATATCTCTCTATTTCTTTTTCAGGGCAACCTGCTAAGCCGGCTATACCCTGGGACGCCGAGAGATTAGGATCTATAGGACGCTTCTTTTCGGAGGTATTTAAGGTTGACAAATAAATATGCAAATTTATTATATTATAAATTCTATTTTTTCCTTTTTATTTATTTTATCCTTCCTCGTTCTTCTACATTAGTTTGTAAGGTAAGTTTAGTGAAATTAAATTATATATATGTATTGGATATATTTATATATATGTATAGTTAAAAGTTATTTAGGATTTTATGGTTCGACAATAGAATCGAGGAACTCTTCGCTATCTAAATAATCAAGAAGCTGGTTAATTTCGTAATCTATAAAGTCCTCTTCACTTGGAGTGATATTTGTGGAATCTAAATCCACTTCTCCAGGCAAGACAGGAGAATAATTTGGCGGCGAATACCCCGGAAAAGAGTCTGGGGTTCGTGGGAGGCTAGGCGGCGGTGAAGTTTGGACCCGTCGATCCAACGTCGCTGGGCTCCTCCTTATTTCCCCGTTTCGCTCCCAAGCGCGGAGCAGTCCCAAGGGAATTCCGTCCGTTCGGTCTTCCAAATCAATAATTATTGTGGACGCGTCGCTTGATGTGTCCGATTCCGCAGATTCAATTTCCTCTTCCTCGGACTCTGCGCTAGCTGGTATCGCAGGGAGATTGCCGTCGGTGGTTTCGGGGTTAAGCTCCGGGGGCAAGGGTGCGAAGGAGAGGTCGAAGAGTGTGTCTTCGCGGTCGGTTGCGGCCCTTGCTATTCCGGTAGGAATCTCGTCCCTATCTATAAATAATTGACGAGCGACGGAGGGGCGATCTCGTAATAACCGCTGTCTAAATATTTCCCGCCGGGTTACACCTGGATTTTGTAAGGGCAATTCGCGGCGAGTTATTGGATCTGGTCGTCGGGCACTAACCATCTATTATTGAAATAATTTAAATTTTAAATTTGTTTTATTGAAAGGATAATTTGAAATTATTTCG
Organism: Camponotus vicinus; assembly: GCF_025532165.1. Lineage (NCBI taxonomy): Eukaryota > Metazoa > Arthropoda > Insecta > Hymenoptera > Formicidae > Camponotus > Camponotus vicinus. Next base: position 11,815,982 of record NW_028141979.1, read on the forward strand.
CGGCATCTAATACTTACGATGGAAATTTCGAGGGGTCACCTGTCAACAAAGGATGTACCGCGTAAATCTAAAGTTTCGTGACCGGTTTAAAGAAAGAGACAGGACAGATTCTGAAATCGCGACTCCTCATTTATTATAAGAGAAAATTATTAGATAGTTACCTTACATGCAGTGACGTGGTAAGGAAGGGTGTGTAGGGATATTTAAATATAAGATGGATACCGTGCCTGCTGGTTTAGTTTTATTATTATAAAATAATTCCTCTAATATATTATACTAAACCAGAGTTATCATACTATGTGTCAGTCGGTCCTTAAAGAGCGCGTCCCGTGCTCTACGACAAGTTTCGATGTGCAAGACGTCACGTCACAGCGGCACAGAGTCCGTAAAGAAATTTCCCTGGAGAAAATTCTTCGCGGAAACGGCAGAGGGGTAGAGTAGACTACCCAATGCACATCGATTGACAAGTCGAAGGCGACGATTCACTCTTGTGGATAAAACCAAAGACAGACTGAGCGTTGAACATTCAAAGGCAATCAACGTACTCGTGTTATCAGAAGGAGAAGACGTTGGAATTGTATGAAGGTAAGTTGTTGACTATTATGTGTAATAAAATTCTTCAATATGTCATGCAAAAATAATAATTAATAATATTCGGTTGATGGTTGCAGATCACGAGAGATGAAAAGGAAATTATTGAATAATTAAAACGAGTACTTACCCAAAAGTACTGCTGTCAGGATATGCGATGAATCTCCGTGGGGGACAGTCTGCCTCGGCGATGTCCCTGTAGGAGAGTCGGAGGAACCGGTGACAAATGATTGGCAGAAGACCCAAGTGATGGTTTAAAGACACTTTATTTTCTTAAAGTATACTATAATATTCGACTGCTCTCTAGACTAAGTTCTTAGTCCGGAAAAATATCCTGCGACTAAGTTCTTTTTTTGCTCGAAAAATGTTCTATAATACGCTCGTGATCGCTTTAGTTGGTTTCTTCTCGAGAGCTCCTGGTCAAATGCTAGGTGATGTTGTCTCAAGAGCGTCGGGTCAAATGCGCGGAAGACTGAGCTGCGCTCCCTGAGGTACCCTCTGGTCCCTACTCCGTGCCGGCTATCCGCAGTGGTAGGAGAATGCGGCGCTCCCGGGCGTAGGCGGCTCGACCGCCGCTTGCCGCTATAGCTGTCCTTCTTCTTCGAGCGCGCTATGACGTAGTGGCCGCGCTCTTGCGTAGGGGATAGTGGGGACGACGGAGCTGTCAGTATTGTCCATGCATCGAGCTCGTTAATTCATTTTACAAAAGGTAAGGCTTTTATAATAGGTTTTTAGTCACCAGAATTTTAATAATTTGCATGCATATATTTTTTAATATAGAATCTCAACCTCTTTCAATAGAAGTGTGAATGATCGTTCTAGCATGTTCCGTTTAGGATTGATTTTTAACTTTCTTTATATTAATTATATAGTTCTAGTTAACAATGTTATAAACAAATTCTGGTGTTATAAACCATTATAATTACAATTTGCTATATAATAATTATATGATATATGTATATATGTATGTGCATATAGGTGCATGGTCTAGATAATTGTTAATAATAATTGTGTTACATTATAATATAAAAGTGTATTAATTATTCTTTTTATTATTCAGCTCTTGGAACAAAGGATGTGGCGAGCTTTTTTATCACCGGATGCAGGTGTTCGCCGTGCCAGGCAGTCGCGCCAGGCAGTCGCGCCGGGCCTTATCTTATCGCTGAGTGAGCTCATGTGCAGCTGCACCGGATGAAGCTCGGAGGGTCGCTTATCTTTTGGTGACTGAATTTATAACGCTTTATAAATCGATTTAATAATTTCGTTCGTTATAATTTATTCATATATTCTTTACTTGTTAATTGTATAGAATATATATATATATATATATATATATATATATATATACTTATATATATTGTTTGTAAAAGTTAATAAATGTAATTGTTAAAAATTTTATCTTCATTATTTTATTAATTAAATATGTATTATACATATTGTTATTTCTCTTTTGAAGGCTTGAAAGTTTGCTAAAAAATTGCATTACTGTTGGATCTTTGTTAGTTAATGATATGGATTAATTTAACATATAATATATATATATATTCTTTTATAATTTATAATTTCGTAATAACTTATTACTCTTGCAATAAGAAAGCGCTCTTTATAATATTCATACATTATATATTCGCGAGTCCCTTTCGCATTAAGACTCGGCACGGACGTCGAAAACATTAGGGGAGATAACAAAGTAATAGGGGAGATAACGCGGTACGCTGGACTTAGCCTTGTGCTCTTATAAGGAGACTTATTATTCGTCTCAATAATAAAATCATGCATAATGAATTTTATAAGACCATACATTCATTATTATTATTAATATGTATATTTATTACCTTGTATTATTATTATTTAAACTTTATATTTCATGTGTGTTATATATGTGTAAATTTTTGTTATAACGAAATTTATTTAGTAGTTATATAGATTTATAATTCTGCACATAGTAAAGAGTTATAAGCTTTATTTTGCATTATTGGTTTTATTAAATCAGAATCTTTATTATTTATAATTATTAATAATTTAAATAATTTAATATATTTGTCTTATATAGTTATTATATTTTTCAGATATTTTGTAAAACGACATTCTATACAGAAGATATTCGAGGGTGCATATCATTTATAGCTTGGCTGTATTTTAATCGACAATATAGAACGTTTATTAGACTATTGTCGGAGCGGATTAAAATACTCACATATGATCGTCTGGCCATAACTTATTAACTCTATGCACCTCTAATTGCGGATAAGTTTTGGATATTTTGAAATATTTTAATATTATTTTGAATGTGCTTGACTTGACAACTTTCGGTCATTTATTAAATATATACATACATTAATTAATGTTGAGCTTTTACATAATGAAAATGGTTTATTATTTGGTTATCATTGCTTACTTATTATATTTTAATTGTATATAAAATTTTGCAATTAAATAATCAAAATGAAAAATATATGTATTATTTGGCAATAAGAAATTAGATTTTATATAATTTATTATTATGTAGTGAAGTTTTATTTGAATAACTATATAGAATATACGTATATGAAAAGAGATTTTTATAATGTATTAATTATTATGTTCTTATGCTTAGAGTTTAAACGTGTTATTATTTGAATTTTTCTTATTTGTCTAGGTTGCATATATAGTATATATATATGTTGGAAGGGATATGGACCAATGGATTATTCACGGACAACAGACAGGCTTAAACCATATAAGAATATGCAGCATTGAAAGGATTTTGAGGAATCTGTGCGAATTATTTCGGGAGTTTATTTGGTAAGTTTATTATTTTGATAAGTTAATTAATGAATTAAAAGTTTTATTTAATTATATCATATATTTATAAAATATATATTATATATACATATATATAATATATGTATTCATGTATAATATTATGTATTTTATATGTATTTAATATTTAGTATTTTAATGCATTATCTTTTAAATTTTTATTAATAACTACATATGTATTTATACTAATAATGAGGGTGACAAGTCTGTCCGAGCTTGTTTCGCGGTTTAATTCTTATTAATTTTTACATATAGTATTACGTATAGCGCTGTCTCTCTCACTCGCGCGAGTCACCCGATAGTGCGGTCTCTCTCACTTTCACGTACTACTACCTATTGAGGTCTCGTGTATAAATTTCGATAGATGCAGTCGGTTAATTATATATTTGAGGAGGCATATTTGTGGTTTGTTATTGAAATATATTTCTAAGGAATTTTATTAATAAATATATTTTTATTTTTCCGTATAGCGTTTTCGTTAGGTGATGAAAATATTGGGACACCCGGTGGACAACCAAGTGGAGGCTATGTTTATAGGGTGACTTATTATTCTGCATGCAGCAAAGAGTTACGTATAAAATTTTATTCATAATAATTTCTTGACATTTCTTTATTATTTAGTTATTGTTTAGTAATTATTATTTAATTTAATATATTTATTGTTGAAATTTAATATATTAATATTTGATTTATTATACTTCTTTTACTATTTGATTTCTTTTACTCCTATATAATTATATACATTTATAAAATATTAAACCTTTTTAATATAGTAATTTTGATCAATCAAACTTTTATAATGATAATAGATTTTTGTATAGATTGATTTTTTAGTACATTTTGTTAAGTTAATTTTTCATACGGCCAAATATTATTTGATTATTATTTTCAGTTGCTGGGACTTGGAATTCTTGCTACTTATTTATAACAAGCTGTCTTACGTTATTAGGAAGAGGCTAAATAATATATATATATAGGATCATAAAAAGTGTGTAAGTATGTATTATATTTTGAATGGTTTATTTAATAATTTCTATAGTAGATTTTCTTATACATTTATTATATTTTTCAGGTATCAAGACTCTGAGGAAAATTACTTCCTGATAGTGAACATATATATATATTTACGGGAACTCAACGAGGACCAAAAATTAAAATAATCTAGGATTTTTAAAGGAAATTCTTGCTTGATTAATTATATTTTATTCATTAATTATATTTTATATATATATTTTATTAATTATACTTTATTAAGAAATGTTTAGATCATTAATTTCTAAAAGAAGCTCGTTACTTTATAAAAGATTATTATTTAGTTATTGGCCATTTACATTTTGTAATTAAATAGTCAAAGTTAAAATGTTATTCAGTAATAATTAGAATTTTATACAGACATATTTGGCCAATGGTATTAATGTACAGTAAAGATTTATTATAACATTTAGAAAAATATTTATTCAAGGAAAATTTATTAATTTTGTTTCTCATGAATATAAAAAATATATATATATTGTTAATTATTTTATTACTAATTATTATTACTGATTTTTAGAGCGTATTGTTTTAGTAACAATTATTATTCATGGGCATTAATTTTTTTTGTTTGACTTGGTACATTTATTTATTGTTTCATATTCTTATATGTACGTAGAATGTTAACTTTATAACTTTCCTTTTGTTATTGATGATTCTTTATAAATTTTCGTATTAATATTTTATGTGGCTCACTTTCGGAGCATTTGTTAGCATTTTTACTGTAGGTTATTTATCCCAAAATATTAATTAATTATATGATTTTCAGGTTTCAAAATTGGTAATCGCTGCATTTCTTTTATGACAATTGACCATACTATTTATCGAAAAGATACGCATGGGCTCACAAAATCATTTATTAATAGAATTTAGGTGAGTATCGTTTGATAAAACATTTTGATTTATGCCTTTTCCTTTGTAGTAAGCGCGTATACACGCATAGGGATATCCTTTTTTGGTTATATGTGATAACTGAATAATATGAATATTGAGTGAATATCTATATATATTGGTTACATATAATATAAAGTGGATTATATATAATTACAAGTAAAGATTATATAAGATACGAAATTCTTTATACTATTCTTTGAAACAAATTATATTTTATTTGTTAAGAATTATTTAAATCATTTTCTTTTTAAAAGAAGCTTGTTATTTTACAAAGGATTATTATTTAGTCATTACTGGTCATCAGTTTTTACATTTTAATTTTATAATTAAATAATCAAAGTAAATATATTTATTATTTGATAATAATTAAACTTTTATATATATATGTGTTTTTCATTGTTTATTGATTTATGTCTTTATTTATCTAAATACTAATTAGTTATATTATTTTCAGGTTTCGGGATTTATGGCTATAGAAATTTTCCCATGCCAATTTTACCAGAAGAATGTAAAGGAACGCACAAGAGGCTATAAGACCAGTTACCGACGGATTTGTTCGCATACCGATTCATACGAAGTCTTGTTGCAAGTGTTTTTGACGGTTACATTATTTAGAGTGATTTGCTGAGAGTTTTTCTTGATAATAAAATTTCGAGTAAATTTCTTTTCTTAGTAAAGTTAATTATTAAGATAAATATCATTATATACGACCAGTACCAGTACTGCTAATTCATTGTAATATTTTTCTGGCTATATACCACATCAATCAATGTATTGTATTAGTATGAGATTATGGCGAATATATATATAAATATATATATATATATATATAGTATTTTGCTATTGATTTATGAAATTTCATAAGCGATTTTAAGGTGATTGTGTGGGGCTTTTGCAGCTTTATTAAAATTGCATAAATAATAATTATATATATTGAAATTCTTTTACGATTATTATAAATGACTGTTTCAAAGAGCCTATTACTTTTTCTTGATTGATAGATGTGTATAAGTCCAGCTTTCGGTTAGTACTGGTGGTTACTAGTATTTTGACTACATGAGAACTGATTATTAAATTGATGTATATATATATTGATTATATATAATATTATGGCGCAAATATATAGTGATTATATATAGTATCGCGCAAAGATTATATAGGATGAGAGAATAGGTAGGGATTATATTTTTATAAATAAGATTTTAAATTTTTCGTTGCGGGACGTAACACTCTGCATTAATTTTTCGAACTTGCTTTCGTGTTCTTGCAATGATCGTGCATATACGACAATATCATCCATGTAGACAAATAATTCATTTCCCTGAAGTCCGGATAGAACGTTATCCATCAATCTTTGAAACGTTGCAGGAGCATTTTTTAATCCAAATGGCATTCGTTTGAATTGGTAATGTCCGTAAGGTGTAGAGAAAGCAGTTTTATGAGCATCTTTTGATGCCATGGGTATTTGGTGGAAACCGGAAGCTAAGTCCAGTACTGAAAAATATTTTGCAGATCCAAGTTGATCTAATATATCCGTTATATTTGGAAGAGGATAGGCATCGCCTATTGTTTTTTCATTGAGGTTTCGATAATCGATAACCATTCGCCATCTTTTATTCCCTAGGGAGTCTGGCTTTTTCGGAACTATCCATAAAGGAGAGTTATAAGGGGAAGTAGAAGGTCTTATTAAATCAGAAGATAATAATTCATTTACTTGTTTATTAATTTCTTCCTTATGTACAGGAGGAAATCTATATTGTTTCGTGTGGACAGGCATTTCATTAATAGTAGGAATAGAATGCTGAGCGGCGTTTGTCGCTTGGAGATGTTCACCGGGAAGGTGAAATCTGTCGGAGTGTTTGAAAACTAGTAGTCGAACATTTTCTGATTCCTCGGAATTCAGATGTTCGAGACGTAGAAGGTTTATGACATCAACAGTTCTATCTGTTGGTGTTGATAATGCCTGGTTAAAGTAAATGGGATTATCTATGGCTTTGACGAATTCCACTCGGGGTTCGTCTAGTCCAGCGAGATTGTTGGAGTTAAAAGTTCTGATTAATCCTCTGGGAAGCCCTTGGGTTCCAGTGGGATTCTCTGTTATTTCATGAGTATCATAATCTTGCAATTCTATGAATGGAATATTAAGGGTCAATTCCTCCTCGGAAGTATTGAATATAGGCATATGGACTTTTCCATTATTATTGGTGACGATAGCTTCCCCGAAGTATATGCCCTCGGCAAGGGTATGACGAGGTACATATCCGATTTGTTTTTCTGGATTGGTAATATGAAAAGAACAGGGAGTGACAGTTCTTTCCTTAAGACATATTGTACTTGAGTTTGAGAATGGAATTCTCATATCTTCATACTGTATAAAGTTGTCTCTATAGTTGACTATAACAGCTCGTTCCTTCAGGAACTTGTTGCCTAATATTCCATCTTGTAAGAATCCTATTGAATCAGATATGACATAGAATTCAGATAGTTTTCCAAGTACAGATAGGGAAACAGCTCCTAGCGTAACGATAGTTTCAGAAGCTATTCCTTGCAGACATAAAGGATTAGTTTTGTCGAGAGTAACGTTTGGATTTAAACATTTTTGTTTAATAAGGTTTAGTCCAGATCCAGAATCAATCATAAATTTGCAATCTGCTATTAGATCTGGAGAGGATAACGTTACTGTGGGCAATTCGGTAGATTGTTGTCTGTCGTTTATTTGGCAGATTCGGAAATTTGTGCGGGAGTTTCCTGTGGTGTTATTATGTTGACTTTCTTTTGAATGTGGTAAGTCGGACGTCCTGGTTGCGGGTCGTTCCGGCGGACGTCGGTTCTCATCGGAACGCCTTGCGCGTTTCCCGAAGTACCGGGTTGTTGGTTCCCTTCTTGAGCTCTTCTATAAGCTAACTTCCGACATTCTTCTATAAGATGTCCAGGAGTTTTACAATAGCGACAGATTTTGGTCTGATAACCTTGTTGAGGCTGTCCAGCAATTAATTTAACTGGAGATGCGGGGAAGGGTGGTTGTGAGGTCGCATGTCCGTTGCTGGGTTGATAACGGTTGTTAGTGTTGTTGCTCATAGGATTTTGGCGAGCTGCATTGCTGACGTTATTGGGGAGGTCAGCACGGGGTTGAAAATTTGGGCGGAAGAGAGTGCGCTTCCGAATGTTTTCAGCTTCAATAGTTTTGGATAATTGTATGGCTGTGCTAATGCTTTCCTCGAAGGTCCTCGGATGTTCGAGTTTTACACGTACTAATAGGTCAGATGGAAGTCCGTTGATAAAGCTGTTCATAGTGGTTGCTTCGATGGCGTCCTTTCTTCGTTCTCCTATGTTTCCGGATAAATCAGATTCTCCATCTATTATTGCGGTACGTAGTTCTTGCACTCTGCTTATATAATCAAAAATATTTTCATTTTGTTTCATGTATATGTTAGCTAGTTCTCCTCGGTATTGGTCGACGGATTTATTTGGTCCAAAAATTAATTTTAATCGTTTCGTTAGCTCGAAAACGGTGTGACATTCTACCCCTTCTATGGCAGAATATGCATGTCCCTGCAGTTTATTAATAATAAGCTGCACTAAATGATATTCATGATATGCGGGTATTAAATCGAGAGCACGTTCGCAAATTTTACTGAAGTGGAAAACGGACATTTTATGGCCATCAAATTTAGGTATTGTGTCGATAGCATCTTTAAGGCGTATCGGGGAAGGTTGGTCCGCGATATCAAAATGTTGGGATGTCGGTTGAGAAAATGTTCGTTCTTCATGTGGAACATATCTTTCTTCTCTTTGCGAGGTCTCTAGATTCATGAGCCTTGAATTAATCCTCTCAATATAATTGGTAATCGTTTGCATAGAAGCCATTAATTGTTCTACAGCTGGTTCTTCTTGGCTTGCGGCCATTTCCTTTCGATTCATTTCTTCTTGCATTTTTATCAGATGTTCGTTTTTGACTTGCAAGGCCTCAGCCTGTTCTTTTAACTGTTTCTCCTTTTCGTTTACCTTTTGCATGAGGATTTCGGTTTCCTCTGCTGTATATTGTTTTCTTGTAGCCCCTGTGGCTACAGAGCTCGTCGAGCTTGATCGAGTCTGCATAATGGATTTAGGTACTTTATAAAAATTTATTCGTCAAACACTTAATTTCCTCTCAGAAGCTTAGATCCTTTTTGGCAAATCCCACCGCTGCCACCAAAAATTTTAATGTTGTTTGTTACGTCCTATTCGATCGTTTATTCAACGATTCTGCAGGGCGCACCGTGCAGGGACGAACAATATTATATCTCTCTATTTCTTTTTCAGGGCAACCTGCTAAGCCGGCTATACCCTGGGACGCCGAGAGATTAGGATCTATAGGACGCTTCTTTTCGGAGGTATTTTAGGATTGACAAATAAATATGCAGATTTATTATATTATAAATTTCTATTTTTTCCTTTTATTTATTTTATCCTTCCACGTTCTTTTACATTAGTTTATAAGGTAATTTTGGCGAAATTAAACTATGAATGATATATGTCGTCTACCGTTCCCAAGAACTCTTCACTATCTAAGTAATCTAAAATTTGGTTAGTTTCAAAATCTGCGAAGCTCTCTTCGGCTGGAGAGATGTCTATCGGTTCTGGGTCTATCTCCCCAAGAGCGACCGGAGAGTAATTCGGGGTAGAATAACCTGAAAATGAATCAGGGGTATGTGGAGGGCTTGGCGATGGCACAGTCTGGACTCGTTGGTCTCGAGTTCTTCTTATTTCTCCGTTTCTCTCGAAAGCTAGGAGAAGTGCTGGGGGAATTCTGACCGTTGGGTTATCCAAATCGTACACGACTGTTGGGCAATCGCTAAGGTGATCAGAGTCCTCGTCTGTCAGCGGAAGGTCCTCTTCTTCACTCGATTCTTCGCCTGCTGGTATCGCTGAGGGGTTACCGTTGTTGGTTTCGGGGTTTAATTCAGGAGGCAAAGGAGCGAAGGACAAATCAAAGAAAGTATCTTCGCGATCGTTGGCGGCGCGTAAAATACTAGAAGGGATATTATCCCTATCTACAAATAATTGCCGTGCGATAGAGGGGCGATCTCGTAATAACCGTTGTCTGAATAGTTCTCTGCGAGTTACGCCTGCGTTTTGCAGAGGGAATTCGCGGCGAGTTATTGGATCTGGTCGTCGGGCGCTAACCATCTATTATTGAAATAATTTAAATTTTAAATTTGTTCTATTGAAAGGATAATTTAAAATTATTTCGCGGCATCTAATACTTACGATGGAAATTTCGAGGGGTCACCTGTCAAAAAAGAATGTACCGCGTAAATCTAAAGTTTCGTAACCGGTTTAGAGAAAGAGACAGGACAGATTCTGAAATCGCGACTCCTCATTTATTATAAGAGAAAATTATTAGTTAATTACCTCACATGCAGTGACGTGATAAGGAAGGGTGTGTAGGGATATTTGAATATAAGATGGATACCGTGCCTGCTGGTTTAGTTTTATTATTATAAAGTAATTCCTTTAATATATTATACTAAACCAGAGTTATCATACTATGTGTCAGTCGGTCCTTAAAGAGCGCGTCCCGTGCTCTACGACGAGTTTCGATGTGCAAGACGTCACGTCACAGCGGCACAGAGTCCGTAAAGAAATTTCCCTGGAGAAAATTCTTCGCGGAAACGGCAGAGGGGTAGAGTAGACTACCCAATGCACATCGATTGACAAGTCGAAAGCGACAATTCACTCTTGTGGATAAAACCAAAGACAGACTGAGCGTTTAACGTTCAAAGGCAATCAACGTACTCGTGTTATCGGAAGGAGAAGACGTTGGAATTGTATGAAGGTAAGTTGTTGACTATTATGTATAATAAAATTCTTCAATATGTCATGCAAAAATAATAATAATATTCGGTTGATGGTTGCAGATCACGAGAGATGAAAAAGAAAATATTGAATAATTAAAACGAGTACTTACCCAAAAGTACTGCTGTCAGGATATGCGATGAATCTCCGTGGGGGACAGTCTGCCTCGGCGATGTCCCTGTAGGAGAGTCGGAGGAACCGGTGACAAATGATTGGCAGAAGACCCAAGTGATGGTTTAAAGACACTTTATTTTCTTAAAGTATACTATAATATTCGACTGCTCTCTAGACTAAGTTCTTAGTCCGGAAAAATATCCTGCGACTAAGTTCTTTTTTTGCTCGAAAAATGTTCTATAATACGCTCGTGATCGCTTTAGTTGGTTTCTTCTCGAGAGCTCCTGGTCAAATGCTAGGTGATGTTGTCTCAAGAGCGTCGGGTCAAATGCGCGGAAGACTGAGCTGCGCTCCCTGAGGTACCCTCTGGTCCCTACTCCGTGCCGGCTATCCGCAGTGGTAGGAGAATGCGGCGCTCCCGGGCGTAGGCGGCTCGACCGCCGCTTGCCGCTATAGCTGTCCTTCTTCTTCGAGCGCGCTATGACGTAGTGGCCGCGCTCTTGCGTAGGGGATAGTGGGGACGACGGAGCTGTCAGTATTGTCCATGCATCGAGCTCGTTAATTCATTTTACAAAAGGTAAGGCTTTTATAATAGGTTTTTAGTCACCAGAATTTTAATAATTTGCATGCATATATTTTTTAATATAGAATCTCAACCTCTTTCAATAGAAGTGTGAATGATCGTTCTAGCATGTTCCGTTTAGGATTGATTTTTAACTTTCTTTATATTAATTATATAGTTCTAGTTAACAATGTTATAAACAAATTCTGGTGTTATAAACCATTATAATTACAATTTGCTATATAATAATTATATGATATATGTATATATGTATGTGCATATAGGTGCATGGTCTAGATAATTGTTAATAATAATTGTGTTACATTATAATATAAAAGTGTATTAATTATTCTTTTTATTATTCAGCTCTTGGAACAAAGGATGTGGCGAGCTTTTTTATCACCGGATGCAGGTGTTCGCCGTGCCAGGCAGTCGCGCCAGGCAGTCGCGCCGGGCCTTATCTTATCGCTGAGTGAGCTCATGTGCAGCTGCACCGGATGAAGCTCGGAGGGTCGCTTATCTTTTGGTGACTGAATTTATAACGCTTTATAAATCGATTTAATAATTTCGTTCGTTATAATTTATTCATATATTCTTTACTTGTTAATTGTATAGAATATATATATATATATATATATATATATATATATATACTTATATATATTGTTTGTAAAAGTTAATAAATGTAATTGTTAAAAATTTTATCTTCATTATTTTATTAATTAAATATGTATTATACATATTGTTATTTCTCTTTTGAAGGCTTGAAAGTTTGCTAAAAAATTGCATTACTGTTGGATCTTTGTTAGTTAATGATATGGATTAATTTAACATATAATATATATATATATTCTTTTATAATTTATAATTTCGTAATAACTTATTACTCTTGCAATAAGAAAGCGCTCCTTATAATATTCATACATTATATATTCGCGAGTCCCTTTCGCATTAAGACTCGGCACGGACGTCGAAAACATTAGGGGAGATAACAAAGTAATAGGGGAGATAACGCGGTACGCTGGACTTAGCCTTGTGCTCTTATAAGGAGACTTATTAGTCGTCTCAATAATAAAATCATGCATAATGAATTTTATAAGACCATACATTCATTATTATTATTAATATGTATATTTATTACTTTGTATATTATCATTTAAACTTTATATTTCATGTGTGTTATATATGTGTAAAGTTTTGTTATAACAAAATTTATTTAGTAGTTATATAGATTTATAATTCTGCACACAGTAAAGAGTTATGAGCTTTATTTTGCATTATTGGTTTTATTAAATCAGAATCTTTATTATTTATAATTATTAATAATTTAAATAATTTAATATATTTGTCTTATATAGTTATTATATTTTTCAGATATTTTGTAAAACGACATTCTATACAGAAGATATTCGAGGGTGCATATCATTTATAGCTTGGCTGTATTTTAATCGACAATATAGAACGTTTATTAGACTATTGTCGGAGCGGATTAAAATACTCACATAGGATCATCTGGCCATGACTTATTAACTCTATGCACCTCTAATTGCGGATAAGTTTTGGATATTTTGAAATATTTTAATATTATTTTGAATGTGCTTGACTTGATAACTTTCGGTCATTTATTAAATATATATATATAATGTTGAGCTTTCACATAATGAAAATGGTTTATTATTTGGTTATCATTGCTTACTCATTATATTGTAATTGTATATAAAATTTTGCAATTAATAGTCAAAATGAAAAATATATGTATTATTTGGCAATAATGGGTGGATAAGAAATTAGATTTTATATAATTTATTATTATGTAGTGAAGTTTTATTTGAATAACTATATAGAATATACGTATATGGAAAGAGATTTTTATAATGTATTAATTATTATGTTCTTATGCTTAGAGTTTAAACGTGTTATTATTTGAATTTTCTTATTTGTCTAGGTTGCATATATAATATATATATGTTGGAAGGGATATGGACCAATGGATTATTCACGGACAAAAGACAGGCTTAAACCATATAAGAATATGCAGCATTGAAAGGATTTTGAGGAATCTGTGCGAATTATTTCGGAAGTTTATTTGGTAAGTTTATTATTTTGATAAGTTAATTAATGAATTAAAGGTTTTATTTTAATTATATCATATATTTATAAAATATATATTATATATACATATATATAATATATGTATTCATGTATAATATTATGTATTTTATATGTATTTAATATTTAGTATTTTAATGCATTATCTTTTAAATTTTTATTAATAACTACATATGTATTTATACTAATAATGAGGGTGACAAGTCTGTCCGAGCTTGTTTCGCGGTTTAATTCTTATTAATTTTTACATATGGTATTACGTATAGCGCTGTCTCTCTCACTCGCGCGAGTCACCCGATAGTGCGGTCTCTCTCACTTTCACGTACTACTACCTATTGAGGTCTCGTGTATAAATTTCGATAGATGTAGTCTGTTGATTATATATTTGAGGAGGCATATTTGTAGTTTGTTATTGAAATATATTTCTAAGGAATTTTATTAATAAATATATTTTTATTTTTCCGTATAGCGTTTTCGTTAGCTGATGAAAATATTGGGACACCCGGTGGACAACCAAGTGGAGGCTATGTTTATAGGGTGACTTATTATTCTGCATGCAGCAAAGAGTTACGTATAAAATTTTATTCATAATAATTTCTTGACATTTCTTTATTATTTAGTTATTGTTTAGTAATTATTATTTAATTTAATATATTTATTGTTGAAATTTAATATATTAATATTTGATTTATTATACTTCTTTTACTATTTGATTTCTTTTACTCCTATATAATTATATACATTTATAAAATATTAAACCTTTTTAATATAGTAATTTTGATCAATCAAACTTTTATAATGATAATAGATTTTTGTATAGATTGATTTTTTAGTACATTTTTGTTAAGTTAATTTTTCATACGGCCAAATATTATTTGATTATTATTTTCAGTTGCTGGGACTTGGAATTCTTGCTACTTATTTATAACAAGCTGTCTTACGTTATTAGGAAGAGGCTAAATAATATATATATATAGGATCATAAAAAGTGTGTAAGTATGTATTATATTTTGAATGGTTTATTTAATAATTTCTATAGTAGATTTTCTTATACATTTATTATATTTTTCAGGTATCAAGACTCTGAGGAAAATCACTTCCTGATAGTGAACATATACATATATTCACGGGAACTCAACTAGGACCAAAAATTAAAATAATCTAGGATTTTTAAAGGAAATTCTTGCTGGATTAATTATATTTTATTTATTAATTGTATTATATTTTATTAATTATATTTTATTAATTATATTTTATTAAGAAATGTTTAAATCATTAATTTCTGAAAGAAGCTCGTTACTTTATAAAAGATTATTATTTGGTGATTATTGGCCATTTACATTTTGTAATTAAATAGTCAAAGTTAAATGTTGTTCAATAATAATGAGAATTTTATATAGACATATTTGGCCAATGGTATTAAAGATTTATTATCACGCTTGGAAAAATAGTTAGTCAAGGAAAATTAATTTTGTTTCTTTTGAATATATATAAAATATATATTGTTAATTATTTTATTACTGATTATTATTACTGATTTTTAGAGCGTATTGTTTTAGTAACAATTATTATTCATGGGTATTAGTTTTTCGATTGACTTGGTACATTTATTTATTGTTTCATATTCTTATATGTACGTAGAATGTTAACTTTATAACTTTCCTTTTGTTATTGATGATTCTTTATAAATTTTCGTATTAATATTTTATGTGGCTCACTTTCGGAGCATTTGTTAGCATTTTTACTGTAGGTTATTTATCCCAAAATATTAATTAATTATATGATTTTCAGGTTTCAAAATTGGTAATCGCTGCATTTCTTTTATGACAATTGACCATACTATTTATCGAAAAGATACGCATGGGCTCACAAAATCATTTATTTAGGTGCGTATCGTTTGATAAAATATTTTGATTTATGCCTTTTCCTTTGTAGTAAGCGCGTATACACGCATAGGGATATCTTTTTTTTTTTTTGGTTATATGTGATAACTGAATAATATGAATATTGAGTGAATATCTATATATATATTGGTTACATATAATATAAAGTGGATTTATAGTGATTATATATAATTACAAGTAAAGATTATATAAGATACGAAATTCTTTATACTATTCTTCGAAACAAATTATATTTTATTCGTTCAGAATTATTTAAATCATTTTCTTTTTAAAAGAAGCTTGTTATTTTACAAAGGATTATTATTTAGTCATTACTGGTCATCAGTTTTTACATTTTAATTTTATAATTAAATAATCAAAGTAAATATATTTATTATTTGATAATAATTAAACTTTTATATATATATGTGTTTTTCATTGTTTATTGATTTATGTCTTTATTTATCTAAATACTAATTAGTTATATTATTTTCAGGTTTCGGGATTTATGGCTATAGAAATTTTCCCATGCCAAATTTACCAGAAGAATGTGAAGGAACGCACAAGAGGCTATAAGACCAGTTACCGACGGATTTGTTCGTATACCAATTTATACGAAGTCTTGTTGCAAATGTTTTTGACGGTTACATTATTTAGAGTGATTTGCTGAGAGTTTTTCTTGATAATAAAATTTCGAATAAATTTCTTTTCTTAGTAAAGTTAATTATTAAGATAAATATCATTATATACGACCAGTACCAGTACTGCTAATTCATTGTAATATTTTTCTGGCTATATACCACATCAATCAATGCATTGCATTAATATGAGATTATGGCGAATATATATATACAAATATATATATATATATACAGCACTTTGCTATTGATTTATGAAATTTCATAAGCGATTTTAAGGTGATTGTGTGGGGCTTTTGCAGCTTTATTAAAATTGCATAAATAATAATTATATATATATTGAAATTCTTTTACGATTATTATAAATGACTGTTTCAAAGAGCCTATTACTTTTTCTTGATTGATAGATGTGTATAAGTCCAGCTTTCGGTTAGTACTGGTGGTTACTAGTATTTTGACTACATGAGAACTGATTATTATTAAATTGATGTATATATATATTGATTATATATAATATTATGACGCAAATATATAGTAATTATATATAGTATCGCGCAAAGATTATATAGGATGAGAGAATAAGTAGGGACTATACTTTTATAAGTAAGATTTTAAATTTTTTTTGTTGCGGGACGTAACACAGCGGTGGGATTTGCCAAAAAGGATCTAAGCTTCTGAGAGGAAATTAAGTGTTTGACGAATAAATTTTTATAAAGTATCTAAATCCATTATGCAGACTCGATCAAGCTCGACGAGCTCTGTAGCCACAGGGGCTACAAGGAAACAATATACAGCAGAGGAAACCGAAATCCTCATGCAAAAGGTAAACGAAAAGGAGAAACAGTTAAAAGAACAGGCTGAGGCCTTGCAAGTCAAAAACGAACATCTGATAAAAATGCAAGAAGAAATGAATCGAAAGGAAATGGCCGCAAGCCAAGAACAACCAGCTGTAGAGCAATTAATGGCTTCTATGCAAACGATTACCAATTATATTGAGAGGATTAATTCAAGGCTCATGAATCTAGAGACCTCGCAAAGAGAAGAAAGATATGTTCCACATGAAGAACGAACATTTTCTCAACCGACATCCCAACATTTTGATATCGCGGACCAACCTTCCCCGATACGCCTTAAAGATGCTATCGACACAATACCTAAATTTGATGGCCATAAAATGTCCGTTTTCCACTTCAGTAAAATTTGCGAACGTGCTCTCGATTTAATACCCGCATATCATGAATATCATTTAGTGCAGCTTATTATTAATAAACTGCAGGGACATGCATATTCTGCCATAGAAGGGGTAGAATGTCACACCGTTTTCGAGCTAACGAAACGATTAAAATTAATTTTTGGACCAAATAAATCCGTCGACCAATACCGAGGAGAACTAGCTAACATATACATGAAACAAAATGAAAATATTTTTGATTATATAAGCAGAGTGCAAGAACTACGTACCGCAATAATAGATGGAGAATCTGATTTATCCGGAAACATAGGAGAACGAAGAAAGGACGCCATCGAAGCAACCACTATGAACAGCTTTATCAACGGACTTCCATCTGACCTATTAGTACGCGTAAAACTCGAACATCCGAGGACCTTCGAGGAAAGCATTAGCACAGCCATACAATTATCCAAAACTATTGAAGCTGAAAACATTCGGAAGCGCACTCTCTTCCGCCCAAATTTTCAACCCCGTGCTGACCTCCCCAATAACGTCAGCAATGCAGCTCGCCAAAATCCTATGAGCAACAACACTAACAACCGTTACCATCCCAGCAACGGACATACAACCTCGCAACCACCTTTCCCCGCATCACCAATTAAATTAATTGCTGGACAGCCTCAACAAAGTCATCAGACCAAAATCTGTCGCTATTGTAAAACTCCTGGACATCTTATAGAAGAATGTCGGAAGTTAGCTTACAGAAGAGCTCAAGAAGGGAACCAACAACCCGGTACTTCGGGAAACGCGCAAGGCGTTCCGATGAGAACCGACGTCCGCCGGAACGACCCGCAACCAGGACGTCCGACTTACCACATTCAAAAGAAAGTCAACATAATAACACCACAGGAAACTCCCGCACAAATTTCCGAATCTGCCAAATAAACGACAGACAACAATCTACCGAATTGCCCACAGTAACGTTATCCTCTCCAGATCTAATAGCAGATTGCAAATTTATGATTGATTCTGGATCTGGACTAAACCTTATTAAACAAAAATGTTTAAATCCAAACGTTACTCTCGACAAAACTAATCCTTTATGTCTGCAAGGAATAGCTTCTGAAACTATCGTTACACTAGGAGCTGTTTCCCTATCCGTACTTGGAAAACTATCTGAATTTTATGTCATATCTGATTCAATAGGATTCTTACAAGATGGAATATTAGGCAACAAGTTCCTGAAAGAACGAGCTGTTATAGTCAACTATAGAGACAACTTTATACAGTATGAAGATATGAGAATTCCATTCTCAAACTCAAGTACAATATGTCTTAAGGAAAGAACTGTCACTCCCTGTTCTTTTCATATTACCAACCCAGAAAAACAAATCGGATATGTACCTCGTCATACCCTTGCCGAGGGCATATATTTCGGGGAAGCTATCGTCACCAATAATAATGGAAAAGTCCATATGCCTATATTCAATACTTCCGAGGAAGAATTGACCCTTAATATTCCATTCATAGAATTGCAAGATTATGATACTCATGAAATAACAGAGAATCCCACTGGAACCCAAGGGCTTCCCAGAGGATTAATCAGAACTTTTAACTCCAACAATCTCGCTGGACTAGACGAACCCCGAGTGGAATTCGTCAAAGCCATAGATAATCCCATTTACTTTAACCAGGCATTATCAACACCAACAGATAGAACTGTTGATGTCATAAACCTTCTACGCCTCGAACATCTGAATTCCGAGGAATCAGAAAATGTTCGACTACTAGTTTTCAAACACTCCGACAGATTTCACCTTCCCGGTGAACATCTCCAAGCGACAAACGCCGCTCAGCATTCTATTCCTACTATTAATGAAATGCCTGTCCACACGAAACAATATAGATTTCCTCCTGTACATAAGGAAGAAATTAATAAACAAGTAAATGAATTATTATCTTCTGATTTAATAAGACCTTCTACTTCCCCTTATAACTCTCCTTTATGGATAGTTCCGAAAAAGCCAGACTCCCTAGGGAATAAAAGATGGCGAATGGTTATCGATTATCGAAACCTCAATGAAAAAACAATAGGCGATGCCTATCCTCTTCCAAATATAACGGATATATTAGATCAACTTGGATCTGCAAAATATTTTTCAGTACTGGACTTAGCCTCCGGTTTCCACCAAATACCCATGGCATCAAAAGATGCTCATAAAACTGCTTTCTCTACACCTTACGGACATTACCAATTCAAACGAATGCCATTTGGATTAAAAAATGCTCCTGCAACATTTCAAAGATTGATGGATAACGTTCTATCCGGACTTCAGGGAAATGAATTATTCGTCTACATGGATGATATTGTCGTATATGCACGATCATTGCAAGAACACGAAAGCAAGTTCGAAAAATTAATGCAGAGATTGAGAGCTGCAAATTTAAAATTACAACCAGATAAATGCGAATTCTTACGACGTGAAGTTATGTATCTAGGACATATAATTGGATCTGACGGAGTCAAGCCTGACCCCGCTAAGATAAAGGCAATAATGAATTTTCCTACTCCGAAGAATCCGAAAAACATCAAACAATTCCTAGGACTAGCCGGATATTATAGAAGATTTATTCCAAATTTTTCCAAAGTCGCAAAACCATTAACTGACCTCTTAAAAAAGGATAAGAAATTCGATTGGCAAGACAAACAAACGGAAGCATTCGATATTCTAAGGAATTCACTATGCTCTGAGCCTATTTTACAATATCCCGACTTTACTAATCCATTCATTCTAACCACCGATGCATCTGGATATGCGGTCGGAGGAGTGCTCAGTCAAGGAATAATAGGGAAAGATCTACCCGTTGCCTACACATCTCGAATTCTAAATTCCGCCGAACAAAATTATTCTACAATAGAGAAAGAATGTTTAGCTATCATTTATTGCGTAAATCATTTTAGACCCTATTTATACGGAAGGATATTCACTATAGTAACTGACCATAAACCATTAGTGTGGCTACACTCCATCAAGGATCCTTCCTCAAGATTATGGAAGTGGAGAATGAAACTCTCTGAATATCAGTATGAAATACAATATAAAAAGGGAACTCTAAATTATAACGCTGATGCCTTATCCAGAAATCCACCCGTCGACGTGGCTATTCCGTTATTCCTCATTGATGAAGGAGAATATTCATCCGACGAATCCATATTTTCGTATAGACCTCAAAGGCCAAAGGGAAAATCTAGTACACCTGAAGGTCAGAATGCAGGACCTAATCAGGAAGACATGGGAAACTATCAAAAAACCGCCGAGACTTCGGCCCCCGTAGAGCGTCAACCAGCAGAAGATTATCAAAATTATTCTGTCGAACAAGAAAATAACAATTATGGAGTCACAATCGAAGAAGTTACTGACTCTGAAGACAGCGATGATACGGATTATACTGAAATAATAGAATCCGACATTGTACCGTATCAGTCAAACCCACAACAACTGAATCCACCAGCTCTTCCACCATGGAGTCGAGCCTTAGTGCGAGAAGTTAGAGAGGATTTACTCCAACAGAAAGATAATCACACAATATTTATTTACCAGAACGGGACAGCTTATGACAATGGCGCAAAATCATATCAAGAAGCCAATTTACTCCCCAAATATGAAGGATTGGCATTCGAAAGGGCCAGGGTATGTACTGTAAAAGGAAACACGTTAATTGCCCTCCCCATCAAATACGACTATCATACCCTTATAGAAGCCCAGAATCTTAAAAACTGTCTACATTCTTTAGTGGATGTCATTACTGAACTTGGACTCTCTTCCATGAGTCTTAGTAAAACCGAACGCTTCGACGACCTTCCATGGTCATACATCCTTAATCAACTCAAAAGATATCTACAGGAATTACCCATTAATATAACGATATGCTTAAATTTAATTCAAACGCCTGAAATCGAAAAACGTCAATCTCTAATTTTGGAAAATCATGCCTCAGCTCATGGAGGACATAAAGGTGTAACGAAGACCTATAATCGCCTTAGATCTCGTTACTGCTGGAAAACAATGAAAAAGGATATTCAGGAACTCATTAGAACCTGTCGGGAGTGTCAAATAAAGAAACTAACTAGAATAAAAACCAAGCAACCCATGGTTATAACGGATACCCCCGGGGCTGCTTTCGATAAAGTATCCTTGGATATTATGGGACCTCTTCCCCTAACAGTGAGTAACAATCAGTACATACTGACCATGCAGGATTTACTAACAAAATATTCTACCGCCGTGCCATTAAAGGAGGCCACATCGTTAACAATCGCAGACGCCTTCACTAAAGAATTTATCTGTATATATGGTACCCCTCGCGCAATATTAACCGATCAAGGGACAAATTTTTTATCCGCCTTAATGCGACAGTTAACAAGGAAATTTCGCATTCAACATTTTAGGACCACTGCCTATCATCCACAGTCTAATGGATCACTTGAACGATCACATCATGTCCTAACAGAATATCTAAAAACTCAGGTTGATAAGGAGACAAATTGGGATGAATACATTAAACTTGCGATGTTCTCGTACAACACCAGTGTACATGAAGGCACGAGATACTCACCCTATGAGCTAGTATTTGGCCGAATAGCACGACTACCCTCTGCACACCCCATCATCGAAGAAAATATCGAACCCACATACCGTGATTATATTGTTAATCTCTTTAACAAGATAAACGATTTACAAACACAAGCTAAGCAAAACCTCACACTAGCTAAAGAACAGAGTAAGCGATACTATGATCGCAATTTGAATTTACAACAATTTGAGAAAGGAAACTTTGTCTTTTTATTAAAAGAACCACGAAAAGGAAAACTTGCTGACCAGTATACCGGTCCTCACGAAATAATCGAACTTTTACCCCCAAGTAATGTTAAAATTAGAACAGGAAACCAAACCCGAATAGTACACACCAACAAGATCAAACTAGCACATCCCCAGCCGGGATGAGGTAATAATCAGAGTCCTTTGTTACAGATGCTTTGGCACAGAAGGCCCACACAGCCGAGATTGGACGCAACCATTTCAAATCGAATAGAGGAATCCTTCTTCTTCGGCCATTGTGTCCATATAACAGGAGCTCTTTGTCTCTTAGACGAAACGAACTTGTGTAAGGAGTGTTACGATAGACTCCGTACCAATATTATTAAGCAACAATACCGGCCCTTGCGGAGACACTTCTTTGTGAATAGTCACATCGTGCGTAATGACCACTGCTCAGCTTGTGGCACAACAGTCATCGAGACCAATTCTCTTGACAAGTGCATCTCCTGTACACTAACAGCGCACGAATTCTTAGAACTTCTACACAACACCTCAACTTCTATCAATAGTTATAGTTACCCCTTAGTCTTAAACGTATACGACAGGACTCCTACGTTATAAGGGGATGCCATTTACCGGCACAGCCTGCTGTGTAGAATTCAGAGGATATCGGTATGATCCCTTGAACGTCTATATATGTGAACTTTGCTATCACTACGTATTGTCTATTAGAGTACGATTGCCTCTAATATCTCTACACTTTCTCTCTCCGGGACCACGCCATATCGATCCTCATTGTGCACATTGCTTCCGAACACTTGTCACACAAAGACCTTTAGATCAGTGTCTCATCTGCACTCGAGGTATTGTTGAACTTATGTCCATATCCTATTTGCTTACACTGAACAATGCTTCATAATGTCCCAGCTTTCTCTTAATGCTGTATGCATCAAACTGCATGGTTATCTCAATCTAAATAATCACAACCATTATTGCTGTGCATGTTATTGTATGCTACATACTCCCTGTAACCAAAGGTTTTTCTTTCCAATAGACTCCCATATTATTTCTATTGCTCCACACCCTTATAGAACGATCTGTTCGTACTGTCAACGACCCATCACCATAATACGACCCCTACACACCTGCTCCACCTGTACTAGGAATATCGCTCAAATATTCCGAGAGACTCACCCCACCTTTCTCTCAATAAATGAAGAGAATCCCCCAACCTCCCAACCTTGAAGAATTGAAGAGTTAATATGCTATCGGATACATCTTCCGACACCCTGAACTGTACTGTGCACGAAGAATTCGATGGATATTACTCTCTGGAAAATGGCCTTTATTACTGCCCTATATGTAAAATACACGCGGATCATGAATTAGTCCACATAAATTATCACAGCATATCAGAAAATTTTCCTCATATTAGTCCTTCTAAATGCTGTTTATGTAATCGTAAAGTGTCTCTCATAACTCCCATAATTGATTGCAGGCCGTGCTTCCTAAATTACCTGGAAGAAGAACGAAAAAGAGAATTTGCTAGAGCAAGGCAACATGAATAACGCAAGCAATCCCTGTTGCAATCACCCAATCCATGAATTATTGTCCCACTTCCCCAACATGCATGAGGCAAAATGCAGAAAAGTAATTTTTTACAAAAGATATACCGGGAAAACTCGCACTCCTAGCCGCATGTGTTGCGCATGTTATAAACTTCGACAATTAAGAGTCAAGCCTGATTTAATTGTTTGCCACTGGGTAACTTCGGGAGATATAAATCTTGCTAAGTGTAATTACTGTCAATCCACCCTGGAAACTGTTCGTCCCATCCTTCAATGCCAGGAATGCGTATATTCCTATTTTGAAAGAGCAATATTTGAAAAAAATCAGGGAAGGGACATAAGTAACCTAACTGCTTTTGCTTTTTGCAGGACTCACAGACAAGGCATATACGCATAAAATGTGCCCGCTTTCCAAATTTAAGCGACCTGCTCACCCACTACTAGACTACTCCCTCTTCAACAGCCTTAACGTAAAATGCGTGGTTATAATGACACATGATGTCCTAACCGCTAACAGTCCTCATCTTATATGTACGGATTGCTACAATCCTGCAACTTATAACAGAGTTTTGACGCAATATTCACACACATTCCAATATGGCAATGTGCCAACGAATCAGTGTGCTAATTGCGGTAGTAATTGTCATGAAAAACGACCCCTTCTCGAATGCACTAAATGTTTTAAAGCCTATAGTCAATTTGTAGACATTATCGTTAAAAAGGGAGAAGAAAGAACTTACAGGCAAACTATAGGCCTGTCTGTAAATTCAATCACACTGAAGATAGATTATGGAGTGGCTGAAATAACGGTTGATCCTAATGATCCAGAAATTCTAGAGGAAAGATTATTAAATTAAACAATAAAAGAAAATGGATCTTCTCAATCCTTGTTTCACCAATAAACTTAAATATTTTATCTATTACGAACTATACGTATATATATATATATATATATATCCATAATAAATATGTTAACAAACTGCATTTATAAGAAAAAAAAAAACACAAAAACAAAAATAAAAACTTTAAATAAAATATATATATAAAAAAAATATATATTTTTATGTATTGTTACGTCCCGCAACGAAAAATTTAAAATCTTACTTATAAAAATATAATCCCTACCTATTCTCTCATCCTATATAATCTTTGCGCGATACTATATATAATCACTATATATTTGCGCCATAATATTATATATAATCAATATATATATACATCAATTTAATAATAATCAGTTCTCATGTAGTCAAAATACTAGTAACCACCAGTACTAACCGAAAGCTGGACTTATACACATCTATCAATCAAGAAAAAGTAATAGGCTCTTTGAAACAGTCATTTATAATAATCGTAAAAGAATTTCAATATATATATAATTATTATTTATGCAATTTTAATAAGGCTGCAAAAGCCACACAACTACATTAAAATTGCTCATGAAACTTCATAAATCAATAGCAAAAATACTGAGTCTATATATATATATATATATATATATATATATATATATATATATATATATTCGCCATAATCTCATATTAATACAATACATTGATTGATGTGGTATATAGCCAGAAAGATATTACAATGAATTAGCAGTACTGGTACTGGTCGTGTATAATGATATTAATCTTAATAACTAGCCTTACTAAGAAAAGAAATTTATTCGAAATTTTATTATCAAGAAAAACTCTCAGCAAATCATTTGCAACAAGACTTCGTATAAATTGGTATACGAACAAATCCGTCGGTAACTGGGCTTATAGCCTCTTGTGCGTTCCTTTACATTCTTCTGGTAAAATTGGCATGGGAAAATTTCTATAGCCATAAATCCCGAAACCTGAAAATAATATAACTAATTAGTATTTAGATAAATAAAGACATAAATCAATAAACAATGAAAAACACATATATATATAAAAGTTTAATTATTATCAAATAATAAATATATTTACTTTGATTATTTAATTATAAAATTAAAATGTAAAAACTGATGACCAGTAATGACTAAATAATAATCCTTTGTAAAATAACAAGCTTCTTTTAAAAAGAAAATGATTTAAATAATTCTTAACGAATAAAATATAATTTGTTTCGAAGAATAGTATAAAGAATTTCGTATCTTATATAATCTTTACTTGTAATTATATATAATCACTATAAATCCACTTTATATTATATGTAACCAATATATATATAGATATTCACTCAATATTCATATTATTCAGTTATCACATATAACCAAAAAAAAAAAAAGATATCCCTATGCGTGTATACGCGCTTACTACAAAGGAAAAGGCATAAATCAAAATATTTTATCAAACGATACGCACCTAAATAAATGATTTTGTGAGCCCATGCGTATCTTTTCGATAAATAGTATGGTCAATTGTCATAAAAGAAATGCAGCGATTACCAATTTTGAAACCTGAAAATCATATAATTAATTAATATTTTGGGATAAATAACCTACAGTAAAAATGCTAACAAATGCTCCGAAAGTGAGCCACATAAAATATTAATACGAAAATTTATAAAGAATCATCAATAACAAAAGGAAAGTTATAAAGTTAACATTCTACGTACATATAAGAATATGAAACAATAAATAAATGTACCAAGTCAAACAAAAAATTAATACTCATGAATAATAATTGTTACTAAAACAATACGCTTTAAAAATCAGTAATTATAATCCGTAATAAAATAATTAACAATATATATATATATTTTTTATATTCATGAGAAACAAAATTAATAAATTTTCCTTGAATAAATATTTTTCTAAACGTTATAATAAATCTTTACTGTACATTAATACCATTGGCCAAATATGTCTGTATAAAATTCTAATTATTACTGAATAACATTTTAACTTTGACTATTTAATTACAAAATGTAAATGGCCAATAACTAAATAATAATCTTTTATAAAGTAACGAGCTTCTTTTAGAAATTAATGATCTAAACATTTCTTAATAAAGTATAATTAATAAAATATATATATAAAATATAATTAATGAATAAAATATAATTAATCAAGCAAGAATTTCCTTTAAAAATCCTAGATTATTTTAATTTTTGGTCCTCGTTGAGTTCCCGTAAATATATATATATGTTCACTATCAGGAAGTAATTTTCCTCAGAGTCTTGATACCTGAAAAATATAATAAATGTATAAGAAAATCTACTATAGAAATTATTAAATAAACCATTCAAAATATAATACATACTTACACACTTTTTATGATCCTATATATATATATTATTTAGCCTCTTCCTAATAACGTAAGACAGCTTGTTATAAATAAGTAGCAAGAATTCCAAGTCCCAGCAACTGAAAATAATAATCAAATAATATTTGGCCGTATGAAAAATTAACTTAACAAAAATGTACTAAAAAATCAATCTATACAAAAATCTATTATCATTATAAAAGTTTGATTGATCAAAATTACTATATTAAAAAGGTTTAATATTTTATAAATGTATATAATTATATAGGAGTAAAAGAAATCAAATAGTAAAAGAAGTATAATAAATCAAATATTAATATATTAAATTTCAAAAATAAATATATTAAATTAAATAATAATTACTAAACAATAACTAAATAATAAAGAAATGTCAAGAAATTATTATGAATAAAATTTTATACGTAACTCTTTGCTGCATGCAGAATAATAAGTCACCCTATAAACATAGCCTCCACTTGGTTGTCCACCGGGTGTCCCAATATTTTCATCAGCTAACGAAAACGCTATACGGAAAAATAAAAATATATTTATTAATAAAATTCCTTAGAAATATATTTCAATAACAAACTACAAATATGCCTCCTCAAATATATAATCAACAGACTACATCTATCGAAATTTATACACGAGACCTCAATAGGTAGTAGTACGTGAAAGTGAGAGAGACCGCACTATCGGGTGACTCGCGCGAGTGAGAGAGACAGCGCTATACGTAATACCATATGTAAAAATTAATAAGAATTAAACCGCGAAACAAGCTCGGACAGACTTGTCACCCTCATTATTAGTATAAATACATATGTAGTTATTAATAAAAATTTAAAAGATAATGCATTAAAATACTAAATATTAAATACATATAAAATACATAATATTATACATGAATACATATATTATATATATGTATATATAATATATATTTTATAAATATATGATATAATTAAAATAAAACCTTTAATTCATTAATTAACTTATCAAAATAATAAACTTACCAAATAAACTTCCGAAATAATTCGCACAGATTCCTCAAAATCCTTTCAATGCTGCATATTCTTATATGGTTTAAGCCTGTCTGTTGTCCGTGAATAATCCATTGGTCCATATCCTTTCCAACATATATATATATTATATATGCAACCTAGACAAATAAGAAAAAATTCAAATAATAACACATTTAAACTCTAAGCGTAAGAACATAATAATTAATACATTATAAAAATCTCTTTTCATATACGTATATTCTATATAGTTATTCAAATAAAACTTCACTACATAATAATAAATTATATAAAATCTAATTTCTTATTGCCAAATAATACATATATTTTTCATTATTAATAACTATAAATAATAAAGATTCTGATTTAATAAAACCAATAATGCAAAATAAAGCTCATAACTCTTTACTGTGTGCAGAATTATAAATCTATATAACTACTAAATAAATTTTGTTATAACAAAACTTTACACATATATAACACACATGAAATATAAAGTTTAAATAATAATAATACAAGGTAATAAATATACATATTAATAATAATAATGAATGTATGGTCTTGTAAAATTCATTATGCATGATTTTATTATTGAGACGAATAATAAGTCTCCTTATAAGAGCACAAGGCTAGGTCCAGCGTACCGCGTTATCTCCCCTATTACTTTGTTATCTCCCCTAATGTTTTCGACGTCCGTGCCGAGTCTTAATGCGAAAGGGACTCGCGAATATATAATGTATGAATATTATAAAGAGCGCTTTCTTATTGCAAGAGTAATAAGTTATTACGAAATTATAAATTATAAAAGAATATATATATATATTATATGTTAAATTAATCCATATCATTAACTAACAAAGATCCAACAGTAATGCAATTTTTTAGCAAACTTTCAAGCCTTCAAAAGAGAAATAACAATATGTATAATACATATTTAATTAATAAAATAATGAAGATAAAATTTTTAATAATTACATTTATTAACTTTTACAAACAATATATATAAGTATATATATATATATATTCTATACAATTAACAAGTAAAGAATATATGAATAAATTATAACGAACGAAATTATTAAATCGATTTATAAAGCGTTATAAATTCACTCACCAAAAGATAAGCGACCCTCCGAGCTTCATCCGGTGCAGCTGCACATGAGCTCACTCAGCGATAAGATAAGGCCTGGCGCGACTGCCTGGCACGGCGAACACCTGCATCCGGTGATAAAACAGCTCGCCACATCCTTTGTTCTAAGAGCTGAATAATGAAAGAATAATTAATACACTTTTATATTATAATGTAACACAATTATTATTAACAACTATCTAGACCATGCACCTATATGCACATACATATATATATATATCATATAATTATTATATAGCAAATTGTAATTATAATGGTTTATAACACCAGAATTTGTTTATAACATTGTTAACTAGAACTATATAATTAATATAAAGAAAGTTAAAAATCAATTCTAAACGGAACATGCTAGAACGATCATTCACACTTCTATTGAAAGAGGTTGAGATTCTATATTAAAAAATATATGCATGCAAATTATTAAAATTCTGGTGACTAAAAACCTATTGTAAAAGCCTTACCTTTTGTAAAATGAATTAACGAGCTCGATGCATGGACAATACTGACAGCTCCGTCGTCCCCACTATCCCCACGCAAGAGCGCGGCCACTACGTCATAGCGCGCTCGAAGAAGAAGGACAGCTATAGCGGCAAGCGGCGGTCGAGCCGCCTACGCCCGGGAGCGCCGCATTCTCCTACCACTGCGGATAGCCGGCACGGAGTAGGGACCAGAGGGTACCTCAGGGAGCGCAGCTCAGTCTTCCGCGCATTTGACCCGACGCTCTTGAGACAACATCACCTAGCATTTGACCAGGAGCTCTCTGAAGAACAAGAACAGTAGCAGTCACGAACCATTTAAAATCGAAATAAAGACTTAGTCTCAAAACATTATTCGACTTAAAAACTTAGTCGCGAGAGCTGTAAGACAGTAGTATACTTGAACAATAAAAGTGTTTTATTTGAACATCATCGCGGTCTTCTGCCATTTATTTACTACCGGCTCCTTCGACTCTCCTGCCAAGGCATCACTGAGGTCGACAGTCCACAGCGGAGGTTCGACGAGCACTTCCAACCGCAGTACTTTTGGGTAAGTACTCGTTTTAATTATTCAATATTTTCCTTTTCATCTCTCGTGATCTGCAACCATCAACCGAATATTATTATTATTTTTGCATGACATATTGAAGAATTTTATTATACATAATAGTCAACAACTTACCTTCATACAATTCCAACGTCTTCTCCTTCCGATAACACGAGTACGTTGATTGCCTTTGAACGTTAAACGCTCAGTCTGTCTTTGGTTTTATCCACAAGAGTGAATCGTCGCCTTCGACTTGTCAATCGATGTGCATTGGGTAGTCTACTCTACCCCTCTGCCGTTTCCGCGAAGAATTTTCTTTAGAGGAAATTTCTTTACGGACTCTGTGCCGCTGTGACGTGACGTCTTGCACATCGAAACTCGTCGTAGAGCATGGGACGCGCTCTTTAAGGACCGACTGACACATAGTATGATAACTCTGGTTTAGTATCATATATTAGAAGAATTATTTAATAATAATAAAACTAAACCAGTAGGTACGGTATCCATCTGATATTCAAACATTCCTACACCCCCTTCCTTACCACGTCACTGCATGTGAGGTAATTAACTAATAATTTTCTCTCATAATAAATGAGGAGTCGCGATTTCAGAATCTGTCCTGTCTCTTTCTCTAAACCGGTTACGAAACTTTAGATTCACGCGGTACATTCTTTTTTGACAGGTGACCCCTCGAAATTTCCATCGTAAGTATTAGATGCCGCGAAATAATTTTAAATTATCCTTTCGATAAAACAAATTTTAAAATTTAAATTATTTCAATAATAGATGGTAAACGCATTACGCATCGATCCAGTTCTCCGTCGCGAGATCCCCTTTCATCGGGCGGGTATAAGGCGTCGCGAGTATTTCCGACAGCGTCTGTTGAGAGACCGACGTACTGTTCCTTACCATTTATACGTAGACCGAGATGAAATTCCGAGCGAGATAATTCGAGCGGTCAATGATCGTGAAAACACCCCACACGACCTTTCATTTGCCCCTTTGCCCTCCGAACTAAACCCCGAGAACAGCAGACAACACCAAGCGATACCGGCTGGAGAAGAACCGGAAGAAGAACAGGAATCGTCAGACAGTTGCTCTGTCAGCTCAACTGCTTCCACGATTGTCCTCGACCCGGATAACCTTACTGCTGGAATACCACGGGGATTACTTCGAGCCTGGGAGGCCAATGCCGAAATAAGACGGGACAGGCAGGTCCAAACGTCTCCCCGTCGCCCCGATAGCCCGGCCTCATTTTCGGATTATTCGACCCCAGATTATTCCCCGGTTAGACCCGGAGAATTCGGGTTTGACCCCGTGGATATCTCCCCAGCAGAAGAAGACTTGGCGGACCAAGCGGTTAATCATTTTCTGGATTATCTGAACAGCGAAGAATTCTTAGATACAGTCGATGACATATATCATACATAATTTGATTTCGCTAAAATTACCTTACAAACTAATGTAGAAGAACGAGGAAGGATAAAATAAATAAAAGGAAAAAATAGAAATTTATAACATAATAAATCTACATATTTATTTGTCAACCCTAAAATACCTCCGAAAAGAAGCGTCCTATAGATCCTAATCTCTCGGCGTCCCAGGGTATAGCCGGCGTGGCAGGTTGCCCTGAAAAACAAAATAGAGAGATATAATATTGTTCGTCCCTGCACGGTGCGCCCTGCAGAATCGTTGAATAAACGATCGAATAGGACGTAACAAACATTAAATTTTGGTGGCAGCGGTGGGATTTGCCAAAAAGGATCTAAGCTTCTGAGAGGAAATTAAGTGTTTGACGAATAAATTTTTATAAAGTACCTAAATCCATTATGCAGACTCGATCAAGCTCGACGAGCTCTGTAGCCACAGGGGCTACAAGAAAACAATATACAGCAGAGGAAACCGAAATCCTCATGCAAAAGGTAAACGAAAAGGAGAAACAGTTAAAAGAACAGGATGAGGCCTTGCAAGTCAAAAACGAACATCTGATAAAAATGCAAGAAGAAATGAATCGAAAGGAAATGGCCGCAAGCCAAGAACAACCAGCTGTAGAACAATTAATGGCTTCTATGCAAACGATTACCAATTATATTGAGAGGATTAATTCAAGGCTCATGAATCTAGAGACCTCGCAAAGAGAAGAAAGATATGTTCCACATGAAGAACGAACATTTTCTCAACCGACATCCCAACATTTTGATATCGCGGACCAACCATCTCCGATACGCCTTAAGGATGCTATCGACACAATACCTAAATTTGACGGCCATAAAATGTCCGTTTTCCACTTCAGTAAAATTTGCGAACGTGCTCTCGATTTAATACCCGCATATCATGAATATCATTTAGTGCAGCTTATTATTAATAAACTGCAGGGACATGCATATTCTGCCATAGAAGGGGTAGAATGTCACACCGTTTTCGAGCTAACGAAACGATTAAAATTAATTTTTGGACCAAATAAATCCGTCGACCAATACCGTGGAGAACTAGCTAACATATACATGAAACAAAATGAAAATATTTTTGATTATATAAGCAGAGTGCAAGAACTACGTACCGCAATAATAGATGGAGAATCTGATTTATCCGGAAACATAGGAGAACGAAGAAAGGACGCCATCGAAGCAACCACTATGAACAGCTTTATCAACGGACTTCCATCTGACCTATTAGTACGCGTAAAACTCGAACATCCGAGGACCTTCGAGGAAAGCATTAGCACAGCCATACAATTATCCAAAACTATTGAAGCTGAAAACATTCGGAAGCGCACTCTCTTCCGCCCAAATTTTCAACCCCGTGCTGACCTCCCCAATAACGTCAGCAATGCAGCTCGCCAAAATCCTATGAGCAACAACACTAACAACCGTTACCATCCCAGCAACGGACATACAACCTCGCAACCACCTTTCCCCGCATCACCAATTAAATTAATTGCTGGACAGCCTCAACAAAGTTATCAGACCAAAATCTGTCGCTATTGTAAAACCCCTGGACATCTTATAGAAGAATGTCGGAAGTTAGCTTACAGAAGAGCTCAAGAAGGGAACCAACAACCCGGTACTTCGGGAAACGCGCAAGGCGTTCCGATGAGAACCGACGTCCGCCGGAACGACCCGCAACCAGGACGTCCGACTTACCACATTCAAAAGAAAGTCAACATAATAACACCACAGGAAACTCCCGCACAAATTTCCGAATCTGCCAAATAAACGACAGACAACAATCTACAGAATTGCCCACAGTAACGTTATCCTCTCCAGATCTAATAGCAGATTGCAAATTTATGATTGATTCTGGATCTGGACTAAACCTTATTAAACAAAAATGTTTAAATCCAAACGTTACTCTCGACAAAACTAATCCTTTATGTCTGCAAGGAATAGCTTCTGAAACTATCGTTACGCTAGGAGCTGTTTCCCTATCTGTACTTGGAAAACTATCTGAATTCTATGTCATATCTGATTCAATAGGATTCTTACAAGATGGAATATTAGGCAACAAGTTCCTGAAGGAACGAGCTGTTATAGTCAACTATAGAGACAACTTTATACAGTATGAAGATATGAGAATTCCATTCTCAAACTCAAGTACAATATGTCTTAAGGAAAGAACTGTCACTCCCTGTTCTTTTCATATTACCAATCCAGAAAAACAAATCGGATATGTACCTCGTCATACCCTTGCCGAGGGCATATACTTCGGGGAAGCTATCGTCACCAATAATAATGGAAAAGTCCATATGCCTATATTCAATACTTCCGAGGAGGAATTGACCCTTAATATTCCATTCATAGAATTGCAAGATTATGATACTCATGAAATAACAGAGAATCCCACTGGAACCCAAGGGCTTCCCAGAGGATTAATCAGAACTTTTAACTCCAACAATCTCGCTGGACTAGACGAACCCCGAGTGGAATTCGTCAAAGCCATAGATAATCCCATTTACTTTAACCAGGCATTATCAACACCAACAGATAGAACTGTTGATGTCATAAACCTTCTACGCCTCGAACATCTGAATTCCGAGGAATCAGAAAATGTTCGACTACTAGTTTTCAAACACTCCGACAGATTTCACCTTCCCGGTGAACATCTCCAAGCGACAAACGCCGCTCAGCATTCTATTCCTACTATTAATGAAATGCCTGTCCACACGAAACAATATAGATTTCCTCCTGTACATAAGGAAGAAATTAATAAACAAGTAAATGAATTATTATCTTCTGATTTAATAAGACCTTCTACTTCCCCTTATAACTCTCCTTTATGGATAGTTCCGAAAAAGCCAGATTCCCTAGGGAATAAAAGATGGCGAATGGTTATCGATTATCGAAACCTCAATGAAAAAACAATAGGCGATGCCTATCCTCTTCCAAATATAACGGATATATTAGATCAACTTGGATCTGCAAAATATTTTTCAGTACTGGACTTAGCCTCCGGTTTCCACCAAATACCCATGGCATCAAAAGATGCTCATAAAACTGCTTTCTCTACACCTTACGGACATTACCAATTCAAACGAATGCCATTTGGATTAAAAAATGCTCCTGCAACGTTTCAAAGATTGATGGATAACGTTCTATCCGGACTTCAGGGAAATGAATTATTCGTCTACATGGATGATATTGTCGTATATGCACGATCATTGCAAGAACACGAAAGCAAGTTCGAAAAATTAATGCAGAGATTAAGAGCTGCAAATTTAAAATTACAACCAGATAAATGCGAATTCTTACGACGTGAAGTTATGTATCTAGGACATATAATTGGATCTGACGGAGTCAAGCCTGACCCCGCTAAGATAAAGGCAATAATGAATTTTCCTACTCCGAAGAATCCGAAAAACATCAAACAATTCCTAGGACTAGCCGGATATTATAGAAGATTTATTCCAAATTTTTCCAAAGTCGCAAAACCATTAACTGATCTCTTAAAAAAGGATAAGAAATTCGATTGGCAAGACAAACAAACGGAAGCATTCGATATTCTAAGGAATTCACTATGCTCTGAGCCTATTTTACAATATCCCGACTTTACTAATCCATTCATTCTAACCACCGATGCATCTGGATATGCGGTCGGAGGAGTGCTCAGTCAAGGAATAATAGGGAAAGATCTACCCGTTGCCTACACATCTCGAATTCTAAATTCCGCTGAACAAAATTATTCTACAATAGAGAAAGAATGTTTAGCTATCATTTATTGCGTAAATCATTTTAGACCCTATTTATACGGAAGGATATTCACTATAGTAACTGACCATAAACCATTAGTGTGGCTACACTCCATCAAGGACCCTTCCTCAAGATTATGGAAGTGGAGAATGAAACTCTCTGAATATCAGTATGAAATACAATATAAAAAGGGAACTCTAAATTATAACGCTGATGCCTTATCCAGAAATCCACCCGTCGACGTGGCTATTCCGTTATTCCTCATTGATGAAGGAGAATATTCATCCGACGAATCCATATTTTCGTATAGACCTCAAAGGCCAAAGGGAAAATCTAGTACACCTGAAGGTCAAAATGCAAGACCTAATCAGGAAGACATGGGAAATTATCAAAAACCCGCCGAGACCTCGGCCCCCGTAGAGCGTCAACCAGCAGAAGATTATCAAAATTATTCTGTCGAACAAGAAAATAACAATTATGGAGTCACAATCGAGGAAGTTACTGACTCTGACGAAAGCGACGATACGGATTATACTGAAATAATAGAATCCGACATTGTACCGTATCAGTCAAACCCACAACAACTGAATCCACCAGCTCTTCCACCATGGAGTCGAGCCTTAGTGCGAGAAGTTAGAGAGGATTTACTCCAACAGAAAGATAATCACACAATATTTATTTACCAGAACGGGACAGCTTATGACAATGGCGCAAAATCATATCAAGAAGCCAATTTACTCCCCAAATATGAAGGATTGGCATTCGAAAGGGCCAGGGTATGTACTGTAAAAGGAAACACGTTAATTGCCCTCCCCATCAAATACGACTATCATACCCTTATAGAAGCCCAGAATCTTAAAAACTGTCTACACTCTTTAGTGGATGTCATTACTGAACTTGGACTCTCTTCCATGAGTCTTAGTAAGACCGAACGCTTCGACGACCTTCCATGGTCATACATCCTTAACCAACTCAAAAGATATCTACAGGAATTACCCATTAATATAACGATATGCTTAAATTTAATTCAAACGCCTGAAATCGAAAAACGTCAATCTCTAATTTTGGAAAATCATGCCTCAGCTCATGGAGGACATAAAGGTGTAACGAAGACCTATAACCGCCTTAGATCTCGTTACTGCTGGAAAACAATGAAAAAGGATATTCAGGAATTCATTAGAACCTGTCGGGAGTGTCAAATAAAGAAACTAACTAGAGTAAAAACCAAGCAACCCATGGTTATAACGGATACCCCCGGCGCTGCTTTTGATAAAGTATCCCTGGATATTATGGGACCTCTTCCCCTAACAGTGAGTAACAATCAGTATATACTGACCATGCAGGACTTGCTAACAAAATATTCTACCGCCGTGCCATTAAAGGAGGCCACATCGTTAACAATCGCAGACGCCTTCACTAAAGAATTTATCTGTATATACGGTACCCCTCGCGCAATATTAACCGATCAAGGAACAAATTTTTTATCCGCCTTAATGCGACAGTTAACAAGGAAATTTCGCATTCAACATTTTAGGACCACTGCCTATCATCCACAGTCTAATGGATCACTTGAACGATCACATCATGTCCTAACAGAATATCTAAAAACTCAGGTTGATAAGGAGACAAATTGGGATGAATACATTAAACTTGCGATGTTCTCGTACAACACCAGTGTACATGAAGGCACGAGATACTCACCCTATGAGCTAGTATTTGGCCGAATAGCACGACTACCCTCTGCACACCCCATCATCGAAGAAAATATCGAACCCACATACCGTGATTATATTGTTAATCTCTTTAACAAGATAAACGATTTACAAACGCAAGCTAAGCAAAACCTCACACTAGCTAAAGAACGGAGTAAGCGATACTATGATCGCAATTTGAATTTACAACAATTTGAGAAAGGAAACTTTGTCTTTTTATTAAAAGAACCACGAAAAGGAAAACTTGCTG
The DNA here is from genome assembly GCF_025532165.1 of Camponotus vicinus. Taxonomy (NCBI): domain Eukaryota; kingdom Metazoa; phylum Arthropoda; class Insecta; order Hymenoptera; family Formicidae; genus Camponotus; species Camponotus vicinus. Next base: position 11,853,583 of record NW_028141979.1, read on the forward strand.
ACCAGTATACCGGTCCTCACGAAATAATCGAACTTTTACCCCCAAGTAATGTTAAAATTAGAACAGGAAACCAAACCCGAATAGTACACACCAACAAGATCAAATTAGCACATCCCCAGCCGGGATGAGGTAATAATCAGAGTCCTTTGTTACAGATGCTTTGGCACAGAAGGCCCACACAGCCGAGATTGGACGCAACCATTTCAAATCGAATAGAGGAATCCTTCTTCTTCGGCCATTGTGTCCATATAACAGGAGCTCTTTGTCTCTTAGACGAAACGAACTTGTGTAAGGAGTGTTACGATAGACTCCGTACCAATATTATTAAGCAACAATACCGGCCCTTGCGGAGACACTTCTTTGTGAATAGTCACATCGTGCGTAATGACCATTGCTCAGCTTGTGGCACAACGGTCATCGAGACCAATTCTCTTGACAAGTGCATCTCCTGTACACTAACAGCGCACGAATTCTTAGAACTTCTACACAACACCTCGACTTCTATCAATAGTTATAGTTACCCCTTAGTCTTAAACGTATACGACAGGACTCCTACGTTATAAGGGGATGCCATTTACCGGCACAGCCTGCTGTGTAGAATTCAGAGGATATCGGTATGATCCCTTGAACGTCTATCTATGTGAACTTTGCTATCACTACGTATTGTCTATTAGAGTACGATTGCCTCTAGTATCTCTACACTTTCTCTCTCCGGGACCACGCCATATCGATCCTCATTGTGCACATTGCTTCCGAACACTTGTCACACAAAGACCTTTAGATCAGTGTCTCATCTGCACTCGAGGTATTGTTGAACTTATGTCCATATCCTATTTGCTTACACTGAACAATGCTTCATAATGTCCCAGCTTTCTCTTAATGCTGTATGCATCAAACTGCATGGTTATCTCAATCTAAATAATCACAACCATTATTGCTGTGCATGTTATTGTATGCTACATACTCCCTGTAACCAAAGGTTTTTCTTTCCAATAGACTCCCATATTATTTCTATCGCTCCACACCCTTATAGAACGATCTGTTCGTACTGTCAACGACCCATCACCATAATACGACCCCTACACACCTGCTCCACCTGTACTAGGAATATCGCTCAAATATTCCGAGAGACTCACCCCACCTTTCTCTCAATAAATGAAGAGAATCCCCCAACCACCCAACCTTGAAGAATTGAAGAGTTAATATGCTATCGGATACATATTCCGATACCCTGAACTGTACTGTGCACGAAGAATTCGATGGATATTACTCTCTGGAAAAGGGCCTTTATTACTGCTCTATATGTAAAATACACGCGGATCATGAATTAGTCCACATAAATTATCACAGCATATCAGAAAATTTTCCTCATGTTAGTCCTTCTAAATGCTGTTTATGTAATCGTAAAGTGTCTCTCATAACTCCCATAATTGATTGCAGGCCGTGCTTCCTAAATTATCTGGAAGAAGAACGAAAAAGAGAATTTGCTAGAGCAAGGCAACATGAATAACGCAAGCAATCCCTGTTGCAATCACCCAATCCATGAATTATTGTCCCACTTCCCCAACATGCATGAGGCAAAATGCAGAAAAGTAATTTTTTACAAAAGATATACCGGAAAAACTCGCACTCCTAGCCGCATGTGTTGCGCATGTTATAAACTTCGACAATTAAGAGTCAAGCCTGATTTAATTGTTTGCCACTGGGTAACTTCGGGAGATATAAATCTTGCTAAGTGTAATTACTGTCAATCCACCCTGGAAACTGTTCGTCCCATCCTTCAATGCCAGGAATGCGTATATTCCTATTTTGAAAGAGCAATATTTGAAAGAAATCAGGGAAGGGACATAAGTAACCTAACTGCTTTTGCTTTTTGCAGGACTCACAGACAAGGCATATACGCATAAAATGTGCCCGCTTTCCAAATTTAAGCGACCTGCTCACCCACTACTAGACTACTCCCTCTTCAACAGCCTTAATATAAAATGCGTGGTTATAATGACACATGATGTCCTAACCGCTAACAGTCCTCATCTTATATGTACGGATTGCTACAATCCTGCAACTTATAACAGGGTCTTGACGCAATATTCACACACATTCCAATATGGCAATGTGCCAACGAATCAGTGTGCTAATTGCGGGAGTAATTGTCATGAAAAACGACCCCTTCTTGAATGCACTAAATGTTTTAAAGCCTATAGTCAATTTGTAGACATTATCGTTAAAAAGGGAGAAGAAAGAACTTACAGGCAAACTATAGGCCTGTCTGTAAATTCAATCACACTGAAGATAGATTATGGAGTGGCTGAAATAACGGTTGATCCTAATGATCCAGAAATTCTAGAGGAAAGATTATTAAATTAAACAATAAAAGAAAATGGATCATCTCAATCCTTGTTTCACTAATAAACTTAAATACTTTATCTATTAGGAACTACACATATATATATATATATCCATAATAAATATGTTAACAAACTGCATTTATAAGAAAAAAAAAACACAAAAACAAAAACAAAAACTTTAAATAAAAAATATATATATATATATAAAAAATATATATATAAAAAAAAAATATATATTTTTATGTATACGTATAACATAAAATTTCTTATATATATATATATATTCTAAAATATATATATATATATATATATATATATAATTATATACTCATATATAATTATCCTTTAATCGATTTACTATTAATAACCAGTAATAATAATCACTCATATTTACCATATAAATATATATATATACATACATATAATAATAACAATAAAAAAAAACAAAAAAAAAAAAAAGGGGAAAAGAAAATGCTTCAAAAATATTTCATAGGAAATAATAATCATAAAGAACAATAAAAAAAAAAAAACACAGTATAATGATAATAATATACATACAAATTTAGTCAGATTACCTCTCTATATGTATATATATATATATACACATATACCCATGTTATATTATAATCACATTGAGCGACGCTACAAAGATACCTCTTGTGTATTCAAATACTTTCATAAGTAATTATAATTTAAATACACCTAAGATTCAATATATAATTATGAATCAATTCTGCGACAATTATTCGTAATCAAACTTTCACGAACATTGTACCATCAATCATGTAACCACAAAATGTAATATAAACATCTACACGTACATCAAAATTGTAATCATTTCAGACCATCATGACGCCCCTAATCCTAGTAATCTTCTTAAGTAAAACTGCCGCCTTAATCGGATTTGATTGCGGAGGACAACACCTCAACGTAACAGCCGTCTCTCTCCTTGATGTTGGCGAATGCGATTTGAACATACGACAACCCAACACCACAGATGTTCATATTCAGCTACTACAACTATCCGACTACAGTTATACAGAAGTCATACAGTGCAAGGTTGAAATATCCCGAAATATATATCATTGTGGCATGCATTCACATATATCTGCTGTTCACAATGGAAGAGCCGATTATGTGCATGAGACTGGATACACTCAGTGCCTAAGGATGTTCCAAGACGGAACTATTTCTTTGGGAGACAACACCCTTGTCGCTGGCATAAAAGCAAATCAGACGACCTACCGAAGTATCACCTTGGTGGGCCGCGTACAAGTTGACGGATACTGCAAGGGATCCCAGTACAACGATCCATACGGAACATGGGACGACGTAGTCGTCCAAGCTGCTGTGAAAATATCACTAAAATCTTCCTACGTTCCCGTACAATTGAATACTGGAAGAATTAAATTAAAATCTGGAACAGTGTGTAAACTCGTTGACAGCTACTGTTTAGACGCTGACGACGGATACACCTACTGGAAACCTATGCCTACGGATACTTGTAATTTTCAACAATATGATGTCCTCTACGAAGGACCTGCAAACAAAATTTCTGAAGACATCTCCAAGACAGATACCCCAATCATCTATAGTCTTGTGACTCAGGAAATCACTTTCGCCCTTATGAAAACCAAGGAAATACCTCTATGTGGTTATACTCTCCTGTGCACGGAACACCCGAAATTATTCATTCTTGAAGCTAAACCTGGCAATACATTTGCTAATCGGAAAACTATTCCTGTCAATAATCTTGACATCTTTACATACATGAACTCCAAGTTCGTGTATATAGAAAAACATGTCAAACAACAGATGACGTCTCTCTATAACAACGTCATTTCGCAAAAATGCGAGTTAGAAAGACAGGTAATTACTAATGCCTTATCTTTTGCTACACTCCAACCAGACGAATTTGCCTATCAGCTCATGAAAGGGCCAGGATACATGGCCGTTACAACAGGAGAAGCAGTACAAATAATTAAATGTATCCCTGTTGAAGTGATGGTAAGAAAAACTGGAGAGTGTTATACCGAACTTCCCATTTCTGTACGAAATCATTCCTTCTTCCTTACACCAAAATCAAGAATTATCACCAAAATTGGCAACGAACGAGAATGCAGTTTAGAACTTCCTACTTTGTATCGAATCGAAGATACATGGGTGCAACTTACACCTAACATTCAAGTTAGACAACTGCCACCTCAACAGCTAAAACCCATGACTGCCTTAACCTGGAGATATCTCACACCGGGACCTTTGGCCGTAAGCGGAATATATTCTGATACAGATCTGGAGAAACTACGAAATCACATTATGTTCCCAGCCGAAAAGCCAGCTTTACTCAATGCCGTTGCTAGAGGACTAACTGGCCATTCCATGAACACTGAAGGAATCTCAGTGTACAACTTGCTGGATGAAAATTCTTTAAATAAAATTGTCGAAAGTACAGCCTCGCGAATCTGGAAGGGATTCGTGAATTTTGGATCAGCAACCGCAGGACTCGTCGGAATCTTCATGATTATTCGCCTAGTAAAATTAGTCATTGACACAGTCATTCATGGATACGCTCTTCACACTGTGTATGGTTGCAGCCTTCATCTACTCGGAGCTTTATGGAGCTCCCTCGCAAATTTACTGCTCCATCTGGCACGGGAATCTTCTAGGAAATCTGGAGACGATAACCGAGACAACCAATCACCTGGCGGAGGGACAACCATGCAAACCTCCAACATTGATCCCACTGCACCTGCGGAAGTAATTACTCAACAACCTCCACCAGCCAAACCTCCAAGGACAATGAAACCTTGCCACGAAGAAATCACCAAAAACGTAAATATACCTATATCATATACAAACCTAAGAGACCGCTTAAACACCTTAGATGAAAATATTTAATCTCCCTAGTACAAAATCCTCCGAAAACAATCGGATTTTGTTCTTATTAGGGGGGAGGTGTTACGTCCCGCAACGAAAAATTTAAAATCTTACTTATAAAAATATAATCCCTACCTATTCTCTCATCCTATATAATCTTTGCGCGATACTATATATAATCACTATATATTTGCGCCATAATATTATATATAATCAATATATATATACATCAATTTAATAATAATCAGTTCTCATGTAGTCAAAATACTAGTAACCACCAGTACTAACCGAAAGCTGGACTTATACACATCTATCAATCAAGAAAAAGTAATAGGCTCTTTGAAACAGTCATTTATAATAATCGTAAAAGAATTTCAATATATATATAATTATTATTTATGCAATTTTAATAAGGCTGCAAAAGCCACACAACTACATTAAAATTGCTCATGAAACTTCATAAATCAATAGCAAAAATACTGAGTCTATATATATATATATATATATATATATATATATATATATTCGCCATAATCTCATATTAATACAATACATTGATTGATGTGGTATATAGCCAGAAAGATATTACAATGAATTAGCAGTACTGGTACTGGTCGTGTATAATGATATTAATCTTAATAACTAGCCTTACTAAGAAAAGAAATTTATTCGAAATTTTATTATCAAGAAAAACTCTCAGCAAATCATTTGCAACAAGACTTCGTATAAATTGGTATACGAACAAATCCGTCGGTAACTGGGCTTATAGCCTCTTGTGCGTTCCTTTACATTCTTCTGGTAAAATTGGCATGGGAAAATTTCTATAGCCATAAATCCCGAAACCTGAAAATAATATAACTAATTAGTATTTAGATAAATAAAGACATAAATCAATAAACAATGAAAAACACATATATATATAAAAGTTTAATTATTATCAAATAATAAATATATTTACTTTGATTATTTAATTATAAAATTAAAATGTAAAAACTGATGACCAGTAATGACTAAATAATAATCCTTTGTAAAATAACAAGCTTCTTTTAAAAAGAAAATGATTTAAATAATTCTTAACGAATAAAATATAATTTGTTTCGAAGAATAGTATAAAGAATTTCGTATCTTATATAATCTTTACTTGTAATTATATATAATCACTATAAATCCACTTTATATTATATGTAACCAATATATATATAGATATTCACTCAATATTCATATTATTCAGTTATCACATATAACCAAAAAAAAAAAAAGATATCCCTATGCGTGTATACGCGCTTACTACAAAGGAAAAGGCATAAATCAAAATATTTTATCAAACGATACGCACCTAAATAAATGATTTTGTGAGCCCATGCGTATCTTTTCGATAAATAGTATGGTCAATTGTCATAAAAGAAATGCAGCGATTACCAATTTTGAAACCTGAAAATCATATAATTAATTAATATTTTGGGATAAATAACCTACAGTAAAAATGCTAACAAATGCTCCGAAAGTGAGCCACATAAAATATTAATACGAAAATTTATAAAGAATCATCAATAACAAAAGGAAAGTTATAAAGTTAACATTCTACGTACATATAAGAATATGAAACAATAAATAAATGTACCAAGTCAAACAAAAAATTAATACTCATGAATAATAATTGTTACTAAAACAATACGCTTTAAAAATCAGTAATTATAATCCGTAATAAAATAATTAACAATATATATATATATTTTTTATATTCATGAGAAACAAAATTAATAAATTTTCCTTGAATAAATATTTTTCTAAACGTTATAATAAATCTTTACTGTACATTAATACCATTGGCCAAATATGTCTGTATAAAATTCTAATTATTACTGAATAACATTTTAACTTTGACTATTTAATTACAAAATGTAAATGGCCAATAACTAAATAATAATCTTTTATAAAGTAACGAGCTTCTTTTAGAAATTAATGATCTAAACATTTCTTAATAAAGTATAATTAATAAAATATATATATAAAATATAATTAATGAATAAAATATAATTAATCAAGCAAGAATTTCCTTTAAAAATCCTAGATTATTTTAATTTTTGGTCCTCGTTGAGTTCCCGTAAATATATATATATGTTCACTATCAGGAAGTAATTTTCCTCAGAGTCTTGATACCTGAAAAATATAATAAATGTATAAGAAAATCTACTATAGAAATTATTAAATAAACCATTCAAAATATAATACATACTTACACACTTTTTATGATCCTATATATATATATTATTTAGCCTCTTCCTAATAACGTAAGACAGCTTGTTATAAATAAGTAGCAAGAATTCCAAGTCCCAGCAACTGAAAATAATAATCAAATAATATTTGGCCGTATGAAAAATTAACTTAACAAAAATGTACTAAAAAATCAATCTATACAAAAATCTATTATCATTATAAAAGTTTGATTGATCAAAATTACTATATTAAAAAGGTTTAATATTTTATAAATGTATATAATTATATAGGAGTAAAAGAAATCAAATAGTAAAAGAAGTATAATAAATCAAATATTAATATATTAAATTTCAAAAATAAATATATTAAATTAAATAATAATTACTAAACAATAACTAAATAATAAAGAAATGTCAAGAAATTATTATGAATAAAATTTTATACGTAACTCTTTGCTGCATGCAGAATAATAAGTCACCCTATAAACATAGCCTCCACTTGGTTGTCCACCGGGTGTCCCAATATTTTCATCAGCTAACGAAAACGCTATACGGAAAAATAAAAATATATTTATTAATAAAATTCCTTAGAAATATATTTCAATAACAAACTACAAATATGCCTCCTCAAATATATAATCAACAGACTACATCTATCGAAATTTATACACGAGACCTCAATAGGTAGTAGTACGTGAAAGTGAGAGAGACCGCACTATCGGGTGACTCGCGCGAGTGAGAGAGACAGCGCTATACGTAATACCATATGTAAAAATTAATAAGAATTAAACCGCGAAACAAGCTCGGACAGACTTGTCACCCTCATTATTAGTATAAATACATATGTAGTTATTAATAAAAATTTAAAAGATAATGCATTAAAATACTAAATATTAAATACATATAAAATACATAATATTATACATGAATACATATATTATATATATGTATATATAATATATATTTTATAAATATATGATATAATTAAAATAAAACCTTTAATTCATTAATTAACTTATCAAAATAATAAACTTACCAAATAAACTTCCGAAATAATTCGCACAGATTCCTCAAAATCCTTTCAATGCTGCATATTCTTATATGGTTTAAGCCTGTCTGTTGTCCGTGAATAATCCATTGGTCCATATCCTTTCCAACATATATATATATTATATATGCAACCTAGACAAATAAGAAAAAATTCAAATAATAACACATTTAAACTCTAAGCGTAAGAACATAATAATTAATACATTATAAAAATCTCTTTTCATATACGTATATTCTATATAGTTATTCAAATAAAACTTCACTACATAATAATAAATTATATAAAATCTAATTTCTTATTGCCAAATAATACATATATTTTTCATTATTAATAACTATAAATAATAAAGATTCTGATTTAATAAAACCAATAATGCAAAATAAAGCTCATAACTCTTTACTGTGTGCAGAATTATAAATCTATATAACTACTAAATAAATTTTGTTATAACAAAACTTTACACATATATAACACACATGAAATATAAAGTTTAAATAATAATAATACAAGGTAATAAATATACATATTAATAATAATAATGAATGTATGGTCTTGTAAAATTCATTATGCATGATTTTATTATTGAGACGAATAATAAGTCTCCTTATAAGAGCACAAGGCTAGGTCCAGCGTACCGCGTTATCTCCCCTATTACTTTGTTATCTCCCCTAATGTTTTCGACGTCCGTGCCGAGTCTTAATGCGAAAGGGACTCGCGAATATATAATGTATGAATATTATAAAGAGCGCTTTCTTATTGCAAGAGTAATAAGTTATTACGAAATTATAAATTATAAAAGAATATATATATATATTATATGTTAAATTAATCCATATCATTAACTAACAAAGATCCAACAGTAATGCAATTTTTTAGCAAACTTTCAAGCCTTCAAAAGAGAAATAACAATATGTATAATACATATTTAATTAATAAAATAATGAAGATAAAATTTTTAATAATTACATTTATTAACTTTTACAAACAATATATATAAGTATATATATATATATATTCTATACAATTAACAAGTAAAGAATATATGAATAAATTATAACGAACGAAATTATTAAATCGATTTATAAAGCGTTATAAATTCACTCACCAAAAGATAAGCGACCCTCCGAGCTTCATCCGGTGCAGCTGCACATGAGCTCACTCAGCGATAAGATAAGGCCTGGCGCGACTGCCTGGCACGGCGAACACCTGCATCCGGTGATAAAACAGCTCGCCACATCCTTTGTTCTAAGAGCTGAATAATGAAAGAATAATTAATACACTTTTATATTATAATGTAACACAATTATTATTAACAACTATCTAGACCATGCACCTATATGCACATACATATATATATATATCATATAATTATTATATAGCAAATTGTAATTATAATGGTTTATAACACCAGAATTTGTTTATAACATTGTTAACTAGAACTATATAATTAATATAAAGAAAGTTAAAAATCAATTCTAAACGGAACATGCTAGAACGATCATTCACACTTCTATTGAAAGAGGTTGAGATTCTATATTAAAAAATATATGCATGCAAATTATTAAAATTCTGGTGACTAAAAACCTATTGTAAAAGCCTTACCTTTTGTAAAATGAATTAACGAGCTCGATGCATGGACAATACTGACAGCTCCGTCGTCCCCACTATCCCCACGCAAGAGCGCGGCCACTACGTCATAGCGCGCTCGAAGAAGAAGGACAGCTATAGCGGCAAGCGGCGGTCGAGCCGCCTACGCCCGGGAGCGCCGCATTCTCCTACCACTGCGGATAGCCGGCACGGAGTAGGGACCAGAGGGTACCTCAGGGAGCGCAGCTCAGTCTTCCGCGCATTTGACCCGACGCTCTTGAGACAACATCACCTAGCATTTGACCAGGAGCTCTCTGAAGAACAAGAACAGTAGCAGTCACGAACCATTTAAAATCGAAATAAAGACTTAGTCTCAAAACATTATTCGACTTAAAAACTTAGTCGCGAGAGCTGTAAGACAGTAGTATACTTGAACAATAAAAGTGTTTTATTTGAACATCATCGCGGTCTTCTGCCATTTATTTACTACCGGCTCCTTCGACTCTCCTGCCAAGGCATCACTGAGGTCGACAGTCCACAGCGGAGGTTCGACGAGCACTTCCAACCGCAGTACTTTTGGGTAAGTACTCGTTTTAATTATTCAATATTTTCCTTTTCATCTCTCGTGATCTGCAACCATCAACCGAATATTATTATTATTTTTGCATGACATATTGAAGAATTTTATTATACATAATAGTCAACAACTTACCTTCATACAATTCCAACGTCTTCTCCTTCCGATAACACGAGTACGTTGATTGCCTTTGAACGTTAAACGCTCAGTCTGTCTTTGGTTTTATCCACAAGAGTGAATCGTCGCCTTCGACTTGTCAATCGATGTGCATTGGGTAGTCTACTCTACCCCTCTGCCGTTTCCGCGAAGAATTTTCTTTAGAGGAAATTTCTTTACGGACTCTGTGCCGCTGTGACGTGACGTCTTGCACATCGAAACTCGTCGTAGAGCATGGGACGCGCTCTTTAAGGACCGACTGACACATAGTATGATAACTCTGGTTTAGTATCATATATTAGAAGAATTATTTAATAATAATAAAACTAAACCAGTAGGTACGGTATCCATCTGATATTCAAACATTCCTACACCCCCTTCCTTACCACGTCACTGCATGTGAGGTAATTAACTAATAATTTTCTCTCATAATAAATGAGGAGTCGCGATTTCAGAATCTGTCCTGTCTCTTTCTCTAAACCGGTTACGAAACTTTAGATTCACGCGGTACATTCTTTTTTGACAGGTGACCCCTCGAAATTTCCATCGTAAGTATTAGATGCCGCGAAATAATTTTAAATTATCCTTTCGATAAAACAAATTTTAAAATTTAAATTATTTCAATAATAGATGGTAAACGCATTACGCATCGATCCAGTTCTCCGTCGCGAGATCCCCTTTCATCGGGCGGGTATAAGGCGTCGCGAGTATTTCCGACAGCGTCTGTTGAGAGACCGACGTACTGTTCCTTACCATTTATACGTAGACCGAGATGAAATTCCGAGCGAGATAATTCGAGCGGTCAATGATCGTGAAAACACCCCACACGACCTTTCATTTGCCCCTTTGCCCTCCGAACTAAACCCCGAGAACAGCAGACAACACCAAGCGATACCGGCTGGAGAAGAACCGGAAGAAGAACAGGAATCGTCAGACAGTTGCTCTGTCAGCTCAACTGCTTCCACGATTGTCCTCGACCCGGATAACCTTACTGCTGGAATACCACGGGGATTACTTCGAGCCTGGGAGGCCAATGCCGAAATAAGACGGGACAGGCAGGTCCAAACGTCTCCCCGTCGCCCCGATAGCCCGGCCTCATTTTCGGATTATTCGACCCCAGATTATTCCCCGGTTAGACCCGGAGAATTCGGGTTTGACCCCGTGGATATCTCCCCAGCAGAAGAAGACTTGGCGGACCAAGCGGTTAATCATTTTCTGGATTATCTGAACAGCGAAGAATTCTTAGATACAGTCGATGACATATATCATACATAATTTGATTTCGCTAAAATTACCTTACAAACTAATGTAGAAGAACGAGGAAGGATAAAATAAATAAAAGGAAAAAATAGAAATTTATAACATAATAAATCTACATATTTATTTGTCAACCCTAAAATACCTCCGAAAAGAAGCGTCCTATAGATCCTAATCTCTCGGCGTCCCAGGGTATAGCCGGCGTGGCAGGTTGCCCTGAAAAACAAAATAGAGAGATATAATATTGTTCGTCCCTGCACGGTGCGCCCTGCAGAATCGTTGAATAAACGATCGAATAGGACGTAACAGTATACGTATAACATAAAATTTCTTATATATATATATTCTAAAATATATATATATATATTTATATATATAATTATATACTCATATATAATTATCCTTTAATCGATTTACTATTAATAACCAGTAATAATAATCACTCATATTTACCATATAAATATATATATACATACATATAATAATAACAATAAAAAAAAAACAAACAAAAAAAAAAAAGGGGAAAAGAAAATGCTTCAAAAATATTTCATAGGAAATAATAATCATAAAGAACAATAAAAAAAAAAAACACAGTATAATGATAATAATATACATACAAATTTAGTTAGAATACCTCTCTATATGTATATATATATATATAGATACATATACCCATGTTATATTATAATCACATTGAGCGACGCTATAAAGATACCTCTTGTGTATTCGAATACTTTCATAAGTAATTATAATTTAAATACACCTAAGATTCAATGTATAATTATGAATCAATTCTGCGACAATTATTCATAATCAAACTTTCACGAACATTGTACCATCAATCATGTAATCGCAAAATGTAATATAAACATCTACACGTACATCAAAATTGTAATCATTTCAGACCATCATGACGCCCCTAATCCTAGTAATCTTCTTAAGTAAAACTGCCGCCTTAATCGGATTTGATTGCGGAGGACAACACCTCAACGTAACAGCCGTCTCTCTCCTTGATGTTGGCGAATGCGATCTGAACATACGACAACCCAACACCACAGATGTTCATATTCAGCTACTACAACTATCCGACTACAGTTATACAGAAGTCATACAGTGCAAGGTTGAAATATCCCGAAATATATATCATTGTGGCATGCATTCACATATATCTGCTGTTCACAATGGAAGAGCCGATTATGTGCATGAGACTGGATACACTCAGTGCCTAAGGATGTTCCAAGACGGAACTATTTCTTTGGGAGACAACACCCTTGTCGCGGGCATAAAAGCAAATCAGACGACCTACCGAAGTATTACCTTGGTGGGCCGCGTACAAGTTGACGGATACTGCAAGGGATCCCAGTACAACGATCCATATGGAACATGGGACGACGTAGTCGTCCAAGCTGCTGTGAAAATATCACTAAAATCTTCCTACGTTCCCGTACAATTGAATACTGGAAGAATTAAATTAAAATCTGGAACAGTATGTAAACTCGTTGACAGCTACTGTTTAGACGCTGACGACGGATACACCTACTGGAAACCTATGCCTACGGATACTTGTAATTTTCAACAATATGATGTCCTCTACGAAGGACCTGCAAACAAAATTTCTGAAGACATCTCCAAGACAGATACCCCTGTTACGTCCCGCAACAAAAAAATTTAAAATCTTACTTATAAAAGTATAATCCCTACTTATTCTCTCATCCTATATAATCTTTGCGCGATACTATATATAATTACTATATATTTGCGTCATAATATTATATATAATCAATATATATATACATCAATTTAATAATAATCAGTTCTCATGTAGTCAAAATACTAGTAACCACCAGTACTAACCGAAAGCTGGACTTATACACATCTATCAATCAAGAAAAAGTAATAGGCTCTTTGAAACAGTCATTTATAATAATCGTAAAAGAATTTCAATATATATATAATTATTATTTATGCAATTTTAATAAAGCTGCAAAAGCCCCACACAATCACCTTAAAATCGCTTATGAAATTTCATAAATCAATAGCAAAGTGCTGTATATATATATATATATTTGTATATATATATTCGCCATAATCTCATATTAATGCAATGCATTGATTGATGTGGTATATAGCCAGAAAAATATTACAATGAATTAGCAGTACTGGTACTGGTCGTATATAATGATATTTATCTTAATAATTAACTTTACTAAGAAAAGAAATTTATTCGAAATTTTATTATCAAGAAAAACTCTCAGCAAATCACTCTAAATAATGTAACCGTCAAAAACATTTGCAACAAGACTTCGTATAAATTGGTATACGAACAAATCCGTCGGTAACTGGTCTTATAGCCTCTTGTGCGTTCCTTCACATTCTTCTGGTAAATTTGGCATGGGAAAATTTCCATAGCCATGAATCCCGAAACCTGAAAATATTATAACTAATTAGTATTTAGACAAATAAAGACATAAATCAATAAACAATGAAAAACATATATATATATATATAAAAGTTTAATTATTATCAAATAATAAATATATTTACTTTGATTATTTAATTATAAAATTAAAATGTAAAAACAGATGACCAGTAACGATTAAATAATAATCCTTTGTAAAATAACAAGCTTCTTTTAAAAGGAAAATGATTTAAATAATTCTTAACAAATAAAATATAATTTGTTTCAAAGAATAGTATAAAGAATTTCGTATCTTATATAATCTTTACTTGTAATTATATATAATCCACTTTATATTATATGTAACCAATATATATAGATATTCACTCAATATTCATATTATTCAGTTATCACATATAACCAAAAAAGGATATCCCTATGCGTGTATACGCGCTTACTACAAAGGAAAAGGCATAAATCAAAATGTTTTATCAAACGATACTCACCTAAATTCTATTAATAAATGATTTTGTGAGCCCATGCGTATCTTTTCGATAAATAGTATGGTCAATTGTCATAAAAGAAATGCAGCGATTACCAATTTTGAAACCTGAAAATCATATAATTAATTAATATTTTGGGATAAATAACCTACAGTAAAAATGCTAACAAATGCTCCGAAAGTGAGCCACATAAAATATTAATACGAAAATTTATAAAGAATCATCAATAACAAAAGGAAAGTTATAAAGTTAACATTCTACGTACATATAAGAATATGAAACAATAAATAAATGTACCAAGTCAAACAAAAATTAATACCCATGAATAATAATTGTTACTAAAACAATACGCTTTAAAAATCAGTAATTATAATCCGTAATAAAATAATTAACAATATATATATATATTTTTTATATTCAAGAGAAACAAAATTAATAAATTTTCCTTGAATAAATATTTTTCTAAGCGTTATAATAAATCTTTATTGTACATTAATACCATTGGCCAAATATGTCTGTATAAAACTCTAATTATTATTGAATAACATTTAACTTTGACTATTTAATTACAAAATGTAAATGGCCAATAATCACCAAATAATAATCTTTTATAAAGTAACGAGCTTCTTTCAGAAATTAATGATTTAAACATTTCTTAATAAAATATATATATAAAATATAATTAATGAATAAAATATAATTAATCAAGCAAGAATTTCCTTTAAAAATCCTAGATTATTTTAATTTTTGGTCCTCGTTGAGTTCCCGTAAATATATATATATGTTCACTATCAGGAAGTGATTTTCCTCAGAGTCTTGATACCTGAAAAATATAATAAATGTATAAGAAAATCTACTATAGAAATTATTAAATAAACCATTCAAAATATAATACATACTTACACACTTTTTATGATTCTATATATATATATTATTTAGCCTCTTCCTAATAACGTAAGACAACTTGTTATAAATAAGTAGCAAGAATTCCAAGTCCCAGCAACTGAAAATAATAATCAAATAATATTTGGCCGTATGAAAAATTAACTTAACAAAAATGTACTAAAAAATCAATCTATACAAAAATCTATTATCATTATAAAAGTTTGATTGATCAAAATTACTATATTAAAAAGGTTTAATATTTTATAAATGTATATAATTATATAGGAATAAAAGAAATCAAATAGTAAAAGAAGTATAATAAATCAAATATTAATATATTAAATTTCAACAATAAATATATTAAATTAAATAATAATTACTAAACAATAACTAAATAATAAAGAAATATCAAGAAATTATTATGAATAAAATTTTATACGTAACTCTTTGCTGCATGCAGAATAATAAGTCACCCTATAAACATAGCCTCCACTTGGTTGTCCACCGGGTGTCCCAATATTTTCATCACCTAACGAAAACGCTATACGGAAAAATAAAAATATATTTATTAATAAAATTCCTTAGAAATATATTTCAATAACAAACTACGAATATGCCTCCTCAAATATATAATTAACCGACTATATCTATCGAAATTTATACACGAGACCTCAATAGGTAGTAGTACGTGAAAGTGAGAGAGACCGCACTATCGGGTGACTCGCGCGAGTGAGAGAGACAGCGCTATACGTAATACCATATGTAAAAATTAATAAGAATTAAACCGCGAAACAAGCTCGGACAGACTTGTCACCCTCATTATTAGTATAAATACATATATAGTTATTAATAAAAATTTAAAAGATAATGCATTAAAATACTAAAGGTACATAATATTATACATGAATACATATATTATATATATATATATATAATATATATTTTATAAATATATGATATAATTAAATAAAACCTTTAATTCATTAATTAACTTATCAAAATAATAAACTTACCAAATAAACTTCCGAAATAATTCGCACAGATTCCTCAAAATCCTTTCAATGCTGCATATTCTTATATGGTTTAAGCCTGTCTGTTGTCCGTGAATAATCCATTGGTCCATATTCCTTCCAACATATATATATATTATATATGCAACCTAGACAAATAAGAAAAATTCAAATAATAACACGTTTAAACTCTAAGCATAAGAACATAATAATTAATACATTATAAAAATCTCTTTTCATATACGTATATTCTATATAGTTATTCAAATAAAACTTCACTACATAATAATAAATTATATAAAATCTAATTTCTTATTGCCAAATAATACATATATTTTTCATTTTGATTATTTAATTGCAAAATTTTATATACAATTAAAATATAATAAGTAAGCAATGATAACCAAATAATAAACCATTTTCATTATGTAAAAGCTCAACATTAATTAATGTATGTATATATTTAATAAATGACCGAAAGTTGTCAAGTCAAGCACATTCAAAATAATATTAAAATATTTCAAAATATCCAAAACTTATCCGCAATTAGAGGTGCATAGAGTTAATAAGTTATGGCCAGATGATCATATGTGAGTATTTTAATCCGCTCCGACAATAGTCTAATAAACGTTCTATATTGTCGATTAAAATACAGCCAAACTATAAATGATATGCACCCTCGAATATCTTCTGTATAGAATGTCGTTTTACAAAATATCTGAAAAATATAATAACTATATAAGACAAATATATTAAATTATTTAAATTATTAATAATTATAAATAATAAAGATTCTGATTTAATAAAACCAATAATGCAAAATAAAGCTTATAACTCTTTACTATGTGCAGAATTATAAATCTATATAACTACTAAATAAATTTCGTTATAACAAAAATTTACACATATATAACACACATGAAATATAAAGTTCAAATAATAATAATACAAGGTAATAAATATACATATTAATAATAATAATGAACGTATGGTCTTATAAAATTCATTATGCATGATTTTATTATTGAGACGAATAATAAGTCTCCTTATAAGAGCACAAGGCTAAGTCCAGCGTACCGCGTTATCTCCCCTATTACTTTGTTATCTCCCCTAATGTTTTCGACGTCCGTGCCGAGTCTTAATGCGAAAGGGACTCGCGAATATATAATGTATGAATATTATAAGGAGCGCTTTCTTATTGCAAGAGTAATAAGTTATTACGAAATTATAAATTATAAAAGAATATATATATATTATATGTTAAATTAATCCATATCATTAACTAACAAAGATCCAACAGTAATGCAATTTTTTAGCAAACTTTCAAGCCTTCAAAAGAGAAATAACAATATGTATAATACATATTTAATTAATAAAATAATGAAGATAAAATTTTTAACAATTACATTTATTAACTTTTACAAACAATATATATAAGTATATATATATATATATTCTATACAATTAACAAGTAAGGAATATATGAATAAATTATAACGAATGAAATTATTAAATCGATTTATAAAGCGTTATAAATTCACTCACCAAAAGATAAGCGACCCTCCGAGCTTCATCCGGTGCAGCTGCACATGAGCTCACTCAGCGATAAGATAAGGCCTGGCGCGACTGCCTGGCGCGACTGCCTGGCACGGCGAACACCTGCATCCGGTGATAAAAAAGCTCGCCACATCCTTTGTTCCAAGAGCTGAATAATAAAAAGAATAATTAATACACTTTTATATTATAATGTAACACAATTATTATTAACAACTATCTAGACCATGCACCTATATGCACATACATATATATATATATTATATAATTATTATATAGCAAATTGTAATTATAATGGTTTATAACACCAGAATTTGTTTATAACATTGTTAACTAGAACTATATAATTAATATAAAGAAAGTTAAAAATCAATTCTAAACGGAACATGCTAGAACGATCATTCACACTTCTATTGAAAGAGGTTGAGATTCTATATTAAAAAATATATGCATGCAAATTATTAAAATTCTGGTGACTAAAAACCTATTGTAAAAGCCTTACCTTTTGTAAAATGAATTAACGAGCTCGATGCATGGACAATACTGACAGCTCCGTCGTCCCCACTATCCCCACGCAAGAGCGCGGCCACTACGTCATAGCGCGCTCGAAGAAGAAGGACAGCCATAGCGGCAAGCGGCGGTCGAGCCGCCTACGCCCGGGAGCGCCGCATTCTCCTACCACTGCGGATAGCCGGCACGGAGTAGGGACCAGAGGGTACCTCAGGGAGCGCAGCTCAGTCTTCCGCGCATTTGACCCGACGCTCTTGAGACAACATCACCTAGCATTTGACCTGGAGCTCTCGAGAAGAAAACAACTAAAGCGATCACGAGCGTATTATAGAACATTTTCGAGTCGAAAAAGAACTTAGTCGCAGGATATTTTTCCGGACTAAGAACTTAGTCTAGAGAGCAGTCGAATATTATAGTATACTTTAAGAAAATAAAGTGTCTTTGAACCATCACTTGGGTCTTCTGCCAATCATTTGTCACCAGTTCCTCCGACTCTCCTACAGGGACATCGCCGAGGCAGACCGTCCTCCACGGAGATTCATCGCATATCCTGACAGCAGTACTTTTGGGTAAGTACTCGTTTTAATTATTCAATAATTTCCTTTTCATCTCTCGTGATCTGCAACCATCAACCGAATATTATTATTATTATTTTTGCATGACATATTGAAGAATTTTATTATACATAATAGTCAACAACTTACCTTCATACAATTCCAACGTCTTCTCCTTCCGATAACACGAGTACGTTGATTGCCTTTGAACGTTAAACGCTCAGTCTGTCTTTGGTTTTATCCACAAGAGTGAATTGTCGCTTTCGACTTGTCAATCGATGTGCATTGGGTAGTCTACTCTACCCCTCTGCCGTTTCCGCGAAGAATTTTCTCCAGGGAAATTTCTTTACGGACTCTGTGCCGCTGTGACGTGACGTCTTGCACATCGAAACTCGTCGTAGAGCACGGGACGCGCTCTTTAAGGACCGACTGACACATAGTATGATAACTCTGGTTTAGTATAATATATTAAAGGAATTACTTTATAATAATAAAACTAAACCAGCAGGCACGGTATCCATCTTATATTCAAATATCCCTACACACCCTTCCTTATCACGTCACTGCATGTGAGGTAATTAACTAATAATTTTCTCTTATAATAAATGAGGAGTCGCGATTTCAGAATCTGTCCTGTCTCTTTCTCTAAACCGGTTACGAAACTTTAGATTTACGCGGTACATTCTTTTTTGACAGGTGACCCCTCGAAATTTCCATCGTAAGTATTAGATGCCGCGAAATAATTTTAAATTATCCTTTCAATAGAACAAATTTAAAATTTAAATTATTTCAATAATAGATGGTTAGCGCCCGACGACCAGATCCAATAACTCGCCGCGAATTCCCTCTGCAAAACGCAGGCGTAACTCGCAGAGAACTATTCAGACAACGGTTATTACGAGATCGCCCCTCTATCGCACGGCAATTATTTGTAGATAGGGATAATATCCCTTCTAGTATTTTACGCGCCGCCAACGATCGCGAAGATACTTTCTTTGATTTGTCCTTCGCTCCTTTGCCTCCTGAATTAAACCCCGAAACCAACAACGGTAACCCCTCAGCGATACCAGCAGGCGAAGAATCGAGTGAAGAAGAGGACCTTCCGCTGACAGACGAGGACTCTGATCACCTTAGCGATTGCCCAACAGTCGTGTACGATTTGGATAACCCAACGGTCAGAATTCCCCCAGCACTTCTCCTAGCTTTCGAGAGAAACGGAGAAATAAGAAGAACTCGAGACCAACGAGTCCAGACTGTGCCATCGCCAAGCCCTCCACATACCCCTGATTCATTTTCAGGTTATTCTACCCCGAATTACTCTCCGGTCGCTCTTGGGGAGATAGACCCAGAACCGATAGACATCTCTCCAGCCGAAGAGAGCTTCGCAGATTTTGAAACTAACCAAATTTTAGATTACTTAGATAGTGAAGAGTTCTTGGGAACGGTAGACGACATATATCATTCATAGTTTAATTTCGCCAAAATTACCTTATAAACTAATGTAAAAGAACGTGGAAGGATAAAATAAATAAAAGGAAAAAATAGAAATTTATAATATAATAAATCTGCATATTTATTTGTCAATCCTAAAATACCTCCGAAAAGAAGCGTCCTATAGATCCTAATCTCTCGGCGTCCCAGGGTATAGCCGGCTTAGCAGGTTGCCCTGAAAAAGAAATAGAGAGATATAATATTGTTCGTCCCTGCACGGTGCGCCCTGCAGAATCGTTGAATAAACGATCGAATAGGACGTAACAAACAACATTAAAATTTTTGGTGGCAGCGGTGGGATATTGCCAAAAAGGATCTAAGCTTCTGAGAGGAAATTAAGTGTTTGACGAATAAATTTTTATAAAGTATCTAAATCCATTATGCAGACTCGATCAAGCTCGACGAGCTCTGTAGCCACAGGGGCTACAAGGAAACAATATACAGCAGAGGAAACCGAAATCCTCATGCAAAAGGTAAACGAAAAGGAGAAACAGTTAAAAGAACAGGCTGAGGCCTTGCAAGTCAAAAATGAACATCTGATAAAAATGCAAGAAGAAATGAATCGAAAGGAAATGGCCGCAAACCAAGAACAACCAGCTGTAGAGCAATTAATGGCTTCTATGCAAACGATTACCAATTATATTGAGAGGATTAATTCAAGGCTCATGAATCTAGAGACCTCGCAAAGAGAAGAAAGATATGTTCCACATGAAGAACGAACATTTTCTCAACCGACATCCCAACATTTTGATATCGCGGACCAACCATCTCCGATACGCCTTAAGGATGCTATCGACACAATACCTAAATTTGACGGCCATAAAATGTCCGTTTTCCACTTCAGTAAAATTTGCGAACGTGCTCTCGATTTAATACCCGCATATCATGAATATCATTTAGTGCAGCTTATTATTAATAAACTGCAGGGACATGCATATTCTGCCATAGAAGGGGTAGAATGTCACACCGTTTTCGAGCTAACGAAACGATTAAAATTAATTTTTGGACCAAATAAATCCGTCGACCAATACCGTGGAGAACTAGCTAACATATACATGAAACAAAATGAAAATATTTTTGATTATATAAGCAGAGTGCAAGAACTACGTACCGCAATAATAGATGGAGAATCTGATTTATCCGGAAACATAGGAGAACGAAGAAAGGACGCCATCGAAGCAACCACTATGAACAGCTTCATCAACGGACTTCCATCTGACCTATTAGTACGCGTAAAACTCGAACATCCGAGGACCTTCGAGGAAAGCATTAGCACAGCCATACAATTATCCAAAACTATTGAAGCTGAAAACATTCGGAAGCGCACTCTCTTCCGCCCAAATTTTCAACCCCGTGCTGACCTCCCCAATAACGTCAGCAATGCAGCTCGCCAAAATCCTATGAGCAACAACACTAACAACCGTTACCATCCCAACAATGGACATACAACCTCGCAACCACCTTTCCCCGCATCACCAGTTAAATTAATTGCTGGACAGCCTCAACAAAGTTATCAGACCAAAATCTGTCGCTATTGTAAAACTCCTGGACATTTTATAGAAGAATGTCGGAAGTTAGCTTACAGAAGAGCTCAAGAAGGGAACCAACAACCCGGTACTTCGGGAAACGCGCAAGGCGTTCCGATGAGAACCGACGTCCGCCGGAACGACCCGCAACCAGGACGTCCGACTTACCACATTCAGAAGAAAGTCAACATAATAACACCACAGGAAACTCCCGCACAAATTTCCGAATCTGCCAAATAAACGACAGACAACAATCTACAGAATTGCCCACAGTAACGTTATCCTCTCCAGATCTAATAGCAGATTGCAAATTTATGATTGATTCTGGATCTGGACTAAACCTTATTAAACAAAAATGTTTAAATCCAAACGTTACTCTCGACAAAACTAATCCTTTATGTCTGCAAGGAATAGCTTCTGAAACTATCGTTACGCTAGGAGCTGTTTCCCTATCTGTACTTGGAAAACTATCTGAATTCTATGTCATATCTGATTCAATAGGATTCTTACAAGATGGAATATTAGGCAACAAGTTCCTGAAGGAACGAGCTGTTATAGTCAACTATAGAGACAACTTTATACAGTATGAAGATACGAGAATTCCATTCTCAAACTCAAGTACAATATGTCTTAAAGAAAGAACTGTCACTCCCTGTTCTTTTCATATTACCAATCCAGAAAAACAAATCGGATATGTACCTCGTCATACCCTTGCCGAGGGCATATACTTCGGGGAAGCTATCGTCACCAATAATAATGGAAAGGTCCATATGCCTATATTCAATACTTCCGAGGAAGAATTGACCCTTAATATTCCATTCATAGAATTGCAAGATTATGATACTCATGAAATAACAGAGAATTCCACTGGAACCCAAGGGCTTCCCAGAGGATTAATCAGAACTTTTAACTCCAACAATCTCGCTGGACTAGACGAACCCCGAGTGGAATTCGTCAAAGCCATAGATAATCCCATTTACTTTAACCAGGCATTATCAACACCAACAGATAGAACTGTTGATGTCATAAACCTTCTACGCCTCGAACATCTGAATTCCGAGGAATCAGAAAATGTTCGACTACTAGTTTTCAAACACTCCGACAGATTTCACCTTCCCGGTGAACATCTCCAAGCGACAAACGCCGCTCAGCATTCTATTCCTACTATTAATGAAATGCCTGTCCACACGAAACAATATAGATTTCCTCCTGTACATAAGGAAGAAATTAATAAACAAGTAAATGAATTATTATCTTCTGATTTAATAAGACCTTCTACTTCCCCTTATAACTCTCCTTTATGGATAGTTCCGAAAAAGCCAGACTCCCTAGGGAATAAAAGATGGCGAATGGTTATCGATTATCGAAACCTCAATGAAAAAACAATAGGCGATGCCTATCCTCTTCCAAATATAACGGATATATTAGATCAACTTGGATCTGCAAAATATTTTTCAGTACTGGACTTAGCTTCCGGTTTCCACCAAATACCCATGGCATCAAAAGATGCTCATAAAACTGCTTTCTCTACACCTTACGGACATTACCAATTCAAACGAATGCCATTTGGATTAAAAAATGCTCCTGCAACGTTTCAAAGATTGATGGATAACGTTCTATCCGGACTTCAGGGAAATGAATTATTTGTCTACATGGATGATATTGTCGTATATGCACGATCATTGCAAGAACACGAAAGCAAGTTCGAAAAATTAATGCAGAGATTGAGAGCTGCAAATTTAAAATTACAACCAGATAAATGCGAATTCTTACGACGTGAAGTTATGTATCTAGGACATATAATTGGATCTGACGGAGTCAAACCTGACCCCGCTAAGATAAAGGCAATAATGAATTTTCCTACTCCGAAGAATCCGAAAAACATCAAACAATTCCTAGGACTAGCCGGATATTATAGAAGATTTATTCCAAATTTTTCCAAAGTCGCAAAACCATTAACTGATCTCTTAAAAAAGGATAAGAAATTCGATTGGCAGGACAAACAAGCAGAAGCATTCGATATTCTAAGGAATTCACTATGCTCTGAGCCTATTTTACAATATCCCGACTTTACTAATCCATTCATTCTAACCACTGATGCATCTGGATATGCGGTCGGAGGAGTGCTCAGTCAAGGAATAATAGGGAAAGATCTACCCGTTGCCTACACGTCTCGAATTCTAAATTCCGCCGAACAAAATTATTCTACAATAGAGAAAGAATGTTTAGCTATCATTTATTGTGTAAATCATTTTAGACCTTATTTATACGGAAGGATATTCACTATAGTAACTGACCATAAACCATTAGTGTGGCTACACTCCATCAAGGATCCTTCTTCAAGATTATGGAAGTGGAGAATGAAACTCTCTGAATATCAGTATGAAATACAATATAAAAAAGGAACTCTAAATTATAACGCTGATGCCTTATCCAGAAATCCACCCGTCGACGTGGCTATTCCGTTATTCCTCATTGATGAAGGAGAATATTCATCCGACGAATCCATATTTTCGTATAGACCTCAAAGGCCAAAGAGAAAATCTAGTACACCTGAAGGTCAGAATGCAGGACCTAATCAGGAAGACATGGGAAACTGTCAAAAAACCGCCGAGACTTCGGCCCCCGTAGAGCGTCAACCAGCAGAAGATTATCAAAATTATTCTGTCGAACAAGAAAATAACAATTATGGAGTCACAATCGAAGAAGTTACTGATTCTGAAGACAGCGATAATACGGATTATACTGAAATAATAGAATCCGACATTGTACCGTATCAGTCAAACCCACAACAACTGAATCCACCAGCTCTTCCACCATGGAGTCGAGCCTTAGTGCGAGAAGTTAGAGAGGATTTACTCCAACAGAAAGATAATCACACAATATTTATTTACCAGAACGGGACAGCTTATGATAATGGCGCAAAATCATATCAAGAAGCCAATTTACTCCCCAAATATGAAGGATTGGCATTCGAAAGGGCCAGGGTATGTACTGTAAAAGGAAACACGCTAATTGCCCTCCCCATCAAATACGACTATCATACCCTTATAGAAGCCCAGAATCTTAAAAACTGTCTACACTCTTTAGTGGATGTCATTACTGAACTTGGACTCTCTTCCATAAGTCTTAGTAAGACCGAACGCTTCGACGACCTTCCATGGTCATACATCCTTAACCAACTCAAAAGATATCTACAGGAATTACCCATTAATATAACGATATGCTTAAATTTAATTCAAACGCCTGAAATCGAAAAACGTCAATCTCTAATTTTGGAAAATCATGCCTCAGCTCATGGAGGACATAAAGGTGTAACGAAGACCTATAACCGCCTTAGATCTCGTTACTGCTGGAAAACAATGAAAAAGGATATTCAGGAATTCATTAGAACCTGTCGGGAGTGTCAAATAAAGAAACTAACTAGAATAAAAACCAAGCAACCCATGGTTATAACGGATACCCCAGGGGCTGCTTTTGATAAAGTATCCCTGGATATTATGGGACCTCTTCCCCTAACAGTGAGTAACAATCAGTATATACTGACCATGCAGGATTTGCTAACAAAATATTCTACTGCCGTGCCATTAAAGGAGGCCACATCGTTAACAATCGCAGACGCCTTCACTAAAGAATTTATCTGTATATATGGTACTCCTCGCGCAATATTAACCGATCAAGGGACAAATTTTTTATCCGCCTTAATGCGACAGTTAACAAGGAAATTTCGCATTCAACATTTTAGGACCACTGCCTATCATCCACAGTCTAATGGATCACTTGAACGATCACATCATGTCCTAACAGAATATCTAAAAACTCAGGTTGATAAGGAGACAAATTGGGATGAATACATTAAACTTGCGATGTTCTCGTACAACACCAGTGTACATGAGGGCACGAGATACTCACCCTATGAGCTAGTATTTGGCCGAATAGCACGACTACCCTCTGCACACCCCATCATCGAAGAAAATATCGAACCCACATACCGTGATTATATTGTTAATCTCTTTAACAAGATAAACGATTTACAAATGCAAGCTAAGCAAAACCTCACACTAGCTAAAGAACGGAGTAAGCGATACTATGATCGCAATTTGAATTTACAACAATTTGAGAAAGGCAACCATGTCTTTTTATTAAAAGAGCCACGAAAAGGAAAACTTGCTGACCAGTATACCGGTCCTCATGAAATAATCGAACTTTTACCCCCAAGTAATGTTAAAATTAGAACAGGAAACCAAACCCGAATAGTACACACCAACAAGATCAAACTAGCACATCCCCAGCCGGGATGAGGTAATAATCAGAGTCCTTTGTTACAGATGCTTTGGCACAGAAGGCCCACACAGCCGAGATTGGACGCAACCATTTCAAATCGAATAGAGGAATCCTTCTTCTTCGGCCATTGTGTCCATATAACAGGAGCTCTTTGTCTCTTAGACGAAACGAACTTGTGTAAGGAGTGTTACGATAGACTCCGTACCAATATTATTAAGCAACAATACCGGCCCTTGCGGAGACACTTCTTTGTGAATAGTCACATCGTGCGTAATGACCACTGTTCAGCTTGTGGCACAACAGTCATCGAGACCAATTCTCTTGACAAGTGCATCTCCTGTACACTAACAGCGCACGAATTCTTAGAACTTCTACACAACACCTCGACTTCTATCAATAGTTGTAGTTACCCCTTAGTCTTAAACGTATACGACAGGACTCCTACGTTATAAGGGGATGCCATTTACCGGCACAGCCTGCTGTGTAGAATTCAGAGGATATCGGTATGATCCCTTGAACGTCTATCTATGTGAACTTTGCTATCACTACGTGTTGTCTATTAGAGTACGATTGCCTCTAGTATCTCTACACTTTCTCTCTCCGGGACCACGCCATATCGATCCTCATTGTGCACATTGCTTTCGAACACTTGTCACACAAAGACCTTTAGATCAGTGTCTCATCTGCACTCGAGGTATTGTTGAACTTATGTCCATATCCTATTTGCTTACACTGAACAATGCTTCATAATGTCCCAGCTTTCTCTTAATGCTGTATGCATCAAACTGCATGGTTATCTCAATCTAAATAATCACAACCATTATTGCTGTGCATGTTATTGTATGCTACATACTCCCTGTAACCAAAGGTTTTTCTTTCCAATAGACTCCCATATTATTTCTATCGCTCCACACCCTTATAGAACGATCTGTTCGTACTGTCAACGACCCATCACCATAATACGACCCCTACACACCTGCTCCACCTGTACTAGGAATATCGCTCAAATATTCCGAGAGACTCACCCCACCTTTCTCTCAATAAATGAAGAGAATCCCCCAACCTCCCAACCTTGAAGAATTGAAGAGTTAATATGCTATCGGATACATCTTCCGACACCCTGAACTGTACTGTGCACGAAGAATTCGATGGATATTACTCTCTGGAAAATGGCCTGTATTACTGCCCTATATGTAAAATACACGTGGATCATGAATTAGTCCACATAAATTATCACAGCATATCAGAAAATTTTCCTCATATTAGTCCTTCTAAATGCTGTTTATGTAATCGTAAAGTGTCTCTCATAACTCCCATAATTGATTGCAGGCCGTGCTTCCTAAATTATCTGGAAGAAGAACGAAAAAGAGAATTTGCTAGAGCAAGGCAACATGAATAACGCAAGCAATCCCTGTTGCAATCACCCAATCCATGAATTATTGTCTCACTTCCCCAACATGCATGAGGCAAAATGCAGAAAAGTAATTTTTTACAAAAGATATACCGGGAAAACTCGCACTCCTAGCCGCATGTGTTGCGCATGTTATAAACTTCGACAATTAAGAGTCAAGCCTGATTTAATTGTTTGCCACTGGGTAACTTCGGGAGATATAAATCTTGCTAAGTGTAATTACTGTCAATCCACCCTGGAAACTGTTCGTCCCATCCTTCAATGCCAGGAATGCGTATATTCCTATTTTGAAAGAGCAATATTTGAAAAAAATCAGGGAAGGGACATAAGTAACCTAACTGCTTTTGCTTTTTGCAGGACTCACAGACAAGGCATATACGCATAAAATGTGTCCGCTTTCCAAATTTAAGCGACCTGCTCACCCACTACTAGACTACTCCCTCTTCAACAGCCTTAACGTAAAATGCGTGGTTATAATGACACATGATGTCCTAACCGCTAACAGTCCTCATCTTATATGCACGGATTGCTATAATCCTGCAACTTATAACAGGGTCTTGACGCAATATTCACACACATTCCAATATGGCAATGTGCCAACGAATCAGTGTGCTAATTGCGGTAGTAATTGTCATGAAATACGACCCCTTCTTGAATGCACTAAATGTTTTAAAGCCTATAGTCAATTTGTAGACATGATCGATAAAAAGGGAGAAGAAAGAACCTACAGGCAAACTATAGGCCTGTCTGTAAATTCAATCACACTGAAGATAGATTATGGAGTGGCTGAAATAACGGTTGATCCTAATGATCCAGAAATTCTAGAGGAAAGATTATTAAATTAAACAATAAAAGAAAATGGATCATCTCAATCCTTGTTTCACCAATAAACTTAAATATTTTATCTATTACGAACTATACGTATATATATATATATATCCATAATAAATATGTTAACAAACTGCATTTATAAGAAAAAAAAAAACAAAACAAAAACAAAAACAAAAATAAAAACTTTAAATAAAATATATATATATAAAAAAATATATATATAAAAAAAAATATATATTTTTATTTATACGTATAACATAAAATTTCTTATATATATATATATTCTAAAATATATATATATATATATATAATTATATATTCATATATAATTATCCTTTAATCGATTTACTATTAATAACCAGTAATAATAATCACTCATATTTACCATATAAATATATATATATACATACATATAATAATAACAATAAAAAAAAAAAAAAAAAAAAAAAAAAAACACATAGTATAATGATAATAATATACATACAAATTTAGTCAGATTACCTCTCTATATGTATATATATATATAGATACATATACCCATGTTATATTATAATCACATTGAGCGACGCTATAAAGATACCTCTTGTGTATTCGAATACTTTCATAATTAATTATAATTTAAATACACCTAAGATTCAATGTATAATTATGAATCAATTCTGCGACAATTATTCGTAATCAAACTTTCACGAACATTGTACCATCAATCATGTAACCACAAAATGTAATATAAACATCTACACGTACATCAAAATTGTAATCATTTCAGACCATCATGACGCCCCTAATCCTAGTAATCTTCTTAAGTAAAACTGCCGCCTTAATCGGATTTGATTGCGGAGGACAACACCTCAACGTAACAGCCGTCTCTCTCCTTGATGTTGGCGAATGCGATCTGAACATACGACAACCCAACACCACAGATGTTCATATTCAGCTACTACAACTATCCGACTACAGTTATACAGAAGTCATACAGTGCAAGGTTGAAATATCCCGAAATATATATCATTGTGGCATGCATTCACATATATCTGCTGTTCACAATGGAAGAGCCGATTATGTGCATGAGACTGGATATACTCAGTGCCTAAGGATGTTTCAAGACGGAACTATTTCCTTGGGAGACAACACCCTTGTCGCTGGCATAAAAGCAAATCAGACGACCCACCGAAGTATCACCTTGGTAGGCCGCGTACAAGTTGACGGATACTGCAAGGGATCCCAGTACAACGATCCATACGGAACATGGGACGACGTAGTCGTCCAAGCTGCTGTGAAAATATCACTAAAATCTTCCTACGTTCCCGTACAATTGAATACGGGAAGAATTAAATTAAAATCTGGAACAGTGTGTAAACTCGTTGACAGCTACTGTTTAGACGCTGACGACGGATACACCTACTGGAAACCTATGCCTACGGATACTTGTAATTTTCAACAATATGATGTCCTCTACGAAGGACCTGCAAACAAAATTTCTGAAGACATCTCCAAGACAGATACCCCAATCATCTATAGTCTTGTGACTCAGGAAATCACTTTCGCCCTTATGAAAACCAAGGAAATACCTCTATGTGGTTATACTCTCCTGTGCACGGAACACCCGAAATTATTCATTCTTGAAGCTAAACCTGGCAATACATTTGCTAGTCGGAAAACTATTCCTGTCAATAATCTTGACATCTTTACATACATGAACTCCAAGTTCGTGTATATAGAAAAACATGTCAAACAACAGATGACGTCTCTCTATAACAACGTCATTTCGCAAAAATGCGAGTTAGAAAGACAAGTAATTACTAATGCCTTATCTTTTGCTACACTCCAACCAGACGAATTTGCCTATCAGCTCATGAAAGGGCCAGGATACATGGCCGTTACAACAGGAGAAGCAGTACAAATAATTAAATGTATCCCTGTTGAAGTGATGGTAAGAAAAACTGGAGAGTGTTATACCGAACTTCCCATTTCTGTACGAAATCATTCCTTCTTCCTTACACCAAAGTCAAGAATTATCACCAAAATTGGCAACGAACGAGAATGCAGTTTAGAACTTCCTACTTTGTATCGAATCGAAGATACATGGGTGCAACTTACACCTAACATTCAAGTTAGACAACTGCCACCTCAACAGCTAAAACCCATGACTGCCTTAACCTGGAGATATCTCACACCGGGACCTTTGGCCGTAAGCGGAATATATTCTGATACAGATCTGGAGAAACTACGAAATCACATAATGTTCCCAGCCGAAAAGCCAGCTTTACTCAATGCCGTTGCTAGAGGACTAACTGGCCATTCCATGAACACTGAAGGAATCTCAGTGTACAACTTGCTGGATGAAAATTCTTTAAATAAAATTGTCGAAAGCACAGCCTCGCGAATCTGGAAGGGATTCGTGAATTTTGGATCAGCAACCGCAGGACTCGTCGGAATCTTCATGATTATTCGCCTAGTAAAATTAGTCATTGACACAGTCATTCATGGATACGCTCTTCACACTGTGTATGGTTGCAGCCTTCATCTACTCGGAGCTTTATGGAGCTCCCTCGCGAATTTACTGCTCCATCTGGCACGGGAATCTTCTAGAAAATCTGGAGACGATAACCGAGACAATCAATCACCTGGCGGAGGAACAACCACGCAAACCTCCAACATCGATCCCACTGCACCTGCGGAAGTAATTACTCAACAACCTCCACCAGCCAAACCTCCAAGGACAATGAAACCTTGCCACGAAGAAATCACCAAAAACGTAAATATACCTATATCATATACAAACCTAAGAGACCGTTTAAACACCCTAGATGAAAATATTTAATCTCCCTAGACCAAAATCCTCCGAAAACAATCGGATTTTGTTCTTATTAGGGGGGAGGTGTTACGTCCCGCAACAAAAAAAATTTAAAATCTTACTTATAAAAGTATAATCCCTACTTATTCTCTCATCCTATATAATCTTTGCGCGATACTATATATAATTACTATATATTTGCGTCATAATATTATATATAATCAATATATATATACATCAATTTAATAATAATCAGTTCTCATGTAGTCAAAATACTAGTAACCACCAGTACTAACCGAAAGCTGGACTTATACACATCTATCAATCAAGAAAAAGTAATAGGCTCTTTGAAACAGTCATTTATAATAATCGTAAAAGAATTTCAATATATATATAATTATTATTTATGCAATTTTAATAAAGCTGCAAAAGCCCCACACAATCACCTTAAAATCGCTTATGAAATTTCATAAATCAATAGCAAAGTGCTGTATATATATATATATATTTGTATATATATATTCGCCATAATCTCATATTAATGCAATGCATTGATTGATGTGGTATATAGCCAGAA
The DNA here is from genome assembly GCF_025532165.1 of Camponotus vicinus. NCBI lineage: Eukaryota > Metazoa > Arthropoda > Insecta > Hymenoptera > Formicidae > Camponotus > Camponotus vicinus. The sequence continues at coordinate 11,885,983 of NW_028141979.1, forward strand.
AAATATTACAATGAATTAGCAGTACTGGTACTGGTCGTATATAATGATATTTATCTTAATAATTAACTTTACTAAGAAAAGAAATTTATTCGAAATTTTATTATCAAGAAAAACTCTCAGCAAATCACTCTAAATAATGTAACCGTCAAAAACATTTGCAACAAGACTTCGTATAAATTGGTATACGAACAAATCCGTCGGTAACTGGTCTTATAGCCTCTTGTGCGTTCCTTCACATTCTTCTGGTAAATTTGGCATGGGAAAATTTCCATAGCCATGAATCCCGAAACCTGAAAATATTATAACTAATTAGTATTTAGACAAATAAAGACATAAATCAATAAACAATGAAAAACATATATATATATATATAAAAGTTTAATTATTATCAAATAATAAATATATTTACTTTGATTATTTAATTATAAAATTAAAATGTAAAAACAGATGACCAGTAACGATTAAATAATAATCCTTTGTAAAATAACAAGCTTCTTTTAAAAGGAAAATGATTTAAATAATTCTTAACAAATAAAATATAATTTGTTTCAAAGAATAGTATAAAGAATTTCGTATCTTATATAATCTTTACTTGTAATTATATATAATCCACTTTATATTATATGTAACCAATATATATAGATATTCACTCAATATTCATATTATTCAGTTATCACATATAACCAAAAAAGGATATCCCTATGCGTGTATACGCGCTTACTACAAAGGAAAAGGCATAAATCAAAATGTTTTATCAAACGATACTCACCTAAATTCTATTAATAAATGATTTTGTGAGCCCATGCGTATCTTTTCGATAAATAGTATGGTCAATTGTCATAAAAGAAATGCAGCGATTACCAATTTTGAAACCTGAAAATCATATAATTAATTAATATTTTGGGATAAATAACCTACAGTAAAAATGCTAACAAATGCTCCGAAAGTGAGCCACATAAAATATTAATACGAAAATTTATAAAGAATCATCAATAACAAAAGGAAAGTTATAAAGTTAACATTCTACGTACATATAAGAATATGAAACAATAAATAAATGTACCAAGTCAAACAAAAATTAATACCCATGAATAATAATTGTTACTAAAACAATACGCTTTAAAAATCAGTAATTATAATCCGTAATAAAATAATTAACAATATATATATATATTTTTTATATTCAAGAGAAACAAAATTAATAAATTTTCCTTGAATAAATATTTTTCTAAGCGTTATAATAAATCTTTATTGTACATTAATACCATTGGCCAAATATGTCTGTATAAAACTCTAATTATTATTGAATAACATTTAACTTTGACTATTTAATTACAAAATGTAAATGGCCAATAATCACCAAATAATAATCTTTTATAAAGTAACGAGCTTCTTTCAGAAATTAATGATTTAAACATTTCTTAATAAAATATATATATAAAATATAATTAATGAATAAAATATAATTAATCAAGCAAGAATTTCCTTTAAAAATCCTAGATTATTTTAATTTTTGGTCCTCGTTGAGTTCCCGTAAATATATATATATGTTCACTATCAGGAAGTGATTTTCCTCAGAGTCTTGATACCTGAAAAATATAATAAATGTATAAGAAAATCTACTATAGAAATTATTAAATAAACCATTCAAAATATAATACATACTTACACACTTTTTATGATTCTATATATATATATTATTTAGCCTCTTCCTAATAACGTAAGACAACTTGTTATAAATAAGTAGCAAGAATTCCAAGTCCCAGCAACTGAAAATAATAATCAAATAATATTTGGCCGTATGAAAAATTAACTTAACAAAAATGTACTAAAAAATCAATCTATACAAAAATCTATTATCATTATAAAAGTTTGATTGATCAAAATTACTATATTAAAAAGGTTTAATATTTTATAAATGTATATAATTATATAGGAATAAAAGAAATCAAATAGTAAAAGAAGTATAATAAATCAAATATTAATATATTAAATTTCAACAATAAATATATTAAATTAAATAATAATTACTAAACAATAACTAAATAATAAAGAAATATCAAGAAATTATTATGAATAAAATTTTATACGTAACTCTTTGCTGCATGCAGAATAATAAGTCACCCTATAAACATAGCCTCCACTTGGTTGTCCACCGGGTGTCCCAATATTTTCATCACCTAACGAAAACGCTATACGGAAAAATAAAAATATATTTATTAATAAAATTCCTTAGAAATATATTTCAATAACAAACTACGAATATGCCTCCTCAAATATATAATTAACCGACTATATCTATCGAAATTTATACACGAGACCTCAATAGGTAGTAGTACGTGAAAGTGAGAGAGACCGCACTATCGGGTGACTCGCGCGAGTGAGAGAGACAGCGCTATACGTAATACCATATGTAAAAATTAATAAGAATTAAACCGCGAAACAAGCTCGGACAGACTTGTCACCCTCATTATTAGTATAAATACATATATAGTTATTAATAAAAATTTAAAAGATAATGCATTAAAATACTAAAGGTACATAATATTATACATGAATACATATATTATATATATATATATATAATATATATTTTATAAATATATGATATAATTAAATAAAACCTTTAATTCATTAATTAACTTATCAAAATAATAAACTTACCAAATAAACTTCCGAAATAATTCGCACAGATTCCTCAAAATCCTTTCAATGCTGCATATTCTTATATGGTTTAAGCCTGTCTGTTGTCCGTGAATAATCCATTGGTCCATATTCCTTCCAACATATATATATATTATATATGCAACCTAGACAAATAAGAAAAATTCAAATAATAACACGTTTAAACTCTAAGCATAAGAACATAATAATTAATACATTATAAAAATCTCTTTTCATATACGTATATTCTATATAGTTATTCAAATAAAACTTCACTACATAATAATAAATTATATAAAATCTAATTTCTTATTGCCAAATAATACATATATTTTTCATTTTGATTATTTAATTGCAAAATTTTATATACAATTAAAATATAATAAGTAAGCAATGATAACCAAATAATAAACCATTTTCATTATGTAAAAGCTCAACATTAATTAATGTATGTATATATTTAATAAATGACCGAAAGTTGTCAAGTCAAGCACATTCAAAATAATATTAAAATATTTCAAAATATCCAAAACTTATCCGCAATTAGAGGTGCATAGAGTTAATAAGTTATGGCCAGATGATCATATGTGAGTATTTTAATCCGCTCCGACAATAGTCTAATAAACGTTCTATATTGTCGATTAAAATACAGCCAAACTATAAATGATATGCACCCTCGAATATCTTCTGTATAGAATGTCGTTTTACAAAATATCTGAAAAATATAATAACTATATAAGACAAATATATTAAATTATTTAAATTATTAATAATTATAAATAATAAAGATTCTGATTTAATAAAACCAATAATGCAAAATAAAGCTTATAACTCTTTACTATGTGCAGAATTATAAATCTATATAACTACTAAATAAATTTCGTTATAACAAAAATTTACACATATATAACACACATGAAATATAAAGTTCAAATAATAATAATACAAGGTAATAAATATACATATTAATAATAATAATGAACGTATGGTCTTATAAAATTCATTATGCATGATTTTATTATTGAGACGAATAATAAGTCTCCTTATAAGAGCACAAGGCTAAGTCCAGCGTACCGCGTTATCTCCCCTATTACTTTGTTATCTCCCCTAATGTTTTCGACGTCCGTGCCGAGTCTTAATGCGAAAGGGACTCGCGAATATATAATGTATGAATATTATAAGGAGCGCTTTCTTATTGCAAGAGTAATAAGTTATTACGAAATTATAAATTATAAAAGAATATATATATATTATATGTTAAATTAATCCATATCATTAACTAACAAAGATCCAACAGTAATGCAATTTTTTAGCAAACTTTCAAGCCTTCAAAAGAGAAATAACAATATGTATAATACATATTTAATTAATAAAATAATGAAGATAAAATTTTTAACAATTACATTTATTAACTTTTACAAACAATATATATAAGTATATATATATATATATTCTATACAATTAACAAGTAAGGAATATATGAATAAATTATAACGAATGAAATTATTAAATCGATTTATAAAGCGTTATAAATTCACTCACCAAAAGATAAGCGACCCTCCGAGCTTCATCCGGTGCAGCTGCACATGAGCTCACTCAGCGATAAGATAAGGCCTGGCGCGACTGCCTGGCGCGACTGCCTGGCACGGCGAACACCTGCATCCGGTGATAAAAAAGCTCGCCACATCCTTTGTTCCAAGAGCTGAATAATAAAAAGAATAATTAATACACTTTTATATTATAATGTAACACAATTATTATTAACAACTATCTAGACCATGCACCTATATGCACATACATATATATATATATCATATAATTATTATATAGCAAATTGTAATTATAATGGTTTATAACACCAGAATTTGTTTATAACATTGTTAACTAGAACTATATAATTAATATAAAGAAAGTTAAAAATCAATTCTAAACGGAACATGCTAGAACGATCATTCACACTTCTATTGAAAGAGGTTGAGATTCTATATTAAAAAATATATGCATGCAAATTATTAAAATTCTGGTGACTAAAAACCTATTGTAAAAGCCTTACCTTTTGTAAAATGAATTAACGAGCTCGATGCATGGACAATACTGACAGCTCCGTCGTCCCCACTATCCCCACGCAAGAGCGCGGCCACTACGTCATAGCGCGCTCGAAGAAGAAGGACAGCCATAGCGGCAAGCGGCGGTCGAGCCGCCTACGCCCGGGAGCGCCGCATTCTCCTACCACTGCGGATAGCCGGCACGGAGTAGGGACCAGAGGGTACCTCAGGGAGCGCAGCTCAGTCTTCCGCGCATTTGACCCGACGCTCTTGAGACAACATCACCTAGCATTTGACCTGGAGCTCTCGAGAAGAAAACAACTAAAGCGATCACGAGCGTATTATAGAACATTTTCGAGTCGAAAAAGAACTTAGTCGCAGGATATTTTTCCGGACTAAGAACTTAGTCTAGAGAGCAGTCGAATATTATAGTATACTTTAAGAAAATAAAGTGTCTTTGAACCATCACTTGGGTCTTCTGCCAATCATTTGTCACCAGTTCCTCCGACTCTCCTACAGGGACATCGCCGAGGCAGACCGTCCTCCACGGAGATTCATCGCATATCCTGACAGCAGTACTTTTGGGTAAGTACTCGTTTTAATTATTCAATAATTTCCTTTTCATCTCTCGTGATCTGCAACCATCAACCGAATATTATTATTATTATTTTTGCATGACATATTGAAGAATTTTATTATACATAATAGTCAACAACTTACCTTCATACAATTCCAACGTCTTCTCCTTCCGATAACACGAGTACGTTGATTGCCTTTGAACGTTAAACGCTCAGTCTGTCTTTGGTTTTATCCACAAGAGTGAATTGTCGCTTTCGACTTGTCAATCGATGTGCATTGGGTAGTCTACTCTACCCCTCTGCCGTTTCCGCGAAGAATTTTCTCCAGGGAAATTTCTTTACGGACTCTGTGCCGCTGTGACGTGACGTCTTGCACATCGAAACTCGTCGTAGAGCACGGGACGCGCTCTTTAAGGACCGACTGACACATAGTATGATAACTCTGGTTTAGTATAATATATTAAAGGAATTACTTTATAATAATAAAACTAAACCAGCAGGCACGGTATCCATCTTATATTCAAATATCCCTACACACCCTTCCTTATCACGTCACTGCATGTGAGGTAATTAACTAATAATTTTCTCTTATAATAAATGAGGAGTCGCGATTTCAGAATCTGTCCTGTCTCTTTCTCTAAACCGGTTACGAAACTTTAGATTTACGCGGTACATTCTTTTTTGACAGGTGACCCCTCGAAATTTCCATCGTAAGTATTAGATGCCGCGAAATAATTTTAAATTATCCTTTCAATAGAACAAATTTAAAATTTAAATTATTTCAATAATAGATGGTTAGCGCCCGACGACCAGATCCAATAACTCGCCGCGAATTCCCTCTGCAAAACGCAGGCGTAACTCGCAGAGAACTATTCAGACAACGGTTATTACGAGATCGCCCCTCTATCGCACGGCAATTATTTGTAGATAGGGATAATATCCCTTCTAGTATTTTACGCGCCGCCAACGATCGCGAAGATACTTTCTTTGATTTGTCCTTCGCTCCTTTGCCTCCTGAATTAAACCCCGAAACCAACAACGGTAACCCCTCAGCGATACCAGCAGGCGAAGAATCGAGTGAAGAAGAGGACCTTCCGCTGACAGACGAGGACTCTGATCACCTTAGCGATTGCCCAACAGTCGTGTACGATTTGGATAACCCAACGGTCAGAATTCCCCCAGCACTTCTCCTAGCTTTCGAGAGAAACGGAGAAATAAGAAGAACTCGAGACCAACGAGTCCAGACTGTGCCATCGCCAAGCCCTCCACATACCCCTGATTCATTTTCAGGTTATTCTACCCCGAATTACTCTCCGGTCGCTCTTGGGGAGATAGACCCAGAACCGATAGACATCTCTCCAGCCGAAGAGAGCTTCGCAGATTTTGAAACTAACCAAATTTTAGATTACTTAGATAGTGAAGAGTTCTTGGGAACGGTAGACGACATATATCATTCATAGTTTAATTTCGCCAAAATTACCTTATAAACTAATGTAAAAGAACGTGGAAGGATAAAATAAATAAAAGGAAAAAATAGAAATTTATAATATAATAAATCTGCATATTTATTTGTCAATCCTAAAATACCTCCGAAAAGAAGCGTCCTATAGATCCTAATCTCTCGGCGTCCCAGGGTATAGCCGGCTTAGCAGGTTGCCCTGAAAAAGAAATAGAGAGATATAATATTGTTCGTCCCTGCACGGTGCGCCCTGCAGAATCGTTGAATAAACGATCGAATAGGACGTAACACCCCAATCATCTATAGTCTTGTGACTCAGGAAATCACTTTCGCCCTTATGAAAACCAAGGAAATACCTCTATGTGGTTATACTCTCCTGTGCACGGAACACCCAAAATTATTCATTCTTGAAGCTAAACCTGGCAATACATTCGCTAGTCGGAAAACTATTCCTGTCAATAATCTTGACATCTTTACATACATGAACTCCAAGTTCGTGTATATAGAAAAACATGTCAAACAACAGATGACGTCTCTCTATAACAATGTAATTGCGCAAAAATGCGAGTTAGAAAGACAGGTAATTACTAATGCCTTATCTTTTGCTACACTCCAACCAGACGAATTTGCCTATCAGCTCATGAAAGGGCCAGGATACATGGCCGTTACAACAGGAGAAGCAGTACAAATAATTAAATGTATCCCTGTTGAAGTGACGGTAAGAAAAACTGGAGAGTGTTATACCGAACTTCCCATTTCTGTACGAAATCATTCCTTCTTCCTTACACCAAAGTCAAGAATTATCACCAAAATTGGCAACGAACGAGAATGCAGTTTAGAACTTCCTACTTTGTATCGAATCGAAGATACATGGGTGCAACTTACACCTAACATTCAAGTTAGACAACTGCCACCTCAACAGCTAAAACCCATGACTGCCTTAACCTGGAGATATCTCACACCGGGACCTTTGGCCGTAAGCGGAATATATTCTGATACAGATCTGGAGAAATTACGAAATCACATAATGTTCCCAGCCGAAAAGCCAGCTTTACTCAATGCCGTTGCTAGAGGACTAACTGGCCATTCCATGAACACTGAAGGAATCTCAGTGTACAACTTGCTGGATGAAAATTCTTTAAATAAAATTGTCGAAAGTACAGCCTCGCGAATCTGGAAGGGATTCGTAAATTTTGGATCAGCAACCGCAGGACTCGTCGGAATCTTCATGATTATTCGCCTAGTAAAATTAGTCATTGACACAGTCATCCATGGATACGCTCTTCACACTGTGTATGGTTGCAGCCTTCATCTACTCGGAGCTTTATGGAGCTCCCTCGCGAATTTACTGCTCCATCTGGCACGGGAATCTTCTAGGAAATCTGGAGATGATAACCGAGACAATCAATCACCTGGCGGAGGAACAACCATGCAAACCTCCAACATCGATCCCACTGCACCTGCGGAAGTAATTACTCAACAACCTCCACCAGCCAAACCTCCAAGGACAATGAACCCTTGCCACGAAGAAATCACCAAAAACGTAAATATACCTACATCATATACAAACCTAAGAGACCGCTTAAACACCTTAGATGAAAATATTTAATCTCCCTAGTACAAAATCCTCCGAAAACAATCGGATTTTGTTCTTATTAGGGGGGAGGTGTTACGTCCCGCAACGAAAAATTTAAAATCTTACTTATAAAAATATAATCCCTACCTATTCTCTCATCCTATATAATCTTTGCGCGATACTATATATAATCACTATATATTTGCGCCATAATATTATATATAATCAATATATATATACATCAATTTAATAATAATCAGTTCTCATGTAGTCAAAATACTAGTAACCACCAGTACTAACCGAAAGCTGGACTTATACACATCTATCAATCAAGAAAAAGTAATAGGCTCTTTGAAACAGTCATTTATAATAATCGTAAAAGAATTTCAATATATATATAATTATTATTTATGCAATTTTAATAAGGTTGCAAAAGCCACACAACTACATTAAAATTGCTCATGAAACTTCATAAATCAATAGCAAAAATACTGAGTCTATATATATATATATATATATATATATATATATATATTCGCCATAATCTCATATTAATACAATACATTGATTGATGTGGTATATAGCCAGAAAGATATTACAATGAATTAGCAGTACTGGAACTGGTCGTATATAATGATATTAATCTTAATAACTAACCTTACTAAGAAAAGAAATTTATTCGAAATTTTATTATCAAGAAAAACTCTTAGCAAATCATTTGCAACAAGACTTCGTATAAATTGGTATACTGTTACGTCCCGCAACAAAAAAAATTTAAAATCTTACTTATAAAAGTATAATCCCTACTTATTCTCTCATCCTATATAATCTTTGCGCGATACTATATATAATTACTATATATTTGCGTCATAATATTATATATAATCAATATATATATACATCAATTTAATAATAATCAGTTCTCATGTAGTCAAAATACTAGTAACCACCAGTACTAACCGAAAGCTGGACTTATACACATCTATCAATCAAGAAAAAGTAATAGGCTCTTTGAAACAGTCATTTATAATAATCGTAAAAGAATTTCAATATATATATAATTATTATTTATGCAATTTTAATAAAGCTGCAAAAGCCCCACACAATCACCTTAAAATCGCTTATGAAATTTCATAAATCAATAGCAAAGTGCTGTATATATATATATATATTTGTATATATATATTCGCCATAATCTCATATTAATGCAATGCATTGATTGATGTGGTATATAGCCAGAAAAATATTACAATGAATTAGCAGTACTGGTACTGGTCGTATATAATGATATTTATCTTAATAATTAACTTTACTAAGAAAAGAAATTTATTCGAAATTTTATTATCAAGAAAAACTCTCAGCAAATCACTCTAAATAATGTAACCGTCAAAAACATTTGCAACAAGACTTCGTATAAATTGGTATACGAACAAATCCGTCGGTAACTGGTCTTATAGCCTCTTGTGCGTTCCTTCACATTCTTCTGGTAAATTTGGCATGGGAAAATTTCCATAGCCATGAATCCCGAAACCTGAAAATATTATAACTAATTAGTATTTAGACAAATAAAGACATAAATCAATAAACAATGAAAAACATATATATATATATATAAAAGTTTAATTATTATCAAATAATAAATATATTTACTTTGATTATTTAATTATAAAATTAAAATGTAAAAACAGATGACCAGTAACGATTAAATAATAATCCTTTGTAAAATAACAAGCTTCTTTTAAAAGGAAAATGATTTAAATAATTCTTAACAAATAAAATATAATTTGTTTCAAAGAATAGTATAAAGAATTTCGTATCTTATATAATCTTTACTTGTAATTATATATAATCCACTTTATATTATATGTAACCAATATATATAGATATTCACTCAATATTCATATTATTCAGTTATCACATATAACCAAAAAAGGATATCCCTATGCGTGTATACGCGCTTACTACAAAGGAAAAGGCATAAATCAAAATGTTTTATCAAACGATACTCACCTAAATTCTATTAATAAATGATTTTGTGAGCCCATGCGTATCTTTTCGATAAATAGTATGGTCAATTGTCATAAAAGAAATGCAGCGATTACCAATTTTGAAACCTGAAAATCATATAATTAATTAATATTTTGGGATAAATAACCTACAGTAAAAATGCTAACAAATGCTCCGAAAGTGAGCCACATAAAATATTAATACGAAAATTTATAAAGAATCATCAATAACAAAAGGAAAGTTATAAAGTTAACATTCTACGTACATATAAGAATATGAAACAATAAATAAATGTACCAAGTCAAACAAAAAAAATTAATGCCCATGAATAATAATTGTTACTAAAACAATACGCTCTAAAAATCAGTAATAATAATTAGTAATAAAATAATTAACAATATATATATATTTTTTATATTCATGAGAAACAAAATTAATAAATTTTCCTTGAATAAATATTTTTCTAAATGTTATAATAAATCTTTACTGTACATTAATACCATTGGCCAAATATGTCTGTATAAAATTCTAATTATTACTGAATAACATTTTAACTTTGACTATTTAATTACAAAATGTAAATGGCCAATAACTAAATAATAATCTTTTATAAAGTAACGAGCTTCTTTTAGAAATTAATGATCTAAACATTTCTTAATAAAGTATAATTAATAAAATATATATATAAAATATAATTAATGAATAAAATATAATTAATCAAGCAAGAATTTCCTTTAAAAATCCTAGATTATTTTAATTTTTGGTCCTCGTTGAGTTCCCGTAAATATATATATATGTTCACTATCAGGAAGTAATTTTCCTCAGAGTCTTGATACCTGAAAAATATAATAAATGTATAAGAAAATCTACTATAGAAATTATTAAATAAACCATTCAATATATAATACATACTTGCACACCTTTTATGATCCTATATATATAATATTTATCCTCTTCCTAATAACGTAAGACAGCTTGTTATAAATAAGTAGCAAGAATTCCAAGTCCCAGCAACTGAAAATAATAATCAAATAATATTTGGCCGTATGAAAAATTAACTTAACAAAAATGTACTAAAAAATCAATCTATACAAAAATCTATTATCATTATAAAAGTTTGATTGATCAAAATTACTATATTAAAAAGGTTTAATATTTTATAAATGTATATAATTATATAGGAGTAAAAGAAATCAAATAGTAAAAGAAGTATAATAAATCAAATATTAATATATTAAATTTCAACAATAAATATATTAAATTAAATAATAATTACTAAACAATAACTAAATAATAAAGAAATGTCAAGAAATTATTATGAATAAAATTTTATACGTAACTCTTTGCTGCATGCAGAATAATAAGTCACCCTATAAACATAGCCTCCACTTGGTTGTCCACCGGGTGTCCCAATATTTTCATCACCTAACGAAAACGCTATACGGAAAAATAAAAATATATTTATTAATAAAATTCCTTAGAAATATATTTCAATAACAAACTACAAATATGCCTCCTCAAATATATAATCAACAGACTACATCTATCGAAATTTATACACGAGACCTCAATAGGTAGTAGTACGTGAAAGTGAGAGAGACCGCACTATCGGGTGACTCGCGCGAGTGAGAGAGACAGCGCTATACGTAATACCATATGTAAAAATTAATAAGAATTAAACCGCGAAACAAACTCGGACAGACTTGTCACCCTCATTATTAGTATAAATACATATGTAGTTATTAATAAAAATTTAAAAGATAATGCATTAAAATACTAAATATTAAATACATATAAAATACATAATATTATACATGAATACATATATTATATATATGTATATATAATATATATTTTATAAATATATGATATAATTAAATAAAACCTTTAATTCATTAATTAACTTATCAAAATAATAAACTTACCAAATAAACTTCCGAAATAATTCGCACAGATTCCTCAAAATCCTTTCAATGATGCATATTCTTATATGGTTTAAGCCTGTCTGTTGTCCGTGAATAATCCATTGGTCCATATCCTTTCCAACATATATATATATACTATATATGCAACCTAGACAAATAAGAAAAATTCAAATAATAACACGTTTAAACTCTAAGCATAAGAACATAATAATTAATACATTATAAAAATCTCTTTTCATATACGTATATTCTATATAGTTATTCAAATAAAACTTCACTACATAATAATAAATTATATAAAATCTAATTTCTTATTGCCAAATAATACATATATTTTTCATTTTGATTATTTAATTGCAAAATTTTATATACAACTAAAATATAATAAGTAAGCAATGATAACCAAATAATAAACCATTTTCATTATGTAAAAGCTCAACATTAATTAATGTATGTATATATTTAATAAATGACCGAAAGTTGTCAAATCAAGCACATTCAAAATAATATTAAAATATTTCAAAATATCCAAAACTTATCCGCAATTAGAGGTGCATAGAGTTAATAAGTTATGGCCAGACGATCATATGTGAGTATTTTAATCCGCTCCGACAATAGTCTAATAAACGTTCTATATTGTCGATTAAAATACAGCCAAGCTATAAATGATATGCACCCTCGAATATCTTCTGTATAGAATGTCGTTTTACAAAATATCTGAAAAATATAATAACTATATAAGACAAATATATTAAATTATTTAAATTATTAATAATTATAAATAATAAAGATTCTGATTTAATAAAACCAATAATGCAAAATAAAGCTTATAACTCTTTACTATGTGCAGAATTATAAATCTATATAACTACTAAATAAATTTCGTTATAACAAAAATTTACACATATATAACACACATGAAATATAAAGTTTAAATAATAATAATACAAGGTAATAAATATACATATTAATAATAATAATGAATGTATGGTCTTATAAAATTCATTATGCATGATTTTATTATTGAGACGAATAATAAGTCTCCTTATAAGAGCACAAGGCTAAGTCCAGCGTACCGCGTTATCTCCCCTATTACTTTGTTATCTCCCCTAATGTTTTCGACGTCCGTGCCGAGTCTTAATGCGAAAGGGACTCGCGAATATATAATGTATGAATATTATAAAGAGCGCTTTCTTATTGCAAGAGTAATAAGTTATTACGAAATTATAAATTATAAAAGAATATATATATATATTATATGTTAAATTAATCCATATCATTAACTAACAAAGATCCAACAGTAATGCAATTTTTTAGCAAACTTTCAAGCCTTCAAAAGAGAAATAACAATATGTATAATACATATTTAATTAATAAAATAATGAAGATAAAATTTTTAATAATTACATTTATTAACTTTTACAAACAATATATATAAGTATATATATATATATATTCTATACAATTAACAAGTAAAGAATATATGAATAAATTATAACGAACGAAATTATTAAATCGATTTATAAAGCGTTATAAATTCACTCACCAAAAGATAAGCGACCCTCCGAGCTTCATCCGGTGCAGCTGCACATGAGCTCACTCAGCGATAAGATAAGGCCTGGCGCGACTGCCTGGCACGGCGAACACCTGCATCCGGTGATAAAACAGCTCGCCACATCCTTTGTTCTAAGAGCTGAATAATGAAAGAATAATTAATACACTTTTATATTATAATGTAACACAATTATTATTAACAACTATCTAGACCATGCACCTATATGCACATACATATATATATATATCATATAATTATTATATAGCAAATTGTAATTATAATGGTTTATAACACCAGAATTTGTTTATAACATTGTTAACTAGAACTATATAATTAATATAAAGAAAGTTAAAAATCAATTCTAAACGGAACATGCTAGAACGATCATTCACACTTCTATTGAAAGAGGTTGAGATTCTATATTAAAAAATATATGCATGCAAATTATTAAAATTCTGGTGACTAAAAACCTATTGTAAAAGCCTTACCTTTTGTAAAATGAATTAACGAGCTCGATGCATGGACAATACTGACAGCTCCGTCGTCCCCACTATCCCCACGCAAGAGCGCGGCCACTACGTCATAGCGCGCTCGAAGAAGAAGGACAGCTATAGCGGCAAGCGGCGGTCGAGCCGCCTACGCCCGGGAGCGCCGCATTCTCCTACCACTGCGGATAGCCGGCACGGAGTAGGGACCAGAGGGTACCTCAGGGAGCGCAGCTCAGTCTTCCGCGCATTTGACCCGACGCTCTTGAGACAACATCACCTAGCATTTGACCAGGAGCTCTCTGAAGAACAAGAACAGTAGCAGTCACGAACCATTTAAAATCGAAATAAAGACTTAGTCTCAAAACATTATTCGACTTAAAAACTTAGTCGCGAGAGCTGTAAGACAGTAGTATACTTGAACAATAAAAGTGTTTTATTTGAACATCATCGCGGTCTTCTGCCATTTATTTACTACCGGCTCCTTCGACTCTCCTGCCAAGGCATCACTGAGGTCGACAGTCCACAGCGGAGGTTCGACGAGCACTTCCAACCGCAGTACTTTTGGGTAAGTACTCGTTTTAATTATTCAATATTTTCCTTTTCATCTCTCGTGATCTGCAACCATCAACCGAATATTATTATTATTTTTGCATGACATATTGAAGAATTTTATTATACATAATAGTCAACAACTTACCTTCATACAATTCCAACGTCTTCTCCTTCCGATAACACGAGTACGTTGATTGCCTTTGAACGTTAAACGCTCAGTCTGTCTTTGGTTTTATCCACAAGAGTGAATCGTCGCCTTCGACTTGTCAATCGATGTGCATTGGGTAGTCTACTCTACCCCTCTGCCGTTTCCGCGAAGAATTTTCTTTAGAGGAAATTTCTTTACGGACTCTGTGCCGCTGTGACGTGACGTCTTGCACATCGAAACTCGTCGTAGAGCATGGGACGCGCTCTTTAAGGACCGACTGACACATAGTATGATAACTCTGGTTTAGTATCATATATTAGAAGAATTATTTAATAATAATAAAACTAAACCAGTAGGTACGGTATCCATCTGATATTCAAACATTCCTACACCCCCTTCCTTACCACGTCACTGCATGTGAGGTAATTAACTAATAATTTTCTCTCATAATAAATGAGGAGTCGCGATTTCAGAATCTGTCCTGTCTCTTTCTCTAAACCGGTTACGAAACTTTAGATTCACGCGGTACATTCTTTTTTGACAGGTGACCCCTCGAAATTTCCATCGTAAGTATTAGATGCCGCGAAATAATTTTAAATTATCCTTTCGATAAAACAAATTTTAAAATTTAAATTATTTCAATAATAGATGGTAAACGCATTACGCATCGATCCAGTTCTCCGTCGCGAGATCCCCTTTCATCGGGCGGGTATAAGGCGTCGCGAGTATTTCCGACAGCGTCTGTTGAGAGACCGACGTACTGTTCCTTACCATTTATACGTAGACCGAGATGAAATTCCGAGCGAGATAATTCGAGCGGTCAATGATCGTGAAAACACCCCACACGACCTTTCATTTGCCCCTTTGCCCTCCGAACTAAACCCCGAGAACAGCAGACAACACCAAGCGATACCGGCTGGAGAAGAACCGGAAGAAGAACAGGAATCGTCAGACAGTTGCTCTGTCAGCTCAACTGCTTCCACGATTGTCCTCGACCCGGATAACCTTACTGCTGGAATACCACGGGGATTACTTCGAGCCTGGGAGGCCAATGCCGAAATAAGACGGGACAGGCAGGTCCAAACGTCTCCCCGTCGCCCCGATAGCCCGGCCTCATTTTCGGATTATTCGACCCCAGATTATTCCCCGGTTAGACCCGGAGAATTCGGGTTTGACCCCGTGGATATCTCCCCAGCAGAAGAAGACTTGGCGGACCAAGCGGTTAATCATTTTCTGGATTATCTGAACAGCGAAGAATTCTTAGATACAGTCGATGACATATATCATACATAATTTGATTTCGCTAAAATTACCTTACAAACTAATGTAGAAGAACGAGGAAGGATAAAATAAATAAAAGGAAAAAATAGAAATTTATAACATAATAAATCTACATATTTATTTGTCAACCCTAAAATACCTCCGAAAAGAAGCGTCCTATAGATCCTAATCTCTCGGCGTCCCAGGGTATAGCCGGCGTGGCAGGTTGCCCTGAAAAACAAAATAGAGAGATATAATATTGTTCGTCCCTGCACGGTGCGCCCTGCAGAATCGTTGAATAAACGATCGAATAGGACGTAACAAACATTAAATTTTTGGTGGCAGCGGTGGGATTTGCCAAAAAGGATCTAAGCTTCTGAGAGGAAATTAAGTGTTTGACGAATAAATTTTTATAAAGTACCTAAATCCATTATGCAGACTCGATCAAGCTCGACGAGCTCTGTAGCCACAGGGGCTACAAGAAAACAATATACAGCAGAGGAAACCGAAATCCTCATGCAAAAGGTAAACGAAAAGGAGAAACAGTTAAAAGAACAGGCTGAGGCCTTGCAAGTCAAAAACGAACATCTGATAAAAATGCAAGAAGAAATGAATCGAAAGGAAATGGCCGCAAGCCAAGAAGAACCAGCTGTAGAACAATTAATGGCTTCTATGCAAACGATTACCAATTATATTGAGAGGATTAATTCAAGGCTCATGAATCTAGAGACCTCGCAAAGAGAAGAAAGATATGTTCCACATGAAGAACGAACATTTTCTCAACCGACATCCCAACATTTTGATATCGCGGACCAACCTTCCCCGATACGCCTTAAAGATGCTATCGACACAATACCTAAATTTGATGGCCATAAAATGTCCGTTTTCCACTTCAGTAAAATTTGCGAACGTGCTCTCGATTTAATACCCGCATATCATGAATATCATTTAGTGCAGCTTATTATTAATAAACTGCAGGGACATGCATATTCTGCCATAGAAGGGGTAGAATGTCACACCGTTTTCGAGCTAACGAAACGATTAAAATTAATTTTTGGACCAAATAAATCCGTCGACCAATACCGAGGAGAACTAGCTAACATATACATGAAACAAAATGAAAATATTTTTGATTATATAAGCAGAGTGCAAGAACTACGTACCGCAATAATAGATGGAGAATCTGATTTATCCGGAAACATAGGAGAACGAAGAAAGGACGCCATCGAAGCAACCACTATGAACAGCTTTATCAACGGACTTCCATCTGACCTATTAGTACGTGTAAAACTCGAACATCCGAGGACCTTCGAGGAAAGCATTAGCACAGCCATACAATTATCCAAAACTATTGAAGCTGAAAACATTCGGAAGCGCACTCTCTTCCGCCCAAATTTTCAACCCCGTGCTGACCTCCCCAATAACGTCAGCAATGCAGCTCGCCAAAATCCTATGAGCAACAACACTAACAACCGTTATCAACCCAGCAACGGACATGCGACCTCACAACCACCCTTCCCCGCATCTCCAGTTAAATTAATTGCTGGACAGCCTCAACAAGGTTATCAGACCAAAATCTGTCGCTATTGTAAAACTCCTGGACATCTTATAGAAGAATGTCGGAAGTTAGCTTATAGAAGAGCTCAAGAAGGGAACCAACAACCCGGTACTTCGGGAAACGCGCAAGGCGTTCCGATGAGAACCGACGTCCGCCGGAACGACCCGCAACCAGGACGTCCGACTTACCACATTCAAAAGAAAGTCAACATAATAACACCACAGGAAACTCCCGCACAAATTTCCGAATCTGCCAAATAAACGACAGACAACAATCTACCGAATTGCCCACAGTAACGTTATCCTCTCCAGATCTAATAGCAGATTGCAAATTTATGATTGATTCTGGATCTGGACTAAACCTTATTAAACAAAAATGTTTAAATCCAAACGTTACTCTCGACAAAACTAATCCTTTATGTCTGCAAGGAATAGCTTCTGAAACTATCGTTACGCTAGGAGCTGTTTCCCTATCTGTACTTGGAAAACTATCTGAATTCTATGTCATATCTGATTCAATAGGATTCTTACAAGATGGAATATTAGGCAACAAGTTCCTGAAGGAACGAGCTGTTATAGTCAACTATAGAGACAACTTTATACAGTATGAAGATATGAGAATTCCATTCTCAAACTCAAGTACAATATGTCTTAAGGAAAGAACTGTCACTCCCTGTTCTTTTCATATTACCAATCCAGAAAAACAAATCGGATATGTACCTCGTCATACCCTTGCCGAGGGCATATACTTCGGGGAAGCTATCGTCACCAATAATAATGGAAAAGTCCATATGCCTATATTCAATACTTCCGAGGAGGAATTGACCCTTAATATTCCATTCATAGAATTGCAAGATTATGATACTCATGAAATAACAGAGAATCCCACTGGAACCCAAGGGCTTCCCAGAGGATTAATCAGAACTTTTAACTCCAACAATCTCGCTGGACTAGACGAACCCCGAGTGGAATTCGTCAAAGCCATAGATAATCCCATTTACTTTAACCAGGCATTATCAACACCAACAGATAGAACTGTTGATGTCATAAACCTTCTACGTCTCGAACATCTGAATTCCGAGGAATCAGAAAATGTTCGACTACTAGTTTTCAAACACTCCGACAGATTTCACCTTCCCGGTGAACATCTCCAAGCGACAAACGCCGCTCAGCATTCTATTCCTACTATTAATGAAATGCCTGTCCACACGAAACAATATAGATTTCCTCCTGTACATAAGGAAGAAATTAATAAACAAGTAAATGAATTATTATCTTCTGATTTAATAAGACCTTCTACTTCCCCTTATAACTCTCCTTTATGGATAGTTCCGAAAAAGCCAGACTCCCTAGGGAATAAAAGATGGCGAATGGTTATCGATTATCGAAACCTCAATGAAAAAACAATAGGCGATGCCTATCCTCTTCCAAATATAACGGATATATTAGATCAACTTGGATCTGCAAAATATTTTTCAGTACTGGACTTAGCTTCCGGTTTCCACCAAATACCCATGGCATCAAAAGATGCTCATAAAACTGCTTTCTCTACACCTTACGGACATTACCAATTCAAACGAATGCCATTTGGATTAAAAAATGCTCCTGCAACGTTTCAAAGATTGATGGATAACGTTCTATCCGGACTTCAGGGAAATGAATTATTTGTCTACATGGATGATATTGTCGTATATGCACGATCATTGCAAGAACACGAAAGCAAGTTCGAAAAATTAATGCAGAGATTGAGAGCTGCAAATTTAAAATTACAACCAGATAAATGCGAATTCTTACGACGTGAAGTTATGTATCTAGGACATATAATTGGATCTGACGGAGTCAAACCTGACCCCGCTAAGATAAAGGCAATAATGAATTTTCCTACTCCGAAGAATCCGAAAAACATCAAACAATTCCTAGGACTAGCCGGATATTATAGAAGATTTATTCCAAATTTTTCCAAAGTCGCAAAACCATTAACTGATCTCTTAAAAAAGGATAAGAAATTCGATTGGCAGGACAAACAAGCAGAAGCATTCGATATTCTAAGGAATTCACTATGCTCTGAGCCTATTTTACAATATCCCGACTTTACTAATCCATTCATTCTAACCACTGATGCATCTGGATATGCGGTCGGAGGAGTGCTCAGTCAAGGAATAATAGGGAAAGATCTACCCGTTGCCTACACGTCTCGAATTCTAAATTCCGCCGAACAAAATTATTCTACAATAGAGAAAGAATGTTTAGCTATCATTTATTGCGTAAATCATTTTAGACCCTATTTATACGGAAGAATATTCACGATAGTAACTGACCATAAACCATTAGTGTGGCTACACTCCATCAAGGACCCTTCCTCAAGATTATGGAAGTGGAGAATGAAACTCTCTGAATATCAGTATGAAATACAATATAAAAAAGGAACTCTAAATTATAACGCTGATGCCTTATCCAGAAATCCACCCGTCGACGTAGCTATTCCGTTATTCCTCATTGATGAAGGAGAATATTCATCCGACGAATCCATATTTTCGTATAGGCCTCAAAGGCCAAAGGCAAAATCTAGTACACCTGAAGGTCAGAATGCAGGACCTAATCAGGAAGACATGGGAAACTATCAAAAAACCGCCGAGACTTCGGCCCCCGTAGAGCGTCAACCAGCAGAAGATTATCAAAATTATTCTGTCGAACAAGAAAATAACAATTATGGAGTCACAATCGAGGAAGTTACTGACTCTGACGAAAGCGATGATACGGATTATACTGAAATAATAGAATCCGACATTGTACCGTATCAGTCAAACCCACAACAACTGAATCCACCAGCTCTTCCACCATGGAGTCGAGCCTTAGTGCGAGAAGTTAGAGAGGATTTACTCCAACAGAAAGATAATCACACAATATTTATTTATCAGAACGGGACAGCTTATGACAATGGCGCAAAATCATATCAAGAAGCCAATTTACTCCCCAAATATGAAGGATTGGCATTCGAAAGGGCCAGGGTATGTACTGTAAAAGGAAACACGTTAATTGCCCTCCCCATCAAATACGACTATCATACCCTTATAGAAGCCCAGAATCTTAAAAACTGTCTACACTCTTTAGTGGATGTCATTACTGAACTTGGACTCTCTTCCATGAGTCTTAGTAAGACCGAACGCTTCGACGACCTTCCATGGTCATACATCCTTAACCAACTCAAAAGATACCTACAGGAATTACCCATTAATATAACGATATGCTTAAATTTAATTCAAACGCCTGAAATCGAAAAATGTCAATCTCTAATTTTGGAAAATCATGCCTCAGCTCATGGAGGACATAAAGGTGTAACGAAGACCTATAACCGCCTTAGATCTCGTTACTGCTGGAAAACAATGAAAAAGGATATTCAGGAATTCATTAGAACCTGTCGGGAGTGTCAAATAAAGAAACTAACTAGAATAAAAACCAAGCAACCCATGGTTATAACGGATACCCCAGGAGCTGCTTTTGATAAAGTATCCCTGGATATTATGGGACCTCTTCCCCTAACAGTGAGCAACAATCAGTACATACTGACCATGCAGGATTTACTAACAAAATATTCTACTGCCGTGCCATTAAAGGAGGCCACATCGTTTACAATCGCAGACGCCTTCACTAAAGAATTTATCTGTATATATGGTACCCCTCGCGCAATATTAACCGATCAAGGGACAAATTTTTTATCCGCCTTAATGCGACAGTTAACAAGGAAATTTCGCATTCAACATTTTAGGACCACTGCCTATCATCCACAGTCTAATGGATCACTTGAACGATCACATCATGTCCTAACAGAATATCTAAAAACTCAGGTTGATAAGGAGACAAATTGGGATGAATACATTAAACTTGCGATGTTCTCGTACAACACCAGTGTACATGAGGGCACGAGATACTCACCCTATGAACTAGTATTTGGACGAATAGCACGACTACCCTCTGCACACCCCATCATCGAAGAAAATATCGAACCCACATACCATGACTATATTGTTAATCTCTTTAACAAGATAAACGATTTACAAACGCAAGCTAAGCAAAACCTCACACTAGCTAAAGAACGGAGTAAGCGATACTATGATCGCAATTTGAATTTACAACAATTTGAGAAAGGAAACTTTGTCTTTTTATTAAAAGAGCCACGAAAAGGAAAACTTGCTGACCAGTATACCGGTCCTCACGAAATAATCGAACTTTTACCCCCAAGTAATGTTAAAATTAGAACAGGAAACCAAACCCGAATAGTACACACCAACAAGATCAAACTAGCACATCCCCAGCCGGGATGAGGTAATAATCAGAGTCCTTTGTTACAGATGCTTTGGCACAGAAGGCCCACACAGCCGAGATTGGACGCAACCATTTCAAATCGAATAGAGGAATCCTTCTTCTTCGGCCATTGTGTCCATATAACAGGAGCTCTTTGTCTCTTAGACGAAACGAACTTGTGTAAGGAGTGTTACGATAGACTCCGTACCAATATTATTAAGCAACAATACCGGCCCTTGCGGAGACACTTCTTTGTGAATAGTCACATCGTGCGTAATGACCACTGCTCAGCTTGTGGCACAACGGTCATCAAGACCAATTCTCTTGACAAGTGCATCTCCTGTACACTAACAGCGCACGAATTCTTAGAACTTCTACACAACACCTCAACTTCTATCAATAGTTATAGTTACCCCTTAGTCTTAAACGTATACGACAGGACTCCTACGTTATAAGGGGATGCCATTTACCGGCACAGCCTGCTGTGTAGAATTCAGAGGATATCGGTATGATCCCTTGAACGTCTATCTATGTGAACTTTGCTATCACTACGTATTGTCTATTAGAGTACGATTGCCTCTAATATCTCTACACTTTCTCTCTCCGGGACCACGCCATATCGATCCTCATTGTGCACATTGCTTCCGAACACTTGTCACACAAAGACCTTTAGATCAGTGTCTCATCTGCACTCGAGGTATTGTTGAACTTATGTCCATATCCTATTTGCTTACACTGAACAATGCTTCATAATGTCCCAGCTTTCTCTTAATGCTGTATGCATCAAACTGCATGGTTATCTCAATCTAAATAATCACAACCATTATTGCTGTGCATGTTATTGTATGCTACATACTCCCTGTAACCAAAGGTTTTTCTTTCCAATAGACTCCCATATTATTTCTATCGCTCCACACCCTTATAGAACGATCTGTTCGTACTGTCAACGACCCATCACCATAATACGACCCCTACACACCTGCTCCACCTGTACTAGGAATATCGCTCAAATATTCCGAGAGACTCACCCCACCTTTCTCTCAATAAATGAAGAGAATCCCCCAACCACCCAACCTTGAAGAATTGAAGAGTTAATATGCTATCGGATACATATTCCGATACCCTGAACTGTACTGTGCACGAAGAATTCGATGGATATTACTCTCTGGAAAAGGGCCTTTATTACTGCTCTATATGTAAAATACACGCGGATCATGAATTAGTCCACATAAATTATCACAGCATATCAGAAAATTTTCCTCATGTTAGTCCTTCTAAATGCTGTTTATGTAATCGTAAAGTGTCTCTCATAACTCCCATAATTGATTGCAGGCCGTGCTTCCTAAATTATCTGGAAGAAGAACGAAAAAGAGAATTTGCTAGAGCAAGGCAACATGAATAACGCAAGCAATCCCTGTTGCAATCACCCAATCCATGAATTATTGTCCCACTTCCCCAACATGCATGAGGCAAAATGCAGAAAAGTAATTTTTTACAAAAGATATACCGGAAAAACTCGCACTCCTAGCCGCATGTGTTGCGCATGTTATAAACTTCGACAATTAAGAGTCAAGCCTGATTTAATTGTTTGCCACTGGGTAACTTCGGGAGATATAAATCTTGCTAAGTGTAATTACTGTCAATCCACCCTGGAAACTGTTCGTCCCATCCTTCAATGCCAGGAATGCGTATATTCCTATTTTGAAAGAGCAATATTTGAAAGAAATCAGGGAAGGGATATAAGTAATCTAACTGCTTTTGCTTTTTGCAGGACTCACAGACAAGGCATATACGCATAAAATGTGCCCGCTTTCCAAATTTAAGCGACCTGCTCACCCACTACTAGACTACTCCCTCTTCAACAGCCTTAACGTAAAATGCGTGGTTATAATGACACATGATGTCCTAACCGCTAACAGTCCTCATATTATATGCACGGATTGCTACAATCCTGCAACTTATAACAGGGTCTTGACGCAATACTCACACACATTCCAATATGGCAGTGTGCCAACGAATCAGTGTGCTAATTGCGGGAGTAATTGTCATGAAAAACGACCCCTTCTTGAATGCACTAAATGTTTTAAAGCCTATAGTCAATTTGTAGACATGATCGTTAAAAAGGGAGAAGAAAGAACCTACAGGCAAACTATAGGCCTGTCTGTAAATTCAATCACACTGAAGATAGATTATGGAGTGGCTGAAATAACGGTTGATCCTAATGATCCAGAAATTCTAGAGGAAAGATTATTAAATTAAACAATAAAAGAAAATGGATCATCTCAATCCTTGTTTCACCAATAAACTTAAATATTTTATCTATTACGAACTATACGTATATATATATATATATATCCATAATAAATATGTTAACAAACTGCATTTATAAGAAAAAAAAAAAACAAAACAAAAACAAAAACAAAAATAAAAACTTTAAATAAAATATATATATAAAAAAAATATATATATATAAAAAAAATATATATATTTTTATGTATACGTATAACATAAAATTTCTTATATATATATATATTCTAAAATATATATATATATATATATATATATATATATAATTATATATTCATATATAATTATCCTTTAATCGATTTACTATTAATAACCAGTAATAATAATCACTCATAGTTACCATATAAATATATATATACATACATATAATAATAACAATAAAAAAAAAAAAACAAAAAAGGGGGAAAAGAAAATGCTTCAAAAATATTTCACAGGAAATAATAATCATAAAGAACAATAAAAAAAAAACACATAGTATAATGATAATAATATACATACAAATTTAGTCAGATTACCTCTCTATATGTATATATATATATAGATACATATACCCATGTTATATTATAATCACATTGAGCGACGCTACAAAGATACCTCTTGTGTATTCAAATACTTTCATAAGTAATTATAATTTAAATACACCTAAGATTCAATATATAATTATGAATCAATTCTGCGACAATTATTCGTAATCAAACTTTCACGAACATTGTACCATCAATCATGTAACCACAAAATGTAATATAAACATCTACACGTACATCAAAATTGTAATCATTTCAGACCATCATGACGCCCCTAATCCTAGTAATCTTCTTAAGTAAAACTGCCGCCTTAATCGGATTTGATTGCGGAGGACAACACCTCAACGTAACAGCCGTCTCTCTCCTTGATGTTGGCGAATGCGATCTGAACATACGACAACCCAACACCACAGATGTTCATATTCAGCTACTACAACTATCCGACTACAGTTATACAGAAGTCATACAGTGCAAGGTTGAAATATCCCGAAATATATATCATTGTGGCATGCATTCACATATATCTGCTGTTCACAATGGAAGAGCCGATTATGTGCATGAGACTGGATACACTCAGTGCCTAAGGATGTTTCAAGACGGAACTATTTCCTTGGGAGACAACACCCTTGTCGCTGGCATAAAAGCAAATCAGACGACCTATCGAAGTATCACCTTGGTGGGCCGCGTACAAGTTGACGGATACTGCAAGGGATCCCAGTACAACGATCCATACGGAACATGGGACGACGTAGTCGTCCAAGCTGCTGTGAAAATATCACTAAAATCTTCCTACGTTCCCGTACAATTGAATACTGGAAGAATTAAATTAAAATCTGGAACTGTGTGTAAACTCGTTGACAGCTACTGTTTAGACGCTGACGACGGATACACCTACTGGAAACCTATGCCTACGGATACTTGTAATTTTCAACAATATGATGTCCTCTACGAAGGACCTGCAAACAAAATTTCTGAAGACATCTCCAAGACAGATACCCCAATCATCTATAGTCTTGTGACTCAGGAAATCACTTTCGCCCTTATGAAAACCAAGGAAATACCTCTATGTGGTTATACTCTCCTGTGCACGGAACACCCGAAATTATTCATTCTTGAAGCTAAACCTGGCAATACATTTGCTAGTCGGAAAACTATTCCTGTCAATAATCTTGACATCTTTACATACATGAACTCCAAGTTCGTGTATATAGAAAAACATGTCAAACAACAGATGACGTCTCTCTATAACAACGTCATTTCGCAAAAATGCGAGTTAGAAAGACAAGTAATTACTAATGCCTTATCTTTTGCTACACTCCAACCAGACGAATTTGCCTATCAGCTCATGAAAGGGCCAGGATACATGGCCGTTACAACAGGAGAAGCAGTACAAATAATTAAATGTATCCCTGTTGAAGTGATGGTAAGAAAAACTGGAGAGTGTTATACCGAACTTCCCATTTCTGTACGAAATCATTCCTTCTTCCTTACACCAAAGTCAAGAATTATCACCAAAATTGGCAACGAACGAGAATGCAGTTTAGAACTTCCTACTTTGTATCGAATCGAAGATACATGGGTGCAACTTACACCTAACATTCAAGTTAGACAACTGCCACCTCAACAGCTAAAACCCATGACTGCCTTAACCTGGAGATATCTCACACCGGGACCTTTGGCCGTAAGCGGAATATATTCTGATACAGATCTGGAGAAACTACGAAATCACATAATGTTCCCAGCCGAAAAGCCAGCTTTACTCAATGCCGTTGCTAGAGGACTAACTGGCCATTCCATGAACACTGAAGGAATCTCAGTGTACAACTTGCTGGATGAAAATTCTTTAAATAAAATTGTCGAAAGCACAGCCTCGCGAATCTGGAAGGGATTCGTGAATTTTGGATCAGCAACCGCAGGACTCGTCGGAATCTTCATGATTATTCGCCTAGTAAAATTAGTCATTGACACAGTCATTCATGGATACGCTCTTCACACTGTGTATGGTTGCAGCCTTCATCTACTCGGAGCTTTATGGAGCTCCCTCGCGAATTTACTGCTCCATCTGGCACGGGAATCTTCTAGAAAATCTGGAGACGATAACCGAGACAATCAATCACCTGGCGGAGGAACAACCACGCAAACCTCCAACATCGATCCCACTGCACCTGCGGAAGTAATTACTCAACAACCTCCACCAGCCAAACCTCCAAGGACAATGAAACCTTGCCACGAAGAAATCACCAAAAACGTAAATATACCTATATCATATACAAACCTAAGAGACCGTTTAAACACCCTAGATGAAAATATTTAATCTCCCTAGACCAAAATCCTCCGAAAACAATCGGATTTTGTTCTTATTAGGGGGGAGGTGTTACGTCCCGCAACAAAAAAAATTTAAAATCTTACTTATAAAAGTATAATCCCTACTTATTCTCTCATCCTATATAATCTTTGCGCGATACTATATATAATTACTATATATTTGCGTCATAATATTATATATAATCAATATATATATACATCAATTTAATAATAATCAGTTCTCATGTAGTCAAAATACTAGTAACCACCAGTACTAACCGAAAGCTGGACTTATACACATCTATCAATCAAGAAAAAGTAATAGGCTCTTTGAAACAGTCATTTATAATAATCGTAAAAGAATTTCAATATATATATAATTATTATTTATGCAATTTTAATAAAGCTGCAAAAGCCCCACACAATCACCTTAAAATCGCTTATGAAATTTCATAAATCAATAGCAAAGTGCTGTATATATATATATATATTTGTATATATATATTCGCCATAATCTCATATTAATGCAATGCATTGATTGATGTGGTATATAGCCAGAAAAATATTACAATGAATTAGCAGTACTGGTACTGGTCGTATATAATGATATTTATCTTAATAATTAACTTTACTAAGAAAAGAAATTTATTCGAAATTTTATTATCAAGAAAAACTCTCAGCAAATCACTCTAAATAATGTAACCGTCAAAAACATTTGCAACAAGACTTCGTATAAATTGGTATACGAACAAATCCGTCGGTAACTGGTCTTATAGCCTCTTGTGCGTTCCTTCACATTCTTCTGGTAAATTTGGCATGGGAAAATTTCCATAGCCATGAATCCCGAAACCTGAAAATATTATAACTAATTAGTATTTAGACAAATAAAGACATAAATCAATAAACAATGAAAAACATATATATATATATATAAAAGTTTAATTATTATCAAATAATAAATATATTTACTTTGATTATTTAATTATAAAATTAAAATGTAAAAACAGATGACCAGTAACGATTAAATAATAATCCTTTGTAAAATAACAAGCTTCTTTTAAAAGGAAAATGATTTAAATAATTCTTAACAAATAAAATATAATTTGTTTCAAAGAATAGTATAAAGAATTTCGTATCTTATATAATCTTTACTTGTAATTATATATAATCCACTTTATATTATATGTAACCAATATATATAGATATTCACTCAATATTCATATTATTCAGTTATCACATATAACCAAAAAAGGATATCCCTATGCGTGTATACGCGCTTACTACAAAGGAAAAGGCATAAATCAAAATGTTTTATCAAACGATACTCACCTAAATTCTATTAATAAATGATTTTGTGAGCCCATGCGTATCTTTTCGATAAATAGTATGGTCAATTGTCATAAAAGAAATGCAGCGATTACCAATTTTGAAACCTGAAAATCATATAATTAATTAATATTTTGGGATAAATAACCTACAGTAAAAATGCTAACAAATGCTCCGAAAGTGAGCCACATAAAATATTAATACGAAAATTTATAAAGAATCATCAATAACAAAAGGAAAGTTATAAAGTTAACATTCTACGTACATATAAGAATATGAAACAATAAATAAATGTACCAAGTCAAACAAAAAAAATTAATGCCCATGAATAATAATTGTTACTAAAACAATACGCTCTAAAAATCAGTAATAATAATTAGTAATAAAATAATTAACAATATATATATATTTTTTATATTCATGAGAAACAAAATTAATAAATTTTCCTTGAATAAATATTTTTCTAAATGTTATAATAAATCTTTACTGTACATTAATACCATTGGCCAAATATGTCTGTATAAAATTCTAATTATTACTGAATAACATTTTAACTTTGACTATTTAATTACAAAATGTAAATGGCCAATAACTAAATAATAATCTTTTATAAAGTAACGAGCTTCTTTTAGAAATTAATGATCTAAACATTTCTTAATAAAGTATAATTAATAAAATATATATATAAAATATAATTAATGAATAAAATATAATTAATCAAGCAAGAATTTCCTTTAAAAATCCTAGATTATTTTAATTTTTGGTCCTCGTTGAGTTCCCGTAAATATATATATATGTTCACTATCAGGAAGTAATTTTCCTCAGAGTCTTGATACCTGAAAAATATAATAAATGTATAAGAAAATCTACTATAGAAATTATTAAATAAACCATTCAATATATAATACATACTTGCACACCTTTTATGATCCTATATATATAATATTTATCCTCTTCCTAATAACGTAAGACAGCTTGTTATAAATAAGTAGCAAGAATTCCAAGTCCCAGCAACTGAAAATAATAATCAAATAATATTTGGCCGTATGAAAAATTAACTTAACAAAAATGTACTAAAAAATCAATCTATACAAAAATCTATTATCATTATAAAAGTTTGATTGATCAAAATTACTATATTAAAAAGGTTTAATATTTTATAAATGTATATAATTATATAGGAGTAAAAGAAATCAAATAGTAAAAGAAGTATAATAAATCAAATATTAATATATTAAATTTCAACAATAAATATATTAAATTAAATAATAATTACTAAACAATAACTAAATAATAAAGAAATGTCAAGAAATTATTATGAATAAAATTTTATACGTAACTCTTTGCTGCATGCAGAATAATAAGTCACCCTATAAACATAGCCTCCACTTGGTTGTCCACCGGGTGTCCCAATATTTTCATCACCTAACGAAAACGCTATACGGAAAAATAAAAATATATTTATTAATAAAATTCCTTAGAAATATATTTCAATAACAAACTACAAATATGCCTCCTCAAATATATAATCAACAGACTACATCTATCGAAATTTATACACGAGACCTCAATAGGTAGTAGTACGTGAAAGTGAGAGAGACCGCACTATCGGGTGACTCGCGCGAGTGAGAGAGACAGCGCTATACGTAATACCATATGTAAAAATTAATAAGAATTAAACCGCGAAACAAACTCGGACAGACTTGTCACCCTCATTATTAGTATAAATACATATGTAGTTATTAATAAAAATTTAAAAGATAATGCATTAAAATACTAAATATTAAATACATATAAAATACATAATATTATACATGAATACATATATTATATATATGTATATATAATATATATTTTATAAATATATGATATAATTAAATAAAACCTTTAATTCATTAATTAACTTATCAAAATAATAAACTTACCAAATAAACTTCCGAAATAATTCGCACAGATTCCTCAAAATCCTTTCAATGATGCATATTCTTATATGGTTTAAGCCTGTCTGTTGTCCGTGAATAATCCATTGGTCCATATCCTTTCCAACATATATATATATACTATATATGCAACCTAGACAAATAAGAAAAATTCAAATAATAACACGTTTAAACTCTAAGCATAAGAACATAATAATTAATACATTATAAAAATCTCTTTTCATATACGTATATTCTATATAGTTATTCAAATAAAACTTCACTACATAATAATAAATTATATAAAATCTAATTTCTTATTGCCAAATAATACATATATTTTTCATTTTGATTATTTAATTGCAAAATTTTATATACAACTAAAATATAATAAGTAAGCAATGATAACCAAATAATAAACCATTTTCATTATGTAAAAGCTCAACATTAATTAATGTATGTATATATTTAATAAATGACCGAAAGTTGTCAAATCAAGCACATTCAAAATAATATTAAAATATTTCAAAATATCCAAAACTTATCCGCAATTAGAGGTGCATAGAGTTAATAAGTTATGGCCAGACGATCATATGTGAGTATTTTAATCCGCTCCGACAATAGTCTAATAAACGTTCTATATTGTCGATTAAAATACAGCCAAGCTATAAATGATATGCACCCTCGAATATCTTCTGTATAGAATGTCGTTTTACAAAATATCTGAAAAATATAATAACTATATAAGACAAATATATTAAATTATTTAAATTATTAATAATTATAAATAATAAAGATTCTGATTTAATAAAACCAATAATGCAAAATAAAGCTTATAACTCTTTACTATGTGCAGAATTATAAATCTATATAACTACTAAATAAATTTCGTTATAACAAAAATTTACACATATATAACACACATGAAATATAAAGTTTAAATAATAATAATACAAGGTAATAAATATACATATTAATAATAATAATGAATGTATGGTCTTATAAAATTCATTATGCATGATTTTATTATTGAGACGAATAATAAGTCTCCTTATAAGAGCACAAGGCTAAGTCCAGCGTACCGCGTTATCTCCCCTATTACTTTGTTATCTCCCCTAATGTTTTCGACGTCCGTGCCGAGTCTTAATGCGAAAGGGACTCGCGAATATATAATGTATGAATATTATAAAGAGCGCTTTCTTATTGCAAGAGTAATAAGTTATTACGAAATTATAAATTATAAAAGAATATATATATATATTATATGTTAAATTAATCCATATCATTAACTAACAAAGATCCAACAGTAATGCAATTTTTTAGCAAACTTTCAAGCCTTCAAAAGAGAAATAACAATATGTATAATACATATTTAATTAATAAAATAATGAAGATAAAATTTTTAATAATTACATTTATTAACTTTTACAAACAATATATATAAGTATATATATATACATATTCTATACAATTAACAAGTAAAGAATATATGAATAAATTATAACGAACGAAATTATTAAATCGATTTATAAAGCGTTATAAATTCACTCACCAAAAGATAAGCGACCCTCCGAGCTTCATCCGGTGCAGCTGCACATGAGCTCACTCAGCGATAAGATAAGGCCTGGCGCGACTGCCTGGCACGGCGAACACCTGCATCCGGTGATAAAACAGCTCGCCACATCCTTTGTTCTAAGAGCTGAATAATGAAAGAATAATTAATACACTTTTATATTATAATGTAACACAATTATTATTAACAACTATCTAGACCATGCACCTATATGCACATACATATATATATATATCATATAATTATTATATAGCAAATTGTAATTATAATGGTTTATAACACCAGAATTTGTTTATAACATTGTTAACTAGAACTATATAATTAATATAAAGAAAGTTAAAAATCAATTCTAAACGGAACATGCTAGAACGATCATTCACACTTCTATTGAAAGAGGTTGAGATTCTATATTAAAAAATATATGCATGCAAATTATTAAAATTCTGGTGACTAAAAACCTATTGTAAAAGCCTTACCTTTTGTAAAATGAATTAACGAGCTCGATGCATGGACAATACTGACAGCTCCGTCGTCCCCACTATCCCCACGCAAGAGCGCGGCCACTACGTCATAGCGCGCTCGAAGAAGAAGGACAGCTATAGCGGCAAGCGGCGGTCGAGCCGCCTACGCCCGGGAGCGCCGCATTCTCCTACCACTGCGGATAGCCGGCACGGAGTAGGGACCAGAGGGTACCTCAGGGAGCGCAGCTCAGTCTTCCGCGCATTTGACCCGACGCTCTTGAGACAACATCACCTAGCATTTGACCAGGAGCTCTCTGAAGAACAAGAACAGTAGCAGTCACGAACCATTTAAAATCGAAATAAAGACTTAGTCTCAAAACATTATTCGACTTAAAAACTTAGTCGCGAGAGCTGTAAGACAGTAGTATACTTGAACAATAAAAGTGTTTTATTTGAACATCATCGCGGTCTTCTGCCATTTATTTACTACCGGCTCCTTCGACTCTCCTGCCAAGGCATCACTGAGGTCGACAGTCCACAGCGGAGGTTCGACGAGCACTTCCAACCGCAGTACTTTTGGGTAAGTACTCGTTTTAATTATTCAATATTTTCCTTTTCATCTCTCGTGATCTGCAACCATCAACCGAATATTATTATTATTTTTGCATGACATATTGAAGAATTTTATTATACATAATAGTCAACAACTTACCTTCATACAATTCCAACGTCTTCTCCTTCCGATAACACGAGTACGTTGATTGCCTTTGAACGTTAAACGCTCAGTCTGTCTTTGGTTTTATCCACAAGAGTGAATCGTCGCCTTCGACTTGTCAATCGATGTGCATTGGGTAGTCTACTCTACCCCTCTGCCGTTTCCGCGAAGAATTTTCTTTAGAGGAAATTTCTTTACGGACTCTGTGCCGCTGTGACGTGACGTCTTGCACATCGAAACTCGTCGTAGAGCATGGGACGCGCTCTTTAAGGACCGACTGACACATAGTATGATAACTCTGGTTTAGTATCATATATTAGAAGAATTATTTAATAATAATAAAACTAAACCAGTAGGTACGGTATCCATCTGATATTCAAACATTCCTACACCCCCTTCCTTACCACGTCACTGCATGTGAGGTAATTAACTAATAATTTTCTCTCATAATAAATGAGGAGTCGCGATTTCAGAATCTGTCCTGTCTCTTTCTCTAAACCGGTTACGAAACTTTAGATTCACGCGGTACATTCTTTTTTGACAGGTGACCCCTCGAAATTTCCATCGTAAGTATTAGATGCCGCGAAATAATTTTAAATTATCCTTTCGATAAAACAAATTTTAAAATTTAAATTATTTCAATAATAGATGGTAAACGCATTACGCATCGATCCAGTTCTCCGTCGCGAGATCCCCTTTCATCGGGCGGGTATAAGGCGTCGCGAGTATTTCCGACAGCGTCTGTTGAGAGACCGACGTACTGTTCCTTACCATTTATACGTAGACCGAGATGAAATTCCGAGCGAGATAATTCGAGCGGTCAATGATCGTGAAAACACCCCACACGACCTTTCATTTGCCCCTTTGCCCTCCGAACTAAACCCCGAGAACAGCAGACAACACCAAGCGATACCGGCTGGAGAAGAACCGGAAGAAGAACAGGAATCGTCAGACAGTTGCTCTGTCAGCTCAACTGCTTCCACGATTGTCCTCGACGCGGATAACCTTACTGCTGGAATACCACGGGGATTACTTCGAGCCTGGGAGGCCAATGCCGAAATAAGACGGGACAGGCAGGTCCAAACGTCTCCCCGTCGCCCCGATAGCCCGGCCTCATTTTCGGATTATTCGACCCCAGATTATTCCCCGGTTAGACCCGGAGAATTCGGGTTTGACCCCGTGGATATCTCCCCAGCAGAAGAAGACTTGGCGGACCAAGCGGTTAATCATTTTCTGGATTATCTGAACAGCGAAGAATTCTTAGATACAGTCGATGACATATATCATACATAATTTGATTTCGCTAAAATTACCTTACAAACTAATGTAGAAGAACGAGGAAGGATAAAATAAATAAAAGGAAAAAATAGAAATTTATAACATAATAAATCTACATATTTATTTGTCAACCCTAAAATACCTCCGAAAAGAAGCGTCCTATAGATCCTAATCTCTCGGCGTCCCAGGGTATAGCCGGCGTGGCAGGTTGCCCTGAAAAACAAAATAGAGAGATATAATATTGTTCGTCCCTGCACGGTGCGCCCTGCAGAATCGTTGAATAAACGATCGAATAGGACGTAACAATACGAACAAATCCGTCGGTAACTGGTCTTATAGCCTCTTGTGCGTTCCTTTACATTCTTCTGGTAAAATTGGCATGGGAAAATTTCTATAGCCATAAATCCCGAAACCTGAAAATAATATAACTAATTAGTATTTAGATAAATAAAGACATAAATCAATAAACAATGAAAAACACATATATATATAAAAGTTTAATTATTATCAAATAATAAATATATTTACTTTGATTATTTAATTATAAAATTAAAATGTAAAAACTGATGACCAGTAATGACTAAATAATAATCCTTTGTAAAATAACAAGCTTCTTTTAAAAAGAAAATGATTTAAATAATTCTTAACGAATAAAATATAATTTGTTTCGAAGAATAGTATAAAGAATTTCGTATCTTATATAATCTTTACTTGTAATTATATATAATCACTATAAATCCACTTTATATTATATGTAACCAATATATATAGATATTCACTCAATATTCATATTATTCCGTTATCACATATAACCAAAAAAGGATATCCCTATGCGTGTATATGCGCTTACTACAAAAGAAAAGGCATAAATCAAAATATTTTATCAAACGATACTCACCTAAATTCTATTAATAAATGATTTTGAGCCCATGCGTATCTTTTTAATAAACAGTGTTACGTCCTATTCGATCGTTTATTCAACGATTCTGCAGGGCGCACCGTGCAGGGACGAACAATATTATATCTCTCTATTTCTTTTTCAGGGCAACCTGCTAAGCCGGCTATACCCTGGGACGCCGAGAGATTAGGATCTATAGGACGCTTCTTTTCGGAGGTATTTTAGGATTGACAAATAAATATGCAGATTTATTATATTATAAATTTCTATTTTTTCCTTTTATTTATTTTATCCTTCCACGTTCTTTTACATTAGTTTATAAGGTAATTTTGGCGAAATTAAACTATGAATGATATATGTCGTCTACCGTTCCCAAGAACTCTTCACTATCTAAGTAATCTAAAATTTGGTTAGTTTCAAAATCTGCGAAGCTCTCTTCGGCTGGAGAGATGTCTATCGGTTCTGGGTCTATCTCCCCAAGAGCGACCGGAGAGTAATTCGGGGTAGAATAACCTGAAAATGAATCAGGGGTATGTGGAGGGCTTGGCGATGGCACAGTCTGGACTCGTTGGTCTCGAGTTCTTCTTATTTCTCCGTTTCTCTCGAAAGCTAGGAGAAGTGCTGGGGGAATTCTGACCGTTGGGTTATCCAAATCGTACACGACTGTTGGGCAATCGCTAAGGTGATCAGAGTCCTCGTCTGTCAGCGGAAGGTCCTCTTCTTCACTCGATTCTTCGCCTGCTGGTATCGCTGAGGGGTTACCGTTGTTGGTTTCGGGGTTTAATTCAGGAGGCAAAGGAGCGAAGGACAAATCAAAGAAAGTATCTTCGCGATCGTTGGCGGCGCGTAAAATACTAGAAGGGATATTATCCCTATCTACAAATAATTGCCGTGCGATAGAGGGGCGATCTCGTAATAACCGTTGTCTGAATAGTTCTCTGCGAGTTACGCCTGCGTTTTGCAGAGGGAATTCGCGGCGAGTTATTGGATCTGGTCGTCGGGCGCTAACCATCTATTATTGAAATAATTTAAATTTTAAATTTGTTCTATTGAAAGGATAATTTAAAATTATTTCGCGGCATCTAATACTTACGATGGAAATTTCGAGGGGTCACCTGTCAAAAAAGAATGTACCGCGTAAATCTAAAGTTTCGTAACCGGTTTAGAGAAAGAGACAGGACAGATTCTGAAATCGCGACTCCTCATTTATTATAAGAGAAAATTATTAGTTAATTACCTCACATGCAGTGACGTGATAAGGAAGGGTGTGTAGGGATATTTGAATATAAGATGGATACCGTGCCTGCTGGTTTAGTTTTATTATTATAAAGTAATTCCTTTAATATATTATACTAAACCAGAGTTATCATACTATGTGTCAGTCGGTCCTTAAAGAGCGCGTCCCGTGCTCTACGACGAGTTTCGATGTGCAAGACGTCACGTCACAGCGGCACAGAGTCCGTAAAGAAATTTCCCTGGAGAAAATTCTTCGCGGAAACGGCAGAGGGGTAGAGTAGACTACCCAATGCACATCGATTGACAAGTCGAAAGCGACAATTCACTCTTGTGGATAAAACCAAAGACAGACTGAGCGTTTAACGTTCAAAGGCAATCAACGTACTCGTGTTATCGGAAGGAGAAGACGTTGGAATTGTATGAAGGTAAGTTGTTGACTATTATGTATAATAAAATTCTTCAATATGTCATGCAAAAATAATAATAATATTCGGTTGATGGTTGCAGATCACGAGAGATGAAAAAGAAAATATTGAATAATTAAAACGAGTACTTACCCAAAAGTACTGCTGTCAGGATATGCGATGAATCTCCGTGGAGGACGGTCTGCCTCGGCGATGTCCCTGTAGGAGAGTCGGAGGAACTGGTGACAAATGATTGGCAGAAGACCCAAGTGATGGTTCAAAGACACTTTATTTTCTTAAAGTATACTATAATATTCGACTGCTCTCTAGACTAAGTTCTTAGTCCGGAAAAATATCCTGCGACTAAGTTCTTTTTCGACTCGAAAATGTTCTATAATACGCTCGTGATCGCTTTAGTTGTTTTCTTCTCGAGAGCTCCAGGTCAAATGCGCGGAAGACTGAGCTGCGCTCCCTGAGGTACCCTCTGGTCCCTACTCCGTGCCGGCTATCCGCAGTGGTAGGAGAATGCGGCGCTCCCGGGCGTAGGCGGCTCGACCGCCGCTTGCCGCTATAGCTGTCCTTCTTCTTCGAGCGCGCTATGACGTAGTGGCCGCGCTCTTGCGTGGGGATAGTGGGGACGACGGAGCTGTCAGTATTGTCCATGCATCGAGCTCGTTAATTCATTTTACAAAAGGTAAGGCTTTTACAATAGATTTTTAGTCACCAGAATTTTAATAATTTGCATGCATATATTTTTTAATGTAGAATCTCAACCTCTTTTAATAGAAGTGTGAATGATCGTTCTAGCATGTTCCGTTTAGAATTGATTTTTAACTTTCTTTATATTAATTATATAGTTCTAGTTAACAATGTTATAAACAAATTCTGGTGTTATAAACCATTATAATTACAATTTGCTATATAATAATTATATGGTATATATATATATGTATGTGCGTATAGGTGCATGGTCTAGATAGTTGTTAATAACAATTGTGTTACATTATAATATAAAAGTGTATTAATTATTCTTTTTATTATTCAGCTCTTGGAACAAAGGATGTGGCGAGCTGTTTTATCACCGGATGCAGGTGTTCGTCGTGCCAGGCAGTCGCGCCAGGCAGTCGCGCCAGGCCTTATCTTATCGCTGAGTGAGCTCATGTGCAGCTGCACCGGATGAAGCTCGGAGGGTCGCTTATCTTTTGGTGAGTGAATTTATAACGCTTTATAAATCGATTTAATAATTTCATTCGTTATAATTTATTCATATATTCCTTACTTGTTAATTGTATAGAATATATATATATATACTTATATATATTGTTTGTAAAAGTTAATAAATGTAATTGTAAAAAATTTTATCTTCATTATTTTATTAATTAAATATGTATTATACATATTGTTATTTCCTTTTTGAAGGCTTGAAAGTTTGCTAAAAAAAATGTATTACTGTTGGATCTTGTTGGTTAATGATATGGATTAATTTATTATATAATATATATATATTCTTTTATAATTTATAATTTCGTAATGATTTATTACTCTTGCAATAAGAAGGCGCTCCTTATAATATTCATACATTATATATTCGCGAGTCCCTTTCGCATTAAGACTCGGCACGGACGTCGAAAACATTAGGGGAGATAACAAAGTAATAGGGGAGATAACGCGGTACGCTGGACCTAGCCTTGTGCTCTTATAAGGAGACTTATTATTCGTCTCAATAATAAAATCATGCATAATGAATTTTACAAGACCATACATTCATTATTATTATTAATATGTATATTTATTACCTTGTATTATTATTATTTAAACTTTATATTTCATGTGTGTTATATATGTGTAAAGTTTTGTTATAACAAAATTTATTTAGTAGTTATATAGATTTATAATTCTGCACACAGTAAAGAGTTATGAGCTTTATTTTGCATTATTGGTTTTATTAAATCAGAATCTTTATTATTTATAGTTATTAATAATGAAAAATATATGTATTATTTGGCAATAAGAAATTAGATTTTATATAATTTATTATTATGTAGTGAAGTTTTATTTGAATAACTATATAGAATATACGTATATGAAAAGAGATTTTTATAATGTATTAATTATTATGTTCTTACGCTTAGAGTTTAAATGTGTTATTATTTGAATTTTTTCTTATTTGTCTAGGTTGCATATATAATATATATATATGTTGGAAAGGATATGGACCAATGGATTATTCACGGACAACAGACAGGCTTAAACCATATAAGAATATGCAGCATTGAAAGGATTTTGAGGAATCTGTGCGAATTATTTCGGAAGTTTATTTGGTAAGTTTATTATTTTGATAAGTTAATTAATGAATTAAAGGTTTTATTTTAATTATATCATATATTTATAAAATATATATTATATATACATATATATAATATATGTATTCATGTATAATATTATGTATTTTATATGTATTTAATATTTAGTATTTTAATGCATTATCTTTTAAATTTTTATTAATAACTACATATGTATTTATACTAATAATGAGGGTGACAAGTCTGTCCGAGCTTGTTTCGCGGTTTAATTCTTATTAATTTTTACATATGGTATTACGTATAGCGCTGTCTCTCTCACTCGCGCGAGTCACCCGATAGTGCGGTCTCTCTCACTTTCACGTACTACTACCTATTGAGGTCTCGTGTATAAATTTCGATAGATGTAGTCTGTTGATTATATATTTGAGGAGGCATATTT
Organism: Camponotus vicinus; assembly: GCF_025532165.1. Taxonomy (NCBI): domain Eukaryota; kingdom Metazoa; phylum Arthropoda; class Insecta; order Hymenoptera; family Formicidae; genus Camponotus; species Camponotus vicinus. The sequence goes on from NW_028141979.1 coordinate 11,925,786, forward strand.
GTAGTTTGTTATTGAAATATATTTCTAAGGAATTTTATTAATAAATATATTTTTATTTTTCCGTATAGCGTTTTCGTTAGCTGATGAAAATATTGGGACACCCGGTGGACAACCAAGTGGAGGCTATGTTTATAGGGTGACTTATTATTCTGCATGCAGCAAAGAGTTACGTATAAAATTTTATTCATAATAATTTCTTGACATTTCTTTATTATTTAGTTATTGTTTAGTAATTATTATTTAATTTAATATATTTATTGTTGAAATTTAATATATTAATATTTGATTTATTATACTTCTTTTACTATTTGATTTCTTTTACTCCTATATAATTATATATGTTTATAAAATATTAAACCTTTTTAATATAGTAATTTTTCATACGGCCAAATATTATTTGATTATTATTTTCAGTTGCTGGGACTTGGAATTCTTGCTACTTATTTATAAGAAGTTGTCTTACATTATTAGGAAGAGGATAAATATTATATATATAGGATCATAAAAAGTGTGTAAGTATGTATTATATTTTGGATGGTTTATTTAATAATTTCTATAATAGATTTTCTTATACATTTATTATATTTTTCAGGTATCAAGACTCTGAGGAAAATCACTTCCTGATAGTGAACATATACATATATTTACGGGAACTCAACGAGGACCAAAAATTAAAATAATCTAGGATTTTTAAAGGAAATTCTTGCTTGATTAATTATATTTTATTCATTACTTATATTTTATATATATATTTTATTAATTATATTTTATTAAGAAATGTTTAGATCATTAATTTCTGAAAGAAGCTCGTTACTTTATAAAAGATTATTATTTGGTGATTATTGGCCATTTACATTTTGTAATTAAATAGTCAAAGTTAAATGTTATTCAATAATAATTAGAGTTTTATACAGACATATTTGGCCAATGGTATTAATGTACAGTAAAGATTTATTATAACGTTTAGAAAAATATTTATTCAAGGAAAATTTATTAATTTTGTTTCTCATGAATATAAAAAATATATATATATATTGTTAATTATTTTATTACGGATTATAATTACTGATTTTTAAAGCGTATTGTTTTAGTAACAATTATTATTCATGAGTATTAATTTTTTGTTTGACTTGGTACATTTATTTATTGTTTCATATTCTTATATGTACGTAGAATGTTAACTTTATAACTTTCCTTTTGTTATTGATGATTCTTTATAAATTTTCGTATTAATATTTTATGTGGCTCACTTTCGGAGCATTTGTTAGCATTTTTACTGTAGGTTATTTATCCCAAAATATTAATTAATTATATGATTTTCAGGTTTCAAAATTGGTAATCGCTGCATTTCTTTTATGACAATTGACCATACTATTTATCGAAAAGATACGCATGGGCTCACAAAATCATTTATTTAGGTGCGTATCGTTTGATAAAATATTTTGATTTATGCCTTTTCCTTTGTAGTAAGCGCGTATACACGCATAGGGATATCTTTTTTTTTTTTTGGTTATATGTGATAACTGAATAATATGAATATTGAGTGAATATCTATATATATATTGGTTACATATAATATAAAGTGGATTTATAGTGATTATATATAATTACAAGTAAAGATTATATAAGATACGAAATTCTTTATACTATTCTTCGAAACAAATTATATTTTATTCGTTCAGAATTATTTAAATCATTTTCTTTTTAAAAGAAGCTTGTTATTTTACAAAGGATTATTATTTAGTCATTACTGGTCATCAGTTTTTACATTTTAATTTTATAATTAAATAATCAAAGTAAATATATTTATTATTTGATAATAATTAAACTTTTATATATATATGTGTTTTTCATTGTTTATTGATTTATGTCTTTATTTATCTAAATACTAATTAGTTATATTATTTTCAGGTTTCGGGATTTATGGCTATAGAAATTTTCCCATGCCAATTTTACCAGAAGAATGTAAAGGAACGCACAAGAGGCTATAAGACCAGTTACCGACGGATTTGTTCGCATACCGATTCATACGAAGTCTTGTTGCAAGTGTTTTTGACGGTTACATTATTTAGAGTGATTTGCTGAGAGTTTTTCTTGATAATAAAATTTCGAGTAAATTTCTTTTCTTAGTAAAGTTAATTATTAAGATAAATATCATTATATACGACCAGTACCAGTACTGCTAATTCATTGTAATATTTTTCTGGCTATATACCACATCAATCAATGTATTGTATTAGTATGAGATTATGGCGAATATATATATAAATATATATATATATATATATAGTATTTTGCTATTGATTTATGAAATTTCATAAGCGATTTTAAGGTGATTGTGTGGGGCTTTTGCAGCTTTATTAAAATTGCATAAATAATAATTATATATATTGAAATTCTTTTACGATTATTATAAATGACTGTTTCAAAGAGCCTATTACTTTTTCTTGATTGATAGATGTGTATAAGTCCAGCTTTCGGTTAGTACTGGTGGTTACTAGTATTTTGACTACATGAGAACTGATTATTATTAAATTGATGTATATATATATTGATTATATATAATATTATGACGCAAATATATAGTAATTATATATAGTATCGCGCAAAGATTATATAGGATGAGAGAATAAGTAGGGATTATACTTTTATAAGTAAGATTTTAAATTTTTTTTGTTGCGGGACGTAACACCTCCCCCCTAATAAGAACAAAATCCGATTGTTTTCGGAGGATTTTGGTCTAGGGAGATTAAATATTTTCATCTAGGGTGTTTAAACGGTCTCTTAGGTTTGTATATGATATAGGTATATTTACGTTTTTGGTGATTTCTTCGTGGCAAGGTTTCATTGTCCTTGGAGGTTTGGCTGGTGGAGGTTGTTGAGTAATTACTTCCGCAGGTGCAGTGGGATCGATGTTGGAGGTTTGCGTGGTTGTTCCTCCGCCAGGTGATTGATTGTCTCGGTTATCGTCTCCAGATTTTCTAGAAGATTCCCGTGCCAGATGGAGCAGTAAATTCGCGAGGGAGCTCCATAAAGCTCCGAGTAGATGAAGGCTGCAACCATACACAGTGTGAAGAGCGTATCCATGAATGACTGTGTCAATGACTAATTTTACTAGGCGAATAATCATGAAGATTCCGACGAGTCCTGCGGTTGCTGATCCAAAATTCACGAATCCCTTCCAGATTCGCGAGGCTGTGCTTTCGACAATTTTATTTAAAGAATTTTCATCCAGCAAGTTGTACACTGAGATTCCTTCAGTGTTCATGGAATGGCCAGTTAGTCCTCTAGCAACGGCATTGAGTAAAGCTGGCTTTTCGGCTGGGAACATTATGTGATTTCGTAGTTTCTCCAGATCTGTATCAGAATATATTCCGCTTACGGCCAAAGGTCCCGGTGTGAGATATCTCCAGGTTAAGGCAGTCATGGGTTTTAGCTGTTGAGGTGGCAGTTGTCTAACTTGAATGTTAGGTGTAAGTTGCACCCATGTATCTTCGATTCGATACAAAGTAGGAAGTTCTAAACTGCATTCTCGTTCGTTGCCAATTTTGGTGATAATTCTTGACTTTGGTGTAAGGAAGAAGGAATGATTTCGTACAGAAATGGGAAGTTCGGTATAACACTCTCCAGTTTTTCTTACCATCACTTCAACAGGGATACATTTAATTATTTGTACTGCTTCTCCTGTTGTAACGGCCATGTATCCTGGCCCTTTCATGAGCTGATAGGCAAATTCGTCTGGTTGGAGTGTAGCAAAAGATAAGGCATTAGTAATTACTTGTCTTTCTAACTCGCATTTTTGCGAAATGACGTTGTTATAGAGAGACGTCATCTGTTGTTTGACATGTTTTTCTATATACACGAACTTGGAGTTCATGTATGTAAAGATGTCAAGATTATTGACAGGAATAGTTTTCCGACTAGCAAATGTATTGCCAGGTTTAGCTTCAAGAATGAATAATTTCGGGTGTTCCGTGCACAGGAGAGTATAACCACATAGAGGTATTTCCTTGGTTTTCATAAGGGCGAAAGTGATTTCCTGAGTCACAAGACTATAGATGATTGGGGTATCTGTCTTGGAGATGTCTTCAGAAATTTTGTTTGCAGGTCCTTCGTAGAGGACATCATATTGTTGAAAATTACAAGTATCCGTAGGCATAGGTTTCCAGTAGGTGTATCCGTCGTCAGCGTCTAAACAGTAGCTGTCAACGAGTTTACACACTGTTCCAGATTTTAATTTAATTCTTCCAGTATTCAATTGTACGGGAACGTAGGAAGATTTTAGTGATATTTTCACAGCAGCTTGGACGACTACGTCGTCCCATGTTCCGTATGGATCGTTGTACTGGGATCCCTTGCAGTATCCGTCAACTTGTACGCGGCCCACCAAGGTGATACTTCGGTAGGTCGTCTGATTTGCTTTTATGCCAGCGACAAGGGTGTTGTCTCCCAAGGAAATAGTTCCGTCTTGGAACATCCTTAGGCACTGAGTGTATCCAGTCTCATGCACATAATCGGCTCTTCCATTGTGAACTGCAGATATATGTGAATGCATGCCACAATGATATATATTTCGGGATATTTCAACCTTGCACTGTATGACTTCTGTATAACTGTAGTCGGATAGTTGTAGTAGCTGAATATGAACATCTGTGGTGTTGGGTTGTCGTATGTTCAAATCGCATTCGCCAACATCAAGGAGAGAGACGGCTGTTACGTTGAGGTGTTGTCCTCCGCAATCAAATCCGATTAAGGCGGCAGTTTTACTTAAGAAGATTACTAGGATTAGGGGCGTCATGATGGTCTGAAATGATTACAATTTTGATGTACGTGTAGATGTTTATATTACATTTTGTGGTTACATGATTGATGGTACAATGTTCGTGAAAGTTTGATTACGAATAATTGTCGCAGAATTGATTCATAATTATATATTGAATCTTAGGTGTATTTAAATTATAATTACTTATGAAAGTATTCGAATACACAAGAGGTATCTTTATAGCGTCGCTCAATGTGATTATAATATAACATGGGTATATGTATCTATATATATATATATACATATAGAGAGGTAATCTGACTAAATTTGTATGTATATTATTATCATTATACTATGTGTTTTTTTTTTTTATTGTTCTTTATGATTATTATTTCCTATGAAATATTTTTGAAGCATTTTCTTTTCCCCTTTTTTTTTTTGTTTGTTTTTTTTTTATTGTTATTATTATATGTATGTATATATATATTTATATGGTAAATATGAGTGATTATTATTACTGGTTATTAATAGTAAATCGATTAAAGGATAATTATATATGAATATATAATTATATATATATATATATATATATATATATTTTAGAATATATAAGAAATTTTATATGTTATACGTATACATAAAAATATATATATTTTTTTTATATATTTTTTTTTTTATATATATATATATTTTATTTAAAGTTTTTGTTTTTGTTTTTGTGTTTTTTTTTCTTATAAATGCAATTTGTTAACATATTTATTATGGATATATATATATATATATACGTATAGTTCCTAATAGATAAAGTATTTAAGTTTATTGGTGAAACAAGGATTGAGATGATCCATTTTCTTTTATTGTTTAATTTAATAATCTTTCCTCTAGAATTTCTGGATCATTAGGATCAACCGTTATTTCAGCCACTCCATAATCTATCTTCAGTGTGATTGAATTTACAGACAGGCCTATAGTTTGCCTGTAAGTTCTTTCTTCTCCCTTTTTAACGATAATGTCTACAAATTGACTATAGGCTTTAAAACATTTAGTGCATTCGAGAAGGGGTCGTTTTTCATGACAATTACTCCCGCAATTAGCACACTGATTCGTTGGCACACTGCCATATTGGAATGTGTGTGAGTATTGCGTCAAGACCCTGTTATAAGTTGCAGGATTGTAGCAATCCGTGCATATAATATGAGGACTGTTAGCGGTTAGGACATCATGTGTCATTATAACCACGCATTTTACGTTAAGGCTGTTGAAGAGGGAGTAGTCTAGTAGTGGGTGAGCAGGTCGCTTAAATTTGGAAAGCGGGCACATTTTATGCGTATATGCCTTGTCTGTGAGTCCTGCAAAAAGCAAAAGCAGTTAGGTTACTTATGTCCCTTCCCTGATTTTTTTCAAATATTGCTCTTTCAAAATAGGAATATACGCATTCCTGGCATTGAAGGATGGGACGAACAGCTTCCAGGGTGGATTGACAGTAATTACACTTAGCAAGATTTATATCTCCCGAAGTTACCCAGTGGCAAACAATTAAATCAGGCTTGACTCTTAATTGTCGAAGTCTATAACATGCGCAACACATGCGGCTAGGAGTGCGAGTTTTCCCGGTATATCTTTTGTAAAAAATTACTTTTCTGCATTTTGCCTCATGCATGTTGGGGAAGTGGGACAATAATTCATGGATTGGGTGATTGCAACAGGGATTGCTTGCGTTATTCATGTTGCCTTGCTCTAGCAAATTCTCTTTTTCGTTCTTCTTCCAGGTAATTTAGGAAGCACGGCCTGCAATCAATTATGGGAGTTATGAGAGACACTTTACGATTACATAAACAGCATTTAGAAGGACTAATATGAGGAAAATTTTCTGATATGCTGTGATAATTTATGTGGACTAATTCATGATCCGCGTGTATTTTACATATAGGGCAGTAATAAAGGCCATTTTCCAGAGAGTAATATCCATCGAATTCTTCGTGCACAGTACAGTTCAGGGTGTCGGAAGATGTATCCGATAGCATATTAACTCTTCAATTCTTCAAGGTTGGGAGGTTGGGGGATTCTCTTCATTTATTGAGAGAAAGGTGGGGTGAGTCTCTCGGAATATTTGAGCGATATTCCTAGTACAGGTGGAGCAGGTGTGTAGGGGTCGTATTATGGTGATGGGTCGTTGACAGTACGAACAGATCGTTCTATAAGGGTGTGGAGCGATAGAAATAATATGGGAGTCTATTGGAAAGAAAAACCTTTGGTTACAGGGAGTATGTAGCATACAATAACATGCACAGCAATAATGGTTGTGATTATTTAGATTGAGATAACCATGCAGTTTGATGCATACAGCATTAAGAGAAAGCTGGGACATTATGAAGCATTGTTCAGTGTAAGCAAATAGGATATGGACATAAGTTCAACAATACCTCGAGTGCAGATGAGACACTGATCTAAAGGTCTTTGTGTGACAAGTGTTCGGAAGCAATGTGCACAATGAGGATCGATATGGCGTGGTCCCGGAGAGAGAAAGTGTAGAGATATTAGAGGCAATCGTACTCTAATAGACAACACGTAGTGATAGCAAAGTTCACATATATAGACGTTCAAGGGATCATACCGATATCCTCTGAATTCTACACAGCAGGCTGTGCCGGTAAATGGCATCCCCTTATAACGTAGGAGTCCTGTCGTATACGTTTAAGACTAAGGGGTAACTATAACTATTGATAGAAGTTGAGGTGTTGTGTAGAAGTTCTAAGAATTCGTGCGCTGTTAGTGTACAGGAGATGCACTTGTCAAGAGAATTGGTCTTGATGACCGTTGTGCCACAAGCTGAGCAGTGGTCATTACGCACGATGTGACTATTCACAAAGAAGTGTCTCCGCAAGGGCCGGTATTGTTGCTTAATAATATTGGTACGGAGTCTATCGTAACACTCCTTACACAAGTTCGTTTCGTCTAAGAGACAAAGAGCTCCTGTTATATGGACACAATGGCCGAAGAAGAAGGATTCCTCTATTCGATTTGAAATGGTTGCGTCCAATCTCGGCTGTGTGGGCCTTCTGTGCCAAAGCATCTGTAACAAAGGACTCTGATTATTACCTCATCCCGGCTGGGGATGTGCTAGTTTGATCTTGTTGGTGTGTACTATTCGGGTTTGGTTTCCTGTTCTAATTTTAACATTACTTGGGGGTAAAAGTTCGATTATTTCGTGAGGACCGGTATACTGGTCAGCAAGTTTTCCTTTTCGTGGCTCTTTTAATAAAAAGACAAAGTTTCCTTTCTCAAATTGTTGTAAATTCAAATTGCGATCATAGTATCGCTTACTCCGTTCTTTAGCTAGTGTGAGGTTTTGCTTAGCTTGCGTTTGTAAATCGTTTATCTTGTTAAAGAGATTAACAATATAGTCATGGTATGTGGGTTCGATATTTTCTTCGATGATGGGGTGTGCAGAGGGTAGTCGTGCTATTCGTCCAAATACTAGTTCATAGGGTGAGTATCTCGTGCCCTCATGTACACTGGTGTTGTACGAGAACATCGCAAGTTTAATGTATTCATCCCAATTTGTCTCCTTATCAACCTGAGTTTTTAGATATTCTGTTAGGACATGATGTGATCGTTCAAGTGATCCATTAGACTGTGGATGATAGGCAGTGGTCCTAAAATGTTGAATGCGAAATTTCCTTGTTAACTGTCGCATTAAGGCGGATAAAAAATTTGTCCCTTGATCGGTTAATATTGCGCGAGGGGTACCATATATACAGATAAATTCTTTAGTGAAGGCGTCTGCGATTGTAAACGATGTGGCCTCCTTTAATGGCACGGCAGTAGAATATTTTGTTAGTAAATCCTGCATGGTCAGTATGTACTGATTGTTGCTCACTGTTAGGGGAAGAGGTCCCATAATATCCAGGGATACTTTATCAAAAGCAGCTCCTGGGGTATCCGTTATAACCATGGGTTGCTTGGTTTTTATTCTAGTTAGTTTCTTTATTTGACACTCCCGACAGGTTCTAATGAATTCCTGAATATCCTTTTTCATTGTTTTCCAGCAGTAACGAGATCTAAGGCGGTTATAGGTCTTCGTTACACCTTTATGTCCTCCATGAGCTGAGGCATGATTTTCCAAAATTAGAGATTGACGTTTTTCGATTTCAGGCGTTTGAATTAAATTTAAGCATATCGTTATATTAATGGGTAATTCTTGTAGATATCTTTTGAGTTGGTTAAGGATGTATGACCATGGAAGGTCGTCGAAGCGTTCGGTCTTACTAAGACTTATGGAAGAGAGTCCAAGTTCAGTAATGACATCCACTAAAGAGTGTAGACAGTTTTTAAGATTCTGGGCTTCTATAAGGGTATGATAGTCGTATTTGATGGGGAGGGCAATTAACGTGTTTCCTTTTACAGTACATACCCTGGCCCTTTCGAATGCCAATCCTTCATATTTGGGGAGTAAATTGGCTTCTTGATATGATTTTGCGCCATTGTCATAAGCTGTCCCGTTCTGATAAATAAATATTGTGTGATTATCTTTCTGTTGGAGTAAATCCTCTCTAACTTCTCGCACTAAGGCTCGACTCCATGGTGGAAGAGCTGGTGGATTCAGTTGTTGTGGGTTTGACTGATACGGTACAATGTCGGATTCTATTATTTCAGTATAATCCGTATCATCGCTTTCGTCAGAGTCAGTAACTTCCTCGATTGTGACTCCATAATTGTTATTTTCTTGTTCGACAGAATAATTTTGATAATCTTCTGCTGGTTGACGCTCTACGGGGGCCGAAGTCTCGGCGGTTTTTTGATAGTTTCCCATGTCTTCCTGATTAGGTCCTGCATTCTGACCTTCAGGTGTACTAGATTTTGCCTTTGGCCTTTGAGGCCTATACGAAAATATGGATTCGTCGGATGAATATTCTCCTTCATCAATGAGGAATAACGGAATAGCTACGTCGACGGGTGGATTTCTGGATAAGGCATCAGCGTTATAATTTAGAGTTCCTTTTTTATATTGTATTTCATACTGATATTCAGAGAGTTTCATTCTCCACTTCCATAATCTTGAGGAAGGGTCCTTGATGGAGTGTAGCCACACTAATGGTTTATGGTCAGTTACTATCGTGAATATTCTTCCGTATAAATAGGGTCTAAAATGATTTACGCAATAAATGATAGCTAAACATTCTTTCTCTATTGTAGAATAATTTTGTTCGGCGGAATTTAGAATTCGAGACGTGTAGGCAACGGGTAGATCTTTCCCTATTATTCCTTGACTGAGCACTCCTCCGACCGCATATCCAGATGCATCAGTGGTTAGAATGAATGGATTAGTAAAGTCGGGATATTGTAAAATAGGCTCAGAGCATAGTGAATTCCTTAGAATATCGAATGCTTCTGCTTGTTTGTCCTGCCAATCGAATTTCTTATCCTTTTTTAAGAGATCAGTTAATGGTTTTGCGACTTTGGAAAAATTTGGAATAAATCTTCTATAATATCCGGCTAGTCCTAGGAATTGTTTGATGTTTTTCGGATTCTTCGGAGTAGGAAAATTCATTATTGCCTTTATCTTAGCGGGGTCAGGTTTGACTCCGTCAGATCCAATTATATGTCCTAGATACATAACTTCACGTCGTAAGAATTCGCATTTATCTGGTTGTAATTTTAAATTTGCAGCTCTCAATCTCTGCATTAATTTTTCGAACTTGCTTTCGTGTTCTTGCAATGATCGTGCATATACGACAATATCATCCATGTAGACAAATAATTCATTTCCCTGAAGTCCGGATAGAACGTTATCCATCAATCTTTGAAACGTTGCAGGAGCATTTTTTAATCCAAATGGCATTCGTTTGAATTGGTAATGTCCGTAAGGTGTAGAGAAAGCAGTTTTATGAGCATCTTTTGATGCCATGGGTATTTGGTGGAAACCGGAAGCTAAGTCCAGTACTGAAAAATATTTTGCAGATCCAAGTTGATCTAATATATCCGTTATATTTGGAAGAGGATAGGCATCGCCTATTGTTTTTTCATTGAGGTTTCGATAATCGATAACCATTCGCCATCTTTTATTCCCTAGGGAGTCTGGCTTTTTCGGAACTATCCATAAAGGAGAGTTATAAGGGGAAGTAGAAGGTCTTATTAAATCAGAAGATAATAATTCATTTACTTGTTTATTAATTTCTTCCTTATGTACAGGAGGAAATCTATATTGTTTCGTGTGGACAGGCATTTCATTAATAGTAGGAATAGAATGCTGAGCGGCGTTTGTCGCTTGGAGATGTTCACCGGGAAGGTGAAATCTGTCGGAGTGTTTGAAAACTAGTAGTCGAACATTTTCTGATTCCTCGGAATTCAGATGTTCGAGGCGTAGAAGGTTTATGACATCAACAGTTCTATCTGTTGGTGTTGATAATGCCTGGTTAAAGTAAATGGGATTATCTATGGCTTTGACGAATTCCACTCGGGGTTCGTCTAGTCCAGCGAGATTGTTGGAGTTAAAAGTTCTGATTAATCCTCTGGGAAGCCCTTGGGTTCCAGTGGAATTCTCTGTTATTTCATGAGTATCATAATCTTGCAATTCTATGAATGGAATATTAAGGGTCAATTCTTCCTCGGAAGTATTGAATATAGGCATATGGACCTTTCCATTATTATTGGTGACGATAGCTTCCCCGAAGTATATGCCCTCGGCAAGGGTATGACGAGGTACATATCCGATTTGTTTTTCTGGATTGGTAATATGAAAAGAACAGGGAGTGACAGTTCTTTCTTTAAGACATATTGTACTTGAGTTTGAGAATGGAATTCTCGTATCTTCATACTGTATAAAGTTGTCTCTATAGTTGACTATAACAGCTCGTTCCTTCAGGAACTTGTTGCCTAATATTCCATCTTGTAAGAATCCTATTGAATCAGATATGACATAGAATTCAGATAGTTTTCCAAGTACAGATAGGGAAACAGCTCCTAGCGTAACGATAGTTTCAGAAGCTATTCCTTGCAGACATAAAGGATTAGTTTTGTCGAGAGTAACGTTTGGATTTAAACATTTTTGTTTAATAAGGTTTAGTCCAGATCCAGAATCAATCATAAATTTGCAATCTGCTATTAGATCTGGAGAGGATAACGTTACTGTGGGCAATTCTGTAGATTGTTGTCTGTCGTTTATTTGGCAGATTCGGAAATTTGTGCGGGAGTTTCCTGTGGTGTTATTATGTTGACTTTCTTCTGAATGTGGTAAGTCGGACGTCCTGGTTGCGGGTCGTTCCGGCGGACGTCGGTTCTCATCGGAACGCCTTGCGCGTTTCCCGAAGTACCGGGTTGTTGGTTCCCTTCTTGAGCTCTTCTATAAGCTAACTTCCGACATTCTTCTATAAGATGTCCAGGAGTTTTACAATAGCGACAGATTTTGGTCTGATAACCTTGTTGAGGCTGTCCAGCAATTAATTTAACTGGAGATGCGGGGAAGGGTGGTTGTGAGGTCGCATGTCCGTTGCTGGGTTGATAACGGTTGTTAGTGTTGTTGCTCATAGGATTTTGGCGAGCTGCATTGCTGACGTTATTGGGGAGGTCAGCACGGGGTTGAAAATTTGGGCGGAAGAGAGTGCGCTTCCGAATGTTTTCAGCTTCAATAGTTTTGGATAATTGTATGGCTGTGCTAATGCTTTCCTCGAAGGTCCTCGGATGTTCGAGTTTTACGCGTACTAATAGGTCAGATGGAAGTCCGTTGATGAAGCTGTTCATAGTGGTTGCTTCGATGGCGTCCTTTCTTCGTTCTCCTATGTTTCCGGATAAATCAGATTCTCCATCTATTATTGCGGTACGTAGTTCTTGCACTCTGCTTATATAATCAAAAATATTTTCATTTTGTTTCATGTATATGTTAGCTAGTTCTCCACGGTATTGGTCGACGGATTTATTTGGTCCAAAAATTAATTTTAATCGTTTCGTTAGCTCGAAAACGGTGTGACATTCTACCCCTTCTATGGCAGAATATGCATGTCCCTGCAGTTTATTAATAATAAGCTGCACTAAATGATATTCATGATATGCGGGTATTAAATCGAGAGCACGTTCGCAAATTTTACTGAAGTGGAAAACGGACATTTTATGGCCGTCAAATTTAGGTATTGTGTCGATAGCATCCTTAAGGCGTATCGGAGATGGTTGGTCCGCGATATCAAAATGTTGGGATGTCGGTTGAGAAAATGTTCGTTCTTCATGTGGAACATATCTTTCTTCTCTTTGCGAGGTCTCTAGATTCATGAGCCTTGAATTAATCCTCTCAATATAATTGGTAATCGTTTGCATAGAAGCCATTAATTGCTCTACAGCTGGTTGTTCTTGGTTTGCGGCCATTTCCTTTCGATTCATTTCTTCTTGCATTTTTATCAGATGTTCATTTTTGACTTGCAAGGCCTCAGCCTGTTCTTTTAACTGTTTCTCCTTTTCGTTTACCTTTTGCATGAGGATTTCGGTTTCCTCTGCTGTATATTGTTTCCTTGTAGCCCCTGTGGCTACAGAGCTCGTCGAGCTTGATCGAGTCTGCATAATGGATTTAGATACTTTATAAAAATTTATTCGTCAAACACTTAATTTCCTCTCAGAAGCTTAGATCCTTTTTGGCAATATCCCACCGCTGCCACCAAAAATTTTAATGTTGTTTGTTACGTCCTATTCGATCGTTTATTCAACGATTCTGCAGGGCGCACCGTGCAGGGACGAACAATATTATATCTCTCTATTTCTTTTTCAGGGCAACCTGCTAAGCCGGCTATACCCTGGGACGCCGAGAGATTAGGATCTATAGGACGCTTCTTTTCGGAGGTATTTTAGGATTGACAAATAAATATGCAGATTTATTATATTATAAATTTCTATTTTTTCCTTTTATTTATTTTATCCTTCCACGTTCTTTTACATTAGTTTATAAGGTAATTTTGGCGAAATTAAACTATGAATGATATATGTCGTCTACCGTTCCCAAGAACTCTTCACTATCTAAGTAATCTAAAATTTGGTTAGTTTCAAAATCTGCGAAGCTCTCTTCGGCTGGAGAGATGTCTATCGGTTCTGGGTCTATCTCCCCAAGAGCGACCGGAGAGTAATTCGGGGTAGAATAACCTGAAAATGAATCAGGGGTATGTGGAGGGCTTGGCGATGGCACAGTCTGGACTCGTTGGTCTCGAGTTCTTCTTATTTCTCCGTTTCTCTCGAAAGCTAGGAGAAGTGCTGGGGGAATTCTGACCGTTGGGTTATCCAAATCGTACACGACTGTTGGGCAATCGCTAAGGTGATCAGAGTCCTCGTCTGTCAGCGGAAGGTCCTCTTCTTCACTCGATTCTTCGCCTGCTGGTATCGCTGAGGGGTTACCGTTGTTGGTTTCGGGGTTTAATTCAGGAGGCAAAGGAGCGAAGGACAAATCAAAGAAAGTATCTTCGCGATCGTTGGCGGCGCGTAAAATACTAGAAGGGATATTATCCCTATCTACAAATAATTGCCGTGCGATAGAGGGGCGATCTCGTAATAACCGTTGTCTGAATAGTTCTCTGCGAGTTACGCCTGCGTTTTGCAGAGGGAATTCGCGGCGAGTTATTGGATCTGGTCGTCGGGCGCTAACCATCTATTATTGAAATAATTTAAATTTTAAATTTGTTCTATTGAAAGGATAATTTAAAATTATTTCGCGGCATCTAATACTTACGATGGAAATTTCGAGGGGTCACCTGTCAAAAAAGAATGTACCGCGTAAATCTAAAGTTTCGTAACCGGTTTAGAGAAAGAGACAGGACAGATTCTGAAATCGCGACTCCTCATTTATTATAAGAGAAAATTATTAGTTAATTACCTCACATGCAGTGACGTGATAAGGAAGGGTGTGTAGGGATATTTGAATATAAGATGGATACCGTGCCTGCTGGTTTAGTTTTATTATTATAAAGTAATTCCTTTAATATATTATACTAAACCAGAGTTATCATACTATGTGTCAGTCGGTCCTTAAAGAGCGCGTCCCGTGCTCTACGACGAGTTTCGATGTGCAAGACGTCACGTCACAGCGGCACAGAGTCCGTAAAGAAATTTCCCTGGAGAAAATTCTTCGCGGAAACGGCAGAGGGGTAGAGTAGACTACCCAATGCACATCGATTGACAAGTCGAAAGCGACAATTCACTCTTGTGGATAAAACCAAAGACAGACTGAGCGTTTAACGTTCAAAGGCAATCAACGTACTCGTGTTATCGGAAGGAGAAGACGTTGGAATTGTATGAAGGTAAGTTGTTGACTATTATGTATAATAAAATTCTTCAATATGTCATGCAAAAATAATAATAATATTCGGTTGATGGTTGCAGATCACGAGAGATGAAAAAGAAAATATTGAATAATTAAAACGAGTACTTACCCAAAAGTACTGCTGTCAGGATATGCGATGAATCTCCGTGGAGGACGGTCTGCCTCGGCGATGTCCCTGTAGGAGAGTCGGAGGAACTGGTGACAAATGATTGGCAGAAGACCCAAGTGATGGTTCAAAGACACTTTATTTTCTTAAAGTATACTATAATATTCGACTGCTCTCTAGACTAAGTTCTTAGTCCGGAAAAATATCCTGCGACTAAGTTCTTTTTCGACTCGAAAATGTTCTATAATACGCTCGTGATCGCTTTAGTTGTTTTCTTCTCGAGAGCTCCAGGTCAAATGCGCGGAAGACTGAGCTGCGCTCCCTGAGGTACCCTCTGGTCCCTACTCCGTGCCGGCTATCCGCAGTGGTAGGAGAATGCGGCGCTCCCGGGCGTAGGCGGCTCGACCGCCGCTTGCCGCTATAGCTGTCCTTCTTCTTCGAGCGCGCTATGACGTAGTGGCCGCGCTCTTGCGTGGGGATAGTGGGGACGACGGAGCTGTCAGTATTGTCCATGCATCGAGCTCGTTAATTCATTTTACAAAAGGTAAGGCTTTTACAATAGATTTTTAGTCACCAGAATTTTAATAATTTGCATGCATATATTTTTTAATGTAGAATCTCAACCTCTTTTAATAGAAGTGTGAATGATCGTTCTAGCATGTTCCGTTTAGAATTGATTTTTAACTTTCTTTATATTAATTATATAGTTCTAGTTAACAATGTTATAAACAAATTCTGGTGTTATAAACCATTATAATTACAATTTGCTATATAATAATTATATGGTATATATATATATGTATGTGCGTATAGGTGCATGGTCTAGATAGTTGTTAATAACAATTGTGTTACATTATAATATAAAAGTGTATTAATTATTCTTTTTATTATTCAGCTCTTGGAACAAAGGATGTGGCGAGCTGTTTTATCACCGGATGCAGGTGTTCGTCGTGCCAGGCAGTCGCGCCAGGCAGTCGCGCCAGGCCTTATCTTATCGCTGAGTGAGCTCATGTGCAGCTGCACCGGATGAAGCTCGGAGGGTCGCTTATCTTTTGGTGAGTGAATTTATAACGCTTTATAAATCGATTTAATAATTTCATTCGTTATAATTTATTCATATATTCCTTACTTGTTAATTGTATAGAATATATATATATATACTTATATATATTGTTTGTAAAAGTTAATAAATGTAATTGTAAAAAATTTTATCTTCATTATTTTATTAATTAAATATGTATTATACATATTGTTATTTCCTTTTTGAAGGCTTGAAAGTTTGCTAAAAAAAATGTATTACTGTTGGATCTTGTTGGTTAATGATATGGATTAATTTATTATATAATATATATATATTCTTTTATAATTTATAATTTCGTAATGATTTATTACTCTTGCAATAAGAAGGCGCTCCTTATAATATTCATACATTATATATTCGCGAGTCCCTTTCGCATTAAGACTCGGCACGGACGTCGAAAACATTAGGGGAGATAACAAAGTAATAGGGGAGATAACGCGGTACGCTGGACCTAGCCTTGTGCTCTTATAAGGAGACTTATTATTCGTCTCAATAATAAAATCATGCATAATGAATTTTACAAGACCATACATTCATTATTATTATTAATATGTATATTTATTACCTTGTATTATTATTATTTAAACTTTATATTTCATGTGTGTTATATATGTGTAAAGTTTTGTTATAACAAAATTTATTTAGTAGTTATATAGATTTATAATTCTGCACACAGTAAAGAGTTATGAGCTTTATTTTGCATTATTGGTTTTATTAAATCAGAATCTTTATTATTTATAGTTATTAATAATGAAAAATATATGTATTATTTGGCAATAAGAAATTAGATTTTATATAATTTATTATTATGTAGTGAAGTTTTATTTGAATAACTATATAGAATATACGTATATGAAAAGAGATTTTTATAATGTATTAATTATTATGTTCTTACGCTTAGAGTTTAAATGTGTTATTATTTGAATTTTTTCTTATTTGTCTAGGTTGCATATATAATATATATATATGTTGGAAAGGATATGGACCAATGGATTATTCACGGACAACAGACAGGCTTAAACCATATAAGAATATGCAGCATTGAAAGGATTTTGAGGAATCTGTGCGAATTATTTCGGAAGTTTATTTGGTAAGTTTATTATTTTGATAAGTTAATTAATGAATTAAAGGTTTTATTTTAATTATATCATATATTTATAAAATATATATTATATATACATATATATAATATATGTATTCATGTATAATATTATGTATTTTATATGTATTTAATATTTAGTATTTTAATGCATTATCTTTTAAATTTTTATTAATAACTACATATGTATTTATACTAATAATGAGGGTGACAAGTCTGTCCGAGCTTGTTTCGCGGTTTAATTCTTATTAATTTTTACATATGGTATTACGTATAGCGCTGTCTCTCTCACTCGCGCGAGTCACCCGATAGTGCGGTCTCTCTCACTTTCACGTACTACTACCTATTGAGGTCTCGTGTATAAATTTCGATAGATGTAGTCTGTTGATTATATATTTGAGGAGGCATATTTGTAGTTTGTTATTGAAATATATTTCTAAGGAATTTTATTAATAAATATATTTTTATTTTTCCGTATAGCGTTTTCGTTAGCTGATGAAAATATTGGGACACCCGGTGGACAACCAAGTGGAGGCTATGTTTATAGGGTGACTTATTATTCTGCATGCAGCAAAGAGTTACGTATAAAATTTTATTCATAATAATTTCTTGACATTTCTTTATTATTTAGTTATTGTTTAGTAATTATTATTTAATTTAATATATTTATTGTTGAAATTTAATATATTAATATTTGATTTATTATACTTCTTTTACTATTTGATTTCTTTTACTCCTATATAATTATATATGTTTATAAAATATTAAACCTTTTTAATATAGTAATTTTTCATACGGCCAAATATTATTTGATTATTATTTTCAGTTGCTGGGACTTGGAATTCTTGCTACTTATTTATAAGAAGTTGTCTTACATTATTAGGAAGAGGATAAATATTATATATATAGGATCATAAAAAGTGTGTAAGTATGTATTATATTTTGGATGGTTTATTTAATAATTTCTATAATAGATTTTCTTATACATTTATTATATTTTTCAGGTATCAAGACTCTGAGGAAAATCACTTCCTGATAGTGAACATATACATATATTTACGGGAACTCAACGAGGACCAAAAATTAAAATAATCTAGGATTTTTAAAGGAAATTCTTGCTTGATTAATTATATTTTATTCATTACTTATATTTTATATATATATTTTATTAATTATATTTTATTAAGAAATGTTTAGATCATTAATTTCTGAAAGAAGCTCGTTACTTTATAAAAGATTATTATTTGGTGATTATTGGCCATTTACATTTTGTAATTAAATAGTCAAAGTTAAATGTTATTCAATAATAATTAGAGTTTTATACAGACATATTTGGCCAATGGTATTAATGTACAGTAAAGATTTATTATAACGTTTAGAAAAATATTTATTCAAGGAAAATTTATTAATTTTGTTTCTCATGAATATAAAAAATATATATATATATTGTTAATTATTTTATTACGGATTATAATTACTGATTTTTAAAGCGTATTGTTTTAGTAACAATTATTATTCATGAGTATTAATTTTTTGTTTGACTTGGTACATTTATTTATTGTTTCATATTCTTATATGTACGTAGAATGTTAACTTTATAACTTTCCTTTTGTTATTGATGATTCTTTATAAATTTTCGTATTAATATTTTATGTGGCTCACTTTCGGAGCATTTGTTAGCATTTTTACTGTAGGTTATTTATCCCAAAATATTAATTAATTATATGATTTTCAGGTTTCAAAATTGGTAATCGCTGCATTTCTTTTATGACAATTGACCATACTATTTATCGAAAAGATACGCATGGGCTCACAAAATCATTTATTTAGGTGCGTATCGTTTGATAAAATATTTTGATTTATGCCTTTTCCTTTGTAGTAAGCGCGTATACACGCATAGGGATATCTTTTTTTTTTTTTGGTTATATGTGATAACTGAATAATATGAATATTGAGTGAATATCTATATATATATTGGTTACATATAATATAAAGTGGATTTATAGTGATTATATATAATTACAAGTAAAGATTATATAAGATACGAAATTCTTTATACTATTCTTCGAAACAAATTATATTTTATTCGTTCAGAATTATTTAAATCATTTTCTTTTTAAAAGAAGCTTGTTATTTTACAAAGGATTATTATTTAGTCATTACTGGTCATCAGTTTTTACATTTTAATTTTATAATTAAATAATCAAAGTAAATATATTTATTATTTGATAATAATTAAACTTTTATATATATATGTGTTTTTCATTGTTTATTGATTTATGTCTTTATTTATCTAAATACTAATTAGTTATATTATTTTCAGGTTTCGGGATTTATGGCTATAGAAATTTTCCCATGCCAATTTTACCAGAAGAATGTAAAGGAACGCACAAGAGGCTATAAGACCAGTTACCGACGGATTTGTTCGCATACCGATTCATACGAAGTCTTGTTGCAAGTGTTTTTGACGGTTACATTATTTAGAGTGATTTGCTGAGAGTTTTTCTTGATAATAAAATTTCGAGTAAATTTCTTTTCTTAGTAAAGTTAATTATTAAGATAAATATCATTATATACGACCAGTACCAGTACTGCTAATTCATTGTAATATTTTTCTGGCTATATACCACATCAATCAATGTATTGTATTAGTATGAGATTATGGCGAATATATATATAAATATATATATATATATATATAGTATTTTGCTATTGATTTATGAAATTTCATAAGCGATTTTAAGGTGATTGTGTGGGGCTTTTGCAGCTTTATTAAAATTGCATAAATAATAATTATATATATTGAAATTCTTTTACGATTATTATAAATGACTGTTTCAAAGAGCCTATTACTTTTTCTTGATTGATAGATGTGTATAAGTCCAGCTTTCGGTTAGTACTGGTGGTTACTAGTATTTTGACTACATGAGAACTGATTATTATTAAATTGATGTATATATATATTGATTATATATAATATTATGACGCAAATATATAGTAATTATATATAGTATCGCGCAAAGATTATATAGGATGAGAGAATAAGTAGGGATTATACTTTTATAAGTAAGATTTTAAATTTTTTTTGTTGCGGGACGTAACAACAGTATGTTCGGTTGTCATAAAAGAGATGCAGCGATTATAAATTTTGAAACCTGAAAATCAAATAATTAATTAATATTTTGTAATAAATATCTACAGTAAAAATGCTAACAAATGCTCCGAAAGTGAGCCACATAAAATATTAATACGAAAATTTATAAAGAATCATCAATAACAAAAGGAAAGTTATAAAGTTAACATTCTACGTACATATAAGAATATAAAACAATAAATAAATGTACCAAGTCAAACAAAAATTAATACCCATGAATAATAATTGTTACTAAAACAATACGCTTTAAAAATCAGTAATTATAATCCGTAATAAAATAATTAACAATATATATATATATTTTTTATATTCATGAGAAACAAAATTAATAAATTTTCCTTGAATAAATATTTTTCTAAACATTATAATAAATCTTTACTGTACATTAATACCATTGGCCAAATATGTTTGTATAAAACTCTAATTATTATTGAATAACATTTAACTTTGACTATTTAATTACAAAATGTAAATGGCCAATAATCACCAAATAATAATCTTTTATAAAGTAACGAGCTTCTTTCAGAAATTAATGATTTAAACATTTCTTAATAAAATATAATTAATAAAATATAATTAATAAAATATAATATAATTAATAAATAAAATATAATTAATCAAGCAAGAATTTCCTTTAAAAATCCTAGATTATTTTAATTTTTGGTCCTAGTTGAGTTCCCGTAAATATATGTATATGCTCACTATCAGGAAGTGATTTTCCTCAGAGTCTTGATACCTGAAAAATATAAAAAATATACTAAAAAAAATCAATCTATACAAAAATCTATTATCATTATAAAAGTTTGATTGATCAAAATTACTATATTAAAAAGGTTTAATATTTTATAAATGTATATAATTATATAGGAATAAAAGAAATCAAATAGTAAAAGAAGTATAATAAATCAAATATTAATATATTAAATTTCAACAATAAATATATTAAATTAAATAATAATTACTAAACAATAACTAAATAATAAAGAAATGTCAAGAAATTATTATGAATAAAATTTTATACGTAACTCTTTGCTGCATGCAGAATAATAAGTCACCCTATAAACATAGCCTCCACTTGGTTGTCCACCGGGTGTCCCAATATTTTCATCACCTAACGAAAACGCTATACGGAAAAATAAAAATATATTTATTAATAAAATTCCTTAGAAATATATTTCAATAACAAACCACAAATATGCCTCCTCAAATATATAATTAACCGACTGCATCTATCGAAATTTATACACGAGACCTCAATAGGTAGTAGTACGTGAAAGTGAGAGAGACCGCACTATCGGGTGACTCGCGCGAGTGAGAGAGACAGCGCTATACGTAATACCATATGTAAAAATTAATAAGAATTAAACCGCGAAACAAGCTCGGACAGACTTGTCACCCTCATTATTAGTATAAATACATATGTAGTTATTAATAAAAATTTAAAAGATAATGCATTAAAATACTAAATATTAAATACATATAAAATACATAATATTATACATGAATACATATATTATATATATGTATATATAATATATATTTTATAAATATATGATATAATTAAAATAAAACCTTTAATTCATTAATTAACTTATCAAAATAATAAACTTACCAAATAAACTTCCGAAATAATTCGCACAGATTCCTCAAAATCCTTTCAATGCTGCATATTCTTATATGGTTTAAGCCTGTCTGTTGTCCGTGAATAATCCATTGGTCCATATCCCTTCCAACATATATATATATTATATATGCAACCTAGACAAATAAGAAAAATTCAAATAATAACACGTTTAAACTCTAAGCATAAGAACATAATAATTAATACATTATAAAAATCTCTTTTCATATACGTATATTCTATATAGTTATTCAAATAAAACTTCACTACATAATAATAAATTATATAAAATCTAATTTCTTATCCACCCATTATTGCCAAATAATACATATATTTTTCATTTTGATTATTTAATTGCAAAAATTTTATATACAATTAAAATATAATAAGTAAGCAATGATAACCAAATAATAAACCATTTTCATTATGTGAAAGCTCAACATTATTTAATATAAATATATTTAATAAATGACCGAAAGTTATCAAGTCAAGCACATTCAAAATAATATTAAAATATTTCAAAATATCCAAAACTTATCCGCAATTAGAGGTGCATAGAGTTAATAAGTCATGGCCAGAATTTACACATATATAACACACATGAAATATAAAGTTTAAATAATAATAATACAGGGTAATAAATATACATATTAATAATAATAATGAATGTATGGTCTTGTAAAATTCATTATGCATGATTTTATTATTGAGACGAATAATAAGTCTCCTTATAAGAGCACAAGGCTAAGTCCAGCGTACCGCGTTATCTCCCCTATTACTTTGTTATCTCCCCTAATGTTTTCGACGTCCGCGCCGAGTCTTAATGCGAAAGGGACTCGCGAATATATAATGTATGAATATTATAAGGAGCGCTTTCTTATTGCAAGAGTAATAAATCATTACGAAATTATAAATTATAAAAGAATATATATATATTATATAATAAATTAATCCATATCATTAACTAATAAGATCCAACAGTAATACATTTTTTTAGCAAACTTTCAAGCCTTCAAAAGGGAAATAACAATATGTATAATACATATTTAATTAATAAAATAATGAAGATAAAATTTTTAACAATTACATTTATTAACTTTTACAAACATATATATATATATTCTACAATTCTACAATCATACAATTAACAAGTAAGGAATATATGAATAAATTATAACGAATGAAATTATTAAATCGATTTATAAAGCGTTATAAATTCACTCACCAAAAGATAAGCGACCCTCCGAGCTTCATCCGGTGCAGCTGCACATGAGCTCACTCAGCGATAAGATAAGGCCTGGCGCGACTGCCTGGCGCGACAGCCTGGCACGGCGAACACCTGCATCCGGTGATAAAAAAGCTCGCCACATCCTTTGTTCCAAGAGCTGAATAATAAAAAGAATAATTAATACACTTTTATATTATAATGTAACACAATTATTATTAACAACTATCTAGACCATGCACCTATATGCACATACATATATACATATATCGTATAATTATTATATAGCAAATTGTAATTATAATGGTTTATAACACCAGAATTTGTTTATAACATTGTTAACTAGAACTATATAATTAATATAAAGAAAGTTAAAAATCAATTCTAAACGGAACATGCTAGAACGATCATTCACACTTCTATTGAAAGAGGTTGAGATTCTATATTAAAAAATATATGCATGCAAATTATTAAAATTCTGGTGACTAAAAACCTATTGTAAAAGCCTTACCTTTTGTAAAATGAATTAACGAGCTCGATGCATGGACAATACTGACAGCTCCGTCGTCCCCACTATCCCCACGCAAGAGCGCGGCCACTACGTCATAGCGCGCTCGAAGAAGAAGGACAGCTATAGCGGCAAGCGGCGGTCGAGCCGCCTACGCCCGGGAGCGCCGCATTCTCCTACCACTGCGGATAGCCGGCACGGAGTAGGGACCAGAGGGTACCTCAGGGAGCGCAGCTCAGTCTTCCGCGCATTTGACCAGGAGCTCTCGAGAAGAAAACAGCTAAAGCGATCACGAGCGTATCACAGAACATTTTCGAGTCGAAAAAGAACTTAGTCGCAGGATATTTTTCCGGACTAAGAACTTAGTCTAGAGAGCTGTCGAATATTATAGTATACTTTAAGAAAATAAAGTGTCTTTAAACCATCACTTGGGTCTTCTGCCAATCATTTGTCACCGGTTCCTCCGACTCTCCTACAGGGACATCGCCGAGGCAGACTGTCCTCCACGGAGATTCATCGCATATCCTGACAGCAGTACTTTTGGGTAAGTACTCGTTTTAATTATTCAATATTTTCCTTTTCATCTCTCGTGATCTGCAACCATCAACCGAATATTATTATTATTTTTGCATGACATATTGAAGAATTTTATTACACATAATAGTCAACAACTTACCTTCATACAATTCCAACGTCTTCTCCTTCTGATAACACGAGTACGTTGATTGCCTTTGAATGTTCAACGCTCAGTCTGTCTTTGGTTTTATCCACAAGAGTGAATCGTCGCCTTCGACTTGTCAATCGATGTGCATTGGGTAGTCTACTCTACCCCTCTGCCGTTTCCGCGAAGAATTTTCTCCAGGGAAATTTCTTTACGGACTCTGTGCCGCTGTGACGTGACGTCTTGCACATCGAAACTTGTCGTAGAGCACGGGACGCGCTCTTTAAGGACCGACTGACACATAGTATGATAACTCTGGTTTAGTATAATATATTAGAGGAATTATTTTATAATAATAAAACTAAACCAGCAGGTACGGTATCCATCTTACATTTAAATATTCCTACACACCCTTCCTTACCACGTCACTGCATGTGAGGTAACTATCTAATAATTTTTTCTTATAATAAATGAGGAGTCGCGATTTCAGAATCTGTCCTGCCTCTTTCTTTAAACCGGTCACGAAACTTTAGATTTACGCGGTACATTCTTTTTTTTGACAGGTGACCCCTCGAAATTTCCATCGTAAGTATTAGATGCCGCGAAATAATTTCAAATTATCCTTTCAATAAAACAAATTTTAAAACTTAAATTATTTCGATAATAGATGGTTAGCGCCCGACGACCAGACCCAATAACTCGCCGCGAATTCCCTCTGCAAAACGCAGGCGTAACTCGCAGAGAACTAATCAGACAGCGGTTATTACGAGATCGCCCCTCTATCGCACGGCAATTATTTGTAGATAGGGATAATATCCCTTCTAGTATTTTACGCGCCGCCAACGATCGCGAAGATACTTTCTTTGATTTGTCCTTCGCTCCTTTGCCTCCTGAATTAAACCCCGAAACCAACAACGGTAACCCCTCAGCGATACCAGCAGGCGAAGAATCGAGTGAAGAAGAGGACCTTCCGCTGACAGACGAGGACTCTGATCACCTTAGCGATTGCCCAACAGTCGTGTACGATTTGGATAACCCAACGGTCAGAATTCCCCCAGCACTTCTCCTAGCTTTCGAGAGAAACGGAGAAATAAGAAGAACTCGAGACCAACAAGTCCAGACTGTGCCATCGCCAAGCCCTCCACAAACCCCTGATTCATTTTCAGGTTATTCTACCCCGAATTACTCTCCGGTCGCTCTTGGGGAGATAGACCCAGAACCGATAGACATCTCTCCAGTCGAAGAGAGCTTCGCGGATTTTGAAACTAACCAAATTTTAGATTACTTAGATAGTGAGGAGTTCTTGGGAACGGTAGACGACATATATCATTCATAGTTTAATTTCGCTAAAATAACCTTATAAACTAATGTAAAAAAAAAAAACGAGGAAGGATAAAATAAATAAAAAGAAAAAAAAATAGAAATTTATAACATAATAAATCTGCATATTTATTTGTCAACCCTAAAATACCTCCGAAAAGAAGCGTTCTATAGATCCTAATCTCTCGGCGTCCCAGGGTATAGCCGGCTTAGCAGGTTGCCCTGAAAAAGAAATAGAGAGATATAATATTGTTCGTCCCTGCACGGTGCGCCCTGCAGAATCGTTGAATAAACGATCGAATAGGACGTAACAGGACATTTTATGGCCATCAAATTTAGGTATTGTGTCGATAGCATCTTTAAGGCGTATCGGGGAAGGTTGGTCCGCGATATCAAAATGTTGGGATGTCGGTTGAGAAAATGTTCGTTCTTCATGTGGAACATATCTTTCTTCTCTTTGCGAGGTCTCTAGATTCATGAGCCTTGAATTAATCCTCTCAATATAATTGGTAATCGTTTGCATAGAAGCCATTAATTGCTCTACAGCTGGTTGTTCTTGGCTTGCGGCCATTTCCTTTCGATTCATTTCTTCTTGCATTTTTATCAGATGTTCGTTTTTGACTTGCAAGGCCTCAGCCTGTTCTTTTAACTGTTTCTCCTTTTCGTTTACCTTTTGCATGAGGATTTCGGTTTCCTCTGCTGTATATTGTTTCCTTGTAGCCCCTGTGGCTACAGAGCTCGTCGAGCTTGATCGAGTCTGCATAATGGATTTAGATACTTTATAAAAAATTTATTCGTCAAACACTTAATTTCCTCTCAGAAGCTTAGATCCTTTTTGGCAAATCCCACCGCTGCCACCAAAAATTTTAATGTTTGTTTGTTACGTCCTCTTCGATCGTTTATTCAACGATTCTGCAGGGCGCACCGTGCAGGGACGAACAATATTATATCTCTCTATTTCTTTTTCAGGGCAACCTGCTAAGCCGGCTATACCCTGGGACGCCGAGAGATTAGGATCTATAGGACGCTTCTTTTCGGAGGTATTTTAAGGTTGACAAATAAATATGCAGATTTGTTATGTTATAAATTTCTATTTTTTCCTTTTATTTATTTTATCCTTCCTCGTTCTTTTACATTAGTTTATAAAGTAATTTTAGCGAAATTAAACTATGTATGATATATGTCGTCTACCGTTCCCAAGAACTCCTCACTATCTAAGTAATCTAAAATTTGGTTAGTTTCAAAATCCGCGAAGCTCTCTTCGGCTGGAGAGATGTCTATCGGTTCTGGGTCTATCTCCCCAAGAGCGACCGGAGAGTAATTCGGGGTAGAATAACCTGAAAATGAATCAGGTGTTTGTGGAGGGCTTGGCGATGGCACAGTCTGGACTTGTTGGTCTCGAGTTCTTCTTATTTCTCCGTTTCTCTCGAAAGCTAGGAGAAGTGCTGGGGGAATTCTGACCGTTGGGTTATCCAAATCGTACACGACTGTTGGGCAATCGCTAAGGTGATCAGAGTCCTCGTCTGTCAGCGGAAGGTCCTCTTCTTCACTCGATTCTTCGCCTGCTGGTATCGCTGAGGGGTTACCGTTGTTGGTTTCGGGGTTTAATTCAGGAGGCAAAGGAGCGAAGGACAAATCAAAGAAAGTATCTTCGCGATCGTTGGCGGCGCGTAAAATACTAGAAGGGATATTATCCCTATCTACAAATAATTGCCGTGCGATAGAGGGGCGATCTCGTAATAACCGCTGTCTGATTAGTTCTCTGCGAGTTACGCCTGCGTTTTGCAGAGGGAATTCGCGGCGAGTTATTGGGTCTGGTCGTCGGGCGCTAACCATCTATTATTGAAATAATTTAAATTTTAAATTTGTTCTATTGAAAGGATAATTTAAAATTATTTCGCGGCATCTAATACTTACGATGGAAATTTCGAGGGGTCACCTGTCAAAAAAAGAATGTACCGCGTAAATCTAAAGTTTCGTAACCGGTTTAGAGAAAGAGACAGGACAGATTCTGAAATCGCGACTCCTCATTTATTATGAGAGAAAATTATTAGTTAATTACCTCACATGCAGTGACGTGGTAAGGAAGGGTGTGTAGGGATATTTGAATATAAGATGGATACCGTGCCTGCTGGTTTAGTTTTATTATTATAAAGTAATTCCTCTAATATATTATACTAAACCAGAGTTATCATACTATGTGTCAGTCGGTCTTTAAAGAGCGCGTCCCATGCTCTACGACAAGTTTCGATGTGCAAGACGTCACGTCACAGCGGCACAGAGTCCGTAAAGAAAATTCCTCTAAAGAAAATTCTTCGCGGAAACGGCAGAGGGGTAGGGTAGGCTACCCAATGCACATCGATTGACAAGTCGAAAGCGACAATTCACTCTTGTGGATAAAACCAAAGACAGACTGAGCGTTTAACGTTCAAAGGCAATCAACGTACTCGTGTTATCGGAAGGAGAAGACGTTGGAATTGTATGAAGGTAAGTTGTTGACTATTATGTATAATAAAATTCTTCAATATGTCATGCAAAAATAATAATAATAATATTCGGTTGATGGTTGCAGATCACGAGAGATGAAAAAGAAAATATTGAATAATTAAAACGAGTACTTACCCAAAAGTACTGCTGTCAGGATATGCGATGAATCTCCGTGGAGGACGGTCTGCCTCGGCGATGTCCCTGTAGGAGAGTCGGAGGAACTGGTGACAAATGATTGGCAGAAGACCCAAGTGATGGTTCAAAGACACTTTATTTTCTTTAAGTATACTATAATATTCGACTGCTCTCTAGACTAAGTTCTTAGTCCGGAAAAATATCCTGCGACTAAGTTCTTTTTTGGCTCGAAAATGTTCTATAATACGCTCGTGATCGCTTTAGTTGGTTTCTTCTCGAGAGCTCCTGGTCAAATGCGCGGAAGACTGAGCTGCGCTCCCTGAGGTACCCTCTGGTCCCTACTCCGTGCCGGCTATCCGCAGTGGTAGGAGAATGCGGCGCTCCCGGGCGTAGGCGGCTCGACCGCCGCTTGCCGCTATAGCTGTCCTTCTTCTTCGAGCGCGCTATGACGTAGTGGCCGCGCTCTTGCGTGGGGATAGTGGGGACGACGGAGCTGTCAGTATTGTCCATGCATCGAGCTCGTTAATTCATTTTACAAAAGGTAAGGCTTTTACAATAGGTTTTTAGTCACCAGAATTTTAATAATTTGCATGCATATATTTTTTAATATAGAATCTCAACCTCTTTCAATAGAAGTGTGAATGATCGTTCTAGCATGTTCCGTTTAGAATTGATTTTTAACTTTCTTTATATTAATTATATAGTTCTAGTTAACAATGTTATAAACAAATTCTGGTGTTATAAACCATTATAATTACAATTTGCTATATAATAATTATACGATATATGTATATATGTATGTGCATATAGGTGCATGGTCTAGATAGTTGTTAATAATAATTGTGTTACATTATAATATAAAAGTGTATTAATTATTCTTTTTATTATTCAGCTCTTGGAACAAAGGATGTGGCGAGCTTTTTTATCACCGGATGCAGGTGTTCGCCGTGCCAGGCTGTCGCGCCAGGCAGTCGCGCCAGGCCTTATCTTATCGCTGAGTGAGCTCATGTGCAGCTGCACCGGATGAAGCTCGGAGGGTCGCTTATCTTTTGGTGAGTGAATTTATAACGCTTTATAAATCGATTTAATAATTTCATTCGTTATAATTTATTCATATATTCCTTACTTGTTAATTGTATGATTGTAGAATTGTAGAATATATATATATATGTTTGTAAAAGTTAATAAATGTAATTGTTAAAAATTTTATCTTCATTATTTTATTAATTAAATATGTATTATACATATTGTTATTTCCCTTTTGAAGGCTTGAAAGTTTGCTAAAAAAATGTATTACTGTTGGATCTTATTAGTTAATGATATGGATTAATTTATTATATAATGTTACGTCCCGCAACGAAAAATTTAAAATCTTACTTATAAAAATATAATCCCTACCTATTCTCTCATCCTATATAATCTTTGCGCGATACTATATATAATCACTATATATTTGCGCCATAATATTATATATAATCAATATATATATACATCAATTTAATAATAATCAGTTCTCATGTAGTCAAAATACTAGTAACCACCAGTACTAACCGAAAGCTGGACTTATACACATCTATCAATCAAGAAAAAGTAATAGGCTCTTTGAAACAGTCATTTATAATAATCGTAAAAGAATTTCAATATATATATAATTATTATTTATGCAATTTTAATAAGGCTGCAAAAGCCACACAACTACATTAAAATTGCTCATGAAACTTCATAAATCAATAGCAAAAATACTGAGTCTATATATATATATATATATATATATATATATATATTCGCCATAATCTCATATTAATACAATACATTGATTGATGTGGTATATAGCCAGAAAGATATTACAATGAATTAGCAGTACTGGAACTGGTCGTATATAATGATATTAATCTTAATAACTAACCTTACTAAGAAAAGAAATTTATTCGAAATTTTATTATCAAGAAAAACTCTTAGCAAATCATTTGCAACAAGACTTCGTATAAATTGGTATACGAACAAATCCGTCGGTAACTGGTCTTATAGCCTCTTGTGCGTTCCTTTACATTCTTCTGGTAAAATTGGCATGGGAAAATTTCTATAGCCATAAATCCCGAAACCTGAAAATAATATAACTAATTAGTATTTAGATAAATAAAGACATAAATCAATAAACAATGAAAAACACATATATATATAAAAGTTTAATTATTATCAAATAATAAATATATTTACTTTGATTATTTAATTATAAAATTAAAATGTAAAAACTGATGACCAGTAATGACTAAATAATAATCCTTTGTAAAATAACAAGCTTCTTTTAAAAAGAAAATGATTTAAATAATTCTTAACGAATAAAATATAATTTGTTTCGAAGAATAGTATAAAGAATTTCGTATCTTATATAATCTTTACTTGTAATTATATATAATCACTATAAATCCACTTTATATTATATGTAACCAATATATATAGATATTCACTCAATATTCATATTATTCCGTTATCACATATAACCAAAAAAGGATATCCCTATGCGTGTATATGCGCTTACTACAAAAGAAAAGGCATAAATCAAAATATTTTATCAAACGATACTCACCTAAATTCTATTAATAAATGATTTTGAGCCCATGCGTATCTTTTTAATAAACAGTATGTTCGGTTGTCATAAAAGAGATGCAGCGATTATAAATTTTGAAACCTGAAAATCAAATAATTAATTAATATTTTGTAATAAATATCTACAGTAAAAATGCTAACAAATGCTCCGAAAGTGAGCCACATAAAATATTAATACGAAAATTTATAAAGAATCATCAATAACAAAAGGAAAGTTATAAAGTTAACATTCTACGTACATATAAGAATATGAAACAATAAATAAATGTACCAAGTCAAACAAAAATTAATATCCATGAATAATAATTGTTACTAAAACAATACGCTTTAAAAATCAGTAATTATAATCCGTAATAAAATAATTAACAATATATATATATATATTTTTATATTCATGAGAAACAAAATTAATAAATTTTCCTTGAATAAATATTTTTCTAAACGTTATAATAAATCTTTACTGTACATTAATACCATTGGCCAAATATGTCTGTATAAAATTCTAATTATTACTGAATAACATTTAACTTTGACTATTTAATTACAAAATGTAAATGGCCAATAACTAAATAATAATCTTTTATAAAGTAACGAGCTTCTTTTAGAAATTAATGATCTAAACATTTCTTAATAAAATATAATTAATAAAATATATATATAAAATATAATTAATGAATAAAATATAATTAATCAAGCAAGAATTTCCTTTAAAAATCCTAGATTATTTTAATTTTTGGTCCTCATTGAGTTCCCGTAAATATATATATATGTTCACTATCAGGAAGTAATTTTCCTCAGAGTCTTGATACCTGAAAAATATAATAAATATATAAGAAAATCTACTATAGAAATTATTAAATAAACCATTTAAAATATAATACATACTTGTACACCTTTTATGATCCTATATATATAATATTTATCCTCTTCCTAATAACGTAAGACAGCTTGTTATAAATAAGTAGCAAGAATTCCAAGACCCAGCAACTGAAAATAATAATCAAATAATATTTGGCCGTATGAAAAATTAACTTAACAAAAATGTACTAACAAATCAATCTATACAAAAATCTATTACCATTATAAAAGTTTGATTGATCAAAATTACTATATTAAAAAGGTTTAATATTTTATAAATGTATATAATTATATAGGAGTAAAAGAAATCAAATAGTAAAAGAAGTATAATAAATCAAATATTAATATATTAAATTTCAACAATAAATATATTAAATTATAACTACTAAACAATAACTAAATAATAAAGAAATGTCAAGAAATTATTATGAATAAAATTTTATACGTAACTCTTTGCTGCATACAGAATAATAAGTCACCCTATAAACATAGCCTCCACTTGGTTGTCCACCGGGTGTCCCAATATTTTCATCACCTAACGAAAACGCTATACGGAAAAATAAAAATATATTTATTAATAAAATTCCTTAGAAATATATTTCAATAACAAACCACAAATATGCCTCCTCAAATATATAATTAACCGACTGCATCTATCGAAATTTATACACGAGACCTCAATAGGTAGTAGTACGTGAAAGTGAGAGAGACCGCACTATCGGGTGACTCGCGCGAGTGAGAGAGACAGCGCTATACGTAATGCCATATGTAAAAATTAATAAGAATTAAACCGCGAAACAAGCTCGGACAGACTTGTCACCCTCATTATTAGTATAAATACATATGTAGTTATTAATAAAAATTTAAAAGATAATGCATTAAAATACTAAAGGTACATAATATTATACATGAATACATATATTATATATATATATATATATATATATATATAATATATATTTTATAAATATATGATATAATTAAAATAAAACCTTTAATTCATTAATTAACTTATCAAAATAATAAACTTACCGAATAAACTTCCGAAATAATTCGCACAGATTCCTCAAAATCCTTTCAATGCTGCATATTCTTATATGGTTTAAGCCTGTCTGTTGTCCGTGAATAATCCATTGGTCCATATCCCTTCCAACATATATATATACTATATATGCAACCTAGACAAATAAGAAAAATTCAAATAATAACACGTTTAAACTCTAAGCATAAGAACATAATAATTAATACATTATAAAAATCTCTTTTCATATACGTATATTCTATATAGTTATTCAAATAAAACTTCACTACATAATAATAAATTATATAAAATCTAATTTCTTATCCACCCATTATTGCCAAATAATACATATATTTTTCATTTTGATTATTAATTGCAAAATTTTATATACAATTAAAATATAATGAGTAAGCAATGATAACTAAATAATAAACCATTTTCATTATGTGAAAAGCTCAACATTAATTAATGTATATATATATCTAATAAATGACCGGAAGTTGTCAAGTCAAGCACATTCAAAATAATATTAAAATATTTCAAAATATCCAAAACTTATCCGCAATTAGAGGTGCATAGAGTTAATAAGTCATGGCCAGATGATCATATGTGAGTATTTTAATCCGCTCCGACAATAGTCTAATAAACGTTCTATATTGTCGATTAAAATACAGCCAAGCTATAAATGATATTGTTACGTCCTCTTCGATCGTTTATTCAACGATTCTGCAGGGCGCACCGTGCAGGGACGAACAATATTATATCTCTCTATTTCTTTTTCAGGGCAACCTGCTAAGCCGGCTATACCCTGGGACGCCGAGAGATTAGGATCTATAGGACGCTTCTTTTCGGAGGTATTTTAAGGTTGACAAATAAATATGCAGATTTGTTATGTTATAAATTTCTATTTTTTCCTTTTATTTATTTTATCCTTCCTCGTTCTTTTACATTAGTTTATAAAGTAATTTTAGCGAAATTAAACTATGTATGATATATGTCGTCTACCGTTCCCAAGAACTCCTCACTATCTAAGTAATCTAAAATTTGGTTAGTTTCAAAATCCGCGAAGCTCTCTTCGGCTGGAGAGATGTCTATCGGTTCTGGGTCTATCTCCCCAAGAGCGACCGGAGAGTAATTCGGGGTAGAATAACCTGAAAATGAATCAGGTGTTTGTGGAGGGCTTGGCGATGGCACAGTCTGGACTTGTTGGTCTCGAGTTCTTCTTATTTCTCCGTTTCTCTCGAAAGCTAGGAGAAGTGCTGGGGGAATTCTGACCGTTGGGTTATCCAAATCGTACACGACTGTTGGGCAATCGCTAAGGTGATCAGAGTCCTCGTCTGTCAGCGGAAGGTCCTCTTCTTCACTCGATTCTTCGCCTGCTGGTATCGCTGAGGGGTTACCGTTGTTGGTTTCGGGGTTTAATTCAGGAGGCAAAGGAGCGAAGGACAAATCAAAGAAAGTATCTTCGCGATCGTTGGCGGCGCGTAAAATACTAGAAGGGATATTATCCCTATCTACAAATAATTGCCGTGCGATAGAGGGGCGATCTCGTAATAACCGCTGTCTGATTAGTTCTCTGCGAGTTACGCCTGCGTTTTGCAGAGGGAATTCGCGGCGAGTTATTGGGTCTGGTCGTCGGGCGCTAACCATCTATTATTGAAATAATTTAAATTTTAAATTTGTTCTATTGAAAGGATAATTTAAAATTATTTCGCGGCATCTAATACTTACGATGGAAATTTCGAGGGGTCACCTGTCAAAAAAAGAATGTACCGCGTAAATCTAAAGTTTCGTAACCGGTTTAGAGAAAGAGACAGGACAGATTCTGAAATCGCGACTCCTCATTTATTATGAGAGAAAATTATTAGTTAATTACCTCACATGCAGTGACGTGGTAAGGAAGGGTGTGTAGGGATATTTGAATATAAGATGGATACCGTGCCTGCTGGTTTAGTTTTATTATTATAAAGTAATTCCTCTAATATATTATACTAAACCAGAGTTATCATACTATGTGTCAGTCGGTCTTTAAAGAGCGCGTCCCGTGCTCTACGACAAGTTTCGATGTGCAAGACGTCACGTCACAGCGGCACAGAGTCCGTAAAGAAAATTCCTCTAAAGAAAATTCTTCGCGGAAACGGCAGAGGGGTAGGGTAGGCTACCCAATGCACATCGATTGACAAGTCGAAAGCGACAATTCACTCTTGTGGATAAAACCAAAGACAGACTGAGCGTTTAACGTTCAAAGGCAATCAACGTACTCGTGTTATCGGAAGGAGAAGACGTTGGAATTGTATGAAGGTAAGTTGTTGACTATTATGTATAATAAAATTCTTCAATATGTCATGCAAAAATAATAATAATAATATTCGGTTGATGGTTGCAGATCACGAGAGATGAAAAAGAAAATATTGAATAATTAAAACGAGTACTTACCCAAAAGTACTGCTGTCAGGATATGCGATGAATCTCCGTGGAGGACGGTCTGCCTCGGCGATGTCCCTGTAGGAGAGTCGGAGGAACCGGTGACAAATGATTGGCAGAAGACCCAAGTGATGGTTCAAAGACACTTTATTTTCTTTAAGTATACTATAATATTCGACTGCTCTCTAGACTAAGTTCTTAGTCCGGAAAAATATCCTGCGACTAAGTTCTTTTTTGGCTCGAAAATGTTCTATAATACGCTCGTGATCGCTTTAGTTGGTTTCTTCTCGAGAGCTCCTGGTCAAATGCGCGGAAGACTGAGCTGCGCTCCCTGAGGTACCCTCTGGTCCCTACTCCGTGCCGGCTATCCGCAGTGGTAGGAGAATGCGGCGCTCCCGGGCGTAGGCGGCTCGACCGCCGCTTGCCGCTATAGCTGTCCTTCTTCTTCGAGCGCGCTATGACGTAGTGGCCGCGCTCTTGCGTGGGGGATAGTGGGGACGACGGAGCTGTCAGTATTGTCCATGCATCGAGCTCGTTAATTCATTTTAACAAAAGGTAAGGCTTTTATAATAGGTTTTTAGTCACCAGAATTTTAATAATTTGCATGCATATATTTTTTAATATAGAATCTCAACCTCTTTCAATAGAAGTGTGAATGATCGTTCTAGCATGTTCCGTTTAGGATTGATTTTTAACTTTCTTTATATTGATTATATAGTTCTAGTTAACAATGTTATAAACAAATTCTGGTGTTATAAACCATTATAATTACAATTTGCTATATAATAATTATATGATATATATATATATGTATGTGCATATAGGTGCATGGTCTAGATAATTGTTAATAATAATTGTGTTACATTATAATATAAAAGTGTATTAATTATTCTTTTTATTATTCAGCTCTTGGAACAAAGGATGTGGCGAGCTTTTTTATCACCGGATGCAGGTGTTCGCCGTGCCAGGCAGTCGCGCCAGGCAGTCGCGCCAGGTCTTATCTTATCGCTGAGTGAGCTCATGTGCAGCTGCACCGGATGAAGCTCGGAGGGTCGCTTATCTTTTGGTGAGTGAATTTATAACGCTTTATAAATCGATTTAATAATTTCATTCGTTATAATTTATATGAATAAATTATATATTCCTTACTTATTAATTGTATAGAATATATATATATATACTTATATATATTGTTTGTAAAAGTTAATAAATGTAATTATTAAAAATTTTATCTTCATTATTTTATTAATTAAATATGTATTATACATATTGTTATTTCTCTTTTGAAGGCTTGAAAGTTTGCTAAAAAATTGCATTACTGTTGGATCTTTGTTAGTTAATGATATGGATTAATTTAACATATAATATATATATATATTCTTTTATAATTTATAATTTCGTAATAACTTATTACTCTTGCAATAAGAAAGCGCTCCTTATAATATTCATACATTATATATTCGCGAGTCCCTTTCGCATTAAGACTCGGCGCGGACGTCGAAAACATTAGGGGAGATAACAAAGTAATAGGGGAGATAACGCGGTACGCTGGACTTAGCCTTGTGCTCTTATAAGGAGACTTATTATTCGTCTCAATAATAAAATCATGCATAATGAATTTTATAAGACCATACATTCATTATTATTATTAATATGTATATTTATTACCCTGTATTATTATTATTTGAACTTTATATTTCATGTGTGTTATATATGTGTAAATTCTGGCCATGACTTATTAACTCTATGCACCTCTAATTGCGGATAAGTTTTGGATATTTTGAAATATTTTAATATTATTTTTGAATGTGCTTGACTTGACAACTTTCGGACATTTATTAAATATATATATAATGTTGAGCTTTCACATAATGAAAATGGTTTATTATTTAGTTATCATTGCTTACTCATTATATTTTAATTGTATTTAAAATTTTGCAATTAATAATCAAAATGAAAAATATATGTATTATTTGGCAATAATGGGTGGATTAGATTTTATATAATTTATTATTATGTAGTGAAGTTTTATTTGAATAACTATATAGAATATACGTATATGAAAAGAGATTTTTATAATGTATTAATTATTATGTTCTTATGCTTAGAGTTTAAACGTGTTATTATTTGAATTTTTCTTATTTGTCTAGGTTGCATATATAGTATATATATATATGTTGGAAGGGATATGGACCAATGGATTATTCACGGACAACAGACAGGCTTAAACCATATAAGAATATGCAGCATTGAAAGGATTTTGAGGAATCTGTGCGAATTATTTCGGAAGTTTATTTGGTAAGTTTATTATTTTGATAAGTTAATTAATGAATTAAAGGTTTTATTTTAATTATATCATATATTTATAAAATATATATTATATATATATATATATATATATATATATATATAATATATGTATTCATGTATAATATTATGTACCTTTAGTATTTTAATGCATTATCTTTTAAATTTTTATTAATAACTACATATGTATTTATACTAATAATGAGGGTGACAAGTCTGTCCGAGCTTGTTTCGCGGTTTAATTCTTATTAATTTTTACATATGGCATTACGTATAGCGCTGTCTCTCTCACTCGCGCGAGTCACCCGATAGTGCGGTCTCTCTCACTTTCACGTACTACTACCTATTGAGGTCTCGTGTATAAATTTCGATAGATGCAGTCGGTTAATTATATATTTGAGGAGGCATATTTGTGGTTTGTTATTGAAATATATTTCTAAGGAATTTTATTAATAAATATATTTTTATTTTTCCGTATAGCGTTTTCGTTAGGTGATGAAAATATTGGGACACCCGGTGGACAACCAAGTGGAGGCTATGTTTATAGGGTGACTTATTATTCTGTATGCAGCAAAGAGTTACGTATAAAATTTTATTCATAATAATTTCTTGACATTTCTTTATTATTTAGTTATTGTTTAGTAGTTATAATTTAATATATTTATTGTTGAAATTTAATATATTAATATTTGATTTATTATACTTCTTTTACTATTTGATTTCTTTTACTCCTATATAATTATATACATTTATAAAATATTAAACCTTTTTAATATAGTAATTTTGATCAATCAAACTTTTATAATGGTAATAGATTTTTGTATAGATTGATTTGTTAGTACATTTTTGTTAAGTTAATTTTTCATACGGCCAAATATTATTTGATTATTATTTTCAGTTGCTGGGTCTTGGAATTCTTGCTACTTATTTATAACAAGCTGTCTTACGTTATTAGGAAGAGGATAAATATTATATATATAGGATCATAAAAGGTGTACAAGTATGTATTATATTTTAAATGGTTTATTTAATAATTTCTATAGTAGATTTTCTTATATATTTATTATATTTTTCAGGTATCAAGACTCTGAGGAAAATTACTTCCTGATAGTGAACATATATATATATTTACGGGAACTCAATGAGGACCAAAAATTAAAATAATCTAGGATTTTTAAAGGAAATTCTTGCTTGATTAATTATATTTTATTCATTAATTATATTTTATATATATATTTTATTAATTATATTTTATTAAGAAATGTTTAGATCATTAATTTCTAAAAGAAGCTCGTTACTTTATAAAAGATTATTATTTAGTTATTGGCCATTTACATTTTGTAATTAAATAGTCAAAGTTAAATGTTATTCAGTAATAATTAGAATTTTATACAGACATATTTGGCCAATGGTATTAATGTACAGTAAAGATTTATTATAACGTTTAGAAAAATATTTATTCAAGGAAAATTTATTAATTTTGTTTCTCATGAATATAAAAATATATATATATATATTGTTAATTATTTTATTACGGATTATAATTACTGATTTTTAAAGCGTATTGTTTTAGTAACAATTATTATTCATGGATATTAATTTTTGTTTGACTTGGTACATTTATTTATTGTTTCATATTCTTATATGTACGTAGAATGTTAACTTTATAACTTTCCTTTTGTTATTGATGATTCTTTATAAATTTTCGTATTAATATTTTATGTGGCTCACTTTCGGAGCATTTGTTAGCATTTTTACTGTAGATATTTATTACAAAATATTAATTAATTATTTGATTTTCAGGTTTCAAAATTTATAATCGCTGCATCTCTTTTATGACAACCGAACATACTGTTTATTAAAAAGATACGCATGGGCTCAAAATCATTTATTAATAGAATTTAGGTGAGTATCGTTTGATAAAATATTTTGATTTATGCCTTTTCTTTTGTAGTAAGCGCATATACACGCATAGGGATATCCTTTTTTGGTTATATGTGATAACGGAATAATATGAATATTGAGTGAATATCTATATATATTGGTTACATATAATATAAAGTGGATTTATAGTGATTATATATAATTACAAGTAAAGATTATATAAGATACGAAATTCTTTATACTATTCTTCGAAACAAATTATATTTTATTCGTTAAGAATTATTTAAATCATTTTCTTTTTAAAAGAAGCTTGTTATTTTACAAAGGATTATTATTTAGTCATTACTGGTCATCAGTTTTTACATTTTAATTTTATAATTAAATAATCAAAGTAAATATATTTATTATTTGATAATAATTAAACTTTTATATATATATGTGTTTTTCATTGTTTATTGATTTATGTCTTTATTTATCTAAATACTAATTAGTTATATTATTTTCAGGTTTCGGGATTTATGGCTATAGAAATTTTCCCATGCCAATTTTACCAGAAGAATGTAAAGGAACGCACAAGAGGCTATAAGACCAGTTACCGACGGATTTGTTCGTATACCAATTTATACGAAGTCTTGTTGCAAATGATTTGCTAAGAGTTTTTCTTGATAATAAAATTTCGAATAAATTTCTTTTCTTAGTAAGGTTAGTTATTAAGATTAATATCATTATATACGACCAGTTCCAGTACTGCTAATTCATTGTAATATCTTTCTGGCTATATACCACATCAATCAATGTATTGTATTAATATGAGATTATGGCGAATATATATATATATATATATATATATATATATATAGACTCAGTATTTTTGCTATTGATTTATGAAGTTTCATGAGCAATTTTAATGTAGTTGTGTGGCTTTTGCAACCTTATTAAAATTGCATAAATAATAATTATATATATATTGAAATTCTTTTACGATTATTATAAATGACTGTTTCAAAGAGCCTATTACTTTTTCTTGATTGATAGATGTGTATAAGTCCAGCTTTCGGTTAGTACTGGTGGTTACTAGTATTTTGACTACATGAGAACTGATTATTATTGAATTGATGTATATATATATTGATTATATATAATATTATGACGCAAATATATAGTGATTATATATAGTATCGCGCAAAGATTATATAGGATGAAAGAATAGGTAGGGATTATATTTTTATAAATAAGATTTTAAATTTTTCGTTGCGGGACGTAACAGTATTATATTTTGAATGGTTTATTTGATAATTTCTATAGTAGATTTTCTTATACATTTATTATATTTTTCAGGTATCAAGACTCTGAGGAAAATCACTTCCTGATAGTGAACATATACATATATTCACGGGAACTCAACTAGGACCAAAAATTAAAATAATCTAGGATTTTTAAAGGAAATTCTTGCTTGATTAATTATATTTTATTAATTAATTATATTATATATATATTTTATTAATTATATTTTATTAAGAAATGTTTAAATCATTAATTTCTGAAAGAGGCTCGTTACTTTATAAAAGATTATTATTTGGTGATTATTGGCCATTTACATTTTGTAATTAAATAGTCAAGGTTAAATGTTATTCAGTAATAATTAGAATTTTATACAGACATATTTGGCCAATGGTATTAATGTACAGTAAAGATTTATTATAACGTTTAGAAAAATATTTATTCAAGGAAAATTTATTAATTTTGTTTCTCATGAATATAAAAAATATATATATATTGTTAATTATTTTATTACTAATTATTATTACTGATTTTTAGAGCGTATTGTTTTAGTAACCATTATTATTCATGGATATTAATTTTTGTTTGACTTGGTACATTTATTTATTGTTTTATATTCTTGTATGTACGTAGAATATTAACTTTATAACTTTCCTTTTGTTATTGATGATTCTTTGTAAATTTTCGTATCAATATTTTATGTGGCTCACTTTCGGAGCATTTGTTAACATTTTTACTGCAGATATTTATTACAAAATATTAATTAATTATTTGATTTTCAGGTTTCAAAATTTATAATCGCTGCATCTCTTTTATGACAACCGAACATACTGTTTATTAAAAAGATACGCATGGGCTCAAAATCATTTATTAATAGAATTTAGGTGAGTATCGTTTGATAAAATATTTTGATTTATGCCTTTTCCTTTGTAGTAAGCGCATATACACGCATAGGGATATCCTTTTTTGGTTATATGTGATAACGGAATAATATGAATATTGAGTGAATATCTATATATATTGGTTACATATAATATAAAGTGGATTTATAGTGATTATATATAATTACAAGTAAAGATTATATAAGATACGAAATTCTTTATACTATTCTTCGAAACAAATTATATTTTATTCGTTAAGAATTATTTAAATCATTTTCCTTTTAAAAGAAGCTTGTTATTTTACAAGGGATTATTATTTAGTCATTACTGGTCATCTGTTTTTACATTTTAATATTATAATTAAATAATCAAAGTAAATATATTTATTATTTGATAATAATTAAACTTTTATATATATATATATATGTGTTTTTCATTGTTTATTGATTTATGTCTTTATTTGTCTAAATACTAATTAATTATATTATTTTCAGGTTTCGGGATTTATGGCTATAGAAATTTTCCCATGCCAATTTTACCAGAAGAATGTAAAGGAACGCACAAGAGGCTATAAGACCAGTTACCGACGGATTTGTTCGTATACCAATTTATACGAAGTCTTGTTGCAAATGATTTGCTAAGAGTTTTCCTTGATAATAAAATTTCGAATAAATTTCTTTTCTTAGTAAGGTTAGTTATTAAGATTAATATCATTATATACGACCAGTTCCAGTACTGCTAATTCATTGTAATATCTTTCTGGCTATATACCACATCAATCAATGTATTGTATTAATATGAGATTATGGCGAATATATATATAAATATATATATATATATATATACAGTATTTTGCTATTGATTTATGAAATTTCATAAGCGATTTTAAGGTGATTGTGTGGGGCTTTTGCAGCTTTATTAAAATTGCATAAATAATAATTATGTATATATCGAAATTCTTTTACGATTATTATAAATGACTGTTTCAAAGAGCCTATTACTTTTTCTTGATTGATCGATGTGTATAAGTCCAGCTTTCGGTTAGTACTGGTGGTTACTAGTATTTTGACTACATGAGAACTGATTATTATTGAATTGATGTATATATATATTGATTATATATAATATTATGACGCAAATATATAGTAATTATATATAGTATCGCGCAAACATTATATAGGATGAGAGAATAAGTAGGGATTATACTTTTATAAGTAAGATTTTAAATTTTTTCGTTGCGGGACGTAACAATGACTAATTTTACTAGGCGAATAATCATGAAGATTCCGACGAGTCCTGCGGTTGCTGATCCAAAATTTATGAATCCCTTCCAGATTCGCGAGGCTGTACTTTCGACAATTTTATTTAAAGAATTTTCATCCAGCAAGTTGTACACTGAGATTCCTTCAGTGTTCATGGAATGGCCAGTTAGTCCTCTAGCAACGGCATTGAGTAAAGCTGGCTTTTCGGCTGGGAACATAATGTGATTTCGTAGTTTCTCCAGATCTGTATCAGAATATATTCCGCTTACGGCCAAAGGTCCCGGTGTGAGGTATCTCCAGGTTAAGGCAGTCATGGGTTTTAGCTGTTGAGGTGGCAGTTGTCTAACTTGAACAGAAATGGGAAGTTCGGTATAACACTCTCCAGTTTTTCTTACCATCACTTCAACAGGGATACATTTAATTATTTGTACTGCTTCTCCTGTTGTAACGGCCATGTATCCTGGCCCTTTCATGAGCTGATAGGCAAATTCGTCTGGTTGGAGTGTAGCAAAAGATAAGGCATTAGTAATTACTTGTCTTTCTAACTCGCATTTTTGCGAAATTACGTTGTTATAGAGTGACGTCATCTGTTGTTTGACATGTTTTTCTATATACACGAACTTGGAGTTCATGTATGTAAAGATGTCAAGATTATTGACAGGAATAGTTTTCCGATTAGCAAATGTATTGCCAGGTTTAGCTTCAAGAATGAATAATTTCGGGTGTTCCGTGCACAGGAGAGTATAACCACATAGAGGTATTTCCTTGGTTTTCATAAGGGCGAAAGTGATTTCCTGAGTCACAAGACTATAGATGATTGGGGTATCTGTCTTGGAGATGTCTTCAGAAATTTTGTTTGCAGGTCCTTCGTAGAGGACATCATATTGTTGAAAATTACAAGTATCCGTAGGCATAGGTTTCCAGTAGGTGTATCCGTCGTCAGCGTCTAAACAGTAGCTGTCAACGAGTTTACACACAGTTCCAGATTTTAATTTAATTCTTCCAGTATTCAATTGTACGGGAACGTAGGAAGATTTTAGTGATATTTTCACAGCAGCTTGGACGACTACGTCGTCCCATGTTCCATATGGATCGTTGTACTGGGATCCCTTGCAGTATCCGTCAACTTGTACGCGGCCCACCAAGGTGATACTTCGGTATGTCGTCTGATTTGCTTTTATGCCAGCGACAAGGGTGTTGTCTCCCAAAGAAATAGTTCCGTCTTGGAACATCCTTAGGCACTGAGTGTATCCAGTCTCATGCACATAATCGGCTCTTCCATTGTGAACAGCAGATATATGTGAATGCATGCCACAATGATATATATTTCGGGATATTTCAACCTTGCACTGTATGACTTCTGTATAACTGTAGTCGGATAGTTGTAGTAGCTGAATATGAACATCTGTGGTGTTGGGTTGTCGTATGTTCAGATCGCATTCGCCAACATCAAGGAGAGAGACGGCTGTTACGTTGAGGTGTTGTCCTCCGCAATCAAATCCGATTAAGGCGGCAGTTTTACTTAAGAAGATTACTAGGATTAGGGGCGTCATGATGGTCTGAAATGATTACAATTTTGATGTACGTGTAGATGTTTATATTACATTTTGTGGTTACATGTGTTACGTCCTATTCGATCGTTTATTCAACGATTCTGCAGGGCTCACCGTGCAGGGACGAACAATTGCTATATCTCTCTATTTCTTTTTCAGGGCAACCTGCTAAGCCGGCTATACCCTGGGACGCCGAGAGATTAGGATCTATAGGACGCTTCTTTTCGGAGGTATTTAAGGTTGACAAATAAATATGCAGATTTA
Source organism: Camponotus vicinus (assembly GCF_025532165.1). Classification (NCBI taxonomy): domain Eukaryota; kingdom Metazoa; phylum Arthropoda; class Insecta; order Hymenoptera; family Formicidae; genus Camponotus; species Camponotus vicinus. The sequence goes on from NW_028141979.1 coordinate 11,970,578, forward strand.
TTATATTATAAATTTCTATTTTTTCCTTTTATTTATTTTATCCTTCCTCGTTCTTTTACATTAGTTTATAAGGTAATTTTGGCGAAATTAAACTATGAATGATATATGTCGTCTACTGTATCTAAGAATTCTTCACTGTTCAGATAATCCAGAAAATGATTAACCGCTTGGTCCACCAAGCCTTCTTCTGCTGGGGAGATATCCACGGGGTCAAACCCGAATTCTCCGGGTCTAATCGGGGAATAATCTGGGGTTGAATAATCTGAAAATGAGGCCGGGCTATCGGGGCGACGGGGAGACGTTTGGACCTGCCTGTCCCGTCTTATTTCGGCGTTGGCCTCCCAAGCTCGGAGTAATCCCCGTGGTATTCCAGCAGTAAGGTCATCCGGGTTGAGGACAATCGTGGAAGCTGTTGAGCTGACAGAGCAACTGTCTGACGATTCCTGTTCTTCTTCCGGTTCTTCTCCAGCCGGTATCGCTTGGTGTTGTCTGCTGTTCTCGGGGTTTAGTTCGGAGGGCAAAGGGGCAAATGAAAGGTCGTGTGGGGTGTTTTCACGATCATTGACTGCTCGAATTATCTCGCCCGGAATTTCATCTCGGTCTACGTATAAATGGTAAGGAACAGTACGTCGGTCTCTCAACAGACGCTGTCGGAAATATTCGCGACGCCTTATACCCGCCCGATGAAAGGGGATCTCGCGACGGAGAACTGGATCGATGCGTAATGCGTTTACCATCTATTATTGAAATAATTTAAATTTTAAATTTTGTTTTATCGAAAGGATAATTTAAAATTATTTCGCGGCATCTAATACTTACGATGGAAATTTCGAGGGGTCACCTGTCAAAAAAGAATGTACCGCGTGAATCTAAAGTTTCGTAACCGGTTTAGAGAAAGAGACAGGACAGATTCTGAAATCGCGACTCCTCATTTATTATAAGAGAAAATTATTAGATAGTTACCTCACATGCAGTGACGTGGTAAGGAAGGGTGTGTAGGGATATTTAAATATAAGATGGATACCGTGCCTACTGGTTTAGTTTTATTATTATAAAATAATTCCTCTAATATATTATACTAAACCAGAGTTATCATACTATGTGTCAGTCGGTCCTTAAAGAGCGCGTCCCATGCTCTACGACGAGTTTCGATGTGCAAGACGTCACGTCACAGCGGCACAGAGTCCGTAAAGAAATTTCCCTGGAGAAAATTCTTCGCGGAAACGGCAGAGGGGTAGAGTAGACTACCCAATGCACATCGATTGACAAGTCGAAGGCGACGATTCACTCTTGCGGATAAAACCAAAGACAGACTGAGCGTTTAACGTTCAAAGGCAATCAACGTACTCGTGTTATCAGGAGGAAGAGACGTCGGATATGTATGAAGATAAGTTGTTGACTATTATGTGTAATAAAATTCTTCAATATGTCATGCAAAAATAATAATTAATAATATTCGGTTGATGGTTGCAGATCACGAGAGATGAAAAGGAAATTATTGAATAATTAAAACGAGTACTTACCCAAAAGTACTGCTGTCAGGATATGCGATGAATCTCCGTGGAGGACGGTCTGCCTCGGCGATGTCCCTGTAGGAGAGTCGGAGGAACCGGTGACAAATGATTGGCAGAAGACCCAAGTGATGGTTCAAAGACACTTTATTTTCTTTAAGTATACTATAATATTCGACTGCTCTCTAGACTAAGTTCTTAGTCCGGAAAAATATCCTGCGACTAAGTTCTTTTTTTGGCTCGAAAAATGTTCTATAATACGCTCGTGATCGCTTTAGTTGGTTTCTTCTCGAGAGCTCCTGGTCAAATGCGCGGAAGACTGAGCTGCGCTCCCTGAGGTACCCTCTGGTCCCTACTCCGTGCCGGCTATCCGCAGTGGTAGGAGAATGCGGCGCTCCCGGGCGTAGGCGGCTCGACCGCCGCTTGCCGCTATAGCTGTCCTTCTTCTTCGAGCGCGCTATGACGTAGTGGCCGCGCTCTTGCGTGGGGATAGTGGGGACGACGGAGCTGTCAGTATTGTCCATGCATCGAGCTCGTTAATTCGTTTTACAAAAGGTAAGGCTTTTACAATAGGTTTTTAGTCACCAGAATTTTAATAATTTGCATGCATATATTTTTTAATATAGAATCTCAACCTCTTTCAATAGAAGTGTGAATGATCGTTCTAGCATGTTCCGTTTAGAATTGATTTTTAACTTTCTTTATATTAATTATATAGTTCTAGTTAACAATGTTATAAACAAATTCTGGTGTTATAAACCATTATAATTACAATTTGCTATATAATAATTATATGATATATATATATATGTATGTGCATATAGGTGCATGGTCTAGATAGTTGTTAATAATAATTGTGTTACATTATAATATAAAAGTGTATTAATTATTCTTTCATTATTCAGCTCTTAGAACAAAGGATGTGGCGAGCTGTTTTATCACCGGATGCAGGTGTTCGCCGTGCCAGGCTGTCGCGCCAGGCAGTCGCGCCGGGCCTTATCTTATCGCTGAGTGAGCTCATGTGCAGCTGCACCGGATGAAGCTCGGAGGGTCGCTTATCTTTTGGTGAGTGAATTTATAACGCTTTATAAATCGATTTAATAATTTCATTCGTTATAATTTATTCATATATTCCTTACTTGTTAATTGTATAGAATATATATATATATATATATACTTATATATATTGTTTGTAAAAGTTAATAAATGTAATTGTTAAAAATTTTATCTTCATTATTTTATTAATTAAATATGTATTATACATATTGTTATTTCCCTTTTTGAAGGCTTGAAAGTTTGCTAAAAAATGTATTACTGTTGGATCTTGTTAGTTAATGATATGGATTAATTTATTATATAATATATATATATTCTTTTATAATTTATAATTTCGTAATGATTTATTACTCTTGCAATAAGAAGGCGCTCCTTATAATATTCATACATTATATATTCGCGAGTCCCTTTCGCATTAAGAATCGGCACGGACGTCGAAAACATTAGGGGAGATAACAAAGTAATAGGGGAGATAACGCGGTACGCTGGACTTAGCCTTGTGCTCTTATAAGGAGACTTATTATTCGTTTCAATAATAAAATTATGCATAATGAATTTTATAAGACCATACATTCATTATTATTATTAATATGTATATTTATTACCTTGTATTATTATTATTTAAACTTTATATTTCATGTGTGTTATATATGTGTAAATTTTTGTTATAACAAAATTTATTTAGTAGTTATATAGATTTATAATTCTGCACATAGTGAAGAGTTATGAGCTTTATTTTGCATTATTGGTTTTATTAAATCAGAATCTTTATTATTTATAGTTATTAATAATTTAAATAATTTAATATATTTGTCTTATATAGTTATTATATTTTTCAGATATTTTGTAAAGCGACATTCTATACAGAAGATATTCGAGGGTGCATATCATTTATAGCTTGGCTGTATTTTAATCGACAATATAGAACGTTTATTAGACTATTGTCGGAGCGGATTAAAATACTCACATATGATCATCTGGCCATGACTTATTAACTCTATGCACCTCTAATTGCGGATAAGTTTTGGATATTTTGAAATATTTTAATATTATTTTGAATGCGCTTGACTTGACAACTTTCGGTCATTTATTAAATATATATATATATAATGTTGAGCTTTCACATAATGAAAATAGTTTATTATTTGGTTATCATTGCTTACTCATTATATTTTAATTGTATATAAAATTTTGCAATTAATAATCAAAATGAAAAATATATGTATTATTTGGCAATGGGTGGATAAGAAATTAGATTTTATATAATTTATTATTATGTAGTGAAGTTTTATTTGAATAACTATATAGAATATACGTATATGAAAAGAGATTTTTATAATGTATTAATTATTATGTTCTTATGCTTAGAGTTTAAACGTGTTATTATTTGAATTTTTCTTATTTGTCTAGGTTGCATATATAGTATATATATATGTTGGAAGGGATATGGACCAATGGATTATTCACGGACAACAGACAGGCTTAAACCATATAAGAATATGCAGCATTGAAAGGATTTTGAGGAATCTGTGCGAATTATTTCGGAAGTTTATTTGGTAAGTTTATTATTTTGATAAGTTAATTAATGAATTAAAGGTTTTATTTTAATTATATCATATATTTATAAAATATATATTATATATATATATATAATATATGTATTCATGTATAATATTATGTATTTTATATGTATTTAATATTTAGTATTTTAATGCATTATCTTTTAAATTTTTATTAATAACTACATATGTATTTATACTAATAATGAGGGTGACAAGTCTGTCCGAGCTTGTTTCGCGGTTTAATTCTTATTAATTTTTACATATGGTATTACGTATAGCGCTGTCTCTCTCACTCGCGCGAGTCACCCGATAGTGCGGTCTCTCTCACTTTCACGTACTACTACCTATTGAGGTCTCGTGTATAAATTTCGATAGATGCAGTCGGTTAATTATATATTTGAGGAGGCATATTTGTAGTTTGTTATTGAAATGTATTTCTAAGGAGTTTTATTAATAAATATATTTTTATTTTTCCGTATAGCGTTTTCGTTAGGTGATGAAAATATTGGGGCACCCGGTGGACAACCAAGTGGAGGCTATGTTTATAGGGTGACTTATTATTCTGCATGCAGCAAAGAGTTACGTATAAAATTTTATTCATAATAATTTCTTGACATTTCTTTATTATTTAGTTATTGTTTAGTAGTTATTATTTAATTTAATATATTTATTGTTGAAATTTAATATATTAATATTTGATTTATTATACTTCTTTTACTATTTGATTTCTTTTACTCCTATATAATTATATACATTTATAAAATATTAAACCTTTTTAATATAGTAATTTTGATCAATCAAACTTTTATAATGGTAATAGATTTTTGTATAGATTGATTTTTTTAGTACATTTTTGTTAAGTTAATTTTTCGTACGGCCAAATATTATTTGATTATTATTTTCAGTTGCTGGGACTTGGAATTCTTGCTACTTATTTATAACAAGCTGTCTTACGTTATTAGGAAGAGGATAAATATTATATATATAGGATCATAAAAAGTGTGTAAGTATGTATTATATTTTGGATGGTTTATTTAATAATTTCTATAGTAGATTTTCTTATACATTTATTATATTTTTCAGGTATCAAGACTCTGAGGAAAATTACTTCCTGATAGTGAACATATACATATATTTACGGGAACTCAATGAGGACCAAAAAATTAAAATAATCTAGGATTTTTAAAGGAAATTCTTGCTTGATTAATTATATTTTATTCATTAATTATATTTTATATTTTATTAATTATATTTTATTAATTATATTTTATTAAGAAATGTTTAAATCATTAATTTCTGAAAGGAGCTCGTTACTTTATAAAAGATTATTATTTGGTGATTATTGGCCATTTACATTTTGTAATTAAATAGTCAAAGTTAAATGTTGTTCAATAATAATGAGAATTTTATACAGACATATTTGGCCAATGGTATTAATGTACAATAAAGATTTATTATAACGCTTAGAAAAATATTTATTCAAGGAAAATTTATTAATTTTGTTTCTCTTGAATATAAAAAATATATATATATATTGTTAATTATTTTATTACGGATTATAATTACTGATTTTTAAAGCGTATTGTTTTAGTAACAATTATTATTCATGGGTATTAATTTTTGTTTGACTTGGTACATTTATTTATTGTTTTATATTCTTATATGTACGTAGAATATTAACTTTATAACTTTCCTTTTGTTATTGATGATTCTTTGTAAATTTTCGTATTAATATTTTATGTGGCTCACTTTCGGAGCATTTGTTAGCATTTTTACTGTAGGTTATTTATTACAAAATATTAATTAATTATTTGATTTTCAGGTTTCAAAATTTATAATCGCTGCATCTCTTTTATGACAACCGAACATACTGTTTATTAAAAAGATACGCATGGGCTCAAAATCATTTATTAATAGAATTTAGGTGAGTATCGTTTGATAAAATATTTTGATTTATGTCTTTTCCTTTGTAGTAAGCGCATATACACGCATAGGGATATCCCTTTTTGGTTATATGTGATAACTGAATAATATGAATATTGAGTGAATATCTATATATATTGGTTACATATAATATAAAGTGGATTTATAGTAAAGATTATATAAGATACGAAATTCTTTATACTATTCTTCGAAACAAATTATATTTTATTCGTTAAGAATTATTTAAATCATTTTCTTTTTAAAAGAAGCTTGTTATTTTACAAAGGATTGTTATTTAGTCATTACTGGTCATCTGTTTTTATATTTTAATTTTATAATTAAATAATCAAAGTAAATATATTTATTATTTGATAATAATTAAACTTTTATATATATATATATGTGTTTTTCATTGTTTATTGATTTATGTCTTTATTTGTCTAAATACTAATTAATTATATTATTTTCAGGTTTCGGGATTTATGGCTATGGAAGTTTTCCCATGCCAATTTTACCAGAAGAATGTAAAGGAACGCACAAGAGGCTATAAGACCAGTTACCGACGGATTTGTTCGTATACCAATTTATACGAAGTCTTGTTGCAAATGATTTGCTAAGAGTTTTTCTTGATAATAAAATTTCGAATAAATTTCTTTTCTTAGTAAGGTTAGTTATTAAGATTAATATCATTATATACGACCAGTTCCAGTACTGCTAATTCATTGTAATATCTTTCTGGCTATATACCACATCAATCAATGTATTGTATTAATATGAGATTATGGCGAGTATATATATAAATATATATATATATATATATATATATATATTCAGTATTTTGCTATTGATTTATGAAATTTCATAAGCGATTTTAAGGTGATTGTGTGGGGCTTTTGCAGCTTTATTAAAATTGCATAAATAATAATTATATATATATATCGAAATTCTTTTACGATTATTATAAATGACTGTTTCAAAAAGCCTATTACTTTTTCTTGATTGATCGATGTGCATAAGTCCAGCTTTCGGTTAATACTGGTGGTTACTAGTATTTTGACTACATGAGAACTGATTATTATTAAATTGACGTATATATATATTGATTATATATAATATTATGGCGCAAATATATAGTGATTATATATAGTATCGCGCAAAGATTATATAGGATGAGAGAATAAGTAGGGATTATACTTTTATAAGTAAGATTTTAAATTTTTCGTTGCGGGACGTAACAAGACCAAGGGGACTTAGAAATAATATTCTTTTAAAATCAAGGCGTGAAATAAATTTCGGACCGACCTTTTGCTTTGACCATTAACACGCATGGTTATTAATAAATATATATTGTAATATGTTTTACTAAGTTATTAAGTTGTAAATCGTAGGAGAATACGTTACACATATACATACGAAATTTAAAAGGCGAATTATAAGAACAATATAACCGACAATAAAACATAAATTTAACGACGTAAAAGATATGTCAAAATAAATTAAAAGGATTAGAACATAAAATTGAAATCCAACAAATGTACAATCTTATAAAATTTAGTAAAACATGGTTTAGTACGTACGAATAATCGAGCTAAATTATAAATCTTCTTATATGTGCCAAAGGCTAAGGCTAAGCCGAACGCAGTGCGTTATCGGTTGGCGCGTGCCAATAATCTTATCTTCCACTATGTCTCAACATACGCGCCCGAGTCTAGAGACAAAGAGGACTCGAGAATAATCGAATATTATAAGAAGCACTTTTTATTGCGAGCGCAATATTCATAAGATTATAAAATTGTTAAAAGAATATATATATATATATATATATAATCATACGCCAAATGAGCCTGGATGTTTAATAAAAAATTAAGAAGTAATAAGGTTCAAATAAACTCTTATTTTTTTTGACATGAAAATATTAATACACACTAAATTATTATAAAATAAATTTTGATAAGACAATAAAAAACTATAACTATAAAATCTTACAACCAATATATATATATATATATATGTATATATCCTACATAATAAGTAGCAGAGCTACATGAATTGTTGCAAGCAAAATTATTAAATCGTCCTATAAAATAATATAAGAATAAAATTATTCACCAAGAGATAAGCGATCCTCCGAGCTTCATTCAGTACAGTTGTACATGGGCTCATTTAACGATAAGATAATAGACCCGGCACGACCGCCTGGTATTACGGCCATCCGCTACAACAGAATTAATTCGATATATCGAACCGTAATAATTAGAACACTTCTATACCACCTAATTATTATTAACAATTATTTCCTCTATGTTAAGCTACTATATATATATATATCCACACATATATATATATATATCTATATGTGTATTATAAAATGATTGTAATTATAATAGTTTATGACACCAGAATTTACTAATTATAAAAAATTTATTATAAGCGGAATTTTAAGACAGCTTTTGAACGGAGCATGCTAGAAGAACCGTTCACATTTCTTTCGCATTTCCTAAAGGAGATTTAAGATTCTACATTAGAAAATGTATACAAATAACGAGAATTCTGGTAGCTAAAAACTATTGTAAAATTTTATAAATTAACAAACCAACGCACGGATAGCCCATTCCCCCTCCACGCAAAAGCGCAACTCCTACGTCACAACATGCGCCAAAAGGAAAGGCAGCTAGAGCAGCAAATAGCAGCCAAGCAACCTACGCTTAGAGCTCCCGTTTCCCTACCACTGACTCCTGGAACAAAGTAGGGATCAGAGGGTACCTCAGGGAGCGCAACTCAGTCTTCCGTGCATTTGACCCGACGCTCTTGAGACAACATCACCTATCATCTGACCACCAACTCTCTACAAGGAAGGAAGCATCTTAGAGCCGTCAAATATTGTACTCGAGTATACTTTAAAATAAAAGTGAATTTCAAATTCAACTTCGGTCTTCTGCCAGTTATTCTTCAACGGCTCCTGACCTCTCTTCAGGGACCTCGCCGAGGCAATCGGTCTCCGACGGAGAGCAGTCATCCTTACACATCAAGAACTTCATCATCTGGTAAGCACATCTTAAACCAATTAAAATTTTCTTTGCTTCCTAGTACTTATTAATAATTAATAACCTACACAGTCGCATGCTACTTGACTGTCATTTTCTATATTTTTAATTCTTACCTTCAACCATTCATATTCCCATATCCATACACACCATTTATTTAAATCATACTTCGAATTGGAAGTCTTTCATGGGACCTATCTCTTTGATAAGACGACTCGGTTGACAGTAATTAGTAAGAACCTGCTTCAGCAGGACAAACCTAATTTAAGCACAGTGAAAAGGCAATTATCTTGAGGAACATATTCCAATGATAGAGGTTTCCTTTTGACTTGGTGCTGGTGAGGCAAATAAAAAATTAGCGGCCTCCTGTCACATCGACGTTTGATTAGGCAAAGATACAACTTAAGCCCGGTTAATTGACAATTATCCTGAAGCTGCGTCACTGATGATGGAAGTTGTCCTTTAATTTTGGAGCTGCCTGACGTAAATCACGTCAGGTTGAATCTAGCCTTGATTTCAAGATACGAGATCCATCCCAGAGATTAGTAACGATACACTGGCTGAGGCTTATATGAAAATTTTATAATATACTGAGCCAGCTGCAATGATAAACTGTCATTTCAATGACATATCCTATAATCCTCTTCTTACTTTATGTCTATACACACAATTTGAAATATAAAGGCATGATTAACAACGAAAATTTATTAATGATTTTCAAATCACAATTTAGTATCCAGAGAGAGAAATAAAATAAACTTATTTAATTATCTACTTTCTCTTCTACTGTGCATATGCGTGTGTGTGACATATTATTCACACGATACTTTCATTTTTGACAGGTGACCCCCTTTTTTTTTCTTGCGACATCGTAAGTAATAATAATAATTTTCGGGAAATTTAATTGAAATATTATATCATATCGGATTTCGAACCTTTTTCTTATTAATAGATGGTCAACACCCGACGTCCAGATCCCATAACTCGTCGCGAATTCCCTCTGCGAAACGCAGGCGTAGCTCGCCGAGAAATATATAGACAACGATTGCTCCGAGATCGTCCCTCCGTTGTACGACAATTATTTGTAGACAGGGATAATATCCCTCCTAATATTGTACACGCCGCCAACGATCGCGAAGATACCCTCTTCGATCTGTCCTTCGCCCCCTTGCCCCCTGAATTTAACCCAGAAATCAGCGACAACGACAATAGCCCAGCGATATCAGCTGGCGAGGAAGCTGAGGAGGAAGACATCACTGAAACAACCCATTCAGACAGCTCAAGCGACGCATCGACAATAATTGTCGATTTAAACAATCCTACGAACGGGATCCCGCTAGGACTGCTCCGCGCCTGGGAGCGCAACGGAGAAATCCCTGCGACAAGGGACCAACAAGTCCAGACTTCACCGCCGCCAAGCCCTCCACGAACTCCTGACTCATTCTCAGGCCCTTTTACCCCGAATTCTTCTCCGCTTGCTTTTGGAGAAGCAGATTTTGAGCCCATAGACATCTCTCCGAGCGACGAGAGTTTTACAGACTTTGAGATAAATCAACTCCTCGACTATTTGAGCAGCGAGGAATTCCTCGATACTATTGTAGACCTATAAAATTAATATAACATTAATATCAACGGAAAATTTATTATTATATCTGCATCTAATGTATATGGATAAGGGAATGAAATAAAAAGAAATAGAAAATTATGATACAAATCCATTTATTTATTTGTCAACCTTGATTTATCTCTAAAAAGAAGCGTTAACAAGATCCTGAATCTCTCGGCGTCCCAGGGTATAGCCGGCCTAGCAGGTTGCCCTGAAAAAGAAATTGAGAGATACAACCTTGTTCGTCCATGCACGGTAAGCCCTGCAGAGTCGTTGAATAAACGCTAAAATAGGACGTAACACGGTGCAGCTGCACATGAGCTCACTCAGCGATAAGATAAGGCCTGGCGCGACTGCCTGGCACGGCGAACACCTGCATCCGGTGATAAAACAGCTCGCCACATCCTTTGTTCCAAGAGCTGAATAATAAAAAGAATAATTAATACACTTTTATATTATAATGTAACACAATTATTATTAACAACTATCTAGACCATGCACCTATATGCACATACATATATACATATATCGTATAATTATTATATAGCAAATTGTAATTATAATGGTTTATAACACCAGAATTTGTTTATAACATTGTTAACTAAAACTATATAATTAATATAAAGAAAGTTAAAAATCAATTCTAAACGGAACATGCTAGAACGATCATTCACACTTCTATTGAAAGAGGTTGAGATTCTATATTAAAAAATATATGCATGCAAATTATTAAAATTCTGGTGACTAAAAACCTATTGTAAAAGCCTTACCTTTTGTAAAATGAATTAACGAGCTCGATGCATGGACAATACTGACAGCTCCGTCGTCCCCACTATCCCCACGCAAGAGCGCGGCCACCACGTCATAGCGCGCTCGAAGAAGAAGGACAGCTATAGCGGCAAGCGGCGGTCGAGCCGCCTACGCCCGGGAGCGCCGCATTCTCCTACCACTGCGGATAGCCGGCACGGAGTAGGGACCAGAGGGTACCTCAGGGAGCGCAGCTCAGTCTTCCGCGCATTTGACCAGGAGCTCTCGAGAAGAAACCAACTAAAGCGATCACGAGCGTATTATAGAACATTTTCGAGTCGAAAAAGAACTTAGTCGCAGGATATTTTTCCGGACTAAGAACTTAGTCTAGAGAGCAGTCGAATATTATAGTATACTTTAAGAATATAAAGTGTCTTTGAACCATCACTTGGGTCTTCTGCCAATCATTTGTCACCGGTTCCTCCGACTCTCCTACAGGGACATCGCCGAGGCAGACCGTCCTCCACGGAGATTCATCGCATATCCTGACAGCAGTACTTTTGGGTAAGTACTCGTTTTAATTATTCAATATTTTCCTTTTCATCTCTCGTGATCTGCAACTAGAAACCGAATATTATTATTATTTTTCCACGACATATTGAAGAATTTCATTACGCATAACAGAGTCAACAATTTATTTCCATACATTTCCAACGTCTCTTCCTTCTGATAACACGAGTACGTTGATTGCCTTTGACGTTAAACGCTCAGTCTGTCTTTGGTTTTATCCACAAGAGTGAATCGTCGCCTTCGACTTGTCAATCGATGTGCATTGGGTAGTCTACTCTACCCCTCTGCCGTTTCCGCGAAGAATTTTCTCCAGGGAAATTTCTTTACGGACTCTGTGCCGCTGTGACGTGACGTCTTGCACATCGAAACTTGTCGTAGAGCTCGGGACGCGCTCTTTAAGGACCGACTGACACATAGTATGATAACTCTGGTTTAGTATAATATATTAGAAGAATTATTTTATAACAATAAAACTAAACCAGTAGGTACGGTATCCATCTTATATTCAAACATTCCTACACCCCCCTCCTTACCACGTCACTGCATGAGAGGTAACTAACTAATAATTTTCTCTTATAATAAATGAGGAGTCGCGATTTCAGAATCTGTCCTGCCTCTTTTTCTAAACCGGTTATGAAACTTTAGATTTACGCGGTACATTCTTTTTTTGACAGGCGACCCCTCGAAATTTCCATCGTAAATATTAAATGCCGCGAAATAATTTCAAATTATCCCTTCAATAAAACAAATTTTAAAATTTAAATTATTTTAATAATAGATGGTTAGCGCCCGACGACCAGACCCAATAACTCGCCGCGAATTCCCTTTACAAAATGCAGGCGTAACTCGCAGAGAACTATTCAGACAGCGGTTATTACGAGATCGCCCCTCTATTGCACGTGTTACGTCCCGCAACAAAATTTTTATTTTTATTTAAACACGCAAAAATTGCCTCTATAATATTTAAACTGTAATTCCACCGACGAACATATAAATCTTAATCCCACCGAGTAACATATTATTGTTAATATAAATTAATATTGTTAATTAAAATTCCATCACGCCATCTATTGTTACCAATATTTCTTATTATAAAATCTCACCGCGCAATGTAATATCACCAATGCTTATAGTACATCAATATCATTACGCCGCGCGATCTAATATTGTCAATATCTCCGAAAATAATCTTTCTTTGTTAAGAAGCTAGCTATACATAACATAACCTCACTTAGGAATGATAGAAATAATTTTAAGTCCTCACTTAGGAATGATAGAAATAATTTTAAGTATTTGCCCACATATAGTATCATCCGCATAAAAATTACCTACTTTACCGACAATAGGCAAAATCACCCACACAAAAGTTACCGACAGTCGATAAAATAAATTCCTACTTTACCGACAGAGTAAAAGTTACCGACAGAAAAATTACCGACGGAAGGTAAAATAAATTCCTACTTTACCGACAGAGTAAAAGTTACCGACAGAAAAATTACCGACGGAAGGTAAAATAAATTCCTACTTTACCGACAGAGTAAAAGTTACCGACAGAAAAATTACCGACCTGTGATAAGGAAGTTTTCTACCTTACCGACAGAGTAAAAGTTACCGACAGAAAAATTACCGACGGTCGATAAGGAAGTTCTCTACCTTACCGACAGAGCAAAAATTACCGACAGAAAAATTACCGACCTGTGATAACACAGTTACCGACGTTACCGACTGAGGATAAAGTCATTTCCTACCTTACCGACAGTGAAGACTGTCTGTACCCACATTACCGACAGAGGACAGCGCCATCTCTGGGGTAGCGATGATACTAACTTTACCGACATATAAGAGAATACCTCTTTCATTAATATGTAATCCTGATACACAAGAAATTTTACAAATCAAAAACCAAAAGACTTTATATACATATATATATATTTTTGAACACGTCTCGGCACCGACTACACGTATATCTAATTATTTTGGGGCCTAAATTATATCAAAAATCATTGATTCCAGATTAACTCGAAAAATACTATAAATAAAAATCTTATGAAAATTTTCCCTTAAGGAGCATAAAAAGTCAGACCGACACATGTATACATAATTATGAAAACTCCAATACTACTAATTTTATAAACGAAGTTTTAAATCTAATTTTCCGTATGCGATATTATGAGTCATCATCACATTCCAAACTAAGACTATGGAATATTCCGCTCGAATACTATTGCACAACATTACGCAACATGATGAAATAATTAACTTATTGTTAAGTAACAAAAGAATTTATTATTATTAAGCGTATGCAATAACTTCCATTTATATATTAATCCACAAAAAATCCGTTCAAGAGAACATTGCGCAACATAACAAAATAATTAACTTATTGTTAAACATTAATATTAAGTACATGCAATAATTTTTATTCAAGAACATAATAGATATAAATATTAAAAATAAAAGCAAAGAATAAAAATTGTTGCACCATTTATTGAAATAATTTATAGTCTTTATATACTTATATTCCACCGCATAATCATAAATACTTATATGTTAAAATAATTGTAATTATAATAATTATGATGTCAGAATTTATTAACAATATTTAAAGGCATTTTCCATAATAATACATAGAGACAAAAATGAACTTTCAAACGGAGCATGCTAGAAACTCCGTTGACATTTCTACAGCTAGAACTTAAAAAACTACATTATAAAATATATGCATATAAACTGCAAAGAAATTCTGATGGTCTAATAATTATTATAAATAACTATATAAGAAATTAGGCTCTGTGTATAAAACATAAACTTAAATTTAAAGGCCATAAGAGCTAAACGCGGATGATAGTGCGTAAGTTCAACGAGAAAATAAGTTTTTCGTTGAAACTTATTTGTGTGCACAGGGCACAAATTTTCTTGGTACGATACCAAGCAAATTATTATAAAACTTATGTGTCAAAATACAATGCAACCAGTATAGCCGATTCTATACTGACCGCTCCGTCACCCCCACTCCAATTCTGAAGAGTCCCACCATCTACAAATTAAACTACGCCCAAACTACGCCCAATTCCTGCGGCAACGCCGAGCAGCGCGCGCATCTTCCCCACGCTCGTGCCAGCGGCGCGCGCAACCAGCCCGGAGAAGGGAACCAATGAGCGACCGCGCCGCCCACGCCGAGGCGCGCGCATCTTCCGAGGCGCGCGCATCCGTCACGTCAGCGGGAGCCAATCCCAAATCATTGCGCAACAATCACGTCAGAGAAAACCAATCACCCGTTGACAACGCGGCACATCCCTCGAGGCGGACGCATCTTTCGAGGCGCGCGCAGCCAGAAGCAGAGGAGGGAACCAATCACTGCTCGACTCCCTCCACGGAGAAGCGCATCTCCTACTATTGGGACCGTGTGCAAAACTGGGACTGACGACTATATAAACCCGTGCAGAGCGGTCCTCCTCGCATTTTGCCCAACGATCTTCAACATTTAACTACCTCCGGCATTTGGCCCAACGATATTTACAGTGATAACTTGGCATTTTGCCCAACGATCTTCAACATTTAACTACCTCCGGCATTTGGCCCAACGATCTTCAACATTCAACTAC
This sequence comes from Camponotus vicinus, assembly GCF_025532165.1. Taxonomy (NCBI): domain Eukaryota; kingdom Metazoa; phylum Arthropoda; class Insecta; order Hymenoptera; family Formicidae; genus Camponotus; species Camponotus vicinus. The sequence goes on from NW_028141979.1 coordinate 11,986,202, forward strand.
CTCCGGCATTTGGCCCAACGATATTTACAGTGATAACTTGGCATTTGGCCCAACGTTTTCAACACTTAACAACTACTGGCATTTTGCCCAACGATATTCACAGTGTTAATACTTATATCTCTGAGATTTTATACGTGTATTCAGTTAATAAATTCAGTGACTATTGAACATTGAGTTTCTCAATCAAACTCCTGGACTGCAACCTCCATCCCGAACTGTCACTGAGGTAGACGGTATCCAGCGGAAGGAAGCAGCATCCACTCATCAGCCTAGTGAAGGGAAGCAGCCTTCACACACTAGGACATTTCAGACACTGGTAAATATCCGGCCACTTGTCATTAATCTAACCTTTAATTTCTACTAACAACTAAATTCAGTGAAACAGTGCGCGACAATTCGGGAACCTTACCTTTGATTACCCGTATTCCTTAATCCAGTTATTCAACTTAGTAAATATCATTTCCAATTGGAAAATTTATCTGGGACTTATCTCTTTGATAAGACGACGCGATAGACAGTGAGCGAGTGCGAAACTGCAGCGGCAGGTCGAACCCAAGTCTGGCTCGGTGGAAAAATAATTATCTTGAGGAATTTATTCCCATGATAGAGGTTGTTTCTCAACCTAGAGCTGGTGAGGCAATAGAAAAAATAAGCGGCCTCCTGTCAATCGACGTTTGAGTAGGCGAAAATACAGTTTTCGATTAATAGGCAATTATCTTGAGGGATTTATCCCAATGATAGAAGTTGACCTTTTGATCTTGGATTGAATTTAGCCTTAACTTCAAAATACGAGATACATCCCAGGATTTAGAGACAATACACTGACTTAGTTTATAACAATTTGAATCATTATCACTACTTGCAATTATAACCTAACCTTACGAGGTTAATACTAAGCCAGCCGTATGATAGGTGGATACCTTGTCAGCGTATCCAAACTCCTGATTTTTCCTCGAATCCTCTTTCGTTTTTCAGAGAATCAAAATAAAATAAGAATCTTTTTGAAACCAAGATAACACATTAACATTTCAAACAAATAAATTCTCGATAATCCTAATTTACCATCAGTTCGTAATTTTTCCAATAGTCGTCAATCAAAACTTACCATCGGTCGATAACTTACCATCAGTCGATAACTTACCATCGGTCGATAACTTACCATCAGTCGATAACTTATCATCGGTCGGTAAAACAGAAAGTGACGCTAACCATCGGTCGGTAAAACAGAAATCTAACTTACCATCGGTCGGTAAAACAGAAAGTGCCGCTAACCATCGGTCGGTAAAACAGAAACCTAACTTACCATCGGTCGGTAAAACAGAAATCTACATTACCGACGGTCGGTAATTTTCGGGAGTCAACGTTACCAACAATAAAATTTTTTATACTAATCTTTCTATTTCTGCCGGTCTATACTTCTATCAACTTTGGGGACATCTATCTGACTATACTCGGGATAACAATTATAAATTGAACATTCATATGGAATTCCCTTTTTCTTTTTTTTATTAACAGGTATCGGGTATTCTTAAATTCAACTTTACGCAAAAGTAAGTGACTTCAAAATCACCAAAGTCTTAAATACTAAATAGACAGGTTTATAATTGGTTAATTAAACGACAGATGGTCCGAGTGAGACAAGGTAACTTCAATACCCGTCGAAATATTCTACGCCGTGTGAGACGAAATAGGCAAACGCGACGTACCTTCTTCCCTATCATCACTCTTGAGAATGAAATCATTGCACCAGTTCCCGAGATCATCGACTTAGAACCTCAGTCACCTATCCCCATAATCACTATTGAGGAAGAAAGCCACGAAATTACCCCAGTCCCACATAATCAATATTCTCCCTCCAATCTAGTAGAAAGAATTACCGAAGATAGAAGCAACTGTTCAACCATCTCGTTAAACTCCGACCAGGCATCCATCCCTGGACCTTCAGTGGATTGGAGTCAGAGTCCAGAGACTGCTTCCATCTCGGGGACATTCCAACATCTTGACACCGTACCCCTATACAACTACTATCCCGAGGAAAACAGCCTATATAGTCCTCCTAGCTATTCCCCCGTGGCATATGAAGACCCAGACCCCTTTGAGCCCTTAGAGATTTCCCTAGCTTCCCCAGAAAGACCCATCTCAACCATAAACATCGAATATTCTTACTTTCTACCAGAATTGTACGGTTACCCGAGGGAGGAATAAAAGGATATTCAAATTTGTAAAATAAAAATATATATATACTTTGAACAAAACAAAATAAACTTATAAAATTTAGTATGAATGTTTATTCACTCTCCACCTAGAATCCTCTCTAAGCACAATAGACCTTCAATCTCTCGGCGTCCCAGGGTATAGCCGGCCTAGCAGGTTGCCCTAAAACAAATTGAGAGATTAATTGCGTCCAACTGGGAAAGTAAGACTTCCAGACCAGTCCTGAGGAACTGGGGACGTAACAGAGAGCATTTTAATTTTTGGTGGCAGCGGTGGGATCTGCCGAAGGATCTGTGCTTTTGAGAGATTCAGTGGATAAGAATAAACAATTTTCAACTTAATCATGCAAACCCGCTCAAGTTCTGCAAGCTCCGTCACCACAGGAGCTACGAAAAAACAATATAGCCCGGAAGAAATTGAAATCATAATGAAGAAGATGCACGAGAAGGAACAATTATTAAAAGAACAGTCAGAGGATCTACAAGTTAAACAAGAGCGTCTTAGAAGAGCTCAAGAAGAATTAGAACAAAGAGAATTTACCGAAGACTCCACAGGCATGGAACAATTAATATCATCGATGCATAAGATAGCTGATCAAATTGAAAGAATTAATTCAAGGATTACAAACTTGGAAAATTCCACTCAAGACACAAGGCATGATAGGCCTGAAACACAAACGACTCCGCAACTATCTCCGCATAAATTTGATGTGATGGATCAACCATCCCCCATACGATTAAAAGATGCTATCGACACGATTCCTAAATTCGATGGACATAAAATATCCGTTTTTCATTTTAGTAAAATCTGCGAACGTGCTCTTGAATTAATACCGCAGTATCATGAATATTTCTTAGTTCAATTAATAATGAATAAACTACAAGGACACGCTTACTCTGCAGTAGAAGGATCTGAATATCATACTGTTTTTGAATTAACACAAAGATTGAAGCTTATATTTGGACCGAATAAATCGGTAGACCAATATAGAGGAGAATTGGCAAATGTATACATGAAGCACAACGAAGATATTTTCGATTATATTGGAAGAGTACAAGAATTACGTGCTGCAATCGTCGATGGAGAAACAGACTATACTGGACATATAGATGAAAGATTAAAAGATGCAATCGAGATGACTACATTACACAGTTTCATTAACGGACTTCCATCTGATCTGCTAGTAAGAGTCAAGTTGGAACATCCGCATACTCTCAAAGATGGAATAAGCACTGCCATCCAATTATCAAAAACTTTAGAAGCAGAGAACATACGGAAACGAACCGTGTTCCGTCCGAATTTCCAACCACGTGCAGATCGACCTAATAATTACAACAGCACTTCTCGCCAATTTCCTGTAGCTAACAACACTAATAATCAATCTAAACCGGGTAATGGGAATACAACTACATTACCACCAGCTCTTCCGACATTCTCAAGACCAGCAATACCCACTGAACAATCTCCGCAGAATTATCAAACAAAGATTTGCCGCTATTGTAAAACTCCAGGCCACCTGATACAAGAATGCCGAAAACTAGCCTGGAGACGAGCTCAAGAAAGAATACAGCAACCAGTAAATTCGGGAAACGCTCAAGGCGTTCCGATAAATCCCGGCGTCCGTCGGAACGATCAGCAACAAGGGCGCCAGACTTATCACATACAAGGAAAACCAAGCGCCACAGTCCCCCCGGAAGCAACAGTGCAAGCCTCCGGATCTGCCAATTGAATAGCAATCAACATCCTACGGATTTACCTACGATTACATTAGCTTCTCCAGACTTGGCAAAAGAATGCAGATTTATGATTGATTCAGGATCCGGTTTAAACCTTATTAAGGAAGGATGCCTGAAACCATACGTTAATCTTGATACAACCAATCCCCTCTGCTTGCAAGGGATTGCCTCTGAAACCGTCGTTACTTTAGGCGTCATTTTTATGACGATACTCGGCAGAACGTCCGAATTCTATGTAATCTCTGACTCAATCGCATTCCCACAGGATGGGATCTTAGGCAACAAGTTCCTGAGGGAACGAGCCGTTACTATAGATTACAAAAATAATTTTATTCAACAAGAGGATGAAAGAATTCCTTTTCTAAACTCTAATTCTATACTTCTTAAAGGAAGGAGCGTTACCCCTTGCTCTTTTCCAATCTCAAGTCACCAACAAGTCGGTTATGTGCCACGTCATACTCTAGCCGAAGGCATCTATTATGGGCAAGCAATCGTTACTAATAATAACGGGAAGGCATACATGCCTATCTTTAACACTTCCGAGGAAGAATTCATTTTCAATATCCCCGTTATTCAACTACAAGATTTTGACGTCTGTGAGCCAGACGTATCAGCTAACTCCGTTGGATTAGAAGAAACCCGAGGGAAATTCTCTAATGCCTTCGACAATCCTATTTATTTTAATCAAGCATTGCCCCAATCTACTGAAAGAGCTACTGACGTTATAAACCTTCTTCGACTAGAACATCTGAACTCCGAGGAGTCAGCAAACATACAGTCTCTAGTATACAAGCACGCCGATAGATTTCATATTACTGGTGAACATCTTCAAGCTACTAATGCCGCGCAACACTATGTTCCGACTATTAATGAAGTACCAGTTCACACAAAACAATACAGGTTTCCCCCTGTACATAAAGAAGAGATCGATAAACAAGTAACCGAATTATTATCTTCAGATTTAATCGAAGCATCAACCTCACCTTATAACTCTCCACTTTGGATTGTTCCTAAAAAACCAGACTCTCTAGGAAACAAACGATGGCGAATGGTCATCGACTACCGTAATCTTAATGAAAAAACCATAGGAGACGCTTATCCTTTGCCGAACATAACAGATATACTCGATCAACTCGGGTCCGCTAAATATTTCTCTGTATTAGACTTAGCGTCAGGATTTCATCAGATTCCTATGTCATCAAAAGATGCTCATAAGACTGCTTTTTCCACACCTTATGGACACTATCAGTTTAAAAGAATGCCGTTTGGATTAAAAAACGCACCCGCAACATTTCAAAGACTGATGGATAACGTGCTCTCTGGCTTACAAGGAAACGAGTTATTCGTTTACATGGACGACATCGTTATATATGCAAGATCTCTAAAGGAACACGAAGTCAAATTCGAAAGATTAATGGAAAGATTGAGAACAGCAAACTTAAAGCTGCAACCTGATAAATGCGAATTCCTACGACAAGAAGTCATGTATTTAGGACATATAATCGGAGCTGACGGAGTCAGACCCGATCCTGCAAAAGTAAACGCCATTATGAAATTTCCTACGCCAAGAAATCCCAAAAACATTAAGCAGTTCTTAGGATTAGCTGGATATTATCGAAGATTCATACCGAATTTCTCCAAAACCGCCAAGCCATTAACAGATCTTTTGAAAAAGAATAAGAAATTTGAATGGAAAGAAAATCAAGCAGAAGCATTTAATAAATTACAGCATTCATTATGTTCCAAACCTATATTGCAATATCCGGATTTTAATCAACCTTTTATATTAACCACCGACGCTTCTGGATATGCCGTCGGGGGCGTACTTAGTCAAGGAGAAATTGGAAAAGATTTACCCATAGCTTATACTTCACGCGTTTTGAATACAGCAGAACAAAATTATTCCACGATTGAAAAAGAATGCCTTGCAATTATTTACTGTGTAAACCACTTTCGACCATATTTATATGGCAGAACTTTTACAATTATCACGGATCACAAGCCTTTAGTGTGGCTACATTCCATTAAGGACCCTTCTTCGAGATTATGGAAATGGCGGATGAAATTATCCGAATACCAATACGAAATAAAATATAAAAAAGGAACTTTAAATAATAACGCCGACGCTTTATCTAGAAATCCTGCTGTCAACATAGCCGTACCTTTATTCATTATTGACGAATATTCTTCCGATGAATCTATTTTCTCGCCTCAACCTCCAGGCATCTCTAGAAAACAAAAATTAAATCAAACGAATAAAAGAATCATTCAAGCTACAAGAACCTCCACCCCCATACAGCAGCAAGAATTGGAAAACTCCAATATCGACTCTGAAGATCACGACGACAGTCAAGTTATCATCGAAGAAATAACAGACTCCGACGAAAGTACTGAGTCCGATTATACTGAAATAATAGATTCGAATATTATACCTCATCAACCGAAACCTCCAGAGCCACCGCCATGGAGCCGAGCTCAAGTCCGAGAAGTACGAGAAAGCCTATTAAAGCAAAAAGATAATCATGTAATATTTCTTTACCAAGATGGTACTCCTTACGATAATGGAGCTAAACAATATCAAGAAGCCAACTTGCTTCCTAATTACGAAGAATTAACATTCGAAAGAGCCAGAATTCGTACAGTAGAATCCAACACGCTTATCGCTCTCCCTATAAAATTAAACAATCGTATTTTAATAGAAGCTCAAAATCTTAAAAACTGTTTGAAATCTTTAGTAGACGTCATTACTGAACTCGATCTATCATCTTTCAGTCTTAGCAAAACTGAACGTTTCGACGATTTGCCATGGTCCTATATAATTAACCAGTTTAAAAAACATCTCCAAGAATTACCTGTCAAAATTACCATATGCCTAAATCTTATACAGACTCCTGAAATAGAGAAACGACTCTCCCTAATTTTAGAAAACCATGCCTCTGCGCATGGCGGACATAAAGGAGTGACAAAAACATATAACCGCCTCCGTTCTCGATATTGTTGGAAGACAATGAAGAAAGATATTCAAGATTTCATAAGGACTTGCCGTGAATGTCAATTAAAGAAATTAACTAGAGTTAAAACAAAGCAACCAATGGTTATTACTGATACGCCTGGAATGGCTTTCGACAAGGTTTCATTAGATATTATGGGACCTCTGCCCATCACGGATAACAATCATCAATACATATTAACTATGCAAGATTTACTAACGAAATATTCCGTGGCATCACCTCTACAAGAAGCCACATCTTTAACAATAGCTGACGCTTTTACCAAGGAATTTATTTGCATATACGGAGCCCCTCGTGCCATATTAACGGACCAGGGAACTAACTTTTTATCAGCTCTAATGAGACAATTAACGAAGAAGTTTGGCATACAACATTTTAAGACCACAGCTTATCACCCTCAGTCAAATGGATCACTAGAACGCTCACATCATGTACTAACAGAGTACCTAAAGACACAAATAAATAGAGAGGTAAATTGGGACGAATATATTAAACTCGCAATGTTTTCATACAACACTAGCGTACACGAAGGAACTAGATATTCACCCTACGAATTGGTTTTCGGGCGAATAGCTCGACTACCCTCTGCACATCCTATCATCGAAGAAAATACTGAACCTACTTACCATGAATATATCACGAACCTCTTTAATAAAATAAGAGATCTGCAAGCTCAAGCTCATTTAAATCTAGTACAAGCTAAAGAGAGAAGCAAGAGATATTATGATCGAAATATAAACCCTCGAGCTCTTGAACAAGGAACGTTAGTTTATTTATTAAAAGAACCGCGTAAAGGAAAATTCGCCGACCAGTATACGGGTCCCCATGAGGTACTTGAATTATTACCTCCCAGCAACGTCAAACTCAAAATCGGAAATCAAACTCGAATTGTCCACGTCGACAAAGTGAAGCTCGCACATTCTAAACCCGGATGAACCATTAATATTAATTTCTCTTTTTATTTCAGATGCTTTGGCACCGACAGCCGATTCGGCCGCAGCCAAATATCCAGCAGGTACATCGAATCAGGGATTCATTCCTATTCGCTCATTGCACTCATGTCCACGGGGCAATCTGCCTCGAGGATGACACTAACTTTTGTGACCGGTGTTACGATCAAACTCACACCGCGATAATCCGGGCAAATTACCAGAAAATTCATAGACATTTTTTCGTAAATAGTCATCTAGTTAAAGAAGAATACTGCATAACTTGCGGTATAGTGGTAATAGAAACTCAAGATATAATTAATTGCATTCCCTGTGTCGCAACAGCTACTAAATTACTACAAACACTAGAAGAGACTTCGACTCATACCGATTATACATACCCCATAGTCGTAAATGTCTACGACAGAACTCCTGCGCTATAGGACATATCGAAAGAATGTCCGGTGTCTTTTGTTGCGCGATAACTCAAGGATACCGAGATCCATACTTCAATACATACTTCTGTGAGCCCTGCTATATCGAGATACAATTATCTCTACTAATTACTCAGCTTCCTCAATTCTTTGTTCACTATTTCTTCATTGGACCATTCCACGTGGAATACCGTTGCGCCAACTGCTTACGAAACCTAACCACTCTGAGCCCTATACATCAATGTTCTATTTGCATCAGAGATCTTACTGAAATACTATCTATATATTTCCTTTCCACTATTTGTGATGTCTCGACAAATACCTAATGCCGCATGTATAAAATTACACGGGTATCTCCACATCCATAACCATAACCATTATTGTTGTCCTTGCTACTGTTTACTCTATACTCCTATTACCCAACAATTCTACCTACCCATAAATTCCCACATAATATCCATTGCACCCCATGCAATACAGACACTCTGTGCTCATTGTTACAGGCCTATATCTATCATAAGGCCTTTAGCCACTTGCCCCACGTGCATAAGAAATATAGCTAGAATATTCCGGGATACACAACCTCCAACCGTTTCCATAAGTGAAGAAAGAACCCCCGAATCGTAAGAACATGCAATCCGAAATTAACACGGACACGTTAGCTCATGTAGTACATGAGGAATGGAACGGATATCTCTGTCAAAAAGAAAATTTATATTTTTGCCGTACGTGCAAGGATCGCGACATCTGTACCCATCGTCTTGTTCAAATCAAATACCACAGTATATCTCAATTCTGCCCTTTGAACGATTTTCGCGAATTCGAATGTTGCATATGCACGACGAAAGTATGCCGTATAACTCCTATTACCACCTGCACTGAGCAGTGTTTTCTAAATTATATACAGGAGGAACGCGAACGCGAAAACAGTGACAAAGAAAATAGAGAACAAAATTAAAATCCAAGAACCAAAATTCTGTCATCACGATGGAAACTCCAAGCAGCACCACTTGTAATCATTTGATTCATGGCCTCCTAGTTCATTTTCCTAAAATCCATGAGGCAAAATGTAAAAAGATCATATTTTATAAAAGACTTGTAGAATCTCGTGTAATACGCATGTGCTGTTCTTGTCATAGGCTCAGCCGACTCAGAGGCCAAGCCTCCTTAACAGTCTGCCATTGGATTACCTCTGGCAATCTTAACTTCGCTGCATGCGAATTCTGCAATACTACTCTTGAAACTACTCGCTCTATCTTTAACTGTTCCGAATGCGTCTATACTTATCTCGAAAGAGCCATAATTGAAAGAAAACGTGGGAGGAACATAAATGACATAAATGCCTTCGCCTATTGCAGAACACATAATCAGGGTCAAATTTCCTGAATTCAAAGATGTGTCTACCAATTAAGGCCAAGACACCAGTCCACCCACTGCTCGACAATACTTTGTTCAATAGTTTAAACATAAGATGTACCATAACTTTAACACACGATGTCATGGGTTCCGAAGACCCTTACATAATTTGCGCCAAATGTTATAAGCCACGAATTTATAATAAGGTCTTAACGCAATATCTACATGCATTCCATTTTGGAAATGTGCCAAAAATCGCCTGTCGGATATGCGGAGGGAAATGCTATCAGAATAAACCACTTATAGAATGCTCAACTTGTACACGCGCATATTACCAATTCCTCCAACACGTATCTGGAGAGGAAGAAAATTGTAAACGATTAGTAGCTCTAATCGTAAATTCACAAACTTTGAGAATCGAATATAGCGTTCCTGAAGCAAATCTTGACTTAGAAACTAGAGACGATCTAGTAAATCGCATAGAATCACTATAAGAGTCTTAACATTAATATTAACGCATGCATAATGCTTACCTCCATTTGAAGAAGCCTTTATTATATACACTCATATATACCATATTTAGAGGAAAAAACGCATCAGTCGTATATAATTGTTTAACAAATACATATTAATTACTTTGGTAGCAGCGTACATATTTAAAATAATATAATTAACCATTTAGAGTATATACGTGTATGACTCGGGAAAAATAATAGAATAATAGTAATGAAAAATTAATATATATATATATATATATATATATATATATATATTAATACAAATAAAATATTTTGGTGGCAGCTAATTTAAAGAAATAATCCCACCACGATAAAAAAAATAATAATATATATATATCCCACCGCAAATACATATATACATATAAAACTAAATAACTTTAGTGGGAAATCTAACGCTTAAGGAAAAATAATAAAATTTTAGTGGCAGCGGTGTATTATGTTAAAACAATAATCTCACCGCAAATGAATACACATATATATTCCATATACTCTAGCAGTAATCATAAGTACTAGTTATTATTCATGTAATCATATAATACAAAAATACATATGTATATATATCTTACGTTAGGGATCATTATTTCAGACATAATGACGTCCCTTATCCTAATAATCTTCCTAAGTGAAGCATCCGCTTTAATTGGATTCGATTGCGGAGGACAAAACCTCAACGTCACTACAGTCTCTCTTCTTGACGTTGGAGAATGTGACTTAAAAATTCGAAAGCCAAATACATCTAGTGTCCATATCCAATTGTTACAACTATCTGACTACAATCATACTGAAGTTATTCAGTGCAAGATCGAAATTTCAAGAACTATTTTCCATTGCGGAATGCACTCACACATCTCAGCCGTTCACAACGGAAAAGCCGACTATGTCCATGAAACCGGACATTCCCAGTGCTTGCGTATGTTTCAAGACGGGAGTATAACACTCGCCGAATACGTTTTAATCCTTGGGATCAAGGTTAATCAAACGACGTACCGAAGTGTCACCCTTAGGGGACGATTGCAAGTCGATGGATATTGTAAAGGAGCGCAATATTCCGATCCATATGGAACCTGGGACAATGTAGTTGTCCAAGCCGCTGTAAAAATTACTTTGAAATCAGCCTACGTACCAGTGCAAATAAATACTGGAAAAATTAAATTAAGATCAGGAACGGTATGCAATCTTGCTGCCGGTTCTTGTCTAGACGCCGACGATGGATATACTTATTGGAAACCCGTGCCTACGGATACATGTAATTTTCAACGATACGATGTCCTTTATGAAGGACCAGCAAACAAGATCTTCGAAGACAGCTCTCACTCCGATTCTCCAGTAATATACAGCCTAGTAACTCAAGAAATTACCTTTGCTCTTATGAAGACTAAGGAACTTCCCCTGTGTGGATACACACTGCTATGCACGGAACATCCGAAATTATTCATCCTAGAAGTAAAGCCAGGAAATACGTTCGCGAAACAAGAAACCATCGCCGTTAATAATTTAGACATCTTTACATATATGAATTCCAAATTCGTATACATCGAAAAACACGTCAAACAGCAAATGACATCCCTATATAATAACGTCATTTCTCAAAAATGCGAACTAGAAAGACAAGTAATAACAAATGCTTTATCTTTCGCCGCTCTCCAACCAGATGAATTCGCCTACCGGCTGATGAAAGGCCCTGGATACATGGCCGTCACTGCAGGAGAAGCCGTTCACATAGTTAAATGTATTCCTGTGGAAGCAATGGCAAGAAGAACTGAAAAATGCTATACCGAACTCCCTGTTACTTTAAGAAATAATACTTTCTTCTTAACACCTAAATCTAGAATTATCACGGAGCTCGGAAATGAACGAGAGTGCAGCATGGAACTACCCACCTTATACCGTATAGAGGATACCTGGATACAGCTTACACCTACGATTCAAGTCCGACAAGTATCGCCTGAACAATTTAAGCCTATGGCCTCTTTAACATGGAAGTATCTCACTCCCGGACCACTAGCCGTGAGTGGAATCTACTCTGAAGTCGATCTAAAAAAATTAAGAGACCACATTATGTTTCCTGCCGAAAAACCAGCATTATTGAACACTGTAGCTCGAGGACTAACGGGCCACAGCGTCAATACTGACGGAATATCAGTGTATAATTTACTTAATGAAGATTCTTTAAACAAAATAGTCGAGAGCACCGCCTCTCGAATCTGGAGAGGATTCGTTAACTTCGGATCTGCGACCGCTGGACTCGTTGGAATATTCATGATCATTCGTATAATCAAATTATTAATCGATACTATAATCCATGGTTATGCCTTGCATACAGTGTATGGTTGTAGCCTACATCTATTAGGAGCCGTATGGAGCTCCCTCGCAAATCTGCTGCTCCATCTGGCGAAGGAACCCCCTTCCCGGAGATCAAAGGAAACTAACGGACACCAATCGGACAACGACGGAAGTAATGTCACAATCAATCCCACCACGGAAGCAAACGCACCTCCAGAAATAATCACACAGCAACCTCGACCAGTTAAACCGCCGAGGACATCAAAAGCTGGCAACGCAGAAAACGCCGAAGAGGTGAATATTCAAAATCCTTACACTAACCTAAAGAATCGCTTGAACACAATAGATGAGAATATCTAACTCCCTCAAACAAAATCCTCTGAAAACTATCGGATTTTGTCTTCATTAGGGGGGAGGTGTTACGTCCCGCAACAAAATTTTTATTTTTATTTAAACACGCAAAAATTGCCTCTATAATATTTAAACTGTAATTCCACCGACGAACATATAAATCTTAATCCCACCGAGTAACATATTATTGTTAATATAAATTAATATTGTTAATTAAAATTCCATCACGCCATCTATTGTTACCAATATTTCTTATTATAAAATCTCACCGCGCAATGTAATATCACCAATACTTATAGTACATCAATATCATTACGCCGCGCGATCTAATATTGTCAATATCTCCGAAAATAATCTTTCTTTGTTAAGAAGCTAGCTATACATAACATAACCTCACTTAGGAATGATAGAAATAATTTTAAGTCCTCACTTAGGAATGATAGAAATAATTTTAAGTATTTGCCCACATATAGTATCATCCGCATAAAAATTACCTACTTTACCGACAATAGGCAAAATCACCCACACAAAAGTTACCGACAGTCGATAAAATAAATTCCTACTTTACCGACAGAGTAAAAGTTACCGACAGAAAAATTACCGACGGAAGGTAAAATAAATTCCTACTTTACCGACAGAGTAAAAGTTACCGACAGAAAAATTACCGACGGAAGGTAAAATAAATTCCTACTTTACCGACAGAGTAAAAGTTACCGACAGAAAAATTACCGACCTGTGATAAGGAAGTTTTCTACCTTACCGACAGAGTAAAAGTTACCGACAGAAAAATTACCGACGGTCGATAAGGAAGTTCTCTACCTTACCGACAGAGCAAAAATTACCGACAGAAAAATTACCGACCTGTGATAACACAGTTACCGACGTTACCGACTGAGGATAAAGTCATTTCCTACCTTACCGACAGTGAAGACTGTCTGTACCCACATTACCGACAGAGGACAGCGCCATCTCTGGGGTAGCGATGATACTAACTTTACCGACATATAAGAGAATACCTCTTTCATTAATATGTAATCCTGATACACAAGAAATTTTACAAATCAAAAACCAAAAGACTTTATATACATATATATATATTTTTGAACACGTCTCGGCACCGACTACACGTATATCTAATTATTTTGGGGCCTAAATTATATCAAAAATCATTGATTCCAGATTAACTCGAAAAATACTATAAATAAAAATCTTATGAAAATTTTCCCTTAAGGAGCATAAAAAGTCAGACCGACACATGTATACATAATTATGAAAACTCCAATACTACTAATTTTATAAACGAAGTTTTAAATCTAATTTTCCGTATGCGATATTATGAGTCATCATCACATTCCAAACTAAGACTATGGAATATTCCGCTCGAATACTATTGCACAACATTACGCAACATGATGAAATAATTAACTTATTGTTAAGTAACAAAAGAATTTATTATTATTAAGCGTATGCAATAACTTCCATTTATATATTAATCCACAAAAAATCCGTTCAAGAGAACATTGCGCAACATAACAAAATAATTAACTTATTGTTAAACATTAATATTAAGTACATGCAATAATTTTTATTCAAGAACATAATAGATATAAATATTAAAAATAAAAGCAAAGAATAAAAATTGTTGCACCATTTATTGAAATAATTTATAGTCTTTATATACTTATATTCCACCGCATAATCATAAATACTTATATGTTAAAATAATTGTAATTATAATAATTATGATGTCAGAATTTATTAACAATATTTAAAGGCATTTTCCATAATAATACATAGAGACAAAAATGAACTTTCAAACGGAGCATGCTAGAAACTCCGTTGACATTTCTACAGCTAGAACTTAAACAACTACATTATAAAATATATGCATATAAACTGCAAAGAAATTCTGATGGTCTAATAATTATTATAAATAACTATATAAGAAATTAGGCTCTGTGTATAAAACATAAACTTAAATTTAAAGGCCATAAGAGCTAAACGCGGATGATAGTGCGTAAGTTCAACGAGAAAATAAGTTTTTCGTTGAAACTTATTTGTGTGCACAGGGCACAAATTTTCTTGGTACGATACCAAGCAAATTATTATAAAACTTATGTGTCAAAATACAATGCAACCAGTATAGCCGATTCTATACTGACCGCTCCGTCACCCCCACTCCAATTCTGAAGAGTCCCACCATCTACAAATTAAACTACGCCCAAACTACGCCCAATTCCTGCGGCAACGCCGAGCAGCGCGCGCATCTTCCCCACGCTCGTGCCAGCGGCGCGCGCAACCAGCCCGGAGAAGGGAACCAATGAGCGACCGCGCCGCCCACGCCGAGGCGCGCGCATCTTCCGAGGCGCGCGCATCCGTCACGTCAGCGGGAGCCAATCCCAAATCATTGCGCAACAATCACGTCAGAGAAAACCAATCACCCGTTGACAACGCGGCACATCCCTCGAGGCGGACGCATCTTTCGAGGCGCGCGCAGCCAGAAGCAGAGGAGGGAACCAATCACTGCTCGACTCCCTCCACGGAGAAGCGCATCTCCTACTATTGGGACCGTGTGCAAAACTGGGACTGACGACTATATAAACCCGTGCAGAGCGGTCCTCCTCGCATTTTGCCCAACGATCTTCAACATTTAACTACCTCCGGCATTTGGCCCAACGATATTTACAGTGATAACTTGGCATTTTGCCCAACGATCTTCAACATTTAACTACCTCCGGCATTTGGCCCAACGATCTTCAACATTCAACTACCTCCGGCATTTGGCCCAACGATATTTACAGTGATAACTTGGCATTTGGCCCAACGTTTTCAACACTTAACAACTACTGGCATTTTGCCCAACGATATTCACAGTGTTAATACTTATATCTCTGAGATTTTATACGTGTATTCAGTTAATAAATTCAGTGACTATTGAACATTGAGTTTCTCAATCAAACTCCTGGACTGCAACCTCCATCCCGAACTGTCACTGAGGTAGACGGTATCCAGCGGAAGGAAGCAGCATCCACTCATCAGCCTAGTGAAGGGAAGCAGCCTTCACACACTAGGACATTTCAGACACTGGTAAATATCCGGCCACTTGTCATTAATCTAACCTTTAATTTCTACTAACAACTAAATTCAGTGAAACAGTGCGCGACAATTCGGGAACCTTACCTTTGATTACCCGTATTCCTTAATCCAGTTATTCAACTTAGTAAATATCATTTCCAATTGGAAAATTTATCTGGGACTTATCTCTTTGATAAGACGACGCGATAGACAGTGAGCGAGTGCGAAACTGCAGCGGCAGGTCGAACCCAAGTCTGGCTCGGTGGAAAAATAATTATCTTGAGGAATTTATTCCCATGATAGAGGTTGTTTCTCAACCTAGAGCTGGTGAGGCAATAGAAAAAATAAGCGGCCTCCTGTCAATCGACGTTTGAGTAGGCGAAAATACAGTTTTCGATTAATAGGCAATTATCTTGAGGGATTTATCCCAATGATAGAAGTTGACCTTTTGATCTTGGATTGAATTTAGCCTTAACTTCAAAATACGAGATACATCCCAGGATTTAGAGACAATACACTGACTTAGTTTATAACAATTTGAATCATTATCACTACTTGCAATTATAACCTAACCTTACGAGGTTAATACTAAGCCAGCCGTATGATAGGTGGATACCTTGTCAGCGTATCCAAACTCCTGATTTTTCCTCGAATCCTCTTTCGTTTTTCAGAGAATCAAAATAAAATAAGAATCTTTTTGAAACCAAGATAACACATTAACATTTCAAACAAATAAATTCTCGATAATCCTAATTTACCATCAGTTCGTAATTTTTCCAATAGTCGTCAATCAAAACTTACCATCGGTCGATAACTTACCATCAGTCGATAACTTACCATCGGTCGATAACTTACCATCAGTCGATAACTTATCATCGGTCGGTAAAACAGAAAGTGACGCTAACCATCGGTCGGTAAAACAGAAATCTAACTTACCATCGGTCGGTAAAACAGAAAGTGCCGCTAACCATCGGTCGGTAAAACAGAAACCTAACTTACCATCGGTCGGTAAAACAGAAATCTACATTACCGACGGTCGGTAATTTTCGGGAGTCAACGTTACCAACAATAAAATTTTTTATACTAATCTTTCTATTTCTGCCGGTCTATACTTCTATCAACTTTGGGGACATCTATCTGACTATACTCGGGATAACAATTATAAATTGAACATTCATATGGAATTCCCTTTTTCTTTTTTTTATTAACAGGTATCGGGTATTCTTAAATTCAACTTTACGCAAAAGTAAGTGACTTCAAAATCACCAAAGTCTTAAATACTAAATAGACAGGTTTATAATTGGTTAATTAAACGACAGATGGTCCGAGTGAGACAAGGTAACTTCAATACCCGTCGAAATATTCTACGCCGTGTGAGACGAAATAGGCAAACGCGACGTACCTTCTTCCCTATCATCACTCTTGAGAATGAAATCATTGCACCAGTTCCCGAGATCATCGACTTAGAACCTCAGTCACCTATCCCCATAATCACTATTGAGGAAGAAAGCCACGAAATTACCCCAGTCCCACATAATCAATATTCTCCCTCCAATCTAGTAGAAAGAATTACCGAAGATAGAAGCAACTGTTCAACCATCTCGTTAAACTCCGACCAGGCATCCATCCCTGGACCTTCAGTGGATTGGAGTCAGAGTCCAGAGACTGCTTCCATCTCGGGGACATTCCAACATCTTGACACCGTACCCCTATACAACTACTATCCCGAGGAAAACAGCCTATATAGTCCTCCTAGCTATTCCCCCGTGGCATATGAAGACCCAGACCCCTTTGAGCCCTTAGAGATTTCCCTAGCTTCCCCAGAAAGACCCATCTCAACCATAAACATCGAATATTCTTACTTTCTACCAGAATTGTACGGTTACCCGAGGGAGGAATAAAAGGATATTCAAATTTGTAAAATAAAAATATATATATACTTTGAACAAAACAAAATAAACTTATAAAATTTAGTATGAATGTTTATTCACTCTCCACCTAGAATCCTCTCTAAGCACAATAGACCTTCAATCTCTCGGCGTCCCAGGGTATAGCCGGCCTAGCAGGTTGCCCTAAAACAAATTGAGAGATTAATTGCGTCCAACTGGGAAAGTAAGACTTCCAGACCAGTCCTGAGGAACTGGGGACGTAACAGAGAGCATTTTAATTTTTGGTGGCAGCGGTGGGATCTGCCGAAGGATCTGTGCTTTTGAGAGATTCAGTGGATAAGAATAAACAATTTTCAACTTAATCATGCAAACCCGCTCAAGTTCTGCAAGCTCCGTCACCACAGGAGCTACGAAAAAACAATATAGCCCGGAAGAAATTGAAATCATAATGAAGAAGATGCACGAGAAGGAACAATTATTAAAAGAACAGTCAGAGGATCTACAAGTTAAACAAGAGCGTCTTAGAAGAGCTCAAGAAGAATTAGAACAAAGAGAATTTACCGAAGACTCCACAGGCATGGAACAATTAATATCATCGATGCATAAGATAGCTGATCAAATTGAAAGAATTAATTCAAGGATTACAAACTTGGAAAATTCCACTCAAGACACAAGGCATGATAGGCCTGAAACACAAACGACTCCGCAACTATCTCCGCATAAATTTGATGTGATGGATCAACCATCCCCCATACGATTAAAAGATGCTATCGACACGATTCCTAAATTCGATGGACATAAAATATCCGTTTTTCATTTTAGTAAAATCTGCGAACGTGCTCTTGAATTAATACCGCAGTATCATGAATATTTCTTAGTTCAATTAATAATGAATAAACTACAAGGACACGCTTACTCTGCAGTAGAAGGATCTGAATATCATACTGTTTTTGAATTAACACAAAGATTGAAGCTTATATTTGGACCGAATAAATCGGTAGACCAATATAGAGGAGAATTGGCAAATGTATACATGAAGCACAACGAAGATATTTTCGATTATATTGGAAGAGTACAAGAATTACGTGCTGCAATCGTCGATGGAGAAACAGACTATACTGGACATATAGATGAAAGATTAAAAGATGCAATCGAGATGACTACATTACACAGTTTCATTAACGGACTTCCATCTGATCTGCTAGTAAGAGTCAAGTTGGAACATCCGCATACTCTCAAAGATGGAATAAGCACTGCCATCCAATTATCAAAAACTTTAGAAGCAGAGAACATACGGAAACGAACCGTGTTCCGTCCGAATTTCCAACCACGTGCAGATCGACCTAATAATTACAACAGCACTTCTCGCCAATTTCCTGTAGCTAACAACACTAATAATCAATCTAAACCGGGTAATGGGAATACAACTACATTACCACCAGCTCTTCCGACATTCTCAAGACCAGCAATACCCACTGAACAATCTCCGCAGAATTATCAAACAAAGATTTGCCGCTATTGTAAAACTCCAGGCCACCTGATACAAGAATGCCGAAAACTAGCCTGGAGACGAGCTCAAGAAAGAATACAGCAACCAGTAAATTCGGGAAACGCTCAAGGCGTTCCGATAAATCCCGGCGTCCGTCGGAACGATCAGCAACAAGGGCGCCAGACTTATCACATACAAGGAAAACCAAGCGCCACAGTCCCCCCGGAAGCAACAGTGCAAGCCTCCGGATCTGCCAATTGAATAGCAATCAACATCCTACGGATTTACCTACGATTACATTAGCTTCTCCAGACTTGGCAAAAGAATGCAGATTTATGATTGATTCAGGATCCGGTTTAAACCTTATTAAGGAAGGATGCCTGAAACCATACGTTAATCTTGATACAACCAATCCCCTCTGCTTGCAAGGGATTGCCTCTGAAACCGTCGTTACTTTAGGCGTCATTTTTATGACGATACTCGGCAGAACGTCCGAATTCTATGTAATCTCTGACTCAATCGCATTCCCACAGGATGGGATCTTAGGCAACAAGTTCCTGAGGGAACGAGCCGTTACTATAGATTACAAAAATAATTTTATTCAACAAGAGGATGAAAGAATTCCTTTTCTAAACTCTAATTCTATACTTCTTAAAGGAAGGAGCGTTACCCCTTGCTCTTTTCCAATCTCAAGTCACCAACAAGTCGGTTATGTGCCACGTCATACTCTAGCCGAAGGCATCTATTATGGGCAAGCAATCGTTACTAATAATAACGGGAAGGCATACATGCCTATCTTTAACACTTCCGAGGAAGAATTCATTTTCAATATCCCCGTTATTCAACTACAAGATTTTGACGTCTGTGAGCCAGACGTATCAGCTAACTCCGTTGGATTAGAAGAAACCCGAGGGAAATTCTCTAATGCCTTCGACAATCCTATTTATTTTAATCAAGCATTGCCCCAATCTACTGAAAGAGCTACTGACGTTATAAACCTTCTTCGACTAGAACATCTGAACTCCGAGGAGTCAGCAAACATACAGTCTCTAGTATACAAGCACGCCGATAGATTTCATATTACTGGTGAACATCTTCAAGCTACTAATGCCGCGCAACACTATGTTCCGACTATTAATGAAGTACCAGTTCACACAAAACAATACAGGTTTCCCCCTGTACATAAAGAAGAGATCGATAAACAAGTAACCGAATTATTATCTTCAGATTTAATCGAAGCATCAACCTCACCTTATAACTCTCCACTTTGGATTGTTCCTAAAAAACCAGACTCTCTAGGAAACAAACGATGGCGAATGGTCATCGACTACCGTAATCTTAATGAAAAAACCATAGGAGACGCTTATCCTTTGCCGAACATAACAGATATACTCGATCAACTCGGGTCCGCTAAATATTTCTCTGTATTAGACTTAGCGTCAGGATTTCATCAGATTCCTATGTCATCAAAAGATGCTCATAAGACTGCTTTTTCCACACCTTATGGACACTATCAGTTTAAAAGAATGCCGTTTGGATTAAAAAACGCACCCGCAACATTTCAAAGACTGATGGATAACGTGCTCTCTGGCTTACAAGGAAACGAGTTATTCGTTTACATGGACGACATCGTTATATATGCAAGATCTCTAAAGGAACACGAAGTCAAATTCGAAAGATTAATGGAAAGATTGAGAACAGCAAACTTAAAGCTGCAACCTGATAAATGCGAATTCCTACGACAAGAAGTCATGTATTTAGGACATATAATCGGAGCTGACGGAGTCAGACCCGATCCTGCAAAAGTAAACGCCATTATGAAATTTCCTACGCCAAGAAATCCCAAAAACATTAAGCAGTTCTTAGGATTAGCTGGATATTATCGAAGATTCATACCGAATTTCTCCAAAACCGCCAAGCCATTAACAGATCTTTTGAAAAAGAATAAGAAATTTGAATGGAAAGAAAATCAAGCAGAAGCATTTAATAAATTACAGCATTCATTATGTTCCAAACCTATATTGCAATATCCGGATTTTAATCAACCTTTTATATTAACCACCGACGCTTCTGGATATGCCGTCGGGGGCGTACTTAGTCAAGGAGAAATTGGAAAAGATTTACCCATAGCTTATACTTCACGCGTTTTGAATACAGCAGAACAAAATTATTCCACGATTGAAAAAGAATGCCTTGCAATTATTTACTGTGTAAACCACTTTCGACCATATTTATATGGCAGAACTTTTACAATTATCACGGATCACAAGCCTTTAGTGTGGCTACATTCCATTAAGGACCCTTCTTCGAGATTATGGAAATGGCGGATGAAATTATCCGAATACCAATACGAAATAAAATATAAAAAAGGAACTTTAAATAATAACGCCGACGCTTTATCTAGAAATCCTGCTGTCAACATAGCCGTACCTTTATTCATTATTGACGAATATTCTTCCGATGAATCTATTTTCTCGCCTCAACCTCCAGGCATCTCTAGAAAACAAAAATTAAATCAAACGAATAAAAGAATCATTCAAGCTACAAGAACCTCCACCCCCATACAGCAGCAAGAATTGGAAAACTCCAATATCGACTCTGAAGATCACGACGACAGTCAAGTTATCATCGAAGAAATAACAGACTCCGACGAAAGTACTGAGTCCGATTATACTGAAATAATAGATTCGAATATTATACCTCATCAACCGAAACCTCCAGAGCCACCGCCATGGAGCCGAGCTCAAGTCCGAGAAGTACGAGAAAGCCTATTAAAGCAAAAAGATAATCATGTAATATTTCTTTACCAAGATGGTACTCCTTACGATAATGGAGCTAAACAATATCAAGAAGCCAACTTGCTTCCTAATTACGAAGAATTAACATTCGAAAGAGCCAGAATTCGTACAGTAGAATCCAACACGCTTATCGCTCTCCCTATAAAATTAAACAATCGTATTTTAATAGAAGCTCAAAATCTTAAAAACTGTTTGAAATCTTTAGTAGACGTCATTACTGAACTCGATCTATCATCTTTCAGTCTTAGCAAAACTGAACGTTTCGACGATTTGCCATGGTCCTATATAATTAACCAGTTTAAAAAACATCTCCAAGAATTACCTGTCAAAATTACCATATGCCTAAATCTTATACAGACTCCTGAAATAGAGAAACGACTCTCCCTAATTTTAGAAAACCATGCCTCTGCGCATGGCGGACATAAAGGAGTGACAAAAACATATAACCGCCTCCGTTCTCGATATTGTTGGAAGACAATGAAGAAAGATATTCAAGATTTCATAAGGACTTGCCGTGAATGTCAATTAAAGAAATTAACTAGAGTTAAAACAAAGCAACCAATGGTTATTACTGATACGCCTGGAATGGCTTTCGACAAGGTTTCATTAGATATTATGGGACCTCTGCCCATCACGGATAACAATCATCAATACATATTAACTATGCAAGATTTACTAACGAAATATTCCGTGGCATCACCTCTACAAGAAGCCACATCTTTAACAATAGCTGACGCTTTTACCAAGGAATTTATTTGCATATACGGAGCCCCTCGTGCCATATTAACGGACCAGGGAACTAACTTTTTATCAGCTCTAATGAGACAATTAACGAAGAAGTTTGGCATACAACATTTTAAGACCACAGCTTATCACCCTCAGTCAAATGGATCACTAGAACGCTCACATCATGTACTAACAGAGTACCTAAAGACACAAATAAATAGAGAGGTAAATTGGGACGAATATATTAAACTCGCAATGTTTTCATACAACACTAGCGTACACGAAGGAACTAGATATTCACCCTACGAATTGGTTTTCGGGCGAATAGCTCGACTACCCTCTGCACATCCTATCATCGAAGAAAATACTGAACCTACTTACCATGAATATATCACGAACCTCTTTAATAAAATAAGAGATCTGCAAGCTCAAGCTCATTTAAATCTAGTACAAGCTAAAGAGAGAAGCAAGAGATATTATGATCGAAATATAAACCCTCGAGCTCTTGAACAAGGAACGTTAGTTTATTTATTAAAAGAACCGCGTAAAGGAAAATTCGCCGACCAGTATACGGGTCCCCATGAGGTACTTGAATTATTACCTCCCAGCAACGTCAAACTCAAAATCGGAAATCAAACTCGAATTGTCCACGTCGACAAAGTGAAGCTCGCACATTCTAAACCCGGATGAACCATTAATATTAATTTCTCTTTTTATTTCAGATGCTTTGGCACCGACAGCCGATTCGGCCGCAGCCAAATATCCAGCAGGTACATCGAATCAGGGATTCATTCCTATTCGCTCATTGCACTCATGTCCACGGGGCAATCTGCCTCGAGGATGACACTAACTTTTGTGACCGGTGTTACGATCAAACTCACACCGCGATAATCCGGGCAAATTACCAGAAAATTCATAGACATTTTTTCGTAAATAGTCATCTAGTTAAAGAAGAATACTGCATAACTTGCGGTATAGTGGTAATAGAAACTCAAGATATAATTAATTGCATTCCCTGTGTCGCAACAGCTACTAAATTACTACAAACACTAGAAGAGACTTCGACTCATACCGATTATACATACCCCATAGTCGTAAATGTCTACGACAGAACTCCTGCGCTATAGGACATATCGAAAGAATGTCCGGTGTCTTTTGTTGCGCGATAACTCAAGGATACCGAGATCCATACTTCAATACATACTTCTGTGAGCCCTGCTATATCGAGATACAATTATCTCTACTAATTACTCAGCTTCCTCAATTCTTTGTTCACTATTTCTTCATTGGACCATTCCACGTGGAATACCGTTGCGCCAACTGCTTACGAAACCTAACCACTCTGAGCCCTATACATCAATGTTCTATTTGCATCAGAGATCTTACTGAAATACTATCTATATATTTCCTTTCCACTATTTGTGATGTCTCGACAAATACCTAATGCCGCATGTATAAAATTACACGGGTATCTCCACATCCATAACCATAACCATTATTGTTGTCCTTGCTACTGTTTACTCTATACTCCTATTACCCAACAATTCTACCTACCCATAAATTCCCACATAATATCCATTGCACCCCATGCAATACAGACACTCTGTGCTCATTGTTACAGGCCTATATCTATCATAAGGCCTTTAGCCACTTGCCCCACGTGCATAAGAAATATAGCTAGAATATTCCGGGATACACAACCTCCAACCGTTTCCATAAGTGAAGAAAGAACCCCCGAATCGTAAGAACATGCAATCCGAAATTAACACGGACACGTTAGCTCATGTAGTACATGAGGAATGGAACGGATATCTCTGTCAAAAAGAAAATTTATATTTTTGCCGTACGTGCAAGGATCGCGACATCTGTACCCATCGTCTTGTTCAAATCAAATACCACAGTATATCTCAATTCTGCCCTTTGAACGATTTTCGCGAATTCGAATGTTGCATATGCACGACGAAAGTATGCCGTATAACTCCTATTACCACCTGCACTGAGCAGTGTTTTCTAAATTATATACAGGAGGAACGCGAACGCGAAAACAGTGACAAAGAAAATAGAGAACAAAATTAAAATCCAAGAACCAAAATTCTGTCATCACGATGGAAACTCCAAGCAGCACCACTTGTAATCATTTGATTCATGGCCTCCTAGTTCATTTTCCTAAAATCCATGAGGCAAAATGTAAAAAGATCATATTTTATAAAAGACTTGTAGAATCTCGTGTAATACGCATGTGCTGTTCTTGTCATAGGCTCAGCCGACTCAGAGGCCAAGCCTCCTTAACAGTCTGCCATTGGATTACCTCTGGCAATCTTAACTTCGCTGCATGCGAATTCTGCAATACTACTCTTGAAACTACTCGCTCTATCTTTAACTGTTCCGAATGCGTCTATACTTATCTCGAAAGAGCCATAATTGAAAGAAAACGTGGGAGGAACATAAATGACATAAATGCCTTCGCCTATTGCAGAACACATAATCAGGGTCAAATTTCCTGAATTCAAAGATGTGTCTACCAATTAAGGCCAAGACACCAGTCCACCCACTGCTCGACAATACTTTGTTCAATAGTTTAAACATAAGATGTACCATAACTTTAACACACGATGTCATGGGTTCCGAAGACCCTTACATAATTTGCGCCAAATGTTATAAGCCACGAATTTATAATAAGGTCTTAACGCAATATCTACATGCATTCCATTTTGGAAATGTGCCAAAAATCGCCTGTCGGATATGCGGAGGGAAATGCTATCAGAATAAACCACTTATAGAATGCTCAACTTGTACACGCGCATATTACCAATTCCTCCAACACGTATCTGGAGAGGAAGAAAATTGTAAACGATTAGTAGCTCTAATCGTAAATTCACAAACTTTGAGAATCGAATATAGCGTTCCTGAAGCAAATCTTGACTTAGAAACTAGAGACGATCTAGTAAATCGCATAGAATCACTATAAGAGTCTTAACATTAATATTAACGCATGCATAATGCTTACCTCCATTTGAAGAAGCCTTTATTATATACACTCATATATACCATATTTAGAGGAAAAAACGCATCAGTCGTATATAATTGTTTAACAAATACATATTAATTACTTTGGTAGCAGCGTACATATTTAAAATAATATAATTAACCATTTAGAGTATATACGTGTATGACTCGGGAAAAATAATAGAATAATAGTAATGAAAAATTAATATATATATATATATATATATATATATATATATTAATACAAATAAAATATTTTGGTGGCAGCTAATTTAAAGAAATAATCCCACCACGATAAAAAAAATAATAATATATATATATCCCACCGCAAATACATATATACATATAAAACTAAATAACTTTAGTGGGAAATCTAACGCTTAAGGAAAAATAATAAAATTTTAGTGGCAGCGGTGTATTATGTTAAAACAATAATCTCACCGCAAATGAATACACATATATATTCCATATACTCTAGCAGTAATCATAAGTACTAGTTATTATTCATGTAATCATATAATACAAAAATACATATGTATATATATCTTACGTTAGGGATCATTATTTCAGACATAATGACGTCCCTTATCCTAATAATCTTCCTAAGTGAAGCATCCGCTTTAATTGGATTCGATTGCGGAGGACAAAACCTCAACGTCACTACAGTCTCTCTTCTTGACGTTGGAGAATGTGACTTAAAAATTCGAAAGCCAAATACATCTAGTGTCCATATCCAATTGTTACAACTATCTGACTACAGTCATACTGAAGTTATTCAGTGCAAGATCGAAATTTCAAGAACTATTTTCCATTGCGGAATGCACTCACACATCTCAGCCGTTCACAACGGAAAAGCCGACTATGTCCATGAAACCGGACATTCCCAGTGCTTGCGTATGTTTCAAGACGGGAGTATAACACTCGCCGAATACGTTTTAATCCTTGGGATCAAGGTTAATCAAACGACGTACCGAAGTGTCACCCTTAGGGGACGATTGCAAGTCGATGGATATTGTAAAGGAGCGCAATATTCCGATCCATATGGAACCTGGGACAATGTAGTTGTCCAAGCCGCTGTAAAAATTACTTTGAAATCAGCCTACGTACCAGTGCAAATAAATACTGGAAAAATTAAATTAAGATCAGGAACGGTATGCAATCTTGCTGCCGGTTCTTGTCTAGACGCCGACGATGGATATACTTATTGGAAACCCGTGCCTACGGATACATGTAATTTTCAACGATACGATGTCCTTTATGAAGGACCAGCAAACAAGATCTTCGAAGACAGCTCTCACTCCGATTCTCCAGTAATATACAGCCTAGTAACTCAAGAAATTACCTTTGCTCTTATGAAGACTAAGGAACTTCCCCTGTGTGGATACACACTGCTATGCACGGAACATCCGAAATTATTCATCCTAGAAGTAAAGCCAGGAAATACGTTCGCGAAACAAGAAACCATCGCCGTTAATAATTTAGACATCTTTACATATATGAATTCCAAATTCGTATACATCGAAAAACACGTCAAACAGCAAATGACATCCCTATATAATAACGTCATTTCTCAAAAATGCGAACTAGAAAGACAAGTAATAACAAATGCTTTATCTTTCGCCGCTCTCCAACCAGATGAATTCGCCTACCGGCTGATGAAAGGCCCTGGATACATGGCCGTCACTGCAGGAGAAGCCGTTCACATAGTTAAATGTATTCCTGTGGAAGCAATGGCAAGAAGAACTGAAAAATGCTATACCGAACTCCCTGTTACTTTAAGAAATAATACTTTCTTCTTAACACCTAAATCTAGAATTATCACGGAGCTCGGAAATGAACGAGAGTGCAGCATGGAACTACCCACCTTATACCGTATAGAGGATACCTGGATACAGCTTACACCTACGATTCAAGTCCGACAAGTATCGCCTGAACAATTTAAGCCTATGGCCTCTTTAACATGGAAGTATCTCACTCCCGGACCACTAGCCGTGAGTGGAATCTACTCTGAAGTCGATCTAAAAAAATTAAGAGACCACATTATGTTTCCTGCCGAAAAACCAGCATTATTGAACACTGTAGCTCGAGGACTAACGGGCCACAGCGTCAATACTGACGGAATATCAGTGTATAATTTACTTAATGAAGATTCTTTAAACAAAATAGTCGAGAGCACCGCCTCTCGAATCTGGAGAGGATTCGTTAACTTCGGATCTGCGACCGCTGGACTCGTTGGAATATTCATGATCATTCGTATAATCAAATTATTAATCGATACTATAATCCATGGTTATGCCTTGCATACAGTGTATGGTTGTAGCCTACATCTATTAGGAGCCGTATGGAGCTCCCTCGCAAATCTGCTGCTCCATCTGGCGAAGGAACCCCCTTCCCGGAGATCAAAGGAAACTAACGGACACCAATCGGACAACGACGGAAGTAATGTCACAATCAATCCCACCACGGAAGCAAACGCACCTCCAGAAATAATCACACAGCAACCTCGACCAGTTAAACCGCCGAGGACATCAAAAGCTGGCAACGCAGAAAACGCCGAAGAGGTGAATATTCAAAATCCTTACACTAACCTAAAGAATCGCTTGAACACAATAGATGAGAATATCTAACTCCCTCAAACAAAATCCTCTGAAAACTATCGGATTTTGTCTTCATTAGGGGGGAGGTGTTACGTCCCGCAACAAAATTTTTATTTTTATTTAAACACGCAAAAATTGCCTCTATAATATTTAAACTGTAATTCCACCGACGAACATATAAATCTTAATCCCACCGAGTAACATATTATTGTTAATATAAATTAATATTGTTAATTAAAATTCCATCACGCCATCTATTGTTACCAATATTTCTTATTATAAAATCTCACCGCGCAATGTAATATCACCAATACTTATAGTACATCAATATCATTACGCCGCGCGATCTAATATTGTCAATATCTCCGAAAATAATCTTTCTTTGTTAAGAAGCTAGCTATACATAACATAACCTCACTTAGGAATGATAGAAATAATTTTAAGTCCTCACTTAGGAATGATAGAAATAATTTTAAGTATTTGCCCACATATAGTATCATCCGCATAAAAATTACCTACTTTACCGACAATAGGCAAAATCACCCACACAAAAGTTACCGACAGTCGATAAAATAAATTCCTACTTTACCGACAGAGTAAAAGTTACCGACAGAAAAATTACCGACGGAAGGTAAAATAAATTCCTACTTTACCGACAGAGTAAAAGTTACCGACAGAAAAATTACCGACGGAAGGTAAAATAAATTCCTACTTTACCGACAGAGTAAAAGTTACCGACAGAAAAATTACCGACCTGTGATAAGGAAGTTTTCTACCTTACCGACAGAGTAAAAGTTACCGACAGAAAAATTACCGACGGTCGATAAGGAAGTTCTCTACCTTACCGACAGAGCAAAAATTACCGACAGAAAAATTACCGACCTGTGATAACACAGTTACCGACGTTACCGACTGAGGATAAAGTCATTTCCTACCTTACCGACAGTGAAGACTGTCTGTACCCACATTACCGACAGAGGACAGCGCCATCTCTGGGGTAGCGATGATACTAACTTTACCGACATATAAGAGAATACCTCTTTCATTAATATGTAATCCTGATACACAAGAAATTTTACAAATCAAAAACCAAAAGACTTTATATACATATATATATATTTTTGAACACGTCTCGGCACCGACTACACGTATATCTAATTATTTTGGGGCCTAAATTATATCAAAAATCATTGATTCCAGATTAACTCGAAAAATACTATAAATAAAAATCTTATGAAAATTTTCCCTTAAGGAGCATAAAAAGTCAGACCGACACATGTATACATAATTATGAAAACTCCAATACTACTAATTTTATAAACGAAGTTTTAAATCTAATTTTCCGTATGCGATATTATGAGTCATCATCACATTCCAAACTAAGACTATGGAATATTCCGCTCGAATACTATTGCACAACATTACGCAACATGATGAAATAATTAACTTATTGTTAAGTAACAAAAGAATTTATTATTATTAAGCGTATGCAATAACTTCCATTTATATATTAATCCACAAAAAATCCGTTCAAGAGAACATTGCGCAACATAACAAAATAATTAACTTATTGTTAAACATTAATATTAAGTACATGCAATAATTTTTATTCAAGAACATAATAGATATAAATATTAAAAATAAAAGCAAAGAATAAAAATTGTTGCACCATTTATTGAAATAATTTATAGTCTTTATATACTTATATTCCACCGCATAATCATAAATACTTATATGTTAAAATAATTGTAATTATAATAATTATGATGTCAGAATTTATTAACAATATTTAAAGGCATTTTCCATAATAATACATAGAGACAAAAATGAACTTTCAAACGGAGCATGCTAGAAACTCCGTTGACATTTCTACAGCTAGAACTTAAAAAACTACATTATAAAATATATGCATATAAACTGCAAAGAAATTCTGATGGTCTAATAATTATTATAAATAACTATATAAGAAATTAGGCTCTGTGTATAAAACATAAACTTAAATTTAAAGGCCATAAGAGCTAAACGCGGATGATAGTGCGTAAGTTCAACGAGAAAATAAGTTTTTCGTTGAAACTTATTTGTGTGCACAGGGCACAAATTTTCTTGGTACGATACCAAGCAAATTATTATAAAACTTATGTGTCAAAATACAATGCAACCAGTATAGCCGATTCTATACTGACCGCTCCGTCACCCCCACTCCAATTCTGAAGAGTCCCACCATCTACAAATTAAACTACGCCCAAACTACGCCCAATTCCTGCGGCAACGCCGAGCAGCGCGCGCATCTTCCCCACGCTCGTGCCAGCGGCGCGCGCAACCAGCCCGGAGAAGGGAACCAATGAGCGACCGCGCCGCCCACGCCGAGGCGCGCGCATCTTCCGAGGCGCGCGCATCCGTCACGTCAGCGGGAGCCAATCCCAAATCATTGCGCAACAATCACGTCAGAGAAAACCAATCACCCGTTGACAACGCGGCACATCCCTCGAGGCGGACGCATCTTTCGAGGCGCGCGCAGCCAGAAGCAGAGGAGGGAACCAATCACTGCTCGACTCCCTCCACGGAGAAGCGCATCTCCTACTATTGGGACCGTGTGCAAAACTGGGACTGACGACTATATAAACCCGTGCAGAGCGGTCCTCCTCGCATTTTGCCCAACGATCTTCAACATTTAACTACCTCCGGCATTTGGCCCAACGATATTTACAGTGATAACTTGGCATTTTGCCCAACGATCTTCAACATTTAACTACCTCCGGCATTTGGCCCAACGATCTTCAACATTCAACTACCTCCGGCATTTGGCCCAACGATATTTACAGTGATAACTTGGCATTTGGCCCAACGTTTTCAACACTTAACAACTACTGGCATTTTGCCCAACGATATTCACAGTGTTAATACTTATATCTCTGAGATTTTATACGTGTATTCAGTTAATAAATTCAGTGACTATTGAACATTGAGTTTCTCAATCAAACTCCTGGACTGCAACCTCCATCCCGAACTGTCACTGAGGTAGACGGTATCCAGCGGAAGGAAGCAGCATCCACTCATCAGCCTAGTGAAGGGAAGCAGCCTTCACACACTAGGACATTTCAGACACTGGTAAATATCCGGTGTTACGTCCCCAGTTCCTCAGGACCGGTCTGGAAGTCTTACTTTCCCAGTTGGACGCAATTAATCTCTCAATTTGTTTTAGGGCAACCTGCTAGGCCGGCTATACCCTGGGACGCCGAGAGATTGAAGGTCTATTGTGCTTAGAGAGGATTCTAGGTGGAGAGTGAATAAACATTCATACAAAATTTTATAAGTTTATTTTGTTTTGTTCAAAGTATATATATATTTTTATTTTACAAATTTGAATATCCTTTTATTCCTCCCTCGGGTAACCGTACAATTCTGGTAGAAAGTAAGAATATTCGATGTTTATGGTTGAGATGGGTCTTTCTGGGGAAGCTAGGGAAATCTCTAAGGGCTCAAAGGGGTCTGGGTCTTCATATGCCACGGGGGAATAGCTAGGAGGACTATATAGGCTGTTTTCCTCGGGATAGTAGTTGTATAGGGGTACGGTGTCAAGATGTTGGAATGTCCCCGAGATGGAAGCAGTCTCTGGACTCTGACTCCAATCCACTGTAGGTCCAGGGATGGATGCCTGGTCGGAGTTTAACGAGATGGTTGAACAGTTGCTTCTATCTTCGGTAATTCTTTCTACTAGATTGGAGGGAGAATATTGATTATGTGGGACTGGGATAATTTCGTGGCTTTCTTCCTCAATAGTGATTATGGGGATAGGTGACTGAGGTTCTAAGTCGATGATCTCGGGAACTGGTGCAATGATTTCATTCTCAAGAGTGATGATAGGGAAGAAGGTACGTCGCGTTTGCCTATTTCGTCTCACACGGCGTAGAATATTTCGACGGGTATTGAAGTTACCTTGTCTCACTCGGACCATCTGTCGTTTAATTAACCAATTATAAACCTGTCTATTTAATATTTAAGACTTTGGTGATTTTGAAGTCACTTACTTTTGCGTAAAGTTGAATTTAAGAATACCCGATACCTGTTAATAAAAAAAAGAAAAAGGGAATTCCATATGAATGTTCAATTTATAATTGTTATCCCGAGTATAGTCAGATAGATGTCCCCAAAGTTGATAGAAGGATAGACCGGCAGAAATAGAAAGATTAGTATAAAAAATTTTATTGTTGGTAACGTTGACTCCCGAAAATTACCGACCGTCGGTAATGTAGATTTCTGTTTTACCGACCGATGGTAAGTTAGGTTTCTGTTTTACCGACCGATGGTTAGCGGCACTTTCTGTTTTACCGACCGATGGTAAGTTAGATTTCTGTTTTACCGACCGATGGTTAGCGTCACTTTCTGTTTTACCGACCGATGGTAAGTTATCGACTGATGGTAAGTTATCGACCGATGGTAAGTTATCGACTGATGGTAAGTTATCGACCGATGGTAAGTTTTGATTGACGACTATTGGAAAAATTACCAACTGATGGTAAATTAGGATTATCGAGAATTTATTTGTTTGAAATGTTAATGTGTTATCTTGGTTTCAAAAAGATTCTTATTTTATTTTGATTCTCTGAAAATCGAAAGAGGATTCGAGGAAAAATCAGGAGTTTGGATACGCTGACAAGGTATCCACCTATCATACGGCTGGCTTAGTATTAACCTCGTAAGGTTAGGTTATAATTGCAAGTAGTGATAATGATTCAAATTGTTATAAACTAAGCCAGTGTATTGTCTCTAAATCCTGGGATGTATCTCGTATTTTGAAGTTAAGGCTAAATTCAATCCAAGATCAAAAGGTCAACTTCTATCATTGGGATAAATCCCTCAAGATAATTGCCTATTAATCGAAAACTGTATTTTCGCCTACTCAAACGTCGATTGACAGGAGGCCGCTTATTTTTTCTATTGCCTCACCAGCTCTAGGTTGAGAAACAACCTCTATCATGGGAATAAATTCCTCAAGATAATTATTTTTCCACCGAGCCAGACTTGGGTTCGACCTGCCGCTGCAGTTTCGCACTCGCTCACTGTCTATCGCGTCGTCTTATCAAAGAGATAAGTCCCAGATAAATTTTCCAATTGGAAATGATATTTACTAAGTTGAATAACTGGATTAAGGAATACGGGTAATCAAAGGTAAGGTTCCCGAATTGTTGCGCACTGTTTCACTGAATTTAGTTGTTAGTAGAAATTAAAGGTTAGATTAATGACAAGTGGCCGGATATTTACCAGTGTCTGAAATGTCCTAGTGTGTGAAGGCTGCTTCCCTTCACTAGGCTGATGAGTGGATGCTGCTTCCTTCCGCTGGATACCGTCTACCTCAGTGACAGTTCGGGATGGAGGTTGCAGTCCAGGAGTTTGATTGAGAAACTCAATGTTCAATAGTCACTGAATTTATTAACTGAATACACGTACAAAATCTCAGAGATATAAGTATTAACACTGTGAATATCGTTGGGCAAAATGCCAGTAGTTGTTAAGTGTTGAAAACGTTGGGCCAAATGCCAAGTTATCACTGTAAATATCGTTGGGCCAAATGCCGGAGGTAGTTGAATGTTGAAGATCGTTGGGCCAAATGCGAGGAGGACCGCTCTGCACGGGTTTATATAGTCGTCAGTCCCAGTTTTGCACACGGTCCCAATAGTAGGAGATGCGCTTCTCCGTGGAGGGAGTCGAGTAGTGATTGGTTCCCTCCTCTGCTTCTGGCTGCGCGCGCCTCGAAAGATGCGTCCGCCTCGAGGGATGTGCCGCGTTGTCAACGGGTGATTGGTTTTCTCTGACGTGATTGTTGCGCAATGATTTGGGATTGGCTCCCGCTGACGTGACGGATGCGCGCGCCTCGGAAGATGCGCGCGCCTCGGCGTGGGCGGCGCGGTCGCTCATTGGTTCCCTTCTCCGGGCTGGTTGCGCGCGCCGCTGGCACGAGCGTGGGGAAGATGCGCGCGCTGCTGGGCGTTGCCGCAGGAATTGGGCGTAGTTTGGGCGTAGTTTAATTTGTAGATGGTGGGACTCTTCAGAATTGGAGTGGGGGTGACGGAGCGGTCAGTATAGAATCGGCTATACTGGTTGCATTGTATTTTGACACATAAGTTTTATAATAATTATTAGACCATCAGAATTTCTTTGCAGTTTATATGCATATATTTTATAATGTAGTTTTTTAAGTTCTAGCTGTAGAAATGTCAACGGAGTTTCTAGCATGCTCCGTTTGAAAGTTCATTTTTGTCTCTATGTATTATTATGGAAAATGCTTTTAAATATTGTTAATAAATTCTGACTTCATAATTATTATAATTACAATTATTTTAACATAAGTATTTATGCGGTGGGATATAAGTATATAAAGACTATAAATTATTTCAGTAAATGGTGCAACAATTTTTATTCTTTGCTTTTATTTTTAATATTTATATCTATTAGGTTCTTGAATAAAAATTATTGCATGTACTTAATATTAATGTTTAACAATAAGTTAATTATTTTGTTATGTTGCGCAATGTTCTCTTGAACGGATTTTTTGTGGATTAATATATAAATGGAAGTTATTGCATACGCTTAATAATAATAAATTCTTTTGTTACTTAACAATAAGTTAATTATTTCATCATGTTGCGTAATGTTGTGCAATAGTATTCGAGCGGAATATTCCATAGTCTTAGTTTGGAATGTGATGATGACTCATAATATCGCATACGGAAAATTATATTTTAAAACTTCGTTTATAAAATTAGTAGTATTGGAGTTTTCATAATTATGTATACATGTGTCGGTCTGACTTTTTATGCTCCTTAAGGGAAAATTGTCATAAGATTTTTATTTATAGTATTTTTCGGGTTAATCTGGAATCAATGATTTTTGATATAATTTAGGCCCCGAAATAATTAGATATACATGTAGTCGGTGCCGAGACATGTTCAAAAATATATATATATGTATATAAAGTCTTTTGGTTTTTGATTTGTAAAATTTCTTGTGTATCAGGATTACATATTAATGAAAGAGGTATTCTCTTATATGTCGGTAAAGTTAGTATCATCGCTACACCAGAGATGGCGCTGCCCTCTGTCGGTAATGTGGGTACGGACAGTCTTCACTGTCGGTAAGGTAGGAAATGACTTTATCCTCAGTCGGTAACGTCGGTAACTGTGTTATCATGGGTCGGTAATTTTTCTGTCGGTAACTTTTTGCTCGGTCGGTAAGGTAGAAAACTTCCTTATCGACCGTCGGTAACTTTTATGTCGGTAACTTTTACTCTGTCGGTAAGGTAGAAAACTTCCTTATCGACCGTCGGTAATTTTTCTGTCGGTAACTTTTACTCTGTCGGTAAAGTAGGAATTTACTTTACCTTCCGTCGGTAACTTTTATGTCGGTAACTTTTACTCTGTCGGTAAAGTAGGAATTTATTTTATCGACTGTCGGTAACTTTTGTGTGGGTGATTTTGCCTATTGTCGGTAAAGTAGGTAATTTTTATGCGGATGATACTATATGTGGGCAAATACTTAAAATTATTTCTATCAGTCCTAAGTGAGGTTATGTTATGTATAGCTAGCTTCTTAACAAAGAAAGATTATTTTCGGAGATATTGACAATAGTATATCGTGCGGCGGAATGATATTGATGTACTATAAGTATTGGTGATATTACATTGCGCGGTGAGATTTTATAATAAGAAATATTGGTGACAATAGATGGCGTGATGGAATTTTAATTAACAATATTAATTTATATTAACAATAATATGTTACTCGGTGGGATTAAGATTTATATGTTCGTCGGTGGAATTACAGTTTAAATATTATAGAGGCAATTTTTGCGTGTTTAAATAAAAATAAAAATTTTGTTGCGGGACGTAACACCGCGCTCTTGCGTGGGGATAGTGGGGACGACGGAGCTGTCAGTATTGTCCGTGCATCGAGCTCGTTAATTCATTTTACAAAAGGTAAGGCTTTTACAATAGGTTTTTAGTCACCAGAATTTTAATAATTTGCATGCATATATTTTTTAATGTAGAATTTCAACCTCTTTCAATAGAAGTGTGAATGATCGTTCTAACATGTTCCGTTTAGAATTGATTTTTAACTTTCTTTATATTAATTATATAGTTTTAGTTAACAATGTTATAAACAAATTCTGGTGTTATAAACCATTATAATTACAATTTGCTATATAATAATTATATGATATATATATATATATGTATGTGCATATAGGTGCATGGTCTAGATAGTTGTTAATAATAATTGTGTTACATTATAATATAAAAGTGTATTAATTATTCTTTTTATTATTCAGCTCTTGGAACAAAGGATGTGGCGAGCTGTTTTATCACCGGACGCAGGTGTTCGCCGTACCAGGCAGTCGCGCCAGGCAGTCGCGCCAGGCCTTATCTTATCGCTGAGTGAGCTCATGTGCAGCTGCACCGGATGAAGCTCGGAGGGTCGCTTATCTTTTGGTGAGTGAATTTATAACGCTTTATAAATCGATTTAATAATTTCATTCGTTATAATTTATTCATATATTCCTTACTTGTTAATTGTATAGAATATATATATATATATACTTATACATATTGTTTGTAAAAGCTAATAAATGTAGTTAAAAATGTTAACTTCATTATTGAATTTATTTTGTGATTATTTATTAATTAAATATGTATTATACATATTGTTATTTCCCTTTTGAAGGCTTGAAAGTTTGTTAAAAAGAATGCATTACTGTTGGATCTTGTTAGTTAATGATATGAATTAATTTAACACATAATATATATATATTCTTTTATAATTTATAATTTCGTAATGATTTATTACTCTTGCAATAAGAAGGCGCTCTTTATAATATTCATACATTATATATTCGCGAGTCCCCTTCGCATTAAGACTCGGCGCGGACGTCGAAAACATTAGGGGAGATAACAAAGTAATAGGGGAGATAACGCGGTACGCTGGACTTAGCCTTGTGCTCTTATAAGGAGACTTATTATTCGTCTCAATAATAAAATTATGCATAATGAATTTTATAAGACCATACATTCATTATTATTATTAATATGTATATTTATTACCTTGTATTATTATTATTTAAACTTTATATTTCATGTGTGTTAAATATGTGTAAAGTTTCGTTATAACAAAATTTATTTAGTAGCTATATAGATTTATAATTCTGCACGCAGTAAAGAGTTATGCATGAGCTTTATTTTGCATTATTGGTTTTATTAAATCAGAAGCTTTATTATTTATAATTATTAATAATTTAAATAATTTAATATATTTGTCTTCAAAATTTTATCATATGGATTTAATACATTTCTTTCGTTATTCGATTTCCTTATTTTATGTACTTATATGCATTTATAAAATATTAAACTACTTTTCTTTGTAATGATTTTAAAATTTTATAATAATGTCTTGAATTGATTTTTATAAGGTATTTATCATATTTTATGTTAGGTTAAATTTCTATTTGATCAGATATTATTTGTTATTTTATTTTTCAGCTTTCAAGACTTGGAGTTTACTGATTGTTTACGACAAGTTGCCTATGGAGGGAATGTATTCAATCTATTATCAGAATTCTGGTAAGTATTTTAGAAATATTAATTAATTATTATAAGTATTTTCCTTCTTATATATTTATCTTATATAGTTATTATATTTTTCAGATATTTTATAAAACGACATTCTATACAGAAGATATTCGAGGGTGCATATCGTTTACTGCTTGGCTGTATTTTAATCGACAATATAGAACGTTTATTAGACTATTGTCGTAGCGGATCAAAATACTCACATATGATCATCTGGCCATGACTTATTAACTCTATGCACCTCTAATTGCGGATAAGTTTTGGATATTTTGAAATATTTTATTATATAATATATTATTTTGAATGTGCTTGACTTGACAACTTCCGGTCATTTATTATACATTAATGTTGAGCTTTTCACATAATGAAAATGGTTTATTATTTGGTTGTCATTGCTTACTTATTATATTTTAATTGTATATAAAATTTTGCAATTAAATAATCAAAATGAAAAAATATATGTATTATTTGACAATAATGGCTGGATAAGAAATTAGATTTTATATAATTTATTATTATGTAGTGAAGTTTTATTTGAATAATTACATAGAATATACGTATATGAAGAGATTTTTATAGCGTTTAATAATAATAACATTTGACAGTGCCTTATAATGAAATTTTCCATAAAAGGTTCAGTTGATTAATTTAAAGAAGTTATTACTTTTGTTTCTTTTTGATGGTATCGAGCGTTGATTATTTTATTATTATTACTAATTTCCCGATACATAGTAATTAATTATTATGTTCTTATGCTTAGAGTTTAAATGTGTTATTATTTAAATTTTTCTTATTTGTCTAGGTTGCATTTACATATATATATGTTGGAAAGGATATGGATCAATGGATTATTCACGGATGACAGACAGGCTTAAACCATATAAGAATATGCAGTATTGAAAGGATTTTGAGGAATCTGTGTGAATTATTTCGGAAGTTTATTTGGTAAGTTTATTAATTAAAAGTTTTATTTAGTTGTATCATATATTTATAAAATATATATATATAAGATATATATATTCATGTATAATATTCATATATGTACCTTTATTATTTTAATTCATTATCTTTTAAATTTTTATTAATAACTATATATGTATTTATACTAATTACGAGGGTGACAAGTCTGTCCGAGCTTGTTTCGCGATTTAATTCTTATTAATTTTTACATATGGTATTACGTATAGCGCTGTCTCTCTCACTCGCGCGAGTCACCCGATAGTGCGGTCTCTCTCACTTTCACGTACTACTACCTATTGAGGTCTCGTGTATAAATTTCGATAGATGTAGTCTGTTGATTATATATTTGAGGAGGCATATTTGTAGTTTGTTATTGAAATATATTTCTAAGGAATTTTATTAATATATTTTTATTTTTCCGTATAGCGTTTTCGTTAGGTGATGGAAATATTGAGACACCCGGTGGACAACCATGTGAAGGCTATGTTTATAGGGTGACGTATTATTCTGCATGCAGTAAAGAGTTATGTATAAAATTTTATTCCTACTAATTTCTTGACATTTCTTTATTATTTAGTTATTATTTAGTAGTTATTATTTAATTTAATATATTTATTGTTGAAATTTAATATATTAATATTTAACGTGTATTAATATTTGATTTATTATTATACTTCTTTTACTATTTGATTTCCTTTACTCCTATATAGTTATATACATTTGTAAAATATTAAACCTTTTTAATATAGTAATTTTGATTAATCAAACTTTTATAATGATAATAGATTTTTGTATAGATTGATTTTTTTTTTGTATATTTTTGTTAGGTTAATTTTTCATACGGTCAAATATTATTTGATTATTATTTTCAGTTGCTGGTTCTTGGAATTCTTGCTACTTATTTATAACAAGCTGTCTTACATTATTAGGAAGAGGATAAATATTATATATACAGGGCGATCCTGAAAAACGATCCGTCTATAAAATGACATATTCCTGACACCATTCTAAGACAATTTTTCCTTTACCAAAATTTGATTTGAAGCGTAGTTTTTGAATTATGAGCAAAAATAGTTAGTAAATCACGCGTCGGGTACAGAAGGCAGGCAGGAGCGGCGCGGCGTGCCGCGAGCGCGGGCGCAGCTGACCGCCCGACGGGTGATTATCACCGCATGAGTCGCTAACTATTTTATCTTATAACATAAAATTATGCTTTAAATAAAATTTTGGTAAAGAAGAAAATGTCTTAGAATTACGTCAGAAATACGTGTTGCTTAAAATAACGTTATTTTAATAATGAAAAGTTGTTCCGGATCGCCGGCCGTCCGACGTTGCAATCAGCTGATTGCTACACGCGATGTGTGTATGGCGGAGTGTGTGCGTAAGAGAGAGAGAGAAAGAGAGAGAAAGAGGGAGAGAGGGAGGGTAGGAGGGACAGACATTCATACACACGCACGCACTTTTCTTCTCGCTCTCTTTCTCTCTTTTACGCAACACTCATACACTCTCTCATTCAGTCTCTCACGCACACTCTCTCGATCACTCACTCACTCACTCACCTGCTTACTCACTTGCTCATTCACCTTGTAGCAGCGTAGCGAATCTTCATGCTATGTATTGTTGTATCTGCTGCACGGTTATGATTGCTAGAGATGCGCGACACATTGAAATTTTTTCGATTATTAGTCTCACACTCGATTGACACAATACAGATTACGCGATAACGAGTTTACTGTTTATTCACTCACTATTGATTTATCGATACCAAAAATTACTTTCAAAGAAACGCGAATGCAAACAGCACATGACTCGACGCGAAGCGACGGACCGCGGAGACTGCGCGACCACAAGAGTTATGTTGCCAGAAACGCGACACGCGACATCTAACAAACGACTTGCGCGTGGCGCGTGATTGACGCGAGATAAGACGAACGATCGGCTAAAACCTTCGCATTGCGAATGCGGTAGAAAACATGAAACGTATAATGACATACTTAAAAAATTAATTATTTATTATAAATAATTATTATAAATAATTAATTATTTATTATAAAAATTAATTATTTATTATAAATAATTATTATAAATAATTAATTAATTATTTATTATAAATAATTAATTTTTTAAGTATGTCATTATACGTTTCATGTTTTCTACCGCATTCGCAATGCGAAGGTTTTAGCCGATCGTTCGTCTTATCTCGCGTCAATCACGCGCCACGCGCAAGTCGTTTGTTAGATGTCGCGTGTCGCGTTTCTGGCAACATAACTCTTGTGGTCGCGCAGTCTCCGCGGTCCGTCGCTTCGCGTCGAGTCATGTGCTGTTTGCATTCGCGTTTCTTTGAAAGTAATTTTTGGTATCGATAAATCAATAGTGAGTGAATAAACAGTAAACTCGTTATCGCGTAATCTGTATTGTGTCAATCGAGTGTGAGACTAATAATCGAAAAAATTTCAATGTGTCGCGCATCTCTAGCAATCATAACCGTGCAGCAGATACAACAATACATAGCATGAAGATTCGCTACGCTGCTATAAGGTGAATGAGTAAGTGAGTAAGCAGGTGAGTGAGTGAGTGAGTGATCGAGAGAGTGTGAGTGAGAGACTGAATGAGAGAGTGTATGAGTGTTGCGTAAAAGAGAGAAAGAGAGCGAGAAAAAAAGTGCGTGCGTGTGTATGAATGTCTGTCCCTCCTACCCTCCCTCTCTCCCTCTTTCTCTCTCTTTCTCTCTCTCTCTTACGCACACACTCCGCCATACACACATCGCGTGTAGCAATCAGCTGATTGCAACGTCGGACGGCCGGCGATCCGGAACAACTTTTCATTATTAAAATAACGTTATTTTAAGCAACACGTATTTCTGACGTAATTCTAAGACATTTTCTTCTTTACCAAAATTTTATTTAAAGCATAATTTTATGTTATAAGATAAAATAGTTAGCGACTCATGCGGTGATAATCACCCGTCGGGCGGTCAGCTGCGCCCGCGCTCGCGGCACGCCGCGCCGCTCCTGCCTGCCTTCTGTACCCGACGCGTGATTTACTAACTATTTTTGCTCATAATTCAAAAACTACGCTTCAAATCAAATTTTGGTAAAGGAAAAATTGTCTTAGAATGGTGTCAGGAATATGTCATTTTATAGACGGATCGTTTTTCAG
The DNA here is from genome assembly GCF_025532165.1 of Camponotus vicinus. Classification (NCBI taxonomy): domain Eukaryota; kingdom Metazoa; phylum Arthropoda; class Insecta; order Hymenoptera; family Formicidae; genus Camponotus; species Camponotus vicinus. The sequence goes on from NW_028141979.1 coordinate 12,028,353, forward strand.
GATCGCCCTGTATAGGATCATAAAAAGTGTGCAAGTATGTATTATATTTTGAATGGTTTATTTAATAATTTCTATAGTAGATTTTCTTATACATTTATTATATTTTTCAGGTATCAAGACTCTGAGGAAAATTACTTCCTGATAGTGAACATATATATATATATATTTACGGGAACTCAACGAGGACCAAAAATTAAAATAATCTAGGATTTTTAAGGGAAGTTCTTGCCTGATTAATTATATTTTATTCATTAATTATATTTTATATATATTTTATTAATTATATTTTATTAAGAAATGTTTAAATCATTAATTTCTGAAAGAAGCTCGTTACTTTATAAAAGATTATTATTTAGTTATTATTGGCCATTTACATTTTGTAATTAAATAGTCAAAGTTAAATGTTATTCAATAATAATTAGAATTTTATACAGACATATTTGGCCAATGGTATTAAAGATTTATTATAACGCTTGGAAAAATAGTTAGTCAAGGAAAATTAATTTTGTTTCTTTTGAATATAAATATATATATATATATTGTTAATTATTTTATTACTGATTATTATTACTGATTTTTAGAGCGTATTGTTTTAATAACAATTATTATTCATGGGTATTAATTTTTGATTGACTTGGTACATTTATTTATTGTTTCATATTCTTATATGTACGTAGAATATTAACTTTATAACTTTCCTTTTGTTATTGATGATTCTTTGTAAATTTTCGTATTAATATTTTATTTGTATTAATATTTTATGTGGCTCACTTTCGAAGCATTTGTTAGCATTTTTACTGTGGGTTATTTATCCCAAAATATTAATTAATTATATGATTTTCAGGTTCCAAAATTTGTAATCGCTGCATCTCTTTTATGACAACTGACCATACTATTTATTGAAAAGATACGCATGGGCTCACAAAATTATTTATTAATAGAATTTAGGTGAGTATCGTTTGATAAAATATTTTGATTTATGCCCTTTCCTGTGTAGTAAGCGCGTATACGCATAGAGATATCCTTTCTTGGTTATATTATTGCCTTGATGTTGTAAATTATTTAAATTTGCCAATGTCTAACACGAATTTAATTTTGTCTTTCCATTAACTGAAAGGGTTAACTTTAGTAATTTTTTATATAACAGGTATATTTACCTTTACTTTAGAATATATAATTATTTTGAATGTACAATTACTGTTAGTATAATATAGTATTATTTCTTATAAGCTTTATATTTATTTTATTAATTAATTGGGGGTTATCATATATAGAATATGTGTAATAGCATAGATTTTTATAGTAATATTGTTTCTATTATTACTTTATAATTTTCAGGTGGAGAATGATGTTTTATTGGATGACCTAGCTGGTTCATGACTGTTTCCATGTTTCGTTGCTGTGGGGATTTCATGGATCTTTATAATAAAATATATATATTCTTATATAACGTATCTCCTCGTTGCGCATCGTGGCTTTGACGATGTAAATTACTTGATCTCAGAAAATTTTAATAAGGTTATGAGTCTATTTCTAACAAATTTTAATTTCATTACTATAGTATTTTGAGATATATATATTTTTACTATTCCGATTAATTATTGATTAACTATACTTTGTTAGGTAAAATTTTTGTGATATTCATATAATAACTTATACTTAAATTTATCGCAACCTGCTTTTATCAAAGTGCGTTATTCAGAGTCATTTGTTTTTACATTTTAATTTTATAATTAAATAATCAAAGTAAATATATTTGTTATTTGATAATAGTTAAACCTTCATATATATATATATATATATATATATATATATGTGTTCGATGGTGTTAATGTACTATATAGATTCTTATTATTATAATCAGTCAAGGAAAATTTGTTATTTTTATTTCTCTCGAATATGTATATATATATCGTTAATTATTTTATTATTAATTATTACTGCTGGCTTCTAAAGCGAAATTAATGTGTCATTTTGGTAATAATTATTATTCATAGATATTAATTTTGACTGACTGTGTATTTATTTATTGTTCATCGGTTTATATTTCGTACGCGTGTGGAGTGTAGAGTATTAACTTGACAATTTAACTTTTAGAAACCTTATATTTGATGTACGTGTGTTTTTTATTGTTTATTGATTTATGTCTTTATTTATCTAAATACTAATTAGTTATATTATTTTCAGGTTTCGGGATTTATGGCTATGGAAATTTTTCCATGCCAAATTTACCAGAAGAATGTAAAGGAACGCACAAGAGCCTATAAGGCCAGTTACCGACGGATTTGTTCGTATACCAATTCATACGAAGTCTTGTTGCAAATGTTTTTGACGGTTACATTATTTAGAGTGATTTGCTGAGAGTTTTTCTTGATAATAAAATTTCGAATAAATTTCTTTTCTTAGTAAAGTTAATTATTAAGATAAATATCATTATATACGACCAGTACTGCTAATTCATTGTAATATTTTTCTGGCTATATACCATATCAATCAATGTATTGTGTTAATATGAAATTATGGCGATATGAATATATATATATATATATATATATGTATATATATATATAGACTCAGTATTTTTGCTATTGATTTATGAAGTTTCATAAGCGATTTTAAGGTGGTTGTGTGGGCTTTTGCAGCCTTATTAAATTGCATAAATAATAATATATATATTAATTATATATAATAATATATTATATTATATATAATAATATATATATATATTAATTGTAATTATATATATATTGAAATTCTTTTACGATTATTATAAATGACTGTTTCAAAGAGCCTATTACTTTTTCTTGATTGATAGATGTGTATAAGTCCAGCTTTCGGTTAGTACTGGTGATTACTAGTATTTTGACTATATGAGAACTGATTATTATTAAATTGACGTATATATATATTGATTATATATAATATTATATGACGCAAATATATAGTGATTATATAGTATCGTGCAAAGGTTATATAGGATGAGAGAATTGGTAGGGATTATATTTTTATAAGTAAGATTTTAAATTTTTTCGTTACGGGACGTAACATTTGACTCCATCGGATCCAATTATATGTCCTAGATACATAACTTCACGTCGTAAAAATTCGCATTTATCTGTTGTAAATCTGTTGTAATCGGTTGTAATTTTAAATTTGCAGCTCTCAATCTCTGCATTAATTTTTCGAACTTGCTTTCGTGTTCTTACAATGATCGTGCATATACGACAATGTCATCCATATAAACAAATAGTTCATTTCCCTGAAGTCCAGATAGAACGTTATCCATTACGTCCCGCAACAAAATTTTTATTTTTATTTAAACACGCAAAATTTGCCTCTATAATCTTTAAACTGTAGTTCCACCGACGAACATATAAATCTTAATCCCACCGCGTAACATTACTGTTAATATAATTAATATTGTTAATTAAAATTCCACCACGCCATCTATTATCACTAATATTTCTTATTATAAAATCTCACCGCGCGATCTATTATCACCAATACTTATAGTACATCAATATCATTCCGCCGCGCGATATACTATTGTCAATATCTCCGAAAATAATCTTTCGTTGTTAAGAAGCTAGCTATACATAACATAACCTCACTTAAGAATGATAGAAATAATTTTAAGGATTTACCTACATATAGTATCGTCCGCATAAAAATCACCTACTTTACTGACAATAGGCAAAATCACCCACACAAAAGTTACCGACAGTCGATAAAATAAATTCCTACTTTACCGACAGAGTAAAAGTTACCGACAGAAAAGTTACAGACGGAAGGTAAAGTAATTTCCTACTTAAGCTAGCTATACATAACATAACCTCGCTTAGAGACGATAGAAATAATTTTAAGTACTTACCCACATAGAGGGTTACCGACTACAAATTACCGACAATAATTTTCTACATTATCAACTATAGTTAAAATCACCCACAGAAAAATTATCGACTGTCGATAAAGTAGATTCCTACTTTACCGACAGAGTAAAGGTTACCGGCAGAAAAATTACCGACGGTCGATAAAAAAGTTTTCTACCTTACAGACCGAGCAAAAGTGACCGACTAAAAAATTACCGACGGTCGATAAAAAAGTTTTCTACCTTACCGACCGAGCAAAAGTTACCGACAGAAAAATTATCGACCCACGATAACACAGTTACCGACGTTACCGACTGAGGACAAAGTCATTTCCTACCTTACCGACAGTGAAGACTGTCCGTACCCACATTACCGACAGACGGCAACGCCATCTCTGGGGTAACGATGATACTAACTTTACCGACATATAAGAGAATACCTCCTTTATTAATATGTAATCCTGATACAAAAGAAATTTTGCAAATCAAAAACCAAAAGACTTTATATACATATATATATATTTTTGAACACGTCCCAGCACCGACTACACGTATATCTAATTATTTTGGGGCCTAAATTATATCAAAAATCATTGATTCCAGATTAACTCGAAAAATACTATAAATAAAAATCTTACAACAATTTTCCCTTAAGAAGCATAAAAAGTCAGACCGACACATGCATGCATAATTATGAAAACTCCAATACTACTAATTTTATAAACGAAGTTTTAAATATAATTTTCCGTATGCGATATTATGAGTCATCATCACATCCCAAGTTAAGACTATGGAATATTCCGCTCGAATACTATTGCACAATATTACGCAACATGATGAAATAATTAATTATCATTAAGTAACAAATGAATTTATTGTTATTAAGCGTATGCAATAACTTCCATTTATATATTAATCCACAAAAAAAATCCGTTCAAGAGAACATTGCGCAACATAACGAAATAATTAACTTATTGTTAAATATTAACATTAAGTACATGCAATAATTTTTATTCAAGAACCTAATAGATATAAAATAAAAGCAAAGAATAAAAATTGTTGCACCATTTACTGAAATAATTTATAGTCTTTATATACTTATATCCCACCGCAAAATTATAAATACTTATATAATTGTAATTATAATAATTATAATACCAGGATTCATTAACAATATTTTTACATATAAAATAAAACTTTTGAACGGAGCATGCTAAAAACTCCGTTGATATTTCTATAGCCAGAGCTTAAAAATCTACATAAGAAAATATATGCATACCATTTGCAAAGAAATCCTGATGGTCTAATAATTATTATAAAAATCATATGTCAAAATGCGATATAACCAGCCGATTCTATACTGACCGCTCCGTCACCCCCACTACAATTTCGGAGAGTCCCACCATCTGCAAGTTAAATTACGCCCAATTTCCGCGGCAACGCCCAACTGCGCGCGCATCCTCCCCACACTTGTGCCAGCGGCGCGCGCAACCAGCCCGAAGAAGGGAGCCAATAAGCAACCGCGCCGCCCACGCCGAGGCGCGCGCATCTTCCGAGGCGCGCGCATCCGTCACGTCAGCGGGAGCCAATCCCAAATCATTGCGCAACAATCACGTCAGAGAAAACCAATCACCCGTTGACAACGCGGCACATCCCTCAAGGCGCACGCATCTTTCGAGGCGCGCGCAGCCAGAAGCAGAGGAGGGAACCAATCACTGCTCGACTCCCTCCACGGAGAAGCGCATCTCCTACTATTGGGACCGTGTGCAAAACTGGGACTGACGACTATATAAACCCGTGCAGAGCGGTCCTCCTCGCATTTGGCCCAACGATCTTCACCGTGTTAACTTGACATTTGGCCCAACGATCTACTACAGTTAACAACTACTGGCATTTGGCCCAACGTTTTCAACACTTAACAACTACGGGCATTTGGCCCAACGTTTTCAACACTTAACAACTACTGGCATTTGGCCCACCGATCTTCAAGTTAATACTTATATCTCCGAGATTTTGTACGCGTATTCAGTTAATAAATTCAGTGACTATTGAACATTGAGTTTCTCAATCGAACTCCTGGACTGCAACCTCCATCCCGAACTGTCACTGAGGTAGACGGTATTCAGCGGAAGGAAGCAGCGTCCACTCATCAGCCTAGTGAAGGGAAGCGGCCTTCACACACTAGGACATTTCAGACACTGGTAAATATCCGGCCACTTGTCATTAATCTAACCTTTAATTTCTACTAACAACTAAATTCAGTGAAACAGTGCGCGACAATTCGGGAACCTTACCTTTGATTACCCGTATTCCTTAATCCAGTTATTCAACTTAGTAAATATCATTTCCAATTGGAAAATTTATCTGGGACTTATCTCTTTGATAAGACGACGCGATAGACAGTGAGCGAGTGCGAAACTGCAGCGGCAGGTCGAACCGAAGTCTGGCTCGGTGGAAAAATAATTATCTTGAGGAATTTATTCCCATGATAGAGGTTGTTTCTCAACCTAGAGCTGGTGAGGCAATAGAAAAAATAAGCGGCCTCCTGTCAATCGACGTTTGAGTAGGCGAAAATACAGTTTTCGATTAATAGGCAATTATCTTGAGGGATTTATCCCAATGATAGAAGTTGACCTTTTGATCTTGGATTGAATTTAGCCTTAACTTCAAAATACGAGATACATCCCAGGACTTAGAGACAATACACTGGCTTAGTTTATAACAATTTGAATCATTATCACTACTTGCAATTATAACCTAACCTTACGATGTTAATACTAAGCCAGCCGTATGATAGGTGGATACCTTGTCAGCGTATCCAAACTCCTAATTTTTCCTCGAATCTCCTTTCGATTTTCAGAGAATCAAAATAAAATAAGAATTTATTTGAAATCAAGATAACACATTAACATTTCAAACAAATAAATTCTCGATTATCCTAATTTACCATCAGTTGGTAATTTTTCCAATAGTCTTCAATTAAAACTTACCATCGGTCGGTAACATACCAACGGCAGGTAACTTACCATCAGTCGGTAAAACAGAAAGTGACTCTAACCATCGGCCGGTAAAACAGAAATCTAACTTACCATCGGTCGGTAAAACAGAAAGTGACGTTAACCATCGGTCGGTAAAACAGAAATCTAACTTACCATCAGTCGATAAAACAGAAATCTACATTACCGACTGTCGGTAATTTTCAGGAGTCGAAGTTTACCATAGATCGATAATTTATAGTACTAATACAATTTATTCTTCTCAGACTATACTTTATCTGCAATTTCAACCGCTTCTTTGGATTTCAACGATCCCCTCACTCGAAGGATCTTGGAATAACCTCAATTTAATTAATTAATAAATACCACCATTTATCCAGCTTGTAAAAGATAGAAGAAAATAAGAAAGGAAATAAATAAAGAAGGAAAATAAATAAAGGTTTTGCTTACAAATACATATATTTATTCACACTCCCTCCTGAATCCTCTCTACAAGCACAATAGACCTTCAATCTCTCGGCGTCCCAGGGTAAGCCGGCCTAGCAGGTTGCCCTAAAACAAATTGAGAGATTAATTGCGTCCAACTGGGAAAGTAAGACTTCCAGACCAGTCCTGAGGAACTGGGGACGTAACACGTGCATGGACGAACAAGGTTGTATCTCTCAATTTCTTTTTCAGGGCAACCAGCTAGGCCGGCTATACCCTGGGACGCCGAGTGATTCAGGATATTGTTAACGCTTCTTTTCAGAGATAATTTAAGGTTGACAAATAAATTAATGGATTTGTATTATACTTTTCTATTTCTTTTTATTTCATTCCCTTATCCATGTACATTAAATGCAAATTTATGTTAAATATAGAAGGATATAATAATAAATTTTTTGTTGATATTAATGTTATATTATTCTTATAGGTCTACAATCGTATCAAGGAATTCCTCGCTGTTCAAATAGTCGAGGAGTTGATTTATCTCAAAATCTGTAAAACTCTCGTCGCTCGGAGAGATATCTATGGGCTCCAAATCTGCTTCTCCAAAAGCAATCGGGGAAGAATTTGGGGTAAAAGGGCCTGAGAATGAATCAGGAGTTCGTGGAGGGCTTGGCGGCGGTGAAGTCTGGACTTGTTGGTCCCTTGTCGCAGGGATTTCTCCGTTGCGCTCCCAAGCGCGGAGCAGTCCTAGCGGGATCCCGTCCGTAGGATTGTTTAAGTCGACAATTATTGTCGATGCGTCGCTTGAGCTGTCTGAGTTGTCAGAGCCAGCCGATTCACGTTCTTCTTCGTCAGACTCTGCGCCCGCTGGTATCGCTGGGATGTTGCCGTTGTCGTTGATTTCTGGATTAAATTCAGGGGGCAGGGGGGCGAAGGACAAATCGAAGAGGGTGGTATCTTCGCGATCGTTGGCGGCGTGTACAATATTAGGAGGGATATTATCCCTGTCTACAAATAATTGTCGTGCAACGGAGGGACGATCTCGGAGCAATCGTTGTCTATATATTTCTCGACGAGCTACGCCTGCGTTTCGCAAAGGGAATTCGCGACGGGTTATGGGGTCTGGACGTCGGGTGTTGACCATCTATTAATGAGAGAAAAGGTTCGAATTCTGATACGAATATAATATAATATTTCAGTTAATTTTCCCGAAAATTATTATTACTTACGATGTCGCAAGAAAAAAAAGGGGTCACCTGTCAAAAATGAAAGTACCGTGTGAATAATACGTCACACACACGCATATGCACAGTGGAAGAGAAAGTAGATAATTAAATAAATTTATTTTATTATGATTTGAAATCATCAAATAATTTTTAGTTATTAATCATGCTTTTAAATTTCAAATAGGGTGTATGGACATCAAGTAAGAAGAGGATTACTGGATATGTCATTGAAATGACAGTTTATCAATGCAGCTGGCTCAGTATATTGTAAAATTTTCATATAAACCTCAGCCAGTGTATCGTAACTAATCTCTGGGATGGATCTCGTATCTTGAAATCAAGGCTAGATTCAACCTGACGTTGTTTACATCAGACAGCTCCAAAATTAAAAGACAACTTCCATCATCAGTGACGCAGCTTCAGGATAATTGTCAATTAACCGGGCCTAAGTTGTATCTTTGCCTAATCAAACGTCGATATGACAGGAGGCCGCTAATTTTTTTATTTGCCTCACCAGCTCCAAGTCAAAAGGAAACCTCTATCATTGGAATATGTTCCTCAAGATAATTGCCTTTTCACTGTGCCTAAATTAGATTCGTCCTGCTGAAGCAGGTTCTTACTAATTACTGTCAATCGAGTCGTCTTATCAAAGAGATAGATCCCATGAAAGACTTCCAATTCGAAGTATGATTTAAATAAATTGTGTGTATGGATGTAGGAATATGAATAGTTGAAGGTAAGAATTAAAAATATAGAAAATGTCAGTCAAGTAGCATGCGACTGTATAGATTATTAATTATTAATGAGTATGAAGAAGCAAAGAAATTTAATTGGTTTAAGATGTACTTACCAGATGATGAAGTTCTCGATGTATAAGGATGACTACTCTCCGTCGGAGACCGACTGCCTCGGCGAGGTCCCTGAAGAGAGGTCAGGAGCCGTTGAGAAGTAATTGGCAGAAGACCGAAGTTGAATTTGAATTCACTTTTATTTTAAAGTATACTCGAGTACAATATTTGACGGCTCTAAGATGCTTCCTTCCTTCTAGAGAGCTGGTGGTCAGATGCTAGGTGATGTCCACTCGAGAGCGCTGGGTCAAATGCACGGAAGACCGAGCTGCGCTCCCTGAGGTACCCTCTGATCCCTACTTCGTTCCAGGAGTCAGTGGTGGGGAATGGGAGCTCTAAGCGTAGGTTGCTTGGCTGCTATTTGCTGCGCTAGCTGCCCTTCCTTTTGGCGCATGTTGTGACGTAGTAGTTGCGCTTTTGCGTGGGAGGGGATGGGCTATCCGTGCGTTGGTTTGTTAATTTATAAAATTTTATAATAGTTTTTAGTTACCAGAATTCCCGTTATTTGCACACATTTTCTAATGTAGAATCTTAAATCTCCTTAAAGAAATGCGAAAGAAATGCGAACGGTTCTTCTAGCATGCTCCGTTCAAAAGTTACCTTAAATTCCGCTTATAATAATTTTTATAATTAGTAAATTCTGGTGTCATAAACTATTATAATTACAATCATTTTATAATATACATATATGTATATATATATATATATGTGGATATATATATATATATATATATACAGGGTGACCCATTTTAACTTAGGCAGCCAAATAACTCGAAAAATAAGCAAGATAGAGAAAAATGTTTTAGACAAAAGTTGTATGGTTTCGAGGGGGCCATAAGATGGTATCATTGGTTTGACCTTGAAGAGTCATTTGAAGGTCACGTGAAGGTCACTTCAATTTTTTTAAATGGAATACCCTATATATTTTTGTACATTCTTGTAGCTTATTTCGAGAGCTTTCCAAAACACTATAATTAAGTACCTTTCCGTTAAGTACTTTTTGAGTTATGATGCTTGAAATAATTTCTTAATTTTACATAAACCGTAAAATATCTTGTAAAATATTCATTTTTCGATTATCTTACCTTAATACTTTTATGTACAAAATAATGAGAGGAATCAATTGGTGTAAAGAAAACACATAGTTGTTTTTAAGAAAAAATATGTAATTTGCAATTAACAATTCCATATTTTTTCTTAAAAACAACTATGTGTTTTCTTTACACCAATTGATTCCTCTCATTATTTTGTACATAAAACTATTAAGGTAAGGTAATCGAAAAATGAATATTTTACAAGATATTTTACGGTTTATGTAAAATTAAGAAATTATTTCAACCCTCATAACTCAAAAAGTACTTAACGAAAAGGTACTTAATTATAGTTTTTTGGAAAGCTCTCGAGATGAGCTACAAGAATGTACAAAAATATATAGGATGTTCCATTTAAAAAAATTGAAGTGACCTTCACGTGACCTTCAAATGACTCTTCAAGGTCAAACCAATGATACCATCTTATGGCCCCCTCGAAACCATACAACTTTTGTCTAAAACATTTTTCTCTATCTTGCTTATTTTTCGAGTTATTTGGCTGCCTAAGTTAAAATGGGTCACCCTGTATATAATTACACGTAAAATTATATAAGATGAAAAATTCTTTATACTATTCTACAAAGCAATATTTTAAATTTTTTTTGCGGGACGTAACACCTCCCCCCCCTAATAAGAACAAAATCCAATTGTTTTCAGAGGATTTTGGTCTAGGGAGATTAGATATCTTCGTTTAGAGTGTTTAAGCGGTCTCTTAAATTTGTATATGATGTAGGCACATTTACGTTTTTGGCGGTTTCCTCGTGGCAAGGTCTCATCGTCCTTGGAGGTTTGACTGGAGGAGGTTGTTGAACGACTACTTCCGGAGGCGCAGTGGGATCGATGTTGGAGGTTTGAAGATTCGTTCCCCTGCCAGGAGATTGATCGTCTCGGTTATCGTCTCCGGATTTCTTAGAAGGTTCTCGTGCCAAATGAAGTAGCAGGTTTGCGAGGGAGCTCCACAGGGCCCCGATTAAATGCAGGCTGCAACCATATACAGTATGGAGAGCGTATCCATGGATGACTGTGTCGATAACCAGCTTGATTAGGCGAATGATCATGAAGATTCCGACGAGTCCTGCTGTGGCTGATCCAAAGTTTATGAATCCTTTCCAGATCCGTGAGGCTGTGCTCTCGACAATTTTATTTAGAGAATTTTCATCCAGCAAGTTATATACCGAGATTCCTTCAGTGTTCATGGAATGGCCAGTTAGTCCTCTAGCAACGGCATTGAGTAAAGCTGGCTTTTCGCCTGGGAACATAATATGATTTCTTAGCTTTTCTATGTCCGTTTCGGAGTAAATTCCGCTGGTAGCTAAGGATCCTGGAGTGAGGTATCTCCAGGTTAGAGCAGACATAGGTTTTAGCTGTTGAGGCGGTAGCTGTCTAACCTGAATACTAGGAGTGAGTTGAACCCATGTATCTTCGATTCTATACAGGGTAGGAAGTTCTATACTGCATTCTCTTTCATTACCAATTTTGGTGATGATTCTTGACTTGGGTGTGAGAAAGAGAATGATTGCGCACCGTGACAGGAAGTTCAGCATAACATTCTTCCGTTATTCTCACCATTACTTCAACAGGGATACATTTGACTATTTGCACAGCTTCTCCTGTGGTAACAGCCATATATCCTGGTCCTTTCATTAGTCGATAGGCAAATTCATCTGGTTGGAGTGTAGCGAAAGACAAGGCATTGGTAATCACTTGTCTTTCCAATTCACATTTTTGTAAGATGACATTATTGTAAAGAGAAGTCATTTGCTGTTTGACATGTTTTTCAATATACACGAATTTGGAGTTCATGTATGTAAAGATGTCAAGATTGTTGACTGGGATGATTCTTCGATTAGCGAAGGTATTTCTTGAGTTACCAGGCTGTAGATGACTGTGGCGTTGGCATCAAAGTGGTCTTCGGAAATTTTATTTGCAGGTCCTTCGTAAAGAACATCGTATTGTTGGAAGTTGCAAGTAGTAGTGGGTATTGGTTTCCAATAAGTATGTCCATCGTCAGCGTCTAGACAAAAACTGTCAATGAGATCACACACCGTTCCAGATTTTAATTTGATCTTCCCGGTGTTTAACTGTATGGGAACATAAGATCTTAATGATATTTTTACAGTTGCTTGGACGACTACGTCGTCCCAGGTTCTGTATGGATCATTGTATTGTGCTCCTTTGCAGTATCCATCGACTTGTATTCGACCTACAAGAGTGATACTTCGATAGGTCGTCTGATTTGCTTTTATGCCGGCGACAAGATTGTTGTCTCCGAGTTTGATGGTTCCGTCTTGAAACATTCTCAAATATTGGGTGTATCCAGTCTCGTGTACATAATCGGCTCTTCCATTGTGAACAGCAGAGATATGTGAATGCATGCCGCAATGGTATATATTCCTGGATATTTCCACTTTACATTGTATGACTTCCGTATAGCTGTAGTCGGACAATTGCAATAGTTGAATATGAACATCGGTGGTATTGGGTTTGCGTATGTTCAAGTCACATTCGCCAACATCAAGTAAAGAGACAGCGGTGATATTAAGGTGTTGTCCTCCGCAATCGAATCCAATAAGAGCAGTGGTTTCACATAAGATTATTAGGACTAAAGGTGTCATGGTGATCTGAAATAATGACGATTTCAGTATATGTGAACGTATATATATATATATTACGTTATATGATTACTTGATGAATGATCGATACAATTTTATGGATATTTAATAGTGAATAATTGTCGCTTAGCGTAATTATGATTATAGTATAAATGGATATACATATATATATATAAGTGTATATCATATTTCCATGCAAAAAAAAATTCTATATTTAAGAATTGAATACATAGTAGGTATCTTTATAGCATTGTGTTTAATATATATATATATATATATATATATATATATATATTTTGTTCGTAATTATATTATATTTTATGTATATCTATTATTTTTTTTGTTTTTTATACATATATATATATATATATATTTGTTATTATTACTACGCACGTATATATATATGTGTGTAACTATAATTAATGGTTATAAGTTGTGGATGCCTATGTTAACTAGAGATACAATAAATGAGGCATCTGAATAAGTATATAATGATTATATTATAATAATTTTTATATGTTTTTTAGGTAGCAAAACAAGGATTGATATTTAAGAAGAAATTATATCTTCCAAGACTTCTGGGTCGTTTGGATCAGTCCTTATTTCGGCCACTCCATATTCTATTTTTAATGTGGAAGAGTCTACTGATATACCGACTAACTGTTTGTAAGTATTTTCTTCCTTTTTCTTTATAAATGAGGTAAATTGGTAATAAGCTTTAACGCATTTCATACATTTGATAATTGGTCGGCTTTTATAACAATTTTGGTCGCAGTTACGACATTTTTGTAAGGGCACTGAGCCATATTGGAATGTATGAGAGTATCTTGTAAGAACTTTGTTATAAATTGTGGGATTATAGCAATTTGTACAGATGAGATAAGAGCTTGAGTCACTTAGAACATCGTGAGTTAATATAATGACGCAGTTTACGCGAAAACTATTGAAAAATGAATCCTTTAAAAGCGGATGGATGGGTGTTTTGGGTTTTGAGGGTGGACACATTTTTAAGCGTATACCCCTTGTTAGTGAGTCCTGCAAAAAGCAAATGCAGTTAGATTACACAGCCACACAAAAAAAAAAATTTTTTTTGCCCAGGGGTCTGACTATGTTTACTGTATGTTTTCGGGGTCGCTGAATCCGAATCCAAGGTCAGATTTACCCCATTACGTCAGGATTTCGCCATAACCTCAAAAAACCCTATAATCAACGCTGTTAAGCCCTGTAACGTTGTTACTCAAGCTTTAAACTAAAAAACCAATCAGTTAATCCAAATAAACCCATAACCCTATAACCCCATAACCCCATAACCACTAACCCTATAACCCCGTAACCCCATAACCCCGTAACCCCATAACTCCATAACCCTGTAACCAAAAAAATAAATAAATCATCACAGGCAATCTGCATTATGGCAATTTCTCAGGTGTTGAAGATTCCGTAAACCCATTTCATTAAACCAAATAACCCCATAACCCCAATAACTCCATAACAGCTTTTATAGGTTCGCTTTTTTACTCTATTCATCCACTTGTAGTTTTGTATAAGAAACAGGCTATCATTATAGTTTACCCATGAGAGAATCAATCAGCTTCGTCTTTAACTTAAATCATGATATGTAATGGCAAATTTACTATCCGATCCTTGCGAAGTATTTTTCTTCCTTCTTGATCATACAGTTTTCTTGAAAAATTCTGTTTGAAAATTCCTCAAGTTTATATAGCTTTTGAAGAAATTCATGGAACTTCTTCATTCCAAATATTCTTCTTGCGTGTGTCTGCATCCAGGGCACCTCCTCGCGGTCACGGCGGGCAACGGAGTGAGCCCGTTATCCGGTTGAGTCCCTGGATTACGGCTTCCATGCCGTCATGGCAGGCGCACGCAAGCGTTTTACGATGCAGAGGGTCGGATCCTCAGTATCGGCGGCTGGTCAGGGTGGGAAAGCGGGCCCGCAGGCGTCGTCATCATACGACCGCAGCTCTACATTGGTTGGTGACTTGGCCAATGTAGGGTTCAAAGCTACAAGAAAAAAGGACAAAATCGACGTGCCAATTCACAAATGTGAATCTGATCGAAATATTTTTTGCTACGTGTGCTTGAAATTTGAAACGAGCTCTTTGCGAAAAGTCATCGATGATGATATTCGCGAGACGTATGAAGACATTTTCAGTTTGAAAATAGATGAAGTTGGCATTAAAAACTGGGCTCCCAATATAATATGCAGTTGTTGTCGAAAAATATTCAACGCTTGGAAGCAGGACCAAAGGAGGCATAACATCAAGTTTTCCATTCCCACAATATGGAAACGTCCTCAAAGTGCAAATGATTGTTTTTTCTGCTGCAATAAAATCAAGGGTTTCAACACTAAAAATAAAGACAAAATTTTGTATAACATGGTCACCTCTGTAGTAGCGCCAGTTACAGTTGCTAAGGACAACAGCGATAAAAGAGATGCCACTGAAAATTTACCCGAGGAGATGGATGAAATGATGGATATCGATCAAGTATTGGAAGTTGAATCTGCATCTGAGATCGATGACGAAGAAGATAGTGACGAGTATTTTGCTTCAAGTACTAATAAAACATTAGTCCCATCATTAATATCCCAGTCGGAATTGAATGATCTTGTGCGTGATTTGGGATTACCGAAAGATGGTTCTGAATATTTAGCGTCCTTTTTAAAAGGAAAAAATTTATTGGAACCCACAACCAAAGTTTCATTTTACAGAAACAGAGATACTAAATTCCGCCAGTATTTCTGTAAAGATGAAAATTCATCACTAGTATTTTGTATTGATGTGGAAGGACTCATAAACGAATTGAAACCGAATAGCTATGATGCCAAAGATTGGAGACTTTTTATAGATTCATCTAAGCGTAGCATAAAAGCAGTTTTGCTTCATAACACAAACGTATACGCTCCAGTTCCAATAGCTCATTCCACCATAATGCAGGAAAAATACGAAAACATTGAGGTCCTCTTGAAAAAGATTAATTACGAAACTCATAAATGGCAAGTTTGCGGAGACTTAAAGATTATAACAATTTTACTTGGTCAGCAGTCAGGATTTACAAAGTATCCATGTTATCTATGTTTGTGGGACAGTCGCGATCGAGTACAGCATTATGTGAAAAAAAAGTGGCCAGCTAGAACATCACTCGCTCCTGGTTCACATAATGTCATCCACGAATCGCTCGTAGATCCAAGCAAAATTCTTATCCCTCCCCTACACATCAAACTTGGACTAATGAAGCAATTTGTCAAAAGTCTTGATAAATCTAACGCCTGTTTCCAATACCTTGTCGGAAAATTCCCGAAATTGTCTGAGGCAAAATTAAAAGAAGGCGTATTTGACGGTCCTCAAATAAGAACAATGTTTAGAGACAAAGCCTTCATTGGAACAATGAATGAGTTGGAAAAAGAAGCCTGGCAAAGCTTCAAGGCTGTCGCTCAAAATTTCCTGGGAAATAAAAAAAGCCCTCACTATGAAGAAATCGCTGCTAAAATGATCTCCGACTATAAAAAGCTAGGGTGTCTCATGAATTTAAAATTACATTTCCTTGACTCCCATCTTGCAGAATTTCCAAAGAACCTTGGGGACTTTAGCGAAGAGCAGGGTGAAAGGTTTCACCAAGATATCATGGTCATGGAAAATCGGTATCAAGGCCGATGGGACATCAACATGATGGCAGATTACTGCTGGACGCTACAGAGAGAAACACAGGACAGTAAGAAACGAAAGCGTAATCCCTTGCACAGATCGTTCGACGAGAAAAGAACTCGATACAGTTCAAAAAAAGAGACTGACTAAATCCTAATTACTATTTATTTATTCGTTGATTTATTTATATATTTACTTATTTTTATTTATATACCAATTTATTTATTTTTATTTATACATACATATTTATACGCTCATTTTCAAAACAGCCCTTGCAAAAAAACTCAAAACAGTTAAAAAAAGGGACTACCATAAGCTTTATTAATGTTATTTATTTATTTGTAGATTTATTTATTGTTATTTATATATACGTTTATTCGCTCTTCTCAAAAACAGCCTTCATAAGAGCTATATGGTGTACGAAATCCGTTCACGCAACCTCCTCGCGGTGTACATCGGATAACATTGATGCTGACAGTTTTACAAATATTAAATAGATTTACAATTGAGTCCGATACTTTAGGGTTATGGTATTTTTAATTAGAATTTATCGGGTTATGAGGTTATAGGGTTTAACAGCTTTAGTTTTGTGGAATCCATGCCACGATAGTTGTTTTGCTATGAGAGATTCAGTATGACGATTTTAGTAACATGGTTATGGGGTTATGGGGTTACGGGGTTATAGGGTTAGTGGTTATGGGATTATGGGGTTATAGGTTTATGGGTTTATGTGGATTAACAGATTGGTTTTTTAGTTTAAAGCTTGAGTAACAACGTTACAGGGCTTAACAGCGTTGATTATAGGATTTTTTGAGGTTATGGCGAAATCCTGACGTGATGGGGTAAATCTGACCTTGGATTCGGATTCAGCGACCCCGAAAACATACAGTAAACATAGTCAGACCCCTGGGCCAAAAAATTTTTTTTTTTTGTGTGGCTGTGTTATTTATGTTTCTTCCATGGTTCCTTTCATATATTGCCCTTTCAAAGTAGGAAAATATGCATTCAGAACACTGAAAGATAGAGCGAGTGGTATCTAGAGGAGCTAGACAATATTCACATTTAGAGAAAATTATTTCACCGGAGGTTACCCAGTGGCATACTATCAGGTCAGGTTTAACTCGAAATTGACGAATTTTACAACATACACAACATATACGAACCGGGTTACGGTTTTTCTTAGTATATTTCCTATAGAATATTATTTTTTTAGATTCTGCTTTGCAGATATTTGGGAAGTGTGGTAACAGGTTATGGATGTCGTGATTGCAAGATGAATCATTTACGTTGCTCATTATGGTTTAATCAACAATTTCTGTTTAATTGAAATTCTTGAGCTTGTTCTCCTTGTAAATGATATAAAAAACATCTCCTGCAGTCCGACAGTGGAGTTATGAGAGATAGTAATAAATTACACATATGATATCTAAAGCCATACAAAGAAGCTGGAGGAAAATATGTAACAATGTGGTGTTACGTCCCGCAACGAAAAACTTTTTACTTTATATAATCGCTATAAAATTTCTCTATTTTATATAATCCTCCATATGACTATATATATATTCGCATTTACTTGATATTCATTATATTTAGTTCTTTCATACTACCAAAATATTAGCAAGCCACCAGTGCTAACCGAATAGCTGGTCTTATATGTTAATCAAGTAAAATTAATATATTCTTCAAATTAATTATTTGAGGCTTTATAACTATTGCAGTAAAGACTTCATTATATCTTTTCATTATGAATTTTAAATGTAAAATACTTGCTATGTATAATTTCGAACATTAATAATAACGATAATAATGGAACACAACTGCACTTTTGTGCACTTTGTGCACTTTTCCCCAGGTACCATTGAAAACAATCTTTTATAATTATTACTGTGTTTTTTGCCTTTAATTACGCCTCCTGGCGCTATAATTAGTTTTTGTACTTTCTGCACCTTAAGTGCACCTTGTTCTTTTACACCTTTTGTGCACCTTCTACACCCAGAAAGTGCAGATATAATTTTATTCTAAATTAATCCGCGTAACTCCTATTCAATATTCGAAGTTGAAATAAGTCCATAAGAAGAGACGTACCTACGTATATGTTCGCTGTCGCTTTAATGTTAGAAATCAAGTCGTCTATGTCCGTCAGCCATCTCGAAACCTTGATGTAGCGACACCTGAAAAATATAATAGCAATGTAAAGTGGAAAATATTGAAAATGTTATAAGGTAGAATATTCATAAAGGTAATACATACTTGAATCTTGTTAATAGACAATCTTATGATCCTGCATGTATTCTCTTCATAATAAAATGGTCAGCTTGCCATGAATAGCTGCAGTAATTTCGGATCTTGAAAGCTGAAAAATAATAATTAAATAATGTTTGGTCCTAGAAATATAATCTACCAATATTTTAGAAGCTAATTCATGTAAAGAAATTATTAATATAGAATATTGATAAATGCTAAAATCATTGAGAAGATTCGTTAAATTAATATTTTATAAACGTCTACATATATATACATATGATGAAAATATAAGAAGACCAAAAATTCAATGAAAAGCATTAAATTAATTAAAGCATTAATACTTATGAATAATAATTTTTATAGAGACTCTGGTAAAATAATATGAATAAAATCTTATACATAACTCTTTACTGCATGCAGAATTATAAGTCTTCTTATAAGCGTCCAAGGTTAACCTTCGCTCGCTCCGTTATCTCCCCTACGTCCGGTATGCGTCAACGCTTGCATCATCCAACGGACATGTTACGCCGTGAATAAAAGAATATTCATTAGTAAAAGTTTCGAGGCACAATATATTAAAGTAATGAAAGGTACATATACATATATGCAAAATTAATGTTAAATGCAGTATACAATTAAATATAAAAATTAACGAACGTACCAAATGAACTTCCATGCGTAGTATTATAGATGCTTTATGCAGCAGCCTCAAGTCTATTCGAATGAAGCATACTCTCATATGCTTTAGGCCTGCATATTGTCCATGAAATATCCATTGGCTTATATCCTCTCAATTATTTTTATATACAGGGCGATCCTGAAAAACGTTATGTCTTTAAAATGACGTATTCCTGACACCATTCTAAGACAATTTTTCCTTTACCAAAATTTGATTTGAAGCGTAGTTTTTGAATTATGAGCAAAAATAGTTAGTAAATCACGCGTCGGGTACAGAAGGCAGGCAGGAGCGGCGCGGCGTGCCGCGAGCGCGGGCGCAGCTGACCGCCCGACGGGTGATTATCACCGCATGAGTCGCTAACTATTTTATCTTATAACATAAAATTATGCTTTAAATAAAATTTTGGTAAAGAAGAAAATGTCTTAGAATTACGTCAGAAATACGTGTTCCTTAAAATAACGTTATTTTAATAATGAAAAGTTGTTCCGGATCGCCGGCCGTCCGACGTTGCAATCAGCTGATTGCTACACGCGATGTGTGTATGGCGGAGTGTGTGCGTAAGAGAGAGAGAGAGAGAGAGAGAAAGAGAGAGAGAGAGGGAGGGTAGGAGGGACAGACATTCATACACACGCACGCACTTTTTTCTCGCTCTCTTTCTCTCTTTTACGCAACACTCATACACTCTCTCATTCAGTCTCTCACTCACACTCTTTCGGTCACTCACTCACTCACTCACCTGCTTACTCACTTGCTCACTCACCTTGTAGCAGCGTAGCGAATCTTCATGCTATGTATTGTTGTTATCTGCTGCACGGTTATGATTGCTAGAGATGCGCGACACATCGAAATTTTTTCGATTATTAATCTCACACTCGATTGACACAATACAGATTACACGATAACGAGTTTACTGCTTATTCACTCACTATTGATTTATCGATACCAAAAATTACTTTCAAAGAAACGCGAATGCAAACAACACATGACTCGACGCGAAGCGACGGACCGCGGAGACTGCGCGACCACAAGAGTTATGTTGCCAGAAACGCGACACGCGACATTTAACAAACGACTTGCGCGTGGCGCGTGATTGACGCGAGATAAGACGAACGATCGGCTAAAACCTTCGCATTGCGAATGCGGTAGAAAACATGAAACGTATAATGACATACTTAAAGAATTAATTATTTATTATAAATAATAACTATTTCTAATTATAATTAGAAATAGTTATTATTTATAATAAATAATTAATTTTTTAAGTATGTCATTATACGTTTCATGTTTTCTACCGCATTCGCAATGCGAAGGTTTTAGCCGATCGTTCGTCTTATCTCGCGTCAATCACGCGCCACGCGCAAGTCGTTTGTTAGATGTCGCGTGTCGCGTTTCTGGCAACATAACTCTTGTGGTCGCGCAGTCTCCGCGGTCCGTTGCTTCGCGTCGAGTCATGTGTTGTTTGCATTCGCGTTTCTTTGAAAGTAATTTTTGGTATCGATAAATCAATAGTGAGTGAATAAACAGTAAACTCGTTATCGTGTAATCTGTATTGTGTCAATCGAGTGTGAGATTAATAATCGAAAAAATTTCGATGTGTCGCGCATCTCTAGCAATCATAACCGTGCAGCAGATAACAACAATACATAGCATGAAGATTCGCTACGCTGCTACAAGGTGAGTGAGCAAGTGAGTAAGCAGGTGAGTGAGTGAGTGACCGAGAGAGTGTGAGTGAGAGACTGAATGAGAGAGTGTATGAGTGTTGCGTAAAAGAGAGAAAGAGAGCGAGAAAAAAGTGCGTGCGTGTGTATGAATGTCTGTCCCTCCTACCCTCCCTCTCTCTCTCTCTTTCTCTCTCTCTCTCTCTCTCTCTCTTACGCACACACTCCGCCATACATACATCGCGTGTAGCAATCAGCTGATTGCAACGTCGGACGGCCGGCGATCCGGAACAACTTTTCATTATTAAAATAACGTTATTTTAAGGAACACGTATTTCTGACGTAATTCTAAGACATTTTCTTCTTTACCAAAATTTTATTTAAAGCATAATTTTATGTTATAAGATAAAATAGTTAGCGACTCATGCGGTGATAATCACCCGTCGGGCGGTCAGCTGCGCCCGCGCTCGCGGCACGCCGCGCCGCTCCTGCCTGCCTTCTGTACCCGACGCGTGATTTACTAACTATTTTTGCTCATAATTCAAAAACTACGCTTCAAATCAAATTTTGGTAAAGGAAAAATTGTCTTAGAATGGTGTCAGGAATACGTCATTTTAAAAACATAACGTTTTTCAGGATCGCCCTGTATATATGTACTGTAGTAACCTAAATAAAGTAAAGAGAAATTTTAATAAATTAATTACTAACAAAATCACAGTATAAAAGTCCATAATAATTAATGCCAAATTCAGAACGATATACGTATGCATAAAAATTAATAATGCAAATAAAATAAGTACATGATTTTATACGCGTGAATTAATAAGTCAGTCTAAGCGCTCAAGGTTAAGCCAGCGCGCTGTGTTATCTGTTGGAACGCGGCCAACTTATCCCCTAATGCATGCGACGATCATGCGTTAGCCTTCAGACAAAAGAGACTCTAAAATAATATTCTTATAAGACTAAGGCATGACATAAATTCAGACCGACTTTTTGCTTTAACCATTAGAATATATGGTCATTAATAAAATACATTTTGCATCACGCTCTGTTAAAATTATAAGTCGCGAATCTCAAGGAATATCCATATGTATATTATAAGTACGAACATATATATATACATATTAAAATTAAAAGCAAAACCCAAAACTAAAATTCAAAGTGAAATGCCAATTGCAAAAATAAGAATGACTAGCAATAAATAAAAATTCAATAATAGAAACGAGTCTAAATTATAAAATTTAATAACGCTAATAAGCATATGATTTTATACACGCGACATATTAAGTCTTCTTATAAGCGCTCAAGGCTAAATGCGACGCGCTATTTTCCTTATCGTTTCCGAGAAGCGCCCGAGCAGTTGCATTTCTCAGAAGCGCTCGAGCCTAACGCATTTCAATCTTCAAGGCTGAAGAATATTCTGCTTGAATATTATTCCATACGAATATTATAAGGAACACTTCTTATTGCGAGCGTAATAATTGTAAAATTATAAATTGTTAAAAGGATATATACGTATGCCAAATAAGCATGAATATTTAAGAAGTTAACAGTAATAATTTTCAATCAACCTCTTATTTCTTCAGAAGGAAATTATTAACGCATATCAAACTATTAAATAATTATTAAATAAATTTAACAGCATTAAAAATTAACAAGCTACATTTATGCAATCTTTAAAGATTTAAAATCAAGTAATATCTACATATATATATCCTACATAATAGAGTTAATAGCAAAAGTTATATGAATAAAAATTGTTACAAGCGAAACTATTAAGCCATCTTATAAAGCTTTATAAGAATAAATTCACTCACCAAGAGACAAGCGAAACTCCGAGCCATGAGCTCATGCGGCGATAAGATAAAAACCTGGCGCGACTGCCTGGCACGACAGCCACATTCTTCATCCCAAGAACTATAATGAATTAAAATTATTAGTTAAGCAATTACATTAATCTTCACAATTAAATTTTCAATTTTAATTAACATTACACGAACATATGTATTACACATATACATCTATATATCCACACATACATATATATATACATGAAGCGAATATATTATAATATAAAATCATTGTAATTATAATAGTTAATGATACCAGAGTCTATTTAAACAATTTCAAATGTTATAATATTAGATAGTATAAAAGATTACAACCATTAAATGTTACTTTCGAACAGAGCATGCTAGAAAGACCGTTCACATTTCTATTAAGAGAGCTTAAGATTCTGCATTGGAAAACATATGCGTGCAAGAACTCTGGTAGCTAAAAACTATTATAAAATTTTACCTTTGTGAAATAAATTAATAAGCTTGAAGCATGAACACGACTGACAGCTCTGTCGCCCCCACTATCTCCACACGAGGGCACGCCCACAACGTCACGACGCGCTCGAGAAGAAGGGCAGCTATAGCAACTAATAGCGGCCGAGCCGCCTACGCCCGGGAGCGCGCGCAGTCTCCTACCATTACGGACGCCCGGAACGGAGTAGGGACCAGAGAGTACCTCAAAGAGCGCAGATCAGTCTTCTGTGCATTTGACCCAGCGCACTTGAGACAACATCACCAGCCCTCGATCGCCAGCATTTGACCCAGCGCTCTCGAGTGGACATCACCCGGCACCAGATCACCAACTCTTTAGAAAGAAGGAAGCAACCGACTTACCGAGTGTCTCAGAGCCGTCAAATATTGTATTAAGAGTCTACTTTTAATTAAAGTGCATTTGAGTTTACAACTCGGGGTCTTCTGCCAGTTATTCATCACCGGCTCCCTTGACTCTCCAGCAGGGACATCGCCGAGGCTGACAGTCCTCTACGGAGATCAGGCATCGCTATTAAACATCAGAAAAGAACAGCATCAACAGGTAAGTACTTACTAAAACAATTCAATAATAATTTTCTTTGCTTCCTAATACTTTCTAATAATTAATAATCTACACAGTCGCATGCTACTTGACTGTCATTTTCTATCTCTTCTAATTACACCATCAACCATCCATATTCTCGCATCCACTTAATTTATTTAAATCTTACTTCGAATTGAAAGTCTTGTATGGGACTTATCTCTTTATTTTCGATACGACTCGATTAACAGTGAATAGTGCGAAACTGCAGCGGCAGGACGAACCGAACCCCGGCCCAGTGAAAAGGCAATTATCTTGAGGAACTTATTCATATGATAGAGGTTTCCTCTTGACTTGGAACTGGTGAGGCAAATAAAAAATTAGCGGCCTCCTGTTATCGTTCATCGTTTCGAAAGTGATTTTACGCTAAACAAATAGATGTTTTATTACAACTAGAAATGATTAAATGTGTGGATGTTCCTTAAATCAAACTGAAATAAAACCCAACACTTCTTCCTCTTAAATATACATATACGTTGATTTTATTTGACCATCGAGTGTTCAATCTGTCTTTGGCTTTGACCACAAGAGCGAAAAGTCGCCTGCGACTCGTCAATCGATGTGCATTGGGTAGCCTATTCTACTCCTCTGCCGTTTTCGCGAAGAATTTTCTCCAAGAAAACTCCTTTACGGACTCTGTGCCGCTGTGACGTGACGTCTTGCACATCGACACTTGTCGTTAGAGCACGGGACGCGCTCTTTAAAGACCGACTGAAACATAAATTAATAACTCTGGTTTAGTGTGATATATCGAATGAAATTATTAATTAATAAAACCTAAACCAGCAGATACGGTATTAATCCTTCTACTTTTCCTCATCCTTATCCTCGTTTTATCACCATTGCATGGAGAATAATTATTTAATAACCTCTTCATTAAATAAATGAATTAGACAGAGACTTGAGGATCTATCCTGTCACTTTCTTTAAAATCATTCGTGGAACTTTAGACTTACGCGATACGTTCTTTTTGACAGGTGACCCGTCACAGATTTTCACCGTAAGTGTTAAACATTGCGAATAAAATCTTAATATTTCAGACGAGAATAATAAAATAAAATTATTTCACTAATAGATGGTTAGCGCCCGACGTCAGAACATTATCACCCGGCGCGAGTTTCCCATTAGAAGACGCGACGCTTTTAATAGAAACCCCCTGTCACGGCGACGATTATTTCGTGACGGATTAATTAACACGCGTACGTCCTTCATTGGTCGCGACGAGATACCTTTGAATATTGCTCAGGCCCTCGACGAGCGCCCGGAAACCTCTTATAATCTAGCATTCGCACCCTTACCAACCGACGAGAGCACCGACGCCCCTATAGATGCCATACAGGCCGGGGAAGAATTTAACGACGAATCATCAAGTACTACGTCTGGGATAAGTAACTGTCCGACGATAGAAGTGGACCTAAATAATCCGACAGTTACCGTTCCGCCTGGACTACTCGCTGCGTGGGAAGGAAACACCGAAATCCGCAGGACCACCGATAGGGAAATACAAGTCCCATCTCCCACGTTAGACGCATTTTCTAGATACTCGACCCCTAACTATTCCCCCGTACAACCGGGAGAGATACCATTCGACTTGTCTCCCTTGCCGACATCCCCCAGTCCTGAGGGATTCGAAGACGCAGTCGTTAACGACATTTTAGACTATCTAGATAGCGACGAGTTCCTTGACGAAATTGTTGACGTGTATCATACATAAAATAATAATAATAAATCGAAAAAACTCTGTATAATAAAGGGTTGAATAACAACAATAAAGAAGAATAAATTACAAAAATTTACTCATATTTATTCATCGATCCGAAAACCTCTCAAAGAAGCATCCACAGATCCAAAATCTCTCGGCGTCCCGAGGTATAGCCGGCCTAGCAGGTTGCCTCAAAAGATAAATTGAGAGATTAACCTCACTCGCCTGCAAGGGTAAGTCCAGCAGATCTGTTCCTAGAAAACAGAGAGTGAGAAGCGTTAGGACGTAACATATAGATAAAAAAATCTTTGGTGGCAGCGGTGGGATCTGCCAAAAGGGATTTAAGCTTCTGAGAGAAATTAAGTGTTCGACGAATAAAATTTTTTATAACATATCTAAATTCGTTATGCAGACTCGATCGAGTTCGACGAGCTCTGTAGCCACAGGAGCTACTAGGAAACAATATACTGCAGAAGAAACTGAAATTCTTATGCAAAAGATAAACGAGAAGGAAAAACAGTTGAAGGAACAAGCTGAGACCTTGCAAGCCAAGAACGAACACCTGACAAAATTGCAGGAAGAGATGAGCCGAAAGGAAATGGCCGGAGCCCAAGAACAACCAGCTGTAGAACAACTAATGGCTTCTATGCAAACGATTACCAACTGTATTGAGAGGATTAATTCAAGGCTCATGAATTTAGAGATCTCGCAGAGAGAGGAAAGATATATTCCGTGCGAAGATCAACAGTTCTCACATCAACCTCCTCAACAATATGATGTGGTGGATCAGCCTTCCTCTATACGACTTAAGAATGCTATCGATACAATCCCGAAGTTCGACGGTCATAAAATGTCCGTATTTCATTTTAGTAAAATTTGCGAACGTGCCCTTGAGCTAATACCACAGTATCATGAATACTACCTGGTACAACTCATCATTAATAAATTACAAGGACACGCCTATTCAGCCGTAGAAGGAGCAGAATATCACACTGTGTTGGAATTAACCAAGCGATTGAAATTAATTTTTGGCTCAAACAAATCAGTGGATCAATATAGAGGAGAATTGGCAAACATATTTATGAAGCATAACGAGAATATTTTCGACTACATAGGCAGAGTGCAAGATTTACATACAGCAATCATCGATGGGGAATCTGATATCGCAGGAAATATAGACGACATGACCAAAGATGCGATCGAAGCAACTACATTGAACAGCTTTATCAATGGACTTCCTTCAGAGTTACTAGTTAGAGTAAAACTCGAACACCCGCATACCTTCAAGGAGAGCATAAGCACTGCTATTCAATTATCAAAAACAATTGAAACGGAAAATATACGTAAACGAAATATTTTCCGCCCGAACTTCCAACCTCGTGCCGACCTTCCGAATAATCATACTCAACCATCACGTCAAAACCCTGTGAATAGCAACGCTGGTAATCGCTATCGTCCCAGCAACAGCAATACAACTTCGCAACCGCCGTTCCCTTCGACACCAACTAAACCAATACCTCCTGGACAGCCTCAACTGAATTATCAGACGAAAATCTGTAGATATTGGAAAACCCCAGGACATCTCATACACGAATGTCGGAAGTTAGTGTTACGTCCCCAGTTCCTCAGGACTGGTCTGGAAGTCTTACTTTCCCAGTTGGACGCAATTAATCTCTCAATTTGTTTTAGGGCAATCTGCTAGGCCGGCTATACCCTGGGACGCCGAGAGATTGAAGGTCTATTGTGCTCGTAGAGAGAGGATTCAGGAGGGAATGCGAATAAATAAATGGTTTATATAGATTTTAGATTTCTTTATTTATTTCACCTTTTGTTTCTTTTCTTTTATAACTTCAATAACTGTAGATTTATTCCTCCGAAGAGTAACCGTATATTTCTGGGAGAATATATGAATATTCGCTATCGATATTTGCAATAGGTATCGCGGTTTCTATTTGGGGAATCTCCAAGGGTGCGAAAGGGTCTAGATCCTCGTAGGTTACTGGTGAATAGCTTGGAGGAGGATAGAAATCGTCTTCTTCCGGCGAATAATTATGTTGGTCTGGTATTACTGCGTTGGGCGCTATCTCAGCGTTTCGCTCTTCTGCTTCCAAAATAAGGTCGCTCAGTTCTTCAGGTAGTTCCTCTGTTGTTTCTAAGGAGGTGTAATTATTTCCCGCAGGTGGTGTCGTTGAAGCGAAGGTATTTATCTGATTGTCGAGGGGTTCCTGGATTTCTATACTTTCTTCGGTTTCAGGAATCGAAGGGGGAAACAGACCGTTTGACGTTGAAGCTTTTATTGCTGTGGTCTTTGGGATAGAAGAGGAAGACTGACTTATCGTAGATGGGGTAGGCTCTATGATTTCGTTATCCAGCGATACAATAATATGGGGTAAGCGTCGTGTATTTCTATTTCGGCGTATACGACGAGAGGTTTCGCGAATGGAAGGCGTTTGTCGAGTACCTTGGCTTGCACGTCGTACGCGAACCATCTATTAATTATATGGTTTGGTAACAATTCATTTAATTAAGTAAAAATGGAATAATATTGTATAGTGGTTCGGTGTTACTTACGTTGACCAACACCTGTTAAATAAAAGAAAGGGTCTCACGTGACTATTCGTTCCGTAATAAATAATTATTATCCCAAGAATACAGAAAGTAATAGTAAGATCTAGTTATTGAAGCTTCATAAGAGTTTAGATCGCGGCTAGAATATAATCGGAGAAGAATAAATTATAATAATAATAATGAATTACCGACCCGGGGTAATTATCGACTCACGAAAATTACCGACCGACGGTAATGTAGATTTCTGTTTTACCGACCGATAGTAACATCGGTTTTGCCAACCGTCGGTAATGTAGATTTTCTGTTTCATCGACCGTCGGTAATGTAGATTTCTGTTTTACCGACTGATGGTAACTTTAGTTTACCGACCGTCGGTAATGTAAATTTCGTGTTTACCGACCGATGGTAACTTCAGTTTTGCCGACCGTCGGTAATGTAGATTTCGGTTTTGCCGACCGATGGTAACTTTTAATTTACCGACCGTCGGTAATGTAGATTTCGGTTTTACCGACCGATGGTAACTTTATCGACCTACGGTAATTTATATAATTTTGTTAAATTATTAGGTTAGTTTCGTTTTTAAAATTGCGATTTGAATATCTAAAGTCGGTTTACTGAAAATCGAAGAGGCTTGAGGAGGAATAAGGAGATTAGATACTTTAACCATGTATCCACCTGTCAAACGTCTGGCTTAGTATTAACCTTATAATGTCAGGTTATAATAAATGAAATGTACTAAAATAATAATTGAAATTATCGAAAGCTAAGCCAGTGTATCATCACTAATTTCTGGGATGTATCTCGTGTCTTGAAATCAAGGCAAGATTCAATCTGACGGTTGCGTCAACCAGCTCCAAAATTAAAAGACAATCTCACGAAAATTGTCAATTAACCGGGCCGAAATTGTATCTTCGCCTAATCAAACGTCGATTGGCACTCTAGTTCCGTTTTCCAGGAATGGTCAACAGCTCCAAGAAAAAAAGGAAACTTCCCTGAAGATAATTGCCTTTTTCACTGCGCCGCGCCTTGAGCAATGTTCTGCCGAAGCAGCCTCGCTTTATTCACTGTCAATCGAGTCGTCTTATCAAGGAGATAAGTCCCAGTAAAAGTCTTCCAATTTGAAGTAATATTTAAATAAATTGAGTGTATGGATGAGGGAATATGGATAGTCGAAGATATAGATTCCCGAATTAAACTATCATGCAGTTTAATTTAATTAATGTTAGTAGTAAGTTGAAATGAAATTGAATTAAGAATTTAGATGAATAACATTCATCTAAGTATTTACCAAGAGCTGCTGTATTCTAATGTGTGGATGCTGCTTCCTTCCACTGGATGCCGTCTACCTCGTTGATGGCTCAGGAAGAGGGTTGCAGTCAAGCAATGAAGTCTCTCGGTGTGTAAGGATGATTCCTCTCTGCTGGAGACCGACTGCCTCGGCGAGGTCCCTGAAGAGAGGTCTGGAGCCGTTGGAGAATAAGTGGCAGGAGACCCAGATTATAAGCTCGAAGACACTTTATTTTAAAGTATATTTGAATATAATAGAATAATATTTGACGGCTCTGATGTATGGAGATGTCTTCTTGAGAGCGCCGAGTCAAATGCCAAGTTAACACTGTGAAGATCGTTAGGCCAAATGCGAGGAGGACCGCTCTGCACGGGTTTATATAGGCGTCGGTCCCTACTTTTCGTCCGGGGTCTGATGGTGGAGGATGTGCGCCTCAGGCGTGGGCGGCGCGATCGCTCATTGGTTCCCTTCTCCGGGCTGGTTGCGCGCGCCGCTGGTGCAAGCGTGGGGAAGATGCGCGCGCTGCTGGGCGTTGCCGCAGGGAGTGGGCATAACTTGAGTTGTAGATGGCGCGACTCTTCTGATTTAGAGTGGGGGCGACGGAGCGGTCAGTATAGAATCGGCTATACTGGTTACATTGTCTTTTGACATATAATTTTTATAATAGTTATTTGACTATCAGAATTTCTTTGCAGTTCACATGCATATATTTTCTAATGTAGAATTTTAAGCTCTAACTGTAGAAATGTCAACGGAGTTTCTAGCATGCTCCGTTCAAAAGTTCATTCTTTTCCTTTATGTATTATTATATAAAAATGCTTTTAAATATTATTAATAAATTCTGATATCATAATTATTATAATTACAATTCTTTTAACATTGAAAATATATATATATTTATGATTACGCAGTGGGATATAGATATATGTATATATATATAATATATCTATATGAATATAATTATTGCTAACAAATTCTTGTTTTAGCATGCAATAATTTATTTTATATCGCGGTGGGATATAATTAAAAGAGTAATATAAATTAATTTCATTTCATGGCGCAATAAAGTATTGCGGCTATTTTATATATGCATATAATTAATTCACGGTGGAATAAAATAATGTAAATTAATTGTTTTTAATAAATTATTGCAGCTATTTCACGCGGTGGGATATAAGTGAACATAATTTTAATTTACGGCGGAATAAAGACTATTAATTAACTATTTCAACATGTTATGCAACAATTATTATTCTCTGATTTTACTTTTAATATTTATAACCGTTAGGTTTTTGAATTAATAAATTAATAAAAATTATTGTATATGCTTAATACTAATATTTAACAATAAATTCGTTTGTCTCTTAATAACAATTAGCTATTTCATCATGTTGCATTATGTTGCGCAATAATATTCGAACGGAATATTCTTTGGATTTTACTTTTAATAATTATAACCGTCAGGTTTTTGAATTAATAAATTAATAAAAATTATTGCATATGCTTAATATTAACATTTAACAATAAATTCGTTTGTCTCTTAATAACAATTAGCTATTTCATCATGTTGCATTATGTTGCGCAATAATATTCGAACGGAATATTCTTTGGATTTTACTTTTAATAATTATAACCGTTAGGTTTTTGAATTAATAAATTAATAAAAATTATTGCATATGCTTAATATTAACATTTAACAATAATTTCGTTTGTCTCTTAATAATAATTAATTATTTCATCATGTTGCGCAATAATATTCGAACGGAATATTCTAGAATATTCCGGAGCTTGGAATGCGGAGAGCTAGGCATTTCTGAGAATTGCGATCGATCGGCGCTTCTGAGAAATGCGTTGCATTTAGCCTTGAGCACTTTTTAGCGACTTATATTGCGTACGTAAAATCATATTTAAAACTTTACTTATAAAATAAGTAATATTGAAGTTTTTATAATTATGCATATATGTATCGACTCAGCTTTTTGTGCTCTTTAAGTAAAAATTATAACGAGATTTATATCTATATTTTTTTGAGTTAATAAGGAATCAAAGATTTTTGATATAGTCTACGCCTTAAAATAATGAGATATATGTATAGTCGGTGCTGAGACGTGTACAAATATATATATATATGTATATATAACTTATTAAAAATCCTTTGAATTTTAGTTTTTAACTTTTTTAGTATCAGGATAATATACCAATAAAAGAGGTATACTCTTATATGTCGATAAGGTTAGCAACATTATTATCCTCAGTCGGTAAAGTAGGAAGTAACTTTATCTTCAGTCGGTAAAGTAGGAAATGACTTTATCTTCAGTCGGTAACGTCGGTAACTGTGTTACCTTGTGTCGGTAACTTTTACTCTGTCGGTAAGGTAGGAAACTACTTTACCATCTGTTGGTAACTTTTGTGCGGGCGACTTTACCTACTGTCGGTAAAGTAGGAAATTACTTTATCTTTCGTCGGTAACTTTTGTGCGGGTGACTTTACCTACTGTCGGTAAAGTAGGAAATTATTACCGGTAATTTTTATACGGACGATATTATACATGGGTAAATACTTAAAATTATTTCTATCATTCTTAAGTGAGGTTATGTTATGTATAGCTAGCTTCTTAATAAAGAAAGATTATTTTCGGAGACATTGACAATAGTATATCGCGCGGCGGAATGAAATTGATGTACTACAAGTATTGGTGATAATACATTGCGCGGTGGGATTTTATAATAAGAAATATTGGTGATAATAGATGGCGCGGTGGAATTTTAATTAACAATATTAATTATATTAACAATAATATGCTACGCGGTGGGATTAAGATTTATATGTTCGTCGGTGGAATTACATTTTAAAGATTATAGAGGCAATTTTTGCGTGTTTAAATAAGAAATAAAAATTTTTTTGCGGGACGTAACATTAGCTTATAGAAGAGCTCAAGAAGGGACCCAGCAACCTGGAAATTCGGCAAACGCACAAGGCGTTCCGATAAGAAACGACGTCCGTCGGAACGACCTGCAACCAGGACGTCCGACCTTCCACATCCAGAAGCAAGCCAACTTGACAATTCCTCAGGAGGCACCCGCACAAGCCTCCGGATCTGCCAACTAAATAATAACCGACAATCCATGGAGTTACCTACAGTAACTCTCTCTTCTCCTGATTTAACGACGAAATGCAAATTTATAATTGATTCTGGATCTGGGTTAAATCTTATTAAACAGAAATGCTTGAATTCACACGTCACTCTCGATAAGACTAACCCACTACATCTACAAGGAATAGCTTCCGAAACAATCGTCACATTGGGATCTGTTTCCTTATCTGTACTTGGAAAATTGTCTGAGTTCTATGTCATATCCGATTCAATAGGATTCTCACAAGATGGAATTTTAGGCAATAAGTTCCTGAGGGAACAGGCCGTCATAGTAAATTACAAGGACAATTTTATACAGTACGAGAATACGAAGATTCCTTTTACGAATTCGAATGCGATACGTCTTAAAGGAAGGACCGTAACTCCCTGTTCTTTTTACATCGCTAATCCGGAAAGGCAGATCGGATACGTACATCGCCACACTCCTGCCGAAGGCATATACTTCGGAGAAGCCATCGTTGTTAACAGTAACGGAAAAGCTTATATGCCCGTATTTAATACTTCCGAGGAAGAATTAATCTTTAATATTCCGACTGTTGAATTACAAGAATACGATACTTGCGAGACAAGTAATGATCCCAGCGGTACCCGAGGGCTTCCCAGAGGATTAATTCGAACTATTAATTCAAATAATCTCGTGGGATTAGACGAACCCCGAGGGGAACTCGTTAAAACCATAGATAATCCTATTTACTTTAAGGCATTGTCGACACCAACAGATAGAACTGTCGATGTCATAAATCTTCTCCGTCTCGAGCATCTGAACTCCGAGGAGTCAGACAACATTCGGTTGCTAGTGTATAAACACTCCGATAGATTTCATCTTCCTGATGAACACCTTCAAGCAACTAACGCCGCTCAACATTTTATTCCTACAGTTAACGAAGTGCCTGTCCATACGAAGCAATACAGATTTCCTCCTGTACATAAGGAAGAAATTAATAGACAAGTAAATGAATTACTGTCTTCAGATTTAATCGAATCTTCTACTTCCCCTTATAACTTTCCATTATGGATAGTTCCCAAAAAGCCTGATTCCCGAGGGAATAAGAGATGGCGAATGGTTATCGACTACAGAAACCTTAACGAAAAAACAATAGGAGATGCTTATCCCTTACCGAATATAACTGATATATTGGATCAACTCGGATCCGCTAAATACTTCTCCATACTGGACTTAGCCTCCGGTTTCCATCAGATACCAATGGCGTCAAAAGATGCTCATAAAACTGCTTTCTCTACGCCTTATGGACATTATCAATTCAAAAGAATGCCATTTGGATTAAAAAATGCTCCCGCAACATTTCAAAGACTAATGGATAACGTTCTTTCCGGACTATAAGGAAACGAATTATTTGTCTACATGGATGATATTGTCATATATGCTCGATCTTTGAAAGAACACGAAATCAAATTTGAAAAATTAATGCAGACTGAGAGCCGCAAATTTAAAACTGCAACCCGATAAATGCGAATTTTTGCGACGCGAAGTTATGTACCTGGGACATATAATCGGATCCGACGGAGTCAAACCCGACCCCGCTAAAGTAAAAGCTATAATGAATTTTCCTACTCCCAAGAATCTGAAAAATATCAAATAATTTCTGGGATTAGCCGGATATTACCGAAGATTTATTCCAAATTTCTCAAAAGTCGCGAAACCATTGACTGATCTTTTAAAGAAAGATAAGAAATTCGATTGGCAAGACAAACAAACGTAAGCCTTTAATGTTTTGAAAAATTCACTGTGCTCAGAGCCCATTTTACAGTACCCCGATTTCACTAAATCTTTTATATTAACCACCGACGCGTCTGGATATGCAGTCGGAGGAGTGCTTAGTCAAGGAATAGTAGGAAAAGATTTGCCTGTAGCTTACACATCTCGCATTCTAAACTCAGCGGAACAAAATTATTCTACAATAGAAAAAGAATGCTTAGCTATCGTCTATTGCGTAAATCACTTCAGGCCATATTTATACGGAAGAACATTCATTATTGTAACTGATCATAAGCCATTAGTATGGTTGCACTCTATCAAAGACCCTTCATCAAGACTATGGAAATGGAGAACTAAAATATCAGAGTATCAATATGAAATACATCATAAAAAAGGAATCTTGAATCATAATGCTGACGCTTTATCCAGAAATCCACCCGTCAACGTAACAATTCCGTTGTTCGTCATCGACGAAGAAGACTACTCATCTGACGAGTCCATATTCTCATATCCTCAGGGTCCTCGGGAAAACCCTGAAAGCAAAAATAAAAGATCTAATCAGGAAAATATTAGAAATAATCAAGAACGTGCGGAAACCTCAATTGCCGTGGAACACCAGGAGTTAGAAAATTATTCCACCGAACGTGAAGACAATAATGATAATGGAGTTACTATTGAGGAAGTCTCGAACTCCGAAGAAGATTCTGATTATACAGAAATATTAGATTCTAATATAGTACCTTATCAACAACAACCCCCTGAACCTCCACCATGGAGTCGCGCTCAAATACGTGAAGTCAGAGATAACCTGCTGAAACAAAAAGACAACCATGTAATATTCGTCTATCTAAACGGAACACCTTATGACAGCGGAGCAAAACTATATCAGGAAGCTGAATTACTTCCCAAATACGACGGATTAACCTACGAAAGAGCTAGAGTATACACCGTGAAAACCAACACGCTGATCGCTCTTTCCATTAAACAAAACAATCGTACTCTCATTGAAGCGCAAACTCTAAAAAATTGTTTGCGTTCGCTCGTGGATGTAATTAACGAACTCGACCTTTCTTCGATAAGTCTTAGCAAGACCGAACGCTTCGACGACTTACCATGGTCATACATATCCAACCAAATTAAAAGACACCTGCAAGAATTACCGGATAACATAACCATATGCCTAAATTTGATTCAGACACCTGAAGTCGAAAAGCGTCAATCTCTAATCCTAGAAAATCACGCCTCAGCCCACGGTGGACATAAAGGCGTAACAAAGACCTATAATCGGATCAGAACACGCTATTGCTGGAAAACGATGAAGAAAGACATTCAGGATTTCATTAGAACTTGTCGAGAATGTCAATTAAAAAAATTAACAAGAGTAAAGACCAAACAACCCATGGTCATTACCGATACGCCAGGAATGGCTTTTGACAAAGTCTCGTTGGATATTATGGGACCTCTTCCCATCACAGAGAACAATCCTCAATACATATTAACCATGCAAGACTTATTAACGAAATACTCTGTTGCCTTACCTTTACAAGAAGCCACTTCTTTAACAATTGCTTTCACCAAAGAATTCATTTGTATATATGGAGCAAATATCGAACCTACCTACCACGAATATATCACAAATCTCTTTAATAAAATAAGAGACTTGCAAACCCAAGCCCAGCAAAATCTCATACGCGCTAAGGAAAGGAGCAAGACCTACTATGATCGCCACTTAAATCCGCAGCAACTTCAAATAGGAATGCACGTGTTTTTATTAAAAGAGCCACGAAAAGGAAAGCTCGCCGATCAATACACTGGACCACACGAAGTCGTGGAATTATTACCCCCCAGTAATATTAAACTTAAAATAGGAAATCTGAACCGGATTGTCCATATAGATAAAATAAAGTTATCCCATTGTCAGCCAGGATTTAATACTAACTTTGAATTTTCTGTTACAGATGCTTTGGCACAAAGAGCCAACTCGACCTAGGCCTGCTTCATCACTAATACAGCAAATAAAGCAGTCATTTTTATTTGCACATTGCGTGCATGTAGTAGGAGCCATCTGCCTAGCAGACGATACTAATTTGTGCAACACCTGCTACACAAAAATCCGCACGCACATCGTCCATGAACAATACCGACTGATGAAAAGACATCCTTTCATCAACAGTCACGTCGCCAGAGACGAATCCTGTGCCAACTGCAGTGCGGGAGTGATAAAAACACAGCCCATAGACAATTGTATTTCGTGCGTTATAACCGCCACCGAGTTATTGCGCCTCCTCGAAAGTACTTCGACAGAAGTCAACGAACTCAAGTACCCCTTAGTACTTAACGTATACAATCGACTTTCCATACCTTAAGGTATGCCTTACACTGGCACTGCATGTTGTGTAGAAATCAAAGGACACCGTGATCCTACTCTAAGTTGTTACGTCCCGCAACAAAATTTTTATTCTTATTCAAACACGCAAAAATTGTCTCTATAATCTTTAAACTGTAATTCCACCGACGAACATATTAATCTTAATCCCACCGCGTAAAATATTATTGTTAATATAATTAATATTGTTAATTAAAATTCCACCACGCCATCTATTATCACCAATATTTCTTATTATAAAATCTCACCGCGCAATCTATTATCACCAATACTTATAGTACATCAATATCATTCCGCCGCGCGATATGCTATTGTCAATATCTCCGAAAATAATCTTTCTTTGTTAAGAAGCTAGCTATACATAACATAACCTCACTTAGGAATGATAGAAATAATTTTAAGTATTTACCCGCATATAGTATCATCCGCATAAAAATTACCTACTTTACCGACAATGGGCAAAATCACCCACACAAAAGTTACCGACAATCGATAAAATAAATTCCTACTTTACCGACAGAGTAAAAGTTACCGACAGAAAAGTTACCGACGGATGGTAACGTAATTTCCTACTTTACCGACAGTAGGTAATGTCACCCGCACAAAAGTTACCAACAAATGGTAAAATAGTTTCCTACCTTACCGACAGAGCAAAGTTACCGACACATGATAACACAGTTACCGACATTACCGATTGAAGATAAATCACTTCCTACTTTACCGACTGACGATAAAGTTACTTCCTATATTACCGACACATGGTAATTACCGATGTAGGATAACAATGTTTCCTACCTTACCGACGATGAATAATGTTGGTACCCACATTACCGACGGATGTTAATACCGACCCGAGGTAATGATGTTGCTAACCTTACCGACACATAAGAGTATACCTCCTCTATTAATATATTATCCTGATATTAAAAAATTTTACAAACCAAAATCCAAAGGACTTTTTATATACATATATATATATATTTGTACACGTCTCAGCACCGACTATACATACACCTCATTATTTTAAGGCATAGACTATATCAAAAATCTTTGATTACTTATTAACTCAAAAAATAATATAGATATAAATCTCTTAATAATTTTTACTTAAAGAGCATAAAAAGCTGAGTTGATACATATATGCATAATTATGAAAACTTGAATATTACTAATTTTATAAGTAAAGTTTTAAATATGATTTTACGTATGCAATATTATAAGTCGCTATAAGGCACTCAAGGTTAAACCAATGCATTTCTCAGAAACGCCGGTCGATTGCAATTCTTAGAAACGAGCTCGTCGCATTCCAAAAGCTATGGAATATTCCGCTCGAATATTATTGCGCAACATGATGAAATAATTAACTACTAATAAGAGACAAACGAATTTATTGTTAAATATTCGTATTAAGCATATGCAATAATTTTTATTAATTTATTAATGAAAAACCTAACAGTATTAAAATCCAAAGAATAAGGATTGTTGCACAACTTATTGAAATAATTTATAGTCTTTATATATCTATATTCCACCACGTAATCATAAATACTTATATGTTAAAATAATTGTAATTATAATAATTATGATGTCAGAATTTATTAACAATATTTAAAAGCATTTTCTATAATAATACATAAAGACAGAAATGAACTTTTGAACGGAGTATGCTAGAAACTCCGTTGACATTTCTACAGCTAGAGCTTAAAATTCTACATTAGAAAATATATGCATGTAAACTGCAAAGAAATTCTGATGGTCTTATAATTATTATAAAACTTATATGTGAAAATACAATGTAACCAGTATAGCCGATTCTATACTGACCGCTCCGTCACCCCCACTTCAATTCTGAAGAGTCTCACCATCTACAAATTAAACTACGCCCAATTTCTGCGGCAACGCCCAGCAGCGCGCGCATCTTCCCCACGCTTGTGCCAGCGGCGCGCGCAACCAGCCCGGAGAAGGGAACCAATAAGCAACCGCACCGCCCACGCTGAGGCGCGCGCATCCGGCACGTCAGAGAGAGCCAATCACAATTCGACACGCATCCGGCACGTCAGAGGGAACCGATCACCTATTGACAACGCGGCACGTCTCTCGAGGCGCGCGCATCTTTCGAGGCGCGCGCATCCAGAAGCAAAGGAGGGAACCAATCACAACTCAACTCCCTCCACATCGAAGCGCATCCTCCACCATTGGGCCCGTGTGCAAAATCGGGACTGACAACTATATAAACCCGTGCAGAGCGGTCCTCCTCGCACTTTGCCCAACGATCTACTACAGTTAACAACTGGCATTTGGCACAACGTTTTCAACAGTTAATAACTGGCCCACCGATCTTCAAGTTAATACTTATTTCCGAGATTTTGTACGCGTATCCAGTTAATAAATTCAGTGACTATTGAACATTAAGTTTCTCAATCGAACTCCTGGACTGCAACCTCCATCCCGAACTGTCACTGAGGTAGACGGTATCCAGCGGAAGGAAGCAGCGTCCACTCATCAACCTAGTGAAGGGAAGCCACCTTCACACATCAGGATACAGCAGATACTGGTAAATACACGGCCAATTTGTCATTCCTCTAACCTTTCAATTCAACTTTATTTCAACTAATGCTAATTAAATTAAAACCGCATAATAGTTTTAATTCGGGAAACTATACCTTCGACTATCCATTTTCCCTCATCCATGTACTTAAGTTAATTAAATATTATTTCCAATTGGAAGATTTGTTTGGGACTTATCTCCTTGATAAGACGACGCGATAGACAGTGAGCGAGTGCGAAACTGCAGCGGCAGGTCGAACCCAAGTCTGGCTCGGTGAAAAAACAATTATCTTGAGGAATTTATTCCAATGATAGAGGTTGTTTCTTAACTTAGAGCTGGTAAGGCAAACAAAAAATTAGCGGCCTTCTGTCAATCGACGTTTGAGTAGGCGAAGATACAATTTCGACCCGGTTAATAGGCAATTATCTTGAGGAATTTATTCCAATGATAGAAGTTGACCTTTTGATCTTGGAGCTGGTTGACGTTAACGTCAGGTTGAATCAAGCCTCGATTTCAAGATACGAGATATATCCCAGAATTTAGAAACGATACACTGGCTTAGTTTATAACAACTTGAATTATTATTAGTATATACAATTAATTAATTATAACCTAACATTACAAGGTTAATGCCAAGCCAGACGTACGATAGGTGGATACTTTGTCAACGTATCCGATCTTCTTATTCCTCCTCGAACCCCTTTTCGATTTTCAGAGAACCAAATAAATAAAACTAAACTCAAAATTGAAACCTAACAATTTAACAAACCCTGCAATCTCTACAAATACTAACTTACCATAGATTGCTAACTTACCATCCGTCGATGACTTACCGAGCACTCTCAGTCAAAACTTACCATCGGTCGATAACTTACCATCAATAAATAACTTACCATCGGTCGGTAAAACAGAAAGTGACACTAACCATCGGTCGGTAAAACACAAATCTACATTACCGACGGTCGGTAATTTTCGGGAGTCGAAGTTTACCATAGATCGATAATTTATAGTACTAACACTATTCACTTTTCTCAGCCTATAACTTTATTAAACTTTGGGAATGTCTATCTGACTATCTCTTACTACTCTTGGGATAACACTTACTGATCAAATATTCACGCGGAACCCCCTTTTTTCTTTCTACTTAACAGGTGTTGGGTTTTTATTCGGATTCGTCAACGTGAGTAACATCAAATCATCAGGATCTTAATAATAAACTAAATAAATTCTCACCTAATTATTTAAACAATAGATGGTCCGAGCGCGACGCACTAATTCAAATACCCGTCGAGCCACTCTTCATCAAGTACGACGGAATAGACGATCACGACGCACCTTCTATCCAATCATCACCATAGACAATGATATCATTTCACCAACCCCCGAAATAGTTGATCTAGAATCCCAATCACCAGAACCCCAGATTCCCCTTATCATTCTTGAACAGGAAATCATAGACCTCCAGGAAGATACCGAAAACATCATCCCTTTAACTCAACCTTCCACCAGTAACCATTATACAACTTCCGAACTTGTAGAAGGACTCATAGACGATTGGAGTAACTGCTCCACTATTTCATTGACTTCTAACAACTCACCAATCCCAGGGTCTTCAACAAATTGGGAACAAAACTCGGGAACAACACAAAATCCAGATACCATCGCCCAATATATTTATTACCCAGAGGAAGACGACGTCTACCCTCCACCCAATTATTCTCCCGTAGTATACGAAGACTCAAATCCTTTCGAAACCTTGAATATTCCCCAAGTTCCTATAGAGGCACCTTTCACTACGATAGACATAGAGTATTCTTACTTCCTCCCTGATATGTATGACTATCCCCGAGAAGAGTGAATGACGATTTATAATCATTTCTGTATTCTATTATAAAAAGAAAGGAATATATATATATATTTATCTGGATAAAATAAATAAACTCGTACAAAATATATATATATAAATGTTTATTCTCTTTCCGCCCTGAATCCTCTCTACTAGGCACAATAGACCTTCAATCTCTCGACGTCCCAGGGTATAGCCGGCCAAGCAGGTTGCCCTAAAAACAAATTGAGAGATTAATTGCGTCCAACTGGAAAAGTAAGAATTCCAGACCAGTCCTGAGGAACTGGGGGGGGACGTAACACCATCGAATTTAGGTATTGTGTCGATAGCATCTTTAAGGCGTATCGGAGAAGGTTGATCCACGAGGTCAAAATGTTGGGATGTCGGTTGAGAAAATGTTCGTTCTTCACGTGGAATATGTCTTTCTTCTCTTTGCGAGGTCTCTAAATTCATGAGCCTTGAATTAATCCTTTCAATATAATTGGTAATTGTTCGCATAGAAGCCATTAGTTGTTCTACAGCTGTCTGCTCTTGAGCTCCCGCCATTTCCTTTCGGCTCATTTCTTCCTGCATTTTTGTCAGGTGTTCGTTCTTGGCTTGCAAGGCTTCAGCTTGTTCCCTTAACTGTTTCTCCTTTTCATTTATCAATTGCATGAGGATTTCAGTTTCCTCTGCCGTATATTGTTTTCTTGTAGCCCCTGTGGCTACAGAGCTCGTCGAACTTGATCGAGTCTGCATAATGGATTTAGATATGTTATAAAAATTTATTCGTCAAACACTTAATTTCCTCTCAGAAGCTTAGATCCTCTTTTTGGCAAATCCCATCGCTGCCACCAAAATTTTGTTTTGTTACGTCCTATTTTATCGTTTATTCAACGACTCTGCAGGGCTTACCGTGCATGGACGAACAAGGTTGTATCTCTCAATTTCTTTTTCAGGGCAACCTGCTAGGCCTGCTATACCCTGGGACGCCGAGAGATTCAGGATCTACAGGACGCTTCTTTTCAGAGATATTTTAAGATTGACAAATAAATAAATATGTGGATATATTATGTTATAATTTCTATTTTCATTTAATTTATCCATGTACATTAAATGCAAAATGTCGAATATAATATCATAATAATTTTCTTGTTGACGCTAATGCACTTTATTTTTATAAGTCTGCGATGGTATCGAGGAATTCCTCACTGTTTAAATAGTCGAAAATTTGATTTGTTTCCCAATCTATAGAGCTCTCTTCGCTCGGAGAGATGTCTATGGGTTCTAAATCTATTTCTCCAAGAGCGACCGGGGAGTAATTCTGGGTAAAATAACCTGAGAATGAGTCAGGAGTTCGTGGAGGGCTTGGCGGCGATGAAGTCTGGACTTGTTGATCCCTTGTCGCAGGGATTTCTGCGTTGCGCTCCCAAGCGCGGAGCAGTCCTAGCGGGATCCCGTCCGTAGGATTGTTTAAGTCGACAATTATTGTCGATGCGTCGCTTGAGCTGTCCGGATAGGTTGTTTCTGTAATGTCTTCCTCCTCAGACTCCTCGCCAGCTGGTATCGCCGGGAGGTTGCGATTGGTGACGGCCTCAGGGTTGAACTCCGGGGGCAAGGGTGCGAAAGAGAGATCGAAGAGTGTGTCTTCGCGATCGGTTGCGGCCCTTGTTACTCCGGCAGGAATCTCGTCCCTATCTATAAATAATTGACGGGCGACGGAGGGACGGTCTCGCAGTAATCTTTGTCTATATAATGCTCGGCGAACTACGCCTGCGTTTCGCAGAGGGAATTCGCGACGAGTTATTGGGTCTGGACGTCGGGTGTTGACCATCTATTAATGAGAGAAAAGGTTCGAATTCCGATACGAATATAATATAATATTTTAGTTAATTTTCCCGAAAATTATTATTACTTACGATGTCACGAGGGAAAAAAGGGGTCATCTGTCAAAAATGAAAGTACCGCGTGAATAATACGTCACACACACGCATACGCACAGTGGAAGAGAAAGTAGATAATTAAATAAATTTATTTTATTTCTTTCCTTGATACTAAATTATGATTTGAAGTCATTGAATAATTTTTAGTTATTAATCGTGCTTTTAAATTCCAAATCGGGTGAATGGGCATTAAGTAGGAAGAGGATTACAGGATATGTCATTGGAATGACAATTTATCAATGCAGCTGGCTCAGTATATTGTAAAATTTTCATATAAGCCTAAGCCAGTGTATCGTTACTAATCTCTGGGATGGATCTCGTATCTTGAAATCAAGGCAAGATTCAACCTGACATTGTTTACATCAGTCAGCTCCAAAATTAAAAGACAACTTCCATCATCAGTAACGCAGCTTCGGGATAATTGTCAATTAACCGGGCCTAAATTGTATTTGCCTAATCAAACGTCGATATGACAGGAGGCCGCTAATTTTTTATTTGCCTCACCAGCTCCAAGTCAAAAGGAAACCTCTATCATTGAAATATATTCCTCCAGATAGTTGCCT
Source organism: Camponotus vicinus (assembly GCF_025532165.1). Lineage (NCBI taxonomy): Eukaryota > Metazoa > Arthropoda > Insecta > Hymenoptera > Formicidae > Camponotus > Camponotus vicinus. The sequence goes on from NW_028141979.1 coordinate 12,072,270, forward strand.
TTTCACTGTGCCTGAATTAGATTTGTCCTGCCGAAGCAGGTTCTTACTAATTACTGTCAATCGAGACGTCCTATCAAAGAGATAGGTCCCATAACATCTTTAAGTTTGAAATAATATTTGAATAAATTGTAGTAGTATCTTAACCTACCGCAACCTACTATGACAAAAAACTGCTTGCAGTCGCCGAGTAATTATCGTCGCATTGTCGCGTCGTCGCGTCGTGTAGTAACGTTTCTGCGCGTGTTTCTTTCATCGAGTGATTTTTAATCGCCAACAGTTATTATTCGACAGTGATTAATAGTGATTAGTGATAGTCATTAGTAAATTTCTCGTCTCATCGAGTGAGTAAATAAATGTGATTACGTTAAAGTTTATAAAAGAATACAGTTCATGAAAGAAGAAAATCTTTCAGTTAATAATTTAGTGTGGATTTCTTGTCTTGTGCAACGTGATATCTACGTTAAATTTGAGAACGTACGATCTATCGGAAAATTCATTTCTCCTTCAAGCAATTACAGCAATACATCAAAAGTCATCGAACAAGGTAATAATAACTATTTTTTGACGTTATGTGAAAACAGATCTCGGGAAGTCAGAGGGACAGTGTGTCAAAGGAAATTCGTGAAAAGAGAGGGGTTTTTAGTGGGTAGGGAGTACCGAGTTGGTAATTCGACTTGGTACTCGAGTCCCACATAACTCACTGGATCGACCGGTGGGTATGTATAAAATGCATTTTCCCCTCTCTCGTAAAAAAAAAAAAAAAAAAAAATTACAGGTGAGTGAGCGAATGAGAGAGAGAGAGAGAGAGAGAGAGAGAGAGAGAGAGAGAGAGAGAGAGAGAGAGACAGACAGACAGACAGACAGACAGACAGACAGACAGACAGAGAGAGAATGTATGTGTTCGCATGTGTGTTTGTATGTGTATAGCGAGCAGCTGATCGCAGCAGGCGCCCCGCGTAAGCACCCGCGTCTGACGGTGAATCGCGCCACCCTTGCCTGCCTCTTGTATTCGACCCGTCATATGTTAACTACTTCCTTTAATAATTCAAAAACTAAGCTTCGGACGAAATTTTGCCAAAGGAAAAATCGTCTTAGAATTCGCTCAAGATTATGTTTTTGCAAAAGCATAAAGTTATTTAGAATCACCCTGTATATATATAAATATTTATATTTGTATTTATATTTGTAATTGAGTAATGTATTTTTGAATATGGATTCACGTGTAGGTTATTATTGAAATGTATTTCTAAGAAAATTTTACTAATAAATATATTTTTATTTTTCCGTATAGCGTGTTCGTTAGGTGATGAAAATATTGATACACCCGGTGGACAATCGAGTGAAGGCTATGTTTATTGGGTGACTTATTATTCTGCATGTAGTAAAGGTATGAGATTTTCTTTATGTTATTACTTTGCGCTCAATAGGAATTGTTATTACTTTGAAGCATTAATGCTTTAATTTAATGCATTTCATTTAATTTTTGGTCTTCTTATATTTTATATGTATATGTATGTAAACGTTTATAAAATATTAATTTAACGAATCTTCTCAATGATTTTAGTTTTATTAATATTCTATATTAATAATTTCTTTACATGAATTAGCTTCTAAAATATTATTAGTCTTTCGTGGTAGGTTATACTTCTATAGGACCAAATATTATTTAATTATTATTTTTCAGCTTTCAAGATCCGAAATTACTGCAGCTATTCATGGCAAGCTGACCATATTATTATGAAGAGAATATATGCAGGATCATAAGATTGTCTATTAACAAGATTCAGGTATGTATTACCTTTATGAATATTCTACCTTATAACATTTTCAATAATTTCCCTTTTAAATTGCTATTACATTTTTCAGGTGTCGCTATATCAAGGTTTCGAGATGGCTGGCGGACACAGACGACTTGATTTTTAACATTAAAGCGACAGCGAACATATACGTATGTACGTCTCCTCTTCTTATGGACTTATTTCAACTTTGAATATTGAATAGGAGTTACGCGGATTAATTTAGAATAAAAATTATATCTGCACTTTCTGGGTGTAGAAGGTGCACAAAAAGTGTAGAAAGTACAAAACGAATTATAGCGCCAGGAGGCGTAATTGAAGGCAAAAAACATAGTAACAATTATAAAAAACTGATTCCAACAATATCAGGGAAAAAGTGCAAAAAGTGCACAAATGTGTAGTTAAAAAGTGTAGTTCAGAAAAATTGCCTTTTTAAGTGTAAAGTGCATGGTGCAACACTTTATATGGTGTAAAAGCGTTTTAAGACTGTTTTTCATATGAATGAGAAAAAAGGTGCACAAAAGTGTAAAAGGTGCACCACGAACGAAGTCCTGAATACTGAATATTAATATTAATACTATTGGTTTGAAGTAATTTTATGTTTCAATTCTTTAATATTGCGCTATAATTTCGTTGATCATACAGAATATTAATTGTTCCATTATTATCGTTATTATTAATGCTCGAAATTATACACAGCAAGTATTATATATTTAAAATTCATAACGAAAAGATATAATGAAATCTTTACTGCAATAGTTATAAAGCCTCAAATAATTAATTTGAAGAATATATTAGTTTTACTTGATTAACATATAAGATCAGCTATTCGGTTAGCACTGGTGGCTTGCTAATATTTTGGTAGTATAAAATAACTAAATATAATGAACATCAAGTAAATGCGATTATATATATATAGTCATATGGAGGATTATATACACTTAGAAAGATAATTTGTCAAGGAAAATTTATTAATTTTATTTCTCTTGAATGTATGTATATACCGTCAATTATTTTATTATTGATTATTATTGCTGATTAACGTCTTATTTTAGTAATAATTATTATTCATAGATATTAATTTTCGATTGACTCAGTGCATTTACTTATTGTTTTATATATTTTATATGTATGTAGAATATTAACCTTATAACTTTCCTTTTATTATTGATAATTCTTTGTAAATTTTCGAATTAATATTTTTATGTGGCTCGCTCTCGGAGCATTTGTTAGCATTTTTATTATAGGTTATGTCTTTTATTTATCCAAACATTAATTAGTTATTTTCCATTTTCAGGTTTCAAAATTTGTAATTGTTGCATCTCACTTATGGCAGTCTAGCTATATTATCCATCGAAGCGATCCGTATAGGATAATAAGATCAATCGTTAAAAGATTTTAGGTAAGTATTATTTCATAATTAAAGATATTTTTACTTAGTCTTTAAATAAATTGTTTCTAATATTATTTTATAATTTTCAGGTGAAGAGTTATGTTTTATAAGGTAGCTTGGTTGGTCCATAAATATTTCCGTATTTTATTGTAAAGGAAATTTCATGGAACTTTACAGTATAGTAAGTATATATACTTATATGAACGTATTTTCCTTTACGGTATTTTTGCTTTAACAATATAAATTACTTGAATTCAAAAATAGAAATTTAAATTTGTCTTCTCTTTGACTAAAAGAGTTAATTATAATAGTGTTTTATATAAACAGTTATGCTCACTTTTCTGTAATTAATTTAAAGTATATAATTATTTTACATACACGATTACTGCAGGTATAATATAGTATTTTTTCTAGATTTTTGGTTATATATATATATATATATATATATGTTAATTGATATTTGAAATAGTAGAATTTTATGGTAATATTCATATAATAATTTATACTGAATGATTTATACTGAATTTTGTCGCGAACACCTTTAACACATTTTGCATTATTGAAAATAATTTTGTTGGAGGTTTTCTTTAATAACAAAATTTCGAATCTATTTCTCTCTTGGATAAAGTTGATTAATAATAATACTTTATATAAATATCTTCGTACATGGTTAGTACTGCCAATATATCATAATATACTCCTGGCTATATACTATATTAATCAATTTATTATTGATGATTGAAATTTGTGACATATATATATATGTATAACAATTCGGTAATTTTCGATAAATTAATTAATTTGAGAAATATATTAATTTTATTTGATTAATATATGTATGTAAAGCCAGCTATTCAGTTAGCACTGGTAGTTTGCTAGTATTTTAGTTATATAGGATAACTAAATAATATGAATATTGATTGAATATATTGATTACATATATTATATAGTGATACGAATATATAGTGATTATATATAATTACATTTAAAAATTATATAAGATGAAAAATTCTTGATATTATTCTACAAAGCAATATTCAAAATTTTTTGTTGCGGGACGTAACACCTCCCCCCTAATAAGAACAAAATCCGATTGTTTTCGGAGGATTTTGTCTAGGGAGATTAAATATTTTCGTTTAGAGTGTTTAAGCGGTCTCTTAAATTTGTATATGATGTAGGCATATTTACGTTTTTGATGATTTCCTCGTGGCAAGGTTTCATTGTCCTTGGAGGTTTGACTGGAGGTTGTTGAGTAATTACTTCCACAGGTGCAGTGGGATCGATGCTGGAGGTTTGCACGGTTGTTCGTCCGGCAGGTGATTGATTGTCTCGGTTATCGTCTTCGGATTTCTTAGAAGTTTCTCGTGCTAAGTGTAGCAGCAAATTTGCAAGGGAGCTCCATAAAGCTCCGAGTAGATGAAGGCTGCAACCATATACAGTGTGAAGAGCATATCCATGGATGACTGTGTCAATAACTAATTTGACTAGGCGAATAATCATGAAGATTCCGACGAGTCCTGCAGTGGCTGATCCAAAATTTATAAATCCCTTCCAGATTCGTGAGGCGGTGCTCTCGACAATTTTATTTAGGGAATTCTCATCTAAAAGGTTATATACTGATATCCCTTCTGTGTTCATGGAATGGCCAGTTAGTCCTCTAGCAACGGCATTGAGTAAAGCTGGTTTTTCGGCAGGGAACATAATATGATTTCGCAATTTTTCCAGATCTGTATCAGAATATATTCCGCTTACGGCCAAAGGTCCCGGTGTGAGGTATCTCCAGGTTAAAGCAGTCATGGGTTTTAGCTGTTGAGGTGGCAATTGTCTAACTTGAATGTTAGGTGTAAGTTGCACCCATGTATCATCGATTCGATACAAGGTAGGAAGTACTAAACTGCATTCACGTTCGTTGCCGATTTTGGTGATAATCCTTGACTTAGGTGTAAGGAAGAAGGAACTATTGTGTACAGAAATGGGAAGTTCGGTATAACATTCTTTTGTCTTCCTTACCATCACTTCAACAGGGATACATTTAATTATTTGTACCGCTTCTCCTGTTGTAACGGCCATGTATCTTGGTCCCTTCATTAGTCGATAGGAGAATTCATCTGGTTGAAGTGTAGCAATAGATAAGGCATTAGTAATTACCTGTCTTTCTAACTCGCATTTTTGCGAAATGACATTATTATAGAGGGATGTCATCTGTTGTTTGACATGTTTTTCTATATACACGAACGTGGAGTTCATGTATGTAAAGATGTCAAGATTATTGACAGGAATAATTTTTCGACTAGCGAATGTATTGCCAGGTTTAGCTTCAAGGATGAATAATTTTGGGTGTTCCGTGCACAGGAGAGTGTAACCACATAGGGGTATTTCCTTGGTTTTCATAAGGGCGAAAGTGATTTCTTGAGTCACAAGACTATAGATGATCGGGGTGTCTGCCTTGGAGGTGTCTTCAGAAATTTTGTTTGCAGGCCCTTCGTAGAGGACATCATACTGTTGAAAATTACAAGTATCCGTAGGTATAGGTTTCCAATAGGTGTATCCGTCGTCGGCGTCTAAACAGAAGCTGTCAATGAGTTTACATACTGTTCCAGATTTTAATTTAATCCTTCCAGTATTCAATTGTACAGGAACATAGGAAGATTTCAGTGATATTTTCACAGCAGCTTGGACGACTACGTCGTCCCTCGTTCCGTATGGATCGTTGTACTGGGATCCCTTGCAGTATCCGTCAATTTGCACACGGCCTACCAAGGTGATGCCTCGATAAGTCGTCTCGATTCGCTTTTATGCCAGCGACAAGGGTGTTGTCTCCCAAAGAAATGGTTCCATCTTGAAACATCCTTAGACACTGAGTGTATCCAGTCTCATGCACATAGTCGGCTCTGCCATTATCGACAGCAGATATATGTGAATGCATGCTACAATGATATATGTTTCGGGATATTTCAACCTTGCATTGTATGACTTCCGTATAACCGTAGTCGGATAGTTGTAATAGCTGAATATGAACATCTGTGGTGTTGGGTTTTCGTATGTTCAGGTCGCATTCGCCAACATCAAGAAGAGAGACGGCTGTGACATTAAGGTGTTGTCCTCCGCAATCGAATCCAATTAAAGCAGTGGTTTCGCATAGGAAGATTACTAGGATTAAAGGTGTCATAGTAGTCTGAAATGATTACATTTTCAGTATATCCGGATGCATATGTGTATATTACATATTATAGTTACATGATTGATGGTACAATGTTCGTGAAAGTTTGATTGTGAACAAATGTCGCAGAATTGATTCACGATTATAATTTGAATTTCGTGTGTAGGTATATCGATTATATTTGCTTATAAGAATATTTGGTCGTATTAAAATTTGAACACATAATAGGTATCTTTGTAGTGTCACTTAATACGATTGGTGGATATATATATATATATATATATATATATATATATATATATATATACGTATAGAGAAATAATTCGATATATTTGAAGTTAGATATATATTCTGTTATTATTTATGTATTACTAAATCTATTTTTACTATTATTATAATGAATGTATAAATTTTTTATAAAGAATGTATATATAATTGTTTTTTTTATATACAGGGTGACCCATTTTAACTTAGGCAGCCAAATAACTCGAAAAATAAGCACACTACGAAAAAATGTTTAGAATCAAAATTTTGTCATTTCGAGGGGGACGTACAATGACGTTAAAATGAGCCCCCCCACCCCTCCCCCTGGGCGGTGAGGGGGGGCAAGTTTGAAATCTTAAATGGGAACCCCTATTTTTTATTGCATATTCGGAATCTTTGGCTAAAAACACATACAATTTGTCTGAAACATTTTTCTCGATTCATGATAGATGGCGCTGTAATCGACGAAATTCAATTTCTTCGATTTCTCTTACTGAGAACCCATGCTTACGATTCTGCAATAAATTAACAATAAAAATACCACGTTTTCATTGTTAATACTCGAAATTAGTCTTAAAACAAACTTCTCATTATTTTTTATTACTCATTAATTACTTCTCAAGAAACTGCTTTTAGCGTAACCCAGGAACAACGTCGTGGACGTAGCAGTTTTCTGTTCCCTTCGGGGTGCTTGATTAACGTGAGTCCCCTCGCCTCTCACAATTCGGGGTGCTTGAACGTGTGGTAACCCAGCCAGTGAAGGCAAGGTCGTGTGGTGATCCAGCCAGTGAAGGCAAGGTCGTGTGGTGACCCAACCAGTTAAGGCAAGGTCAAGTAGTGATCCAGCCAGTGAAGGCAAGGTCGTGTGGTGACCCAACCAGTTAAGGCAAGGTCAAGTAGTGACCCAGCCAGTGAAGGCAAGGTCGTGTGGTGACCCAACCAGTTAAGGCAAGATTGCATTGTTATCAGCTCTCTCCGCATGGAGGAGATGCTCAAAGTGTGCACCATTATTTTCTAAGGATAACAGTAATCGACAGCGAAAGTTACGTTGTACATTTTCTAGCATTAAAGGAGTTATAGCTTCACAAGCTCTTCTTATTCTTTCCATCATATTCAATCTTGTCGTTGGAGCTTTACTATACACTGCATCTTTAACGTATCCCCATAAAAAGAAATCAAGGGGGTTCAAATCCGGTGATCTCGGAGGCCACAGAACTGGTCCACCCCGCCCTATCCACCGATTTGGGAACCTTTGATTCAAAAACATCCGTACAATACGAGCATAATGAGCAGGAGCACCATCTTGTTCATACCATAAATTTAGTCTAACTGCAAGGGGAACATTCTCTAGGTATGCTGGCAAATCATTTTCGAGGAATTCTAAATACATTGGACTATTAATTGGACGTTCAAAAAAATGAGGTCCAATGACTTGGCCATTGCAAATGCCTACCCATACATATAAACTCCAACGATGTTGATTAAGCACCTCACGATACCAATGTGGATTTTCTGGTGACCAATAGTGGCAATTATGCCTATTGAGACTACCATTGCTGATGAATGTTGCTTCATCACTGAAACAAACATTACTAAAAAAATCTGGATTCTGATCTAACATCTCAAGAGTCCATCTACAAAATTGTACTCTGAGTACGTAGTCGGCCTCACTTAATTCCTGTACCAGAGTAATATGATACGGATGGTAATTGACTGATCGTAACAATCTATGTGCCGTAGTTTGAGGGATTCCCAGTTCTCGTTCTATTTGACGGGTACTAATATGGGGATTTTGATGAACCATAGCCAAAACTGCGAACAATCTAGGGTCATTATTATTATGAAGTCTATTCCTTCGCCTTTCGCGATGAAGTGGATTATTACGAGATCTCCTTTCAATGTTTATAATTTGTTGATCAGTAGGATGGCGGCGATTTGGGAATCGCTCCGCATAAGTACGGGCAGTAAGTCTGTAATTTCTACCACATTCGCCAAAGGTTATAAGAATATCGACTACTTCTGTAGGCGTATAATTTGCCATTTTACCAGAATTTTATCAGAGTACAAATGTTAAAAAAATACATAAACACTTGTGACTTTGGCACTAAATGGACAAAATTTTGGAGGGATACTTAGAGGAACTCCATCAGATGGAAAGTCCAAAATGTCTCGGTACTTTGGACCATTCAAGTTGCCTAAAGGGCAGGTTACGCTAAAAGCAGTTTCTTGAGAAGTAATTAATGAGTAATAAAAAATAATGAGAAGTTTGTTTTAAGACTAATTTCGAGTATTAACAATGAAAACGTGGTATTTTTATTGTTAATTTATTGCAGAATCGTAAGCATGGGTTCTCAGTAAGAGAAATCGAAGAAATTGAATTTCGTCGATTACAGCGCCATCTATCATGAATCGAGAAAAATGTTTCAGACAAATTGTATGTGTTTTTAGCCAAAGATTCCGAATATGCAATAAAAAATAGGGGTTCCCATTTAAGATTTCAAACTTGCCCCCCCTCACCGCCCAGGGGGAGGGGTGGGGGGGCTCATTTTAACGTCATTGTACGTCCCCCTCGAAATGACAAAATTTTGATTCTAAACATTTTTTCGTAGTGTGCTTATTTTTCGAGTTATTTGGCTGCCTAAGTTAAAATGGGTCACCCTGTATATTTTATATATATATATTTTTATATATATATATATATATATTTTGTGAGATATATATATATATATATATGTATATTTTGTTAGACCTTTTCTTTAACTTATTATCATATATATATATATATATATATATATATATATATATATTTAGATGAGTAAATATATGATTGATGGCTATTACTATTTATTAACACTATTTTGAGTAAGAGTAAGAGAACAATTGTTAAGATATATATATATATATATATATATATATATATATATATAATTTTAATTATATATAATATTTTAATATATATATTATTAATTTTTATTATATATTATTATTATTACCATTTTTTATGATAATTTTCTCTTTTTCCTGGTTATTAATATATTTTTTATTGGTATGTAGAGATATATATATATCTGATTTCTGATAAATAAATTATCATGAATGCATAGTGGTGAAATGAGGATTGAGAAGATCCATTGTTTTATTATTTAATTTGTCAATCCTTCTTCTAAAACTTCCGGATCGTTAGGATCAATCCTTATTTCCGCCACTCCATAATCTATTCTCAGGGTGGCTGAGTTCACAGACAGGCCGACGGTTTGCCTGTAAGTGTTTTCTTCACCCTTTTTAATGATCATTTGCACAAATTGGTTGTAGGCTTTTACGCACTTAATACATTCGAAGAGGGGTCGTTTTTCGAAACAATTTTTACCGCAATTAGCACACTTATTTGTTGGCACATTGCCATATTGAAATGTGTGCGAATATTGCGATAAGACCCTGTTGTAGATTGCAGGATTATAACAATCTGTGCAGATGAGATGAGGGCTATTGGCGCTTAGGACATCGTGCGTCATTATTATTACACAGTCTACGTGAAGACTGTTAAAAAGCGAGTTGTCTAGTAGCAGGTGAGTAGCCCTTTTAGGTTTCAAGAGCGGGCACATTTTTTTTTAAGTATATATGCCTTGCCTGTGCGTCCTGCAAAAAGCAAAGGCACTTAGGTTGTTTATGTTCCTTCCTTGATTTTTTTCTAATAATGCTCGTTCAAAGTAGGAATATATGCATTCTTGGCATTGGAAAATAGGACGGGTAGTTTCTAGAGTAGATTGACAGTATTCGCACTTAGCGAGATTTATATCCCCGAAGGTTACCCAACCTAATTGCCATGACAGACAATTAAATTAAGCTTGTTTCTTAGTTGCCGAAGTCTGTAACATGCGCAACACATGCGGGTGGGAGTGTGGGATTTTCCGGTGTATCTTTTGTAGAAAATTACTTTTCTACATTCTGCCCTGTGGAGGTTGGGGAAATGGGGCAATAATTCGTGCATAGGGTGACCACAAAAAGAGTTACTGGCGTCATTCATGTTGATCTGCTTAACTGGGATTCCCTAGCGAGTTCTCTTTCTCGCTCTCCCTCCAGGTAATTTAGGAAGCACCGTCTGCAATCAGTTATAGGAGTTATGTGAGATATCCTACCGTCACATACGCAGCACTTAGAATGACTAATATTGGAAAAATTTTCTGAGATACTATGATAGTTTATGTAGAATAACGCATGGTCTGCGTGTATCCTACATGAAGAACAGTAGTATAGGCCTTGCCTCATGGAATAGTATCCGTTAAATTCCTCGTGCACAGTATGATATAAAGTGTCTGGGTATGCATCAGGTAGCATATTTACTTTTTAAGGATGGGAGGTTGGGGGGTTTTCTTCTCTAATTGAGAGACAGGAGGGGTTGGTTTCTCGAAATATTTGGGCGATGTTTCTGATGCAGATAGAGCAGCTGGATAATGGTCTTATTATAGTGATGGGACGTCGACAATAAGAACAAATAGTTCTGCAAGGGTGTGGGGCAAAAGAAATAATATGAGAGTCTACTGGTAGGAAATGTTGCAGGGTGCTAGAAGTGTGTAATAGGCAGTAACAGGCACAGCAACAGTGATTATGATTGTGTAGGTTAAGATACTCATGCAGTTTTATACATACAGCGTAAGGAAGTGGGTCAGACATTATAGATCATTTCCCACTGAAGGTTGTATAATTAGGATTTCAACGAGGTTCCTGATGCAGGTAAGACACTGATGCAGGGGTTTTATGATAGTAAGAGTTCGAAAGCAGTTAGTGCAGTGAAGTTCAATGTGATATGGTCCCAGAGAAAGAAAGTGTGCAGATACTAGAGGGAGCGGTGTTCTTAAAGAAGAAGGTTGTATGTGATAGTAGCAGAGTTCACAAAGAAGGGTATTTAGAGTAGGATCACGGTGTCCTTTGATTTCTACACAACATGCAGTGCCAGTGTAAGGCATACCTTAAGGTATGGAAGGTCGATCGTACACGTTAAGTACTAGGGGGTACTTGAGTTCATCGACTTGTGTCGAAGTACTTTCAAGGAGGCGCAATAACTCGGTGGCGGTTATGACGCACGAAATACAATTGTCTATGGGCTGCGTTTTTATCACTCCCGCACTGCAGTTGGCACAGGATTCGTCTCTGGTGACGTGACTGTTGATGAAAAGATGTTTTCATCAGTCGGTATTGTTCGTGGACGATATGCGTGCGGATATTTGCGTAGCAGATGTTGCACAAATTAGTGTCGTCTGCTAGGCAGATGGCTCCTATTACATGCACGCAGTGTGCGAATAGAAATGACTGCTTTATCTGTTGTATTGATGATGAAGCAGGCCTAGTTCGGATTGGCTCTTTGTGCCAAAGCATCTGTAACAGAAAATTCAAAGTTAGTATTTCATCCTGGCTGACAATGGGATAACTTTATTTTATCTATATGGACAATCCTGTTCTGATTTCCTATTTTAAGCTTATTACTGGGGGGTAATAATTCCACAACTTCATGTGGTCCAGTGTATTGATCGGCGAGCTTTCCTTTCGTGGCTCTTTTAATAAAAATACGTGCATCCTTATTTGGAGTTGTTGTGGATTCAAGTGGCGGTCATAGTATGTCTTGCTCCTTTCCTTAGCGCGTACGAGATTTTGCTGGGCTTGGGTTTGCAAGTCTCTTATTTTATTAAAGAGATTTGTGATATATTCGTGGTAAGTAGGTTCGATATTCTCCTCGATAATGGGATATGCGGAGGGTAGTCGTGCTATTCGACCAAATACTAGTTCATAAGGGGAGTATCTTGTGCCTTCATGTACGCTTGTGTTATATGAGAACATTGCGAGTTTAATGTATTCGTCCCAGTTAGTTTCTCTATTTATTTGTGTTTTTAAATATTCTGTTAATACGTGATGTGAACGTTCTAGCGATCCATTTGATTGAGGATGATAAGCTGTAGTTTTAAAATGTTGTATATTAAATCCCTTCGTTAATTGTCGCATTAATGCTGACAAAAAGTTAGTTCCTTGGTCTGTTAATATGGCGCGAGGTGCTCCATATATACAAATGAATTTTTTGGTGAAAGCATCGGCAATTGTTAAGGAAGTGGCTTCTTATAAGGGTGAGGCAACGGAGTATTTCGTTAATAAATCTTGCATGGTTAGTATGTATTGATGATTGTTCTCCGTGATGGGATGAGGTCTCATAATATCCAACGAAACTTTATCAAAAGCCATTCCAGGCGTATCGGTAATGACCATGGGTTGCTTGGTCTTTACTCTTGTTAATTTTTTTAATTGACATTCTCGACAGGTTCTGATAAAATCTTGAATGTCTTTTTTCATCGTTTTCCAGCAATAGCGCGTTCTGATCCGATTATAGGTCTTGATTACACCTTTATGTCCGCTGTGGGCTGAGGCTTGATTTTCTAAGATTAGAGATTGACGTTTCTCGACTTCAGGTGTCTGGATTAAATTTAAGCATATGGTTATATTAACCGGTAGTTCTTGCAAATGTCTCTTAATTTGGTTGAATATGTATGACCATGGTAAATCGTCGAAACGTTCGGTCTTGCTAAGACTTATCGAAGAAAGGTCGAGTTCGTGAATTACATCTACGAGAGAACGCAAGCAATTTTTTAGAGTTTGCGCTTCAATGAGAGTGCGATTGTTTTGTTTAATAAGAAGAGCTATCAGCGTGTTGGTTTTCACGGTACATACTCTGGCTCTTTCGTAGGTTAATCCGTCATATTTGGGAAGTAATTCAGCTTCCTCATATAGCTTTGCTCCGCTATCATAAGGTGTTCCATTTAGATAGATGAATATTACGTGGTTATCTTTTTGTTTCAGCAGATTATCTCTGATTTCCCGTATTTGAGCACGACTCCATGGTGGAGGTTCAGGGGGTTGTTGTTGGTGAGGTACGATATCAGAATCTAATATTTCCGTATAATCAGAGTCTCCTTCGGAGTCCGAGGCTTCCTCAATAGTAACTCCGTTATCATCATCTTCTCGTTCGGCAGAATAATTTTGATAATTTTCTATTGATTGGCGCTCTGAGGGAGCTGTTAAGTGCCGCAACAAAATTTTTATTTCTTATTTAAACACGCAAAAATTGCCTCTATAATCTTTAAACTGTAATTCCACCGACGAACATATAAATCTTAATCCCACCGCGTAACATATTATTGTTAATATAATTAATATTGTTAATTAAAATTCCACCGCGCCATCTATATCACCAATATTTCTTATTATAAAATCTCATCGCGCAATGTATTATCACCAATACTTATAGTACATCAATATCATTCCGCCGCGCGATATACTATTGTCGATGTCTCCGAAAATAATCTTTCTTTGTTAAGAAGCTAGCTATACATAACATAACCTCACTTAAGAATGATAGAAATAATTTTAAGTATTTACTCGCACATATCGTCCGTATAAAAATTACCGACAATAGTCTCCTACTTTACCGACAGTAGGTAAAGTCACCCGCACAAAAGTTATCAACAGATGGTAAAGTAATTTCCTACCTTACCAACAGCAGGTAAAGTCACCCGCACAAAAGTTACCAACAGATGGTAAAATAGTTTCCTACCTTACCGACAGAGTAAAAGTTACCGACAGAAAAGTTACCGACACATGATAACACAGTTATCGACATTACCGACTGAAGATAATATTATTCCCTACTTTACCGACTGAGGATAATAATGTTGCTAACCTTACCGACATATAAGTGTATACCTCTTTTATTGGTATATTATCCTGATACTAAAAAAGTTAAAAACTAAAATTCAAAGGATTTTTATTAAGTTATATATACATATATATATATATATATTTGTACACGTCTCAGCACCGACTATACATATATCTCCTTATTTTAAGGCATAGACTATAACAAAAATCTTTAATTCCTTATTAACTCAAAAAATAATATAGATATAAATCTCATAATAATTTTTACTTAAAGAGCACAAAAAGCTGAGTCGATACATATATGCATAATTATAAAAACTTCAATATTACTAATTTTATAAGTAAAGTTCTAAATATTATTTTACGTATGCAATATTATAAGTCGCTAAAAGATGCTCAAGGTTAAATGCAATGCATTTCTCAGAAGCGCCGATCGATCGCAATTCTCAGAAATACCGAGCTCGTCGCATTCTAAGCTCTAAGACTATGGAATATTCCGTTCGAATATTATTGCGCAACATAATGTAACATGATGAAATAGTTAATTGTTATTAAGAGACAAACGAAATTATTGTTAAATGTTAATATTAAGCATATGCAATAATTTTTATTAATTTATTAATTCAAAAACCTAATGATTATAATTATTAAAAGTTAAATCCAAAGAATATTCCGTTCGAATATTATTGCGCAACATGATGCAACATGATGAAATAATTAATTATTATCAAGAGACAAACGAAATTATTGTTAAATATTAATATTAAGCATATACAATAATTTTTATTAATTTATTAATTCAAAAACCTAACGATTATAAATATTAGAAGCAAAATCAAAGAATAAAAATTGTTGCATAACATGTTGAAATAGTTAATTAATAGTCTTTATTCCGCAGTAAATTAAAATTATATTATTTATATTCCACCGCGTGAAATAGCCGCAATAATTTATTAAAAACAATTAATTTACATTATTTTATTCCACCGTGAATTAATTATATTCATATATAAAATAGCCGCAATACTCTATTGCGCCATGAAATGAAATTAATTTATATTACTCTTTTAATTTTATCCCACCGCGACATAAAATAAATTATTGCACGCTAAAACAAGAATTTGTTAACAATAATTATATTCATATAGATATATCTATATATATATACACGGTGGCCCATTTTAATACATCCAGTCGAATATCTCGAAAACCAAGACCGTGAGAGAAAAATGTTTCAGACAAAAGTTGTTTGGTTTCGAGGGGGCCATAAGATGGTACCATTGGTTTGACCTTGAAGAGTCATTTGAAGGTCACGTGAAGGTCACTTCAATTTTTTAAATGGAACACCTTATATATTTTGCACATTCTTGTAGCTTATCTCGAGAGCTTTCCAAAACACTATAACGAAGTACCTTTTCGTTAAGTACTCTTTGAGTTATGAGGCTTGAAATAATTTCTTAATTTTACATAAACCGTAAAATATCTTGTAAAATATTCATTTTTCGATTATCCTACCTTAATTCTTTTACGTACAAAATAATGAGAGGAATCAATTGGTGTAAAGAAAAAACATAGTTGTTTTTAAGAAAAAATATGGAATTGTTAATTGCAAATTACATATTTTTTCTTCAAAACAACTATGTGTTTTCTTTACACCAATTGATTCCTCTCATTATTTTGTACGTAAAAGAATTAAGGTAGGATAATCGAAAAATGAATATTTTACAAGATATTTTACGGTTTATGTAAAATTGAGAAATAATTTCAAGCCTCATAACTCAGAGAGTACTTAACGAAAAGGTACTTAATTATAGTGTTTTGGAAAGCTCTCGAGATAAGCTACAAGAATATGCAATGATAAATAGTAGGTTCCATTTAAGAAATTGAAGGTGACCTTCATGTGACCTTCAAATAATTCTTCAAGGTCAAACCAATGATACCATCTTATGGCCCCCTCGAAACCAAACAACTTTTGTCTGAAACATTTTTCTCTCCCGGGCTTGGTTTTCGAGATATTCGACTGGATGTATTAAAATGGGCCACCCTGTATATACAGGGTGACCCATTTTAACTTAGGCAGCCAAATAACTCGAAAAATAAGCAAGATAGAGAAAAATGTTTTAGACAAAAGTTGTATGGTTTCGAGGGGGCCATAAGATGGTATCATTGGTTTGACCTTGCAGAGTCATTTGAAGGTCACGTGAAGGTCACTTCAATTTTTTTAAATGGAACATCCTATATATTTTTGTACATTCTTGTAGCTCATCTCGAGAGCTTTCCAAAACACTATAATTAAGTACCTTTTCGTTAAGTACTCTCTGAGTTATGAGGCTTGAAATTATTTCTCAATTTTACATAAACCGTAAAATATCTTGTAAAATATTCATTTTTCGATTATCCTACCTTAATTCTTTTACGTACAAAATAATGAGAGGAATCAATTGGTGTAAAGAAAACACATAGTTGTTTCGAAGAAAAAATATGTAATTTGCAATTAACAATTCCATATTTTTTCTTAAAAACAACTATGTGTTTTCTTTACACCAATTGATTCCTCTCATTATTTTGTACATAAAAGTATTAAGGTAAGATAATCGAAAAATGAATATTTTACAAGATATTTTACGGTTTATGTAAAATTAAGAAATTATTTCAAGCATCATAACTCAAAAAGTACTTAACGGAAAGGTACTTAATTATAGTGTTTTGGAAAGCTCTCGAAATAAGCTACAAGAATGTACAAAAATATATAGGGTATTCCATTTAAAAAAATTGAAGTGACCTTCACGTGACCTTCAAATGACTCTTCAAGGTTAAACCAATGATACCATCTTATGGCCCCCTCGAAACCATACAACTTTTGTCTAAAACATTTTTCTCTATCTTGCTTATTTTTCGAGTTATTTGGCTGCCTAAGTTAAAATGGGTCACCCTGTATATACATATATCTATATCCCACTGCGTAATCATAAATATATATATTTCCAGATGTTAAAAGAATTGTAATTATAATAATTATGATATCAGAATTTATTAATAATATTTAAAAGCATTTTTATATAATAATACATAAAAGAAAGGAATGAACTTTTGAACGGAGCATGCTAGAAACTCCGTTGACATTTCTACAGTTAGAGCTTAAAATTCTACATTAGAAAATATATGCATGTGAACTGCAAAGAAATTCTGATAGTCAAATAATTATTATAAAAATTATATGTCAAAAGACAATGTAACCAGTATAGCCGATTCTATACTGACCGCTCCGTCACCCTCACTCTAAATCAGAAGAGTCGCGCCATCTAGAATACAAACTACGCCCACTTCCTGCGGCAACGCCCAGCAGCACGCGCATCTTCCCCACGCTTCTGCCAACGGCGCGCGCAACCAGCCCGGAGAAGGGAACCAATGAGCGACTGCGCCGCCCACGCTGAGGCGCGCGCATCCGGCACGTCAGAGGAAACCAATCACCTATTAACAACGCGGCACGTCTCTCGAGGCGCGCGCATCCAGAAACAAAGGAGGGAACCAATCACAGCTCAACTCCCTCCACATCGAAGCGCATCCTCCACCATTGGGCCCATGTGCAAAACTGGGACCAACGAATATATAAACCCGTGCAGAGCGGTCCTCCTCGCATTTGACTCGGCGCTCTCAAGAAGACATCTCCATACATCAGAGCCATCAAATATTATATTCTATTATATTCAAGTGTACTTTAAAATAAAGTGTCTTCGAGCTTATAATCTGGGTCTCCTGCCACTTATTCTCCAACGGCTCCAGACCTCTCTTCAGGGACCTCGCCGAGGCAGTCGGTCTCCAGCAGAGAGGAATCATACTTACACACCGAGATACTTCATTGCTTGACTGCAACCCTCTTCCTGAGCCATCACCGAGGTAGAAGGCATCCAGTGGAAGGAAGCAGCATCCACACATTAAAATACAGTAGCTCTTGATAAATACTTACATGAATGTTATTCATCTAAATTCTTAATTCAATTTCATCTCAACTTACTACTAACATTAATCAAATTAAACTGCATGATAGTTTAATTCGGGAATCTATACCTTCGACTATCCATATTCCCTCATCCATACACTCAATTTATTTAAATATTACTTCAAATTGGAAGACTTTTACTGGGACTTATCTC
Source organism: Camponotus vicinus (assembly GCF_025532165.1). NCBI lineage: Eukaryota > Metazoa > Arthropoda > Insecta > Hymenoptera > Formicidae > Camponotus > Camponotus vicinus. The sequence continues at coordinate 12,090,735 of NW_028141979.1, forward strand.
TTTGATAAGACAACTCGATTGACAGTGAATAAGGCGAGGCTGCTTCGGCAGAACATTGCCCAAGGCGCGGCGCAGTGAAAAAGGCAATTATCCTCAGGGAAATTTCCTTTTTTTCTTGGAGCTGTTGACCATTCCTGGAAAACGGAACTATAGTGTCCTATCAATCGACGTTTGATTAGGCGAAGATACAATTTCGGCCCGGTTAATTGGCAATTTTCATGAGATTGTCTTTTAATTTTGGAGCTGGTTGACGCAACCGTCAGATTGAATCTTGCCTTGATTTCAAGACACGAGATACATCCCAGAAATTAGTGATGATGCACTGGCTTAGCTTTTGATAATTTCAATTATTATTTTAGTACATTTCATTTATTATAACCTGACATTATAAGGTTAATACTAAGCCAGACGTTTGACAAGTGGATACATTGTTAAAGTATCCAATCTCCTTATTCCTTCTCATGCCTCTTCGATTTTCAGTAAACCGACTTTAGATATTCAAATCGCAATTTTAAAAACAAAACTAACCTAATAATTTAATAAAATTATATAAATTACCGTCGGTCGATAAAGTTACCATCGGTCGGTAAACACGAAATCTACATTACCGACTGTCGGTAAAACCAAAGTTACCATCGATCGGTAAAAACGAAATCTACATTACCGACGGTCGGCAAAACTAAAGTTACCATCGGTCGGTAAACCCGAAATCGACATTACCGACGGTCGGTAAAACTAAAGTTACCATCGGTCGGTAAAGCAGAAATCTACATTACCATCGGTCGGTAATTTTCGTGAGTCGATAATTACCCCGGGTCGGTAATCCATTATTACTACTATAATTTATTCTTCTCCAACTATATTCCGGCCGCGATCTAAACCCTTATGAAGCTTCAATGACTAGATCTGACTATTCCTCTCTTTACTTTCCGGTTAATAATTAGTTTTACTGAACGGGTAGTCGCGAGTCCTTTTCTTTTTATTTAACAGGTGTTGGTCAACGTAAGTAACATCGAATCCCTATACAATATTATTCCATCTTCACTTAATTAAATAAATTGTTACCAAACTATATAATTAATAGATGGTCCACGCTCGACGCTCAACCCCGGGTACTCGACGTGAGCTTTCCATTCGCAAAGCTTCTCGCCATATACGACAGAATAGACGCACCCGACGATTACTGCTTAATCGCGTCTCATTCCTAAACGAACTTATAGAGCCAACCCCATCTACGATAAATCAGTCTTCTCCATCCATTCCAGAGATCGCAGAAATAAATGTTTCAACGTCAAAAGATCTGTCTCCCCCTCTAACTGAAGGAAATACAGAAATCCAAGAACCCCTCGACACTCAAATAAATACTTTCGCTTCAACGACACCACCTACGGGAAATAACTACACCCCCTTTGAAACAACAGAGGAACTACCTGAAGAACTGAGCGACTTTATCTTGGAAGCCGAAGAGCGAAATGCTGAGATAGCGTCAAACCCAGAACAATATAATTATTCGCCGGAAGAAGACGATTTCTATCCTCCCCCAAGCTATTCACCAGTAACCTACGAGGATCTAGAACCTTTCGCACCCTTGGAGATTCCCCAAATAGAAACCGCGATACCTATTGCAAATATCGATAGCGAATATTCATATATTCTCCCAGAAATATACGGTTACTCTCCGGAGGAATAAATTCACAGTTATTCAAGTTATAAAAGAAAAGAAACAAAAGGTGAAATAAATAAAGAAATCTTAAATCTATATAAACCATTTATTTATTCGCATTCCTTCCTGAATCCTCTCTCTACGAGCACAACAGACCTTCAATCTCTCGGCGTCCCAGGGTATAGCCGGCCTAGCAGGTTGCCCTAAAACAAATTGAGAGATTAATTGCGTCCAACTGGGAAAGTAAGACTTCCAGACCAGTCCTGAGGAACTGGGGACGTAACAGAGCCGAGATCTCAGCGGAATTTTGATGGATTCCCAGGTCTTCCTGATTAGACCTTGCATTCTGACCTTCGGGTGTACTAGATTTTCCCTGTGGCCTTTGAGGCCTATATGAAAATATAGATTCATCCGATGAGTATTCTCCTTCATCGATGAGGAATAATGGAATAGCCTTGTTAACGGGTAGATTCCTAGATAAGGCATCAGCGTTATGGTTCAAGGTTCCTTTTTTGTAACGTATTTCATATTGATACTCTGATATTTTAGTTCTCCATTTCCATAGTCTTGATGAAGGGTCTTTGATGGAATGCAACCATACCAATAGCTTATGGTCAGTTACAATAATGAATGTTCTTCCATATAGATATGGCCTAAAGTGATTTACGCAATAAATGATGGCTAAACATTCTTTCTCTATTGTTGAGTAATTTTGCTCGGTGGGATTTAGAATACGAGAGATGTAGGCAACGGGTAAATCTTTCCCTATTATTATTCCCTGACTGAGCACTCCTCCAACCGCATATCCAGATGCGTCGGTAGTTAAAATGAATGGTCTAGTAAAATCAGGATATTGTAAAATAGGCTCGGAACATAGTGAATTCCTTAGAATGTCGAAGGTTTCTGTTTGTCTCGTTGTCCATTCGAATTTCCTATCCTTTTTTAAGAGGTCAGTTAATGGTTTAGCGACTTTGGAGAAATTCGGAATAAATCTTCTATAATATCCGGCTAGTCCTAGGAATTGTTTGATGTTTTTTGGATTCTTCGGAGTAGGAAAATTCATTATAGCTTTTATCTTAGCGGGGTCGGGCTTGACTCCATCAGATCCAATTATATGTCCTAGATACATAACTTCACGTCGTAAAAATTCGCATTTATCTGGTTGTAATTTTAAATTTGCAGCTCTCAATCTCTGCATTAATTTTTCGAACTTGCTTTCGTGTTCTTGCAATGATCGTGCATATACGACAATGTCATCCATATAAACAAATAGTTTATTTCCCTGAAGTTCGGATAGAACGTTATCCATCAACCTTTGAAAAGTTGCAGGAGCATTTTTTAATCCAAATGGCATTCTTTTGAATTGGTAATGTCCGTAAGGCGTAGAGAAATCAGTTTTATGAGCGTCTTTCGATGCCATAGGTATCTGATGGAAACCGGAAGCTAGGTCGAGTACTGAAAAATATTTGGCAGATCCGAGTTGATCTAATATGTCCGTTATATTTGGAAGAGGATAGGCGTCATCTATCGTTTTTTCATTAAGGTTTCGATAATCGATAACCATTCGCCATCTTTTATTCCCTAAGGAGTCTGGCTTTTTCGGAACTATCCATAAGGGAGAGTTGTAAGGGGAGGTAGAAAGTTCAATTAAGTTTGAGGACAGTAATTCATTTACTTGTCTATTAATTTCTTCCTTATGTACAGGAGGAAATCTATATTGTTTCGTGTGGACAGGCATTTCATTAATAGTAGGAATAGAATGCTGAGTGGCGTTTGTCGCTTGGAGATGTTCACCGGGTATGTGAAATCTATCGGAGTGTTTGAAAACTACTAGTCGAACATTTTCTGATTCCTCGGAATTCAGATGTTCAAGACGTAGAAGATTTATGACATCAACAGTTCTATCTGTTGGTGTTGATAATGCCTGGTTAAAGTAAATGGGATTATCTATGGCTTTGACGAGCTCCACTCGGGGTTCGTATAGTCCAGCGAGATTGTTGGAGTTAGAAGTTCTGATTAATCCTCTGGGAAGCCCTTGGGTTCCGGTGGAATCATTACTTACCTCACAAGTAACGTATTCATGTAATTCAACAGTCGGAATGTTAAAGATTAATTCTTCCTCGGAAGTATTAAATACAGGCATATAAGCTTTTCCGTTATTATTAACAACGATGGCCTCTCCGATGTATATGCCTTTGGCAGGAGTGTGGCGATGTACATATCCAATTTGCCTTTCTGGATTAGAGATGTAAAAAGAACAGGGAGTTATGGTCCTTCCCTTAAGACGTATTGTATTTTAATTTGAAAAGGTAATCTTCGTATTGTATAAAATTATCCTTGTAGTTTACTATGACGGCTTGTTCCCTTAGGAATTTATTGCCTAAAATTCCATCCTGTGAGAATGCTATTGAGTCAGATATGACGTAAAATTCGGACAATTTTCCGAGAATAGATATAGAAACGGCTCCCAATGTGATGATAGTTTCAGAGGCGATTCCTTGTAGACATAGAGGATTAGCGTTGTCGAGAGTAACGTGCGGATTTAAGCATTTTTGCTTAATGAGGTTTAGTCCAGATCCAGAATCAATCATGAATTTGCAATTTGTTATTAGATCTGGAGAAAATAACGTTACTGTGGGCAATTCCGTAGATTGTTGCTTGTCATTTATTTGGCAGATTCGGAGGTTTGTGCGAGAGTTTCCTGTGGTGTTATCACATTGACTTTCTTTTGAATGTGGTAAGTCGGACGTCCTGTTTGCGGGTCGTTCCGGTGGACGTCGGTTCTCAACGGAACGCCTTGCGCGTTTCCCGAAGTACCGGGTTGGGTCGCTTCCAAGTTTCTTCTGTAGGCAAGCTTTCTGCATTCTTCTATGAGATGTCCAGGAGTTTTACAATAGCGACAGATTTTAGTCTGATAATTTTGTTGAGGCTGTCCAGCAGTCGTTAATTTAACTGTCGATGTGGTAAAGGGTGTTTGTGAGGTTGTATGTCCGTTGTTGGGGTAATAGCGGTTGTTTGCATTGTTGCCCGTAGGATTTTGGCGAGATTACCGGCGTGGTTAGGAAGATCAGCACGGGGTTGAAAATTCGGGCGGAAGAGAGTTCGCTTCCGAATGTTCTCAGCTTCAATGGTTTTAGATAATTGTATGGCTGTGCTGATGCTCTCCTCAAAGGTTCTCGGATGTTCGAGCTTTACGCGTACTAGCAAGTCAGATGGAAGCCCGTTGATGAAGCTGTTCATGGTGGTTGCTTCGATGGCGTCTTTACTTCGTTCTCCTATGTTTCCGGACAAATCGGATTCTCCATCTATAATTGCAGTACGTATTTCCTGCACTCTGCTTATATAATCGAAAATATTCTCATTTTGTTTCATGTATATGTTGGCTAGTTCGCCTCGGTATTGATCGACTGACTTATTTGGTCCAAAGATGAGTTTTAATCGTTTCGTTAGCTCGAAAACGGTGTGACACTCTACTCCTTCTATGGCAGAATACGCATGTCCTTGCAGTTTATTAATAAGCTGCACTAAATGATATTCGTGATATGCAGGTATTAAATCGAGAGCGCGTTCACAAATTTTACTGAAATGGAAAACTGACATTTTATGGCCATCAAATTTGGGTATTGTGTCGATAGCATCTTTAAGGCGTATCGGAGAAGGTTGATCCACAATGTCAAAATGTTGGGATGTCGGTTGAGAAAATGTTCGTTCTTCACGTGGAATATATCTTTCTTCTCTTTGCGAGGTCTCTAAATTCATGAGCCTTGAATTAATCCTCTCAATATAATTGGTAATTGTTTGCATAGAAGCCATTAGTTGCTCTACAGCTGGTTGTTCTTGAGCTCCAGCCATTTCCTTTCGGCTTATTTCTTCCTGCATTTTCGTCAGGTGATCGTTCTTGGCTTGCAATGCTTCGGCTTGTTCCTTCAATTGTTTCTCCTTTTCGTTTATCTTTTGCATGAGAATTTCAGTTTCTTCTGCAGTATATTGTTTTCTCGTAGCCCCTGTGGCTACAGAGCTCGTCGAACTTGATCGGGTCTGCATAATGGATTTAGATATGTTATAAAAATTTATTCGTCAAGCACTTAATTTCCCCTCAGAAGCTTAGATCCTTTTTTGGCAAATCCCACTGCTGCCACCAAAATTTTTTGTTTTTTACGTCCTATTCGATCGTTTATTCAACGATTGTTACGTCCCCAGTTCCTCAAGACTGGCCTGGAAGTCTTACTTTCCCAGTTGGACGCAATTAATCTCTCAATTTGTTTTAGGGCAACCTGCTAGGCCGGCTATACCCTGGGACGCAGAGAGATTGAAGGTCTGTCGTGCTTAGTAGAGAGGATTCAGGGCGAAATGTGAATAAATATACATATATAATTTTACGAATTTATTTATTTCATCCCGGATATATTTCTTCTTTTTATAATTGTGCTTTGGTTCTTAAATGGAGTACAAAATGGTTATAATACGTTATTTATTCTTCTCGGGGGTAATCATACATGTCGGGGAGGAAATAGGAGTATTCTATATCTATTGAAGCAAAGGGTGCCTGGGGAATATCCAAAGGTTCAAAAGGATTTAGATCCTCGTAAGCAATGGGCGAATAGTCGGGTGGAGGGTAGAAGTCGTCTTCCTCCAGATGATAGTTATATTGGATGACGGTATCAGGATTCTGCGATGTTTCCGCTTCCCAATTTGTTGAAGTTTCTTGGGTTGAAGAATCGTTGGAATTCAACGAAATGGTAGAACAATTACTCCAGCTGTCTAGAAGTCCTTCTATGATTCCGGAAGCAGTATACTGATTATCAGCGAATGGTTGTGTTAAAGGGATAACGTCATCAGTGTTTTCCCGGATTTCTACTATTTCTTGTTCGAGGATAATAAGGGGAATCTGGGCTTCTGATGGTTGGGATTCTAAATCTATTATTTCAGGGATTGGTAAAATGATATCGTTGTCGAGGGTGATGACTGGATGGGATGGGCGTCGCGAGCGCCTATCCCGTTGTACACGGTGAAGAATGGCTTGACGGGTGTTTGGATTGGTGCGTCGTACTCGGACCATCTATTAGTTAAATAATTGGGTAATAATCTATTTATTTTATTATTATGATCACGGTGACTTGACGTTACTCACGTTGACGAATCCAAAAAAAACCCAACACCTGTTAAATAGAAAGAAAAGAAGTTCCGCGTGAATATTTATTTAATGTAAAATAATTGTTATCCCAAGAAGAGAGAGAGAGATAGTCAGATTTTACTTCCCCTGAGTTTAATAAAGATATAGGCTGAGAAAAGTAAATGGTATTAGTACTGTTAATTTTAAATTATCGACCTAGGGTAATCATCGACTCCCGAGAATTACCGACCGATGGTAATGTAGATTTCTGTTTTACCGACCGATGGTAATGTAGATTTCTGTTTTACCGGCCGATGGTTAGCGTCAATTTCTGTTTTACCGACCGATGGTAATTTATTTACTGATGGTAAGTTATCGACCGATGGTAAATTTTAACTGTGAGTGCTCGGTAATTATCGACCGATGGTAAGTTAACAGTCTATGGTAAGTTAGCAATTGTAGATATGTAAATGATTAGTCGAAAATAATTATCGACTTATGGTATGATAGAGTTATCAAGCAGAGGTTGTAAGATTTTGTTAAATTGTTAGTTTGCTGTTTCAATTTTTTAGTTTGATTTAATTTTATTTAGTTTACTGAAAATCGAAAAAGGATTCAAGGAGGGATAAAGAGGTTGAATACACTGACAAGGTATCCACCTATCGTACGTCTGGCTTAGTATTAACCTTGCAATGTCAGGTTATAATTAATTGTATTAATAATAATTGAAATTATTATAAACTAGGCCAGTGTATTATCGCTAAGTTCTGGGATGTATCTCGTATCTTGAAATCAAAGCTAGATTCAATCAGACGTCAACCAGCTCCAAAATTAAAAGACAATCTCATGATAATTGTCAATTAACCGGGCCGAAATTGTATCTTTGCCTAATCAATCGTCGATTGACAGGAGGCCGCTTATTTTTTATTTGCCTCACCAGCTCCAAGTTAAGAGGTAACCTCTATCATCGGAATAAATTCCTCAAGATAATTGCCTTTTCACTGTGCCAGACTCGGGTTCGCCCTGCCGCTGCAGTTTCGTACTCACTCACTGTCAATCGCGTCGTCTTATCAAGTAGATAAGTCCCATAAAAGTCTTCTAATATGAAGTAATATTTAAATAACTTGAGTATATGGATGAGGGAATATGGATAGTCGAAGGTATAGATTCCCGAATTAAAACTATCATGCAGTTTAATTTAATTAGTATTAATTGAAATGAAATTGATTTAAGAGGTTAGAGAAATGACAAATTGGCTGAGTACTTACCAAGATCCGCTGTACGTGGGTAAGTGGAAACTGCTTCCTTCCACAGGATGCCGTCTACCTCGGTGATGACACTGGAAGAGGGTTGCAGTCCAAGAAGTCAAGACGTTGAAGTATTATAATCACTGAATTTATTGTATAAGTACAAATACAAAGTGCTATGGTAAGTACAGTAGCAAGATGCAGGTTGTTAACTGTTGAAAACGTTGGGCCAAATGCCAAGTTAACACTGTGAAGATCGTTGGGCCAAATGCGAGGAGGACCGCTCTGCACGGGTTTATATAGTCGTTGGTCCCAGTTTTGCACACGGGCTCAATGGTGGAGGATGCGCTTCGATGTGGAGGGAGTTGAGCTGTGATTGGTTCCCTCCTTTGCTTCTGGATGCGCGCGCCTCGAAAGATGCGCGCGCCTCGAGAGACGTGCCGCGTTGTCAATAGGTGATTGGTTTCCTCTGACGTGCTGGACGCGTGTCGAATTGTGATTGGCTTTTCCTGACGTGCCGGATGCGCGCGCCTCGGAAGATGCGTGCGCCTCGACGTGGGCGGCGCGATCGCTCATTGGTTCCCTTCTCCGTGCTGGATGCGCGCGCCGCTGGCACAAGCGTGGGGAAGATGCGTGCGCTGCTGGGCGTTGCCGCAGGAATTGGGCGTAGTTTAATTTGTAGATGGTCGGACTCTTCAGAATTGGAGTGGGGGTGACGGAGCGGTCAATATAGAATCGGCTATACTGGTTACATTGTATTTTGACATATAAGTTTTATAATAATTATTAGACCATCAGAATTTCTTTGCAGTTCACATGCATATATTTTCTAATGTAGAATTTTAAGCTCTAACTGTAGAAATGTCAACGGAGTTTCTAGCATGCTCCGTTCAAAAGTTCATTTTTGTCTTTATGTATTATTATGGAAAATGCTTTTAAATATTGTTAATAAATTCTGACATCATAATTGTTATAATTACAATTATTTTAACATATAAGTATTTATGATTACGTGGTGGAATATAGATATATAAAGACTATAAATTATTTCAATAAGTTGTGCAACAATTCTTATTCTTTGGATTTTAATTTTAATATTTATAACCGTTAGGTTCTTGAATTAATAAAAATTATTGCATATGCTTAATATTAACATTTAACAATAAATTCATTTGTCTCTTAATAGTAGTTAATTATTTCATCATGTTGCGCAATAATATTCGAGCGGAATATTACATAGCCTTTGGAATGCGACGAGCTCGGCGTTTCTGAGAATTGCGATCGACAGGCGTTTCTGAGAAATGCATTGCATTTAACTTTGAGTGCTTTATAGCAACTTATAATAGTGCATACGTAAAATCATATTTAAAACTTTACTTATAAAATTAGTAATATTCAAGTTTTCGTAATTATGTATATACGTATCAACTCAGCTTTTTATGCTCTTTAAGTAAAAATTATTAAGAGATTTATATCTATATTATTTTTTGAGTTAATAAGGAATCAATGATTTTTGATATGGCTTATGCCCTAAAATAATGAGATATATGTATAGTCAGTGCTGAGACATGTACAAATATATATATATATATATATGTATATAAGAAGTCCTTTGGATTTTGGTTTGTAAATTTTTTTAGTACCAGGATAATATATTAATAAAGGAGGTATACTCTTATATGTCGGTAAGGTTAGCAACACCATTACTTCGGGTTGGTATTAACATCCGTCGGTAATGGGTACTAACATTATTCATTGTCGGTAAGGTAGGAAACATCATTATCCTACATCGGTAATTACCATGTGTCGGTAATATAGGAAGTAACTTTATCGTCAGTCGGTAAGGTAGGAAGTGATTTTATCTTCAGTCGGTAATGTCGGTAACTGTGTTATCATGTGTCGGTAACTTTTGAGTAGCGCGCCGCGAAATATATAGACAACGATTATTGCGAGATCGTCCCTCCGTTGCACGGCAACTATTTGTGGACAGGGATAACATCCCTTCTAATATTATACGCGCCGCCACCCATCGTGAGGATACCCTCTTTGATTTGTCTTTCGTCCCCTGAATATAATCTAGAATCCGACAACGGCAATCTCCCAGCGATACCAGCGGACGCAGAGTCTGCTGAAGAAGAATTTGAATTAGCAGGCTCGAACACATCAAGCGACGCGTCTACAATAATTGCCGACTTAAACAATCCTACGGATCCCGCTAGGACTGCTCCGCGCTTGGGAGCGCAACGCAGAAATAAGGAGAAGCCCTGCGACAAGGGATCAACAAGTCCAGACTTCACCGCCGCCAAGCCCTCCACGAACTCCTGACTCATTCTCAGGTTATTTTACCCCGAATTACTCCCCGATCGCTCTTGGAGAAATAGATTTAGAACCCATAGACATCTCTCCGAGCGAAGAGAGCTCTATAGATTGGGAAACAAATCAAATTCTCGACTATTTAAGCAGTGAGGAATTCCTCGATACCATTGTAGACCTATAAGAATAAAATACATTAGCATCAACAAGAAAATTATTATTATATTCTTTTATATTCAACATAAATTTACATTTAATGTACACGGATAAATAAAATGAAAATAGAAATTATAGCATAATATATCCACATATTTATTTATTTGTCAACCTTAAAATATCTCTGAAAAGAAGCGTCCTGTAGATCCTGAATCTCTCGGCGTCCCAGGGTATAGCAAGCCTAGCAGGTTGCCTTGAAAAAGAAATTGAAAGATACAACCTTGTTCGTCCATGCACGGTAAGCCCTGCAGAGTCGTTGAATAAACGATAAAATAGGACGTAACAAAATAAAATTTTAGTGGCAGCGGTGGGATTTGCCAAAAAAGGATCTAAGCTTCTGAGAGGAAATTAAGTGTTTGACGAATAAATTTTTATAACATATCTAAATCCATTATGCAGACTCGATCAAGTTCAACGAGCTCTGTAGCCACAGGGGCTACAAGAAAACAATATACGGCAGAAGAAACTGAAATCCTCATGCAAAAGATAAATGAAAAGGAGAAACAGTTAAAGGAACAAGCTGAAGCCTTGCAAGCCAAGAACGAACACCTGACAGAAATGCAGGAAGAAATGAGCCGAAAGGAAATGGCCGGAGTCCAAGAACAACCAGCTGTAGAACAACTAATGGCTTCTATGCAAACGATTACCAATTATATTGAGAGGATTAATTCAAGACTCATGAATTTAGAGACCTCGCAAAGAGAAGAAAGATATATTCCACGTGAAGAACGAACATTTTCTCAACCGACATCCCAACATTTTAACATCGTGGATCAACCTTCTCCGATACGCCTTAAAGATGCTGTCGACACAATACCTAAATTTGATGGCCACAAAATGTCAGTTTTCCATTTTAGCAAAATTTGTGAGAGCGCTCTTGATTTAATACCCGCCTATCACGAATATCATTTAGTGCAGCTTATCATTAATATACTGCAAGGACATGCGTATTCTGCCATAGAAGGAGTAGAATGTCACACCGTCTTTGAGCTAACGAAACGGTTAAAGCTCATCTCTGGTCCAAATAAGTCAGTTGATCAATACCGAGGAGAACTAGCTAACATATATATGAAACAAAATGAAAATATTTTCGATTATATAAGCAGAGTGCACGAACTACGTACTGCAATTATAGATGGAGAATCTGATCTGTCCGGAAATATAGGAGATCGAAGTAAAGACGCCATCGAAGCAACCACCATGAACAGCTTCATCAACGGGCTCCCATCTGATTTGTTAGTACGCGTAAAGCTCGAACATCCGAGGACCTTTGAGGAAAGCATTAGCACAGCCATACAATTATCCAAAACCATTGAAGCTGAAAACACTAGGAAGCGAACTCTCTTCCGCCCGAATTTTCAACCCCGTGCTGATCTTCCTAACCACGCCGGTAATACATCTGGCCAAAATCCTACGGGCAACAATGCCAACAGCCGCTACTACCCCAACAACGGACATACAACCTCACAACCACCCTTTACCGCATCGCCAGTTAAATTAACGACTGCTGGACAGCCTCAACAAAATTATCAGACTAAAATCTGTCGCTATTGTAAAACTCCCGGACATCTCATAGAAGAATGCCGAAAGCTTGCCTACAGAAGAAACTTGGAAGCGACCCAACCCGGTACTTCGGGAAACGCGCAAGTTCCGTTGAGAACCGACGTCCGCCGGAACGACCCGCAAACAGGACGTCCGACTTACCACATTCAAAAGAAGGTCAATGTGATAACACCACAGGAAACTCTCGCACAAACCTCCGAATCTGGCAAATAAATGACAAGCAACAATCTACGGAATTGCCCACAGTAACATTATTTTCTCCAGATCTAATAACAAATTGTAAATTCATGATTGACTCTGGATCTGGATTAAACCTCATTAAGCAAAAATGCTTAAATCCGCACGTTACTCTCGACAAAGCTAATCCTCTATGTCTACAAGGAATCGCCTCTGAAACTATCGTCACATTGGGAGCTGTTTCTATATCTATTCTCGGAAAACTGTCCGAATTTTACGTCATATCTGACTCAATAGGATTCTCACAGGATAGAATTTTAGGAAATAAGTTCCTGAGGGAACAAGCCGTCATCGTAAACTACAAGGATAATTTTATACAATATGAGGATACGAAGATTCCCTTTTCAAATTCAAATACAATACGTCTTAAGGGAAGGACCGTAACTCCCTGTTCTTTTTACATCTCTAATCCAGAAAGGCAAATAGGATACGTACATCGCCACATGCCTGCCAAAGGCATATACTTCGGAGAGGCCATCGTTGTTAACAATAACGGAAAAGCTTATATGCCCGTATTTAATACTTCCGAGGAAGATTTAATCTTTAACCCGCGTCTGACGGTGAATCGCGCCACCCTTGCCTGCCTCTTGTATTCAACCCGTCATACGTTAATTACTTCCTTTAATAATTCAAAAACTAAGCTTCGGACGAAATTTTGCCAAATGAAAAATCGTCTTAGAATTGATTCAAGAATGTGTCATTTCAGGGACAAGGGGGTTATTTTCAATCACCCTGTATATACCACAAATTTTAATTATCAACAATAAATTGACTATTATATTACATGGCCAGAAGTATATTACGATATACAGGGTGATTCTAAATAACTTTATGCTTTTGCAAAAACATAATCTTGACCGAATTCTAAGACGATCTTTCCTTTGGCAAAATTTCGTCCGAAGCTTAGTTTTTGAATTATTAAAGGAAGTAGTTAACGTATGACGGGTCGAATACAAGAGGCAGGGTGACGCGATTCACCGTCAGACGCGGGTGCTTACGCGGGGCGCCTGCTGCGATCAGCTGGTCGCTATACACATACAGACACACATGCGAACACATACATTCTCTCTCTGTCTGTCTGTCTGTCTGTCTGTCTCTCTCTCTCTCTTTCTCTCTCTCTCATTCGCTCACTCACCTGTATTTTTTTTTTACGAGAGAGGGGAAAATGCATTTTATACATACCCACCGGTCGATCCAGTGAGTTATGTGGGACTCGAGTACCAAGTCGAATTACCAACTCGGTACTCCCTACCCACTAAAAACCCCTCTCTTTTCACGAATTTCCTTTGACACACTGTCCCTCTGACTTCCCGAGATCTGTTTTCACATAACGTCAAAAAATAGTTATTATTACCTTGTTTCGATGACTTTTGATGTATTGCTGTAATTGCTTGAAGGAGAAATAAATAAATATTTAATATTAATATTTTATACGATAATAGTAAAAGTAATAAATATTTTAAAAACACTTATTTAATCTAATTAATTTTTAAATAGATATCATACGATGTATGGATATCACACACATTCATGATAATAATAATATTAATATGTTAAATGTTTATTATGTTTACCGCATTCTTCAATCGAACACATGATCGCGTTCGATAGCGCCAGTAGTACATTAACCTACCGCAACCTACCATGACAAAAAACTGCTTGCAGTCGCCGAATAATTATCGTCGCATTGTCGCGTCGTCGCGTCGTGTAGTAACGTGTCCGCGCGTGTTTCTTTCATCGAGTGATTTTTAATCGCGAACAGTTATTATTCGATAGTGATTAATAGTGATTAGTGATAGAGTCATTAGTAAATTTCTCGTCTCATCGAGTGAGCAAATAAATGTGATTACGTTAAAGTTTATAAAAGAATACAGTTCATGAAAGAAAAAAAACTTTCAGTTAATAATTTAGTGTGGATTTCTTGTCTTTTGCAACGTGATATCTACGTTAAATTTGAAAACGTACGATCTATCGGAAAATTCATTTCTCCTTCAAGCAATTACAGCAATACATCAAAAGTCATCGAACAAGGTAATAATAACTATTTTTTGACGTTATGTGAAAACAGATCTCGGGAAGTCAGAGGGACAGTGTGTCAAAGGAAATTCGTGAAAATAGAGGGGTTTTTAGTGGGTAGGGAGTACCGAGTTGGTAATTCGACTTGGTACTCGAGTCCCACATAACTCACTGGATCGACCGGTGGGTATGCATAAAATGCATTTTCCCCTCTCTCGTAAAAAAAAAAAAAATTACAGGTGAGTGAGCGAATGAGAGAGAGAGAGAGAGAGAGAGAGAGACAGACAGACAGACAGACAGACAGACAGAGAGAGAGAATGTATGTGTTCGCATGTGTGCCTGTATGTGTATAGCGACCAGCTGATCGCAGCAGGCGCCCCGCGTAAGCACCCGCGTCTGACGGTGAATCGCGCCACCCTTGCCTGCCTCTTGTATTCGACCCGTCATACGTTAACTACTTCCTTTAATAATTCAAAAACTAAGCTTCGGATGAAATTTTGCCAAAGGAAAAATCGTCTTAGAATTCGGTCAAGATTATGTTTTTGCAAAAGCATAAAGTTATTTAGAATCACCTTGTATAGGCAGCACTAACCAGGCACGATGATATTTATATAAGGAATTATTATTAATCAACTATATTCAAGATAGAAATAGATTTAAAATTTTATTTTCAAAAAAAAACCTTCAACAAATGACTCTGAATAACGCACTTGTGTTAAAAGCATTTGCGACAAATTTTAGTATAAATCATTATATGAATGTCTTCACAAAATTTTATTATTTTACCCAACGTAATTTATTATTTTACCCAACAAAATTTTATTATTTTAAGTATATTTAATCAATAACTAATTGGAATAATATATATATATCTCAAAATACTTTAATAGCGAAATTAAAATTTGTTAGAAATAGACTCATAACCTTATTAAATTTTTCTGAGGTCAAGTAATTTACATCGTCAAAGCCATAATGCGCAACCACGAGATACGTTATATAAGTATATATATTTACCATACTATAAAGATCCACGAAACTCCCATAGCAACAAAACATGGGAACATTCATGGACCAGCTAGGTCATCTAATAAAACATCATTCTCCACCGGAAAATTATAAAGTAATAACAGAAACAATTCATTAAGTCTCTTTAATTAATCACACTTTATATAATCACGTTAAAGTTATTCATAGAATATTACAAACAACACATAAGAATCTATGCTATTACATATATATATATATATATATATATATATATATATATTCTATATATGATAACCCTCAATTAATTAATATATTATAAATAAATATAGAGCATATAAGAAACGATACTATATTATACTGACAGTAATTCTACATTCAAAATAATTATATATTCTAAAGTAAAAGTAAATATACCTGTTATATAAAACATTATTATAGTTAACTCTTCCAATTGAAGGAAAGACAAATTTAAATTTGTGTCAGATATTGGTAAATTTAAATAATTTACAATGTCAGGGCAATAATATAACAAAGAAAAGATATCTCTATACATGTATACGCGCTTACTACAAAGGCTCTGTGGGAAAACCAGCACGAATCAAAATATTTTATCAAATGAATAATTTTGTGAGCCCATGTGTATCCTTTCAATAAATAGTATGGTCAGTTTGTCATAAGAGAGATGCAGCAACTACAAATTTTGAAACCTGAAAATCATATAATTAATTAATATTTGGATAAATAAAGACATAACTCACAGTAAAAAACGCTGACAAATGTTCTGAAAGCGAGTCACGTAAAAATACTAATACAAAAATGTATAAAGAATTATCAATAATAAAAGGGAAGTTACCAAGTTAATATTATACATACATATAAAACATAAACCTACAAACAATAAATAAATGTACTGAGTCAAACAAAAATTAATATCCATGAGTAATAATTATTACTAAAATAATACGTTAATTTCGCTTTAAAAATCAGCAATAATAATCAATAATAAAATAATTAACGATATATATATATATATTCAAGAGAAATAAAATTATCAAATTTTCCTTGACTAATCATTTTTCTAAGTGTTATAATAAAAGAATCTTCATGGTACATTAATATCATTGGTCAAATATATCTATATAAAATTTTAATTATTATTGAATAACATATATATTTACCTTGATTATTTAATTACAAAATTAAAATGTAAAACAGATGGCCAATAACAACTAAATAATAATCTATTGTAAAGTAACAAGCTCCTCTTAAAAATTAACGATTTAAATATTTCTTAATGAATAAAATATAATTAATCGAGCAAAAACTTCCTTTAAAATCCTAGATTACTTCAATTTTCAGTTCTCATTGAGTGGCCGTATTTCCCATAAGCCCACATATATATATATATATATATATATATATATATATATATATATATGTATATATCCACCATTAGGAAGTAATTTCCTTAGAGTCTTGATACCTGAAAAGCATAATAAATGTGTAAGAAAATTCACTATAAAAATTTATTAAGTGAAACCTTTAAAATATAATACAAACTTGTACTCTTTTTATGATCCTATATATATACAGGGTGTCCTAGACCACCCGTACACCCCTTCTCTTTCAAAAACTAAGCATTTTAGAGAAAAATGTTTCAGACAAAAATTGTTTGGTTTCGAGGGCGCCATAAGATGGTACCATTGGTTTAACCTTAAAGAGTCATTAGAAGGTCACGTGAAGGTCACTTAAATTTTTTTAAATGGAACACCCTATATATTTTTGCACATTCTTGTAGCTCATCCCGAGAGCTTTCCAAAACACTATAACTAAGTTAGTTTACATTAAGTACTTTCCGAGTTATGAGGCTTGAAATCATTTCTTAATTTTACATGAACCGTAAAATATCTTGTAAAATATTCATTTTTCGATTATCTTACCTTAATACTTTTGTAACGGGCGGTTTTTCGTGTACCGCGGAAACGTAATTATATGGATAGCCGTCGGATCCAGGTGGCGGAATCAATAACTCGGTAACGCGGAAATGTGTGTGCAATAAGTCTTTATTGTTGCCAATGTAAATGTACAAATGTGTTGTGTATGCGCGTGTATATGTGCGTGTATAATTGTATATGTACAGATGCGTTGCGTGGATGTGAATGTGTATGCGCGTGTATAAATGTATATGTACAGATGTGTCGAGTGGGTGTGTGTGTATAAATGTACCGATTATTTCCGGGCGCGATGCACTCGCCCGTTTCCCGGTATCGGCGCGTTATCGCTTTCTTGCGACTCGTCGGGCGTGTTTTTGTCGCGGTTTTTATGCACGGCTCGTAGCGCTCAGCTGTTCGGCTTTAATTCGGCCGGCTTTAATCTTATTTATTATTCGGCTCGTCTCTTGATAATTCCCGGATGGATTGCGGGTTTTTGGAAGGCGTCGCGACGCTAGCGAGCGTCGGAGGCGGCTCTCGTTCCACCTCGTGAAGGCGCGATGCATGATAAGGATCTTGGTTCGGAGGCGATTTCACAGGCGCCGATATCGATCGGCGGAGGCAGCGTTCTCACTACCTTCTGGCCTTGTTATTCTCGCAAGGATTTCTCTGAGCTGCTTCGCTTGCCTTCGGACTAGCTAGGCGCTTGAGAGGATCGCAAGGATCTGTCCTGTTATGCCGTCGAGAGCCCGTTTTATACTCGGCTAATTACCCGCGCCGGCGTATTCCGTAATTACCCCCACCGAGCGGCGGTAAAAATCGGAGCGGTTCGGGTCCGCCCGGGGGAGTTCGGGGTGCCGAACGCGGGTTCTCAGCCGCCGGTAACGGCTCCCGACGGTAGTCTCTCAATAGTTGAGAGTCCCTGCCCGGTTGTTCTCTAAACGTTAAAAAATGGGCGCACTGCGCCTCTGCCATTGCCCGACCGATGTTCGTCGGGCGGCAGCTTCCGGCCGGTGTTCGCCGGGAAACGATGCATTCGGGGGTGCATCGTTACACTTTTATGTACAAAATAATGAGAGGAATCAATTGGTGTAAAGAAAACACATAATTGTTTCGAAAAAAAGAATGTAATTTGCGATTAACAATTGCATTTTTTTTTCGAAACAATTATGTGTTTTCTTTACACCACTTGATTCCTCTCATTATTTTGTACATAAAAGTATTAAGGTAAGATAATTGAAAAATGAATATTTTACAAGATATTTTACGGTTCATGTAAAATTAAGAAATGATTTCAAGTCTGATAACTCTGAAAGTACTTAATGAAAACTAACTTAATTATAGTGTTTTGGAAAGCTCCCGATATGAGCTATAAGAATGTGCAAAAATATATAGGGTGTTCCATTTAAAAAAATTGTGGTGACCTTCACGTGACCTTCAAATGACTCTTCAATGTCAAACCAATGGTACCATCTTATGGCCTCCTTGGAACCAAACAACTTTTGTCTGAAACATTTTTCTCTAAAATGCTTAATTTTTGAAAGAAAAGGGGTGTACGGGTGGTCTAGGACACCCTGTATATATATATATATATATATACATATATATATATATCCTCCTCATAATAATATAAGACAGCTTGTCATAAATAAGTAGCAAGAATTCCAAGTCCCAGTAGCTGAAAATAACAATTAGGTAACATTCGGCTGTATGAAAAATTAACCTATCAAAACAAATACAAAAAAATAACATCAATCTATACAAAAATCTATTATCATTATAAAAGTTTTAATTAAGTAAAATTCCTGTACTGAAAAAATTTAACATTTCACAAATGCATACAAATATATATGAAAATATAAAAGCAAATGAATAATAAATAAGATACCCAATTTATTAAAATTTAGTGTCCATAAATAATAATTACTATTGAAATAATACATTAATTTCACCTGATATAATTTTAAATATTAACAATAGTGATAATAATAGAATAATCAATATTCTATATAATCAAAGAAAATAAAATTAATAAATCCTTTAAATTAATTATTTAAAACTTTATTATATACTATCGGGGGTGTGAAGTTAGAATTTCGACTGAAAGTTCTGATAGTTCTAATTAGAGTTCCAGCTTCCTTTTAAAGAGTTTTAGAGTTCCTTATTAAAAATTGAAAGAGTTCCGGCGATTAACATCATTATAATAGCATTTAAAAAATGGGGTGCTAACTTCACACTCGATTTAAAGATCAAATAGTTCTGAATAGCACATTTGTTTCATTTTAAAGAGTACTAGAGTTCCTGATAAAAAAAAGAGAAAAATAATATATTTTTGATATTACAAAAAATATAAAAATAAAAATTTTTATATTGATTAGTTCTGATGATTAATTACAATCCCTCTGTACATTTTTAAGAGTTCCTCATAATTTTTATAATTAAAATAAATATAATTAAAAAATTCTCACTGATAGTTGTTCGGATCTCTGAGTGGTCTACCAACTCGGAGAATGAGGGGGTAAGTGAATCTTCAGATGGTTGAGAATCTATTTCTATGATTTCAGGGATGGAAGGAGAAGACTGATTTATCGTAGATGGGGTAGGCTCTATGATTTCGTTATCCAGCGATACAATAATGTGGGGTAAGCGTACTTCTATTTCGGCGTGTACGACGAGAGGTTTCGCGAATGGAAGGCGTTCATCGAGTACCCTGGTTGGCACGTCGTACGCGGACCATCTATTAATTATATAGTTTGGTAACAATTTATTTAATTAAGTGAAGATGGAATAATATTGTATAGGGATTCGATGTTACTTACGTTGACCAACACCTGTTAAATAAAAAGAAATGGTCTCGCGTGACTATCCGTTCAGTAAAAATAATTATTAACCGAAAAGTAAAGAGAGGAATAGTCAAATCTAGTCATTGAAGCTTCATAAGGGTTTAGATCGCGGCTAGAATATAGTCGGAGAAGAATAAATTATAGAATATATTAATAATGGATTACCGACCCGAGGTAATTATCGACTCACGAAAATTACCGACTGATGGTAATGTAGGGTTCTGTTTTACCGACCGATGGTAATGTGGGTTTCTGTTTTACCGACCGATGGTAACATCAGTTTTGCCGACCGTCGGTAATGTAGATTTCTGTTTTACCGACCATCGATAATGTAGGTTTCGGTTTTACCGACCGATGGTAATATAGATTTCGGGTTCACCGATCGATGGTAACTTTAGTTTAACGACCGATGGTAATGTAGATTTCTGTTTTACCGACCGACGGTAACATCAGTTCTTGCCGACCGTCGGTAATGTAGATTTCGGGTTTACCGACCGATGGTAAATTAAGTTTCTGATGGTAAATTATCGACTGACGGTAATTTATGTAATTTTGTTAAATTATTAGGTTAGTTTTGTTTTAAATCGCGATTTGAATATATATAGAGTCGGTTTGCTGAAAATCGAAGAGGCTTGAGGAGGAATAAGGAGATTGGATACTTGAATAATGTATCCACCTGTCAAACGTCTGGCTTAGTATTAACCTTACAATGTCAGGATATAATTAATAAAATAATAAAATAAATGATTATAAGATAGGCATGGAGAGCTGAAGATCATTATTAGTAACGAGTTGTACAGATTGAAAAGACCAGTAGAAAACATTAATAGTTCAAACTTAAATTTAATAAAACAATGATGTTTAGACAATTTAAAAGCGGACGTTTCGACTTGTATTTAAGTCATCTTCAGCGCATATTAATTCTCGGAAAGTACACAAATGTTGTACGCAATGAACATATATATAAATTTATAAATCGCAGTAAAACGGTAGGGAGATCATCTTACGGTTAGACCCATGGAGGAAACGGACACTACAAATTTAGGTTAATAAGCCCAAATTTGTGTGGTTCTAATGGACGTTTGTCAACCACCAGATCATTAGCCGGACTAAAATTAAGTGCACTCGTATGCACACAAGAACACGTGAACACAAGAAGAATATTAATAAAAATATAACGAAATAGGTCTGCCATCACAGAACATAGATTGAATTTTAATCACGATTTTAAATGGGATGACGTGAAGATTTTAGACAGAGAAACCTTTTATTACAAAAGGTTAATTTCTGAAATGATTTATATTAAACGACAACGTAACGGCTTAAATTCACAAACAGACACAGAATGCTTTCCTGACATATACAATGAAATAATAAATAAACTTCCTGATGCTTAAGGTCATACACAGAAAAATTTATACCAGTATAATGATCGTTTATCTATCATTTATATTTGTACCTTCGATGAAGGAAGTAACATATAGCTTTTAATGGATTATTAGATTGGTATTCGTATATAGTTCATAAAGTTTTCCAATGACATATAAATTATCCGTATTCATCATGATATTGTAAGTTACTCTTTACTCATTAAACTTTACATTGTTAGTTTGATGTAAATCACTGATAAGTGCAACAATTTCTTAATTTGTATTTACTTAATTTAATTTTATTATTTTTAATTTTAATTCTGTTCACTGGTTATTGTCTCATGTTAATGTAATTTCTTGAATCAACTGTATACGAGTGCACTTAATTTTAGTCCGGCTAATGATCTGGTGGTTGACAAACGTCCATTAGAACCACACAAATTTGGGCTTATTAACCTAAATTTGTAATGTCCGTTTCCTCCATGGGTCTAACCGTAAGATGATCTCCCTACCGTTTTACTGCGATTTATAAATTTATATATATGTTCATTGCGTACAACATTTGTGTACTTTCCGAGAATTAATATGCGCTGAAGATGACTTAAATACAAGTCGAAACGTCCGCTTTTAAATTGTCTAAACATCATTGTTTTATTAAATTGAAGTTTTAACTATTAATGTTTTCTACTGGTCTTTTTAATCTGTACAACTCGTTACTAATAATGATCTTCAGCTCTCCATGCCTACCTTAATCATTTATTTTATTAATTTAAGAGAGCTTTATTACTAATTTAATTAATAAAATGTACTAAAATAATAATTGAAATTATCAAAAGCTAAGCCAGCGTATCATCACTAATTCCTGGGATGTATCTCGTATCTTGAAATCAAGGCAAGATTCAATCTGACGGTTGCGTCAACCAGCTCCAAAATTAAAAGACAATCTCATGAAAATTGCCAATTAACCGGCCGAAATTGTATCTTCGCCTAATCAAACGTCGATTGACAGGACACTCTAGTTCCGTTTTCCAGGAATGGTCAACAGCTCCAAGAAAAAAAGGAAATTTCCCTGAGGATAATTGCCCTTTTCACTGCGCCGCGCCTTGGGCAATGTTCTGCCGAAGCAGCCTCGCCTTATTCACTGTCAATCGAGTCGTCTTATCAAAGAGATAAGTCCCAGTAAAAGTCTTCCAATTTGAAGTAATATTTAAATAAATTGAGTGTATGGATGAGGGAATATGGATAGTCGAAGGTATAGATTCCCGAATTAAACTATCATGCAGTTTAATTTGATTAATGTAAGTAGTAAGTTGAAATGAAATTGAATTAAAAATTTAGATGAATAACATTCATCTAAGTATTTACCAAGAGCTGCTGTATTTTAATGTGTGGATGCTGCTTCCTTCCACTGGATGCCGTCTACCTCGGTGATGGCTCAGGAAGAGGGTTATAGTCAGGTAGTGAAGTCTCGGTGTATAAAGATGATTCCTCTCTGCTGGAGACCGACTGCCTCGGCGAGGTCCCTGAAGAGAGGTCTGGAGCCGTTGGAGAATAAGTGGCAGAAGACCCAGATTATAAGCTCGAAGACACTTTATTTTAAAGTATACTTGAAAATAATAGAATATAATATTTGACGGCTCTGATGTATGGAGATGTCTTCTTGAGAGCGTAGGATCAAATGCGAGAAGGACCGCTCTGCGCGGGTTTATATAGTCGTTGGTCCCAGTTTTGCACACGACTCCAATGGTGGAGGATGCGCTTCGATGTGGAGGGAGTTGAGCTGTGATTGGTTCCCTCCTTTGCTTCTGGATGCACGCGCCTCAAAAGATGCGCGCGCCTCGAGAGACGTGCCGCGTTGTCAATAGGTGATTGGTTTCCTCTGACGTACTGGACGCGTGTCGAATTGTGATTGGTTCCCTCTGACGTGCCGGATGCGCGCGCCTTGGAAGATGCGCGCGCCTCAGTGTGGGCGGCGTGGTCGCTCACATTGGTTCCCTTCTCCGGGCTGGTTGCGCACGCCGCTGGCGTAAGCGTGGGGAAGATGCGCGCGCTGCTGGTCGTTGCCGCAGGAATTGGGCGTTTAATTGTAGATGGTGGGACTCTTTAGAATTGGAGTGGGGCTGACGGAGCGGTCAGTATAGAATCGGCTATACTGGTTACATTGTCTTTTGACATATAATTTTTATAATAATTATTTGACTATCAGAATTTCTTTGCAGTTCACACGCATATATTTTCTAATGTAGAATTTTAAGCTCTAACTGTAGAAACGTCAACGGAGTTTCTAGCATGCTCCGTTCAAAAGTTCATTTTTGTCTTTATGTATTATTATGGAAAATGCTTTTAAATATTGTTAATAAATTCTGATATCATAATTATTATAATTACAATTATTCTAACATATAAGAATTTACGATTACGTGGTGGAATATAGATATATGTATACAGGGTGATTCTAAATAACTTTATGCTTTTGCAAAAACATAATCTTGACCGAATTCTAAGACGATTTTTCCTTTGGCAAAATTTCGTCCGAAGCTTAGTTTTTGAATTATTAAAGGAAGTAGTTAACGTATGACGGGTCGAATACAAGAGGCAGGCAAGGGTGACGCGATTCACCGTCAGACGCGGATGCTTACGCGGGGCGCCTGCTGCGATCAGCTGGTCGCTATACACATACAGACACACATCCGAACACATACATTCTCTCTCTGTCTGTCTGCCTGTCTGTCTCTTTCTCTCTCTCTCTCTCCCCCCCCTCTCTCGCTCATTCGCCCACTCACCTGTAATTTTTTTTTTTTTTTTTTTACGAGAGAGGGGAAAATGCATTTTATGCATACCCACCGGTCGATCCAGTGAGTTATGTGGGACTCGAGTACCAAGTCGAATTACCAACTCGGTACTCCCTACCCACTAAAAACCCCTCTCTTTTCACGAATTTCCTTTAACACACTGTCCCTCTGACTTCCCGAGATCTGTTTTCACATAACGTCAAAAAATAGTTATTATTACCTTGTTCGATGACTTTTGATGTATTGCTGTAATTGCTTGAAGGAGAAATGAATTTTCCGATAGATCGTACGTTCTCAAATTTAACGTAGATATCACGTTGCAAAAGACAAGAAATCCACACTAAATTATTAACTGAAAGTTTTTCTCCTTTCATGAACTGTATTCTTTTATAAACTTTAACGTAATCACATTTATTTACTCACTCGATGAGACGAGAAATTTACTAATGACTCTCACTAATCACTATTAATCACTGTCGAATAATAACTGTTGGCGATTAAAAATCACTCGATGAAAGAAACACGCGCGGACACGTTACTACACGACGCGACGACGCGACAATGCGACGATAATTACTCGGCGACTGCAAGCAGTTTTTTGTCATGGTAGGTTGCGGTAGGTTAAGGTACTACTGGCGCAATCGAACGCGATCATGTGTTCGATTGAAGAATGCGGTAAACATAATAAACATTTAACATATTAATATTATTATTATCATGATTGTGTGTGATATCCATACATCGTATGATATCTATTTAAAAATTAATTAGATTAAATAAGTGTTTTTAAAATATTTATTACTTTTACTATTATCATACAAAATATTAATATTAATATTTTACCGCATCAAAAGTCATCGAACAAGGTAATAATAACTATTTTTTGACGTTATGTGAAAACAGATCTCGGGAAGTCAGAGGGACAGTGTGTCAAAGGAAATTCGTGAAAAGAGAGGGGTTTTTAGTGGGCAGGGAGTACCGAGTTGGTAATTCGACTTGGTACTCGAGTCCCACATAACTCACTGGATCGACCGGTGGGTATGCATAAAATGCATTTTCCCCTCTCTCGTAAAAAAAAAAAAAAAAAAAAAAAAAACAGGTGAGTGGGCGAATGAGCGAGAGAGGGGGGGAGAGAGAGAGAGAGAAAGAGACAGACAGACAGACAGACAGAGAGAGAATGTATGTGTTCGCATGTGTGTCTGTATGTGTATAGCGACCAGCTGATCGCAGCAGGCGCCCCGCGTCTGACGGTGAATCGCGTCACCCTTGCCTGCCTCTTGTATTCGACCCGTCATACGTTAACTACTTCCTTTAATAATTCAAAAACTAAGCTTCGGATGAAATTTTGCCAAAGGAAAAATCGTCTTAGAATTCGGTCAAGATTATGTTTTTGCAAAAGCATAAAGTTATTTAGAATCACCCTGTATATATATAGATATATCTCTATGAATATAATTGTTGTTAACAAAATCTTATTTTAGCGTGCAATAATCTATTTTATATTGCAGTGGGATATAAATTAAGAGAGTAATATTAATTAATTGCATTTCATGGCGCAATAAAGTATTGCAGCTATTTTATATAGGAATATAATTAGTTCGCGGTGGAATAAAATAATGTAAATTAATTGTTTTTAATAAATTATTGCAGCTTTTTCACGCTGTGGGATATAAATAATATAATTTTAATTTACGGCGGAATAAAGACTATTAATTAACTATTATAATAATTGTTATGCAACAATTTTTATTCTATGGATTTAACTTTTAATATTTATAACCGTTAGGTTCTTGAATTAATAAATTTATAAAAATTATTGCATATGCTTAATATTAACATTTAACAATAATTTCGTTTGTCTCTTGATAATAATTAATTATTTCATCATGTTGCATCATGTTGCGCAATAATATTCGAACGGAATATTCTAGAATATTCCAGAGCTTGGAATGCGGAGAGCTCGGCATTTCTGAGAATTGCGATCGATCGGCGCTTCTGAGAAATGCGTTGCGTTTAGCCTTGAGCACTTTATAGCGACTTGTAATATTGCATACATAAAATCATATTTAAAACTTTACTTATAAAATTAGTAATATTGAAGTTTTCATAATTATGCATACATGTATCAACTCAGCTTTTTATGCTCTTTAAGTAAAAATTATTACGAGATTTATATCTATATTAATTTTTGAGTTAATAAGGAATCAAAGATTTTTGATATAGTCTATGCCTTAAAATAATGAGATATATGTATAGTCGGTGCTGAGACGTGTACATATATATATATATATATATATATATATATATATGTATATATAACTTAATAAAAGTCCTTTGAATTTTAGTTTTTAACTTTTTTAGTATCAGGATAATATACCAATAAAGGAGGTATACTCTTGTATGTCGGTAAAGTTAGCAACATTATTATCCTCAGTCGGTAAAGTAGGAAGTAGCTTTATCCTCAGTCGGTAAAGTAGGAAATGATATTATCTTCCGTCGGTAAGGTAGAAAACTGTATTGTCGGTAATTTTTATGCGGAGAATATTATATGTGGGTAAATACATAAAATTATTTCTATCATTCTTAAGTGAGGTTATGTTATGTATAGCTAGCTTCTTAATAAAGAAAGATTATTTTCGAAGATATTGACAATAGTATATCGCGCGGTGGAATGATATTGATGTACTATAAATATTGGTGATAATACATTGCGCGGTGGGATTTTATAATAAGAAATATTGGTGATAATAGATGGCGCGGTGGAATTTTAATTAACAATATTAATTATATTAACAATAATATGTTACGCAGTGGGATTAAGATTTATATGTTCGTCGGTGGAATTACAGTTTAATGATTATAGAGGCAATTTTCGCGTGTTTAAATAAGAAATAAAAATTTTGTTGCGGGACGTAACAACAGCGACAGGATAAAAGCCTGGCGCGACTGCCTGGCGCGACAGCCACATTCTTCATCCCAAGAGCTATAATGAATACAATTATTAGTTAAGCAATTATACTCTTCACAATTAAATTTTCAATATTAATTAACACTACACGCACATATGTATTACATCTATATATCCACACATATATATACATATATGAAGCGAATATATTATAATATAAAATCATTGTAATTATAATAGTTAATGATACCAGAGTCTATTTAAACAATTTTAAATGTTATAATATTAGATAGTATAAAAGATTACAACCATTAAATGTTACTTTCGAACGGAGCATGTTAGAAAGACCGTTCACATTTCTATTAAGAGAGCTTAAGATTCTGCATTGGAAAATATATGCATGAGAGAACTCTGGTAGCTAAAAACTATTATAAAATTTTACCTTGTAAAATAAATTAATAAGCTTGAAGCACGAACGCGACTGACAGCTCCGTCGCCCCCACTATCTCCACACGAGGGCACGCCTACTACGTCACGATGCGCTCGAAGAAGAAGGGCAGCTATAGCAACTAATAGCGGCCGAGCCGCCTACGCCCGGGAGCGCGCGCATTCTCCTACCACTGCGGACGCCCGGAACGGAGTAGGGACCAGAGGGTACCTCAGGGAGCGCAGCTCAGTCTTCCGTGCATTTGACCACCAGCTCTCTAGAAGAAAGGAAGCAACCGACTTACCAAGCGTCTCAAGAGCTGTTAAATATTGTACCGAGAGTTTACTTAAATAAAGTGCATTCAAACTTGCAACTTGGGTCTTCTGCCGTTTATTCACCGGCTCCTCTGACTCTCCTGAAGGGACATCGCCGAGGCGGACAGCCCTCTACGGAGACCAGTCATCTTCATCCAACATCTGCAGCATAACATCAATTGGTAAGTACATCTTAAACCAATTAAATTTTTTTTGCTTCCTGATACTTATTAATAATTAATAATCTACACAGTCGCATGCTACTTGACTGTCATTTTCTATATCTTTTAATTCTTTACCTTCAACTATTCATATTCCCATATCCATACACACAATTTATTTGAATCTTACTTCGAATTGAAAGTCTTTTATGGGACTTATCCCTCTATTTTCGAGACGACTCGATTAACAGTGAATAGTGCGAAACTGCAGCGGCAGGACAAACCGAACCCCGACCCAGTGAAAAGGCAATTTTCTTGAGAAATTTATTCCTATGATAGAGGTTTCCTCTTGACTTGGAGCTAGTGAGGCAAATAAAAAATTAGCGGCCTCCTGTTATCGTTCATCGTTTCAAAAGTGATTTTACACTAAACAAATCGATGTTTCATTGCAATTAGAAATGATTAAATGTGTGGATGTTCCTTAACCCAAACTGAAATAAAAGTCAACACTTTTTTTTTCTCTTAAATATACACATACGTTGATTTTACTTGAACATCGAGTGTTCAGTCTGTCTTTGGTTTTAACCATAAGAGTGAATTGTCGCCTTCGACTTGTCAATCGATGTGCATTGGGTAGCCTATTCTACTCCTCTGCCGTTTTCGTGAAGGATTTTCTCCAAGAAAACTCCTTTACGGACTCTGTGCCGCTGTGACGTGACGTCTTGCACATCGACACTTGTCGTTAGAGCACGGGACGCGCTCTTTATAGACCGACTGAAACATAAAATAATTACTCTGGTTTAGTGTGATATATCGATTGAAATTATTAATTAATAAAACCTAAACCAGCAGATACGGTAATAATCCTTTTTTTTTCCTCATACCTACTCTCGTTCTACTATCATGGCACGGAGAATAACTATTTAATAACCCTTCATTAAATAAATGAATTAAACTGAGACTTTAGGATCTATCCTGTCACTTTCTTTAAAATCATTCTGGAACTTTAGACTTACGCGGTACGTTCTTTTTGACAGGTGACCCCTCGAAATTTCCATCGTAAGTATTAGATGCCGCGAAAAAATCTCAAATCATTTCGATAAATGATCCTAAATTTAAATTATTTCAATAATAGATGGTTAGCGCTCGACGACCGGATCCAATAACTCGTTGCGAATTCCCTCTGCGAAACGCAGGCGTAGCTCGCCGAGAAATATATAGACAAAGATTACTGCGAGACCGTCCCTCCGTCGCCCGTCAATTATTTATAGATAGGGACGAGATTCCTGCCGGAGTAAGAAGGGCCGCAAACGACCGCGAAGACACACTCTTCGATCTCTCTTTCGCACCCTTGCCCCCAGAGTTCAACCCTGAGCCCGTCACCAATCGCAACCTCCCGGCGATACCAGCTGGCGAGGAGTTTGAGGAGGAGGACATAACAGAAACAACAGATTCGGACAGCTCAAGCGACGCATCGACAATAATTGTCGACTTAAACAATCCCACGGACGGGATCCCGCTAGGACTGCTCCGCGCTTGGGAGAGCAATGCTGAAATAAGGAGGAGCCCCGTGACGCTGGAACAACAAATCCAGACAGTGCCATTGCCAAACCCTCCCAGGACCCCCGAATTATTCTCAGGATACTCCACCCCAAATTACTCACCCGTCACACTAGGAGAGATAGACTTCGACCCCATCGATATCTCTCCGGGCGAGGAAAGTTTCATAGATTTTGAAATAAATAAAATTTGAAATAAATCAAATTCTCGACTATTTAAGCAGTGAGGAATTCCTCGATACCATTGTAGACCTATGAAAATATAATACATTACTATCAATAAGAAAATTATTATTATATTCTTTTATATTCAACGTAAATTTGCATTTAATGTACATGGATGAAGGAAGCCTAAATGAAATAAAAATAGAAATTATAGCATAATATATCCACATATTTATTTGTCAACCTTAAGATACCTCTGAAAAGAAGCGTTCTACAGATCCTGAATCTCTCGGCGTCCCAGGGTATAGCCGGCTTAGCAGGTTGCCTTGTAAAAGAAATTGAGAGATGCAACCTTGTTCGTCCCTGCACGGTAAGCCCTGCAGAATCGTTGAATAAACGATCGAATAGGACGTAACACAAGGCGTGTATGTTTAAAGAAAATAGCCGAAAATGTGCCCACTAGTAAACTTTAAGCGCTCTATACACCCCACCATGGCGGACTCTATTTATAACAGCCTACGTGTAAAATGTGTAATTATAATGACACATGAAGTGTTGAGCTCCGAGAGCCTTTATATAGTGTTACGTCCCGCAACAAAAATAAAATTTTTTTTTATATTGCTTTGTAGAACTTGAAATTACATATATAATCACTATATTTATATCACTATATTACATATAACCAATATATATTCACTTAATATTTATGTTATTCAGGTACCTTATAAATACTAGTAAACCACCAGTGCTAAGTGAATAGCTGGCCTTATATACATATATTAATCAAGTAAAATTAATAAATTTCTTAGATCAGTCGTTCATAACTATTGTAATAAGGATTTTATTGTACATATCTACTGAATATGTAATTCTAACAAGAAGTCATAAAATTCACACAAGACTATTTTAAAAATCAATGATCGAAAATATCGAAATATTATATATATACCACAAATTTTAATTATCAACAATAAATTGACTAATAGTACATGGCCAATAAATTGACTAATAGTACATGGCCAGAAGTATATTACGATATATAGGCAGCACTAACTAGGCACGACGATATTTATATAAGGAATTATTATTAATCAACTATATTCAAGATAGAAATAGATTTAAAATTTTATTTTCAAAGAAAAATCTTCAACAAATGACTCTGAATAACGCACTCGTGTTAAAAGCATTTGCGACAAATTTTAGTATAAGTCATTATATGAATGTCATCACAAAATTTTATTATTTTACCCAACTAAGTATATTTAATCAATAACTAATTGGAATAATAAATATATATCTCAAAATACTTTAATAGCGAAATTAAAATTTGTTAGAAATAGACTCATAACCTTATTAAATTTTTCTGAGGTCAAGTAATTTACATCGTCAAAGCCATAATGCGCAACCACGAGATACGTTATATAAGTATATATATTTACCATACTATAGAGATCCACGAAACTCCCACAGCAACGAAACATGGGAACATTCATGGACCAGCTAGGTCATCTAATAAAACATCATTCTCCACCTGAAAATTATAGAGTAATAACAGAAACAATTCATTAAGTCTCTTTAATTAATCACACTTTATATAATCACGTTAAAGTTATTCATAGAATATTACAAACAACACATAAGAATCTATGCTATTACATATATATATATTCTATATATGATAACCCTCAATTAATTAATATATTATAAATAAATATAGAGCATATAAGAAACGATACTATATTATACTGACAGTAATTGTACATTCAAAATAATTGTATATTCTAAAGTAAAAGTAAATATACCTGTTATATAAAACATTATTATAGTTAACTCTTCCAATTGAAGGAAAGACAAATTTAAATTTGTGTCAGATATTGGTAAATTTAAATAAATTTACAATGTCAGGGCAATAATATAACAAAGAAAAGATCTCTATACATGTATACGCGCTTACTACAAAGGCTCTGTGGGAAAACCAGCACGAACCAAAATATTTATTTGTCAACCTTAAGATACCTCGGAAAAGAAGCGTCCTACAGATCCTGAATCTCTCGGCGTCCCAGGGTATAGCCGGCCTAGCAGGTTGCCCTGAAAAAGAAATTGAGAGATACAACCTTGTTCGTCCCTGCACGGTAAGCCCTGCAGAATCGTTGAATAAACGATCGAATAGGACGTAACAATAGTATGTACGGACTGTTACAATCCTAGGATTTACAACAGAGTTTTAACAAGATACTCTCATACCTTCCAATACGGAACGGTACCAATACAAAGATGTAAAATCTGCGGTGGAACCTGTCACCAAGACCGACCGCTTATAGAGTGCTCCGAATGCATTCGAGATTACTATCGATTCTTACGATTAATCTCACCAAGCGAAGAAAGCACATACCGACAGGTAGTCGGCTTGTCCGTAGAGTCGCGTACGCTAAAAATAGAATACGGAGTAGCTGAAATTAGGATCGACCCTAACGATCCAGAACATCTGGAAGAATTGCTATTGTCATAAAAAGGTCAATCCTCATTTCGCTATTCTCCCGAAAACGCAGCACCTTATTACCTCTATCAATATATTTATAAGCATATATATATATATATATATATATATATATATTTCATTAATATTAAAGCATATTTACTCAAAATATATATACGTGTATAAAAAATAATGATAAAAATTAATAAAAATGAAATGGGAAAAAAAATTTATAATAAAGAAAAACACATACATAAATAATAATGTTGAAAATAATAATAAATAGTAAAGAAACATATTTTACTTCTCTATTATTGCATGAAAGTAAAATATACACATATATATATATCTATACATATTCCAAATACTATGTTATATTCATTTACTATGTTAGGAACATAACTGAGATACCCATATCAAATATTCAGTTATTAATAAAGTATAATATTAAGAACGCATACATATAATAATCATAATTATATTCAATAAGTTATGTATTCACACAGTAGATACATACGTATATAAAAATGTATTCACCGATCACGTTAATGTAATATACATATACATTCATATATACTAAAATTGTAATCATTTCAGACTACCATGACACCTTTAATCCTTGTAATCTTCCTATGCGAAACCACTGCTTTAATTGGATTTGATTGCGGAGGACAACACCTCAATGTCACAGCCGTCTCTCTGCTCGATGTTGGAGAATGCGATTTGAATATACGAAAGCCAAACACCACCAATATCCATATCCAGCTGTTGCAATTATCTGACTACAGCCACACAGAAGTCATACAGTGCAAGGTTGAGATATCAAGAAACATCTATCATTGCGGCATGCATTCACATATTTCCGCCGTACATAATGGACGAGCTGATTATGTACACGAGACTGGATACACTCAATGTCTAAGAATGTTTCAAGACGGAACCGTCACTTTCGGAGACAATACCCTCGTCACTGGCATTAAGGCGAATCAGACGACCTATCGAAGCATCACTTTGGTAGGCCGTGTGCAAGTCGACGGATATTGTAAGGGATCACAGTACAACGACCCATACGGAACATGGGACAACGTAGTCGTCCAAGCTGCTGTAAAAATCTCACTGAAATTTCCTATGTTCCCATACAATTGAATACTGGAAGGATTAAATTAAGATCTGGAACAGTATGTAAACTCGTTGACAGCTTCTGTTTAGACGCCGACGACGGATACACCTATTGGAAACCTCTACATACGGATACTTGTAACTTTCAACAGTATGATGTCCTTTATGAAGGACCTGCAAACAAAATTTCTGAAGACACCTCCGAGGCCGACACCCCAATCATCTATAGTCTTGTAACGCAAGAAATTACTTTCGCCCTCATGAAAATGTGGTTATACTCTCCTGTGCACGGAGCACCCAAAATTATTCATCCTTAAAGCTAAACCTGGCAATACATTCGCTAGTCGAAAAATTATTCCTGTCAATAATCTTGACATCTTTACATACATGAACTCCAAGTTCGTGTATATAGAAAAACATGTCAAACAACAGATGACATCCCTCTATAATAATGTCATTTCGCAAAAATGCGAGTTAGAAAAACAGGTAATTACTAATGCCTTATCTTTTGCTACACTCCAACCAGACGAATTTGCCTATCAGCTCATGAAAGGGCCAGGGTATATGGCTGTCACAACAGGAGAAGCTGTGCAAATAATCAAGTGCATTCCCGTTGAAGTAATGGTAAGAAAATCCGAGAGATGTTACACCGAACTTCCTGTCACAGTACGAAATCATTCTCTCTTCCTAACGCCTAAGTCAAGAATTGTGACGAAGATCGGAAATGAACGAGAATGTAGCAGAGAACTACCCACGTTATACAGAATCGAAGATACATAGGTACAGATCACGCCCGAAATCCAAGTCAGGCAATTACCACCTCAACAATTAAAACCTATGTCAGCATTAACATGGAGATATCTCACACCAGGACCTCTGGCCGTAAGCGGAATATACTCCGAAACAGATTTGGAAAAACTACGGGACCATATTATGTTCCCCGCCGAAAAACCAGTCCTGCTTAATACCATTGCTCGAGGATTAACAGGCCACACCATAAATACCGAAGGAATTTCTGTATATAATTTGCTAGACGAAAAATCTCTAAATAAAATAGTTGAAAGTGCCGCTTCTAGAATTTGGAAAGGATTCGTGAATTTCGGATCAGCAACCGCAGGACTTGTTGGAATCTTTATGATTATTCCTTTAATCAAACTGCTTATAGACACTATCATTCACGGATATGCTCTCCACACTGTATATGGTTGCAGCCTTCATCTACTCGGAGCTGTATGGAGCTCCCTCGCAAATTTGCTGTTTCACTTGGCACGAGAAACTTCTAAGAAATCCGGAGAAGATAACCGAGACAATCAATCACCTGCCGAAGGAACAACCATGCAAACCTCCAGCACTGATACCACTGCACCTCCGGAAGTAATTACTCAACAACCTCCAGTCAAACCTCCAAGGACAATGAAACCTTGCCACGAGGAAATTACCAAAAACGTAAATATGCCCACATCATATACAAATTTAAGAGACCGCTTAAACACTCTAAACGAAGATATTTAATCTCCCTAGACCAAAATCCTCCGAAAACAATCGGATTTTGTTCTTATTAGGGGGGAGGTGTTACGTCCCGCAACAAAAATTTTAAATATTGCTTTGTAGAATAGTATAAAGAAATTTTCACCTTATATAATTTTATGTGTAATTATATATACAGGGTGTCCTAGACCACCCGTACACCCCTTTTCTTTCAAAAACTAAGCATTTTAGAGAAAAATGTTTCAGACAAAAGTTGTTTGGTTTCGAGGGAGCCATAAGATGGTACCATTGGTTTGACCTTGAAGAGTCATTTGAAGGTCACCACAATTTTTTTAAATGGAACACCCTATATATTTTTGCAAATTCTTGTAGCTCATCTCGAGAGCTTTCCAAAACACTATAATTAAGTTAGTTTTCATTAAGTACTTTCCGAGTTATGAGGCTTGAAATCATTTCTTAATTTTACATGAACCGTAAAATATCTTGTAAAATATTCATTTTTCGATTATCTTACCTTAATACTTTTATGTACAAAATAATGAGAGGAATCAACTGGTATAAAGAAAACACATAATTGTTTCGAAAAAAAAATGCAATTGTTAATCGCAAATTACATTTTTTTTTTCGAAACAATTGTGTTTTCTTTACACCAATTTATTATAATAATTATTTATTATAAATAATTAATTTTTTAAGTATGTCATTATACGTTTCATGTTTTCTACCGCATTCGCAATACGAAGGTTTTAGCCGATCGTTCGTCTTATCTCGCGTCAATCACGCGCCACGCGCAAGTCGTTTGTTAGATGTCGCGTGTCGCGTTTCTGGCAACATAACTCTTGTGGTCGCGCAGTCTCCGCGGTCCGTCGCTTCGCGTCGAGTCATGTGCTGTTTGCATTCGCGTTTCTTTGAAAGTAATTTTTGGTATCGATAAATCAATAGTGAGTGAATAAACAGTAAACTCGTTATCGCGTAATCTGTATTGTGTCAATCGAGTGTGAGACTAATAATCGAAAAAATTTCAATGTGTCGCGCATCTCTAGCAATCATAACCGTGCAGCAGATACAACAATACATAGCATGAAGATTCGCTACGCTGCTACAAGGTGAATGAGCAAGTGAGTAAGCAGGTGAGTGAGTGAGTGAGTGATCGAGAGAGTGTGAGTGAGAGACTGAATGAGAGAGTGTATGAGTGTTGCGTAAAAGAGAGAAAGAGAGCGAGAAGAAAAGTGCGTGCGTGTGTATGAATGTCTGTCCCTCCTACCCTCCCTCTCTCCCTCTTTCTCTCTCTTTCTCTCTCTCTCTTACGCACACACTCCGCCATACACACATCGCGTGTAGCAATCAGCTGATTGCAACGTCGGACGGCCGTCGATCCGGAACAACTTTTCATTATTAAAATAACGTTATTTTAAGCAACACGTATTTCTGACGTAATTCTAAGACATTTTCTTCTTTACCAAAATTTTATTTAAAGCATAATTTTATGTTATAAGATAAAATAGTTAGCGACTCATGCGGTGATAATCACCCGTCGGGCGGTCAGCTGCGCCCGCGCTCGCGGCACGCCGCGCCGCTCCTGCCTGCCTTCTGTACCCGACGCGTGATTTACTAACTATTTTTGCTCATAATTCAAAAACTACGCTTCAAATCAAATTTTGGTAAAGGAAAGATTGTCTTAGAATGGCGTCAGGAATATGTCATTTTATAGACGGATCGTTTTTCAGGATCGCCCTGTATATTCATATCACTATATACATATATATATATATATATATTATATATATTCATGTTATTTAGTTATCCTATATAACTAAAATACTAGCAAACCATCAGTGCTAACTGAATAGCTGGTTTTATATACCTATATTAATCAAATAAAAATAATATATTTCTCAAATTAATTGTTATAACTATTGTAAAGAGGATTTCACTATATGCAATTTTAACAAGAAATCATAAAATTCTTACATGACTACTTTAAAAATCACTCATAAAACTTTATAAATTGATTGTTATACATATATATATATATATATATGACACAAATTTCAATCATCAATAATAAATTGATTAATATAGTATATAGCCAGAGGTATATTATGATATATTGACGGTACTAACCATGTACGAAGATATTTATATAATGTATTATTATTAATCAACTTTATTCAAGAGAGAAATATATTTGAAATTTTGTTATTAAAGAAAAATCTTCAACAAAATTATTTTGAATAATGCAAACTGTGTTAAAGGTGTTCGCGACAAAATTCAGTATAAATCATATGAATATTACCATAAAATTTATTATTTCAAATATCTATTAACATATACAGGGTGACCCATTTTAACTTAGGCCAAATAACTCGAAAAATAAGCAAGATAGAGAAAAATGTTTTAGACAAAAGTTGTATGGTTTCGAGGGGGCCATAAGATGGTATCATTGGTTTGACCTTGAAGAGTCATTTGAAGGTCACGTGAAGGTCACTTCAATTTTTTTAAATGGAATACCCTATATATTTTTGTACATTCTTGTAGCTTATTTCGAGAGCTTTCCAAAACACTATAATTAAGTACCTTTCCGTTAAGTACTTTTTGAGTTATGATGCTTGAAATAATTTCTTAATTTTACATAAACCGTAAAATATCTTGTAAAATATTCATTTTTCGATTATCTTACCTTAATACTTTTATGTACAAAATAATGAGAGGAATCAATTGGTGTAAAGAAAACACATAGTTGTTTTTAAGAAAAAATATGGAATTGTTAATTGCAAATTACATATTTTTTCT
The DNA here is from genome assembly GCF_025532165.1 of Camponotus vicinus. Lineage (NCBI taxonomy): Eukaryota > Metazoa > Arthropoda > Insecta > Hymenoptera > Formicidae > Camponotus > Camponotus vicinus. The sequence continues at coordinate 12,128,436 of NW_028141979.1, forward strand.
TCGAAACAACTATGTGTTTTCTTTACACCAATTGATTCCTCTCATTATTTTGTACATAAAACTATTAAGGTAAGGTAATCGAAAAATGAATATTTTACAAGATATTTTACGGTTTATGTAAAATTAAGAAATTATTTCAAGCCTCATAACTCAAAAAATACTTAACGAAAATGTACTTAATTATAGTGTTTTGGAAAGCTCTCGAGATGAGCTACAAGAATGTACAAAAATATATAGGATGTTCCATTTAAAAAAATTGAATTGACCTTCACGTGACCTTCAAATGACTCTTCAAGGTCAAACCAATGATACCATCTTATGGCCCCCTCGAAACCATACAACTTTTGTCTAAAACATTTTTCTCTATCTTGCTTATTTTTCGAGTTATTTGGCTGCCTAAGTTAAAATGGGTCACCCTGTATATATATATATTTAACCAAAAATCTAGGAAAAATACTATATTATACCTGCAGTAATCGTGTATGTAAAATAATTATATACTTTAAATTAATCCCAGAAAAGTGAACATAACTGTTATATAAAACACTATTATAATTAATTCCTTTTAGTCAAAAAGAAGACAAATTTAAATTTCTATTTTTGAATTCAAGTAATTTATATTGTTAGAGCAAAAATACCGTAAAGGAAAATACGTCCATATAAGTACATATGCTTACTATTGTTACGTCCCGCCACATAAAAATTTTTCTTTTGTTAATGAGCTACAAAAGCTTACTCATTTTATGCATATACAAGTTATTAAGACCATATTTCTTTAAAACTTTGTCGTTAAGCGATCAACTTACTATTCATATTGTTCTATATAACCAGAGAAAATACTTTGTCAATCTACCAATACTAACTTAATGTCTCGTTTCACGAACAGTAATAGCACAAAGTCTTGTTAATATACATGATTGCGAATAATATATAATACTTGTTAATTTTGCCATACATAATTATGAATATTAATTTAATAATGATAATAATGGAATAATTAATATCCTATATGATCAAGGAAATTATAGTGTAGTATTAAAGAACTAATGCATAAGATTCCTCTAAATCATTAGTGTTAATGTTAATATTCAGTAGCCAAAGACTTCGCTAGTAGTGCACTTGTTACACTTTTGTGCACCTTTTTTTTCATTCATACGAAAGACAGTCTTAAAACGCTTAAATACCACACAAAGTGTTGCACCTTGCATTTTACATTTAAAATAGCAATTTTTCTGAGCTACACTTTTTAACTGCACTTTTGCAACTTTTGTACACTTTGTGCACTTTTTCCCTGATATTGTTGGAATCAGTTTTTTATAATTGTTACTATATTTTTTGCCTTTAATTACGCTTCCTGGCGCTATAATTAGTTTTTGTACTTTCTGCACCTTAAGTGCACCTTGTTCTTTTACACCTTTCGTGCACCTTCTACACCCAGAAAGTGCAGATATAATTTTTATTCTAAATTAATCCGCGTAACTCCTATTCAATATTCGAAGTTGAAATAAGTCCACAAGGAGAGATGTACATACGTATAATCGTCTGTGTCCGTCAGCCATCTCGAAACCTTGATGTAGCGACACCTGAAAAATATAATAGCAATGTAAAAGGGAAATTATTGAAAATGTTATAAGGTAGAATATTCATAAAGGTAATACATACCTGAATCTTGTTAATAGACAATCTTATGATCCTGCATGTATTCTCTTCATAATAATATGGTCAGCTTGCCATGAATAGCTGCAGTAATTTCGGATCTTGAAAACTGAAAAATAATAATTAAATAATATTTGGTCTTATAAAAGTATAACCTACCACAAAATGCTAACAATATTTTAGAAGCAAATTCATGTAAAAAAATTATTAATATAGAATATTAATAAATGCTAAAATCATTGAGAAGATTCGTCAAATTAATATTTTATAAACGTCTACATACATATACATATAAAATATAAGAAGACCAAAAATTAAATGAAATGCATTAATACTTATGAATAATAATTTTTATAGAGACCTCTGGTAAAATAATATGAATAAAATCTTATACACAACTCTTTACTGCATGCAGAATTATAAGTCTTCTTATAAGCGTCCAAGGTTAACCTTCGCTCGCCCCGTTATCTCCCCTACGTCCGGTATGCGTCAACGCTTGCATCACCCGACGGATGCGCTATGCCGTGAATAAAAGAATATTCATTAGTAAAAGTTTCGAGGCACAATATATTAAAGTAATGAAAGGTACATATACATATATGCAAAATTAATGTTAAATGCAGTATACAATTGAACATAAAAATTAACGAACGTACCAAATGAACTTCCATGCGTAGTATTATAGATGCTTTATGCAGCAGCCTCAAGTCCATTTGAATGAAGCATACTCTCATATGCTTTAGGCCTGCATATTGTCCATGAAATATCCATTGGCTTATGTCCTTTCAATTATTCTTATATACAGGGTTTAGCAAAAGTGTGGAAACCCCTTAATATTTCGAAAAATACGCATTTAGAAAAAAAATGTTTCATACAAAAGTTATAGGGTTTTATGTGGCGCATTACACAGCAACATTATTATGACCTCGAATAGCGTTGTCAAGGTTATGTGAAGGTCACCTCCAACTTTTTAAATGAGACACCCTATATGCTTTTGCATATTCTTGTAGCTTATCTCGAGAGCTTTCCAAAACACTATAATTAAGTTAGTTTTCATTAAGTACTTTTCGAGTTATAAGGCTTGAAATAATTTCTTAATTTTACATAAACCATAAAATATCTAGTAAAATATTCATTTTTCGATTATCTTACCTTAATACTTTTATGTACAAAATAATGAGAGAAATCAATTGGTGTAAAGAAAACACAAAATTGTTTCGAAAAGAAAAATGTAATTGTTAATTGCAAATTAAATTTTTTTTTTCGAAACAATTTTGTGTTTTCTTTACACCAATTGATTCCTCTCATTATTTTGTACATAAAAGTATTAAGGTAAGATAATCGAAAAATGAATATTTTACAAGATATTTTATGGTTTATGTAAAATTAAGATATTATTTCAAGCCTCATAACTCGAAAAGTACTCAATGAAAAAATACTTTATTATAGTGTTTTAAAAAGCCCTCGAGATAAGCTACAAGAATATGTAATGAAAAATAGAGGGTTCCATTTAAGAAATTTAAGATGACCTTCACGTGACCTTGACAACACTATTCAAGGTCGTACCAATATTACTATATAATACGTTACTTGAAACTCTACAACTTTTGTCTGAAATATTTTTGTCTGTCGTTCTTGGTTTTCGAGATATTTGGCTGGCACGGGTGGTCTGATACACCCTGTATATAAAGACATAACTAATGAGAGCAATAGTAGAATTGTGCAATATGTATGCAATAAAGACAGATCTATGTTCTAAAATCGTTGCTTGTGCGAGACGATAGAGCAGTGAAAATGCAACATATTTTTTGTTCCAATAAACACAATTAAACACAATGTAAAGAAAAGCTTTCACATTGCTCTTTCTAAAATATGCATGTCTTTTTATTCTAGACAATACTGTTGGTAACATAACTATAAGTGTTGGTAATGTACCGACACTTTTAGTTATGTTAAAATGAGGGCGCCTACCCGTCGGAGTTCGGCTGCGACTCCGGCATCCTCTTAAATAAGAAATTTTGAGCTGCTATTCATGTCTACCAGTTTAATATACGCACATAGAGGACGAATAGAAATTACTATATCTTTTTCTCTCGCACAGATCTTGGAGATATTTTTGTTTTCTGAAAAATATATTATTCTCTCTCCATGTCTATATGCTCTAAGGTTATCTTGCGTGTACGCGACTTACTTCATACCTATATCATATAGTATTCAGCAAAAAATTCTAACAATTTCGCTTCTGTATAAAGAAGAGAATAAATAGAAAGTTTTATTAATAGAATAAATTTAATAGAAAGTGAGAAGACAGCCAAAAAACAGAGAGACGGAGAAAAAATATAGAAATATATAAAAAAAAGAAGAGAAGAAGGAACAATAAAAAGGTATACAGGGTGATTCTGAACAGACGTTTGTCTTTAAAAAGATAAATTGTCGAGTCTATTCTAAGACGATTTTCCCTTTACCAAAATTGTCTACGAGGCTTAGTTTTTAAATTATTAAATAAAATAGTTCGCGAATTACGGAACGAGTACAAGAGGTAGACAGGGACGGCGCAACTCACCGTCCGATACAGGCGATCATGTGGGGCGCGCGACGCGATCAGCTGATTGCTGCACACGATGAGTGTAACAATCAGTGTGTGTGTGTGTGTGTGTGTGTGTGTGTGTGTGTGTGTGTGGTGTATTTATGCACGCGTATCCACACATGCACCGTACTCTCTCTCTTTCTCTCTCTCTCTCTCTCTCTTTCTCTCTCACTCTCTCACTCTCTCACTCACTCACTCACTCACTTATTCTTACCTTAATAATGAGATTCTTCATACTGCTGATAAATAGCAGTGCCCAGTGTGTTGCACGATAATAATCGTCGTCGACGAGACGTCGTTTCTTCAACACGCAGTCTGACACAAATAAGCGAAGTTTTTTCTTTCATCACTTTCGACACTTTTACAAATTTACTCGCGCACTTAATCACTCACGATTGATAAAAGGAGGAATTTACCAACGGTTACGGTACGAATTTAATAAACGGTTAACGCATTTAATTATTAATTACACACTCGATTAAAGAAACGCGTTAACAGAACGCGATACTCGATGCAAAGCGCGCGACGCGACGACCGACGACAAGCAGGTCAGGTTAATACTAGCGCCTCTAGCGCTGCCAAACATAAACGTGTAGCATTACGCGCTAGTACTAACCTGACCTGCTTGTCGTCGGTCGTCGCGCGCTTTGCATCGAGTATCGCGTTCTGTTAACGCGTTTCTTTAATCGAGTGTGTAATTAACAATTAAATGCGTTAACCGTTTATTAAATTCGTACCGTAACCATTGGTAAATTCCTCCTTTTATCAATCGTGAGTGATTAAGTGCGCGAGTAAATTTGTAAAAGTGTCGAAAGTGATGAAAGAAAAAACTTCGCTTATTTGTGTCAGACTGCGTGTTGAAGAAACGACGTCTCGTCGACGACGATTATTATCGTGCAACACACTGGGCACTGCTATTTATCAGCAGTATGAAGAATCTCATTATTAAGGTAAGAATAAGTGAGTGAGTGAGTGAGTGAGAGAGTGAGAGAGAAAGAGAGAGAGAGAAAGAGAGAGAGTACAGTGCATGTGTGGATACGCGTGCATAAATACACCCCACACACACACACACACACACACACACACACACACACACACACACACACAGATTGTTACACTCATCGTGTGCAGCAATCAGCTGATCGCGTCGCGCGCCCCACATGATCGCCTGTATCGGACGGTGAGTTGCGCCGTCCCTGTCTACCTCTTGTACTCGTTCCGTAATTCGCGAACTATTTTATTTAATAATTTAAAAACTAAGCCTCGTAGACAATTTTGGTAAAGGGAAAATCGTCTTAGAATAGACTCGACAATTTATCTTTTTAAAGACAAACGTCTGTTCAGAATCACCCTGTATATGTATGTCTGTATATACCATATATGTATATATATGATTCAGAACCTGATGTCCTTAAAATATGATGTTCTTGAGCAAATTCTAAGATTATTTTTTTTTACAAAATTTTGTCCAAAGCTTAGTTTTTGAGTTATAATTGAAAATAGTTGGCGAATTACGAGTCCGATACAACAGGCAAGCAGAGACGGTGCAATGTGTCACAAGACTAATATCTTCTCGCTTTCATATATTGCATATATATTTATATGCATTTAGTTTTAATATTTAATAAGTATATTAGATACATAAAAAAATGTGTATTTGTTCAGGATATGTTTGTATATGCTACAAAAATTTAGATAATTTTTATTTTATTGTGCAATTTTGTTTTTATTATACAATATTTTTATTATGTAATCAACTATTATTTATTATATAATCAATTATATTATTAATATAGAAACATATCAATGCTATTTTTAAAAAAATGTGTTTTAATTTTTATAGAATATTTAAGATATTAATTTTTGTTATATAATTAATGCATGAAAATTAATTTGAAGCAAGTTGTGTGATATACAGTGGTATGTAATATGCACTATTGAATGCAACTTCAAAGTGTTCATGCTGACATTTACATGCCAATAATTATATTAATGTAACGATATGTGTTCACTCCTATATGTATAGAACAAACTGTTATGTCAGTAGAGGAGGACAGCGAGTCCATCTTGGGACTATGATTTGAAGAAATCCTTACTCTATCAGATAAAATTTCAAGAAATGCCAATAAAGAAACAAATAATGAAGCAAATGCTGGACATATTGCTACGATCACTATCGTTCCAGACAATCGAGAGCCTCATGTAAGTTTTAAAATATAATAATTTCTTTATATACTTACTACAACCATAAATTATTACAAGGAAGTTACTTATACATATTATATTAATTAAGTTAATTATATATATATTATTACACGTATATTATATATATAAATTAAAATATTTTTGTTGAAATGTATTGTCAGGAAAAAAATATCAATAATCAACTTCCTTACAATAATTTACGGTTGTAATAAGTATACAAAGAAATGATAACGTAATGTAAGTGTTTATAATGTAACGTAAGATATTATGTTATATATGACATAATATCTTACGTTACATTATAAACTAAACTTAATATGTTATAAGCTAAACTAGGAACAAGGAGCAACATATATTGAAGTAATAATTAATAAAAACGAAAAGTATATAAATTTAATTTAAAATGTTAATTCATAATGTGTTACAGAACATAGAAATGCAAAAGAAGCAAAATACTACACGTAAAGTTTTAATTATATATCTAATATATCTTTTTTCTAATATCTTGTGTTGTTCTTTACTCTTCTCTTATTACACTGATTTTCAAATCTCCACAAGTATTTTTATTTTTCGTTTTTGTGAATTATTATTACTTTCAATATATTGTTTGTCTGGATCTAGGCACAAACTTTTGCTTAAGTAAAAATAAGTCAATTACAACCATTCATTTTCATCTTGATAATAGAAATTAAAAACTTTGATTATTTTATCCTCTTATGCATTATGCATTATGTAAAAATTTGCATCCCGTTATACTTTGATTTCCCGCCATAATCTGATGTCCCGCCATAATCTGATACTCTCTGATTGGGTAACTGACAGTTGAAGCTCATATAATTGGTCATAGCTTTACCGGCATTTGGCGCGCGCAATTGTTTTTGGTCGTTTCGATCATTTCACTGTGTATTTGTGTGTTAAGTGCACAAGAAGTAAAAGGAGAATAGTTTATGTGAGAAGTACAGTTCTTGAATTAATTTTAAGTCAATTTTTGGAAGTATATAATCTTCAGCTGCAGCCAAGAGGAAAATACGTAAATATGAAAACAAATAATTTAAAATTTTCTACTTCGCGAAAAGCATTGCATAGGTTATCCTCAAGGCAGAGAAATAGAGTTAGGTTGGAAATTAAGCAAAATTTTTGCAGATATAAAAAATTAGATAATATACAAGATATTCCTGGTCCGTCAACATCTACAGAATGTAATCGTTCTAATAATTTTATAGATACTTGGTGTGACATCAATATAGAAAATGGGTCTTTTTCTTCTTTGTCGTCCTGTTTCTGAGTCTAGTGATGCGATAGCCTCATTTTTCAATACTGTTTCGACAGAACCATCTTTTCGTGAACAATTAGCTTCTTGTTTCGTAGATAACAATTTGACGCATGTTCAAGGAAATAGGATATTATCTCTACTTCGCACGCATCCTTGCTTTTCTAACTTGCCAAAGGATGTTAGGACGCTTCTTAATACGCCACGAAATCGTGTTGTTACTTTTAATGTGGAGCCAGGTGAATATATTCATTTTGATCTTGAAACAGAGATTACTCAATGTCTCGAGAGTATTTCATCTGCAATCACTATTAATCAATTAGAAATAGATTTTAACACTGATGGATGCACATTAGATAAATCAAGTAGTATTCATATCTGGCCAATTCAAATTAGAATTGCAAATATCCAGCATGCAAAGCCAATTATTGTAGGAGTTTATAAAGGAATGCAAAAGCCACATGATCCTAATGTATTTTTTGAAAGATTCGTTACAGATATTAAAAGATTAATGTTAAACGGAGGTATAAATTTTCATGGTAATAAAATACCAAAATCCTTGAGATGTTTTATAGCTGATGCACTAGCTCGTGCCTTTATTCTCAATCATCGAGGTCATACATCCAGTCAACCCTGTTCTAAACGCAAAATCTGCAGTACACGCAGCGAAGGTCGTAATGTCTTCAATGGTACTAATAATTCTCCTCGAACGGATGAGGAATATATCATAGGTCTTGATGAAAGTCATCATAAAGAGGGTAAAAGCCCTTTATCAATGCTTCCAATAGGTATGGTTTCACAAGTTCCATTCGAATATATGCACCTTGTTTGTTTAGGAGTGATGAAAAAACTTTTATTAGCGTGGGTGTATGGAAAGTATTCTCGATTTTCAAAATTATCAGGTAGATCTATTTCCCTTTTGTGTGCAAGATTAAATATTTTCAAAAAATATTGTCCCTCAGATTTTGCAAGACGTCCTAGATCACTCGATACATGCTCCAAGTATAAGGCGATAGAACTTCGCCAATTTCTTCTTTATACAGGTCCTGTTGTAACATATGGTATACTTAACGAACAAGTTTATAAACACTTTTTATTTTTTCACGCAGCTATAAGAGTTTTGGTTTCAAGTACTCCATCAAGATTGCAGAGCTCCAAACTTTGCAGAGCTTGCGCTACAAAAATTTGTCCAAAGATGTGAAAATTTATACAGTCCCAACTTTAATACTTACAATGTCCATGGTCTTCTTCATCTCACCAACGATGTGAGACGTCTTGGTAATTTGAATTCTTTTTCTGCTTTCCCATACGAAAATAACATGGCTATTTTTAAAAAATATTGCCGAAAACCAGGTCTACCTATTCAACAATTTTTTAACAGAATGGCAGAAATAAAAGTTCATAAGATAAATAATAATTGTGATATTGATTCTTCTGTTCACGTTTCCGTGACAACATAATGCAGCTAATGGGAGTCCTCAATAAAAATAATAAGATTACATTTAACAAAATGTTGTTAAGTATAGATATGCGTGATAATTGTTGCTTCTTACATGATGAATCAGTTTGCATCGTTGTAGACATTGTCATGGATAACAATTTGTATCTTTTGGTAGTTAAAAAATTTTTAGAAATCGAAGATTTCTATGATGTTGGCATTTTATCTTCTGCTCTTCAAGTATATAAATGTTCGACATTAAGTAGCGAGATTTATCGTATTCATTTGGACGAGGTTCACGCTAAGTGTTACAGAATGCCACTTTGGAATTCCACATCAGAGGACAATAGCAGCAGCGAGAAAATCATTTGGAAGTGGTTCAATACATAGTCGCTGCTATTATACACAGCGAGAGAATGTAAGATTTGTCCTCTACATTGTTTATTACATTTTTGCAGGAATTGGAATTGGATTTGACGTTCTTTTGTATACCTTTCGTACTTATAATTTTTCTTTTTTTGCTTTTCCATATCTCTTGCACCTTCTTATCAAGTGTCGAATTTGTTATCGAGTAGCATGCTATATTATTTACTATTGCACTTTGCGTTGTTATGTGTGCACTTTATGCCTTTGTTTTTACTTTTACAATTATTGTTGCCTTTCTGCTGTTCTTTTTTCTTGTATCACTCATAGGTAATATAAGGTATATATATTGCATGTATGAGTTGTTTTGTCAAGCATTTTAATAATATTATCAAGTTAAATTCTCTATTATTATGAAGAAGTTGTCTTGATTTGAATTAATCTTTAGAAACAGATTGCAATATCACTTAAATATTGATAAAAAAGGGAAATGTAAAATATTATGAGACACAAAGGTAAGAATTATCATATTAAGTATTCTAAAAATATATTCTAAAAAATGTTACAAAATTATGGCTAACATATACACATGCTGTACAATAAAATGCATTTAACTTAATATCAGAGAAATAATAATAATAATGATTCTTTTATAATTATTTATAACTTTTAAAAATATTTTAATCATTAAAAATTAATTAATGAGAAATTATAAAATACATAAGTTTTCTATAAAAATCCGAGTTTTGAAAGTTATTATGTCACATGTTGCAGCTAATATCAGATATGTCTGCTACATATTATGTATTGTAATTTATATGCATTTTTATTTACAGGCACAGATGGATAACAAACAACGGCCAAAACGAATTATAAGTAAACCATCGCGTTACATGTCCACTTCATCAGACGAAGCTCCGAAGAAACAAAAAAAAAAGGGAATATCACTACTGAAGATATCGAGAAGGATGCACATGAGATAAGAAGCATTTTGGAACAAGACGATTCCAGTTCTGACTGCTCTGATAATGATTACCAATCCCATTTGTCACAGCATACATATATACATACAGACAGTCAATCATATACAAATACTCAGTCCCACTCAAGACACAAACGTTTCATCACATACTAGTAGTGTTCCATCATACGTAAATGTTCAACCACACGCAAGCATTCAATCTCATACAAGCACTCAATTGGACGCAAACGTTTCATCACATATTAGTAGTGTTCCATCATACGTAAATGTTCAACCACACGCGAGCATTCAATCTCATACGAGCACTCCATTAGACGCAAACGTTTCAACACATACAAGCATTCAACCACATATTCCTCGTACTTGTTTTCCTATTGTATCACGCATGTCTATGACACACACTTTACCTACACATTCCTTTATAAATAGTACGCATACACAAGAAAGTAATACAACAGAGCAGAATATTTTAAGAACATCGTCTGATTTAAGCCACTCAAGTCGACGTGTAGAAATTCCTACGCAGTCAGAGAAAACGGACAATTGGTACGTTCATACATATTTATTGTGGAAATACAGTAAAAGAAAAATATACAGGGTGATTCAAAATAACCCCCTTGTCCCTGAAATGACACATTCTTGAATCAATTCTAAGACGATTTTTCCTTTGGCAAAATTTCGTCCGAAGCTTAGTTTTTGAATTATTAAAGGAAGTAGTTGACGTATGACGGGTCGAATACAAGAGGCAAGGGTGGCGCGATTCACCGTCAGACGCGGGTGCTTACACGGGGCGCCTGCTGCGATCAGCTGGTTGCTATACACATACAGACACACATGCGAACACATACATTCTCTCTCTGTCTGTCTGTCTGTCTGTCTGTCTGTCTGTCTGTCTCTCTCTCTCTCTCTCTCTCTCTCTCTCTCTCTCTCTCTCTCTCTCTCTCTCTCTCTCTCATTGGCTCAATCACCTGTAATTTTTTTTTTTTTTTTACGAGAGAGGGGAAAATGCATTTTATGCATACCCACCGGTCGATCCAGTGAGTTATGTGGGACTCGAATACCAAGTCGAATTACCAACTCGGTACTCCCTACCCACTAAAAACCCCTCTCTTTTCACGAATTTCCTTTGACACACTGTCCCTCTGACTTCCCGAGATCTGTTTTCACATAACGTCAAAAAATAGTTATTATTACCTTGTTCGATGACTTTTGATGTATTGCTGTAATTGCTTGAAGGAGAAATGAATTTTCCGATAGATCGTACGTTCTCAAATTTAACGTAGATATCACGTTGCAAAAGACAAGAAATCCACACTAAATTATTAACTGAAAGTTTTTCTCCTTTCATGAACTGTATTCTTTTATAAACTTTAACGTAATCACATTTATTTACTCACTCGATGAGACGAGAAATTTACTAATGACTCTATCACTAATCACTATTAATCACTGTCGAATAACTGTTGGCGATTAAAAATCACTCGATGAAAGAAACACGCGCGGACACGTTACTACACGACGCGACGACGCGACAATGCGACGATAATTACTCGGCGACTGCAAGCAGTTTTTTGCATGGTAGGTTGCGGTAGGTTAAGGTACTACTGGCGCTATCGAACGCGATCATGTGTTCGATTGAAGAATGCGGTAAACATAATAAACATTTAACATATTAATATTATTATTATCATGAATGTGTGTGATATCCATACATCGTATGATATCTATTTAAAAATTAATTAGATTAAATAAGTGTTTTTAAAATATTTATTACTTTTACTATTATCATATAAAATATTAATATTAAATATTTATTTAAAATATTAGTAAAATTAATAAATATTTTAAAAACACTTATTTAATCTAATTAATTTTTAAATAGATATCATACGATGTATGGATATCACACACATTCATGATAATAATAATATTAATGTTAAATGTTTATTATGTTTACCGCATTCTTCAATCGAACACATGATCGCGTTCGATAGCGCCAGTAGTACCTTAACCTACCGCAACCTACCATGCAAAAAACTGCTTGCAGTCGCCGAGTAATTATCGTCGCATTGTCGCGTCGTCGCGTCGTGTAGTAACGTGTCCGCGTGTGTTTCTTTCATCGAGTGATTTTTAATCGCCAATAGTTATTATTCGACAGTGATTAATAGTGATTAGTGATAGAGTCATTAGTAAATTTCTCGTCTCATCGAGTGAGTAAATAAATGTGATTACGTTAAAGTTTATAAAAGAATACAGTTCATGAAAGAAGAAAAACTTTCAGTTAATAATTTAGTGTGGATTTCTTGTCTTTTGCAACGTGATATCTACGTTAAATTTGAGAACGTACGATCTATCGGAAAATTCATTTCTCCTTCAAGCAATTACAGCAATACATCAAAAGTCATCGAATAAGGTAATGATAACTATTTTTTGACGTTATGTGAAAACAGATCTCGGGAAGTCAGAGGGACAGTGTGTCAAAGGAAATTCGTGAAAAGAGAGGGGTTTTTAGTGGGTAGGGAGTACCGAGTTGGTAATTCGACTTGGTACTCGAGTCCCACATAACTCACTGGATCGACCGGTGGGTATGCATAAAATGCATTTTCCCCTCTCTCGTAAAAAAAAAAAAAAAAAATTACAGGTGAGTGAGCGAATGAAAGAGAGAGAGAGAGAGAGAGAGAGAGAGAGAGAGAGAGAGAGAGAGAGAGAGAGAGAGAGAGACAGACAGACAGACAGACAGAGAGAGAGAGAATGTATGTGTTCGCATGTGTGTCTGTATGTGTATAGCGACCAGCTGATCGCAGCAGGCGCCCCGCGTAAACACCCGCGTCTGACGGTGAATCGCGCCACCCTTGCCTGCCTCTTGTATTCGACCCGTCATACGTTAACTACTTCCTTTAATAATTTAAAAACTACGCTTCAAATCAAATTTTGGTAAAGGAAAAATTGTCTTAGAATGATGTCAGGAATACGTCATTTTATAGACGGATTGTTTTTCGGGATCGCTCTGTATAGATATATAAATGTACAAAGTTGAAGACTTTATCTGCCTTCTTCCAGATAAGCGAGCGGTTTTCACACAGCGGTTTTAGCTAAGCGGTGATTGACAATCAGCTGATCGTGACGTATGGGCACGCATGTCCGTACGCCTCCCTGATTTTGTCGACGGTTGACAATGTTGTTGTAAACGTTTATGACACAAGCGCTTCTTAGGTCGTGAAAAAAATTAAAGATAACTCGAACGGTCGAGTTTTTCTGATAAATAGAGATCTCGAGAAGTTTCTCGACGCCTGTTAATTTTGAATTCTCGAATTATAAAATGCTGATTTTGCCTATGCGAATTTTCGAACCGGAATACTTTTTATGGTTTTCGAACGTTATTAAAAATTAATAAAATTTTTTTAAAAGACAATATGTCGATTTTTACAATTATTTAATAATTATATTCAATAAATTTTGCACTGAGATTTTGCGCTAGAAAAAATGTGTAATTTTGCAAAATTCATATATAGAAAAAACTAATAAATATACACAGTTTTAATTCTATTTTATTTTCTCCTTATAGGCAAAAATATGATCTTTATAAATATTTTATGTACATATGTTTAATGTTGATTAACTAAATTTTTAAAAATAGATTACAATTTTTCTTTTTATTCGACTTAATTTTTAAAATCAAATTTATTATGTGATTAATATATGCGAATTATTATTAAAAGTAACTAAAAATAATATCGTAAAATTAGAAAAAAGATTAAATTATTTACATAATTATAATTATTTAATATTTTCTTTTTCAGAGATCCAACGGGACAATAAACTAAGTCGAAAATAAGCTAAACATAATATTGAATTAAATTTTACTTTCATTTATTTAATTATTTGATTACAGTTGACTTTAAATTGAAATTAATTTTGACCTGATTTGAAATTAACTTTGATTTGCATTGAAATTGACCTTAACTTAAATTATAATTAACTTAATCTTGCATTGAAATTGACTTTGACTTGGATTAAAATTAGTTTTAACTTAGATTAAAATTGGCTTTGACTTGGATTAAAATTGGTTTTGACGGATTAAAATTGGCTTTGATTTGAATTGATATTGGCTTTGACTTAGATTAAAATTGGCTTTGACTTGGATTGATATTAACTTTGACTTGAATTGAAATTGGCTTTGATTTGGATTAAAATTGGCTTTGACTTGGATTGAAATTGACTTTAACTTACAATTAGATTATAATTGGCTTAATCTTGGATTAAAATTGGCTTTGACTTGGATTATAATTGGTATTGATTTGGATTGAAATTAGCTTTGATTTGGATTGTTGAATTAATATTACTTTTTATCAAATTGTTGAATTAAAATTATTTTTAATTTTTAAATTAACGTCAATTTAAAATAAAATTAAACCTAATTTGATTAATAATTTTATTAATAATTACATAATTATATTAAATTGTTAAATTAAATTAATATCTAATTAATTATTATTTTTATACATTTTTAATCTCTAAATTATTTAAATAATAATTATGCCTCGAAGAAAGATAGTTCGGTCGATTGAAGAAGAAGAAGAATATCAACGTAATAAACGAGAAAAAAAGCAAAACGTCAAGCTGAGAGACGGGAAGAAAAGCGAATAATATCTAAGAAAAATTATCAATATTTATCAAATACTAATGAAATTTATTCGAATATAACACAAACGTCTGCAGATTTTTCCAAAAACATAGTAGTAGATACACATGCTTCAACCATTTTATTTAAACAAGTAATAAATTCTGTAGGTGAAATAGATATCACTGCATCTCAAACAAATACATCAACTATTACAAATGTTTGTAATGTAATACAAAATAGTAATGAAGTTAATGCAATAAATAATGGTATAAAATTATTTAATGTTAATGATAATATTAATATAATTAGAAATGTTCATAACTTAGATATAGAAACTCCATTAAATAGCAATATTATTTCTTCAATACCTAGCACATCAAATAGAGTAATAAACTTGAATAATAATTGATTGAATAGGATTGAAAATAATTGTATTAATTTACATGAAGTACCATCACAAAATATTATAATAGAAGATAAAGTGGAAAAATCAAAATCAACGTCTATTAACATAATTAATAAAAGTAAACAAAGAAGGTGGAACGAAAAAAATCGAACTTTACAAAAAAGATACACGGACATTAATACGCCTCACATTATTCAATTAGAAAATATTGTAGAACATTACATAGGAGAAATGAATTTATATTGCGAACATTGTGGTGCGAAACATTTTAATTCTGAAAAAGTAGCTAATAAAGGTAACTCATTTAATGATTGTTGTAGTCATGGAACTGTTGAGTTAAATTCTTTACCTCAACCTCCGCATGAACTTTATAAATTATTTACTGAAAATCATCCAAAATCAAACCAATTTATAATCGTATTCGTGGTTACAATAATACATTTTCATTCGCGTCATTTAATGCAAACGTATCAGACTTTAGTACACAAAGACGTGGACCTTATTGTTTTAAAATTCAAGGACAAATTTATTATCAAATTAATACTGCATTGTATCCCTCACCTAACCAAATTCTAAGTTATAGTCGACTTTTTATTGTAGATAATAATGAAGCGACAGAATATCGGTTACATCGAAATTCGAATCTTGATGAAGAAATTTTACAATCAATAAATAATATAATGCGTACAAATAATATTTTTGCACAATCTTATCGAATGATGCATGAAGAAATTCAAATGCAATAGCAAATAACTGAAAATAATAGTATACGTGAATTACAATTGGGATTTTTGACAAAAAAGGGCATTGATTGTGGCTGATACAATGTGCAAAGAGTAAATGAAGTTGCAGCAGTTTTTTCTATTACGGCAGATGGTGAAATTCCAGAAACTTATGTAACAATTTATAATAAAAATAATAAAACTTTACAACAAGTCAGTACAATGAATCCAAATGTAGAACCATGGATTTATCCATTATATTATCCATACGGTAATCAAGGTTGGCGTGATTATAATTTACAACGCAGGAATAGTAATAAAAGAGTAAGTAGAGCTGCATACGTAAAATATCGAATAGCTATATATGATAATTTTAATATTTTTATCATGGGTAGACGATTATTTCAACAATGGCTTGTAGATAATTATATAAAAGTTGAAAAAGACCGAATTAATTATTGTAAACAGAATCAAAAACAATTGCGAGCTGAGACTTATCAAGGATTAATTGATTATTTAGCAAATGCCGCCAATAATAACGGTGCTCGCATTGGAAAAATGATTATACTTCCATCAACATTTGTGGGTTCACCGCGTAATATGTTGCAACATTATCAAGATGCGATGGCTATTGTTCGAAAATATGGAAAACCAGATATCTTTGTTACTGTGACTTGTAATCCAAATTGGCGAGAAATTAAAGAAAATTTATTTCTAAATCAACAACCTGCAGATAGGCCAGATATATGCGCTCGAGTATTTAATATAAAAAAGGATTGTTTAATCGATGTTATTGTTAGACAAAAAATTTTTGGTGGTTTTAGCATACGTTTATGTAATAGAATTTCAAAAACGTGGATTACCACATATACATTTATTGATTACATTAAAACAGAATTGTAAGATATTAAATTCTGAAATAGTTAATAAGTTTATTTCTGCAGAAATTCCTATTCCTAATGAAAATGAAAGATTACATAATATTGTAATGAAACATATGATTCATGGGCCATGTGGAGATTGGTGTTTAATAAACAATAAATGTTCGAAACATTTTCCAAAACCATTTCAACCAGAAACAACTGGATGAAGATGGTTATCCACAATATCGTCGAAGAAATAATGGATTGCTATACGAAAGACCTAGACGATACGTTGTTGATAATCGATATGTTGTTCCATTTAATCCAACACTCTTACTTCTTTTTAATAGTCATATTAATGTTGAAATAGTATCGAGTATACAATCTGTAAAATATTTGTATAAATATATTTATAAAGGTCATGATGCTGCATCTGTAGTTATTGGAGAAAATGTAGATAAAACAATAAATCATGATGAAATTCAAGATTTTATCGAAGCTCGATATGTCGGGCCCGTGGAAGCATGTTGGCGTATTTTAAGCACATCTTTGCAAGAAAAAGGTCACGCTATATTCCGTTTACCAGTTCATTTACCAAACGAACATAATGTGATAATCGATGAGAATATTAATAATAATGCGATAAGATTTGCTGTAGAACGAGTAGCAATGTTATTAGATTATTTTCAGTTAAATTCTCGAGATAAGGAAGCAAAACAATATTTATACAGTGATATTCCATCTCATTATGTATTTAAGAAAATTACAATTAACGGCAGAACTATTAATCGCTGGGAGAAACGTCAAAGATATTTTAATTGTATTGGTCGTATGTATTCCGTTAGCCCATCTCAAATATAATTGTTTCATTTACGTATACTTTTACTACATGTTAAAGGAGCTACAAGTTTTCAAGAATTAAGAACAGTTAATAACGAGATACATCAAACTTTTACTACTGCATGTTTAGCATTAGGACTCATAGAAGATGATGAAGAATGGTATCGCGCAATGAATGAAGCAAAAGTTTTGATGCCAAGATAACTTCGTAATTTATTCGTACGAATTTTGATTCATTGTCAACCAGTTCATCCGAAAAAGTTATGGGATGAGTTTAAAAAGATATGTCGGAAGATTATACAAGACGATTTGGACCTATAATAAGAATAAAGAAAGTTTATAATTATATTATTAATTTACTTCAAAAAGAAGGATCAAATATTGCTAATTTTCCTGAAATTGAACAAGAAATAGAAGAACAAGAAATAAACGACGAAGAACAAATTGAAGAAGATACATCGATAGGTATGCGACAATATAAACAATTAAATACAGAACAAAAAGAAATTGTTGATACTATTTTAATAGCAACAAGTAACAATAATGATAACTGTTTTCATATTGATGGTCCAGGTGGATCTGGTAAAACTTTCATTTATACAACCTTGTATTATCTACTTAAAAGTAGAGGAAAAATAATTAATATGATGGCATTTACTGGTATTGCTGCAACATTACTTCAAAGTTTTTGGGTTACCTGTACCTCTTTTCGCTGATTCTACATCAAACATTAAAGTTCAATCTAAAGAGGCTGAAAATTTAAAACTTGTAGATGTTTTTATTATAGACGAAGCTCCTATGGCACTACGCTATGTATTAGAAATAATAGATCGAACATTACGTGATATAAGGCAAAATGATTTTTGGTGGTAAAATCATTCATCTTGGTGGAGATTTTAGATAATTATTACCTGTAAAAGAAAGAGCTACGCGTTGTGAAATTATAAATTTATCGATAAAATTTAGTATTCTATGGAAGCAATTTAAAATATTTTCATTGACACAAAATATGAGAACTTTACCACAGGAAAAAGAATTTGTATAATTTTTACTAAATTTAGGTAATGGTTCTTTAAATGATCATTCAGATAATATTCATATTCCAGAAAAATGTATAGCAAACGCAAATTTGGATATGGTTAAAGACATGTACGAAGACATTATAAAACATAAACAATATAAAACTATAGCTAATTACGTTATATTATCTGCAAGAAATGTCGATGTTAATGAAATAAATGAAAAAGTAGTAAATTTGTTGGATGAAACGACAGAAAGAGTTTATACAAGTATAGATATTCTTGAAACGACTGGAGATAATCAAGATATATATGAAACAATTCCGATAGAATATCTCAACTCTTTAAATTCAATGTGTCTTCCACCTTATCAATTATGCTTAAGAAAATATACTATTGTCATGCTTATTAGAAATCTTAGTATCAACGAAGGTTTATCCAATGATACAAGATTATTGATTTTAGATTTAAATAATAACTTATTACGCTGTGAAATTTTAACAGGTAATAAGATTGGAGAAATAGTTTTTCTTAATCGTATCACTTTATATTGCGAAAATGTATATCCATTTACTTTTAAACGAAGACAATTTCCAGTGAAATTGGCATTTGCTATGACAATAAATAAATCGCAAGGACAAACTTTCGAAAAATTTGCAATAGATCTTCGAAAAAATATTTTCAATCATGGACAACTGTATGTAGCATTTTCACGAGTTCGTTCTTGGGATTCATTAAGTTTATGTAAAGGATGATAATTTGTCCAAAAAAATAAAAAACTACGTTTATAAAGAAATATTTGATTAATAAAACATAACAAACGAAAAAGTGATATATAATTATGTTATAATAATGTCAAAGATAAGAAAGTAAATAAAAATTAAAAGAATTTTAGTTTTAAATATTTGTATGTGTAATTTAATTAAAAAATAATAATTATCGTTTTATAACATCTTAATTGCATTTAGAATAAAAAATAAAAAATAAAAAACAAAATATTTTAATATTAATTTTAATTTTTTTAAATTAACGAATGAAACTTATATTTTAATTGAATTTTAAAATTAATAAAATTTATTTAAAATTAATTTATGAATTCATTTAATTCATAATAATTAAAATAAATCATCATTAATTACTTATTAATCATTTGATTATATTTAATTTTTTATATTATTTAAGTAATGATGACTAAATATGGCGCGCTAGTCCTTTTCTAAAAAAGGCATGTAAAGTCGATTACTCGAATATATCGAAGTTTATTGTTGTCGCTTTTCCGCGATGCCGATTGGCTGTCTCGAGTAGCGTTTTGCGTTATATTCGCTTAGAAGAGCTGTCATCGCGAGGGTTAATGATTTTTGACATTTCAGTCGATATGCATATAGCGCCGGTGTGAAGTTAGCACCTCATATTCAAAAATCGAAAGATTTATTAAGAGTTCTATTTGCACCCCAAATAGTTCTATAGTTCCTGATAGGTTTTAGAAATAGTTCCGGCGATTTACCTTTTTTTTTTTATATCGGTGGGGAAATCCTTTACGGATACCCGCCCTACCCCGGGGAGGGAGGGCGGGTTATGTGGGACTCCCAGTCTGAAGGACCTGTTTACCCACTAAAACCCCACCGGGTGCCAACTCGGGTGTTTGGGGGGAGGATCGGGTGTGCTTAGCGATGTCTACCGGACATCCTCCCCCCACCCACTCGACCTAACCTCGTGGGCGGACCCCTTCCAACATAATAATATGCCGGGTAGGGGCCCGCCCACATCGCCACTTGCGCGGCGGTATCTGCTCTAGTTGTGGCGCGGAAGGGCACCGCCTCCACGCCACGTCCTCCTCGGTGTTTCCGGGGGGCGGGGTCGGGGCCCGAATCTCCCGCTCGAGCCCCGGCCCCCCGAGCCCCGGGGTGGGCTACCCTCCCTTTCCCAGAGGGGTTGGGATTTGGGCAGCACCCCAGGGCTCTTTCTCCGTGTCCCTCCAGGGGCGGGCTCCCTCCTTTTCCCTATGGGATTAGGATTCGGCCACGCCCCAGGAGGGCTCCACCTCGTCTGCCGTGGGGTGATGCCGCGAGGAGCTTTCGCTCCCCGAGGCAGCACCCCTCATCTCTCCTCGGCCGGGGGAGGGGAGGTCGGGTTACCGACTCCCTGCCCCCTGTCGAGGTCATCCCCTCCCGTTAGTGCGTGGGAGGGGACGACGGGGGCTATAATGCCTCCGCCTTTTCGGGGGTGGCCCGGCCGGCGGAGGCATGCCCCCGTCTCTCGGCAGAGAGGGATTGGCACGGCGCTGTCCTTCGCCGCGCCTTACCCTCTCCGCGTCCTCCTTCCGCAGCATCACTCTGCCGCAGAAGGAGGACACAGCTTTCCACGCCTCTGCCCTCCCGACCATAGCTCTGATGACGGCCGGGAGGGAGAGGTCCGACCCCACTGCAACCATTAGTTCCACACGCTCGGCCGCCCACGCTGGACAGGCTTCCAGCGTGTGCTGCGCCGAGTCGTGCGGATGGTCGCAGTGGTGGCACTCCGCGGTGCGCTCCTTGCCGATCCTGCACAGGAACTCCCCGAAACAGCCGTGTCCAGAGAGCACCTGTGTCATCCTGTAGGTGATTCCTTCTCGTTTGACCCCGTCTATCCACTGCGATAGACAGGGTCTTATGGCCTCGACGGTCCGCCTTCCCGCTATGTTGGGATTCTCAAGTGACTTTTGCCACTTGAGGATCATGGACCGTCGAGCCTGGTCCTTTGCCATGGCACGGATCTTGCCGGTGATCATGAGCACCCCCCTGTTTCGGAGCTCGCGGACCCGTACGTACATTGATCTGTACATTTGGGCCGCGAGATCCAGAGATGGCATGCCGGACAAGACCGTTGCCGCCGCGTGGCTCACCGTTTGGTAGCCCCTAGCCACTCGTATGGCCACCCGTCGCTGCATCCTTCGGAGCATATCCTTTAATCGACAGGCGACCGATACGTCTTCGGCCCATACTGGGGCTCCATATAGGGCTACCGAATTAACTACCGCGGCATACACTTGGCGAACCCTTCCGCCCGGTCCCCCGAGGTTCGGGAGCAGCCAGCTTAAGGCCATGGTTACTCCCTCTACCCTCGGGGCCAAACGGCGGAAGTGCTCGCCGAAGGACCAGGTCGAGTCCAGGTGGAAACCCAAGTATTTGATACAGTCTCCCACCCGAACTTGAGCCTCACCTACACGGATGAGAGTTGGGGGTGGCAGCCCGTGCGATCCGTCGTGAAAGAAAACCGCCACGGTTTTCTGGGCCGCCACCTCCCCAGGGCTCTTATGGAGCGCACCACACACTCGAGGGCCCTAGAGGCTGTTTCCCCCCAGGTTTGTCCCCCGGCTAGCACGATCGTATCGTCTGCATAGCAGACGACCGTGCTGCCAGGGGGGAGGGCAGACCGGAGGACATGATCATATGCGAGGTTCCACAGCAGTGGGCCCAAGACTGAGCCCTGTGGAACCCCGCACCCCACGCTCCTCTCGCACCGCCCCATCGCGGTCCGTATACTCTAGGACCCTGCCCCGGAAATAGTCCCAAATTATTGCGGTAAGATAATGGGGGACGTTATGATACTCCAACGCCCCCATTATCCACCGCCACGGCAGGATGTTGAAGGCGTTCGCTATGTCTAACGATACCGCCAACAACACCTCGCCGTCCTCAATCTTGGCCTCCGCGGCGGACCTGACACGCAGTATGGCGTCAATGGTGGATCGCCCGCCGCGGAAGCCGTATTGCTTCTCACTCAAATCGGGACCAATCCGGGACAGCCGCCGGACGAGGCGGTCGGCGATTATCCTTTCCAGGATTTTGCCCGCCTCATCCAGCAGGCAGATGGGACGGTACGAGGAGGGTAAGTCTTCCGGCTCGCCCCCCTTCGGGATGAGGACCAATTTGGCCCTCTTCCATTCCGGGAGGAAGCAGCTCTCTCTGAGGCACCCGGTAAACAGGTGCCCCATGTACCCGGCTATTTCTTTAAAGGCCAGGGCCCAGACCCTACCATGGACACCATCAGATCCAGGAGCCTTCCTGGATTTGATTTTCCTGATGGCGTCACGTAACTCGCCCTGAGTGACCCCCAGTTCGTCCTCCCACTCCGGACCGGAATCCGGAGCGGGTATGGGGTCGGTGCCCCCTTCCGCCGGGAAGAGGGTCGCCACGATTCGATCGACAAACCGGGGGTCCAGGGTTTCCGTGATCGGGGTCGCCCCTCCTTTTAGTTTGTTCAAAACAATCCTATAGGGGCGGCCCACGGGTCCTGTTCCAGGGCGAGTATCAACTCATTCCAGGCCCTGGCCTTTTCCTTTATGATTGCCCTCTTTAGGGCGTCTCGCGCGGCCGAATAATTTTTGGCCGCATCCTCAATCCTCGCATCCCTGTGCGGGGAGTTTCTGGCCTGTAAGGCCCTGTCGAGGGTTCTTCTTGCTTGGACGGAGGAGCGCCTCAAGTCGGCAATCTCCTCCGTCCACCAGTAGACTGTCCTGCGGGGGGAGGGGCGGACCCGGGGCATTGACGCGTCACACGCGTCAGTCATTACTCCCCGGATCCACTGTGCCTCCCCCCCAGGCTCAGTCCACCTTCTCCCCCTGCCTCTCTTCCCCACACAGCAGCGAGGATCGAGGATGTGAAAGCCTCCTCATCCAGTTTTTTGAGGGCCCATCGTCGCACTCTACTCTGCGCCTCACGGCGGCGGGTGAGCACTTCCCGGGGGATGGGGCCGGAGACCATCTCTATATATCGATGATCCGACAGAGTTTCGGCCACCACCACCCTCCAGGATCTAATTAGGCGCGCGGCTGAGGGGTTTGCCCGAGATAGGTCAACTATTGACCTCCCCTGCGGCCGCACACAGGTGCTCCTCGAACTTGTGTTTAGCAGACACAGGCCGAGTCCCGCCGCCCAGTCCGCCAGGATTCCGCCCTTCGCATTCGGTTGCAAAGAATCCCATAGCGAAGATTTCGCGTTGAAGTCCCCCGCAACCAAGACCGGACACGTCAGGAGGAGGCGCCCTCTAAGGCATCCCCCGATCGCGTCCAGCCTTCTCGCAAACTGGGCGGAATCCAGTCTAGGGGACAGATAGACGCCAACGGCGACGATGGACCCCCATGTGACTACGGCGTATCCCTCCCCAGCCTCTATGCGTGTGCATGGGGGGGAGTCCGCCGCTTTCCTCCAAGTGATTGCCGCCAAGCCGCACCGGGACACCATCCATTGCGGATGGCGTGGATTGGTTGAGCCCGGGTACGGCTCGGCGACCATCCCCAATCCGCAGTCGCGCTCCGCCAGGGCCTGCAAGAAAAGATCTTGCGCCTGGCGGGCGTGATTGAGGTTGGCCTGCAGGATTTTGATCATCCTGCAGGTCTTAGTCCTCCTCCTCTACCATGGACATTGTGTCCCCGGTGTCCATCTTCTCTTCTGAGGAAGCTTTTATGGGCTTGGGCTTGGCTCCGCGCTTCTTTCTTTGCTCTGGCTCTGAGCCAGAGCTCTCACCATCCTGGTTGGGGACAGGTCTCTCCCTTGTCCTCTTCTTCGTCTTCCTCGGTAGCCTCTGCGGTTGAGACTCTTCCCTCGATGTCGAGGGAATTGGGAGGGCCTCGACCTCAGCCACCCTCTCCTTCGGCGTTTGCTGGGCCGGGGAGGATTGCTGGGGGGTTAGGGGATGCTGTTCATTCACAGAGGTTGGGGGATTGGGGGGAGAGGCGATCTCTCTCCTTTTCCCCCCTCTCCTCTTTAGGCGTATGGACTTGCACGACTTGTTCCCCGTCCGGTGATTGGCGGGGAACTTATTGTCGGCACAAGCCGTACAGTGCGCTGCATTGATGCAGTCATTAGCTTTGTGCCCTTTTTGGCCGCACTTGTAGCACCTGCCAGATCGGTCCACACTGCTCGGGCAGTATAGGGGCGCATGCCCCCCCTCCAGGCATGTGAAACATTGGAGGGGGCGCTTCTCTAACATCACGACCCGCAGTGTGGTCCAACCCACTCTTATGCCCCCTGCCTCGACTATAGCATTAGCCGAGGCCAGAGGACATCTGGCCCAAACAGTGCCCATACTGTTCGGAGCTCTCCTTATCTCTCCTACCTTTATTACGTCAGGGATGCACTGGCCAGTAAGGGCTTTGGGGGTAACTGAGGCGTCCAGTCCCCTTACCCTCAGATCTGCCATCTTACATGGCCTCGCAATTTTTACGCCATCCTTGGCGCCTAGAGTTTCGCGGAGTTTGGTGGCAAGTAAATCCACTTTGGATTCCTTGCTGTCACCTGCGATTTCAAAAACGTAGGCGCCTGTGGCGGCCCTACGTACCTTCTTTATATCAATGTCGAGGGGTATTTTTTCCCTGGCCTCCCTCAGTTCCTTCTCGTATGACCCGTTGCGGCAGGTCAGAGTAACCGCTTCTGTCCTCGGCGGCTTTTTCTTCTTTTTCTCTTGGGGGGGAGTACTGGCACATTCGGTGCCCTCCCACCCCCAGTGTTAGGGGTTGCTGTTCCTTTTTTTTAGCCCCCTTTTAGTAACCGTCGCCCAGGATTCTTGGGCGACAGGCTTTTCTGGAGCAGCTGCCTCTTTGGGGATGGTGGATTTCCCAGAGGCGGTAGTCGCTTTTTCCCTTTTCCCCTTCTTCTCGGGGGGAACCTTCAGAGCTTGGGACTTCTTTTGGGGGCCTGGGTTCCCCCTTTTCATTGCTTGTCCCTTCTCTTCTTTTACCTTACCGGACTTGGATTGTTTGTCCTCTGTCCGGGAGGCACCAGCGGAGGTATCAAGTACAGGGCTTACGTTCTGTATGCATGCACCCTGTTTGATCCTGTCGATTTGTACAAGTATGCTATTAAGCTCCTGGCGCAGCTCATCAGCTTTTCTCTCGGCTCGTACTAGTATGCTTTGCATCTCTGGGTCCATGTTATTTGGAAAAGTCACCATGACGTCACTTACCACCCTAGGTGCCACCTTTTTTGACGGCACTTGTGGTTGTGTTGGCAGCTTTCTCTTGCCAGTTTTACTAGGCTTGGCTACCTCCTTCACCACAGAGTTCCTGCCTTTCCCTTCTTCTTCCTTTAGGGAGCTCAGGGCCTCCCCGCTCTTAAGCGGAAGTGAGGCTCTCCGCTCCCTTTTCCCCTTGAGTTCTCCCCCATCTTTGGATGGATGTGGAGAACTCTTGGATCCTTCTTCTGAATTGCTTAGGGCCTCCCCACCTTTTGGTGGAAGTGGGGCCTTCTGCAATTCATTCCCTGCTTCCTTCTCGACCACCTCTCTTACTAAAGTGTCCGGGATTGCGGTTCCTTTCATCGAGCATTCTCTTATTTGCTTGATCTCGAATTGCTTTTCTATCCTCTCGTATTGTCTGCATTTTTCCTGAAGTTTTTCTTGAAGTCTCTCTTTTTCTCTTCTTTCTCTTTCGACTTGTTTCAAGAGCTCTTCAATTTCTTCCTTCGCTTTTGTCTCGTCAGTTCTATGATGCATTGCCGTCAATCCTGCGGCTATGGTAACCGTTGAATGCTTCATTTGCTTAGAGATCATTCCCTTGATATTTGTGGAACACATTAAAACTGTATGCAGTTTCTGTGTTTCCTCCATCACTTCAGCGGCAATTTCTGTTGTATTTGCCATTCGGAAGTAATTTTCCTTCTCCTCCTGAACATCGAGCCATTTCTTGGTTGCCTTCGTCGGCAAAGGTTCAGCAACATTAATCGTCCCGTCCAAGATTCCTAGCAGCTTTTGCTGATGCTTATTTTCTACTCGTTTCTCCTCCCTCTCTTTTATTATTTTCTTTATCTCATATTGGTCTGTCGTAATTGGGCGACCTTGCCCACCTATAGGTTTGGCAGCAATCCTTCTTGCTGCTTCCGCCTCGACATCCAATTCCAATTCGGAGTCCGACTCTTTCAATTCCGGTTCAGAAGATATCCATGTATCCTCTCTCCGTCGTACATCTATCCTCTTCAGGCGGACCTGCGCTGTACGGGTCAGCGCCTGTCGTTTTAATGCCTGATGTTGTAGTTGCCGGTCGCTTAGTATATTTACGACCGCAGCTCCATCTCTTGTTATTTCCGGAGAGATTCTGCCGGATTCGTTCAGTGCCCTTTCTGGGCTTTCAGGATAGCCCGTGTTTGTATCCATGGGCTCCTGCCCCTTTTCTTCTTCATTTTTGCTATTATTTTTTAAGTTTGGGTTTTTATCATTAGTTGTAGGATTCATCACTAAAATTATCCCATTACCTGCTGCGGCTCTGCCGACCGGGTGTACCCTCACCCGCCGAGGGAGTGCCCCGAAACATGACCGGCCACACTCCCCCGATGGGGCCCCGAGTTCCCCCGGGGGGTCGGCATATGCTACTGGCCGAAGGTAAAGCATCTTCGGCGCGGAGCTCCAGCCCCCTACTCCCCCGTGGGGTTTTAACGCCCCACGGACTTTCAGGGGTCCCCGGCCTCCGACCTCCGGGGCACCGCAGCAGGTGGCGCAACCCAGGGGGCCCCATGGACGGTTGGAGTGGGGTCGCCGCTCCCCGGCCCCACCTTACCCGCCATGGCGACCAGCACGCCCCACTCCGGCGATTTACCTAAAGAAATTGCATTTTGGAAATATGAGGTGCCAACTTCCCGGTGGCACCGCAACATGCGAAAAGTCCCATTTAAACTATGCAATTCTATAGTTCTCGAAGAGTTCTATAGTTCCTGATAGGTTTTAACAATAGTTCTGACCGCTAAATATTTTTAAATAATTTTTTAATATTGAAATCGGCACCTAATCTTTCGCTAAAAACGGTCAGAATTTGTACGCCCTTCACTCTACGGCTTCGAGCCTTAATACTTATGGAGAGAACTCTTCGGGGTGCAAACGGAACTGTAATTAGAACGCCGAAATTCGGAAAAAAATTCCAATTCCCCAGGACTTAGAAATTTTAAGAGCGAGTAACTAAAAGTGGCCAGAACTTTTTCGCCCTTTACTCTATGGCTTCGGGCTTTAATACTTATCGGGATAACTCTTCGGGGTGCAAACGGAACTGTAATTAGAACGCCGAAACTCGGAAAAAAATTCCAACCCCCAGGACTTTGAAATTTTAAGAGCGAGTAACTAAAAGTGGCCAGAACTTTTCCGCTCTTCACTCCACGGCTTCGGGCCTTAATATTTATCGAGAGCTCTTCGAGGTGCAAACGGAACTGTTATCAGAACGCCGAAATAAAAAAAATTTCAATCCCCCTGAACTTGGAAATTTTCATGTGCCTTAAAACTAACTGTTACCAATTCTGCTGATATTTAGTAAGCAACAAATAATTACAATAAAAAATTAAGAAATTTCCTCATTTTTAGTTTAATAGCAGAATTGGTAACAGTTAGTTTTAAGGCATATGAAAATTTCCAATTCCAGAAGGATTGAAATTTTTTATATTTCGGCGTTCTGATAACAGTTCCGTTTGCACCGCGAAGAGTTCTCTCGATAAGTATTAAGGCTCGGAGCCGTAGAGTGAAGGGCGAAAAAGTTCTGGCCACTTTTAGTTACTCGCTCTTAAAACCAGTCTTGGGGAGTTGGAATTTTTTTCCGAATTTCGGCGTTCTGATTACAGTTCCGTTTGCACCCCGAAAAGTTCTCTCGATAAGTATTAAGGCTCGGAGCCATGGAGTGAAGGAACGAAAAAGTTCTGGCCACTTTTAGTTACTGGCTCTTAAAATTTCTAAGTCCTGGGGGTTGAAATTCTTTTTGCGAATTTCGGCGTTCTAATTAGAGTTCCGTTTGCACCCCGAAGAGTTCTCTCGATAAGTATTAAGGCCCGAAGCCGTAGAGTGAAGAGCGGAAAAGT
Source organism: Camponotus vicinus (assembly GCF_025532165.1). Taxonomy (NCBI): domain Eukaryota; kingdom Metazoa; phylum Arthropoda; class Insecta; order Hymenoptera; family Formicidae; genus Camponotus; species Camponotus vicinus. The sequence goes on from NW_028141979.1 coordinate 12,157,217, forward strand.
TCTGGCCACTTTTAGTTACTCGCTCTTAAAATTTCAGTCCTGGGGAGTTGGAATTTTTTCCGAATTTCGGCGTTCTAATTACAGTTCCGTTTGCACCCCGAAAAGTTCTCTCGATAAGTATTAAGGCTCGAAGCCGTAGAGTGAAGGGCGTAAAAGTTCTGACCGTTTTTAGCGAAAGATTAGGTGCCGATTTCAATATTAAAAAATTATTTAAAAATATTTAGCGGTCAGAACTATTGTTAAAACCTATCAGGAACTATAGAACTCTTCGAGAACTATAGAATTGCATAGTTTAAATAGGACTTTTCGCATGTTGCGGTGCCACCGGGAAGTTGGCACCTCATATTTCCAATATGCAATTTCTTTAGCTAAATCGCCGGAACTATTTCTAAAACCTATCAGGAACCATAGAACTATTTGGAGTGCAAATAGAACTCTTAATAAATCTTTCGATTTTTGAATATGAGGTGCTAACTTCACAGCGGCGCATATAGCGTATATTAGATTAAATTTAATTCATTTATTCGCAATTGATTATTTTAAAATGCTTATATAATTAAATATTAAATATATAAAAAAATAAAATATAATAAGATATATAATAAAATATTAATATATATAAAATATTAATATATATATAAATATTAATATATATAAAATATTAATATACAGGGTGTCCTAGACCACCCGTTCACCCCTTTTCTTTCAAAAACTAAACATTTTAGAGAAAAATGTTTCAGACAAAAGTTGTTTGGTTTCGAGGGGGCCATAAGATGGTACCATTGGTTTGACCTTGAAGAGTCATTTGAAGGTCACGTGAAGGTCACTTCAATTTTTTTAAATAGAACACCCTATATATTTTTGCACATTCTTATAGCTCATCCCGAGAGCTTTCCAAAACACTATAATTAAGTTAGTTTACATTAAGTACTTTCCGAGTTATGAGGCTTGAAATCATTTCTTAATTTTACATGAACCGTAAAATATCTCGTAAAATATTCATTTTTCGATTATCTTACCTTAATACTTTTATGTACAAAATAATGAGAGGAATCAATTGGTGTAAAGAAAACACAATTGTTTCGAAAAAAAAAATGTAATTTGCGATTAACAATTGCATTTTTTCTTTCGAAACAATTATGTGTTTTCTTTACACCAATTGATTCCTCTCATTATTTTGTACATAAAAGTATTAAGGTAAGATAATCGAAAAATGAATATTTTACAAGATATTTTACGGTTCATGTAAAATTAAGAAATTATTTCAAGCATCATAACTCAAAAAGTACTTAACGGAAAGGTACTTAATTATAGTGTTTTGGAAAGCTCTCGAAATAAGCTACAAGAATGTACAAAAATATATAGGGTATTCCATTTAAAAAAATTGAAGTGACCTTCACGTGACCTTCAAATGACTCTTCAAGGTCCAACCAATGGTACCATCTTATGGCCCCCTCGAAACCAAACAACTTTTGTCTGAAACATTTTTCTCTAAAATGCTTAGTTTTTGAAAGAAAAGGGGTGTACGGGTGGTCTAGGACACCCTGTATATAAATATTAATATATATAATATTAAATATTATATATATTATATATTATTAATAATATATTTTAATATTATTATATATTTAGCATGTGTATGTAACTATTATCATATATCTCTTAAAATTTTTTACTTTTTAATGTATTTATTTAATTTAATTTTTATTTATTTAATCAAAATACAAAAGGGGAATTAGCTAACTTAAATTTGCATATTACCAGACTTAATTAATTAGATCAATTTTATTTAAGTTAATATTGCAATTACACATTAAATATTATTTTTTGAAAAACATTTATTTAATTATAAATTTGTGTGTGCAATATGTAACTTTTATAATAAACGAATCTTATTACTTAATCTCATAATAAATAACATAGTAAAATTTTTAACGCGCCCAAACATGACTCTTATAATATTATACTTTTAAAACATAATAACTTAATATTTAATTAATTAACATTATAACTTAATATTTAATTAACAACATTATAACTTAATATTTAATTTTATAATGTCTAATAACATTGTAATATGTTTTAATAAATTTAATTGTATAATGCATAATAAAAATTGTTATAGAGAATTTCAATATAGAGAGTTCCTCTTTTTCTCTATCTGAAAAATATATATTATTATTATTATTTATATATATTTATATATTATACAGGATGAGCCATTTTAAGTTACCCACCCCAATAACTTTTTTATTTTTGAATGTACAACAAAATGTTTCAAATAAAAGTTGCTTGACTTCGAGGGGGACAGAAGATGGTGGCAAAAATTTGACCTTGGATAGTCATTTGAAGGTCACATAAAGGTCACCTTTAATTTCTTAAATGGAACCTACTATTTTTCATTGCACATTCTTGTAGCTTATCTCGAGAACTTTCCAAAACACTATAATTAAGTACCTTTTCGTTAAGTACTTTTTGAGTTATGGGGCTTGAAATAATTTCTTAATTTTGCATAAACCGTAAAATATCTTGTAAAATATTCATTTTTCGATTATCTTACCTTAATACTTTTACGTACCAAATAGTGAAAGGAATCAATTGGTGTAAAGAAAACACATAATTGTTTCGAAAAAAAAAATGTAATTGAAATTAACAATTACATTTTTTTCTTCGAAACAATTATGTATTTTCTTTACACCAATTGATTCCTCTCATTATTTTGTACATAAAAGTATTAAGGTAAGATAATCGAAAAATGAATATTTTACAAGATATTTTACGGTTTATGTAAAATTAAGAAATTATTTCAAGCCTCATAACTCAAAAAGTACTTAACGAAAAGGTACTTAATTATAGTGTTTTGGAAAGCTCTCGAGATAAGCTACAAGAATATGCAATGAAAAAAAGTAGGTTCCATTTAAGAAATTGAAGGTGACCTTTATGTGACCTTCAAATGACTATCCAAGGTCAAATTTTTGCCACCATCTTCTGTCTCCCTCGAAGTCAAGCAACTTTTATTTGAAACATTTTGTTGTACATTCAAAAATAAAAAAGTTATTGGGGTGGGTAACTTAAAATGGCTCACCCTGTATATACAGGGTGTCCCTGAATGGTCTGTACAAACTTTGTGAATAAGTTCCAGGGACCTAAACAAGCAGAAAATGTCTCATAAACATGAGATCGGAAACGCTTGCTTCTGGAATTACGACGGTTCGAAGTTTTCCTGCAATAGCTGGAGAAATTATCACGTCAAATCGCATAGGTGTTACAAAACTGTGTTTATTTATTTCCTCGGTTTTGCCATGGACATAACAGGACAGTACACTTGCTATAGCAAATGCTCGAAATGGCCTCCGTTAGATTCCAAGGGAGCCTGCGCACGTCGCCGCATTGTCTGGCGAACCGTCCATTTCCACCGGCACGGTCATACACCAGATGGATATCCGCCAGTTCATCAAATGAATAATTTGATTCATTCAATGTTTCTAAAGTAGGTCTAGAAACGAGCTTTGCAATCGCAGGCTTTCTTGGAATCTAACGGAGGCCATTTCGAGCATTTGCTATAGCAAGTGTACTGTCCTGTTATGTCCGTGGCAAAACCGAGGAAATAAATAAACACAGTTTTGTAACACCTATGCGATTTGACGTGATAATTTCTCCAGCTATTGCAGGAAAACTTCGAACCGTCATAACTTCAGACGGAAGCGTTTCCGACCCCATGTTTATGGGACATTTTCTGCTTGTTTAGGTCCCTGGAACTTATTCACAAAGTTTGTACAGACCATTCAGGGACACCCTGTATATATATAATATTGCATTGTATTTTTAAATTATTAATTAGATTTTCTTATTGTTAGTTACAACATTGTTATATTTTAATTATTTTGAAGTTCAAAATAAGTTAAATATCACTTGTGTAAAAATACTAAATTAAAGTTTTTAAATGTATAAAATATTAAATAAATGATTTGTTTTTTACGATTATATTTTAATCTTTTCTTACGTTAAAAAATACGAGAACTTAGTATATACAGAAAAGCCAAAATAAATAAATAAGTTCTTTACTGTTATGTAATTTGATTATTGCAAAAAATTACAAATTAATAATAAATTTACTTGTTGCGATTCATTTTCTCCCCTTTTTCTTTTCTGTGGTATTTGTACTCCTTTTAATAACATCGATAATGACATTCGTCCACTTAATTTTCGTATATTATTTTGTAACGATGCACCCTGTGCACCCCCTTGAGATGCATCGTTTTCCCGGCATGCGATCCACCGGAAGCTGCCGCCCGGCAGAACACCCGCCGGGCAGAGGCAGGGGCGTGGTGCGCCCACATTTTTTAAACCAGGCATCGCCACGCGGGCGCCCACGGAGTACGCGAGGAGGAGAGTGTACCCCTTCTTCGCACAGCTACTGTCTTTTGTTTCTAGTCCTGGCCCCTCGAACCACCTATCCACGATCGTCACTCTCGTATGTTTCGAGAGCTGTGCCTCTGCCTTATTCCATATATTCGTTAACCGATCAGCACGATAAGCGATATTCTCTGTCTCAAAATGTCGAAAAGACAGAAGAAAGCTCCATATTTAGCATGGGAAAATGATTACCTTTTTATTAAGGATAATGATTCATTACTGTGCCTCGTATGTAAAACTAGATTGCAAACTTTTAAAAAATATAATGTACAAAGACATTATGCAAAGTTCCATGAACTTGAATTTCAAAAATATGATGAATTTCGTAAAACAAAAATAAGCGAATTGAAAAATGAAATAAAATCATTCCAAAATTCTTCTAAAAAACAAGGTTTTGATATTGAGACAAAAAAAGAAATTATGTACGCTTCATACGATGTGTCGCTCGAAATCGTTCGGAGAAAAAAAAATTTTTGTGATGGATTAATAATAAAAAAATGTGCAATTAAGATGGCCACATCATTCAAGGAAGATTTATTAGCTGAGAAATTTAAATCTGTCCCCCTTTCTCCTCAAACAGTTGTCGGGAGAATTACTGACATTAATGAGCATTTATGTAACAAATTAAAAGCCATAATAGAAAATGCAGTTTATTATTCTTTCTGTTTAGACGAGAGTACAGATATTTGTAACATTAGTCAACTATGTATTTTTATTAGAACAATACAAGAAGACTTTATAATTAATGAAGAACTATTAGGTTTGGCATCATTGCATAATACGACGAAAGGAATCGATATTTATGATGCTTTCATTAAAATAACTAAAGAATTTAACGTAGATTTTAATAAATGTTCAGCTATTGTCACAGATGGTGCCCCAGCAATGGTTGGCTTAAAAGAGGGTTTTTGTGGCTTATTAAAAAAAAATGATATAACTTGTTTAACCGTTCACTGCCTATTTCATCAAGAGGCGTTATGTGGAAAAGTCATTAAAATGTGCCATGTCATGAAATTAGTTACTTCAATTACTAATTTCATTAGAGGTGGACATAAATTTTTATTGCACAGACAATTTAAAAACTTTTTACAAGAGATTAACGCAACTTATAAAAATTTGCCTCTTCATTGTGAAGTACGATGGCTAAGTGCTGGAAAATGCTTGCAGTACTTTTTTGCTATAAGAAAAGAAATTCTGCAGTTTTTGCAGGAAGAAGTATCCAGTGATACTACTCATTTTGAAAAAGCTTTAATAAACAAAGATATGTTGAGTGAATTAGCTTTCTTAACGGATTTCACTCAACATATGAACAATTTGAATTTAAAGTTGCAAGGCAAAAATCAGTCAATTAGTGATATCATTCATTTTGTAAATGGTTTTCAAATTCAATTAAACATATTTAAAATAGAAATTGAGAACGAAAAATTTCATCATTTTCCTTGCTGTGAAGAAATAAAAAAAGAATATCCCGATGTTGATTTTACTAGCTTCGGAGATTTAATTAACGAAATTGCAATTGAATTTAATTCTCGATTTAAAGAATTACTCATATTAAAAGACGATCTTTTATTATTTAATAATCCTTTGGCCGTACCAATTGAAAATCAAAATATTAAATATCGGATTGAATTGTGCAATTTACGAGCTGATCCTTTTCTTTCAATTAAGAAAGAAACAGGCACTGATTTTTTTAAACTTCTTCCGAAAGATTTGTATCCCGAGCTTCGAAATTTTGGTCTTAAAATGGCTTCGATGTTTGGCACTACTTATTCATGTGAAAGTGCGTTTTCTTTAATGAAATTCATAAAAAAACAAAAACAGGGCTTTATTAATGGATAATCAGTTATTAATTTTAATGCGAATTGCGATGAGTGAAATAGAAATTGATATAGAAGAGCTCGTGAACATAAAGTTTAATTATTAAATTATTTTAAAAAATTAATTCTTTTTATAAAATTAGTTAAAAAATTAATTTAAAAAATTTTAAAAATAAAAAAAATAATTAAAAAAAATAAAAAATAAAAATAAAAAAAATTTTAATCATAAATGTTAATTATTTTTTTCTTATATATAGTTTATTTGATTTGATATATATACCTATATATATATATATATATTCACAATTATATGAACGGGTGCAATAGTTTCACTTTGCGCGATACACTCCTACTCTAGTCTGGATTTGTCAGCACGCTACAGTACGAGCACACGCCACGCACGAGTGGAAGGGACACGGAGAAGCTCAAGCTATAGTTTGTAGGTTATGTCTGTTTTAAACGTTTAGAACGTACCGCATAAACGGCTTTAAGCCGTTAGGCTAAAATTAGCCGAAAACAACCGAGCGTCGCCGATGCGGCCCAAACCGCCGACCGGCGAAAACCCGCGTTTGGCACACTTCTCGAACCCCTCCGAACGGGCCCGACCGTACCGTTTTTCCGAAACCCGTTCGGAAGGGGTAATACCGCCGCGCGCCGACGCGGGTAATTAGCCGGTATAAAAAGGCCGCATTCGGCGAGTTAAGTACCTTTTTCCAATCCGATCACGAAAGTGAAAAGATCCGAAAACCTAGACCGCTCCTAAAAGAATTAGCCAACTCGCAAGATCCGGAGGTAGAGCGAACTCTTCCTCCATCGAGCACTCTCGATTCTTGTAACAGGCTCTTTCCATCCGAGCATTCTTCCGACCGAAAGAAACCGAATCAGAGTGCACTCCGGTTCGATCGAGAGATCTCGATATCGGTCTAACATCCGACCGCCTAACGCCGGTGCATCTAACTCGAGGTAGAGAGGAGAGCTACCTCGGACAAGAATTCTCGTCGGCACGGCGTTCCCGGGAACATTCCATCTGAAACCGGGAATCGTAAGAACATTTCTACGAAAACGACGTTACGATCCGCGTAAAAACCCAGGGCTAGACCGATCGCGCGACAAAAACTAGACACGCGCTACGTCAAACGGTCATTGACCGCGAAGATTTGTAAACACGCGCGGTATACAAGTATCATAGCGTGCGAACGCGTGGCGAGATATATCGAAACGCGACTTAAAGCTGCACATCTCGCGAACCGAATCCGATTGCAGGCGAACGAATCGACGAGTAGTTCGCACTCGCCTATTATATCCACGCGACACGAACAACAGTGTAACATTTAATAAACTATCATTCTTTTGTTTTTCTCATTTACACACGCTCTCGTTTATTTCGACCGCCCACCGAACTCTGATCCCGACTCCGACTATCCGACGGCAAAATCGCGCGGAAGTCGTCCGTGACAATTTAAATCATTGACAAGTAAGTATACTGGATCAACTATAAAATTATATAACATTTTAATTGTTAGATAAGTGAAAAATAATATTATTTTTTAAAGCAAAAATTAAAAAATATGTAATATCAAAATAAAAAGAATACTTATGAAGTATAAGCATTGCAAATTAGTCAAATATAAAAATAAATAATAAATATATATCTAATATAATAAGACATCAATATTACTAAATTAAATTATATGGTAATATTGTAATAATAGAATAAAAATATTTATATGTACAAATATATGTGCACAAATTGCAAGAACAAAAACAAATAACATTAAATAAATTATAAATTTCATTGACTTTACTAAATATATCTATATATTACTTGTTTGTATAACGCCTATCATTTCAACCTTATCACCTTTATTTATATTCAATTTCGAATAATTATCAATTATGAAATTTACAATATGTATTTCTAATTTGTATGTGCCATCTGTCACTGAACCGTAGCCGATAGTTTTGTTTAATTTATTATCATATATTTCAGCGAAATTTGTTTTTATGTAGGCTTCCAATACTATAAAAAAATAGAATGTAAGTATTACAATATAAGAATTAAATAAACTAAATATGTTTAATTTTAGAATTTAAAAAAATACAAATAGTATAAACATATGAATAGAAATAACAATAACAACTTACAAACGCGTTCAGAAGTATTGAAAATCTCATTTAATGTTACTGGAATTGCTTCTTCAAACGTTTGACTTGGTTCGTATTATCCCAAATTTGTAGATATTCACTTATTCTTGCCCTATGAGGGGTACAAGAGGACCACCGCTCCTCTCACAATCATTTCCTTCCTCCTACACAACATCTCGCCGCACTCTACCGCCGCACGCTATCGCCGCACGCTACCTCCGCACGCTATCGCCGCCGCCACCGCCACACTCTACCGCCGCACTCCGCCTCCCCACATCTCACACCACCTATCACCCTCCGTCAACCAACTCTCCCTTACCCTCTCTCTCTCTCTCTCTCTCATTCCCTCTCTCTCTCTCGCTCTCACACTCATCCATCGTCTGTTCGTCCCCTGTCTCTTTTCCCCCTCCCCACCCTCCCTTTCCCTCCCCTCCTTCTCTGTAATTTCTTCATCCACCCTCCCCCCCTTCCGTCCTCCTCCAAAATCTCCAATATTTTATCCCTGCCCCTCTCCTCTCCTTCCTTCATACCTACCTCCACATGCTCCCACGTTTCCTCCGCCCATCAACATAACCTACACCTCCTTTTTTCCTCCCCCTCCCAATATCTCCCTTCCCTCATCTCATTTTCCAATCTGAACCTCGCCACCCTTATCATTCTTTCCTCCTTCCTCTTTTCCTTCAAATACTTCGGAATTCCCAAAACTCTCACCTATTTATACCACCTATTCCATTTTGACTTCTGTACCCTCTCAAATCTCTCCTATCGCTGCATCTCAATATCCCTCCCCTCTATTTCCTCTCTCATTTACCTTCCTTCCTCCCTCCTCCTCACCCATTCCGTTGACACCCCCCTCTCCCTATAAAAATCTCTCCTCTGCCTCTCCCATTTTGAATTCCCCTCCTCTCCTCTTCTCTTTACCTCCTCCCAACATTTTCTCGCCCATTCTCCCCCTCCTCCCTTCTCTAGCCTTTCCTCATATTCCATTGCCCTCCTTCCTAGCCTTGTCCTCATATTTTCCCTTTTCCTTTCCTCCCTTACCATATACCCCGGCGTTCTCCCATCCAACTCCAAAACCCATCTCATATATCTTTCCTGTACCCTTTCAATTTTATCCCATTCCCTCCATCCCCATATCTCCGCCCCGAACGCCACTACACTCCCTACTAACCATTCAAAAATCTTCATTCTTCTCTCCCAATCACCTCCAAACCTCCTCTTCCCTATCCCCCACACCTGCCCCATCACCCCCATCGCCTTTTTCACTCTCTCCTCTACATGTGCTTCCTGTCCCCCACCTTTTCTAAACCTGTAACTCAAGTAGCCCACCTCCTTCACTTCCTCTATCTCTTTTCCCTTCCACCACCACTTTACATTCTTCCTCCTTCCTCCCCCCCGAACCTGATCACCTTCGTCTTCTCCGTATTCAGCACCAATCCCTTTCTATCTAAATATGTCTCCAACCTTTTCATTATCCATCTCATACCCTCCTCCTCCTCTGCTGATACCACCAAGTCATCCGCGTAACCCAACACTTTCAGTTTTTTACCCCCCACCTCATCCTTCCCCAATCCCTCCTCCATATCCGCTACCAACAAGTTGAACAGCAGTGGACTCCCCGGACACCCTTGCCTAACCCCCTTCTCCGTCTAGAACCTCTTCCCCACCTTTCCCCCTATCCTCATCACGCTCCTCGTCTCCTCATAAATTTCCATAATCCTCCTCCTTAATCTTGCACTCACCCCCCTCTCCTCTAAACTCCTTCCCAAAACCCCCCTGTCCACTGAGTCAAATGCCGCTCTCAAATCCACAAACGTCGCCACTATCTTCTTCCCCCTTGCTAACTCCCTCTCTACCACATAATTCAGGGTATAAATATTGTCAATCACCCCCCTTCCCTTCCTGAACCCCGCCTGCCCCTCCGGTAACATTCCCTTCTCTTCCATCTCCCTTCTCAACCTTTCCGCCAATACCATCGCATATATTTTGTACGCTGTCGGCATCAACGTCACCCCTCTATGTTCCTCCACCCTTTCCGCCCCCCTCTTTTTCGCAATTGACTATTATGCCTTCTTTCCATCTCTCCGGGAACCCTCCCCTCCCCCTCCCCACACCCTCCTACAGATCTCCCCTATCTCCTTTCTCACTCCCTGCCCTCCCCATAACCACGCTTCATTCTGTATTCCATCCTCCTCTGCCGCCTTTTTTTTTCAATTTCCCGATTGCCCTCCACTTCCTCAATCCCCATTTCTTCCTCCCCTTCTCTCTCCTCCCCTTCCCTCTCTCCTAACACCACTCCTCCCCTCCTCCCTTCTCTCTCTGAACCACCCAACAACCCTCTAAAGTATCTATCCCACTCCTCCATCCTAATCTCTTTATTCACCTCCACCTTTCTTCTTCTCTCCCTATTGATCACCATCCACACTTGCTTCTGTGTTCTCGCCTCTCTTGTCACTTTCAATCATTCCTCGTTCTCTTCCCTCCTTTTTCTCTCACATATCTCCCTATATTTCCTTCTCTCTCTCCTGTAATCCTCTCTATCCCTATTTCCTCTCCTCCATTCTTTCAATGCCCTCTCCACCTCCCTCTTTTTCCTTCTACACTCCCCATCCCACCAACCTCTTCTTCCCCCTCCCTTCCTCCTCCACTTCTTTACTCTAACCGCTCCCTTAATCCTCTCTATCACCCTTTCCAACTCTTCATTTACTCCTCCCTTTCCCAACTCTATCTCCTCCGTTCTCTTCCTAAATTACTCCCTTGTCCCCTCCGACCAATCCACTCTTTCCATCCACTCCTCCCCTTCATCCCTTTTTCCCCTCTTCCCCCTTTTCCCCAGCCATACCGCCACCGATTGATGATCCGAATCTATCTCATCCCCCACTTCTAATCTTTCTACCCTTTCACACGCCCCTCTTTCCCGCATCACGTAATCAATTACCGTCTCTCCCCTCCCTCCCGTAAAAGTCATCTCCTTCTCCATCTCCCTCTCTTTCGCCCCATTCATTTTACCCCATCCCTCTCCTTCCACCCATTTCACCAACTCCGTCCCTTACCCATTTACCCCCTTATCCTTTGATACCCTTCCCTTTCCTTCCTCTCCGTCCTCCAACGCCCCTCCCTCTCCCGTCCTCGCATTGAATTCCCCCCCTATTTTCCACCCTTTTCCCCTTTCTTCTCCTCGGCTTCCGCTTTTAACCTCCCCAGAACCCTCCCCAATCTCTCCCTTACGTATACCGTCTCCACTTTCCATTTTTCCCCTCCTCATTTTATCTCTTTTATCATTAATCCTTCTTCCTCCACTCCCCATTCCCCCCTTCCAATCCTTTTCTGATCCCCATCCAGATACCACCTTTTGCTCTTCCCCTCCTACCCTCCTTGCTCGCCCCTTGTATCGTCCACTCAAACTCCCCTAATACCCTCCCTTTCCATCTTTTCCATTCCTCCTTTTCCACCCACGTTTCCATCAAACCTATCACATCCCACTCCTTAATTCTCTCCCCTCACTCCCGCCACATTCCAAAAACCAATTCTAAGCCCCTCTCCTTTCTCCCCTCCCCCTCCCTCCTTCCTGAACTCATCCTTTCCTCTCCTTTTCCTCCTCCCTCCTCCTCACCACCCTTTCCTCCTACTTTCTCCCTCTTCTTTCTCTTCCTCTACCCTCTTCCCTTCTCCTCTCTCCTCTCTACTATCTCCTCCTCTCCATCCCCTTTCTTCTCCTCTCTCATCTATCACCCTCTCCTTTACCTCTTCCCATCTCCACCATCTTCCCTCCATTCATATCCTTCCATACCTTACCCATGCCCTTCTGTTGTCCCTCCTCTCCCTCTTCGCCATCTCCTCTAGCTTCCATTGCATCGCTGTCTCCTCCCTTGTCCAGTCATCCTCCATTCTCACCACTCCTCCCCTCAATGCGACCTTCTTCTTCATTACCTCCATATTTCCCTTCCTGTCCTCCATCTTGACTACCACCATCTTTCTCTCCTTCCCATTATCCCTTCCTATCTCCTTAATCTCCTCAATCCTTGCAATTACTCCCAATTCTTCCCATATCTTCCTTATTGCCCCTTCTATTCCCTCACCTCTACCCCTTTTACTACCACATTCCTCCTCCTTCTCTCCCATTCCTCTAATTCTCTCCACCTTTCCAAACCCTTAATCTTTGCCTCCAGCTCTCCCCCTCCTTTCTTTGTTACCCTTCCCCTTTTCCCCTCTTCCTCTTCTTTCCACCTTCTTTCCCCTTGCATCCTTGCTCCTTCCATTTCCCTCTTAATCTCTACCTCTTTTCTTAACTCCTCCCTTTCCTTCCTCCAGCACTCCTTCCTTTCCTGCATCTCCTCCTTCATCTTTTTTATCTCTTCTCTTATCCCCTCCTTCTGCTCTTTCATCTCCTTCCTCATCCCACGCATCTCTTCCATCAATTCCCTAAACATACCCTTTACCCCCTCCTCTCTTACCGGCGATCTTTCCGTCATCCTACTCCTCTTAAAAATATCCTCCTCTTTCCTTCTCCCATACTCTCCCTCCTCCCCTTTCCTCTTAACATACTCATCCAAGCTCCTCACGCTGCTCACACTTGCTCTCCTCTCTCTCTCCCCTCCTCCCTCTACCTTACCTAATCGTCCCGGTTTCCTTTTATTCTCATTCTCCTTCCTATCATCCTCCATTCCCACTTCTATAGTTGCCTCTCTATTCCCACTGCCTATTCCCTGTTTCCCGTTACTGCTCCGACCTACGCTCTTCCCTCTATAACCACCGCTAGTCTATGCCGCTTGCTACTATTCCGCTACCATGCTCGACCTCTACACTACCCTATTCCATGACCCACCAACTCTACACAGCACCTTCTTATCCCTTTCTTCCCTATATTCCCTTCCCCTCCCTTCGCCCTTTGCCTTTTCCACACCTCCTTCACCTCCACTTCCTCCTCCCAACCCTATCCTTCCTCTAACCACTCTCTAACCCACACTTTCACCGTCTATATCGACTCTCTCTCTCGCTACACGTGACACCTGCTACACTACCGGAAACGCATGTCTTGTCTCAAATTTGTAATAATCGTGTTATTACGGATTAATAATTCATAAGGAACATTTCCATTGTTGAAATTAGTCAATTCTTGATTGAACTCCATCCAGATGTATTATCTATTAAAAATATATTTTAATAAATAGTATTTTAGTATTAGTATTAGTTTATTATTTTTAGTGTATTATTATTATTATTTTAGTATTATTAGTATATATACTTATATATACTAATAATATTATAATGAAAGTAATATAAATAATTTAATTATTAATTAAAGAAATACAAATCTTAAATATGTATTTATTTATAAAATAAAAATAATAAGAGCAAATATAATAAAATTTATATTATTAATTTTTCAGAATTATAATTCTGGAAAAAATATTTATTACTCAATTTATATTAGCAAGAAAAGTTAAATATATTTACATGATTTGGTATTATAAGAGGTAATACTTTTTCTATGACATCATTCCAACCAACTACTTGAATTATTTTCCCGTTTCCATTATTAAGGTAAAATTTGAAAAATTTAAATTGTTGCTTGTTTCCTACGACACGAGGAGACTCTATCCCTTCGACATAACCAATTACTTCGCTATGAGAACAATGTAATAAATAAAAACAATTAATAATTACATTTACATAATAATATTTATATAACACAATAAAAATTTGATAAAATATAAAAGTACACGGTGATCCAATTAATACGACCAATTTAATAAAAATAAAAATTAATTATATATTATAAATTTATATCAGAATAATAATAATTTATTTTTATCTATTTATTAATTCGTTAAATATAATTGAATTATTTTATTATTTTAATTAAAATAATAAAATAATACAAAAATGGGTTAGATGCAGATATTATATAGTTTATTTGTTGGTCTTCTAATTTAATAATTAAATAAAATAATCAAATTTAAAAGTTGCAATTTACGATAATACAGGGCGATCCCGAAAAACCTTCCGTCTGTAAAATGATGTATTCCTGACACCATTCTAAGACAATTTTTCCTTTGGCAAAATTTCGTCCGAAGCTTAGTTTTTGAATTATTAAAGGAAGTAGTTAACGTATGACGGGTCGAATACAAGAGGCAGGCAAGGGTGGCGCGATTCACCGTCAGACGCGGGTGCTTACGCGGGGCGCCTGCTGCGATCAGCTGGTCGCTATACACATACAGACACACATGCGAACACATACATTCGCGCATACATACATTTGAAGAATGCGGTAAACATAAACATTTAACATATTAATATTATTATTATCATGAATATGTGTGATATCCATACATCGTATGATATCTATTTAAAAATTAATTAGATTAAATAAGTGTTTTTTAAAATATTTATTACTTTTACTATTATCATATAAAATATTGATATTAAATATTTATTTAAGATAATAGTAAAAGTAATAAATATTTTAAAAACACTTATTTAATCTAATTAATTTTTAAATAGATATCATACGATGTATGGATATCACACATATTCATGATAATAATAATATTAATATGTTAAATGTTTATTATGTTTACCGCATTCTTCAATCGAACACATGATCGCGTTCGATAGCGCCAGTAGTACCTTAATCTACCGCAACCTACCATGACAAAAAACTGCTTGCAGTCGCCGCGTAATTATCGTCGCATTGTCGCGTCGTGTAGTAACGTGTCCGCGCGTGTTTCTTTTATCAAGTGATTTTTAATCGCCAACAGTTATTATTCGACAGTGATTAATAGTGATTAGTGATAGAGTCATTAGTAAATTTCTCGTCTCATCGAGTGAGTAAATAAATGTGATTACGTTAAAGTTTATAAAAGAATACAGTTCATGAAAGAAGAAAAACTTTCAGTTAATAATTTAGTGTGGATTTCTTGTCTTTTGCAACGTGATATCTACGTTAAATTTGAGAACGTACGATCTATCGGAAAATTCATTTCTCCTTCAAGCAATTACAGCAATACATCAAAAGTCATCGAATAAGGTAATGATAACTATTTTTTGACGTTATGTGAAAACAGATCTCGGGAAGTCAGAGGGACAGTGTGTCAAAGGAAATTCGTGAAAAGAGAGGGGTTTTTAGTGGGTAGGGAGTACCGAGTTGGTAATTCGACTTGGTACTCGAGTCCCACATAACTCACTGGATCAACCGGTGGGTATGCATAAAATGCATTTTCCCCTCTCTCGTAAAAAGAAAAAAAAATTACAGGTGAGTGAGCGAATGAGAGAGAGAGAGAGAGACAGGCAGACAGAGAGAGAATGTATGTGTTCGCATGTGTGTCTGTATGTGTATAGCGACCAGCTGATCGCAGCAGGCGCCCCGCGTAAGCACCCGCGTCTGACGGTGAATCGCACCACCCTTGCCTGCCTCTTGTATTCGACCCGTCATACGTTAACTACTTCCTTTAATAATTCAAAAACTAAGCTTCGGACGAAATTTTGCCAAAGGAAAAATTGTCTTAGAATGGTGTCAGGAATACGTCATTTTACAGACGGAAGGTTTTTCGGGATCGCCCTGTATATTCTTATAATAATATGCGAGAATGAATTAAAAATCAATGTGTTAATATTAGAGACATAACATGACATATATAACATTAATAAAAATTATCATTTCAATTAAAAATTAGAATGAAATTAAAATAGGATAATATTAATTAAGTATTTTGTAAATTATTATATTTGCGTAAAATTGTAAAATTTATTTTAAAAGATTGTCATGTATCAACTAAAAATTTTTATCATCAAGAATAATAGACATTTTACATAATTATACATAATTACACATTAATTATAATAATTAAATAAGGTGTAAGACTCTGTATTATAAAAATTATTTAAGTAATTATCAATGTTTTCATTAATAAAATAAAATTTTCAAAAATAAATTACCAAATAAACTTACACAGTTGCGTCATACATCTGAATGGAATCTAATACTTCATTTGTAGTAAATAAATCACTTGGATTTATTTTTCAATTTCTAATTGCATGTTTTAAAGTGCTGTTTCTTCTTCAATATTTGTCATTTTCTTTTCTGATTAAAACTTCTATATTGCTATAAAAAAATATATACAGGGTGTCCCGAAACTAACGCTTGATATTTTAAAAGCAGATTCTCTGGCCAATTTAAAAACGATTTTTCCTCAGCGAAAATGTCGCGGCACTAATAGTTTTAGAGTTAACGATTGAAAATAAAGGGTTTTTCGCAAACTAAGACTTATGGGAATAAAATATTAATAAAGTCACATTCTTTAGTTAATTTTAGGTAGAGTTTACTTTAATAGAATTTTAATTTAAGGCTTAGTTAGAAAGATACATGATGACAAAAATTGGGAATATGCAAAAAATAATGATCTCCCTCGACATTTTCGCTGAGGAAAAATCGTTTTTAAATTGGCCAGAGAATCTGCCTTCAAAATATCAAGCGTTAGTTTCGGGACACCCTGTATATATTATAATTATTTATATATTTATACATTATTAAAATTAGTAGTATTTACTACCAATAATAAAAAATGATAAAATGATAGAGCAAAAAGATAAAAGAAAAATCAAATAAGGGAACATGCATAGATGAATGGACATAAAAATAAAAAAATGGAAGAGCAAAAAAAGCTTGATAAGATCGACAGAAGAAGAAACTGAAATAACTAAAAAATAAAATTTAAAGAGATATAATTAAAAAGGAGAGAAATCGTCAAAATAAGAGCGAGAGCAAATTGTGTGTGTTTTTTTTCCTTTGAGGGGGGGAAAAATGCGTTTACGCACGGCGTGTCGGACTCGGTCAGGCCGCAAGATGTTGGCGCGACCACGAGCCAGGATTTGTGACACGATTGACTCGGCTAGTAAACTACCAATACCGACTAAAAAACCTAACCCTCTTCACCTGGCCTCTGTTACTCCCCCGCGGGACCGCCATTAGGCACTGCTTCACGAGGAGAGGCATTAGCTATTGCTCTTCCTCCTGGTGCTGAGACTTCCATACTCCCTCATCCTCACCAAGATGCTAGCGGTGAGATTAGGGGTTCTGGTGATTTCCGTCCTTCTGCTTCGCCCTCTCCTGCTCCTCGCGACGTAGCTCCGTGAGGACTTCAGTCGCGAAGGCACTCGTCGCTTCCCACGCTATCTCTGACGAGGCATCATCTCCACCAGTTTCCGGCGTGATCTTCTGCTCCGTCGCGGCCTCCAAGTCACTGCGTTGTGTGTCAAACCGAGGGCACGTGAAGAACACGTGTTCAGCGTCCTCCTCCACTCCGCTGCAGGTCGAGCACTCCGGGGAATCCTCGTACTTGAATTTGTAGAGGTACGCCCGGAAGCACTCGTGCCCTGAGAGCATCTGGGTCAAATAGTAGCTGACGGCCATGGTTGCGGTTGAACCACTTGTCCACCTTAGGAATCAGACGGTGGGTCCATCTGCCCTTGGTGGAGGCGTCCCATAACTGTTGCCAGCGTTGGAGACTACTTCGTTGTTCCTCCGTCTTCAGTTCCTCAGCGCTCAGCGATGTTGATCCTCGGCGTCGATAGAAGGACCTCCGCTCTTCCGCCAGTACTCCGATGGGCAGCACTCCGGCAATAACACACACGGCATCTTCCGACACCGTGCGAAACGCACTTGCTATTCGCAAGGTGCTCAGCCGGTAGACTGGTGCCACCTTTCTTTGGGACTCCTGGAGCGTCAGTGCATCGACCCAGATTGCAATGCCATATGTGAGGACTGACGTGACTATTGATGACAGGAGCGCTCTCCTCTTCTGCTTAGGGCCTCCCACGTTGGGCATGATCGTGATAGGACCGTCCCGACCGCAGACGCCTTGGTGCTAGCGTGCTCCGCCTGCCGCGTGAAATTGAGCCTTGAGTCAATCATCACCCCCAGATACCGAATGAACGGCTGGGACGTGATTTTATGCTCGCCGACTCGCAGCGTGATGGTCTCCAGCTTCTTTCTGCTGGTGATCAGCACCGCCTCGGTCTTGTGTTCTGCCAGCTTCAGACCAACCGTCTCCATCCACCGGCGAATTCTCGCGAAGGCGACGTCGAAGAGGTTGTTGATATCCTCTAGGTGCTTCGCTACGATAACGAGAGCGAAGGTCACGAGCTTCACTGCTCTTGGCAGTACGAACTTAAGGAGTCCATCATACATGATGTTCCACAAGAGAGGCCCAAGTACCGAGCCCTGAGGTACTCCCCCAGTCACCCGATACTCTTGTGGACCGTTCTTCGTGTCATACTTGAGGACCCTGTCGGTGAAGTAGCTAGCTACCATCTTCTGCAGGTATCCTGGAACATCCATCCTCTCGAGAGCCTCCATGATACAGTCCCCTTGGCTGAGTTGAAGACGTTCTTGATGTCAAGCGTTGCCACCAAACAGTACATCTTCGATCCGCCCTTCCATCTCTCACCGGAGATCGCGTCCCTCGCAATGTTGACCACCAGGTCGATGGCATCAAGCGTAGAACGGCCTTTCCGAAAACCGTACTGGTTGTCCGCTAAGTGTTGCTCAGTCACTTCCTCGATTCTCCGGTGGATGATACGCTCCAGGACTTTGCCAGCTGTATCAAGCATGCAGAGTGGATGATAGGATAAAGGTTCGTTCGGCGGTTTTTTGCCCTTGGGGAGGAGAACCAGCTTCTGCTGCTTCCACTTCTCAGGGAAGATACCCTCCTAGAGGCACGCATTGTACATGTCCAGGAAGATCTCTGGTGCTGCATTGATGGCTGCTTTGAGCGCGACGTTGGGGATTCCGTCCAGCCCGGGAGCCTTCGTGTTTCCCACTTTCGCACACGCCTTCATCAGCTCCTCAACAGTCACGGGTGGGATCACTTCCTCCTCGTCCTTCTCGATCCGATGTTCACATGCAGGCTGCTGCGGGAACAGCACTGCAACGATCTTCTGCAACTGCTCTGGGCATGTGGGCGGGGTCATCGGCTGGCTCTTCAGCCGTGTCATGACCACTTTGTATGGCCGGCCCCATGGATCGCCGTCAACTTCCTCGATTAGTTCATCCCAGCATTTTCTCTTGCTGCACTTGATGACTTTAACGAGTCGTCGTCGTGCCTCCTTGTGCTTTGCGTCCAGCTCGTCGGAGTTGGGTTTTTTCCGGCCTCGCTGGGACAGCCTCTTCGTCCGAATACACTCCTGTCGAA
Organism: Camponotus vicinus; assembly: GCF_025532165.1. Lineage (NCBI taxonomy): Eukaryota > Metazoa > Arthropoda > Insecta > Hymenoptera > Formicidae > Camponotus > Camponotus vicinus. The sequence continues at coordinate 12,176,787 of NW_028141979.1, forward strand.
GCGAAGCAACAGTGTCATTCCACCAATACATCGGCGGGAGCCGGTTGGTGGAGCGCTTTCGAGGCATCGTGGCGCCGCAGGCTTTAACAACCCGTCTCATCACGTCCTCTGCTTTTTGCATCGCGCTGCCTTCTCCGATCGGTCCATCATCAAGTGACGCGCGGAACAACTCCGGGTTGAATATGCTGGTCTTCCAGCCAAGCGTGTTCGTCTTCTTTGGTGCCGGTCCAGTACTTTCCCGGTCGGAGGATACCTCCCAGAAAATCAGCCGATGATCGCTGTGATTGTAGACGTCGGTCACCTTCCATGAGCTGTTCCTTCTCCCAAGGCTGCCGCCGACGAACGTGAGATCCACAATGGAGCTCTTCTCTCCTCTCGAGTAGATCGGTTTTACACCGCTGTTAACCAGGACGACATCCAGACAGGACATCGCCTTAAACAGCGCTCGACCCCTTGGATTCGTCTCCTTGCTCCCCCAGTCGACGGCCCAGGCGTTGAAGTCTCCCGCGATGGCCACGGAGAAGTGCTCCTTCGCGTCTTTGACCAGCCTGTTGAGAAAGTCCGTGAATTCATTGAAAGTCAGGCTAGATGGAGCATAACAGCTGTAGAAATGGATGTTCCCCAGCTTAGCTCCTGGAAGGGTAACTCGCCACAGGACCAGATGACAGCCTTTCCTGTGTAATCGGACATCGAGGATTGAGCGCTGAGTCGTCTGTATGGCTCCGAGATGATCAGGAGATCTGGCTTCAGTTCTCGCACCGTCTGCATGAGCAGGTCCTGCGCGGCCTCACAGTGGTTGAGGTTGTGTTGCACAACTCTCATCGACGCTTGGTGGTCAGCGCCTGGAGTGCCTCCTTGAAAGCGGCACACCTACTACTACCAGCAATGTGATCGCAGTTGTCCTCCTTCCATTTTTCGGTGCACAGGACACAGCGCGCATCCTTTGCGCACTTGGCGATTTTGTGGCCGTCTTCACCGCATTTGATGCAGTAATTGGTCCGGTCAATCTCACTCTTGCACTTTGAGGAGAGATGTCCAAAGTGCCAACACTTGAAGCACTTGGTAGGCCTTCTCACCTCTCTGATGCGACCTCACCCAGCCGATGCGGATCTTGCCCCCTTCACCGATGATCCTCCGTGCAGTTTCAGCAGAGAGCCTAACAGAGGCGATCTGGGTTTCCCCATACGCTTTCCGCAGAGACTTGACAGCCTCCACTGATATTGCGCTATCATCGCCCGCTGCTTTCTTGAGCGCGTTCGCGATTTCCTCCTTGGTAGTTGTTTCATCAAGATCCCTGATCTCAAGGTCCACTTGCTGCACCCTACTCACGACGTCTGCATCCTCTTTAAGAGCATCCGCCATAAGCTTCCGCAGTAGTTCCGCCTTGTCGGCACTCTTTTTGTCGAGGACGATCAGGAGCTGCCCTGTGTTCGTCCGACGTACCTTGTCGACATTTTCCTCAATCTGTTTACTGGAGGCGTCCAGCTTGATCTTCCGGAGTATGTCGGCGTAGATCATGTCTTGCCCTCCTTTGCGTGGATCATCAGCGCGTTTGGCAGCGTAGGAGATTCACGCTGCTTCCTGGGCTTCTTCTTCCTCTTCTTCACTTCTTCCTAGTCTCGGTTCCGCTCTCCGGTGGGCTCTCTTCTGCGTTGAGTCTCCATCGATTCATCCCGCTGTCTCCTTTTCGTCATCTGCGCCTCCGCCGAGGCCGGAGTTCGCACCTTCCGCTTCTTCCGATTCTTTTTCGACTTTGTCGTCGGTGCTCCCTTCTCCTCTTGGTCCTCGGTCGCTTCAGTTTCCTGTGTCGTCGATTCCGAGTCCATGCGGTAAAGTGATGGCGAGATCTGGGCGGTCCCATCCGTTCTGAGCGAGGTCGTTTGTCCGACCAGCGCCGCTCCTCCTGCAGACAGGAGCTCGTACAGCTGTCGCATCCTCCTGAAGGAGGACGACAGCTGTACGACGCTGATGCTCTTCGTCAGGGTGTTCGTCTCAGCGCTGATGTTTCTCCTCCCGATCAAGTGCTTGAGCAGGTCAGCTGTCAACTTTTCGTGCCGCTCCCACACTGTGGCCTTCCGCTTGAGAAGCTCCTCATATGAAGGAGGTGCCTTCTTCAAAGACTCCTGTCTCTTCTTTTCACTTGGCGCTTTGGATACCATGGAGGCCAAGTGGTCCACCTGCATGGTACTGCAGTTGCTGGATGACGACGAACGGGAGCCTGCTTGCCCACCCCCGGACGCCGGCACTGGGGTATCCCTCCCCTGCACCGTAGACGAAAGAATAGTTTGTTGTATCATTCCCGCCGCTGTGTGTTTGGTCCGCGGGGACTATGTGCTTACCCGAAGGTATCCCCTATCCGCCACTTGGGAACGCGCCGCGGTCGCAGTATCACCTCTGCGCCACCCCGAAGAATGGGCCGCGCGCGCGTGTGTGTGTGTGTGTGGATATGTATATAATTTACCTTTTTAAAAAGATTAAGATTTACAAATTATTCTGGTCTGCTTCGTATAAAGTCTTCCTTTAACATAATAACAAACGACATTTGTTATTCATTAAAAAGATATAATTTCATATAACAACAACGAAATAATATGAACTTGAACTATAATCGAATATATTTTACTAATCAATATAATTTCATATAGTAATAATTAAATAAGCTTACTTCGTGTCCTTCGTGAGCAACTGTCATTGAAAATCATTCACTTTATTACATGATAATTCAATACTACAACGATTGAAAAAAACAAATATTTTTGACATTTAGGGTGTAAAAAAAGTGTATATAGAAAGTGTTATTATTGTATGTTGAAAGTGTTTGAAGTGTTATATACGATATATCATATCATATGTAACTGTTCGCCTATCCCGAACGCCACGGACTGGCTCGCCGGTTCCCAGGATCCGGGAGTAGGAGGGAGAGCCAAACTTGCGAGACCCGTATTGTGGTTTAATCAGCGTTTATTGAAAATTTGTTAACAAAAGAGTAGGACTTATAACTAAGACTTAGATTAAGGGAGGACATACACCTAGGTGGGTCAAAAAAATCGATTTTTCAATTTTTACATTTTCTTATAGTATGATGTCTTAAAAATATTTTTGTAAAGTTTCAAATCAAAATTCAAAAAAATGAAAAAGTTATAGCGTTTTAAAGAGGTAGGCGTTCGGCCTCACAGTTACCCGGGCGAGCGCCGCAGCGGGTACTCGTTTTCTTTGTTCGATTTTCCTTACCTACAAACCTTTTTAACCGTTACGGCTCTTCTCTACAGCCAATCACGTTTGCCTAACGTGGCCCTATCACGTTTCCCTTGGGTCTTATTTTGAAGTATAATATAGTAGCTCTCGGCCTCAGTAGTTCGTTAGCCCTGCAGCTGTTCGTTTCGTTCGACGCATATTTCCGTTTCTATATTTCTTCCAAGTGCGAATAATTTTTTAAAATGAATAAAAAAGGATCGAGAGAGCTGAAATCAAAAGGCATCTTTCGCAAAGATAGAAAACGAAAGAAGTTACCTCCTGTAAATAAATACGACGCAGAAAAGGAAGAAGCAAGTACAAGTACCTCCGCTAAAAAGTTGAAAAACGCTGATAACGTATTTGTGCCAGAAGAAACTGATATTGGATACAGGATATTAAATTTTATTACTGTTTTTACGGCAATATCTGAATGTGTAAAGTGTAAAAATTGTGATGGTAATATAAAGTTCAGAGCAGAAAGTACACAAGGACTCGGATTTAAAATTTTAGTAATATGTACAACTTGTGATCCAATTTCTATTCCTTCGTGTCCATTTATTGGATCAGCATACGAAATAAACAGGCGGTTTTTCTTTGTTATGCGTTTATTAGGACTTGGATTGAACGGAGCAAAGAAATTTTGCGGAATTATGGACTTGCCGCCTCCTGTAGCGCAAAATACATACGACATAATTATCAATAATATTTGGCGTGCTTCTACAACCGTCTGCGAAATATTGTTGCGAAATGCTGTAAAAGAAGAAAAAAAAATATGTAAAGAAGAAAAGCTTGATGACTGTACAGAATTTTGTGTTTCTGGCGATGGCACATGGAGAAAACGCGGATTTACCTCATTATTTGGCGTTTCAAGTATTATAGGTTATTATTCAGGCAAAGTTTTAGATTTTATTGTTAAATCCTCGTTTTGTAAGGCTTGCGAATTTTGGAGTAATAAATCACATACAGTGGAATATGAAGACTGGCAAGAAAAACACAAAAATGAATGTTTGGCAAATCATGAAGGTTCTGCCGGAAAAATGGAAGTAGATGCTATGTGCGAAATGTTTTCAAGATCTGTGGAACGCTATGGAGTAAAATATGTTAATTACATTGGAGATGGTGACTCCAAAACATACTCAGGAATAATCAATTTAAAACCCTATGGTGATAACGTAATCATAAACAAAAAAGAATGTGTAGGACACGTACAAAAAAGAATGGGTAGTCGTCTTCGAGAATGTAAAAAAAAGAACAAACATCTTGGTGGTAAAAACAAATTAACTGGAAAACTTGTAGATAAATTGAGTGTGTACTATGGCTTAGCTATCAGAAGAAATTATAATTCCGTTGAATCAATGAAACAGGCGATTTGGGCTACTTTTTATCATTATAGCTCGACTGATAATCAACTGCAACATCATTATTGTCCACAAGGCTCAGAATCATGGTGTAGCTGGCAGCGAGCAAAAGCTGGAAATACATTACATATTTACAAGCATGATTATCAAGCTTTTCCAGACGATGTATTACAAGCTATTCGACCCATTTATGAAAATCTTAGCAACGAAAGATTATTGGAGCGTTGCGTAGGTGGTTTTACGCAAAATAATAATGAGAGCTTCAACAATATGATTTGGAAAATCGCTCCAAAAGTTATGCATAGTGGCGCGAAAATTGTGCAAATTGCAGCTTGTATAGCCACATGTATTTATAATGAAGGTGCATTATCACTATTACAAATAATGCAAGCTATGGACATCGCTGTAGGACCAAATGCACATCGATATGTTGTTGAAGAAGACTCGCGCCGCATAATGAAGGCGGAGCGCACCGCTCAAGAAATGACAAAGGAGGCTAAATTACGTCGCAGACAAGCCAGACTTCAATTATTGGACTCTGCTACGTCTGCTGAGGATTTATTATATGGCCCTACAGTAGATGATTCCGTGTAAGTAAAAAAAAATCACTGATATATTGCTTAAAAGTATACTTAAAACTTTAAACGCGTTTTTCTCGAAACAGTGTTTTCAAAATCGGTACCCAAAATATTTCGAGAACCACTGCATATATCGCATTCTGGTTTTTTTCCACTTATTCAGCATGAAATTATGCGGTTTTTGTCATAGCCGTTTTTTTTTCTTTTATTTTTTTTTATAGCCAAAAAACGGTCGATTTTTTAGGCGAAAATTCGTACCTTCAGATTCAGATGAACGCCATTTTTTAAATATTGCGAATTTTTAAAATCGGCTACGACAAAAACTAGATTTATTCATCTATTTTAAGAATCAATTGATTTTTTTTGTTTCAGATGAACCTTCTAAACAGCAGAGTGGGTACCGCAAAACATAACACGTGCGAACACGTCTGACGCCATTGATAATATTTCTTATATTTTTTAATATTTTTAAATGAAAATTTTACGTTGTATTAAGAAAAATACATATAACATATTAGTAAAAATCATATTTTAATAATCCTAATACTTTCCGCAAAAAAATTCGTGAATATAGGGTTATTTTTGATGCGTCTAGGTGTATGTCCCCCCTTAACAGAATATCTTACAAACTAACAGATTGATGCACGCGAATCTACTTGCTAAGGCTTAATGCTATCGTATGCTGGTGATGCCCTGGCAGCGGAGAGGTTGTGCCCGTCTCCGTCGACAGGAACGGTCAAGAGAGTCGAACGCTGGTGACGACCTGGCTGCGGAGAGGTTGTGCCCGTCTCCGTCGGCAGGAACGGTCAGGAACGTCGAACGCCGGTGATAACCTAGCTGCGGAGAGGTTGCGCCCGTCTCCGTCGACAGGAACGGTCAGGATTGCTCACTGGGAAGCGGTTCAGGAGGTCCTCGGTTGTACCCGGAGGCTAGGAGCCGGTCAGAGGCCGGCTGGGAAAAAGGTAGCGAAGTATCGCTCCGGCCGACTTATATACCGCTCGCCGGGATTCCCACTAGCGCTCCGTGGCAGCGAAGTGGGGCGGTTGGTCGAAGTGGGATCGCCCACTGGCGGAAACGCTTGGGGAGCGCCCAAAGGCGCCGAAAGTGCCCGGACGGTTGGTCGGCCCGGCCGTTTAATTAGTACGGCACTGTGGTGTCGTTACACATACTGTGATTCGTCGTCGCGGCGGCTGGTAAAACGACGCGTCGAAAATTTTTGTGCAAATTTATACGAAGGTAAGTTCTAAATTTATTTTTTACTTACATATACATATCTCATAATGATATAACTTTATTTCTAAAAATTAACGATATAATTTCATTCCTAAATCAGAGAACAACTTAACTATAATCCGAATTATTCCACACAATAAATACAAGAATCGTGGGCTCTGTCTTATCCAGAAAACCCGTAACAGCACTTTATAACAACATCTGAGAGTTCCTGTCAGTAATAACGCAACTGGTTTGAATAACAGAACAAAAGGTATGATATACACTGCCGTCGAAAAATTTCCGGACAATGTCTACACCTAAACTTAAAGTCTTCTCGCGTCTTCTTGAGGCTTCTCGCGTCAGTTTGTCTTCAATAGTATTTGACCTTATGGTATACCCATATTGTTTATACAACATACACGAAGCTCGATCTATCTATGCGCCGTTGCCGCGTGCCACTAGTGATCCATTGTTATTATTTCGAACTCACAATCAGCCTAGCGTCACCGGCGGAATTTTGCCTAACCACTCTGTAGTGTAATTCTTGTACTCAACTTCGCAATATCGTGTATTCACATTGATAAGAGGTCGAACTAGTAAGTATTTTAACTCCTATTGTCATTTTACTGAGTTCAAACCGAATATTTAAAAGAAGACTATCACATAGTATTTTTCGTTCTTTTTTTCAAAGATAATGGGTCAAGGGTCTACACTAAGCGTAGAAAAACGTGCAGCAGTCACTGCACTTCATAACGATGGTCGCAGCGTACGTTATATTGCGGAAAAACTGAATATACCGCGGTCTACCGTAAGCGATGCTATTACTCGCTTCCAAAGAACTGGCTGTAATAAGGACAAGGCTCGCACTGGAAGGCCTCGAGTTACTTCCAAATCAGAGGATCAGTCCCTAGTCTTAATGTCAAAGAGGAATAGGATGCTTACCGCACCAGAAATCCAATCGCGGTTCAATGAAAGTCATGAACATCAGATATCAGTAACTACTGTCAAGGATCGTTTGCACAGAGCCGGCCTTTGGGGCAGAGTTTCCACTAGAAAACCGTTCCTCCGGCGTGGAAACAGGGCGAAAAGACTTCAGTGGGCTCAAAATCACAAAGACTGGACCATCGAAGACTGGAAGAAAGTCTTGTGGACCGACGAATCAAAGTTCGAAATTTTTGGTCAAAAACGAAGAAAGTATGTCCGTCGCGCGTCTTCGGAAAAAATGCACCCAGACTGCATAACTCCTACAGTTAAACACGGTGGAGGATCCGTGATGGTGTGGGGATGTTTCAGTTATACAGGCGTGGGAGATCTTCACAGAATCAAGGGAACACTTGAGCAAAAAGGCTACCACTCGATTCTGAGTAGGCATTGTATTCCGTCTGGCAAACGTTTAATTGGTCGTGGGTTTTTCGTGCAGCAAGACAATGACCCGAAACATACTTCGAAATTATGTTCCAACTATCTGCAACGTAAAGAGGTAAGCGGAGCACTCAAAATGATGGTGTGAAGCCCTGGAGTCCGCCTGCGAAGTCACGCGAGGGAGAATCCTGGCCGCCATTGGTACCTGAAAATAAAGAGGAAAATGGAGGCTGACACGGAGTGGGTGCTGAGGCCCCCATACAGGGGAGGTCAGCGCTCATTCCAGTCAGACAGGACTTGCCTTCAACCAATAGGGGCATTCCTACCATGATATTCACTGGCAGGGGAAACGCCGGAGAGGCACCTATATATAAAGGAATCCGAATTAAGGAGAACATCCAAATAGTGCCGCCAAGAGATGCATGGAGACCGCAACTCGTACCCTTATTCTAGTGAGACGACGCCGCAGAGAGAGCATAACGTGCCTTATTCTAGTGAGATGACGCTGCAGATAGGACATGATATGCCACAGCAGCCGTCACAGCAACAACAGCAGGAATGCGTTACAGTAGAGAAGAAAGGAAGAATAGTGCGGAAAGAAAGGACTGGGAAGAAAAGTAAATCGGAGGTGAGAAAGGAGAAGAGGAGGTTTCCGAAAACGGCCGCTATAAAAGGCAGTAGCGGCGATTTCTTTTATGCAGATGCCCTTAAACGGGCACGATCAGAAATCTCATTAAAAGATCTAGACATTCAGTCACCCAGAACCCGCAAGGTTGAGCGGCACCACTATAATCGAAACCTCAGGCCCGGACAATGTTGAGAAGACCGACCGTCTTGCTGCTGAGATGCAGAAAATTCTACTGGGTGAAGCCCTTGTGATCAGACCTAATATCAGAGGTGAAATAAGATTGTCTGGTCTGGACGAATCCATTACGACTGATGAAGTTCGTGCAGCCGTAGCCAGTGAGGGATCATGCAAGCCCGAAGAAATAAAGATCGGAAAAATAGGACGTACACGTGCGGGTGTTGGCATCGTATGGGTGCAATGCCCTAAGGCGTCCGCGGTGGCGCTGGCTGACAAAAAGCGAATACAGATTGGCTGGACATCCGCTAGGGTGGAGCTCCTGCAAACGCGCCCCATGCAATGCCACAAATGCTGGCGAATAGAACACGTCCGTGAAAGATGCGTCGAGCAAGGATTACACCGGTTGCTGTTTTAGATGCGGTGCATCTGGGCACAAGGCACCGGCATGCAAGAATAAAGCTAAGTGCATGCTTTGTTTGGATATGCACATGGATGGAGGACATCGTATGGGATCTTCCAGATGCCTCGGGGCTAAAATCCCTCCCTCGCCTGCCACGAGCGGTGGTTCAAATGTAGATAGTTCTGTAAATAATAGTAGTAGTAGTCCACTTGTACATGGCAGCACGTCTGTACAGAGTAGTAGTACGCAGACTATTAGTAGCCCACCGAAATCCAGCCCGTCTGATAGACAACAAAGCAGTCCGACTATGGATGACAGGAACCCGTCTGAGAGGAGGACAGACAAAGCGATGGACGTGCAGTAGGCTGATATGTGTATTTACATATTTACATATATACATGTTGGTCTCTTGCATATTTACAAATATTTACAATGATCAGATTGTTGCAAGCTAATCTGAATAACTGTAGAGCAGCACAGGATCTCCTAATGCAAACCGAAAGAGAACACAGGATAGATATATCTCTGATCTCTGAACCACATCGAATCCCTAGTGACCCCACCTGAGTTGCTAGTACCAACGGAACAGCGGCCATCCACTGGAACGTGAATGATCTGCCATGCACTGGAGTCCTTAAGAAACAAGGTCACTTCTCGGTAGCCATGCAACGGAATGACTTGATAGTCATGTCCTGCTATATTTCCCCTAACGTCGACAATAGGGTTTACGAGGAGTTCCTCGATGAATTAGACGACAGCGTGATGGAGGTGGCTGGTCATGATATCGTAATAGGAGGGGATTTTAACTCCAAATCGGTACTTTGGGGGTGCTCCCACACCAACACCCGTGGGGACCGACTAGCACGCTGGTGCGCCAGCAGAGATTTGGTGCTGGTCAATTCTGGTAACCAACCTACCTGTATAAGGCCCCAAAGCACATCGGTGGTCGATATCACCTGGAGCAATACGACCGTAAGAACACGTATCGCCTGGTGAAGGATAATGGAAGAAGAAACGTTGTCAGATCACAAATACATTAGTTTCGCTATTTACATTGATAAAAGAGCCCGTGCTACTTACAAGAAAAAGAAATATGTTAGATGGGCATATAAAAAGTTTGAAGAAGATCTATACAAGGAAGCCCTGGAGTGGAGCTGTATCGGTCAGATCCCAGAGGCAGACACGTGCAAAGCTGCGCAATGGACTCAGAAGGCTCTCACAACTGCCTGCGACTACTCCATGCCGAGAGTCGCACCGATACGCAAAGACAGCTTATATTGGTGGAGCAGTAAAATCGCGGACCTGAGGAAAATCTGCAACAACGCCAGGAGACGCTGGCAAAAGGCTAAAGGTAACAAGCCGATCGATGTGGTCTTGGAGAGAGAGGAGACGTACAGAGCCTGCAAGAGAGACCTCCGTTGCGAGATTAAGAAAGCTAAGGCTTTGGCCTGGGATGACCTATTAGGTACAATCGAGCGGGACCCTTGGGGTTTACCGTACCGCATCGTGTTAAAAAAACTGAGAAGAGCCACTCCGAGCCTTACTGAGACATTTAAACTGGATACACTCGACCAGATCGTCAATAACTTATTCCCAGATGATATACACTGGGACAGTGGCATATTTGTCGATGACGATGAGATATGGCGAGAAGAGTACGATGTAAATATACAAGAGTTATGTAATATCCTAAGGAAGAAATCCAGTGCAAACAAGGCTCCGGGAATAGATGGCATCAAGTCGGTCTTCCTGAGGCGTATACCGGAGGCGTTTCTTAAGAAACTAACAAATATTTACAATATGTACATAAGAAAAGGCGAGTTTCCGAAGATCTGGAAACGCTCGATCCTAATACTAATACCGAAAGGAAAGTTAAATCTCCCAATGCCCCGAAAGTACGTCCTATATGCCTTTTCAGCGAACTGGGAAAAACACTCGAACGCATTATAGAGGCGAGACTGCAAGACTGGATGGATCGACACCCTGAGTCCAGATTAGCCGCAAACCAATTTGGTTTCCGCAGAAATACATCCACCTGCGATGCTCTGCTTGTAGTACAAGAATTTGTCACGGACGCCCGTGCAGATCGCGAAGTAGTGGTTGGCGTCAGCCTCGATATCACGAACGCGTTTAATTCGCTGAAGTGGAGCTGTATCAGGCAGGCACTTAAGGACAAAGGCTTTCCTACCTATTTACGGAAAATCATCGACAGCTACCTCTCGGATAGAGAGATTGAATACCCTACTATGGAGGGGACAACACACACGAGAAAGATTACTGCAGGGGTTCCACATGGTTCGGTCCTTGGACCGACCCTGTGGAACATCACATGATTGGGTGCTCCGTACTCCTCTCGAGGAAGGTTGCGTAATCCTGGGGTACGCCGATGACACCCTGATACTGTCCAAAGCCAATACCACAGAAGAGGCAATCGCGAAAGTCAACTTGCAAAACAGCAGAACACTCAGACGTGTCGAGAGACTAGGTCTAAAGATAGCAGAAAGTAAAACTGGCGTAATAATATTTAACGCTAACACTAATATTTACAATGCTATGTACAAAGTGAGAGTGAACCGCGAGGAGATCGCGATTTGTACCTCTATTAAATATTTAGGATTACTCCTAGATAAGAACTGGAAGTTTACTGAGCACTTCGATTATATTGAGGAAAAAGTCTCGCGAGTTATTCGAGCCCTCAGTAGCTTAATGCCTAACTTGAAAGGGCCACGTGAAAAGAAGAAAAGGCTCTATGCGCACGCGATTAGCTCAATTATTAATTATGGAGCTCCTATCTGGAGTACAGCTACTACCAATAGGAAGGTACGCGACAAACTAAGGCGTATCCAACGAACGCTGGCCATACGCGTCATAGCAGGATACCGCACTGTATCTGCGGATGCTGCTCTCCTTTTGGCTAGAATTGTCCCCTCTGACATTCATGCGTCATATTACCGGAGAGTTTTTCTTCGCATACACGATCTGAAAAGACGCGAGGAGTGGAACAGGCTTGTAGAGAGAGAGATAAAAAGAGACGAAGAGACTCTGCTCAGACGCTAATGGCGAATACATTTACAGCGGCACGATGTAGCAGGCCTACGAACCTGTCAAGCCATCCTGCCAGTCATAGATTTATGGATTTCCAGGAGCCATGGAGAAGTCACCTTCCATATGACTCAACTCCTTTCAGGACACGGCTGCTTTTACAAGTATGTTTACCGGATCGGTAAAGCTGACTCGGTTATGTGTCTATTTTGCGAAACAGAAGAAGACTCTCCCGATCACACCATTCAACGGTGCGAAGAATGGAGAGACGAAAGAGAGTTGCTTTGCAGCGTTATCGGACGAGACTTATCACTAAGTACGATCGTACAAAAGATGTTGGAGTCAACGGAGAACTGGGAAGCCTTTCTCACCTTCGCGGAGAAAGTCATGTCCGCCAAGGAAGAAGACGAACGAGCTCGCGAACGCCTTCGAGCAGGTAGCATTGACCAATTTAACTCAATTACCATATACACTACTAGTGACTACACTGATAACGACTACTATCTGACTTCTGATTTGACGTAGAGGGTCCATGACACTTTACCATATCATACAGTACACTACCATCACATTATACTACACAATATCGTCCACTAGCATAAGGCACATCTACATGGGGTACATGTTCGCCTGTCATTCATTTATTCATGGGGATATGGAGGGTGGAAGGGCTGGAGTAGGAGTGGGTAGGGGGTAGGGTAAAGGGGAGATATAATTGGGGGAAGGGATTCATTCATTCATTCATTCATTCATCCATACATTCATCCACCCATCTAATCATCTACTTATCACACACACTTTTACATACACACGCGCATGTCATACGCACACACGCACACATGAAGGACCAGGGTAGAACCCAATGATGACAAGGGTGAGAGCTTAGCTATCGAATTTGACCATATATATAAATATACAGAAAGTCCAGAAAACACACAGTCATACGGGGTGATTCAAAATAACCCCCTTGTCCCTGAAATGACACATTCTTGAATCAATTCTAAGACGATTTTCCCTTTGGCAAAATTTCGTCCGAAGCTTAGTTTTTGAATTATTAAAGGAAGTAGTTAACGTATGATGGGTCGAATACAAGAGGCAGGCAAGGGTGACGCGATTCACCGTCAGACGCGGGTGCTTACGCGGGGCGCCTGCTGCGATCAGCTGGTCGCTATACACATAGAGACACACATTTTTTTTTTTTGATACGCAGGCGAAATCCTCCTGGATACCCCCCCTCCCCGCGGAGGGAGAGAGGGTTATGCCGGACTCTTACCGGCTAAAACACCTGCGGGTGTCCTCCACCGCGGTGTCACGGGGGAGCCACGGGTACGCCACAGGCATTCTTCCGCGACTCCCCCACCGCAATCCCTCGTTGTAGCCGGGAGGGAGGACACCCGTCCGCCTCCCGGCTCCGCCTAGTGGGGGTATTGCACCGGTGGGAGGTTTCCCCGCTCTGCACCTGTGCCCCCCTCGCCGCGGCCCTAGCTGGCCTCTTCTAACGCTGTGGTGGGGGAGCGGGTGGGGGCTGCCGGGGAGGCCATGCGGTCTCTGCAGCCCCGGAACCTCCCTACTCACCCCACTATTCCGCCAGCAATGCTGTAAAGGGGGAAGGTAGGCCTATATCAGGTCCCCCATTTAATCTCCGTCCTGCGTGGGAGCTGGAAGCCCAGGCAGCCTCCTCCTTCCTCGCCGGACCCTCCTAGCCGCTGCTCCTCCTCCCAGGGCTTGTTGGGAGGGGCATTTTCCGCCGGTCCCTTTCGGCCTCCTCCTTGGCGCACATGACCTCTTCGCAGTAGAAGGTCATGGCTCTCCACTCCTCCTCCCCCCTCAGCATTGCCTCTATGACGCTGCCGAGGGAGAGGTCTGCTCCCACCACTGCGACAGTTATTATTCGACAGTGATTAATAGTGATTAGTGATAGAGTCATTAGTAAATTTCTCGTCTCATCGAGTGAGTAAATAAATGTGATTACGTTAAAGTTTATAAAAGAATACAGTTCATGAAAGAAGAAAAACTTTCAGTTAATAATTTAGTGTGGATTTCTTGTCTTTTGCAACGTGATATCTACGTTAAATTTGAGAACGTACGATCTATCGGAAAATTCATTTCTCCTTCAAGCAATTACAGCAATACATCAAAAGTCATCGAACATGGTAATAATAACTATTTTTTGACGTTATGTGAAAACAGATCTCGGGAAGTCAGAGGGACAGTGTGTCAAAGGAAATTCGTGAAAAGAGAGGGGTTTTTAGTGGGTAGGGAGTACCGAGTTGGTAATTCGACTTGGTACTCGAGTCCCACATAACTCACTAGATCGACCGGTGGGTATGCATAAAATGCATTTTCCCCTCTCTCGTAAAAAAAAAAAAAAAAAATACAGGTGAGTGAGCGAATGAGAGAGAGAGAGAGAGAGACAGACAGACAGACAGACAGAGAGAGAATGTATGTGTTCGCATGTGTGTCTGTATGTGTCCCCCGAGGGAGAGGACTGTAAGGAGCGACTCGGAGAAGATGGGCGCGGAGGAAGCAGATGGCTAGGGGCAAGTCCGCTCCTCTAACTATTTTGCAGGCCAACCTCAACCACGCCCGCCGTGCGCAGGATCTTTTCTTGCACACAATGGCGGAGCGTGGTTGTGGGTTGGGTGTAGCGTCGAAGCCGTATGCGAGCCCCCCCGGGCACCCGTTCTGGTTTCCGGGCGGGTGCCTGGGGAGGGCCGTACTCCTGGTGGCCATCGTGCGGGGGGGTGACGAAAGGTCGCCTCCCTGCGGGATGGGGGCCAGGGGCCAGCATTTTGTGATGGTGAGGTGAGGGACTATCTGCGTCATTGGAGTATACCTTCCTCCCTCGCTGAGCCTGGCTCAGTTTGAGGACGAGCTCGGCGAGGTGGAGGAGGCAGTGAGGAGCGGCCTTCCCGGGCCGGTCCTCGTGATGGGTGACTTCAACTCCAAATCGAGGAGTTGGGGCTGCCGGTACGGGGACCGGCACGGAGAGGTGCTGCGGGACTGGGCAGGGTCACTGGGGTTGACCCTACTCAACGAGGAGTCCGTGCCCACGTGCGTGAGGCCGCGGGGGGAGTCCATCGTCGACCTGATGTGGGCATCCCCTGCGGCCCTGCGCAGGGTGGGGGGCTGGAGGGTGGCGGCCGAGCTTAAGACCCTGTCGGATCACAGGTACATCGAGCTCGGTTTGGCTGCCCCTCGGCCCCCCACCGGGGCGGACGTGATGGAGGAGCGCAGGTGGTCCCTCACCAGGTTGAACCCGGACCTCCTGATGGCCTCGATGCACTCCTCGCTATGGGTGTGGGGGGAGGATCGTCAGGGGCGGGAAGGAATGGAAGTGGTGTCGAGGC
Organism: Camponotus vicinus; assembly: GCF_025532165.1. Lineage (NCBI taxonomy): Eukaryota > Metazoa > Arthropoda > Insecta > Hymenoptera > Formicidae > Camponotus > Camponotus vicinus. Next base: position 12,192,131 of record NW_028141979.1, read on the forward strand.
TTCGCGAGGCTCTTTGGAGAGCTTGCGATGCCTCGATGCCAAGGGTAAGAAAGGGATGCGGGAAGAGGTCGGCGTACTGGTGGACCGAGGAAATCGCGAATCTTCGCGATGCCTCGGTCCGGGCCAGGCGCCGGCTCCAACGGACCCTGCGAAGGAGGGGTAGCAGTGAGGCGTGCATAGAGCAGGCGCGGGGGGAGTATCGCGAGGCTCGGCACTCCCTTTGCGCTGCCATCGGGAGGTCTAAGACCAGGGCCTGGGAGGAGCTGATCGCCTCTCTGAATGAGGACCCGTGGGGGCGCCCGTATAGAATGGTCCTCAAGAAGTTGAGGCCACGGGCGCCTCCGACCACGGAGTCTCTCGCCCCCGGCTTCCTCGGGGAGGTGGTCGAGACCCTCTTCCCCGGGGGAGCCGGGGGTGCGGTGCCCTTCCCCCTCTCGGGCCGTATGCCCGAGTGGAGGGAGGGCTGGGAGGTGACAGCGGAGGAGATGGGGGAGGCCATCCGGAGGATGAAGCCGAATAAGGCTCCCGGTCCGGACGGCATCCCGGGCAAGATCTGGGCCCTGGTCATGGGTGAAGCTGGCGGGTCCCTGAGGTACCTCTTCACGAGGTGCCTCAGGGAGGGGGTCTTCCCCTGGAAGGAGGCGAGATTAGTCCTCCTCCCGAAGGGAGGGAGGAACCCCGATGACCCATCGGCTTACCGACCTCTCTGTCTGTTGGACGAGGTCGGTAAGCTGATGGAGCGCGTGCTGGTGGGGCGTCTCAATGAGCACCTGCAGCGAGTGGCAGGGCTCAATGAGCGCCAATTTGGGTTCCGGGCGGGCCGGTCGACGATCGACGCAATCGACTGTCTGCGGGCCCATTCGGAACAGATAGTCCAGCGCGGGGGGGTGGCGTTGGCTGTATCCTTGGACATAGCCAACGCGTTCAACACCCTCCCGTGGGACAAGATAGGAGAGGGGCTGCAGTCGCACGGGGTCCCGGATTACCTGACCAGGGTAATCCGGGACTATTTCAAGGAGAGGTGCATCGCCTACCGCGATGCCGGGGGGGTGCGCAGACGGAGGCCCATCGTGCGCGGTGTCCCGCAGGGGTCCGTCTTGGGCCCGTTGCTGTGGGACATCGCGTACGATGAGGTACTGGGAAGGATACTTCCCCCCGGCTGCCAAGTCATTTGCTATGCAGATGACACGCTGGTGGTAGTCGGGGGGAAGAACTGGAGGGACGCGGTTACGCTTGGCAGCATCGCGGTGGCCGGGGTAGTCCGCGGCATAAAGGCGCTGGGCCTGGAGGTGGCCTCCCAGAAAACGGAGGCCGTCTTCTTCCATGACGGCTCCCGGGGGGCCCCCCCCAGGCTCACATTTAGGGTGGATGGACATGACGTCCAGGTGGGGACCCGGATGAAATATCTGGGTCTCCATCTGGATGGCATGTGGACATTTGAGGAGCATTTTGCCCAGTTGGCCCCCAAGATAGGTGGGGTGGCGGCCTCACTGGCGAGGCTGCTATCCAACCTGGGGGGACCGGACGACCGGGTCTGCAGGTTGTATGTATGGGCACGGTCGGATCGGTGGCCCTCTACGGGGCCCCGATCCGCCCAAATCGGGGCCCCGTAGAGGGCCACCGATCCGACCGTGCCCATACATACAACCTGCGGACCCGGTCGTCCGGTCCCCCCAGGTTGGGTAGCAGCCTCGCCAGTGAGACCGCGGGGTCCAGAAGGATCAGGAACATGCTACGGGGGACACACCGCCCCATTGTATTGAGAGCCGCGCGCGCATACCGCACTGTCGTGTATGCGGCGGCGGCAATCCTGGCGGGTTCCCCTCCCTGGAGCTCTTGGCGCGTGGCCAGTCGGCCGCATATTGGGAGGTAAGGGAGCTCCGTGGGGGGGAACCATCGTGGGGTCGGGGACCAGGAGGGCCATTGGCCGTCAAGCGGTGGAATTGGTCCTCGCGGACTGGCAGCGGCAATTAGCCGGGCCGGCCCACGAGGACCAAAGAGTAGTGGGGGCCATTCTCCCTGTTTTCAGGGAGTGGCTGGGGAGGACCTGAGGGCGCATCACCTTCCGGGTGGCGCAGGTGGTGACCGGGCATGGTTGCTTCGGTTTTTACCTGTGCCGCATCGGGAGGGAGGCGACCCCCGGGTGCCATCACTGCAGGGGAGACCGGGACACGGCGCAGCACACTCTCGAGGCCTGTCCGGCCTGGGAGGTGCAGCGCCGTTCCTTGGCCGCGGTGGTGGAGGAAGATCTCTCCCTCCGCGCCGTGATGCGGGCCATGGTGCGGGGGGAGAAGCAATGGAGGGCGGTGGCCTCCTTTTGCGAGGAGGTCATGAAGACCAAGGAGGAGGCGGAGAGGGTCCGTCGACGGATGCCGCCCCCAGAAGCGCAGGATTTCCGCGGCCCAGAGGATGCGGCGAGGGAGGAGAAGGCGACCCGTGCCTGGGACCCAGGCCCCAGCGCGGGACTGATTGAGTGGGGGGGGCTATTGGGGGCCCGCTACCCCCTCACTGCAGGCTAGGTGGACAGATGGGGGGCTAGAGGGAGGTTCCGGGACTGGCAGGGCCTAATGGCCTACCTGGTGCTCCCCCCTCCCTCCCCCCATCCGGCATAAGAGGAGGCCCCGTCCAGGGGCCGCGGCGAGGGGGCCCCGGTGTAGAGCGGGGAGATCTCCCACCGGGACAGAACCCCATTAGACGGAGCCGGGAGGCGGACGGGTGTCCTCCCTCCCGGCTACAACGAGGGATTGCGGTGGGGGAGTCGCGGAAGAATGCCTGTGGCGTACCCGTGGCTCCCCCGTGACACCGCGGTGGAGGACACCCGCAGGTGTTTTAGCCGGTAGGAGTCCGGCATAACCCTCTCTCCCTTCCCGGGGAGGGGGGGTATCCAGGAGGATTTCGCCTGCGTATCAAAAAAAAAATGTGTGTCTCTATGTGTATAGCGACCAGCTGATCGCAGCAGGCGCCCCGCGTAAGCACCCGCGTCTGACGGTGAATCGCGCCACCCTTGCCTGCCTCTTGTATTCGACCCGTCATACGTTAACTACTTCCTTTAATAATTCGAAAACTAAGCTTCGGACGGAATTTTGCCAAAGGAAAAATCGTCTTAGAATTGATTCAAGAATGTGTCATTTCAGGGACAAGGGAGTTATTTTGAATCACCCTGTATACACACACACCACACATACATGTACACAGCACAGGGACATGATTTATGGGGTCATTGGTTGGGTGGAGGGTTGGAGAAAGAGCGGAGTGGGGGAAGGGGGGATTATGGGGGGATATAGGGTTGGGGTAGGGTATCATTCCCTCTCCGATGCGGGCCACCTTGACGTGGTGGAGAGGCTTGGGCCGCCCCGGGTCTCCGGGCCCATCGGGCCCCCTACTTCGACACCGAGGTGTCGGGGGGAGCCGGTGAGTCCTTCGGGCCCCCACTTCGACACTTTTGCGTCGGGGGGCCCGGGGGCCCGGGGTGGCTGACTAAGAGCTCGCATTGCACTTCCCTCTCCGAAAGGGGAGGAAGGGGGGTTCCGCTTCCTCCGGGCACCTTGGCCCATAGCGGATAGGGGAAGGAAAACCCTGATTTCAAACCCGGCCCGGGGGTGCCGTGACGGGTGGGAAAACATCCTGACCCTCACCTTCCTTACCCATCCCTATTATTTCCTACCTCATACCCCTCATTCCCTTGTATGTGTGTATGAATGTATGGTATGTGTGAGGATGGTGATCCTAAAAATCACTCTAGAGAGGCGTACTCTGGCTAATAAAACGCTCTATCTATAAACATGAACCAAGAGCACAAAGAGCAGATTATTACCACCCCAGCCGGATCGGATACGACAGGGGTTGGCGATTCGCGCGATGTCGTCCCAGTCGCGCATTCGTCATCATCAGTCGATGGGCACAGCACGGTGTGTGTGGCGGGCATCGTGCAAGACAGGGCTACCGCCTCCACTGTAGAGAGAGAGCGAGCTGAGACTGCAATTGCAGAGAGCTCAGTAGCTGAAAATTCAGCACCACCAGTAGAAGAACCACCAGATCGTCCACGTCAGGGCACTGGTGACACCATAGTCATGACTCCCAGCCCTGAAAGAACGGCGGAGATTCTCTCTCCGGCTGTCCCAGATAGCTGGGTCACTATTGTCGAGGAGGAAGAAAGGGTATTGCTTAATACCCCTGTTCCTCCAATAAATATGGAGGTAGAAGACGACGGTCCTTCTTCACGCACGGCATCCAAGCGCAAGAAAGCGCGAAACTTTGATTCTGACTCCCTGGATGATAGCGCATCTGATGCCGCCAAGGGGCCTAAACTCAGAGCGCGTCCACTCAGAAAACGGACACCAATTAATGTCGCAGACCAAGACCAGGTCGATACAATGACTAAGGACTCTGAAGTCCCAATGTGCTCCAACCCCGACAGTGCTCTGTCGGGGACAGACCGTGAAGATAGACAAGGCAAAGTAGGCAGATCCCGCCGTAAAATTAAAGCCGTAGATCCCATCCTCGTGGAAAAGGAGATTCTGAAGAAAACGGGGGTTGCTCCCGAACACTTAGAGGAAGAAGTGCTTCAAATCATGACGGCTTCTGAAGTCTGCGCACAGGCCTTAGAGTACCCAGATAGCACACGGACATCCACTGGACGTCCATCGAACGTACGTTTGTGGACATTTGAACATCCGATGGACGTCCGATTAAAGGTCGCTGGACATCCGATGGACGTCCATTCAAGGTACGTTTGCAAATCCGCTGGACGTCCGTAGGATGTCCATATTGGACGTCCAGTGAACATTTGATGGACCTCAATTGAACGTACATAAGACGTTCCAATTTTCATAAGCGGACATCCATGGAATGCCCAAAATATGTCCTGTATGTAAAATTTCAATTTTATAGGTATACAATAAAATTCCAGATAGCACAGGACATCCTGTGGACGTCCATTTTATGTCCATTGTACGGTCGCCCGTCCATGGACATAAAATGGACATCCATAGGATATCCATTTTGGACATCTGTCATTAAATATAATAAAATAAAATAATAAAGAAAACTTTCAGTATAATTATGAATTTATATATTAAATATTTTGATTTTTTCAGAAAATATACATATTATATATAATTCTTAGTTTCGTCTTATTACGATCTATATATAATATATATATATATATATATATATATATATATATATATTATAATAACACAAAATGTAATTTAATATACTATATACGAAACAAAACATTCTTAGAAATTTTTTATTCTAACTCTCATCAACATATACATGAGAACTTCAAAAATATATTGCGTTTCTAAAACTATTACATATTAATAATAAACTCAAAATATCAAACAAACAAACTAAATCAAATAGGAACTCATCTTATTACATATCTTAATATATATATATATATATATATATATATATAATCTGAAATAATAATATAGATACAATCTAATCTAAATATATAAATGTTATATGTATATTATTATTTTATATAATTACCTGAAGTGACACACTTAACCTTTTACAACATATTTATAAGCACCGTTAACGCCACAGAGCGCTACTAATGCTGCGTCGCGTGAATCACTGCTAGCGCATTCTTGTGGCAGACGTTGGAAACGTATTTCTGTATATTCTTTGTTACGTTAAGAGGAGTTGACGATGACTATGATGACGTTTCTTAATCGAAATTTTCACATTTCAGACTTTGCATCATGATATCTCCGTTTACAGAGCACGTAGCGCAAAAATAAAAACACTTTTATTATTTAATTTAAACCCAAGCTATCGATTAATTCTACTAAGAACTCGATCCGTTGAGCGGTTATATGAGAAATAAAAATATCGAGTTATACTCTCAATCCGACTCGCGTAATAATACACGGAGTGCATTTTTTTGCTTACGCTGGGACTTAGCAAAGACACTACCGTGTCTCTTGATAGTACAACGTGTGATACGTGTCCTATTACCTGCAAAATGGACAGGGAGCAAAGGTACGTGCAATTTTTCGATAAAGAATGGGAAGAAATTTTTTTTACAAACATTTTTTATAAAACCACCTATCTTCTGTGTGGTTATCAACCCTCTGTTGCTAAAAAATATATTCTTCATAAGCATTATAAAACTAAGCATTCACATGAATATAAAATATGTGAACGAGGAGAAACTTAATTTAATCGAAGGTTTAAAATTAATTTATCAAGAAGGTTGTAGTCCGAATTCTCGTGATAATGCATCTTCGGATAATGCTTCATCCTCGGTAAAAGCTCTTACAGCATCGTATGCGATTTCAAACCTTATCGCGAAAAATTCAAAATCATTTTCTGAAGGAAAATTTGTAAAGGAATGTCTCATCGCAGTAGTAGAGTCGTTTGGAAATTCGTTAATTCTTGAAGAAGCTGCTAGCATTCCTTTAAGTGACAAAACAATAAAATCGCGTGTACATAAAATGATATTGCTTCTTCTTTAGAAAAAAAATTAAAATCTTTATTAGCATCCTGTTCTTTTTTTTCATTATGTCTCGATGAGAGCACCGATAACCGGCATGTGAGTCAATTGAGTATTTTTGCTCGAATCGTGCAAAACGATTTTTCATATGTCGAGGAGCACTTAGATTTTGTCCCATTACACAATAGAACAACGGGTAGTGATATTTTCGAAGCTGTTAACCAAACTCTCCAAAAATTTAATATCAATTTCGCTAAATGTTCAGCTATCATAACTGATGGCGCAAGGGCAATGATAGATTCAAAAAATGGATTCTTCGGTGAATTAAAGCAGCGAGGTTTGAAAATCCTTATCATTCATTGTATTATTCACCAAGAAGCATTATGTGGGAAAGTAGTGAAACTGTGCACCGCAATGCAAACCGTCACAAAAATTATTAATATAATTAAAGGCGGTCAAAAATTTCTTTCTCATCGAAAGTTTCAACTCTTTCTCGAGGAGCATAACGCAATTTATACAGATGTGCCCCTGTATTGTGAAGTTCGATGGCTTAGTGCAGGAAAATGTTTAGAAAAGTTCTTTGCAATAAGAAAAAAAATCTTTCTTTTCTTGCAAGAAAATTTTCCTACAAAATGTGACGAATTAAAATTTTTTTTCGAAGATTTAGATTCGCTTTGCGAGCTTGCTCTAATAACCGACATGACAAATCATTTAAATATTTTAAATTTAAAGCTGCAAAAGACCAATCAATCTATTTCGCAATTAGTCATGTCGATTTTTTTTGCAGAAAGTTATTATTATTTAAAAATCACTTAGAAAATAATATTCTTCATTATTTTCCCTCTTGCCAGGTTCTCTTTGAAGAACATGACATAAATTGTAATTTTAAAAAACAAATTAATATAATAATTGATCCGTTGATAAGCCAATTCGATACGCGTTTCAAAGATTTTGAAATATTACGAAAAGATTTAATACTTTTCGAGCATCCTCTCACTGCGCAAATCGGGGAACAAAGCCTAGAATTTCAGGCAGAACTTTGCGATTTGCAATGTGATATTTCTTTAAAAGCACCGCTAGAAAAGGGAGTCGAATTTTTTAAAATTTCAGATGCATCATGTTATTCGCGTCTTAAAAATTTCGGCCTTCGAATTTTCTCCATGTTTGGATCCACATATTTATATGAATACTCTTTTTCAAAAATGAAAATTATTAAAACGGAAAAACGATCTTCTTTGAGCGACGCATCATTATCCTCGCTGATGCGAACTACTACTTCTAAACTTCCCGTAGATATGTCATCTTTAGTAGAATCGTGCAAACGACCTAGAAAATCGCATTAAATTTTTTTCTGTTTCTTCTTCCATTTTTACATATTTTATATCTTACGATATAAAATATTCCTGCACCAAGCCACATATCTTATCTTCATTATTTTTCTTTCTTTTGATTTTTAGCGGAATAGGCCTACTGGCGAAACCACTTTTAAAAAAACGCATCTATAATAGTACCTCATGGGTGATGTGGAAAACTATTCTCTCAAAATTAATATATAATAATTATTATATAACGTTTAAAATATATTATCATAACATACATGTATGTATAATATGTATCTATAACAGATTATACATATATAATATATTATAATAATAAAAATTTTGGTATTTAATTAATTTTATATAAAGAAAAATTATTTAATAACGAAAATTTTAATGACGCTTGGCGGACGCTCCTGAGGCATAGCATTACGCGCGCGATCGGCGGCTCGGCCGTCGAGCTTCGGGCGGTAGTGGGGGAATCGTAGGCGTCGCCTCAGATTTCGGCCCGAAAAGGGCAACTAATTCCGAGCACTGTTATATTGTATTGTTTCGTCATTTACAAGTGTGTCTGTTATACAGACAAAACTTTGATACATCTATGATATACCTACCTTTGATACACTTTTTACAAGTATGTCTTGTCTGTTATACAGACAAGATGTTTTTCACATACTTACGTTTTACAAATATGTTGTCTGTTATACAGACAAGATGTTTTTCACATACTTACGTTTTACAAATATGTTGTCTGTTACACAGACAGAATTTATTATTTATGACATAAAGGACCAGCTATATTAGTAGTATCTGCAACATGTAATCTTAAAATACTTTTATCTTTCTTAGCAGCGGGAGCGTATAATTTGTCCGCTGACATAAGTGACAAATGTTTTTCGTCAATTTTCATTTTCATAGCTGTTTCTCCTCTCGTTTTTAATGCAGATTTAAATACACAAATTGCATTAACAGTAGCCGACGAAAAACTTACGTTTTTTCGTTTTTAAATTATTTAAAGGAGAAAACATCTCTCCGGATCGGCATTTGAATTTGGAAGCGATCTAATAGTATTTATAACATTTGTTAAATTGGGATATTTAACAAGATTATTGTATCGACTTTGTAAAATTTCTTTCCACATGCTGTCGAAATTTAATTTAGAAAAACTTTGTTTTTCTTCCATTGTAAAATCTAATGGTAGGGCAATCCATTCTTTTTTTAAACCATTTTCGTCAAAACCGCCGATAGTTTTAGCTATAAAAGAAATATCATTGAATGATGTTTCTCTATTATTATCAAATAAACTTATGTATGACCGAAAAATTTGTAATTTTGATAAAAATATGTTATTTATAGATAATCTTTTACGAATTTCTTCCGCAGCAGTCACATAAAATGTTAAACAATTCTCTCGAACAATTCTAACTATGTTTATGTGACCTTTCAGCGTTAATTCATTTAAATATTCTTCACATTCTGATCCCAAAACAATTTCATTTATAGCTTTTTGATTTTCTTTCAGTGAGAATATAATATTTGTAGAAAATGGTATTAAATATTCTTCTTTTAAAAAATTTCTACAGATTTGGAAAAGAAAATTTACAGCTTTTGGATGTAATAAATGAATCCTTGTTTCTAATACTTGAAAGAATGCATTAAATGCATTAAAGAAATTTAAAACATATTTTAAAAACAGAAAATAAGCTTTCATCTCTACGTTGCCCATCATAGACAGTAGATATTCTCCAGAATTTGTTTTTTCGCTCACAACCATTTCAGTAAGAAAGTATTTAATTGTATCCCGAGATTCAAGAAGCCTTTCGATACATAAATAATGCGAAAGCCAGCGTGTATCACATAATTTCAATATTTTGCGATTTGTTTCTTGGAAACAATCACAAAATTCAAGAAAAATAGCCGAACGTTTTGGACTGCTATTGAGATAAGTAGCAATTTTTTTTAGAAATTCCTCGCAATATGCAGGTATTTTAGAACAAGCAGCATGCGCTGCTAATGCGGAGGAATGACATGGGCATGAAAATGTTAATAAATGTGGACATATTTCTTCCAATTTTTTTTTAAATGATAAATGTTTTCCTGTCATAACAGATGCATTATCACATGATAAGGCTACAATATTTAAAAAAGGTATCTGTAATTTCCACATTTCACATTTAAATGCCTGAAACAACTTTTCTGCGCTTGAATCTTTAGCATCAATGTCGATTAATTTAACTAATTGTGAGCGAATATCTAATGTCTCTGGATCAACGTATCGAACAAGAAATGTCATCCATTTATTATTTGTTATATCAGATGTTTCATCAATAAAAATTGTAAATTTTGTATGTTGAAGCTTATTGACGACACGATCTGTTTCAACTGGACATAGAACATTTGTAATAATGTTTTTACATTTCGTCCTGCCCATGCTCATGTTTTGTAATACATTAGGATCTTTTCCTATGTTTTGAAAGAAGCTAAGGATTTCTTTTGCAGTTTGATGCGAAATATTTTCATTAGCAATTAATGCCGCATACCGAATTTCTGCTGATTTTTTTCGCTCATCAAACGACAAAGCTGAATCATTTATTATATTTATATTTTCCTTCGTATTCTTTATTTCTGTTTCATGTTTTTTAGATATTTCTATATGTGCTTTGGATTCTGCGTGACGATAAATTTGCGATAAACCACCAACCATAGATTTATCACAAAATGAACAAAAAAATGAATTTTCATCGTGTGACACTTTGCGTAACCATGACTTAAATAATTCGACGTCTAACCATTGTTCTTTAAACTTCTTCTTTAAATTTATGTTAATTGTTGCGGATAATTTTTTATTTGAATTTTTATTATCAATATTTAATAAAGACGGAGTATTTTCTTTAATATTATTTTTATGACACGCAGAATCCGCATGTCTTAAAACATGTGTGTTGCATGAAATATTTTTATTGCATATAATGCAATGATATAAGCTCTCATCAAAAGATACTGTGCGTATCCAATGTTTAATTCGATCGTCATTGAGCCAAGCGTTTAAAAAGCTTCGCTTAAGCTTTTTCTTGATAAATCACACATTTTTATGAAACAAAAAATAGACAGAAATAAAGAATCAAAGAAGAGTGGATAAAAGAAGGTAAAGACGAAAAAAGATAAAGATATATAGATATTTTAAATAATCAGAACTCACACTCGGGATTGTGACAGTTTCTTGAACACCAAGATTTCACAAATCACGTATAAAAAAATACGTTTACTTGAGTGTACAAGGCGACAAGATTATCTGATGAAAACACCGCGAAACAAATGAACGGCATAAAACAAATGAAACAGCATGAAACAAATAAATGCCGCACTGTCAGTTCACGGTGACAGGTCGAAGCACGGTGATAGATCGAAGAGCAACATGTCTCGTAAGTAAATCATTTATTTGTAGAAAAATATTAAAAAATTTTAATCCTTAATTATTCTGTTATCATTTTTCCTTTATTAATAATTTTATAAAAGATATAAATGCCGAGATGGATGCGCTGGTGCTGCAAGAAAGGCGAAATATGCAGCAGCTGATGCAACAATTGTTGCATCAGCAGCTGCAAACATATATGGAGCAGCAGCAGCAGCAGCAGCAGCAGCAGCAGCAGCAGGAGGAGGAGGAGGAGCAGGAGAAGGAGGAGGAGGAGCAAAATAGTATATTATTTTTTATATTAAATTTTATTTTATCAAATTATATATATGCATTATTATAATTTATTTATTATTTGTTTTATTTTTTAGAAAACAAACAAAAAAAAGGAGGCGGACGATCCCGTGCCCGCTGGTATCAAAAAAATAGGGGCATCAGGGGCGGATGGGGCGTCCGAGGCAGAGAGGGCGGCCGAGGTCGAGGCAGAGACAGCCGAGGTAGAGGAGGCGGGAACACAGTAATAAAAAATTATTACTATTATTAAATATCATAATTATTCTTTACGTCAAATATTTCAAAAAGTAAATTATACAAAAAATAATAATTCAAGAAATATTTATTTATCCCATTTTCTTCCTTTATCCTTTTTTCTTCCTAGATATTTTTTCTTCCTATTTAATACAATATAACGTGGTATAATAGGGCTCTAGGCGAAGGTCCACATATAAAAACCTAACGCGCTGGTGATACCCCATGGGTGGTGTGGAAAATCACTCATTATTTTATAATTTAAAAATTGCCGTAAACGTATGTGTAGTATACATTTGTATATCGTTTGTGTGTTAATAAATATATACGTATAGAAAGAAAGTTTAATGTATAATTATAATTATATATTAATTCAGATTAATTATATATTAAGTAAAAGAGTAAGAGAGTAAAAGAGGAGAAAATACTATCTTCAGTCTCCTTTCTATCGAGCGGACAATGAAGGCGACGGGCGACGCTGCTTACTTATCGATATCTCGATATGAGCCACAGCGTTGAGTGTTTGTCTCTTACAGCTCTTTATATTATATATTTTTACGTACAAAAAATCAAACTATATAATATTTAAAAATGATATATACATACGTATACATACATATATATATATATATATATATATATATATATAGGGTGTCCCATTTTAATGTCCCACCCCAAATAACTTTCTTATTTTTAATTTTAGAAAAAGATGTTTCAAACAAAAGTTGTATGGTTTCAAGGGGGACATAAGGTGGTGTCATTAGTTTGACATTGAATAGTTACTTGAAGGTCACGTGAAGGCCACTTTCAATTTTTTAAATGGAATCGCCTACTTTTTATTACATATTCTTGCAGCTCATCTCGAGAGCTTTCCAAAACACTATAATTAAGTTAGTTTTCATTAAGTACTTTCCAAGTTATGAGGCTTGAAATCATTTCTTAATTTTACATAAACCGTAAAATATCTTGTAAAATATTCTTTTTTCGATTATCTTACCATAATACTTTTATGTACAAAATAATAAGAGAAATCAATTGGTGTAAAGAAAACACATAATTGTTTCGAAAAAAAAATGTAATTGTTAATTGCAAATTACATTTTTTCTTTCGAAACAATTATATGTTTTCTTTACACCAATTGATTCCTCTCATTATTTTGTACATAAAAGTATTAAGATAAGATAATCGAAAAATGAATATTTTACTAGATATTTTATGGTTTATGTAAAATTAAGAAATGATTTCAAGCCTCATAACTCGGAAAGTACTTAATGAAAACTAACTTAATTATAGTGTTTTGGAAAGCTCTCGAAATAAGCTACAAGAATATGCAATAGAAAGTAAGGAGTTTCATTTAAAAAATTGAAGGTGACCTTTACGTTACCTTGAAGCAACTATTCAAGGTCAAACTAATGACACCACCTTATGTCCCCCTTGAAACCATACAACTTTTGTCTGAAACATCTTCTTCTAAAATTAAAAATAAGAAAGTTATTTGGGGAGGGACATTAAAATGGGACACCCTGATATACAGGGTGGCCCATTTTAATCCATCCAGTCGAATATCTCGAAAACCAAGCCCGGGAGAGAAAAATGTTTCAGACAAAAGTTGTTTGGTTTCGAGGAGGCCATAAGATGGTACCATTGGTTTGACCTTGAAGAGTCATTTGAAGGTCACGTGAAGGTAACTTAAATTTTTCTTAAATGGAACACCCTATATATTTTTGCACATTCTTGTAGCTTATCTCGAGAGCTTTCCAAAACACTATAATTAAGTACCTTTTCGTTAAGTACTTTTTGAGTTATGAGGCTTGAAATAATTTCTTAATTTTACATAAACCGTAAAATATCTTGTAAAATATTCATTTTTCGATTATCTTACCTTAATACTTTTATGTACAAAATAATGAGAGGCATCAATTGGTGTAAAGAAAACACATAGTTGCTTTTAAGAAAAAATATGGAATTGTTAATTGCAAATTACATATTTTTTCTTCAAAACAACTATGTGTTTTTTTTACACCAATTGATTCCTCTCATTATTTTGTACGTAAAAGTATTAAGGTAAGATAATCGAAAAATGAATATTTTACAAGATATTTTACGGTTTATGTAAAATTAAGAAATTATTTCAAGCCTCATAACTCAAAGAGTACTTAACGAAAAGGTACTTAATTATAGTGTTTTGGAAAGCTCTCGAGATAAGCTACAAGAATATGCAATGACAAATGGTAGGTTCCATTTAAGAAATTGAAGGTGATGACTTCATATGACCTTCAAATAACTCTTCAAGGTCAAACCAATGGTACCATCTTATGGCCCCCTCGAAACCAAACAACTTTTGTCTGAAACATTTTTCTTTCTCGGGCTTAGTTTTCGAGATATTCGACTGGATGGATTAAAATGGCCCACCTTGTATATATATATATATAAACGAATTGTGAACACATTATTGAACACGTTTGTCGAAAAGGGTTTTACTTTTATCAGTAATTTCATGTTAAAATTTGTATTGTGTACAATAAAATATAATTATGTAAAGTGATAAATAATTCATTTAAAAATTTCTTATTTTTTAAATAATTTTTCGTTTTTAAATTGAATAAATAATATTATTTTATATTTTATTTGATAATAACAAATTAAAAAATAAATTTAATTAGAAATAAATAATTATTTCTTTTATTAAAAATAAATTAATACAATACAAATTTTAGCATGAAATTTATCATAAAAGCAAAACCATTTTCGACAAACGTGCTCAACATGTATTCTCACAATTTGTTTATATATGTATATATATGTGTGTGTGTGTGTATGTGTGTGTGTGTGTTCGTTTATAAATATTACATGGTTTGATTTTTTATATGAAAAAACATATAATATAAGAAGCTCTAAAAGACAAACATTCAACGCTGTGGGTCATATCGAGATATCGAGAAGAAAGCAGCGTCGCCCGTCGCCGTCGCCTTCGTTGTCAGCTTGGTAGAAAGGAGACAGAAAACTGTATTTTGTCTTCTTCTACTACCCGAAGCTAGCCGAAGCGCCGAGCTCACACGTACGCTTACGCTCACATATCTGTTTCCCCCTCCACTACGTGTTGCATGTTGTTTGCGGGTGACCTCCTTTTGGACACGTAACTATTCGACACCGCTCGATTGGACACGCATTATTGGACACGTTTTATTGGACACCGCTCGATTGGACACCGCACGATTCGACACCGCACGATTCGACACTGCACGATTGGACACGCACATTGCACGATTGGACACGGCAGCATTGGACACTGCACGATTGGACACGTACATTGCACGATTGGACACGGCAGCATTGGACACCGCACGATTGGACACAGCACGATTCGACACCGCACGATTCGACACTGCACGGTTGGACACCGCATGATTGGACACCGAACAATTGGACACCGCACGGTTGGATACCGCACGATTGGACACCGCACGATTCGACACGCAAGATTCAACACCGCACGATTCGAAACCGCACGATTGGACACCGCACGATTGGACACCGCACGGTTGGACACCGCACGATTGGACACCGCACAATTGGACACCGCACGGTTGGACACCGCACGATTGGACACCGCACGATTGGACACCGCACGATTCGACACGCACGATTCGACACCGCACGATTCGACACGTACGATTCGACACCGCACGATTCGACACGCACGATTCGACACCGCACGATTCGACACCGCACGATTCGACACGCACGATTCGACACCGCACGATTCGACACCGCACGATTCGACACCGCACAAAGAGCATGGAGCATCCGCACTAGCAAACGTTATGAATTCTCAGTAACGTATGTATTTTGATGAAATATAAGGTATCGTCAGACTCCCCTCAGTGCGAAAAAGAATATTAAGTTGCAAGGAGAGAAGAAAATTTCTATCAAAGAAATCAAATACTTTAAATATAATAATGCACTTTGTATATAACATATTACGCGTTATTACGACTACTGAAAAACGCGAGAAAATTATGTGGGAAAGGACCTTTTATGCGCACCTAATGTTGCATCTAGATACATATGTGATATCAGCTTGACCGTAAGCTTACGTATGCGCATAGAGGCTCTCGCGTGGGAAAAAATCCCACGACAGCGCATCACTGCCGCATGGGGACATTCCGGGTACGCTAGCTGTGACAGACGTTCCAGGTCTGTGCCCAGAGTCGCCTCATCCTCATCCGATTTCTGTTTCCTATTCGTAAACATTGAGTAATACGATTGGGACAAATGACTCGCCGAAACGCAATTCCAATCGCGATTTTAATTCGGCGTAATTAAGATTTTCGCCCACACATTCTAAAACCTCTCGCGCTTTTCCCCTCAAACACGAAACCAGCGCGACGTTTTTCGCGACGTCGGACCAACAGTTAGCTCGCGCTATAAATTCAAATTGCGCGAAAAATTCCCTCAAGGGAACGGTCCCATCAAAATTATCGGGTTTTAACTTATAGCCCAGTTCTATGTTTTCGCGAGTCCCCATTCCCTCACGATTGTCCGCTCTTAGATTATTATCTCTAGGATTATTATTATTGAAACGACTTAGCTCGTTATTCAGCAGCCGCATTCTCTCCTCCATAGAGCGCAGCATCTCGTCCCGTTGACGAAGTTTTGCCTCAAAATCGGCTCGTTCTTGCAGCCGCTCGCTACACAACTCTTGGATCTCACGCACCGCCGTCTAAAGCGTGATCGATTCCACCGATGGTCCGGGAGTCGCGGCTCGCATTCTCTTCCTGGTCGAGACTCCGGACAACAAATCCTGTTGTTCTGCCATCACTTTTCACTCGAAAACTTTCTCTCGAGATGTCTTTTTTCACTCTCGAGATTCTCAGATCCCGGACGAGCCCCCAAAATGTTGCGTTCGCGGAGCGATATATCTCGAAACACGCGCGGCACAACTATCGGCACACGATCACACTCGCGCACTCGCGCACTCGGGAATAAAAACACGGTTCTTTGAAACACAAGAACTTTAATGCGAAACACGAGAAACATACAACAACCAGAACAGCACAGAATTAACGAAACACAGGTTAACGCGTGTCCACACAGCTTGACAGCTGGGCTCAGACTCAATGACAGTACAATAATAGACTTCGTTTCGCATTAAAAGCACAGGGCGAAAGCATGTGTCCGATCGAGTCTGTGTCCGATCGGGTCTGTGTCCGATCCGGACTGTGCCCGATCGGGACTGTGTCCGATCGTGTCTGTGTCCGATCTGGTCTGTGTCCGATCGAGAAATGTTATCGTGTCCAATCGGGAATGTGCGCAATTGGGACGATCCCGATTTTAAATTGTGAAATAGTAAGATATGGGAAAGGGCGAAAATAAAAAATTACTCAATTTTACTCACTACTTGTTGGCATCACAAAAATGAGTGCGTTGATAAAATTGCAATGGCTGAGGTCGGAGCTTTATAACATGAAGAGTTGGGTAATGGAGATGTTCACCAGAAAATTCGACACGATGCACAATTAAATGTTAACAAAATCATTTTCACTATGATATAAAACAGATTAATAACTCAATTGCATAACGCAAAAAAGGATCCCCGAGGCTATATAATTTGAATCAAATTAAGATTGAATTCTCAAAAATGTGAATCTCGACTGTGACTAATAGAATGAGTGAACTGTAATGTCAACTGCACTGTGGATTGTCGGAAGAATTAGCGTACTGAACTGTCAACTGGAGTGTTAATTAAAGTGCTCTGTCGCGTCTTGCGCTTGCATTTTTTAAAGTTATTGCTCCTCCTCCTTACTGGATGGTGGGAATCTTTTGTAATAATTTCAATACTCCCTTCTGAAGGACAAGGAGGCTGATTTTTGGGAGGAGAGGCATTTCTTAAGATGTTAATTGGTTAAGCCCTTTGGCTCGAGACTTAGCTCCATCCAGTAGAGAGTGGGAGTAAATTGATTAGCTTATCGTTCTTGATGATTTAGCGATTCGGAGAATGCTTGAGGGTGCCTGTCGAACGAGCGCACGTGCACTATCAATTTCAAAAGTCTTGTTTGTCTTATGTTTAGATTTGTCAGTCTTCCCGAAGTCCAGCGGATCTTTGTTTTAGAAATGCTTGAGATAGAGCGGTTTCGAGAGTAAAGCTATACCAATAAATACAGGGCTGTTGGAATCTCTTATAATAATTTCGCGTCTCATAATTCGAGAATTTATTTAGTGTTCCGTTAACGCTATCTCGACTGGCCATTCTCCGTATTAGATTTGTTAAGTTTTAATGGTGATATACGCGGGTTAGGTTGCGTTCTTCTACGCGCTATCGTTATTCTTAAGAAGAATCGCTTTGCATTCCAAATGCAAGCCGATCCTTGGTTTCTATCTTGCACGATATCATTTCGAAGAAAGAAAAGAATCGAGGAGTCCTTCGGACGTAACAATATCAACATTTTATGGAAAATAAATTATTTGATTAATAATAAATATATTTAATTTTTCATCTAAATTTATTTTTTATTATTCTAATATTATAGTAATTTATAGGAGCGCCCCATTTGACCACGTTAATATTGATCACGATGATATTGACTACGTTGATATTGACCACGGTGATATTAACCACAATCCCGATTGATCACAGTCCCGATTGACCACGGTGATATTGACGAGTAGACTTCACTTGGACACGTTGCAAATGGACACGTTACAATTAGACACAAAACTTTGCACACGGTTCAATTGGGCACCGTTCAGTTGCGCACCGTTTATGTTCACATCGTTCATTTGGACACAGAAATATACGCACTGTTTATTTGCACACCGTTCAGTTGCACACCGTTCATTTGGACACAGAAATATACGCACTGTTTATTTGCACACCGTTCAGTTGCGCACCGTTCGTTTGCACACCGTTCATTTCTACACAGAAAAATGCGCACCATTTATTTGCACACCGTTCATTTGCACATCGTTCATTTGTACACAGAAATATGCGCATCGTTTATTTGCACACCGTTCAGTTGCGCACCGTTCGTTTGCGCACCGTTCAATTGCGCACCGTTCGTTTGCATACCGCTCAGTTGCACACCGCTCAGTTGCACACCGTTTTAATAATTTAAATTTATATAGAATTTAATACAATTTAATACAATTAAAAAATATCACAAATGTATGTGTACACACACGCGCGCGCGCGCGGGGGGTGCAGGGGGGCCTTCGGCCCCCCCTCCCGCAACCACCCCGCCGGTAGGCAAGATGAACCTCGCTTTATAACTTATAGCATATATTCATTGTGATTGAACTCTTCGCAATGCGTCCCCTACCGGCGGGGTGGTTGCGGGAGGGGGGCCGAAGGCCTCTAACATATCAAAGCAAATGGTGTGCAACTGAACGGTGTGCAAACGAACGGTGCGCAACTGAATGGTGTGCAAACGAACGATGCGCAATTGAAGGGTGCGCAAACGAACGGTGCGCAACTGAACGATGTGCAAATAAACGGTGCGCAACTTTCTGTGTACAAATGAACGGTGTGCAAACGAACGGTTTGCAAATAAACGGTGCGCATTTTTATGTGTACAAATGAACGGTGTGCAACTGAACGGTGTGCAAATAAACAGTGCGTATATTTCTGTGTCCAAATGAACGGTGTGAACTTAAACGGTGTGCAACTGGACGGTGCCCAATTGAACCGTGTGCAAAGTTTTGTGTCTAATTGTAACGTGTCAATTTGCAACGTGTCCAATTGTACTGTGTCCAAGTGCATCGTCCCCTCTCCATGATAGGCTGTTAAATGTGTTCTTGATGTCTATACTAACAACTATTACTACTCCTCCGGTTGTAATCTCATCCTCGATCAACCTAGTTACCTTTGCCAGGGCATCCGTGGTAGATCGCCCCTTCCGAAAACCAAATTGGTTTGCAGAGAATATTCCTTCTTTGTCAGATATCCAGTCAAATATCCTGTCCAGAATGATTCTCTCAAATATCTTTCCAATTTCATTGAGCAGGCATATAGGACGAGCCTTTATGGGTGCGTTCCCTTGTGGTTGATTTTTGGGGATCAGCACTAACCTGGCCGACTTCCAAGTCGTTGGAAACACCCCTTTCCTCAGGCAACTAGTAAGAATTCTGGAGACTAGTTCAAAAGCCCTGTCTGGCACCAGCTTCCAGAGCTTAGTGCTTAAACCGTCCGGGCCCGGAGCCGTGTTATTTGATGTCTTCTTTTTGTTACCTCTATAAACCTCAGCTGGTGAAACGTCCCAGTCTTCATTCCATTCGTTGACGTTGAATGGTGTATTGGGATCCTCTTCGTCTCTTGGAAACAGGTCGCTTATTATCTTGTCCAGTTCTCTTGGTTCTAGTAGCTCTGTCAGAGGCAGAGATGACGACCTTAACTTATTCATTATCAATTTACAAATCCCACGGATCTTGCTCCATTGTAGATGTGAGGGATTTCCAAGCGGTCTCCTTGGCCCTAAGGATAGCATGTCTTAGTCTCTTCTTCTTTCTCCTATAGTCACCTTCCGCAAGCTGAATTTCAGTTTCCTCCCTCTTCTTCCTAGCGCTGTACCACCTCCTCCTACTGGTTAAGCATTTTTTTCTCATTGTATCTAGCGTTTGATCCCACCAGTGAGTCTGTTTTTTTAAGGAGTGCTGTTTAACTCTTTTAAGTGCGACGTTTGCAGCGTCTGTAATTATTTCTTGGAATCTGTTGGAACTATCAATACAGTCATTATCTTCTATTGGAGGCCGGACAGCATAACCCCATTCTACGACCTCTTTGAACAACTCTACGTCAGTATTTTTTGTACTCGACCTAGGAAAGATGTTTTTAGCAACCTCCCTATCTGATCTATTCTTACGGGCGAGTGGGTTCCTAATTTGTATCCGGATATACTTATGATCGGACAATGATAGGTTACTTCGTGACCTCTCCGAGGGTGGACCACCTTGTCGTGGTGGAGAGGCTTAGGCCGCCCCGGGTCTCCGGGCCCTTCGGGCCCCCACTTCGAGGCTTTCGCGTTGGGGGAGCCCGGGGACCCGGGGCGACTGACTGAGAGTCCACATTGCACTTCCCTCCCCAGAAGGGGAGGAAGGGGGTTCCGCTCCCCCCGGGCGCCTTGGCCCATAGCGGATAGGGGAAGGAAAACCCTGATTTCAAACTCGGCTGGAGGGGTGCCGTGACGGGTGGGATAACACTCTGACCCCTCACCTTCTTCCTTATGTGTTCCTCCCTTCCCTAGATATCCCGTCTACATTTCTCTACTCCTCCCCCACCTCTCCTTTATTTCCTACCCCATATCTCTCCTTTCCTGGTATGTGTGTATTGTATGTTGTATGAATGAGGATGGTGATCCTTAAAATCATCCCAGAGAGGCGCACTCTGGTGCAAAAACGCACTTTACATGAAATATGGAGCCAAAAGAGACGATTATTACCACCTCAGCGGGTCGGATACGGCAGGGGTTGGCGAGCTGCGCAATGTCGTCCCAGTTGCGCGCCCGTCATCATCGGACGATGGGCAACGCGTGGTGTATGTGGCGGGCACCGCGCCGGATACGGCTACCGTTACCGCATTTCCTGAGGAAGAGAGCACAGTAATAAATGTTACGCAATGCTCAATGACCGAACAATCAGTTCCAAAAATGGTAGAGTCTATAGATCGCCCGCGCCAAGGCTCTAGTGATACATTAATTATGACTCCTACTCCTGAAAAAATCATGGAGATTCCTTCTTCAGAGGCCCCAGTAAGCTGGGTTAATATAGTGGAGGAGGAGGAGAAGATACTTACAGAGAATCCCAAACCTCCAATTGAAACGGAAATGGAAGTCGAGGACGCATCCACCCGTACTGCGATCAAGCGCAAGAAAGAGCGCAATTTCGAATCGGATTCACTGGATGAAAGCGCATCGGATACGACCAAAGGTCCCAGGCTTCGGGCTCGCCCACTCAGGAAGCGGACCCCGATCTCGGCCCCAGATAATGCCGCCACAATGAGTAAAGACTGTGAAGTCTTAACTGGCTCCAATCCAGATAGTGCCCCATCTGGCACAAACAGAGAGGATGGACGGGGTAAGGTCGGCCGACCACGCCGAAAAGCAAAAGCGGTGGACCCCATAATCGCGGAACTGGAAATCCTTAAGAAGACCGGAATTGCTTCTGAACATATTAAAGAAGAACTCCTCCGGGCTATGACAGCTGCTGAGGTGTGTGCCCAAGCACTGGAATATATCTCCAACATTGAGCTCATACGTACTAAGTGTGGGCGAATTCAGGGTGGTCTGAGCGGTGAGCTCCGCAAAAGGACACAGGGGCTTAGAGAGCTTGTGCGCGAGCTCCAATACAAAGCAGAGGCCGCGGGAGATCCTAGTTCTCTTAAAGCCAAAATAGAAGAGCTACTGGAGGATGCTAAGAAAAGTAAAAAAGATAGGGACAAGGAAGATGAAAGAAGGAAAAGAGAACGCAGTGAATTCCAAGAGATTATCGCAGATCTAAAAAAGGAAAATCAAGAAATTAGGAAAGAAAATCGAGAGATGAAAGCGGAGCTACAGAAGGAAATGCAAGTTATTCGTGCAAGTATAGACAGAGACAATCGACAAAATGTCATACCGGAAAAGAAAGAGGTAAAAGAAAGAAAGAGAGTATCCTTTAAAAAGGAGAAGTCTGGATCTCCCGAAACATCTAGGTCGCAAAGAAAGTCGACAGTTAAAGGAGCGACTCAAGCCTCCAACAAAGAGGATTCTCCTACTGAGAGCACACTTGCATTTCAGCGACTTGAAGAAGATCTCCAAAATGCATATAGAATGACTGGCGGAGATGACTGGCCTAAGTTTGGAGAGTTCTGGTCTTCTCCGTCTCCTCCTATGAGTAAAAAGCGGAAGCTCAATGAAGGAGTATAAATCCTTCGACACAAAGTAGATTAACATGCACATCAGATCGAAAGAATATACCTCCTGTGAATACGGCGTTTCGATACACGCCATCCATTAGACATTCATTGGAAGGGGTACCCAGCACGAGTCGGGGGATCCCAACAATGGTCTTTACCGGCACCGGAAATGCAGCAACGACTGCTGGACCACGGCCGGAAATCCGGTTAAAAAAAACGTGCAATTGGTGCCTCCCCGCGATGCACATGCGGAGCAAAGGACATCTTATGCTAGTATATTAAAAAAGGACAATTCACAAGATTACAGACTAATCGCACAATTACCGCAAGATCAGGTACAAGAGAGACGAGAATGGTTCACTGTCGCAAGAGGAAGTAAGCCTATTCGACAGAAGGATCCAAAAATGTCTAAACGGCAAAGCTTCAAAAACATGATCAAGAGAGAGAAAAAGCGACTCCCTTCAACAGCTGCTATCAGTATAAGAGGTAGCAGCGCTGAATTTTCGTACGCGGATGCTCTCAAACAAGCACGGGAGAACATTTCTCTAAAAGACTTAGACATTCAAAATCCTAAAATCAGGAAAGGAATAAGTGGATCCACGATAATCGAGATCTCCGGTCCTGAAAATATTAAAAAGGCTGACCTTCTAGCTGCGGAAATGAGCAAATTGCTCAAAGGAGTGGCGAAAGTTTCTCGCCCCAATATAAAAGGAGAAATAAAGTTAGTCGGACTGGACAAATCGATTTCGGCCGATGATGTTCGAGAGGCGATAGCCCTCGAAGGATCCTGTAAGCCAACCGAAATTACAGTCGGACAGATAGGACGAAATAGATCCGGCGATGGTATCGTTTGGGCCAAGTGTCCCAAGACTGCCGCACTAACATTGGCGGAAAAAAAGAAAATACAGATCGGCTGGTCGCGAGTATCAATCGAATTACTCCCGAATCGACCAATACAATGCAATAAATGTTGGAGTCTTGGCCATGTACAGTCCAAGTGCAAATTAAATAAGGATTACACCGGACGATGCTTTCGTTGTGGTGAACTCGGACACACAACAAAGGCATGTAAAAATAAAGTTAAATGCATAATATGTGCAGAGAGACGACTACCCAATAATCATCGCATGGGATCTGACATATGCAGAGCAGCCAAGATTCTTCAGTCACCTCATACGAGCTCTGAAACTAATGTAGATAGTAGTCCTCCTAAGGACACCTCTAGCAGTCCGCCTACAGACGCAGCACAGTTATGTAGCTCCCCTTCTGTAACACCTAGTCCTGAAAATAGTAACAAGGCTAAGAACGATACTGAGACACCCTCGGTGAAGGCACAAAGATCGTCCGAGCGGAGGACGGACGAACAGATGGAAGTCGCCGAGCCGGAATGAATATCTTTGTGTTCCATTTATTTACATATCTACACGGGGGTACTTACAAATCTAGCTTACGACCTAATATGTACATATTTACATGATAAAATTCCTGCAAATAAATCTGAATAACTGCAGGGCGGCGTAAGATCTCATGCTGCAGATGGAAAAGGAATACCACGTAGACATGGTACTAATTACGGAACCATATAGAGTTCTAGAGGACTCAATGTGGTCCTCTAATAAAAATGATACAGCTTGCATATACCGAAATATGAACGGTCATATGAATACAAGTATTAAAAAGAGACAAGGCCGCTTCTCAATCTCTGTACAGTGGAGAGACCTCGTTGTAATATGCTGTTATATCTCGCCGAATGTTGATGATAACATATTCGAGGAATTCTTGGACGAATTAGACGATAATGTTATGGATGCCCAAGGATATAACATCATCCTTGGGGGTGACTTTAATTCAAAGTCTACGTTATGGAGCTGTCCCCGTACCAATTCACGGGGCGATCGCCTCGAAAGATGGTGCGCAGGCAGAGATTTAATTATCGTCAATTCCGGCAATCAGCCCACTTGTATAAGATCGCAAGGCTCGTCGATAGTGGACCTAACGTGGTGTAATCCAAGTATTAAATCCCGAATTGTTAACTGGGAGGTTATGGAGTTAGAATCGCTCTCAGACCACGCTTATATTCGCTTTCAGATCAAATTAGACGAGAACTCTCGAATGTCTCATCGTAAAAAGAAATATATTCGGTGGGCGTATAAGAAAATGGATATTGATCGCTTTAGAGAAGCCCTCACCTGGCGATGCATTAATCATACGCACGAAAATGATATCGACAAGATGACCCAATGGACACAAGAGGTAATTACAGATGCGTGTAATTACAGCATGCCGATCGTGGCCCCTGTGCACAAAAAGAGTGTCTATTGGTAGAGCGATCGTATCGCTGAAATGAGGAAATCTTGTTGTCAAGCTAGGAGACGATGGCAAAAGGAGAAGCGGAGAGGACGCATTGAAGTTATACTCGAAAAAGAAGACATATACGAGGAAAATAGAGTTACGTACGGAAATCAAAAGAGCCAAAGCGAAGGCTTGGAACGAACTCATACAATCAATCGATACAGACCCTTGGGGTCTTCCGTACCGTATAGTGTTAAAGAAATTAAGACGCAGTAGCCCAAGCTTCAGTGAGACTCTCTCTGTAGATGTCCTTGAACAGCTGGTCAACAAGCTGTTTCCACAAGATCCCCAATGGAACGAAGGTGCAGTCAGTGATGAAATAGATGATCCATGGCTCGATGAGTATAATATCAGCATCGAAGAAGTTAGTAATATACTAAAGAAGAAAGCCGGCACTAATAAAGCTCCGGGGATCGACGGAATAAAATCTATTTTCCTTAAGAGAATATCTCCTGAATTCTTGAAGGAGCTAGTGTATATATACAATGAATGTTTACGAAAAGGAATCTTTCCTACACTATGGAAAAAATCATTGCTAATATTAATCCCTAAAGGGGAGCTTAATGCTCCGATTCCTAAGGCGCGCCCTATATGCTTGTTGAGCGAATTGGACAAAATGTTAGAGCGAGTGATAGAGATCAGAATTCAGGATTGGATGGAACACCATCCGGAGTCGCGACTCGCTGCAAACCAATTCGGCTTTCGCAAGCATACTTCTACATGCGACGCGTTATTAGTCGTACAGGAAATCGTCACCGACGCCCGAAGGAACGGAGAAATTGTGGTAGGCATAAGTTTGGATGTTACAAACGCCTTTAATTCGTTGCGCTGGAGTAACATCATGCAATGAAAGAAAAATGCTTTCCTCAATATATACAAAGGATCATTAGCAGCTATTTGTCCTGTAGGAAAATAGAATACCCTACTACTATCGAGGGTACCACAATTACGAGAAGCGTTACCGCTGGAGTTCCACAGGGATCGGTCCTCGAACCGACCCTGTGGAATATCACTTACGACTACGTGTTGAGAACGCCACTCGAGGATGATACCTTCGTACTTGGCTATGCCGATAACACCTTCATCATGTCAAAAGCAGCGACGATCGAAATGGCTATAGCCAAAGCCAATCTGCAAACCAGTAAAGTCATTGGTCATCAAAACTCTGCAGATCGCAGCAAACAAAACAGGGGTGATCGTTTTCCGCACCAAGTCTAGGACTAAAAATAAGGATATTTATAATATATACAATAATGCACATAATATTTACAATATATACATAGAACGTGAGTTAGTAAACATAGAACCCACAGTAAAATATCTTGGGCTAATGCTGGACAAAGACTGGTCCTTTATCGACCATTTCAATTACATAGAGAATAAAATCTCACGAGTAAGTCGGGCCCTTTGCACACTTATGCCTAACCTGCGCGGCCCAAGAGAAAAGAAACGCAGATTGTATGCGCATGCAATCGCATCCATTATAAATTATGGAGCTCCAATTTGGAGCGAGTCCACTACTAATAGGAAAATTAGAGAAAAATTACGTCGTATACAACGCGTAATTGCAATAAGAGTGATCGCCGGCTACAGGACAATATCTACCGACGCCTCACTCCTCCTAGCAAGAATAGTTCCGGCCGATATACACGCGGCATACTTTCGTCGCGTGTTTCTACGTGTGCACGAGCTCAAAAGACTGAAATTATGGAACACACTAGAAGAAAAAGAGATAAAGAGAGAAGAGGAAATCTTGATGAGAAGGCAGTGGAGGATATTCCTACAACGACGTGATGTAGCTGGGGCACGCACGTGTCAAGCTATAGAACCAATTTTGGATCCATGGTTGGACAGAACGTACGGAGAGTTAACTTTCCACGCAATTGATCGCTGGTCACGGTTGTTTCCAATCATACTTGAACCGTATCGGAAAAGCAATAAGTCCTATATGCGTTTTCTGCAAACTGGAGGATGATACACCCGATCATACCCTCCAGCGCTGCGCTGAATGGAGCGATCAAAGAGAACTCCGCAGCTTGGTCGGCCAAGATCTGACAATCGGCACACTTATAAGACAGATGTTAACATCCGAGGAAAATTGGGAGGCGTTCGTGACCTTCGCCGAAACGGTCATGCTCGCCAAGGAAGAGGAGGAGCGCGCTCGCGAACGCCGGCGCGAAGATGATAACGACGAGAATGTGCCATGAATCGACACAAATTGAAAGCGACGGCCATCGATTATTAAATCAGAAACGAAGGGTCACCTATTATCCTAACTACGACTACCTATATATCTCAAAAGTAGAAAGTCCATGATGTCACACTTATACATCACACACAATACATACAACACATACTAGAACTATGCACACACACACAATCACAGGGGAGGGGTATACGGAGGGTGGAGGGCCGGAGTAGGAGTGGGTTGGGGGGTAGGGATTTCCGAGGTGATGGGACGGGGGGAAGGGTTTACAAACTCACACACTTACACACACATACACATGTACACACACATACACTGATTTACACTCACATCACATATACGGACTACTGCAGAATACTCGATTCACTCGATCCTTAGATAGACAGATTACCTGACTATGGAAGCCTCGAGGCATGTATGCATAATTTACAACACATACTACACATGCACATACGCACACACATACATATATACACATTCACGCGAGCACACACAACATCATCAACGTATACACACCAATATATATACACATAGACACATGCACATGCACACACGCACACGTGTATACTTGCCTCGGGGTCGCCTTACCGAAGAAACCCGGAAAGGAGGAGGTCTAACGACCACACGGCACAGACTCCCGGGCGGGTAATGCGTAAGCGGGTACCGCCCGGGGGACTTAGCCATCCAGGAGGAACGTAAAGAAATTTAAAAAAAAGGGTTACTTCGTGAACGATCCATTGGTCTATTCTGGCTAGCAGACCAGGAGTTACCCAGGTGAGATCGACGATGGATTCTCCTTGATGTCTGACGCAGGTGGGTACGGAGCCGCTATTAAGGATAACCAACCTATTTGCGGCCGCCCATCTCTCTACTTCGCCCTTTAGATTCGTGGCTGGGCTTCCCCACATTGTCGACTTGGCGTTAAAGTCTCCTCCAATTAGGATGTGCTTGGAGGCGCATTTCCTGATATCCTTCCCCAACTCACTCAAAAAGGTTGCATATTCAGTCATTCCGCAATTAGGACATATATAACAAGCAAATAGAGATATATTCCCGTATTTAATTGCAACGTGGCGTGCCCCTTGTGAGATCAACCTACATTGTCTCAGTAGGTGTCCGGACTTCCAGTGAATGGCGGAATTCTTATCTTTGCTGGAAAGCCAATCGTTCTCGGGTATACATACCGGTTCAGAGATTATAGCGATAGAATAGCCTTTTTCTAACATATTTTGCTATAGCATGTAGTGCGCACCCCAACTATGATTTAAATTACTTTGTATAATTCTAATTGCCATCTTCAAAGTTCATGGAGTTTCCTCGCTTCGTTCGAGAAGGCGATGTTGTTTTTCCATTTCCTCTCCTATGAAGATTAATGCGTGGAAGGGGTTTTTCCATTGACATATTTTGAATTGTCCCGCAAAAGTTGGAGCCAAGGCGATGATTGGCATTGTGTCCTTTTTCAGCACACAGTACGCAGAATGGGTTAGAGGCTGGACATCCTCTGGCTTGATGACCTTTGTCTCCGCAATTAAAACAGTAATCTCTTCTATCTGTTTCTGCGGTGCAAGATAGGCTGACATGGCCGAAGGTCCAGCACCTAAAACATTGTAGGAGTCTTTTCCTCAATAATTCCATCCGTGCCGCTGTCCATCCAATCTTGATCTTATTATTTTCCAAAACTGTGTTGGCTGCGGTAAGGGGACATTGTACCCATATGGTCCCGAGGCCGTTGTACATCCATCTGATGTTTCCTGTTTTGATGTCGTTCCCTTCACAATCGCCCCTAAGTGCAATTGTATGCTTAATTTCTTCGACCGTTACCGAGTCATCAAAGCCTGAAATACGTATTTCAGCCTTAATGATTGGACGTGAGACCCTAACCTCTTCGCTTCTAAGCACGTCTTTAAGTTTAGTAGCAAGAACATCGGCACGAACTTTCTCTTCCGGACCGGGCATTTCTATGATAATACCGCCGTCGATTCCTTTACGGATTCTTGAGTTTTTAATCCCAAGTGCGATTCCTTCACGAGTTTTCCTCAATATCTCAGCATATGAGACTCCTTCGTTGTACTTCTTTAATACCACAGCGGCAGTTCTCGGGGGTTTCCTGGGCCTAACGTCACCTGATATGGTTATCCCAGCTTCATTGTTTAATCTCTTATTTGTAGCCTGCGTATTACTGTTCTTATCATCCTCTTTCTTCTTGACCTTTTTCTCTCTCGCAATCACTTGCCAGTGTTGTTCCCCATCTTTGTCTGAGGTCTCCGGTCTATAAGGCCTGTAAGATCTCGGTGGAACCAGTTGAATGTTTTCAATAACCCTGAGTTCGGAGGCCTTTGTGGGTTCATCCCTGCGATTCAGATTCGATCTGGGTATTTCTCGTTGAAGTTCCTTCTTTCCCTTATTTAAGATTTTTATCCGCTGTCTAATGTTGTCCATTTCTCTGCTCTTTATATCCTCTTTCATTTGATTAATTTTAACTATCTTTTCCGTTTCAGGTATGCGTGTACGGATGTTAGATGGGCCAGCTTCTTCAAGATCAGAGGCAAGTATTCGCTTCAAGGGGGTCTTCGCAACGAATGCATCACTTTCTCCGATGTCGGATAAGTAACCTTTATCGTCGCGTATCTCTGCCCTTGTTTCTTAAGGGTTCCTTCAATCTCTCTTCAGAATTTCCGGGTTCCTGACTAATATAGCCTAATTTCGGCCATTCCTCTTTATTAAGATCTATCTGGGTGGATATTGTTTCTATTTTCTCTTCATCAGTTGGGATATTCTTCTCTTTACTCAACTTCCAGAGCTTATCTTCTAGTTCCTCGTTCCTTTTGGAGAGCATATTCATTTCTCTTTCCATTACGGATTTCTCTTGAAACCAGGTTTTCTCAGCTTGTTCTTTAATTTTTAATTGCGAGCTGAATTCCCTGGCTTTCATTTTATAGAATACCAGGTCACCGCTGTCCCCAGCTTTATCTGTCAGACACTCCACTAGCTTTCCACGGGATCTCAATCTATCTTTCATTATTCCACTAAGGGCACCTTGAATATTTTTACTTTTCCTCCTTGCCTGTTCGATTTCGTGGATGGAGTTCCGAAAAGGTCAAACCTCCGATTTTGCTATCATCACTTATACTTACGTATTTTGATGCGCTGATTACGAAAATGATAGTTAAAGTTACCGACTACTTCATTTTCATGGTAAAAACCATAAAAAAAGAAATCGTTAAAAAATGCCTTTTTTTGATTTTATTTTATCAATATACTGAAAATTAAAAAAAAAAAAGTTTCAAAGAAAAGTTGTAGATCTTTTTAAAATATACATTTTATGTGCTATTCATTTTTACTGTTATTCACCACGGTCCCGATTGACCACGGTCCCGATTGACCACGGTCCCGCCTAAACACTCTAAAAGGAAATGATACGGCTCGCTTCGCTCGCCGCACCGGCCTGCGGCCCGCTAAAAAATAACTACCTTAGGCGATAGACATTGGGCTACGCTACCGACAGTGCCGCCCGACCCCTCTCCGCGGGGAAGGCGGCTTAACGGGCGCGCTAACGCGCGCCCTACCGCCTTCCCCGCTCCGAGGGGCGGGCTCCGCGATTAGGAAACATGTATTTGAACACTATAGTATATTAGCTAACAAGTGCGGGGGATCAAAAATCGGCCGAAACTGCGGACAGTCTCGAACAGTTCACACGCCAAAGGTTCCAGTATATTGTATATCTTTCTACTCTTCTCACTAAGTCAGAGTGTATATAGAGCTTTACAGCAAAGCAGCATTTGGTTTCAGATAAATTTTGTGACAATTGCAGTAGTTGTTTTTCTATTTTTTTTGTTCAAAATCTTTAAGTTCTGATTTGCTTTAGCCTGCCTTTTAAGGTTTTTTAATATTTATTATAGATAAATGAGCTTTGCCATTCCTAACACTGGTTGTTTAAAAGTTTATTTCTGTTTTGTTTATCATAAAAAAATGGACAGAACGTATAATTTTTTCTCATTGGCGTCTATTCTTCAAAATCGTTCCTCAACTCTCCAATGGCTTAGAGATATTGGTTTGATTCCGACGCAAAAATTTTGTAAAACTCATAAAAAATATATGGTTTTACAAGAATCACAGCATGTTTGTGGACAATTTCTTTGTATGAAAAAAGGAAAATATCGACATATTGCAACTGTTGCTGAAAATACATGGTTTGAGAGATGCCATATTTCTCCTGCAGCATGTATCTTTATAACGTATTGTTTTTCGGTCAATATGACGTTTGAGCAAACAATTCGAGAAAGCAGCATTTGTGATGGGCAACAGATATCTCGTGAAACTGTAGCTGATAGATTTTCTTTTTGTCGAGAAGTCTGCATGGCTGCACTTGATGAGCACTTCGAAAATAAAGATCTTTTAGGAGGTGTTGGTAAAGTAGTAGAAATTGACGAATGTAAGATTGGTCGTCGAAAATATGAACGAGGACGTATTGTTGAGGGGTCATGGATTCTTGGAATGATTCATCGTGGACATTCTGCTAATTATCGGCTTGAAATTTGCCCAGACAACAAAAGGGACAAAGATACTCTTCTAGCTTTGATAAAAAAACATGTGGCACCTGGAACAGAGATTCATACAGATTGCTGGAAAGGTTATATCGATTTGGATAAGCACGGATATGTTCATAAAACGGTAAATCATTCTGAGAATTTTGTAGACCCTGAAACTGGTGCTCATACTCAGAATATTGAGTCTTCCTGGCGCTGGATGCGTCGACATTTATCTCGTGGTGCTCATCAGGAGAATATTGCAGAACATTTATGCGAATTTTTGTGGCGTCGCCGTGTTCGAAAATTGAATGAAGATCCTTTCAAACAATTAATTATTGATATTAAAAAATGTTATCCAGGAAAAATGTAACGTATTAAAGAAATATATACATATATATATGAAAGCAGTTACAATAGCATCTAACATTAGTTTTTAAGTAAAAAAAAAATCAAAAGCAAAAAAAAATTAAAAGCAACAAGAAAAAAACAAAAAAACAAAAACAAGGAGCTACAAAAACTTTCTACGTCCACGTCGTTAGCTCTGGGTAATGCCAAAGGAAAGTTAACTTATCGTACACAGCATATCGTAGTGTGATGAGATATATCTTTAAGTTTGATTTTCTAGAGAACTATCACTTGTATGGTAAAAATGAATAGGACATAAAATGCATATTTCGAAGAGATCTACAACTTTTGTTTGAAACATTCTTTTAAATTTTCAGTATTTGATAAAATAAAATCAAAAAACATCATTTTTAACGATTTTTTATGGTTTCCACCATGAAAATGAAATAGTCGGTAACTTTAACTATCATTTTCGTAATCAGCGCATCAAAATACGTAAGTATACGTGATGACAGCAAAATCGGGGGTTTGACCTTTTCGGAACTACACCCGATTTCGTTTATCCAGGTCAAGGCCAAGTTTTTCAGGGTCTCAATGGTCATACCCTGCATTTCTTCTACTGTCTTCGCTGCTGAGTTTGGGTGTTTGAAGGCCGATTCCTTATCTTTCCTTAGTGTAGTCGGAGTATCTTGAATTTCAATGATGTCTCCGTCGTCTTTTGTAATAATCGAAAAGTCCATTTCTCCAGACATAAGTGAATCTTCTCTTTTCTTGGCTTTCTGTTGTCTCTCCCTCCTGTTTTCAGGTGACTTTTTGCTAACTCTCTTCCTCTTAGTAGCTGATCGCAAGTTAAGATTTTGTTCCGAAATTTTGAAGGAAGTCGACGAATGAGCCTCGCCTTCACTAGAAACTGAGTCGTCCTTTTCTATGTTGTATCTTTTCATTATTACCCTTGGCGTTTTAAGGTTTCAGGATATCTTCATTGCTTCCTGTTATATTTGAATGACTTTCCTTTTCGAGAGTTTTATTCCTCTGTTCGTCTTCACTAAGACTCTGGATTGCTTCCTCTGTAGGGATTGCGCTAATTTCGGGCATCTCAACCGACTGGTCTTCCGACATTCTGACCAATAGGGAGTCAATATATTCCTCCCTATTTGGACTGTGTTAGATCATAGGTTATTTTCTTAGAATATCCCTGAGATTCTTCAAAAGAATGCATAAATTCTTTTTTAGCAGGACTTCCTTAGCTGACCCAGCTATCTCAGCTATATTAGCCGTTGGTTCTCTGCTGTTTGAATTAATTCCGTTAACAATCTCTTCTTCCGTAATCGAATCGTCAAATCCAACTATTGTAAAACTTGAAAATCTGGGCTTAGGCCTAAAGCACCTCCAAATCGCACCGTAATTCTCCTCATTTGTTCTGTAAGCAAGTCGGCCTTACAATTAGTCTCTTCATTTTCAATGGTCAGAATTTTGCCGCCACTAACAGTCTTCCGAATTTGTATTTCCTTTATTTTCTGATCTTTTTCAGGGTCAATTGAGTCCCTAATTATCTTCATAACTTCTTTATAGGTAAGATCTTCTGGGTAAGATCTGTTTCCTGGACTTGTAAAACAGCAACAGCTGTTTTATGTTGAATATCCGTTCTCTCATCTGTGGCTGAATTATAAAGCCGTCTCCCACGAGTGGCAGCCTTCATTACATCTCCTCTTCCGTCCACAGAATTCATCGATAGCATTCGTGACGGTTCCTGCGGTTCTTTATACATGAATCGGGTTTTCTCCCCCATCGGGGTCAGATCTTCCTCCGCTCTTCTCTTCTTTCCTCTACCATCTCGATCCTCGACAATAATCGAGTCAGCAGAGCCGTATGAATTTAAGCCCCGTCCAAATTGTCTGTCTCCCGAAATCCGGTTTTTTCTAATGGGATTAGTCTTTCCAGGAATATCATTAGCGTGGTATCCACTGCAGTCACGACCTTCTTAGTGATCGCATCTAAAACCTGAGGGTCCACTGGTGATCTCAACTGACTACCTTCAGATTTGTCTTCTAGATTAGACCAATCCATAGTGGGTTCCTGATTTTCAGGAATTGAGCCTATTCGGTCCTTCATTCGACCCACCTTCTTCCTCGGTGGGCTTTGTATTGCATCGTCTTGAGCGGATTCAGAAGCCACTCTGTCGCTATCTCTATTCCGTATATTCATTCCAATCTTGAGGCCCTGGATTTCCATTTCCAGTCTGTTGACCTTAGTTCGTAAGTAAGAATTAACCGCCCTCAAATTGGCTGTCCCGGGATCCGGGGAAGCCGCCCTGCGGATAAGTTCCGCAACAACTCCTTTGAAGTCCGAGGACATTCTTTTACCAGAGTCTGTTGTGTTAATATCCGATTCTTTCAGGACCGCACAGTCCCGTTTAGCGAGTTCCTCCACTTCAAGATCACATAACTGAGTAATCGTTTGCTCTGTCTCTTGCTCCAGTTGTTCCTCTTTCCTCTTCTCTACCGAGTCACTTATCGACTCTTCATTCCTTATCTCTTCGATTTGGGCGACAGCCATATTCACCGCAGCGCTCGTCCCAGACGCCGCGGATCGCCCCTTGCCTGATGTCGACACGAGGGGAGCAGGACCGGCACTCTCAAGAGAGTGCTCATCTCCCTCACGCCGTCCTCTGGGGATCCGAGCTCCCTGGGGGGGGGTAAGTTATTCTTATTTTCTTGTCCTGACATTGTGTTTTCCTGTTTGGTTTTCTTTCGGAGTGTCCTTCTCCTAGGCCGAGTTTCTCTCGAGCCGACCAGCTCGGATAGCAGGGCGGGTCGGCGTAAGGCCACCCCCGACGGATCATTAACAATGTTCTATACATCTCCGTATGCTCAACTCTATTGTATCAATTTATATTTATAGCAGCGTAAAGATTATCTTCGCTTTGATGTTCGTAATATCTCCTTGTAATTAATTGCCGAACGCTGATCATAAATCTATCACAAGTAAGTATCTCCGTGTCTTACTGTGATTCTTATATTTGTCATCTTATCTTCATTCTTGCTTACCCTTAGTAGCTGTCGTTCAGTTATCATCAATGTGTTTCCAATTGTAGAGAAATATTTAGCTGAGATCAAGTCTTCCCAATTCATATATTAGGAGAGACTCATCATATGTAAGATGGGTCCGATCAAATAATACAGCGCCAAGTATATCGGCTATCATTTATATATTACGGTCTTATAATTGATATTTATATCAAATTTATCCCATAGTACTTATTCTATTCCTATCGTATGTATTACCTTATAACTATTAATTATTATTTATTTATTCCAGGATTTCCTATATTACCTCTCCTTACAATATCAACTTATAATCTATTTAAAGAAAAATTATCAATTAGCTGTTATATTACACCTAAATTCCTTAATTTCGTAGGTTTACATATTACAAAACTATTATATGTAATTAATATTTGGAAATATTCTATAATAGTTACCTTATGTACATAATGGCTCGAAAATAAATTCATCGCAGGCAAGAATATACAGAGCCAGAGCCGCACTGGCAACTACCTCTAGTTTCTAATTGAAATTACTTTAAAGTTTGTATTTATGCATATCTTATAATACCTAATCTATTAATTCATGTATACAGGGTGATTCAAAATAACCCCTGTGTCCCTGAAATGACATATTCTTGAATCAATTCTAAGACGATTTTTCCTTCGGTAAAATTTCGTCCGAAGCTTAGTTTTTGAATTATTAAAGGAAGTAGTTAACGTATGACGGGTCGAATACAAGAGGCAGGCAAGGGTGGCGCGATTCACCGTCAGACGCGGGAGCTTACGCGGGGCGCCTGCTGCGATCAGCTCATCGCTATACACATACAGACACACATGCGAACACATACATTCTCTCTCTGTCTGTCTGTCTGTCTGTCTGTCTGTCTCTCTCTCTCTCTCTCTCTCTCTCTCTCTCTCTCTCTCTCTCATTCGCTCACTCACCTGTAAATTCTTTTTTTTTTTACGAGAGAGGGGAAAATGCATTTTATGCATACCCACCGGTCGATCCAGTGAGTTATGTGGGACTCGAGTACTAAGTCGAATTACCAACTCGGTACTCCCTACCTACTAAAAACCCCTCTCTTTTCACGAATTTCCTTTAACACACTGTCCCTCTGACTTCCCGAGATCTGTTTTCACATAATGTCAAAAAATAGTTATTATTACCTTGTTCGATAACTTTTGATGTATTGCTGTAATTGCTTGAAGGAGAAATGAATTTTCCGATAGATCGTACGTTCTCAAATTTAACGTAGATATCACGTTGCAAAAGACAAGAAATCCACACTAAATTATTAATTGAAAGTTTTTCTTCTTTCATGAACTGTATTCTTTTATTAAACTTTAACGTAATCACATTTATTTACTCACTCGATGAGACGAGAAATTTACTAATGACTCTATCACTAATCACTATTAATCACTGTCGAATAATAATTGTTGGCGATTAAAAATCACTCGATGAAAGAAACACGCGCGGACACGTTACTACACGACGCGACGACGCGACAATGCGACGATAATTACGACTCGGCGATTGCAAGCAGTTTTTTGTCATGGTAGGTTGCGGTAGGTTAAGGTACTACTGGCGCTATCGAACGCGATCGGTAAACATAATAAACATTTAACATATTAATATTATTATTATCATGAATGTGTGTGATATCCATACATCGTATATCTATTTAAAAATTAATTAGATTAAATAAGTGTTTTTAAAATATTTATTACTTTTACTATTATCATATAAAATATTAATATTAAATATTTATTTAACTATTTTATCTATTTATTTATCTATTGCACCTATTTATTTTTAACTATTTATTATCAATGATCGAAAATCGGTCATTGATAATAAATAGTTAAAAATAAATAGATGAAATAGATAAATGAAAACATTAATTAATCGCGTTTTATTTTCTCTCTCTTTTTCTTGTGTTTTTAATTGCAAAATAAGATACTCCATACGTTAAAAAATTGGTCGCTCTGAAAAGAGCGGATTGTTTTTGATCGCCTTAAAAAGGGCGGATTAAGTTTGAACATTTATAATAAATGTTCGAAGTGGCCCCCATCCATTCTAACGCAAGCTCTCATGCGTTTCAATAAATTTTGTTGAATATTTTCCATTACGTCTTCTTCTATGGACCATATGGAATATCGCAATCTTGTTTCTAAATCTTCTACATCTTCAGGGAGCGTTTTGTAGATCGTTTCTTTGCAGTATTCCCAATGAAAAAAATCCGGGGATCTTGCAGGCCAACGTATCGGACCATATCGGCCCATCCAGCGTCCAGGAAACTTGTTGTTTAGAAAATTTGTCACAATCCTGGCATTGTGTGGACCAGCACCGTTTTGTTGAAATATAATTTCTTCTCTTTCCAATAGCGGCACTTCTTCTAGGAAATCTGGCAAGTTATTCTCCAATAATTCCAGATATGCTCCGCTGGTTAAAATATCCGGGAGGATAACAGGGCCCAGTATTTCTGTTCCCATAATTCCAGTCCAGACATTGAGCTTCCAACGAGTCTGAAAATTTCTGACTCGTGTAGCTCTGGGATTTTCTTCGCTCCACAAATGCATGTTATGTGGATTAAATATTCCTTCTCGTGTAAATAGCGATTCATCGCTAAATATTATACAAGAAGGGAATCTAGGATCTCTATCCACGCTCCTGAGAAAATTTTCGCAGAATGTTCTTCTCAGAGGATAATCTTCTGGTTTTAAATGTTGCACGCGGGTATAATGATAAGCGTGCAACTTTTCTTCTCGTAATATCCTCTGTACCGTTGAATATGAGAGATTGTGCTCTCGAGCAATAGTCCGAATACTTGTCTCAGGCTCTTGCTCGACAGCACGAATCACTTCTTCGGTATTCCGCAAATTTCTTGCGGTTCGGTTTCTTCCAACGTTGTGTTTATTCGGGAGAACATTGCCCGTTTCGAATAATCTTTGGGCTGCTCCGAGTATAACATCAGGCATTGGATGTCTCGCCCGATTTGGGTATAATTCGGCGTATCGTCTTGCAGCAACGTAATGCTGCCCATCGGATGCACCGAATGACATTATCATGTCGTAATATTCTTCAATCGTATAGCTTGCCATGTTCTCTTAACTCTTCTTCTAATAATTGAGCGATTATTGATTTCAATATCGATCGTCTCTCCATATTTATACGATCCTCGCGGGGGTCCATGCCCCCTCCGCGCCTCCCGCGACGAATCCGCGACCCGCGTGTCGCGGGTCGCGTGTCGCGTGTCTATTTATTTTTAACTATTTATTATCAATGACCGATTTTAGATCATTGATAATAAATAGTTCAAATAAATAGGTGCAATAGATAAATAAATAGATAAAATAGTTAAATAAATATTTAATATTAATATTTTATATGATAATAGTAAAAGTAATAAATATTTTAAAAACACTTATTTAATCTAATTAATTTTTAAATAGATATCATACGATGTATGGATATCACACACATTCGTGATAATAATAATATTAATATGTTAAATGTTTATTATGTTTACCGCATTCTTCAATCGAACACATGATCGCGTTCGATAGCGCCAGTAGTACCTTAACCTACCGCAACCTACCATGACAAAAAACTGCTTGCAGTCGCCGAGTCGTAATTATCGTCGCATTGTCGCGTCGTCGCGTCGTCGCGTCGTGTAGTAACGTGTCCGCGCGTGTTTCTTTCATCGAGTGATTTTTAATCGCCAACCATTATTATTCGACAGTGATTAATAGTGATTAGTGATAGAGTCATTAGTAAATTTCTCGTCTCATCGAGTGAGTAAATAAATGTGATTACGTTAAAGTTTAATAAAAGAATACAGTTCATGAAAGAAGAAAAACTTTCAGTTAATAATTTAGTGTGGATTTCTTGTCTTTTGCAACGTGATATCTACGTTAAATTTGAGAACGTACGATCTATTGGAAAATTCATTTCTCCTTCAAGCAATTACAGCAATACATCAAAAGTCATCGAACAAGGTAATAATAACTATTTTTTGACGTTATGTGAAAACAGATCTCGGGAAGTCAGAGGGACAGTGTGTTAAAGGAAATTCGTGAAAAGAGAGAGGTTTTTAGTGGGTAGGGAGTACCGAGTTGGTAATTCGACTTGGTACTCGAGTCCCACATAACTCACTGGATCGACCGGTGGGTATGCATAAAATGCATTTTCCCCTCTCTCGTAAAAAAAAAAAAAAAAAAATTTACAGGTGAGTGAGCGAATGAGAGAGAGAGAGAGACAGACAGACAGACAGAGAGAGAATGTATGTGTTCGCATGTGTGTCTGTATGTGTATAGCGATCAGCTGATCGCAGCGTAAGCTCCAGCGTCTGACGGTGAATCGTGCCACCCTTGCCTGCCTCTTGTATTCGACCCATCATACGTTAACTACTTCCTTTAATAATTCAAAAACTAAGCT
Source organism: Camponotus vicinus (assembly GCF_025532165.1). Classification (NCBI taxonomy): domain Eukaryota; kingdom Metazoa; phylum Arthropoda; class Insecta; order Hymenoptera; family Formicidae; genus Camponotus; species Camponotus vicinus. The sequence continues at coordinate 12,231,642 of NW_028141979.1, forward strand.
TCGGACGAAATTTTGCCGAAGGAAAAATCGTCTTAGAATTTTGAATCACCCTGTATATCCTTAGCTTACAAATTTATTATTCGTTAATTGTACATATCCGAAATTTTAACATACTACATCATTTTGCGGATATCGACCTATAGCTATTTAGAGAAGAATAATCATTGTACTTCACTTATGCTCTTTAATCGCATATTTATAACTAATCAATAATCATAGGCGCTCTGTTATAAACATACAGTATTCACGATCCATAATGGAAGTTCCATCTTTACAATTTATATTACACAGTCTTAGTTATTCTTTATTTACAATATTTCAAAGTCTTATAAGTACTTGCCAAATACAACAATTATTAAATCATTAATAGATCAGAAATTATTTTCGCCTTAGGTATATAATTCATTACATATTAGGATCTATGATTTATTTGATTGCAGTTTATTCAATGATTATTTATAGGAATATAGGGAAATTTTTATTTCATATGGATAGGACGTAAGGAAACAGAACATTTTAGAACACACCTTATTTATATAGAAATGCATCATGGTCATCTGCATACACCGGTAAATAACACTTGGATTCATTTTAATTTCTCCACCTAATATTTCTATATTTTATTTATAAGTATAATCTCTAATTTATGTAATATCCCTGTAGCACTTGAGCCACAGCAGCATGATGCAAGTATTATTAATCATTTTTACTTCCTAACCTGTCAGTTTCTAATACAACTCCACTCTAATTCTTTCTTTTATCATCTATTTATTATAGTTCATATATAAGACCGCCTGACATTATATAATTCATGACAGGCGACGCCTTTAGATTATTATTGTTGATACAATTTAACATCTGCTCTATAGCAATGTATTAATACAGATCTCTTCGATTCTTGGAATTATGATCGATAATAGGAAGCCTCAAGCCATGTGCAACTTTACCAGCGCATAACAGTGTCCAATCATCATTTCTTTTAATTAGATTTATAGATTATAGATTTGTAAGTATGTCCCTTCGATTGATTTGTCGCAGCATGTATGGCTCATATTAACACTCCTCATAATACGGAGGCTATTATCTCAGCTGTCATCTTGTATCGCAGCAGACCCGCAGGACTGCTCTCATCGAGCTCTTTTCCAAGAAATAATCTACATCAATGATGTTGCATTATTATAAACCATTTAGGTATCCAATTTCTAAGATGTTATTTTATAGTAATTCTTATAATTCCCTGTGAATTACTTTCAGGTTTCCACCATAACCTGTTATCTCATGTTCCTCTAATTAATTTATTTGGGAAGGAAAAGGATAAGGAAGAAGACTATGACTCTCCAAATATAGCAACACTCATTTATCCATAATTAACTTAAAGTTTACATCTGATTAACTAAATCTGTTGTTAACGAAAACTTCCCATTTCCAATTATGAACGCAAGTAATTCATATTTCCTTAGTATAATTCAAAGTTAAAAATAAGGAGCATATATATATCAATATGTCGTGTTATAGGCATTAATCATAATTCTCCATTATAAAAACAAATAAGATTAAGAACAATTAATTATTGGAGTCTAAATACTAAGATTTCATAACGCATTGGGTATAAACACCGATTAACATACCGCTTGCTTATTTTCAAATTAACTTACTATAATAAATCTTAAATTAACTTTCCAACATCTTAATATAGTTTAATTAATCTAATATCTAAAAACTAAAACTAAATTGCTTTTCATTTGAGATAAACAAAGACTAATACCGATAATGTACTACTCTTAGAATAGAAACTTAAACTTTAACTAATATCTCATAATTAACATTATTTAACTTCCTATCATATTCTGAAACAATAACGAAAATAACTCATACGATACGAACAGTCACTGCCCATAAACGAAAAAATTAATTAGTTAATTGAAAATAACCAGAATATCAATTTTATAATAGTAAGATAAAACTCAACATAACTTTATGAATCATTCACTGGACAAACCACTAATGTCATGCAGTGATTGCACATCTCGATCCATTCCATCTCGTTAGAGAATGAAAAGCACGCCAAATTACCACATTTAGGACATTTATATCACTTATTACAGGTATTTTTAATATGATTGCGTAGATCGGACATGCGGGTAAAAACCTTGCCACATGCTCGGCAATTGGCGCAAAAAGATTCCTCCTCTTCATCGGACGAATCACTCAGGGAGCATCCAGAAACAATATGCTTCACTGAGTGGCTTCCAACATCCAGTTTGGCACACATGTGTGTACAGTACCAATTGACGGCACCCAGCTGCTCTGTAGATGTAAGTGCTCATCCCAGAGCCAGAATAAGTTCCTCACGAGACCATTCCTCCAGACATATCCTTGCGACGCGTTGACGACGAACGTCACTAATGCGGGAGAGTCTAAAACTCTGCGGAACTGTCACGTCCTCCTTCCAGTAAAATGTCCATGCCATGGCATCAATCGCAGTGTAATAAGGGTCAATCAAGTGCATACACAAGTCTAGCTGACCACACGAGTTCCTATTATTATATATCATATTATACCATATTAACATATGTACCTGCATATATGCCTACATATATACGCATATATACATACAGAACTGTAAACATTAATTATAGAATTATATATATATTTATATATGTAACGGTCGTATTTTCGGGCGTTTTCCGCAGCTACGGATAGATCGCCGGTACAAGGTCCTCGTAAAGAAAATACGCGATGTGTGTGTAATTGGATGTCTTTATTCGTATTTGATTAAATGTACAGAGTGTATGTGGGTGTGTGCGCGTGCGAGTGTGTGGATATTAGTTGCGCTAAATTATTATAATTTACGCGACAATAAAGTGACGTGGTAAATGCAGTTTTGAGAGTATCGAAATACGGCTTCTGTTTCGGACACATGTTCGTGTTTATAACGCGCGAATCTAGGTCAGTGTGCCGCGGGTGTTTTTGCGGCGCTTTTTCCGCGAGGAATCCCGGCGTTCCGAGAATCCCCGGTTTCGCGCGATCGACGGTCGCTTTCGTGGAAAGATTAGTTTCCCCAGATGTTTCGGCCTATCGCCTCTATGTTAAATGATGCGTTCGGCTTTATTTTAGACGGTGTTTTTTAACGGCGGCGGCGGAGGCCGTGATACCAAGTGACGCGGTGTGTGCGATCGTATGCGACGGCGGTTGCCGCGAGTCGGATGCGCTCGGATGTGCTTTAAATGCACGGCGGCGGGGGCCGCGGTATAATTCGAAACGCTGTGCGCTCAGTGTGCTCTGCAATGCGCGAAACAAGATCGCGTCGCGAAGGATGGAATTCGCGTTGCAGTTCGAGAGGGTCGAGAACACTTGACTCGGGGCGGCTCTGAGCTCCACCTTCCGGGATGGCCCAGCTGCAGGATTAGGCGGATGCACTCGTACTCTGGAATCGAGATCACTCGGCTAAGACGGAGTTCGCTCCACCTTTCGTCCGTGGTAGTCGTGCTTGGTAGGATTTCTCTGGAGTTGCTCTGAAGCTTACTGCTTAGAGCGGATCTGGAGAATGGTGATTAGGTGCCGAAATGTGGCCTTTTTATACCGGCTAATTGCCCGCGTCGGCGCGCGACGGTATCACCCCTTCGGAACGGTTTTTTTTCGAAAACGGTACGGTCGGGCCCACTCGGAGGGGTTCGGGTTGCGCGCCGAACGCGGGTTTTCGCCGGTCGGCGGTTCGGACCACGTCGGCTACGATCGGCGGTATTCGGCCGATTTGGATCTTAATGGCTTCGGGCCGTGTTAAGAACGATTAAAAAAGGTGAGCGCACCGCGCCTCTGCCTATGCCCGGCGTGTGTTCTGCCAGGCGGCAGCTTCCGGCGGGTGTTATGCCGGGAATCGTAACGATGCACCGGAATGCATCGTTACATATATTTAGGTTAGATTACTAATTACTACCTGAACGTATAGACTAGACGTAGTTTAACATTTCTTTACTTTAATGTAGTATATTGCTGCTATTTATGGAAAACTTACCCAGTTAAGATTTTTGACTTTATGTTAAAATAACGTATAATCTGCCGTTATAACTGTAAAGACAATGCTCTCAAGCTTTCGATAGTCGAAATCATTACCGCCAATCAAATAATTTGCATGCCAACAACCAATATGACCGACCTCCATCTAGTAATTCTGCTATTCAGTTCACAGTTCCAGCTATCCCGCGCATGCACATTCTGTATTTGTTCTTAAATGCACCACCGATACTTATAATTACCACCATTAATTAAGAATGTTACTCCTCGTCAATCCATTACTGGCATACACACTCATGCAGCCACTTCGTGTCGTATACGTACGATCCCTAAAAGTTTCCGCAAGTTCATCTTATACTCGTGGCACAAATGCCACGAAATGGCGCCCTCAATCAGAGCTCTTCCCTCATACAAGCAATGTTTAATAATCACAAGATTAAGTATTATTTAAAGTTACATATTTAATGATTTCTATGTTTAATTACTCACATTAAACAATTAAAAACAGTAAGATCCCATAAAATACTACGTATTATCAAGCCAATATGGCGCAGCCAATCAGCATAAAACCCGTATCTTTTTGCTATTAGTTAACAAAAATGTAATTGTTAATTGCAAATTACATTTTTTCTTTCGAAACAATTATGTGTTTTCTTTACACCAATTGATTCCTCTCATTATTTTGTACATAAAAGTATTAAGGTAAGATAATCGAAAAATGAATATTTTACAAGATATTTTACGGTTTATGTAAAATTAAGAAATTATTTCAAGCCTCATAACTCGGAAAGTACTTAATGAAAATTAACTTAATTTTAGTGTTTTGGAAAGCTCTCGAGATGAGCTACAAGAATGTGTAAAAATATGTAGGGTGTTCCATTTAAAAAAATTGAAGTGTCCTTCACGTGACCTTCAAATGACTCTTCAAGGTCAAACCAATGGTACCATCTTATGGCCCCCTCGAAACCATACAACTTTTGTCTGAAATATTTTTCTGTAAAACGTGTTATTCGGGAGATATTTGAGGTCGTTATTTAAAATGGGACACCCTGTATATGTTTAAATTACAATTAAAATTATATATGTGATTAAATATTATATGTTGATAATAATAATAATAGGATCATAGATAATAGGGTGAACAAATATACATATATGTAAGACACGGGTGCCTATTAGACTTGGTAACTTGTTACTTTCTCATATCGATACTTTATATATTATGGACGGGATCATTAGCGGGATGGAAAGATAGCATGCTTTTTCTTTTGGTAACGCAGGTGAAATGCTTTATGCATACTTCCGCTCTCGAGGGAGAGACGGCGGTTATGCGGGACTCCCGGTCTTGCCGACATTAGCAGGGGACCGGTCTACCCGCTAAAACACCTGCGGTGGCCTTCCGCGCTATGGAGGGGCAGGCTGGGACCCGGAACTCGCGGTTGCATTGCATCGGTATCCCAGGCTGTGGCTCCTCTCCGCGCTTGCGACCCGACGACTTCTAGCGTGCTGCCGAGTCTTCTTCCCGGGGAGGGCGGTTGATGCCTTCTCCTTCATCCCTATTGTGGGCGAACGCGGCCACCACGTTCGCCCGCCTTCCTCGAAGACCTTACTTTGGTCACTGCGGGCGGAGGCCCGCAGTGACCACGTCCCAAGGGAAATCCAGCGGCCGCCGCCTTGGCGGCGGGCGCTTTGTTTCCAGCTGAGGAGCGAGCCCCCCAGCGTAAAATCCAAAACGGAAAATGCCAGGAGAGCAAGCTCCCCCAACTAATCGAAACGACTGCGTCGGACGCAGAGGGTGTAAGGGATATGGACCCCTCTCACGCGATCTCGGTCGCGCGGCCGTGAGGAGGGGGAGGATGTGCCCTCCCGCCTCCTCGTCTTCCCGTTCGGATATGGGAGGAAAGGGAACTTATAACTGGGGGGAGCACCCGCAAGAGGAGGCTAGCCTCTGCCCCCGCTCCCCCCTTACCGTCATCTCCTCCTCTGAGAGGAGGGTGACGGCGGTGTCCCCCCTATAGGCGGCCTTCGCCGCCGAGGCCGAAGCCTCGGAAGCGTCGGAGGAGGAAAGGAGGATGATGATCCAGCATCATCCCCACTTACATCCTCCTCCTCTTCTTTCTCCTCCTCGTCGTCATTAACGGCGACTGCCGCCGCAGCCGCAACCGCAGCCTCCGCGGCCGCCGCCTCCTTCTGGTGCATCACCTGCTCGCAGAAGGAGGCGACCGCCTCCCAGGACCTCTCGCTGCCGACCATCCTTGATACAAGGACCGGCAGCGAGAGGTCGTCACCGACTACGTTGCGGAGATCACGGCGCAGCACCTCCCACGTCGGACACTCCTCCAGCGTGCCGCGCCGCGTCCCCCATCACCCCGCAGTGGTGGCAAACCGTGGTGCTTTCCTTCCCGATTTGACGCAGGTACACACCGAAACAACCGTGTCCGGTGAGCACCTGCGTCATACGAAATGTGACCTCATCCTGGGCCCTGTCTAGCCATTCCGCCAGACAGGGCCGGACGGCCTCGACAGTCCTTTGTCCTGCCGTAGCAGGATCTGAGAGGTGGGCGTCCCACCTCTCAATCATAGACCGTGGAGCCGGATGATCTTTTTGATCCTGGCTGGCAGTGGTCCATCAATTCTCCCCCGGAGTTCCCGCTCGCGCTGGTATGTTTCTGCGTACATACCAGCTAGGAACTCCAAGGGAGGCCATCCCGCCAAGACCGTGGCCACCGCATGAGACACCGTGCGGTAGGCCCTGATCACCCTCGCGGCCATGCTTCGCTGGACACGCCGGAACTTGTCCTTCGCGCGTCGCATGGCCGCGAGATCATCCGCCTATACGGGACATTCGTACAGGGCCACCGAGTTCACGGTACCCACATAAATGCGGCGGATGCGTCCATCCGGGCCCCCAAGGTTCGGTAGGAGCCTTCCCAGAGCAGCTGAGAAGCGCTCCACCCTGGGGGCAAGGGCATCAAAGTGATACCCAAACTTCCACTGACCGTCCAGTAGGAGACCGAGGTACTTAATTCGGTCCCCCACCAGGATGGAGGTCCCTCCAATCCGGATATGGGTCTGTGGCGGCTTACCGGAGGCTCTCCCGTAAAAGAACAGAGCCTCGGTTTTGCTAGCCGCCACTTTAAGACCCATACCGGATATACTTCGCACCACGGCTGCCACCGTCGTTTCGGCCTTGGCCGCCGTATCTCCCCAGCTGTCTCCATTGGCCACCACTAGCGTGTCATCTGCATAGCAGATAGCGTGGCAACCACGGGGGAGAGGAAGGCAAAGAACCCGGTTAAATGCGAGGTTCCACAGTAGGGGGCCGAGCACCGACCCCTGCGGAACCCCACACCGGATATCCTGTCGACTCTGGAGTCCGCCTTGTTCTGCGAACTCCAGACTCCTGTCCCGGAAGTATTGTCGAATGACCTCCACGAGGTAGGGGGGGCCTCATGCTCCCTCAGAGCGTCCCCCACCCTATCCCAGGGCAGGGTGTTAAAGGCATTAGCGATGTCCAATGACACCGCCATGGCCACCCTGCCCTCCGTCACAGCGGCCTCCATGAGGGACCTGACGCGTTCGATCACGTCGACCGTCGATCGTCCCTCATGAAAGCCGTATTGCTCCTCGTGGAGATCTCTTACCCGTGACAGGTGCTGGACGAGTCGGCTTGCGATTATTCTCTCGAAAATCTTGTCGACTTCGTCCAGCAGGCATATCGGCCTATATGCCGATGGGGTTCCTGCCTCTTTGCCTTCTTTTGGAAGCAGGACCAACTTGGTCTGCTTCCATTGCTGGGGGAAAGCGCCTTGTCTGAGGCACTCGTTATGAACGTGCCTCAGACGTTCACCCAGGAAATCCAGCGCCCGGACCCATATCTTTCCGGGCACTCCGTCCGGGCCGGGAGCTTTTCCCGACTTCACCCGTTTGACGGCGCGCCAAAGTTCGTCGCTGGATATGACCTCGTCCTCCGAGAGTTCATGGGGACCCTCCAAGCCTGGTCCCCAATTGAGCGTGGACCCCTTCACCCCTAGAGGGAAGAGAGTGTCCACGACGTTGTGGAGGACGGGTGGGTCCAGCGACTCCGTCACGGGGGGCGTCCAATTTCCGTGTGTTAAATACTATCTTGTATGGACGCCCCCATGGGTCCGTGTTGAGGGGCGAAAGCAATTCGTCCTAACAACTGGCTCTGGACTTCCGGATAGCGGCGCTCAGGGCGCATCGCGCAGCCCTGTAGGCGGCCACGGCCTCTTCCCTGTCTTCCGGATTTCCCCTCCTGGGGAAACGGGAGAGGGTGCGCCGCGCCTGGACGGAGGAGCGCCTTAGCTGCGCAATTTCCTCCGTCCACCAGTACACGGCACGGCGCGGGCGGGACGCAATAGCGCGGGGCATAGACGCATCACATATTCTACGTATACTGCCCCGCAGCCACTCCACCTCTTGGTGGATGTCCCGTCTCCCCTCTCCCTCCGGAAGACCCCAGGAAACGATCATAAGGACCGTTTCGAGCTTCTCGGAGTCCATCTTGGTAAGGGCCCACTTCAGCGTGCCCCCCCTCCCCGAGGTGGGTAATGCACCTGCTGGCGTGCGGTGCCTAGAGTATACTCTATATATTGGTGATCCGAGAGGGTTTCCCCCCTCGAATCACCCACCACGCGCCACCCGCGCAGTATCCTTTTGGCCCCTTCAAAGCCCATCGTCAGATCTATGATGGACTCCCCTTGGGGCCGGATACAGATACTGGCCTTCATTGAGTATGTGAAGGTCGAGCGCGTTCACCCACCTCTCCAGAATAGTGCCTCTGGCGTTCCGCCTTGACTCGCCCCATGCCGGGGACTTTGCGTTAAAGTTCCCGGCAACGATGAGCGGGCTGGCAGGGGGAACGTCGCGGACGATATCCCCCACCCGCTCGAGGAGCGAATCGAATTCTGCGGAACTCCATCTAGGGGGGGCGTAACAGCTGATAAACACCGTGGGTCCCCATCTTGCGGCTACAAATCCATCCCTTCTTCCAATACATTGAAGAGGGGGAAAATTGCTCACCGCGGCTCGTATCCCGATCGCCACCGAACCCCTAATGTCCCCTAGCCACGTTGGCTTCTCAGGGACTTTGTAGGGTTCGGCGACGATAGCCAACCCGATATCACGCTCAGCCAGGCTCTGAAAAAACAGATTCTGCGCCTGTCTGGCGTGGTTCAGGTTGGCCTGCAGGATTCGTACGGCCATGCTTACTCCCGGTCGCACGAATTCTCCGGTGCCACCTCCATGGGAGCGTTCTGCACCTCTATGTCGGGCACGGAGCACTCCTTGGACTTATCCTTCCTCTTACGGGGCTCCCTCCTTGGCTCGCACTCCATGGCGCTCTCCCCGCTTTGGGGGGGATGGAGGCATCTCGAACTTTCCTCGTTGGGGGGGAGGCTGCACTAGCCTCCCTCCTTTGAAAAGCGGCGGGTACAGCGCTGTCCGTACCCCCGCTTCTCTTTTTCTTCGGCGCGTTGCACGCCAGAGATCCTGCCCGGTGAGCAGCCGGTCGGCCAAGGTCCGCACAGACGGGACAGTTGACCGGCTGCTCGCAATCGCGCGCCAAGTGTCCGGGTTTGCCGCACCTGTAGCATTGAGAGGTGCGGTCCACATTACCCGGGTATTGAACGCGCACATGGCCTTTGCCCATACAGCGGAAGCACTGGAAGGGCCTAGGCTCCAGTGCTTCTACGCGGACATTAGCCCAACCAATCCGCAACTTTTTTGCGGCGACCAACTGGTTGGCCACCGCGAGTGGGCACCGCACCCACGCAGTGCCCATGCCCCTGCCGGTAGTCTTGATAGGGCCCACCTTGATCGTATCAAGGCCACACTTACCAGCAGCTGCGATCGCCTCCGCCACATCTTTCTCTTCCACGGCGTCGCATAAATCCCTCACGCGTAATTCAGCGGTTGAGGAGGGGCGTGACACACGTACACCCTCCTTACCCGCCAACACTTCCCGAATGCGCTCTGCGAGCGCGTCTACCTGCTTAAGCCGCATCCAGACTTGTGTCGTATCACCGTATCGTATCATGATCGCCTCTTATCATGATACGGATATACTGATTATGATGATACGCCATGGCCTTGTTTTCAATCCGTATCCGTATCCCGTATCTGTATCTTTATTTTAGTTTTCCACCTAGCACGTCCGTATCGTTAATTCCACGTTGCTTACTGTGGAGACAATGTCTCTCTCTGTACAGTTAGTTGCTGCTAGCTACATTTTTCTTCATTATTTATTGAAGAAGAAAACGAGGAAACCACGACGGTAGTGGATAAAAACAGTTTTTGCGAATCGCGAAGTGTACAGTGGCTCAAGTTTATTGCGTGACTTGAAGTTTCAATCTGTTAGTGGACAGTACAATAATTTCACAAGGATGTCGCCCGTTGAGTTTGAGTACCTGATAAATTTGGTGGGGGAGCAGATTTCCAAAAAAGACACCATATACAGGGCGATCCTGAAAAACGTTATGTCTTTAAAATGACGTATTCCTGACACCATTCTAAGACAATTTTTCCTTTACCAAAATTTGATTTGAAGCGTAGTTTTTGAATTATGAGCAAAAATAGTTAGTAAATCACGCGTCGGGTACAGAAGGCAGGCAGGAGCGGCGCGGCGTGCCGCGAGCGCGGGCGCAGCTGACCGCCCGACGGGTGATTATCACCGCATGAGTCGCTAACTATTTTATCTTATAACATAAAATTATGCTTTAAATAAAATTTTGGTAAAGAAGAAAATGTCTTAGAATTACGTCAGAAATACGTGTTCCTTAAAATAACGTTATTTTAATAATGAAAAGTTGTTCCGGATCGCCGGCCGTCCGACGTTGCAATCAGCTGATTGCTACACGCGATGTGTGTATGGCGGAGTGTGTGCGTAAGAGAGAGAGAGAAAGAGAGAGAGAGAGAGAGAGAGAGAGAGGGTAGAAGGGACAGACATTCATACACACGCACGCACTTTTTTCTCGCTCTCTTTCTCTCTTTTACGCAACACTCATACACTCTCTCATTCAGTCTCTCACTCACACTCTCTCGGTCACTCACTCACTCACTCATCTGCTTACTCACTTGCTCACTCACCTTGTAGCAGCGTAGCGAATCTTCATGCTATGTATTGTTGTTATCTGCTGCACGGTTATGATTGCTAGAGATGCGCGACACATCGAAATTTTTTCGATTATTAATCTCACACTCGATTGACACAATACAGATTACACGATAACGAGTTTACTGTTTATTCACTCACTATTGATTTATCGATACCAAAAATTACTTTCAAAGAAACGCGAATGCAAACAACACATGACTCGACGCGAAGCGACGGACCGCGGAGACTGCGCGACCACAAGAGTTATGTTGCCAGAAACGCGACACGCGACATCTAACAAACGACTTGCGCGTGGCGCGTGATTGACGCGAGATAAGACGAACGATCGGCTAAAACCTTCGCATTGCGAATGCGGTAGAAAACATGAAACGTATAATGACATACTTAAAAAATTAATTATTTATTATAAATAATAACTATTTCTAATTATAATAAATAATTATTTTTTATAAATAATTATTATTTATTATAATTAGAAATAGTTATTATTTATAATAAATAATTAATTTTTTAAGTATGTCATTATACGTTTCATGTTTTCTACCGCATTCGCAATGCGAAGGTTTTAGCCGATCGTTCGTCTTATCTCGCGTCAATCACGCGCCACGCGCAAGTCGTTTGTTAGATGTCGCGTGTCGCGTTTCTGGCAACATAACTCTTGTGGTCGCGCAGTCTCCGCGGTCCGTCGCTTCGCGTCGAGTCATGTGTTGTTTGCATTCGCGTTTCTTTGAAAGTAATTTTTGGTATCGATAAATCAATAGTGAGTGAATAAACAGTAAACTCGTTATCGTGTAATCTGTATTGTGTCAATCGAGTGTGAGATTAATAATCGAAAAAATTTCGATGTGTCGCGCATCTCTAGCAATCATAACCGTGCAGCAGATAACAACAATACATAGCATGAAGATTCGCTACGCTGCTACAAGGTGAGTGAGCAAGTGAGTAAGCAGATGAGTGAGTGAGTGAGTGACCGAGAGAGTGTGAGTGAGAGACTGAATGAGAGAGTGTATGAGTGTTGCGTAAAAGAGAGAAAGAGAGCGAGAAAAAAGTGCGTGCGTGTGTATGAATGTCTGTCCCTCCTACCCTCTCTCTCTCTCTCTCTCTCTCTTTCTCTCTCTCTCTTACGCACACACTCCGCCATACACACATCGCGTGTAGCAATCAGCTGATTGCAACGTCGGACGGCCGGCGATCCGGAACAACTTTTCATTATTAAAATAACGTTATTTTAAGGAACACGTATTTCTGACGTAATTCTAAGACATTTTCTTCTTTACCAAAATTTTATTTAAAGCATAATTTTATGTTATAAGATAAAATAGTTAGCGACTCATGCGGTGATAATCACCCGTCGGGCGGTCAGCTGCGCCCGCGCTCGCGGCACGCCGCGCCGCTCCTGCCTGCCTTCTGTACCCGACGCGTGATTTACTAACTATTTTTGCTCATAATTCAAAAACTACGCTTCAAATCAAATTTTGGTAAAGGAAAAATTGTCTTAGAATGGTGTCAGGAATACGTCATTTTAAAGACATAACGTTTTTCAGGATCGCCCTGTATAGGAAAGCAATACCTGTGCAAGAAAGGTTAGCCATAACTTTGCGCTTTTTGGCAACTGCCGATTCTTATGTAAGCCTACACTACCTATTTAAAGTCTCCAACCAAACAATCAGTGAAATCGTCCCCGAAGTTTGTTTTGCTCTTGTTGATAAACTGAAACTACATTCAGGTATGTAATTAAAATTAAGTGAAATATTTTTAATACTTTATTTTACATCTTTCAATAATTACAGTACGAAAAGTTTAAGGTATAGACTTGAACAAAAATTTATTTGTTGAAAATTATGCAATTAAGTGTGAAAACTGATTCAATAAATTTTTCGAAATTGTTAATGAAGTTCATACTAAATGTTTAATTTTCGAAAATATAAAATAGATAAGCATTTACAGCAGCTCGGTAATGTTAAAACTGTCCTCTGATGACATGGCACTGGCTGGAGAAGAAATGCTGGAGAAGCATTTATAGGCTCAAAGGGTGTAGTAGCATAAGAACTACACTGAGAAGACAGATGACTTGTCTCAGGTGCAGAATTACTTGTCTGGTGTGTGGCTGGCATTTGTTCTGGTAGAAAATAATTGCACGTAGATGGAAGATTGTAAAACCCTCTGTTTGCCTTTACAAACAGCCCCATAATATCACTTTCCAGATTTGTTCTCACGTCTTCACTAAATTTCCTTAATTTGGCTGCAACCAAGTTTCCAAAGTGCTGGCAATCATCTTGTATAGCCTTACTGCTTGTTTTAAGAATTTCAAAAGCTTTGTCGAGGCGTCTATCTTCCATTGTAGCCTTCCTCTTGCGAGGAAGGTTCTGGCGTTTGACTGAGTGCTGATGTTGATTCGGTGTTTTTCTTAACATTCTGGTCAGGATCATCAACGGTTTCTTTATTTTCTTCTTCATTTTCTTTTCCATTCCCTTCACAATTGATTGTATCACTTTCCATCTGGAAGAAAATCAAAATAAAATTAATAAATTGCAGCATGAAGAGCGTTCTCTCTCTCTCATTGATTAAATCTTTGATTTTGTCTATTATTGACAATTGTGCTCCAGTCTATTGCGATATATCGCTAGGGCTATTCCACAGATTTAAAAATTTATTTAATAATTGTATACGATTTATATTCGATTTAAGATTCGATGATCATGTTTTAAGTTATTTTAGATCAATTAATATAATGGAAGTAAACGAAAGAAGATAATACTCTGTATCTTGTATACTATACAAAATTATCAGGACCTCAGCAAGGTACTCGGAAACTCCCGAGTACCTTGCTGAGTTATTATTCTTTAAACAAAACTGGCGCTCATTAACTACTATGCCTGATTGTTTATATGTATTGTTATTCTCATAAGTACTATATGTTATATTAAGAACAAATTATCATGATGAAATGCACGTCTTACTCCCTTTAAGATTTATTTGTACAATGCTTTTCTTCTTTTTTCAGATACCAAAAACAGAGAAGGATTGGTTGTTTGTTGCGAAACAGTTTAATGAACTGTGGAATTGCCCTCACACACTAGGAGCAATCGATGGAAAACATGTAGTAATACAGTGTCCAATAAGAAGTGGCAGTGAATTTTTTTCCTATAAAGAGCATTTAGCATTGTTCTTTTTGCACTCGTTGACGCAAATTACAACTTCATGTTCGTCGATGTAGGCTGTCAAGGTAGAATATCAGACGGAGGGGTTTTTGCCAACACAGAGTTATATAACAAATTGGAAGCAAAATCTTTACGCCTACCTCAACCTACACCTCTAGTTAACGGCTCAACAAAATGCATTCCATATTTTATGATAGGAGACAAAGCTTTTGCTCTGAGTATTTAATGAAAGTATACCCTGGATTTCATCCAAAAGGCTCTAAAGAACGCATTTACAACTATAGGATTTGCAGAGTACGCAGAATTGTTGAAAACGTTTTCGGTATAGCGTCATCAGTTTTTCGAGTCCTCAGGAAACTAATGCTTGTGGAACCTAAAAAGGCTGGACTCGTGGTTATGACAGTTGCTTGCCTTCACAATTTTTTAAGAAGGCAGCCTCAATCAGCATCTACCTATACTCCTCCTGGAACTTTCGACTATGAAGAGAACGGTCAGCTAATCAGGGGAAGCTGGAGAGCACTTGAAAATGAGACTCCCACGTCTTTACTTTCTGTCAGAAGAGTTCCTAGGAAGTCATCTTTGAAAGCAAAAGAAATCAGGCAGGAACTAACAGATTATTTCGTAAATGAGGGAAGAGTTGAGTGGCAAGAGAAATATGCGTAAAGACGTCTACGATTATCACGAGGCTATTATGGATGCCACTGTACGAACACTCAGACTATAAAATTTATTATTTAAATTTAATTTAAAGTAACTATAAGCTTAAATTTTTTTTCGAAATACAGTGTTAAAAGTCCGGCGGGGCGTGTTTTTGTCCAAGAGGAACTTTAAACTGTCAAATGCAAACCATGTACTCTTGTAAATTTCGTCTGCACCTGTAAACAAAATATGATAACAAATTAGTTATAGGTTTATGTATGAAAAGTTACTATAATATAGCGATAAATAGTATTACTTAGCTAAGTAAACTTTCTTCATGAGTCGCATTAAATTTATGAGGCCAACAGAATAAAATTTTTCTATTAATATTGCAATATTTTTCAAAATATTGTTTAAAAATATTGTTCATAGAGGATATCACTGAGTGATTTAAATTAGAAGGTACGAATTGGTGTCGACTTCCCAGTCGAATGAGTTTATTTCATTTACGTCGACGTTGTAGTCATTGTTTACAGACCCTTTCTAAGATTTCAAAATATATATTATACATTTAATATTATCAATAGCAAACAACATTTGTCAACAACCTTAATGAATATTTTACAAATTGTCGCCTACACAGTGAGGTAAAACAATGATTTATATTAAGTACTCATTAATTTAGTTAACATTTATTGATAACATAATTACAGAATATTATTATATATATTTTGTTATCGTCTTGAAAAAAGTCGAAACCAATTCCTATCTTTTAAAATTGTTTTTTTACAAAAAAATGCGTTTTTCAAGTACTTACCTTTTCCCGTTCCCATGCTCTTTTTTATCTTCAGTTTCTCTCTTCTTAAAGCAGAAAGAAGATATTCCATCTTTTTCTTGCAATGCTCGACCGATCTTCCGGTGTCACGCGCGATTTCCTCCCATGCATCACTTTTCTTTAAGCGATTAAAATGATGCGGATCCGTTGGATTCCAAAGAATACTTTTTTGTTTATAAAAATCTATCAATTCCATCACTTTTTCTTGTGACCACTCCATTGTGACCAGACATGAAATGACCGCTAGACACGAAGCAACAAGACTGAATAAAATGAGCCATGCTACGTTATCAGATCGAGGCAAGATCGTGGTAACGCGTCCACACTGACTGTATCCGTATCACGTATCATTTCTTTCATGTTTCGGCGAAATACCGACTCCAAGTGGATCATGGTCGTATCGTATCTGCGTATCACCTTGATACGCAGATACGATACGCAGACATGATACGGTGCCCCGTCCACACTTGGCTGATCATGATACGCGATCATACGGTGATACGACACAAGTCTGGACGCGCCTTTATGGTGATCGGGGCCATCCACCTCAAAGATTTGTGCTCCGGTGGCAGCCCGTCTGGCTGCCAATCCCCTGATGCCCAGAGTGGCAAGATCGATTTTTTCGGTTGCCATCCTGAGTGTGTCACGGTATTGGCCGGGTGGGCATGTGATGACCACCGCAGCCGTACGTAGGACTCGACGTCTGTTCCGCTTTCCCTTCTTCCCAGAAGAAGGGGGGCGGATTGGGCCGACGGTTTTTGAGGAGGGGAATTCTTCCCCTTCTTATTAGCCGCTCTAGATGCGGCTGTCGGGGCGGATGGAGTGTCCTTGCGCCTCCGGTTGGTCTTCCCCTTGCCGGTCTTTCTGCCCACAACTACCGACCACTCCTCCGATACCCCTTTACTGGGGGGCCGGAGGAGGCCGGGTGGGAGGTACATCCCTCCTATTAGTGGGAGGGGGTCTCTTTTCTCAGTTCGAAGGGAGGCTTTCCTTCCTTCCGAGGCAGCTGTCTGCCCGCCGGGAGGCCGAGAGGGCTTTGCACCTTCCGACCCCCGACGAGCCGGCTGCGCCTCGCAACAGGGGGGCCTTATCCCCCTGCTCTTCCCCTTCTTTTTCTTCTTAGAAGAGGAAGTACCTTTCTCACCTCCCCCCGCCTTAGCGGCCGGAGGGACAGAAGGTGGGACCTTCTTGTCCCGCAATGAAGTCTGGCTCAGGGAGGAGGTGATGAAAGCCACCTCCTCTCCTGTGGCCGGAGCGGATTTGCGGGGGAGTGGGGTTGGTGCAGGCCCTTCTCCCCTTGTCAGGGAGGTTAGCTTAGCCTGTATCTTCCCGATCTTCTCCAACAGAGCGTCACATTGTGCTCTGCACTTGGATAATAATCCCGTTGGGTAGGGATCAACGCGGCGTGGGTTTCCCTTCAATGTGAGACCATCGATGCAGTGATTTACTGTCGGAGTAGGTGCTAGAGCGGGCTCCGTGGGAACCGCCGCCTTCGTTCTCTCCCTTTGTCTCCCCGCAGAAGGGGAAATAAGTGGAGGGAAGACTTCTTCGCTTCGGATATCGGAAGAGGTTGGTTGTAAGGCCCCCTCCTCGTCCGAAATTTCAGTTATCCGACTCCTTTTTGTTGGGCGGTTTACGATCGTCCGAGAGGAGGAGTTAGGAGCTTTCCTCTCCTCCAAGAGTTTGCGCAGCTCTTCAACTTCGCTACGCAACTCTCTATTCTCCTTGCGGAGCTTACCCTCCGCCTCACCGAAAACGAAAGGCGTTGTCGTCTCAGTTTCCCCTCTGGCCCAGGTTATCAGAATATTTGCCGCCGCGCGGCATGTTGCAGTTACCTTTTTAATCCTGCTCACGAGCGACCCCTTCATATTCACGGAGCAATCAGCGGCCCTGAATATATGGGTCGTTTCTTGAAGCAGCCGCGACGCCAAGTCAAGAGTTGGTGCTTGTGCCAACTCCTCTTCCAGCTCAGCCTCCGCATCCAAAAAGGCTTCCCAAGCCCGCGTCTTTGGGACGCTCATCGAGGATCCTAGAGATTCTTTCTTCTAGGTCCTTTTCCTTCTTCTGTCTCTTTCTCTCCTCACGTTCTCCAACGAGCCGATAATTGGCGTATTCGCCAGTAGAGAGTGGTCGTCCTTGCTTCCGCTTGGCTGACTGGAGGACCTCTTCTTCCTGCGCGGAGCCAATTTCGACCTCCGTATCGCTGCCGTCGTTGGGTCGCGCAGATTCCTTTTCTCGGGTATCCCCCTCTATTGAGTCGGCATCGAAGTCCTCTGGTTCCGTATCAACGATTTCCATGACTTCGCCGACCTCTGCCGTTGACTGTGACCGTGTCAACCACTTGTGGTTGATCGGACGGGTCCGTGCGCCGGAAAGTTGGTTGTCCGACGTCTCCCTGTTCTCCGCTGGGGCAGCCGGGGCAGGACCAGTTCCTGTCCTGGTACCAGCGGGGGATGGGGATACCTCCCGTTGTTCTCCCAATTTGTTGATGGTAAGGTTGAGGTGGACGTTATCCACCTTCGTCGCCCTGATCCTGTCAAGGCGGATAATGGGAGACAACTTGCGGTCCTGCGAACAGGACGCGTCTTCTCGACCCGGTAGATGTGTAACGCGTGCATCCCTAAATCGGGGTACACGTACCTTGCCCAGAGACGACCTAGTCGTCCTTGTTGAGCTGGCCGGGGAGGGAGACCGTGTTAACGGCCCTGCCCCTCGCTTTCTCCTTTCTCGGTGTTGTTTTTGTTATAATTTTCTTTTTTTGTTGAGTGGGTTTTTGAAGTAAGATCTGACATTTCAGATTATTCCCACTCCCCGCAGCAGCTCCCCCGACCGGGTGTACCCTCACCCCCGCCGCGAGTATCCCGAAACATGACGACAACACTCACGACGGGGGGCCCCGAGTTCCCTCGGGGGGTCGGGATATGTCGCGGACCGGTGGCCATAGGCATCACCGGTGCTGGACTCCAGCCCCCTACTCGCCCATGGGGGTTTTGACGCCATGGGCTTTTAAGAGTCCCACGCTTCCCAGGTGAAAAAATAAGAAACTTATATCAAACGTTTTTTCTGAAAGTGGCTCTATCAATCTTAAAATTGACCTTGAAAGTAACTGTAAGACTGAAACTGTAAGATTGACAGAGGTCCTCACAGAAAAAACGTTTGATACAAAAGTTTCTTATTTTTTCATGTACAATTCGAATCTGTAATAAAAAGTACTATGTTCCTCTAAAAAAATTCAACTTCCGATCCGGATGGCGTATTTTCGGTCGGAATCAAAAGTTGAAAATATCACCATTTGATAGAGCGTACCCGATTTACTTAAAAATTGTTCGCGATTTTTGATAAAAGCCATTTATTTTCATTTTAAAAGGGATGTACGGGTGGTCTCGGACACCCTGTATATTCAAATATATATTCAAAATATTATGTGTTTGACATTGTTTTTTCTCGACTCATGTCGATTGTTATCGACTAATTGTTGATTGTTGACTATTGACTGTGCTCGTCTTGCGAATACGTTTGTGACCTAGTCAAAACATAGTTCAAAGCAATCGACAAAAGATTGGTGATAATCAAAATGTATGATCAATTAACTAAGAAACGTAAACGAAATTTTTTAGAAGCTTGGCTTAGTGATGATCGATATAAATCTTGGATACGCAAAGTACCATTCGACGATAGTCTTTATTATTGTAGTATATGCAATAATAATTATTCGTGTAATTCAACACTATCAAGACATGCGGATTCTGCGTGTCACAAAAATAATATTAAGGTAAATACGCTAACTGATAATAATAATGTTGATTCGCCAATAAAAAAATTGCGTAAATCAAAATTTCAACAAAAATGGTTAGAAATTCAGCAATTTAAATGTTAGTTACGTGAAATGCCACATGATGCAAGCTTATCTTTTTGTTCGACTTGTGATAAATCTATCGCTGGCGGTTTATCGCAAATCTATCGTCACGCAGAATCTAATGTTCATATAAATAAAGAAAAAAATTATATTGAAACAAGAGTTTCGAATGAAGATTCAAATATACAAATTAATGAATCACTTTTATCTTTTGATGAGCGTAAGAAATCAGCGGAAATCAGATATGCCGCATTAATTGCTGAGAAAAATATTCCCTATCAAACGGCAAAAAAAATTCTTAATTTTTTCCAACATATAGGAAAAGATCCTAATGTGTTGAATAGTATGAATATGGGCCGTACAAAATATACAAATATTATTACAAACGTTGTATGCCCGGTTGAGACTAATCGTGTTGTCAATATTATTCAAAACACAAAATTTTCGATATTTATCGATGAAACATCTGATCTCACTAATAATAAATGGATGACTTTTTTGTCCGATACTTTGATCCGGAGACATTAGATGTTCGCTCGCAATTAGTTAAATTAATAAATATTGATGCCAAAGATTCAAGCGCAGAAAAGTTGTTCAATGCATTTAAAAGTGAAATGTGAAAATTACAGATACCATTTTTAAATATTGTTGCCTTGTCGTGCGACAATGCTTCTGTCATGACAGGGAAACATTTGTAACGATGCACCCCCATGCATGTTACGTTTTTCCGGCATTGCGATCCGCCGGAAGCTGCGCCCGGCAGAACACCCGCCGGGCATAGGCAGGGGCGCGGTGCGCCCACATTTTTAAACGAACTCAGATACGGCTTTAAGCCGTTAGGCTAAAATTAGCCGAACACCGCCGAGCGTTACCGATGCGGCCCGAGCCGCCGACCGGCGAAAGCCCGCGTTCGGCGCACCTCCCGAACCTCTCCGAACGGGCCCGACCGCACCGTTTCCAGAAATCCGTTCGGAAGGGGTAATACCGCCGCGCGCCGACGCGGGCAATTAGCCGGTATAAAAAGGCTGCATTTAGGTAACTAATCACCTATTTTTCCGATCCGCTCACGCAAGTAAAACGACTTCGAAACCTAGACCGCTCCTAAGAAATAGCCAGCATTCAAGATCCGGAAGTAGAGATAACTCTTCCTCCATCGAGCACTCTCGATTCTTGATACAGCTCCTTCCATCTGAGCATTCTCTGACCGAGAGACGAATCAGAGTGAACTCCGGTTCGATCGAGTGATCTCGATATCGGTCAGAATATCCGACCGCCTACCGCCGGTGCATAAACCTCGAGGCAGAGAGAAGAGCTACCTCGGACGAGACGTTCTCGTCGGCATGGCATTCCCGGAAACTTCCTATCTCGAACTAGAAATTATTTGCGCATTTCCGAGAACAACACGCTTACGATCCACGTGAAAAACGGGGCTAGACCGATAGCCCAGACGCGCGACAAAAACGCGACACGCGTTACGTCAAACGGTCATTGACCGCGCACGATAGTAAACACACGCGATATACAGACTTTACCAGACAATTATACATTTGTACTATACGTTCGCACCGTGCAATCACACCGCACGCCGTACAATTATATTGCACATTCGCATCGCACATCTAGAACATACGAGCGCAGCGCACCCCGTGCATTTGCACTGCACATTCACGGCTTGCATTTATACACACATACACACACACACACGCATTTTGCTTTTGTACACACTCAACACGAGAATAAATTACTTTTTTTATTTTCTGACTTCAACACCGAGAGTAATTCTTAAGCTTGCCTAAACGAAAACCGAATGCTGATCCCGGCTGCGATTATCCGCCGGCGTGCGCGGAGGTCGTCCGTGACACATTTATCGTTTAAAAAAAATTGGAAGAAATATGCCCACATGTATTAACATTTTCATGTTCATGTCATTCCTCCGCATTAGCAGCGCATGCTGCTTGTTCTAAAATGCCTGCATATTGCAATGAATTTCTTAAAAAAATTGCTAAATATTTAAATAGCAGTCCCAAACGTACGGCTATTTTTCGCGAATTTTGTGAATGTTTCCAGGAAACAAATTACAAAATATTAAAATTATGTGACACGCTGGTTTTCTCATTATTTATGCATCGAACGACTTCTTGAATCTTGGGATACAATTAAATATTTTCTTACTGAAATGGTTGCGAGTGAAAAAATAAATTCTGGAAAATATTTATTATATTATATCTATGATAAACAACATAGAGATAAAAGCTTATTTTTTTAACGCATTCTTTCATGCGTCAGAAACGAGAATCCATTTATTGCAGCCAAAATCTAAAAACTTTCTTTTCCAAATCTGTCGAAATTTTATAAAAGAATATTTAAAACCATTTTCTTCAAATATTATATTCTCATTAAAAGAAAATCAAAAACTTATTAATGAAATTATTTTGGGATCAGAATGTGAGGAATATATGAACGAATTAACGTTGAAAGATCACATAAGCATAGTTAAAATTGTTCGAGAGAACTGTTTAACATTTTATGTGACTGCTGCAGAAGAAATTTGTAAAAGGTTACCTATAAATAATGAATTTTTATTAAAGACAAGTTTTTCAACCATCTGTAAGTTTATTCGATAATAATAGACAAACATCATTTGATGATGTTTCTCTCGTAGCTAAAACTCTCGACGGTTTTGATGAAGATGCTTTAAAAAAAGAATGGATTGCATTAGCATCAGACCTTACAGTGGAAGAAAAACAAAATTTTTCTAAATTAAATTTTAATAATATGTGGAAAGCAATTTTACAACGTCGGCACACGAATAATGTTCCTAAATATTCCAATTAAACGAATATTATAAATACTATTCGAACGCTTCCGAATTCTAATGCCGATCCTGAGAGAATGTTTTCTTTTTTGAACAATTTAAAAACGAAAACACGTAATAGCTTTTCAACGGTTTCCGTTAATGCTATTTGTGTTTAAGTCCGCATTAAAAACAAGAGGAGAAACAGCTTTAAATATGGTCTTAATGAAGAGCATTTACCTCTTATGTCGGCGGATAAATTATATGCCGCTAATAAAAACAATTTAAAAGTCTATGTGGATGCTGACGTAGCAGGCCCTTCCTACGATAAATAATTTTAAAATAAATTTTTATATACATCATTTAAAAAATAAGTGTGTAAAGATATATATATATATATATATATATATATATATATATTGTGACCGTTTATTTTTTTATGTTGGGCTGATGATAATTGTGGCCGGTGATATTGGCCCACGGCACACCTTCGGCGCGATTTCTCTTCAAAACTTCAACTCTAAATTTGCATGGGCGCCAGGTGCGGGAATACGCACCGCTCTAATAAAGTCTTTCGATAAATTATATAATTCACGGCACTCGAAAGAAGACAAAAGAATTCGGAAGCTATCGCGACGGACACTCGGCTAGCCCCGTATCGAGAATGGTAGAGGGGCGGTCCGTTTAATTTCTTATTTAATTAGGGAGGATCGAGAATGCAAGGTCGCTGAAAATAACACAAGTTATTAAGATGACAAAATTAGTAGTATATTTCACATGGATAGTTAAAAGCATTAATATTTGATAGCAGATCGACGCGGGCGGTTGAAGAAGAAAAATTATACAATCGATTTTAGTTATTTTATCACCGGCAGCAACGGGCCGGTGTGCGGGCACAAGCACCGCGGTAACGTGCCAAGCGTTGACAAAAAGCGCTGAAAGAGTCTTTGGAATTCCGCGCTATGCGAGGCTTGTCGGAGTCTCGACAGCTAGGAATTTAAACAAATTTGTAATAATGATTACCGCGCTACTCGCCCTGTTAATTTTATTTACCCTGCGTGGAAGGAAAGAGCGGATTATAAGATCAGAATAAATAGCCGGATACAGAATGAGTGAATTCTTTACACATTGATTTCGATTAACAATTACCAGTATGTTACACGTTAACGAAAAGAATTTAGATACGACTCGATTAATTAATAAAAGACACGCTAAATCAAACGCGAACAATTACTCACTAGAATATAATACACGGAATGCGAGACTCGGACGTATACGAGTCGACGCCGCAACGCAGTTGCCAGCTATCGAATATCGAGATCGCCTTGTGTGTATGAGCTCGGTTATCGTACTTTTAACGGACAAAAATTTACGGCCAACAATAATAATTGTACAAATAAACATTTACAGTGACTGTCGGCGCGCACTGGGAGAGAGGGCACTTAATTTTACGAAAGCTCGAACAAAGTCTTTCGGCCGGCCGTCGTACTCTAAGACGCAAATATCGAGAACGCAGAAAAAGAATTTCACAAGGAATTTAATGACGGCAGCTATACGGCACCGACATTGTTCGAGCTAATTCTACCTGAATGATTTAACAAAGACGGCCAGATGGGGTCGACGCTTGTCTCACCGGTGACTCCTTGCGGTTCTCCGTGCTCTCGGCATCCACTTGTCGGATCGATAATTTTGGGCCGTCGTTCCCTTCGCCGGTCCGCCGAACAGTGGCGAGCGGAAGGCCCGTCGGAATCACGCTAGCAAATTAATGCGTAACTAGGCCACCTGTGGCGCTTCCGCAACCCTCAGGATCGTCGTGTGGCCCATTTAATCCTGCGGCCTTCAGGGCAGTACATGTGCTTGTCGCACCCCGTTTCCTCTTTTATTTTCCATAATTCCTCTCGTCGAGGCCCGTCAGGAGGGATACTTTCGGCAGCCACTCGCCGTTATTTAGAATGTTCTTAGCGCTGTTCCGGCCGAGATGACTCCGACTCGGGGTTTCAGTGTCAGTTTTCGTCCGCTGGTTGGCCTTTCCCTCAATTGTTCCCCGTACCTGCTGGGCATGTGAATGTTTACAGGGGCGGCAGCGGTAGTCTTAAGTGGACTTTATTATTGACGCAATTAAATAATAATACTTAGCTTGGCGTGTTCCTTTTAGTCGGCGCCTCCGCTCGCCCGTTTTCTTGTATCCTGTACTTCTTCCTCAATTATGAGCCACCGGATGAGATCCCGTCAGCGTTTCCCATCGTGCCCGCTCTTAAGCCTAATCTTAACGCTAACAAATAAATTTGTACGCACGGGAGGCGAGTATAATCTCGCCTCCAATAGCCGCTCTCTCCCTAAATTAGGGGAGAACGAGGGCCCAAATTCATTCTCGGTCGGATCTCGCGATCCTTGTGACGGACCGCCAAGTGTCACGTCACAATATATATATGTAAGGAAATGTGTAAATAATATTTTCACCTTTTATCAATTAGAAAATTGATTATATTTTATTATTTTATTATAATTTTATTTTTTATTTTTATTTATTATTTATCATTATTTTATTATTTTATTTTCATTTTATTTTTATTATTATTCATTTATTAAATTTTTTAAACTTCCTTTTTAACGGAAGAGACCACCACCTTCTCGCGGTTTCCGTTGCACCTTCATTAGCGTTGGTTGAATCAAAAATTTTATATAATTCCCAAAATTCACTGACAATTTTTTTCAAAGCAGTATCATTAAATCTTACTACTACACAAGCAGTTTTGATACATGTTATGTCAGTTGATTCATCTGTGAGAAGACTGAACTTAGTATTTTGTAATATTTCAGCCAGCTCCTCCTTATGAGAAGCACCAATAACATTTACTGCAATACTAGTTGCTTTAGTTCTTTTCATTGTAATATTCTTCACTACAGGGTGATCATGACAAATGTCTTTAAATAATTCAACTAAATGATCAATTAAACGAAATGGCAAATTGTGTTCTGTCAAGAAGCCAACTAATCTTATTTCACTAGACAAGAGTTTTGTCTACACATTGTTTTTTATCAGTAAAGTATGAAATAGATCGTTGTTTCATAGTTGATGCATGCATTTTTTGTATATGACTTGCACTTTGTCCATGTCGTAATGTCCATGTAATTTGCAATTAACAATTCCATATTTTTTCTTAAAAACAACTATGTGTTTTCTTTACACCAATTGATTCCTTTCATTATTTTGTACATAAAAGTATTAAGGTAAGATAATCGAAAAATGAATATTTTACAAGATATTTTACGGTTTATGTAAAATTAAGAAATTACTTCAAGCCTCATAACTCAAAAAGTACTTAACGAAAAGGTACTTAATTATAGTGTTTTGGAAAGCTCTCGAGATAAGCTACAAGAATATGCAATGACAAATAGTAGGTTCCATTCAAGAAATTGAAGGTGACCTTCATGTGACCTTCAAATAACTCTTCAAGGTCAAACCAATGATACCATCTTATGGCCCCCTCGAAACCAAACAACTTTTGTCTGAAACATTTTTCTTTCCCAGGCTTGGTTTTCGAGATATTCGACTGGATGTATTAAAATGGGCCACCCTGTATATACACACACACACACATACATATACTGTACATGTACTGTAGTTATTTTTTGCGAGAAAAGGGAAAATGTATTTACGCACCCCCGACCGCCCGTACGGTTGGGGAGTGTGGGACTCGTCCTATCTAACGGACAATACCCACTAAAAACCCTTCTCTTTGCTATTATTTCAGTCCTTATTGCCGGGATTCGAGATTGCACATGACTTTCCGGGTGCTAGCAGATATAGAATATTCTATACAGGGTGTCAGGAAAATTTTCGCGGTCACGAAGTAAGGAGGTAGATTGCCTCAAATTAAGAAGGAAGGACCTCTACTGTTTTGTGATATTCGCAATAATTAACGAAAAATTAAATAAAGAAGATCGGCCAATCTGCGTGAGTAGAAGCGCGCGGCGACGAGAGTCGTCCCACTGTAATCTTATACTAGGCGCGCTGCGAAGTGATAGGCGGATCGTTCTTCGAGACATGATGGTGGCGTGCGATACATCGCAATACCGCGCCGAAAAATGACCCGTCCTTTTAGTGGTGAGAAAATGATGCGCTATCATTTCCACACCACCTTGCGGTAGATAGCATGGTGCGCTTTTTTTATAGTGCTTTCCCCCATAGGCCTATTCCACTCTCAATTTAATGTGACAATTGTTCAAAATGCCGTTACTGTACGCTGAATGTATTGTAAATGTAAAAAATTGATGATGACAGTACCTTCACAGAAATTGATCCGTGATTGAAAATCCCTCGATAAAATGTGTTGCACACGTTGGTAATGATACGAGCGTAATCCGTTACACGTAAAGCGTGATGTACCGCGTATCGCGAAAAACCAAATTCGTGTGCCACACGACGCACGCTAGTTCCAGGATTTTCATAAAATGCTTCAAGAATCCTTTCTTCATCTCGTATACGAAGACGTACTGCTGGACCGGTTATCCCAATATTTTGCATGACACCCAGATTCACATAATTATTGCACAACACGTAAAATTGTACGTCCACTTGGTTTTCGTGCACGTCCGGGAAATCATTCCATGTAAATTGCGGCCGCACGATAAGTATTTTCTCCCGCTAGCCCGTATGCCACAATCATATATTCCTGCAGAGTATACTTCATTTTCACTGGTAATTTACTACGCGAACACAAGATTTTTACTAAAACCGTCTTAGCTCTCGCAGGCTGTTGCCACAGTGCATACGCTAGCAGCACGCAACTATAGCTGAGCGGACATGTGAGTGTAATCATAGTGCGCAGGCGCCGAGCTCACACGTACACTTACAAATGACCTCAACCTCATAGTGGGAAGTACTTTATAAAGTATTTCTTGTTATTGTATATCTAAAATAAATTTATATTAATACGAGGTCTGTAAATAAAGTAATGAGACTTTTTCGAGATGAACTTTTATTTATAATTTAACTATAATTTAACTCTGTCTTTTTCAAAATAGTTCCCTTGGAAAGCCACGCAGCGCCTGAGACGTTGTTTCCAGTCTTCATAGCAGTGATGGAACTCAGAAACCCGAATGCCTTCAGCTGGTCGATTACAGCCGCTTTTACGTTTTCGGTCGTATCAAAGTGATGTCCTTTGAGATGAGTTTTCAATCTCGGGAAGAGAAAGAAGTCACAGGGACTCAGGTCAGGCGAATACGGGGGCTGGGGGACGACAGGAATGTTTTTTCGTGCCAAAAACTCCGTAATCGAAAGTTTACAAGTTTAAGAAAAACATTCCTGTCGTCCCCCAGCCCCCGTATTCGCCTGACCTGAGTCCCTGTGACTTCTTTCTCTTCCCGAGATTGAAAACTCATCTCAAAGGACATCATTTTGATACGACCGAAAACGTAAAAGCGGCTGTAACCGACCAGCTGAAGGCCATTCGGGTTTCTGAGTTCCAGCACTGCTATGAAGACTGGAAACAAGTCTCAGGCGCTGCGTGGCTTCCCAAGGGAACTATTTTGAAAAAGACAGAGTTAAATTATAGTTAAATTATAAATAAAAGTTCATCTCGAAAAAGTCTTATTACTTTATTTACAAACCTCGTATATGTATGTGTGTGTTTCTTATATTTTTTCAATAATTTGTTTTATATTTATCTGCTGTGACGTTGCCGTCCCGACGCGCGTCCATCCGCCCCGTAAATCTTGACGGGGCGCGAGCCAAGCGGCCGCGCCAGAAAGAGATTGTGAGAGCCGTATCGAAATCCCCGGAGAGACGAGCCATTGTCATATTTAGCGCTATTATTAATTTATATTTTTTTTGTATTATTTTGTACGTCGGGCAACCCGCCGGAACACCACCGGAAGAGAAAGAAGAGGAATTCTTTTTGCGACAACCGACACGGCGCTCACGTATTTCGAGCCGAGAGCGAAGGTAGCGCCTGAGGATCAAGACAGCGCAGAGTCGCGGGTGGATTTCGCCCCCTGCAATTGAAGGAGGAAAAGCACCAAAGAAACAGCTGTCTTGGACCGAGATAACCGGGCCGGATCGGCGCCACCCTCCGAGGACGGAGGACGAAAGATCTGCCTCCAGAAGACCACAGATAGCAGGGTCGCCGAAATTCAGAATTTCAAATTATCGGGGCCGTTACGACCCCCGATACGGCGTTGTCGCGGGGCGCATTGATACCTCGCGTGTCGCGGCGCTATTGGCCGCGAATCCGCGCACCCCTGCGTGCAGGATTGATGCCGCTATCGACCCTGAATCGCGAGATCCAGGGAGACATTCTGGTGCGGTCGCTCTTAGCGAAAAGTCGCTTGTGGAATAGTATCTTGTCGTTGTCGTTTTGTGCGTCGCAGCCGAGGTTGTCGAGAGGACGAGACCGAGGATCATCCCCTGTCCACGGGAACGAGTATCGGTGAGGTTGCCCATCGCTAATTTGTAAGCCACGTACGCGATTCCGTCCGCGGACCGGCCGCTCTGTCGCCGTCGCTATTTTCGTGTCTCGCTGTCGCTCGGGCATTGTACCGAGCTCGCGGTTTTCGTGCATTTCGGGCGACCGGAGACAAGCGACCGAGGCATCAAGGACGATCGTAACGTCGGCCGTAGTCGATAAGGAACCGTTCGTCTCTCTCCGGGATTCGGGGTGTCATAAAACGCGTAGCGACCGGCTCTCGTATATCGACCACGTGCGCGGTAAATCGCGGGGAATGCGTTCGCTATCCGTGCTGTCGAAAAGAGTTGTCGAAGCCGCGTAAGACATCCCCGCAATCGATCTTCGGGCGATTTTCGTGTTTTAATTAGCGTGTATGTGAGTGTGTGACCGTGTGCGTATCGTGACGTTGCGAATGTCGTGCTATCTTTGTCGCGCTTGGTATTTGTATGATTTGCGCTTATTGCGAGATATTTCTCGTGCGTGTGAATGTGTCGCGGTGCATAATCGATTACGATAAATTGAGAAATTGCCGAAATTCGAGAACTGTGCGTAAGAAAAGGGCGTTACGCCGAAAGGAAAGTCAGTGGCGTCCGACGGCTATCAAATATCGATCGCATCGACCTTGCTCGTCGCAGGCGAGATTTTCCGTCTTTGCAAATCATTCAATTATTCTCGCTCAATTATTACGCAGTCTGTCGAACATATTGCTGTCTATTAGAATAGCGAGTGCAAAAGAAAAAGTACAATAATTTGACGAGTAGGTTGTCGAAATTCCGTTACATTTTCGAAACGCCGAACGACCTCGCAGAGCCTAGCCATAAAAACGAGCTATAATAAATATCAGGAACAACTTAGCGCTTTCTTATGTTATCGATTTCGTGCAAACATTCGATCCATCTGATTTATTATTATTACCGCTGTCGAGCTAATATCAGTTATATTATTTCGAATTTACTAAATTGCTATTATTATTAATCTGTCTTTATTTAATTTGTTCTTTAGTTGTTTTACTTTTATATTATCTTCTTTCTTAATAAATGTGTTATATTTTTCTTTATTAAGTCCGCGTAATTTATTTGAGTGTTAGCCTTTCGTGATTGTTAAATTCCGTTGTATTTGTCGATTTTCGTAATTATCGAACGCCTCGCATAAAATAATTTGGTGTTCCTTGCAACAGACCCTGCCCCTCTACCGTTAGGTGAGCTAGTCGGCCCGTGGCGAAATAGGCTAACGTTTTTCGCGTTATTCTGGCGTTTTAGCGAACTGATACGTGAAAGACCGTATCTGGCGCCCAACTTCGAGATCTCGAGACGGCCTTCGCTTCGCCGCGGCTCGCGCGAAAACACCCTCCATCCCTGTTCCTTCGAGCGTGAGTATCTCTATCCTAGTGTTTTTTTTGACGACGTTTTCGCTCCCCCTTTAGCATCCTCCTCTCTAACACCCGAGGAGGATTGTGAAAATTAAAATAATTAACGTCGCACTGCTTATTACTATACATTTTTGAAAACAATGCATTACAAAGCAACAACTATTTAATAAACACACTGCGACGCAATCGCTCTCTCAGTTCAAATTGCGATCTACTCTGCAATACATTATTCTCAGACATCTATTAATTTAAAAATAAAAACTAACACTATAATAACATAAAATAAAATTTTAATAATAAACTTTATATTTTAATTATAATATGTGACATTAATATTATATTTTTTTTTAAATATTATATTTCTTTAATTTAGTAATAAGCAGAATTTTTCCCACCACCTCTTCCCAAGCGACTCAGGATGTCATTGACCAATATATTAAAAGAAATAGAAATTTTTATTATATAATATATATGTAAACATTTTATATATAATAATTATGTTTTTTTATCGCTCAATGACTCTCTTTTTTTTTTTGAGCCGCTTCCTGTGCTTGGATGACATACTGCGGTTCTCGAATTGGCATATTTCTTGCCGCTCTACTATCAATTATTTTAGGGACCAAGTAGTCCTTATAGAATCGTTTAAGCAATGGTAACATTTTTGATTCCCAAAATCTGTCATCACGCTCGACAAACGTGTACTTTAATCCAAATGGTGTCTACATAGCAAAAATACAATAGTTTCTTTGCGTTATGTGGAGCTGCCCCTGTACTTGGAAGTAGTACGCGTGTCTTTGATTCATACGAGTGTCATCCGTTTTATCAAAAAATCGACTTATATTTGCAATCTTATTGAGCATTGCATC
Source organism: Camponotus vicinus (assembly GCF_025532165.1). Taxonomy (NCBI): domain Eukaryota; kingdom Metazoa; phylum Arthropoda; class Insecta; order Hymenoptera; family Formicidae; genus Camponotus; species Camponotus vicinus. Next base: position 12,262,760 of record NW_028141979.1, read on the forward strand.
AGTGGGATATACTTGCCGCGTCGCATAAGGACATTTAATCTCAATGATAGTATCGTCTCCGATAATGCCGTCAAGCGTTGCAGCAAGATATGAGATGTTTTCATTAATAAATTCTACAATCATTGATTTCTATTCCCAACTCCACCTGCAATTGCTCTCGTGCTATCATCTCTTTTTCCTTACCCCACTCAACAGCCGCATTCGTCAATCGAGGAGGATAAAGAATTGCTTTTACAAGATTTTGGCACGAAGTTGTTTCTCTTCTACTGCAAACTTTGCCAAAGTTTGAAGCAGTAAGAAGATTTCGTCGTACATTGTGCCACACCGGGTTTTCATGCTGACCCCGTGTAGCACACTCTAATATATCACGATTACATTGTTGATCTTTTAACATTTGATTAAATTTCAGCTGTTCGTACATGTGACCTTCTATATCTGGGCGTTCTGCGTTTGGTCCGTAATCTTTATCAGTTATAAATCTTTTAGCAGAATATTTAGATGTACGAACAGAGAGATCTAATTCTTTCGCGGCACGTGTTCGTTCATGTTGATTGGCATTTTTTATTACATATTTATCTTGAATTATTTCTGTTTGTATAGGTACTTTTTTATGGACCGTACGACAAACAGAACTTAAGACTCGCGAAGTATTGTATTGTACTACGGACGCTTTAACGCGTGTTTCATAAGAGCCTTTTATAGCATAATGAACACGTTTGCCACCAATAAATTTATTAATAATTCCATTGCAATTTTCCACGAAATTACTAGTAAATTGATATAATAAACTATCAGAATTTTCTATAATACGTTTCATCGCAATTTCAATTTTTAATAATAGCCCAGCCTTCTGTAATTGGAGTATAAGATTTTCTTTACCTTTTTGTTCTCCATTACAAAAATATTTAAGAGAAGGGCAACCTTTATGCTCACCAAATACATGGCTGGGTATATTTTGCAAATCTTTAATTAATCCTGAGAGTTTTTGCTCTCGGGATCCTTTGCTATTGCGGCGAAACGTTACAGCCTTAACTACAACGTTTCGAATTTTCATCACGCTGTTCGTAACTTTTTTTAATTTTGAGATATTTTTACCACCACTATTACCCGCTTCACGTATTTTATTACATAGATTACGGAGAAAATGATTCGTGCATTCAATCTTCTCCACAACAATGTCCGGATAAGGTGGAAAATCTCTCAATTTTTTTTGCTACATTACTGTCTCCGTCACCGATATATTTATTATAAATTAAATCATGCATTTCTAAACTATGTCGGAAGCCCTCGAGGATTATATCGCTTTCCATGCTTGTAGAACTTTGATTATTTCCCCAATTTTTATAGCATTTATGTTCTTTCGGTTTTAAAGAAAGCTTAGGTGCTCTCGTGCAAATAACACAATATTTATTTCTAACGCCGACAAATAATACTTTTTGAGAATAATATCCCATAATAATAGCTGCTCCAGATGGAGAATCGTAACTACCAGTGCGATAGGATCTCTTCATCCATGAGCCGTCTGTTATTATGGATATATGCGGAATACCATCTACAATATCTCCTCTTTCAATTGCTAAATGTCTTTCTTCTTCGCCAGCCACGCGCCATTTCTTCTTCCGCGGCAACGGCGAAGGCTTCCGACATTTCATTATGATAATTTATATAAGTTGAATTGCTCATGCATGGAACATCCACAGCAGCAAGAAGTTCTTCAAGTTGCTTATAGCCAGTCTCTGTCAATATAGTACCGCACACGGCACCTCTATTGACATCCAATATTTTGTCGTCTGTCGGTTCACTCCAGAAGCTATCTGTGAAATGACACATCTGACATTCGACAAAATATTGGGTTTTCAGACCGTGACGTTTCGTTTTAGTTATTACGAGATCAGTGAAACGACATTCGCCGATCCAATGAGTAGACAGTCTCTGTAATTCAGCAAAAACATGTTTGAAATCGACGATACATCGTCCACTAATCTCTGCAAAAGTCAAACGACCTGCGATCGATGTTCTCGTCAATATGCAAAGCAGTATTTTCGATATCTTCCGTATCATCCATATTGCTTTGCATTGTATTTTCCGATTCTACCATATATGAATCTATTTGATATGCATCTACTGGATTTTCAGTTGTTCGACATACATCTACTGGATTTTCAGGAAATGTATTCAATAACGATTGTGATTTCATCGCATCATTATCTATCGTATTTTCCTCATTCATATGCGTATGCATTTCGTGTGACAAAACTGCATTTTCGCAAAATTTGCGAATGTCCGACACAGATTTGACAGAATCATCATTGAAAGTATCAATGATTTTTTCTCCTTCATGTGTCGTCTCGCATATATCAATAGATAATCGAGAAAGTGTGTTCGCAAAAGACAATGATTGCGATGTCAATATATCATTATTTACATTTCCGTTATCCACACATACATGTAATTGATGTGACGTACCTGGAATTTCCGTACATTTTGATATGGACCTATTTTCAGAATCCTCCATAATTCTTTCTGTCTCGGACAAAGACTTTCCCTCAAATAATACATGACGTATATGATGCAATCTCTTCGATAAAGAAATACGTCTTGCCGCCGTGACTTTCTTTTTATTTGTATATTTTGGCATAATGAGCATATACAGGGTGAGCCATTTTAATTAACGCACGCAATTATTTCGGAAACAAAGCATTTTAGAGAAAAATGTTTCAGACAAAAGTTTTATGGTTTCGAGGGGGCCATAAGATGGTATCATTGGTTTGACCTTGAAGAGTTATTTGAAGGTCACATGAAGGTCACCTTCAATTTCTTAAATGGAACCTACTATTTGTCATTACATATTCTTGTAGCTTATCTCGAGAGCTTTCCAAAACACTATAATTAAGTACCTTTTCGTTAAGTACTTTTTGAGTTATGAGGCTTGAAATAATTTCTTAATTTTACATAAACCGTAAAATATCTTGTAAAATATTCATTTTTCGATTATCTTACCTTAATACTTTTACGTACAAAATAATGAGAGGAATCAACTGGTGTAAAGAAAACACATAGTTGTTTTGAAGAAAAAATATAATTTGCAATTAACAATTCCATATTTTTTTCTTAAAAACAACTATGTGTTTTCTTTACACCAATTGATTCCTCTCATTATTTTGTACATAAAAGTATTAAGATAAGATAATCGAAAAATGAATATTTTACAAGATATTTTACGGTTTATGTAAAATTAAGAAATTATTTCAAGCCTCATAACTCAAAAAGTACTTAACGAAAAGGTACTTAATTATAGTGTTTTGGAAAGCTCTCGAGATAAGCTACAAGAATATGCAATGACAAATAGTAGGTTCCATTTAAGAAATTGAAGGTGACCTTCATGTGACCTTCAAATAACTCTTCAAGGTCAAACCAATGATACCATCTTATGGCCCCCTCGAAACCATAAAACTTTTGTCTGAAACATTTTTCTCTAAAATGCTTTTTTTCCGAAATAATTGCGTGCGTTAATTAAAATGGCTCACCCTGTATCTCGCGTATGCCTCTACAAAACACTATAATAATTGTATACACAAAAAAAGAACAAAGTTTCTGCAGAATAATACTGTAAACTACACTCAATAATATGCACTCAATAACAGGGGGTCGATCATGAATCTTTTTCCCTAGTGTGAATTCGTGAAAAAGTGAAAATCACAATAATGAAAAGTTCCACATGAATTAATCTTTCGCGCGAAAATTAGTCGATTACAATGGTTGCTGCATGGTGGATTATTTATGAGGAAGAAAATCTAAGAAATGAAAATTCAACACTACGCATAATGTGTAGAATTTTAAGGGATACTCAAGATCCATTTGATATGCCGGAAAAAAGATTTCAAGAATTATACAGGTAGTAATAAATAATATTCATTATTGTTATACTGTAGTGTGCTTAATTTTCCGACTTTATTATTTCTATAAATTTAATTAATGTATATAATTAATATATATAAATATATAATGCTTATAATTATGTATATATAATGTTTACTTTTAATAAGCAATTTCAGATAAATAAAATATGTTTTTGAATATATTATTTGTAGACTATCTCGAGAAGCAGCAATGCAATTATTTCAAGATTTATTGCCACATATAGTCGAAGGGAGAAGAGAAACTGCAATCCCCCGTGAATTGAAGGTAATAATTTTTTTAAAATAACAATATATCGATTAATTTGAAATTACTAAGCAAAATTATGAAAAATAAATATATATTTTTAAAATATACATTTGTTCAATATTTATATTTTAAGGCTTGTGATTGTTTTAAACAGGATATAAATTATATCCCCTCCGGGGTACGCCACCTTGTCGTGGTGGAGGGGCTCGGGTGATCCAACGATCCGCTGTGACAGTACCGAGGGTCCAACCCTCGGGAGGGCCGGCGGGGAGGATCACTCGCTAAGAGCGTACAAGGGCACCCGGCTTTGCCCAGAGGACAATTCAGTCCCCAAAGGGTCACTGAGACTCAATGTCGGTAGGGGAAGGAGACCCCGACTACAAACCCCGGCTGCACGGAGCCGATAGGGGAGAGTTTCAACTCTCCCCACCGTGCAGGGGTGTGTGCCGGGTGCTCCCGGCATTGTGTAGGGAGAGGGGATGAAGGGGGACCTTGTGTCTGGGGGTGACACCCTTATCAGGGCGTGCACTCTGGCATGGAGTCTCCTGGATCCCCAGTGGGGGAGATGTGGTGGCTGGGGGACGTTCCCGTGTCCGGGGGGGGCATCCTAGGATGTCGACCCGGTGCGGTGCGTCCTTTCAGCGTCCCACAGTGGATAGAGGGGGGCCTGCTGGGCTTGCCCAGTCGGATGGGCCCTCTGTCCAGGGGGGATGTGGGTGCCGGGCCTCCCTGTGTACGGGTGGCGTCCATAGTTGGGCGTCCCCCTGCGCGGGGGAGAAGCGGCGTCCCACAGTGGGGAGGGCCTCCACCGCCTGGCAAACGGCCTGGAGCGTGGCTCCAGGATACGCGCCAGCTAGGAGGGGCGACGGGTCGGCAGTACTACGTCCGGAGATATCCGGACAACCGGGCTGCCGCCCCGGGTCGCACCGGGCCACTCGGACGTTTCCGAGCTCGGGTCGATGCGACGGAGAAAGCAGCGGCTGGGTGTCCCTGGGGGGGAGTCTTCCTCCCCAACGGTCTCCCATCGCTGCCAGCCGCCAGAGCCGCTCGGATATATTCCGGGGTCGGGGTCTGGCGGCGAGAGTTTGGGTACTCGGTGGCTGCCGTGACCGTTTCCCCTTCCGAAGCGGCAGTCACCGGGAAGGCGCACGGCCCCAGGTCTAGAAGATCTGGGGCGGGACGACAGCTGGTCGCCACGGCGGGCAAGACGGGGTAGGGGAGCGGCTGCCCCGTCCGAACCGTCCGTGGGGCCCCCCGGGTGGCGCCGCCCGCTACGGTACCCACGAGGTCGGAGGCGTGGGGCCCCTGAAAGCCCATGGAGGCGTCAAAACCTCCATGGGTTAGTAAGGGGCTGGAGTCCGGCGCTGCCTATGGCCGCCGGCCCGTGACATATCTTGCCCTCCTGGGGGAACTCAGGGCCCCCGTCGGGAGTGTTGCCGGTCATGTTTCGGGACACTTCCGGCGGGGTGAGAGTATACCCGGGCAAGGAAGCCGTAGCGGGTCGTGGGATTAATCCAAAATGAATTTTGAATTAAACAACCCACAAACAAATAACCCACAAATAAATATGAAGAACCACGGTGGCGAGGAAAGACACACGAAAGACGGGGAACCTTCCTTCCCTCTGGTAATCCTTTCCCGAGTGGAGGTTTCGCACTCCTCCTTGGAGAGGGCAAAGGTTCTTACTGAGGAGCCGGTTTTGGGCTCTAAGCCTGGGCCGCGATGCTCCAAGAAATGGAGCCATAGCTCGGCGAGCCTCGATAAGGAGGTAGAGATGACCTCTGCAGAGGAGGTGATGGAAACGGGAAGTAACCTTCGCCGGTCCACCTTAAGCTCATTAAGGGATACTATCGTTATGAAGGATGAAGAGCCCATGAGGAGCACCCCACTGCTGCCGGTTGGGTTTGACTTCACCAACAACCCGTCTCTCGCCACAGAGTCCCAGGGGGGCACTGCTGCCTTTTCAGCAGAGAGAAAGGTGGCGAAGGCGGTGAAGAAGCAACGCGGTAGGCCACCAACCCACGGTAGGACTGTGGATCTGGGCAAGGCAAGAGAGGAGAGGAAGAAAAGGAGAGAACAGGAGATCCAAGAGGCCATACAGGCCGAAGCTGAACTCGAGGCGGAGCGAGAAAAAGCCAAGCGCGCAAAGCTATCAAAGCTCACAGAGCCACGCACTGATGGAGAGTCCTTGAGGAAGATGAAGGACATCGAGAACATGCAGACAAAAGAGCTCCAGAAGCTGATGCGGGTGCGGAGCAGCTCCAAGTAATAGGAGCATACAAAAGCCAGAAGGGGACGACTACAAAGCAGCTAAAGGACCTGGCGAAGACGACGACGGTGGCCCAGGAATTGGGCAGTCACAGCCGCTCCGGAGAGGTTCGCCGCCTCGAGGATGACAACGCCTTTCTTAGAGCGGAGGTAGACAGCCTTAAAGCGACTCTCGCAGAGATGAGGCGAAAGCTGGAGGACCTCAGGAATGGTCAGGCTCCAGCACCCCTTAACCTCCCAGAGGCAGGACAAACCTCCTCGTTGAAAAGACGGGACGGGGCAGAGGGCACCCACTCCGGGAAAAGAAAGGATAGCCGCTGGAGGACAACAAGGGATATCATTACCACCTTATGCCGATAACCTGGTACAGGAGATCATATGTCAGGTTGGGGCAATGATGAACGGCAGGTTGAATGCGAGACTTGAAGCCATAAAAGACCGGCTGCTCCCGGAAAAGAGCATACGGCCCCAGCTTGGTGCCTCGAAAATAAACAGCGCAGGTCAAAAATCCGCTCCCGGCACTAAAGGCGATAAGGGTGATGGCAAAAGCGGAATCAATTCTGCTCTGCCCCCGCCTATAGTAGAAGTCAGTCAGGTCGGGCCCCCTCTCCCACTTCCCGCCACCGGTTCCATGTCTGAGACATGGACCACAGTGGTTAGGAGGGGAAACAAAAAGGAGCAGATCAAGCTCAAGGAACCCATAGGGGGGGTTCGAAGGGCCCAGACCTCCTCCCCCCTCCTCTGCCTCCCCCAAAACCCCCGCCGAGGGGACCAGGGGGGGGAAGAAAAAGAAAAAGAAGGGGAGGAAGAAGAAGAAAGGGGACAATACGTCTGCCCCCTCCCAACAACAAGGGGGGGCAACCAAGAAGATGAAAATCATCACCCCCAAGACTGCGGCGATAATTATATCGCCGGTGGCGGAGGATAAGGTTGCAGCGGAGCTGTCTAAAGTCAAGAGGCAAATAGACCTGGCGGCACTCGGGATCGAAACGCTCAAACCCAGACGTGCGATCACCGGGGTCGTCATGTACGAAGTTCCCGGAACGGACAGATTGGACAGCTCCAAGAAGGCGGATTTGTTAGCCCAACAACTAGCACAAATCCTGCCGGTGGAACTAGTAAAGGTCTCCAGACCGACCAAGCGCGCTGAGTTGCGCGTAGTCGGTCTGGATGATACCACCACCCCTGACGAAGTCAGAAATGCGGTGGCAGCGGGAGGAGAATGCTCTGTAGGGGAGATCAAGAGAGGTGAGATCAGGCGTTCCCCTACAGGGCTAGGATCCATATGGATCCAATGCCCAGCGGCGGCCGCTAAGAAATTAGCGGAAGCCGGCAAGATAAAGGTGGGCTGGGTTGCGGCCAAAGTGGAAGCGTTGCAGCCCAGGCAGTTAAGGTGTCACCGCTGTCTTGAATCTGGGCACACAATGCAGCGGTGCACGTCGGCGACAGACCGCAGTGATACATGTTATCGCTGCGGTCAGAAAGGACACAAGGCTGGCACATGCACGGCGACACCCAAATGTCCGCTGTGCTCCGACTTTGGGAGACCTGCAGGACACCGCTTAGGTGGTGCCTCGTGCGCCCCTACTCCGAAAAAGAGGGGAGAAGCGCAAACGAGGCAGAAGGGCGTAGCGGGGAACGATCCCCCGCATGCGCCCCCCTTCCCGCAAAGGGAGAGGAAGAAGAACGGAGGAGGGAAAGAAGGAGATGAGGCAATTGCACCATCTCCAAAAGATATGGGCAACGCAGCCTGTATTGAGGAGACGTCGGAGGAGGCGATGGAGGTGGTCGTGGACTGATGCGACCACGCCGTCTTTTACAGGCGAATTTAAACCACTCCGCCAGGGCGCAGGACCTTTTGACCCAAACCCTGGCGGAGTGGAATATTGACCTGGTCATAGTCACCGAGCCGTATTATGTCCCGCCAACTGGCTAGGGGACGAACGTGGTTTGGTGGCTGTGGTGGGAAAGAGTGGTCCGGAGTCCCTCCCCCTCTGTCTTAAAGAGAGAGGAGAGGGCTTTGTGGCCGTCACGTGGGGGGAAATTGCCGTCGTGGGGCTCTATATATCACCCAATATAAGCCTCGCCCAATTTGAAGGCACCCTGGCTGAGGTGGGGGCCGTTGTTAATCGGTCCTTGCCCGGTCGGGTTCTGGTTGCCGGGGATCTCAATGCCAAATCAGCGGAGTGGGGATCCTCGGTAACCGATAGAAGGGGCGAGGAACTGGGTGAATGGGTGGCCGAACACGACCTCCGGGTTCTCAACCGGGGGTCGGCTCTTACCTGCGTGCGGCGTGATGGGGGATCGATCGTGGACGTCACTTTCGCATCCCCGCTGGCTGCGCGCATGGTGACCGGCTGGAGGGTGGTGGGTACGGAGATATTATCTGACCACCGATATATCCGGATGGATGTCTCCGACCCATCATTCCGAGATGGACCGGTAGGCCGCCCTAATAATGGAGCCGCGACTCCCCGCTGGGTGCTAAGGCGCCTAGATAGGGATGCTCTGTTGGCTGCCGCCACTGCCAAGTCCTGGGAGGGAAACGTAATCCCTCCCGGGCAAGATGAAGCGATCGCGGAGGCTGCCTGGTTCCGAGAAGCGATGACGCAGATTTGTGACGCGTCCATGCCTCGGGCTGGGCCCCCCCTGCGACGTAAAGAGGTGTACTGGTGGTCGCGTGAGATTGCAGACCTGCGTACGGTCTGCAACAACGCGCGGCGCCAGTACACTCGCTATCGCCGTCGTAGACGGAACAGCGAGGAAGTGGCGGCACAGCTGTATGAGACATACAGGGAGACAAAGAAATCTCTGCAGGCCATCAGGAAGGCGAAAGCCCAGGCATGGCAGGAGCTTTTAAAGACTCGATGAGGATCCGTGGGGGCGCCCATACCGGATGGTGACAAACAAGTTGCGATCCAGTGCCCTCCCGGTAACAGAGAGTCTCCACCCCCGCCTGCTGGATGATGTAGTGTCCACCCTCTTCCCCCTTCGGAGTGGAGGCGGTGGGCATCCTCCGGCGGGCCAGGCGGACCGGGACTTAGGGTGGTCCGCCGACATAGGGGTAACGGAGGGTGAGCTCCTCAGGGCCGTACTGAGGCTCGGGGCAAAGAATACCGCCCCGGGTCCCGACGGCATTCCTGGAAGAGCCTGGGTGATCGCCTTGAGCGTCCTAGGGGACCGCTTCAGGCAGTTATTTGACTGCTGCCTGAGGACGGGGCGGTTTCCCTCCATTTGGAAGGAGGCAGGCCTGGTCTTCATTCGCAAGCCAGGCAGACCTGCGGACTCGCCATCGGCGTACCGCCCGATTTGCTTACTTGACGAGGCGAGCAAGCTCTTTGAAAAAGTTATTGCTGCCCGTCTTGTCGGGCATCTGAACTAGGTGGGCCCCGATTTGTCAGATCGACAATTTGGTTTCCGAGGGGGTCGCTCGACGATAGATGCTATCAAGCGCGTGAGGGCCCTCTCGGAGGAGACGGTGGCCCAGGGTGGGGTGGCGATAGCAATAAACTTAGATATAGCAAATGCTTTCAACATCCTATCCTGGGTCAAGATAAAAGAGGCGCTCCGATACCAAGGAGTGCCTCCCTATCTGGAGGAGGTAGTCGGGGCCTACCTGACTGACAGACAAATAGCCTGCATCGGGCGGTACGGCAGGACCTACAGAAGAGAGGTGACGTGCGGGGTTCCGCAGGGATCGATCCTAGGACCACTCCTGTGGAACCTCGCATACGATTGGGTCCTGCGGGCCAATTTGCCCCCGGGTCTGGATATGGTGTGTTACGCAGACGACACACTGATCCTGGCCCGGGGGAGGGAATGGGGAGAGGCGATGTGCCAAGCAGCGGCGGGGATGGCACTAGTCGTCGCCAGGATTCGCGCCATGGGGCTCGAGGTGGCCCTCCACAAAACCGAGGTTCTGTGGTTTGCAGGGCCGAGGAAAAGGGGGCCACCCCGATCCCAACTGGTGGTTGAGGGAGTCCACGTCGAGGTCAGGCCCTGCATGAAGTATCTGGGTCTGACTCTCGACAGTCACTGGAGCTTCAAGGAGCATTTTGGCCGTCTGGTCCCCCGACTGCGGGTGGCGGTGTCCAACTTGGGACGTCTCCTACCCAACCTCGGGGGACCTCGAAACGGGGTCCGCCGCCTCTATATGGGGGTGGCGACATCCATCGCATTGTATGGAGCCCCCGTGTGGGCCAATGATCTGACTGCCAGCCAGAGCAGCGTCAAGCTGCTCCATGGGGAGCAGCGGAAACTGGCGATCAGGCTTGCACGGGGGTATCGCACCATCCCCTACGAGGCGGCGTGCGCGGTGGCGGGGACTGCACCATGGGTCCTCGTGGCGGAGTCGTACTCGCGTCTCTATGAGGGACGCAAAGAACTCCTCCGCGAAGGTGCAGTCCTCAGTGCAGGGGCGGTCAAGGCGCTGAAGCTCCAGGCTCGGCAGCTCGTAATGGAGGCATGGCAGGAGGAGTTGGCTCACGTAAGAGCTGGCCTCCGAGCTGTCGAGGCTATCCGCCCGGTGCTAGTGGAGTGGGCGGATCGACAACACGGCGGACTCACCTTCAGGCTCGTGCAGGTGCTCACCGGGCATGGTTGCTTTGGTGAGTACCTGCACGACAAGGCGCGACGTGAGGCGACGACGAGGTGCCACCATTGTGTGGAGGACCGGGACACGGCGCAGCACACGTTGGAGCATTGCCCAGCGTGGAAAGCACAGCGCCGTGTCCTGGTGCAAATTGATGGAGATCTCTCGCTGCCGGCCGTAGTCAGGACGATAATCGACAGCGGGAGGGCATGGAAGGCAGTGGTCTCCTTCTGTGAGGACGTCATCTCACAGAAGGAGGCCGCTGAAAGGGACCGGGAGACAGACCCGGCCGCCGACCCCATTCGGCGAAGGAAGAGGGGAGTCCGGAGAAGAGCATACGCTCGGCTCCCGTAAAGGACTCCCCACCCACAACAGGGGCCACCGGGGTCTCGGTGCGGGGGCACTGAGGTCCCGTTAAATGTGGCCCCGGGTAGGAAGCGGCGAACGGGGCCACATCCGTTCGCCGCTGTCCCCTCCCACAAGCGCAAGATGAGGCCACCGTGGGGTTTTAGTGGGTAGTCGGGAGAAAGTCCATCTCCTGGAGTCCCACATAACCCTCACCCTCTCCCCGGAGGGTGGGGGTGTGCGTAAATGCATTTCCTCACGCTAAAAAGAAGGATATAAATTATATATATATATATATTTACATTTATATTTATATACATTAATAAAGATACGATATAAAATAGGCGTAGAGAGCTGGTAACTAAATTACAATAAAGAGAAAGAAATTAAACCATATAAAAAAAAAATTTTTTTATTAATTAACTTAGCGTAGTTGAACGGTGCTAAATATGTAAATTTACTCCCTTGCTACTAAAAGGATAATGTTAAGTACGTTAATGTTGACATTCTAATTTCATCCGAATGAATTACATGAATTTCGGACGTTTCGGCTAGACTTTTCTAGCCTTCTTCAGCGCATTAAGAATATAAATTAGTTAAAACCGGATACAATAAATTCTAAGTATAAATCGGAACCATATATAATAATAAATGTCGCCGTTAAGTTTATCTACATTCTTCAAACCACAGTTAGACAATAGTATCCCGTAGTATGCATTTCTGTCTCGAACATTCTTCAAAAGTACTCCTCGCTAATTATTGTGTTAGGAGGTGTAATGAAACTGGAAATACAAATTGATGTTGAATTAAAGAGTCCTGATTATAAATTAAGAACCGAATATTGACATTATGTAGAATTTTTCACACAGTACATAAAGGTAGGATGATATACTGAAGTGTTTCTTGTTTAGACAAAAATGGCATTAGCTTTATAATGGCATATATAGAAATTATTTGATAAAGAAATGTAATAAGAGATTTGAAATATTTTTGTCAATAAGTAAAAATTCTTTTGAGTTTTGCTTACATTAATGTAAAATAAATTTTCAACCTGAAGATACGTTGTAATGAGACGAACGTCTTTGTTTAGTGTTCAAAAATTAGAATATAACTAAGTGGAGAAAACAGTAATCTCTTCCTATATACAGAAACTGTGCCTCTCGGTATTTTGGTAGGTCGTTTATTATGTTTTCATATATATTGGGCAAACACTCGGTGTCTGTTTGATAATTTAGGCTATTAAGCTGTCTCTTGATATGTATCATCTCAGAAATTAGTCTTCTTGTATAATTATTCTCTGTATCTAAAATTTTGACGTCATCCCAATCGAAATCGTGATTATGATTGATTCTATGTTCAGTTATGACAGACTTATTATTTGTATTTCTATTAATATGTTTTCTATGTTCGTTAATTCTGGTATTAAATCTCCTCTTAGTTTGTCCCACATAAGAGGCACTACATTCATTACATTTTATTTTATAAACAACATTGGTGTTAGATGATTTCGGAATGGTGTCTTTATGTGATTTTATAAATCTATTCAATTTATTTAAGCTGACATATGCTAGTCTTGTGTCTGTGTCCTTTAATAAATGTTTGAAATTGTCAATAATAATTGGCAAAAAAGGAATTGTGAAGTACGAAAATTTTTTGTTATTATTTGTGGTTTCATTATTTTTATTATTTCTTTGTGTGTAAATTAGTTGATGTAGACGTTTGTTAATAGTATCAAAAATCAGTTTTAGAGGATAACCATTTTCCAATAACACGTTAATAACAAAAATAATGTTTTTTTGATGAAACATAGGATGAGACAATATAATCGTCCTATCAGTAAGGCCCTTTATCGTACCCGTTTTTTGACATAAAGGGTGTTGAGAGAAAAAATTCAAGTATCTCCCAGAGAATGAAGGTTTATGATACCAATCATATGAAATAGTGTTATTTACGGAGATTAATGTGATATCTAAAAAGTTAAGTTTATTATTTGTTTCTATTTCTAATGAGAATTGTAATCTAGGATGTAATAAATTCAAGATGGAAACAGTGTTATCAATTTCGTTCTCAGAAGTTGCCATTATGATGTCGTCCACGTATCTATAATAAAGGGGTGGGACATATTTTAGGGAAAGAAGAGCCTTTTTCTCGAGATCTTGTAGGACTATGTCCGCTATAATAGGGGATAAAGGAGAGCCCATAGGACCAAAGGATTGTCTATATGTATTATTGTTAAAAATAAAGTATGTGGTCTATATGTATTATTGTTAAAAATAAAGTATGGGAGAGCCCATAGGACCAAAGGATTGTCTATATGTATTATTGTTAAAAATAAAGTATGTGGAGTCAAGTACGAATTTAACTGCAATTATAAATTCAGTTTTTGGAAGATTAGTGTATGTTTGTACCTGTGACCATCTGTTTTTTATACTCTCCATTGCGAGATCTATCGGTATGTTTGTAAAGAGGGAGACAACGTCTAGTGAAATGAGTTTGATATTGTTTTCTATATAAATATTATGTAATTTTTTAACAAGTTCAAAACTATTTTTGATGTAACTAGGTGGTGTGGGAAAACTCTTAGTCATAATTTTTAGTAAGTATGAAGATAAATTATATAAAGGATTATTTATAGAGGAAACAATAAATCTATATGGGATGTTATTTTTATGGACCTTTGGTAAACCATAAGCTCTCGGTAAGATACCCTCGCTAAAGGACAAAGGACGATAGATGGCCGTTGTTATATAATTGCTGTTTTTCCATCTTATTAGAAGGTCATGTAAACTGCCAATTAATTTTCTCGTAGGATCTTTTTTAACCAAAGTATAGGTTTTTTCGTCCAAGAGTAGTTCTTCCACTTTATTTTTATATACATTCTTGTCAACAGCGACAGTAATGTTACCCTTATCAGCTCTGGTTAGTATAAGGTTTATATTGTCTTTAATAAATTGGTTAGTCTGGATATTAAGTTGTGTCAAGGTATAATTGATGGTGTTCCTAGGATAGTGATAATTTGATATTGAATTGATGATATTCTTAGATCTATTTCTAATACAGACACGTTTTTCTGGTGGTAGTTTATTTAAATTATTTTCAAAATTTTTAATAAACTCCGTGGTTAATTTGGTCTTGTTATTAGTAGGTAGACTAAAATTCTCTCCTAATTGTAAAAAACTGGTAATGTTGTCAGGTATTACTGTAGAGGAGAGATTGATAAACCATCTATTATTGGTTTTTAGGATGTTGTGTTGATAATTAGAAAAAAGAGATGGTTCAACATGTACTTCTGTTTTAATAGTAGTAATGTTTGATCTATGACAGTTGGATTTGAAAATGTATTGAGGCTGTTTTTTTGGAACTAAATCGGATGGAGAACTTTGTGATACTATGTAATGAATAGGTTCTACTAAAGTAGATCTGTTAATACTTCTTTTTTTAATAAACAAAGTGGTCCTCTATTTTCTTATTTTCACGACATACGCCGTGGCTTTGAGAGAAAGTTCAAGTTAATAGTGATCAAACAGAGAACAGAACATTTATGTTCTATTAACTTGAACTTTCTCTCAAAGCCACGGCGTATGTCGTGAAAATAGGGGACCACTTTGTCTATTAAAAAAAGAAGTACTAACAGACATCGAAGTATTGTACATAATTCTATGTGTACTAATTTACACACAAAGAAATAATAAAAATAATGAAACCACAAATAACAAAAAATTTTCGTACTTCACAATTCCTTTTTTGCCAATTATTACTGACAATTTCAAACATTTATTAAAGGACACAGACACAAGACTAGCATATGTCAGCTTAAATAAATTGAATAGATTTATAAAATCACATAAAGACACCATTCCGAAATCATCTAACACCAATGTTGTTTATAAAATAAAATGTAATGACTGTAGTGCCTCTTATGTGAGACAAACTAAGAGGAGATTTAATACCAGAATTAACGAACATAAAAAACATATTAATAGAAATACAAATAATAAGTCTGTCATAACTGAACATAGAATCAATCATAATCACGATTTCGATTGGGATGACGTCAAAATTTTAGATACAGAGAACAATTATACAACAAAAAGTATAAGATAAAAAAAACAAAAATAAACAAAAAATCTAAAATAAAAAATAAAAAATTAAATAAATTAAAAGAATTAAATAGAAAAATAAAGACAGAACGAAAAAGTAAATAAAAAGGAATAAAATAAAAACAAAAACAAAAAAGTAAATAATAAAAAACAAGAATTTAACAAATATTTAATAATAAAAAATGTAAGATTAAAAAAGTTTGAAATAACATTTATATCTATTTGTAAGTACTAATAATTAATAATTAACTTCAAATTAATATTAAATATTACATTTAAAAAATTATACATGAGGGAAGTAATAATTATTATTATTTCAATTTATTCATATTTGAATTTACTCTTTCCACATATAATTTATTATTATTAATTCCACATTTTACAGGAGCAGTCGGGAGACGCCGCGCTAGATTTAAAACATACGCACATACATGCATACACTCATGTACATATACGGAACACACTTACAAGAGGAGTATCAGGTAGTGCGATCACCAATTTTGACGAACTTTAAATATGTTTTAGAGCTTTAACGCGGCGTCTTCCGACTGCTCTTGTAAAATGTGGAATTAATAATAATAAATTATATGTGGAAAGAGTAAATTCAAATATGAATAAATTGAAATAATAATAATCATTACTTCCCTCATGTATAATTTTTTAAATGTAATATTTAATATTAATTTGAAGTTAATTATTAATTATTAGTTCTTACAAATAGATATAAATGTTATTTCAAACTTTTTTAATCTTACATTTTTTATTATTAAATATTTGTTAAATTCTTGTTTTTTATTATTTACTTTTTTGTTTTTGTTTTTATTTTATTCTTTTTTATTTACTTTTTCGTTCTGTCTTTATTTTTCTATTTAATTCTTTTAATTTATTTTATTTTTTATTTTTTATTTTAGATTTCTTGTTTATTTTTGTTTTTTTTATCTTATACTTTTTGTTGGCAGCAGTCGGGAGTACTTTTTTTTCTAAAAAACTTTTTATTTCATTCTTTTAAAAGCTGTAGAGCCAAAAATACAACGCGTTAATGCATTGTACGTATAAGAGTTTTAAATATGTATAATATACAAGAGCTTCAGCAGAACAATTACTTAATTTATCTTTTTATTTACTTTTTTGTTTTGTTATTATTTTTATTTAACTTATTTCGTTAAATTTATTTTTTATTTTAGATTTTTTGTTTATATATATTTCTGTTTTTTATTTTATATTTATTTTATTTGTTTTTTATTATATTTATTATTACTTTTATTTATTATTACTTATTTATTATTACTTTATTACACATTTACTTTTATTGCTTTTACAATTTTTTCCTCATGAAGTCCTTTCAGATTTTATTCTAAGATTATGACTATTCTTGATATATTATTTATTAAATTCAATGATGGCCAGTTGATCGATTCAGTTAATTCCTGTTCTCCTGTCTTCAGTTGATTCCTCTTCTCCTATCTTATAATAAGGCGCAATCATGCTGCCAGTATGCACATTGAGTGCGACGCAACCATGCTGCCAGTATGCACATTGAATGCGGCGCAACCATGCAGCCAATATATATAATGTAACTATACTGCATTCTTCTTTTTCTTCTCATGTTTTCATCTTCTTCATCCTACAAAATATATACAAATTTTATTATAATAATTAAACATACTACACATTATTATAATAATTAAATATACTACACAAAATATATATAATAATAATAAAGAATAAAAAATAAATAAATAATAATTACATATACAACTTACGTTATGCAACTCCTATATATCCTTCCAAATATTTCTGCAATCATTCTAACATATAATGTAATCATAAAAATAGAGAGAAAGAGGAAGAGAAACTAAATATAAAATATAATGATCAATTTAAATATATTCAAATATATAAATTTCTGCATATCCTTAACTATGACTCTCCACACAGAAGATTATTCTTTCTCACATTATTATTTATTATTTATGGCTATGTAATCAATATATAAACTTCTACAGAATATATATATTTATTATTACAGCTTTGCAGCAACATGATATAATGTGAGAGAGAATTTATGGCTACGTAGTCAATATATAAACTTCTACAGAAATATATATTTATTATTAGAGCTTCGCAGCAACATAATATAATGTGAAAGAGAATTTATGGCTACGTAGTCAGTATATAAACTTCTACAGAATTATATATTATTTATTAGAGCTTCACAGCAACATAATATAATGTGAGAGAGAATTTATGGCTACGTAGTCAATATATAAACTTCTACAGAATTACATATTATTTATTAGAGCTTCGCAGCAACATAATATAATGTAAGAAAGAATAATCTTCTACATAGTCACATAATTATGAATATATAGTATTTCTGTGTGTAATCATTATCTAACAATATATATTCATATATAATAATAAATCACATTATGTTATATTATTTATTATTATGACTATGCTGCAAATAATAATTATTAATAATAGAAAGAGAGAAAAGCTTACCGGTTTAGGAACATTTTCTTCAGATATATCCATGTTTTCTTTGATAAATAACCAATTATTCACAATTTATTGACAATTTATTATCAATAATTTTATTATTTTGACATATAGGGTAATGTCGATTATTTCCCGCCACTACTTCGAGATGTCTTAACTCCAACTCAAGTTACTATGGCTACGATCGGGAAGATGCTCTGGATACTTTGAAGCATTTGATTAACCAATCAAGACAAGAGCAGTAAAAATTTCTTTAACTTGATTGGTCAATCAAACGCTTTAAAGCATCCAAAGCATCTCCTCAACCGTAGCCTATATTTCCCTATACGGATGCTTAGAACGAATCTTATTGGTGAATCATTTTGCTTCTTAGATTCACTCGCAGCCAATGAGAGAACGAATAGACGGAATAATATTATTTTTCCGCTTTTTATTAATAGAATAAATAATGATAATTATATACTAGAAACCTTCCTTGGTTAAAAAGAAACTAATATGTAAAAAATGATATCGAACTACGTTATAGTTATCGAGAATACGTCTGGCAAACTATCCGAGCTCGGTGAAACGCATACTCCCTCCGTCTTTTTGCCAACCGTAGGTTGGCAGCAGTCGGGAATAAAAAGACTAATTTCCGAGATGATACATATCAAGAGACAGCTTAATAGCCTAAATTATCAAACAAACACCGAGTGATAAATAGATAGATAGATAGATAAGAGCTTTATTGTTCCCCTTGGGGTCACAATCTTCTACAACAATCTTCTACAAAAATAAATTCCAAACAATATCTCGCTCGCAATCTGCCCCGCCCTTACATATTACCGCAACACCTCCCATCCATACGCGCTTCGCATATAATACAATTGCGTATGAGCGCCATGAGTGCAGATTGTTTTTCTTCACCCATAGCTGCTCCGCACACACACACACACACACACACACACCGCCTTTGGACTTCCGTTTCCTCTTGCTCTTCTCTCCATTCTCTGCCCTCACTAACCCCCCTTATCTCTCATTCACTCTCTTCCTCTCTTCCTCTCTCTCATTCTCTCACCTCCTCTCTCTCCCCCTAATCCTCCCTCCTCCCTCTCCCCCAGTCTTTCTCTCTCTATTCTCCTCATCCACTCCTCTCCCTCCCCCTCATCCCCCAACACCCATCCCACATTTTCCTGTCAGCCTCCTTCCACCTCCTGCCTCCCACACCCCTCCCACACGTGTTCCCATGTCTCCCTTTCCCCCCACATATCCTACAGACCTTCTTCTCCACCCCTTCCCAATACTTACTCTCTCTTACCTCACTCCCCAATCTAAACCTCGCCACCCTTCTCCACCTACTTTCTTCCCAACCCTTCTTCGGATATCCTGGAATCCCCTCTCCCTTAACCTCCTTATACCATCTATTATATTTCGAGTCCTTTATTTTTTCCCACCTTTCGCTTCTCTGCCTATCTTTTTCCCTACTCTCTATTTCCTCCACCCAAGTTTCTCCATCATCTCTTTTCTCCTCTATCTCCTCTATCCTCATTCCCCTGCTCCCGAAGAATTCCTTCCTTTCCTCCTCCCATCTCGATTTTATTTTCCTCTCCCTGTATCTTTCCTTCATCTCTTCCCAACACCTCCTCGTCCAGTTCACTTCCCTTCCCTTCATTCATTTTCTTTTCAAACGCCATAGCCATTCTCCCTGCCCCACAATTTGTCCCTTTGAAATTCCTCCCTTACTAAATACCTCGGTGTTCTTCCCTCTACCCCCAATACCCACCTTAAATACCTTTCTTCCAGTCTTTCCATTTCTTCCCTTTCCTTCCATCCCCATATTTCCGCCCCATATCCCAATATTGTCCACACCAGCCTATCAAATATCCAGAGTCTTCTTCCCCAGTCTCTCCCAAACCTCCTTTTCCCAATTCCCCATATCTGTCCCATCACAGCCGCCGCTTTCCTGACCCTTTCTTTAACATGAGCCTCCTGCCCTCCATTCCTTTGCAGCGTATACCCCAGGTACCGGAATTCCCTCACCTCTTCCACCTCTCTTCCCTTCCACCACCATTTCCTTTTCCCCACTTCTCCACCTCCCTTCCTAAATCTTATTATTTTTGTCTTTCCGGTATTCAATTCCAATCCCTTCCTATCTAAATATCCTTCTAGCCTTCCCATCATACTTCTCATCTCGTCTTCCTCTTCCGCCATTAAAACTATATCGTCCGCTAGGGAATACACCCTCCCCTCCCCTAGTTTCACCCCTCCCCATTTTACTTTCCCCATTTCCTCCTCCAAGTCTGCTAATAATATATTAAATAAAATTGGACTCAAAGGACACCGTTGCCTTACCCCCCTTATCGTCCAAAAACTTTTCCCGGTTTCCCCTCCTACCTTCACCCTGCTCGCTGTCTCTCTTACTATATCCCCTACTCTCCTCACCAGTCCATCTCTTACACCCCTCTCCCTCATCGTCTCTATTAAAACTCCCCTGTCCACCGAATCAAACGCTGCCCTCATATCAACAAACAGTGTTACCATTTTCCCCCCCTTCCGATTTATTTGTCTGTTTATCAGCATATTTAATATGTATATGTTGTCTATTGTCCCCATTCCCTTTCTAAAGCCCGTTTGATTCGGTGAAATAATTCCCTTACCTTCCACCTCCTCCCTCAACCTCTGCCAATACCGTTGCATATATCTTATATAGGGTGCGGTCAAAGTGTCATTGCAAATGCTGAGAAGCGTTTCGAGTGCGGTCAATCGAGCGTTGCAAAGCATTCTAGCAATAGGTATGACGTCATGAATACGTCATACATTTTCGCTTCCAGCTCGCTTTCAATGCTGCTGCTGAAGAGGTAGTGTAGCTGAAGCGTTTACGATTCAAATGTACAAGCGCGGGAAAGTTACAGTGTAATAGCTTAGTAGTTATAACGGTATAATAATATCTTTCGTAATAATAATAGCTTTTTTGTTTCTAACATGCCACAAATTAAATTACACGACCCTGAAAAGGGAAATACATATGTCATTGAGGTAACTGAAGAAGATGCTAAACGAGCTTATGAAGGTAAGAAAAATATTTTGTACAAAAAGTAGATATGTGTAGAAAAAGAATTTTCTAACCTATTTATTTAACCTATGTTTAGTTTTATGCATATGAATGCTAAAGAGTTTAATTTAGAGTTGCAGGAAAGAAATTAATGACAATATAAAATAAATTTTATTATACATAACTCGTTATGAGAATATATATATCAATAAATCCAAAAATATAAAAATATAGAACATGATATATAATAAAACCGAATCTTTTGTTATGTAATAACTTTAAAAGAAATTTAATATAAAATTAATAGATATTAAAATTTCTGTTTTTTTTTCCAAACAGATTTGCAATATGCAACCTATCTTTTGAATAAGTATTTAAATTTTCAGACTACGTCAAATTTTTCTGAATCAAATCCTGATATTAATACCGAAAATGTATTTAATGCTGATACTGGTAGGTATTAATATAAATTAATGTTAAGTTAATATCCAATTTATGTTAAAATGATACAGAAATATTTAATATTTGCATGCATATTTTTTATTAGCTTCTACAGTACATGATGTGGATAATAGACAAGCATCTTTAGATAATAACGATTCTGAAGAAAAAGGTATGACAAATTTTTGCATTGTACATATATGTATTTTGGGAATATTTTACAAAATGTAATTTTACTTATAGATAATTTCCGTTGGCCACATGAAGCAATACTTTTACTATTAAAAATTTATGCAGATCATGAACATCATCTTACAAGTGGTAAAACTACACACAAAAAATTTTGGGAACTACTTTCTTCACAGTTAATCACGAATGGTTACAATGTTTCTGGATTACAGTGCAAAAGCAAAATGGTAGGATTAAAAAATACATATAAAAATATCAAAGATCATAATGCCAAAAGTGGTAATAGTAGAAGAACATGGAAATATTTTGACGTAAGTAGATGAATCTAAAGAAATATATTTCCGAAATATGTTTCCCATAAAGACTACGTTTTATGTTGTATCTATCTCATTGTTATTTTAATTATGTAATTAATCAATATTTTTTTATTATATAATTAATCAATATTTTTATAATTCCAGATTATGAATGAAATGTTCACTAAAAAACCGTGGGCGGAGCCACTTCTTACATTAGAAAGTGGCAGTTCAGGTATAACATCTTCTGATGAAGAAATGAAAAATATTGCATCTGGAGGTCAAAAATCTAATTCACCTCCATGTGAAAAGAAATTACCTACTAAACGTAAGTATTAGAAATATGTTTAGTTATGTAATGTAATATTAAGCTCAATATTTATTATATTTATATTTATTATAGGCAAAAGATATAACACGTTAGAGAAAATAATCGAACAAAATGCTGCTACACGGCTAAGAATGCATGAAGAGGCAATGTCACGGCAAGATAAACTACTGACTATTTTAGAAAAATTTATTCAACAGTAATGAAATTAATGAAATCATTACTTTCTTGTTACAGTGATTTTTTTAAGTTTTAAGTATTTAACTTTTATTAATTAGTAGTTAATAATTAGTTTATAAAGTTAATAAGTAGTAAATAATTAGGCAATTACTTAATAATTACATAATTTTAAATACTTAACTTTAAAGTTTTTTTTAATACTTATGTTTAAAAGTAATTTATTTTTACATGAAAGTGAACTAAATCTTTGAGTTTCTATAAAGTATGACATAAGATACTTCTTATTACTGTATAAGCCAAAATATAAAGTTCCTATTTTATTTTTTAAAAAGGCTAAAGAAGTGCAATCCATCTTATTAAAGCTTTAAATATGTTAAGATGCTAATCATAGATAATACATAAGAAGACAATTTATTTTTGAAGTCTATGTTATATAAAAGAGAATGTGATACATAGATGTATAGAAAAAAGTACAAAGTTTATTTTATAAAAGAGAATACATAGAGATATAGAAATGATACATAGATATATAATATTAATACATATTGTAACTTGTTCATTGATTATATTTGTTATTCACAATAAAAAATTTTATATCAATCATTTGTGGATAAATATAATTTGCCTTTTTAATTAATATAATGTAGTTTTTAAGAATAAGCCTTTATATTGCTCTTGCAATTCAATTAATATACATTTTGCATATCTAAAAAAACAATATATAAATAATATACAATTATAATATTAAATATACATGTATGTAAATATATTTTATATTTAAGCTTACTTTTTGTGTGTTTATATGATATTCATTATATTCTCATATTCAAATTTTCACATATGTTGTTTCTTTTAATTACTGCAGCATTTCTATTATTATTTTCAATAATATTCACTCTATCTTCTCTTTCTTCTTGTTGTTCTGTGACTAAGATAAGCTGATCTTCTAATTCCAGTTCATCATCTTGTAGTAAACAAATATTATGTAGCGCACAGAATGCAAATATATGATAAGGAGCAAACTTTATGTCATTCACTGCTAAGACATGTAGCAGACTTCTCCAGCGTCCCTTTAAATAACCAAATGCTCTTTCTATTACCATTCTTGTAGACGAATGGCAAAAATTATAATTTTTTTTATTCTTTGTGAGATGACCATTATCGGGATAAGGAATTAAAAGATGCTGATGTAATGCATAAGCAGCATCTCCAATTATATGGGTATCATTTGGAAATTTAGTTGGATCGTAAAGATGTTGTTGCACAGCTGATAATCGGAAAACTCGAGAGTCATGAACTGAACCCACATTTCCAACATAAATGTATGTAAATCGCATCCTATGATCACAAACAGCCTAAACAAAAAAATACAAATTTTCATGTTGCTAATTTACACAAATTTAATGGTTCTATAATATTACATCATAATATCTAATAAATATGATATATAATACTTTTGTAATTAAGTAAACTTAAATGTCCACGAAACAGTGATATGAAAATAACACAAACGCGATTTAAATTTAAAGCCAAGCATAAGATAACATAAATAATTATTATAGATAAAATTATTAGGATTATTAGAACATTACCTGAAGATGGATCGAATGACGACCCTTTCGATTTATATATGCTTCAGAATTTTCTTTTGGTGCTGGAATATTTATATGTGTACCATCTATAGCCCCTATAACACCAGGAAAGTTACGTGCACGAGAAAAGCCATAAACAATATCTTCAATATTATTTTCATTAGGCCACATTATACAGGGCGATCCTGAAAAACGTTATGTCTTTAAAATGACGTATTCCTGACACCATTCTAAGACAATTTTTCCTTTACCAAAATTTGATTTGAAGCGTAGTTTTTGAATTATGAGCAAAAATAGATAGTGAATCACGCGTCGGGTACAGAAGGCAGGCAGGAGCGGCGCGGCGTGCCGCGAGCGCGGGCGCAGCTGACCGCCCGACGGGTGATTATCACCGCATGAGTCGCTAACTATTTTATCTTATAACATAAAATTATGCTTTAAATAAAATTTTGGTAAAGAAGAAAATGTCTTAGAATTACGTCAGAAATACGTGTTCCTTAAAATAACGTTATTTTAATAATGAAAAGTTGTTCCGGATCGCCGGACGTCCGACGTTGCAATCAGCTGATTGCTACACGCGATGTGTGTATGGCGGAGTGTGTGCGTAAGAGAGAGAGAGAGAGAGAGAGAGAGAGAGAAAGAGAGAGAGAGGGAGGGTAGGAGGGACAGACATTCATACACACGCACGCACTTTTTTTCTCGCTCTCTTTCTCTCTTTTACGCAACACTCATACACTCTCTCATTCAGTCTCTCACTCACACTCTCTCGGTCACTCACTCACTCACTCACCTGCTTACTCACTTGCTCACTCACCTTTTAGCAGCGTAGCGAATCTTCATGCTATGTATTGTTGTTATCTGCTGCATTATGATTGCTAGAGATGCGCGACACATCGAAATTTTTTCGATTATTAGTCTCACACTCGATTGACACAATACAGATTACACGATAACGAGTTTACTGTTTATTCACTCACTATTGATTTATCGATACCAAAAATTACTTTCAAAGAAACGCGAATGCAAACAGCACATGACTCGACGCGAAGCGACGGACCGCGGAGACTGCGCGACCACAAGAGTTATATTGCCAGAAACGCGACACGCGACATCTAACAAACTACTTGCGCGTGGCGCGTGATTGACGCGAGATAAGACGAACGATCGGCTAAAACCTTCGCATTGCGAATTCGGTAGAAAACATGAAACGTATAATGACATACTTAAAAAATTAATTATTTATTATAAATAATAACTATTTCTAATTATAATAAATAATTATTATTTTAAAAAGCATGTGTTGTACGTTATTACGTTTTCGAAATTATTGCATTCACGATGCGAAGATTTAAGTCAATCGCAAGAATAATGTAATTTTAATTACAAGCATGTGTTGTACGTTATTACGTTTTCGAAATTATTGCATTCACGATGCGAAGATTTAAGTCAATCGCAAGAATAATGTAATTAAAATTACATTATTCTTGCGATTGACTTAAATCTTCGCATCGTGAATGCAATAATTTCGAAAACGTAATAACGTACAACACATGCTTGTAATTAAAATTACATTATTCTTGCGATTGACTTAAATCTTCGCATCGTGAATGCAATAATTTCGAAAACGTAATAACGTACAACACATGCTTGTAATTAAAATTACATTATTCTTGCGATTGACTTAAATCTTCGCATCGTGAATGCAATAATTTCGAAAACGTAATAACGTACAACACATGCTTTTTAAAATAATAATTATTTATTATAATTAGAAATAGTTATTATTTATAATAAATAATTAATTTTTTAAGTATGTCATTATACGTTTCATGTTTTCTACCGAATTCGCAATGCGAAGGTTTTAGCCGATCGTTCGTCTTATCTCGCGTCAATCACGCGCCACGCGCAAGTAGTTTGTTAGATGTCGCGTGTCGCGTTTCTGGCAATATAACTCTTGTGGTCGCGCAGTCTCCGCGGTCCGTCGCTTCGCGTCGAGTCATGTGCTGTTTGCATTCGCGTTTCTTTGAAAGTAATTTTTGGTATCGATAAATCAATAGTGAGTGAATAAACAGTAAACTCGTTATCGTGTAATCTGTATTGTGTCAATCGAGTGTGAGACTAATAATCGAAAAAATTTCGATGTGTCGCGCATCTCTAGCAATCATAATGCAGCAGATAACAACAATACATAGCATGAAGATTCGCTACGCTGCTAAAAGGTGAGTGAGCAAGTGAGTAAGCAGGTGAGTGAGTGAGTGAGTGACCGAGAGAGTGTGAGTGAGAGACTGAATGAGAGAGTGTATGAGTGTTGCGTAAAAGAGAGAAAGAGAGCGAGAAAAAAAGTGCGTGCGTGTGTATGAATGTCTGTCCCTCCTACCCTCCCTCTCTCTCTCTTTCTCTCTCTCTCTCTCTCTCTCTCTCTCTCTTACGCACACACTCCGCCATACACACATCGCGTGTAGCAATCAGCTGATTGCAACGTCGGACGTCCGGCGATCCGGAACAACTTTTCATTATTAAAATAACGTTATTTTAAGGAACACGTATTTCTGACGTAATTCTAAGACATTTTCTTCTTTACCAAAATTTTATTTAAAGCATAATTTTATGTTATAAGATAAAATAGTTAGCGACTCATGCGGTGATAATCACCCGTCGGGCGGTCAGCTGCGCCCGCGCTCGCGGCACGCCGCGCCGCTCCTGCCTGCCTTCTGTACCCGACGCGTGATTCACTATCTATTTTTGCTCATAATTCAAAAACTACGCTTCAAATCAAATTTTGGTAAAGGAAAAATTGTCTTAGAATGGTGTCAGGAATACGTCATTTTAAAGACATAACGTTTTTCAGGATCGCCCTGTATAATGTGGCCTAATGAAAATAATATTGAAGATATTGTTTATGGCTTTTCTCGTGCACGTAACTTTCCTGGTGTTATAGGGGCTATAGATGGTACACATATAAATATTCCAGCACCAAAAGAAAATTCTGAAGCATATATAAATCGAAAGGGTCGTCATTCGATCCATCTTCAGGTAATGTTCTAATAATCCTAATAATTTTATCTATAATAATTATTTATGTTATCTTATGCTTGGCTTTAAATTTAAATCGCGTTTGTGTTATTTTCATATCACTGTTTCGTGGACATTTAAGTTTACTTAATTACAAAAGTATTATATATCATATTTATTAGATATTATGATGTAATATTATAGAACCATTAAATTTGTGTAAATTAGCAACATGAAAATTTGTATTTTTTTGTTTAGGCTGTTTGTGATCATAGGATGCGATTTACATACATTTATGTTGGAAATGTGGGTTCAGTTCATGACTCTCGAGTTTTCCGATTATCAGCTGTGCAACAACATCTTTACGATCCAACTAAATTTCCAAATGATACCCATATAATTGGAGATGCTGCTTATGCATTACATCAGCATCTTTTAATTCCTTATCCCGATAATGGTCATCTCACAAAGAATAAAAAAAATTATAATTTTTGCCATTCGTCTACAAGAATGGTAATAGAAAGAGCATTTGGTTATTTAAAGGGACGCTGGAGAAGTCTGCTACATGTCTTAGCAGTGAATGACATAAAGTTTGCTCCTTATCATATATTTGCATTCTGTGCGCTACATAATATTTGTTTACTACAAGATGATGAACTGGAATTAGAAGATCAGCTTATCTTAGTCACAGAACAACAAGAAGAAAGAGAAGATAGAGTGAATATTATTGAAAATAATAATAGAAATGCTGCAGTAATTAAAAGAAACAACATATGTGAAAATTTGAATATGAGAATATAATGAATATCATATAAACACACAAAAAGTAAGCTTAAATATAAAATATATTTACATACATGTATATTTAATATTATAATTGTATATTATTTATATATTGTTTTTTTAGATATGCAAAATGTATATTAATTGAATTGCAAGAGCAATATAAAGGCTTATTCTTAAAAACTACATTATATTAATTAAAAAGGCAAATTATATTTATCCACAAATGATTGATATAAAATTTTTTATTGTGAATAACAAATATAATCAATGAACAAGTTACAATATGTATTAATATTATATATCTATGTATCATTTCTATATCTCTATGTATTCTCTTTTATAAAATAAACTTTGTACTTTTTTCTATACATCTATGTATCACATTCTCTTTTATATAACATAGACTTCAAAAATAAATTGTCTTCTTATGTATTATCTATGATTAGCATCTTAACATATTTAAAGCTTTAATAAGATGGATTGCACTTCTTTAGCCTTTTTAAAAAATAAAATAGGAACTTTATATTTTGGCTTATACAGTAATAAGAAGTATCTTATGTCATACTTTATAGAAACTCAAAGATTTAGTTCACTTTCATGTAAAAATAAATTACTTTTAAACATAAGTATTAAAAAAAACTTTAAAGTTAAGTATTTAAAATTATGTAATTATTAAGTAATTGCCTAATTATTTACTACTTATTAACTTTATAAACTAATTATTAACTACTAATTAATAAAAGTTAAATACTTAAAACTTAAAAAAATCACTGTAACAAGAAAGTAATGATTTCATTAATTTCATTACTGTTGAATAAATTTTTCTAAAATAGTCAGTAGTTTATCTTGCCGTGACATTGCCTCTTCATGCATTCTTAGCCGTGTAGCAGCATTTTGTTCGATTATTTTCTCTAACGTGTTATATCTTTTGCCTATAATAAATATAAATATAATAAATATTGAGCTTAATATTACATTACATAACTAAACATATTTCTAATACTTACGTTTAGTAGGTAATTTCTTTTCACATGGAGGTGAATTAGATTTTTGACCTCCAGATGCAATATTTTTCATTTCTTCATCAGAAGATGTTATACCTGAACTGCCACTTTCTAATGTAAGAAGTGGCTCCGCCCACGGTTTTTTAGTGAACATTTCATTCATAATCTGGAATTATAAAAATATTGATTAATTATATAATAAAAAAATATTGATTAATTACATAATTAAAATAACAATGAGATAGATACAACATAAAACGTAGTCTTTATGGGAAACATATTTCGGAAATATATTTCTTTAGATTCATCTACTTACGTCAAAATATTTCCATGTTCTTCTACTATTACCACTTTTGGCATTATGATCTTTGATATTTTTATATGTATTTTTTAATCCTACCATTTTGCTTTTGCACTGTAATCCAGAAACATTGTAACCATTCGTGATTAACTGTGAAGAAAGTAGTTCCCAAAATTTTTTGTGTGTAGTTTTACCACTTGTAAGATGATGTTCATGATCTGCATAAATTTTTAATAGTAAAAGTATTGCTTCATGTGGCCAACGGAAATTATCTATAAGTAAAATTACATTTTGTAAAATATTCCCAAAATACATATATGTACAATGCAAAAATTTGTCATACCTTTTTCTTCAGAATCGTTATTATCTAAAGATGCTTGTCTATTATCCACATCATGTACTGTAGAAGCTAATAAAAAATATGCATGCAAATATTAAATATTTCTGTATCATTTTAACATAAATTGGATATTAACTTAACATTAATTTATATTAATACCTACCAGTATCAGCATTAAATACATTTTCGGTATTAATATCAGGATTTGATTCAGAAAAATTTGACGTAGTCTGAAAATTTAAATACTTATTCAAAAGATAGGTTGCATATTGCAAATCTGTTTGGAAAAAAAAACAGAAATTTTAATATCTATTAATTTTATATTAAATTTCTTTTAAAGTTATTACATAACAAAAGATTCGGTTTTATTATATATCATGTTCTATATTTTTATATTTTTGGATTTATTGATATATATATTCTCATAACGAGTTATGTATAATAAAATTTATTTTATATTGTCATTAATTTCTTTCCTGCAACTCTAAATTAAACTCTTTAGCATTCATATGCATAAAACTAAACATAGGTTAAATAAATAGGTTAGAAAATTCTTTTTCTACACATATCTACTTTTTGTACAAAATATTTTTCTTACCTTCATAAGCTCGTTTAGCATCTTCTTCAGTTACCTCAATGACATATGTATTTCCCTTTTCAGGGTCGTGTAATTTAATTTGTGGCATGTTAGAAACAAAAAAGCTATTATTATTACGAAAGATATTATTATACCGTTATAACTACTAAGCTATTACACTGTAACTTTCCCGCGCTTGTACATTTGAATCGTAAACGCTTCAGCTACACTACCTCTTCAGCAGCAGCATTGAAAGCGAGCTGGAAGCGAAAATGTATGACGTATTCATGACGTCATACCTATTGCTAGAATGCTTTGCAACGCTCGATTGACCGCACTCGAAACGCTTCTCAGCATTTGCAATGACACTTTGACCGCACCCTATATAAGATATATGCAACGGTATTGGCAGAGGTTGAGGGAGGAGGTGGAAGGTAAGGGAATTATTTCACCGAATCAAACGGGCTTTAGAAAGGGAATGGGGACAATAGACAACATATACATATTAAATATGCTGATAAACAGACAAATAAATCGGAAGGGGGGGAAAATGGTAACACTGTTTGTTGATATGAGGGCAGCGTTTGATTCGGTGGACAGGGGAGTTTTAATAGAGATGATGAGGGAGAGGGGTGTAAGAGATGGACTGGTGAGGAGAGTAGGGGATATAGTAAGAGAGACAGCGAGCAGGGTGAAGGTAGGAGGGGAAACCGGGAAAAGTTTTTGGACGATAAGGGGGGTAAGGCAACGGTGTCCTTTGAGTCCAATTTTATTTAATATATTATTAGCAGACTTGGAGGAGGAAATGGGGAAAGTAAAATGGGGAGGGGTGAAACTAGGGGAGGGGAGGGTGTATTCCCTAGCGGACGATATAGTTTTAATGGCGGAAGAGGAAGACGAGATGAGAAGTATGATGGGAAGGCTAGAAGGATATTTAGATAGGAAGGGATTGGAATTGAATACCGGAAAGACAAAAATAATAAGATTTAGGAAGGGAGGTGGAGAAGTGGGGAAAAGGAAATGGTGGTGGAAGGGAAGAGAGGTGGAAGAGGTGAGGGAATTCCGGTACCTGGGGTATACGCTGCAAAGGAATGGAGGGCAGGAGGCTCATGTTAAAGAAAGGGTCAGGAAAGCGGCGGCTGTGATGGGACAGATATGGGGAATTGGGAAAAGGAGGTTTGGGAGAGACTGGGGAAGAAGACTCTGGATATTTGATAGGCTGGTGTGGACAATATTGGGATATGGGGCGGAAATATGGGGATGGAAGGAAAGGGAAGAAATGGAAAGACTGGAAGAAAGGTATTTAAGGTGGGTATTGGGGGTAGAGGGAAGAACACCGAGGTATTTAGTAAGGGAGGAATTTCAAAGGGACAAATTGTGGGGCAGGGAGAATGGCTATGGCGTTTGAAAAGAAAATGAATGAAGGGAAGGGAAGTGAACTGGACGAGGAGGTGTTGGGAAGAGATGAAGGAAAGATACAGGGAGAGGAAAATAAAATCGAGATGGGAGGAGGAAAGGAAGGAATTCTTCGGGAGCAGGGGAATGAGGATAGAGGAGATAGAGGAGAAAAGAGATGATGGAGAAACTTGGGTGGAGGAAATAGAGAGTAGGGAAAAAGATAGGCAGAGAAGCGAAAGGTGGGAAAAAATAAAGGACTCGAAATATAATAGATGGTATAAGGAGGTTAAGGGAGAGGGGATTCCAGGATATCCGAAGAAGGGTTGGGAAGAAAGTAGGTGGAGAAGGGTGGCGAGGTTTAGATTGGGGAGTGAGGTAAGAGAGAGTAAGTATTGGGAAGGGGTGGAGAAGAAGGTCTGTAGGATATGTGGGGGGAAAGGGAGACATGGGAACACGTGTGGGAGGGGTGTGGGAGGCAGGAGGTGGAAGGAGGCTGACAGGAAAATGTGGGATGGGTGTTGGGGGATGAGGGGGAGGGAGAGGAGTGGATGAGGAGAATAGAGAGAGAAAGACTGGGGGAGAGGGAGGAGGGAGGATTAGGGGGAGAGAGAGGAGGTGAGAGAATGAGAGAGAGGAAGAGAGGAAGAGAGTGAATGAGAGATAAGGGGGGTTAGTGAGGGCAGAGAATGGAGAGAAGAGCAAGAGGAAACGGAAGTCCAAAGGCGGTGTGTGTGTGTGTGTGTGTGTGTGCGGAGCAGCTATGGGTGAAGAAAAACAATCTGCACTCATGGCGCTCATACGCAATTGTATTATATGCGAAGCGCGTATGGATGGGAGGTGTTGCGGTAATATGTAAGGGCGGGGCAGATTGCGAGCGAGATATTGTTTGGAATTTATTTTTGTAGAAGATTGTTGTAGAAGATTGTGACCCCAAGGGGAACAATAAAGCTCTTATCTATCTATCTATCTATTTATCACTCGGTGTTTGTTTGATAATTTAGGCTATTAAGCTGTCTCTTGATATGTATCATCTCGGAAATTAGTCTTTTTATTCCCGACTGCTGCCAACCTACGGTTGGCAAAAAGACGGAGGGAGTATGCGTTTCACCGAGCTCGGATAGTTTGCCAGACGTATTCTCGATAACTATAACGTAGTTCGATATCATTTTTTACATATTAGTTTTTTACATATTAGTTTTTATGTAATTTTAATTACATTATTCTTGCGATTGACTTAAATCTTCGCATCGTGAATGCAATAATTTCGAAAACGTAATAACGTACAACACATGCTTTTTAAAATAATAATTATTTATTATAATTAGAAATAGTTATTATTTATAATAAATAATTAATTTTTTAAGTATGTCATTATACGTTTCATGTTTTCTACCGCATTCGCAATGCGAAGGTTTTAGCCGATCGTTCGTCTTATCTCGCGTCAATCACGCGCCACGCGCAAGTCGATAGTTAGATGTCGCGTGTCGCGTTTCTGGCAATATAACTCTTGTGGTCGCGCAGTCTCCGCGGTCCGTCGCTTCGCGTCGAGTCATGTGCTGTTTGCATTCGCGTTTCTATGAAAGTAATTTTTGGTATCGATAAATCAATAGTGAGTGAATAAACAGTAAACTCGTTATCGTGTAATCTGTATTGTGTCAATCGAGTGTGAGACTAATAATCGAAAAAATTTCGATGTGTCGCGCATCTCTAGCAATCATAACCGTGCAGCAGATAACAACAATACATAGCATGAAGATTCGCTACGCTGCTACAAGGTGAGTGAGCAAGTGAGTAAGCAGGTGAGTGAGTGAGTGAGTGACCGAGAGAGTGTGAGTGAGAGACTGAATGAGAGAGTGTATGAGTGTTGCGTAAAAGAGAGAAAGAGAGCGAGAAAAAAAGTGCGTGCGTGTGTATGAATGTCTGTCCTTCCTACCCTCCCTCTCTCTCTCTTTCTCTCTCTCTCTCTCTTACGCACACACTCCGCCATACACACATCGCGTTTAGCAATCAGCTGATTGCAACGTCGGACGGCCGGCGATCCGGAACAACTTTTCATTATTAAAATAACGTTATTTTAAGGAACACGTATTTCTGACGTAATTCTAAGACATTTTCTTCTTTACCAAAATTTTATTTAAAGCATAATTTTATGTTATAAGATAAAATAGTTAACGACTCATGCGGTGATAATCACCCGTCGGGCGGTCAGCTGCGCCCGCGCTCGCGGCACGCCGCGCCGCTCCTGCCTGCCTTCTGTACCTGACGCGTGATTTACTAACTATTTTTGCTCATAATTCAAAAACTACGCTTCAAATCAAATTTTGGTAAAGGAAAAATTGTCTTAGAATGGTGTCAGGAATACGTCATTTTAAAGACATAACGTTTTTCAGGATCGCCCTGTATATCTTTGTGAAAGTTCACATAGTGCCTTAGCAACACGGCGTACAGCTGTTATTGCTATACCTTTACTAACATTAAATCTTTGAAGTATTGATCTGAAAAAGAAAAAAATATTGTTACATATAGCAACATTTAATAAAGCAACAACTATGAAGATAATTTTATGCTCACCTATATGAATCTGGTGTTGCAAAACGCCATAAGCCTATTAAAAGCTGCT
Source organism: Camponotus vicinus (assembly GCF_025532165.1). Classification (NCBI taxonomy): domain Eukaryota; kingdom Metazoa; phylum Arthropoda; class Insecta; order Hymenoptera; family Formicidae; genus Camponotus; species Camponotus vicinus. The sequence goes on from NW_028141979.1 coordinate 12,296,828, forward strand.
TTTCTGGTGACACTATTTCATTTCCATTATCCATGCCATGAAGTCTTTCTCCAATTTCTTTCAAAATGTACTCAAATGTTGAATGTCGAATACTAGTAACATTCAATTTGAACATTAGCATTAACGTTGAATTTTACACATAAACACATTTGTGTGAAAATTTAAGTATATCATATCATGTATATATCATTTTTTATATATATGATAACATATATATAAAAAAATTAAATATAATAACAATAATAATACCGAAAATGCGATTTAAAATGTTCATCGCTGAATGATGGTATTATGTGCTCGACGTAACCTTCAATTTTTAGATTATAGGATTGATTTTTAGAACTTTCTACTATAAGATCATCTTCCTCATCGTCTAAATACGAAGGTGGTTTAAAAAATTCATTCACGCACATTAATATAATTATTTCTTTTTTTCTATCCATGATGGCAGTATGAACGAGAACCACGACGAGAACCACTTATTTATTTCGAAATTGGAAGCATTTGTAGCGCCACTTTGACCGTACTTAAGGTTAATGTTTGCAACTTCGATAGTGTTCAATGACCGGTCCTATGAAAGCGTTAGAATAAAAGCGATTGAAGCATTCAGTAAGATCTGTTTGACCGCACCCATAGTGTTGACATTAGGGTGACCCCCTATAATCCTCTGCTTTCTCTCCCCCTCCCTTCTTCATTACCGGAACTATCACTCCCTCCCTCCAACCCTGCGGCCACCCTCTCCTTTCCATATTCTATTACAATACCCCCATACCCATTCCTCCAATTCCTCTCCCCCATGTTTCCACATTTCCCCGGGATCCCATCTAATCCCACTGCCTTCCCTTCCTTTATGTTACTCTTTATCCTTCTTATTTCCTCTCTACTTATCTCTTCTTCCCTAGCCTCCTTCCCCCTTCCCTCCCGTTTCCCCTCACTACTCTCTCTTCCACTCCTCCCAATACCCTCATGAATTGTTCCCTCCACTCATTCATTCCTATTCCCTCATTTATTCTCCTCCTTCTCTTCCTTTCATTATTAATTATTTCCCACACCTCGCTTTCCCTTGTAGCTTCCTCCGCCCTCCTCTCCCATCTCTCGTCCTCCTCCTTCTTTTTTCTCTCACAAATCTTGTATTCTTTTCTCTCCCTCCTAAACTCTTCCTTCTCTCCTTTTTTCCTCCTCCAACCCCTTAAAACTTCTCTCACCTTTTTCTTCTTCCACTCACATTCCTCATCCCACCAACCCTTCCTCCCTTTCCTTTTATTTCCTAACTCCTTTTCCATCTCCTTTAACGCTTCTTTTATCCTTCCCTCTATCCTTCTCCACTCCTCTTAAATTCTCCCCACCTAATTCCATCGTACCCATCTTCTGCCTAAATATCTTCCCCTGCTCGTTCCAAACTTCCCTTCCATTTCCTCCTTCATCTGACCCTTCCCTTCTCCTTTCTGTTTCGCCTTTAATCCATACTTCTAACGGATGATGATCTGAATCAATCTTGTCTCCCACCCTCATCCTTTCTACTCTTTCCTTTACTTCCTTGTCTCCTATCACATAATCAATTACCGTACTACCCCTCCCTCCTGTAAATGTGTATTCCCCTTCCTCATCCCCTTCTGTGTCTCCATTAAAAATACTCCATCCCCTTTCCACTATAAATTCCAATAATTTCCTACCTTCTCTATTTATGGTGGAAATGGGATGAGGGACCTCATCAATTTTTATTTTCCCATATCTCACCCACACCTTTCTTCCCTTCCCTTCCCTTCTTCCAATCTCGCTATCTCCTCTAACCTCCACCTCATCCTCCTCTCCTTCCACGTCCAATCCTCCATTATTCTCTTCCTCCTACCTCTCAGTTTACCCTTATTTGCCCATATGTCTTTTCTCTGCTCTTCGCTCCCCAACTTAACCCATAGCGACTCTCCTCCCTTCCCTACTTCCCCTCCAATCCTCTTTATTTCCCCTATGTCAACCTTCACACCTATTATCTTCATTAATTCCTCCACTGCTTCCCTTCTCTTCTCCTCTTTAACTTCTACTCCCTTTATAACTACGTTCTTCCTTCTCTCTTCTCTCTCTCTCTTCTCCATCTTTCTTTCCATCTCATTAATCCTACTCTCCACTTCTCCAATTCCCTTCCCTCTCCCTACTTCCTCCCCTCTTTCAACTGCTCTCTCCAACCTATTTTCCTCTCTACCCTCCATGCTTTTTTCTAATTCTTGAATCCTCCTTCTCAATTAACCTCTTTCTGGAGGCCTGCCCCGGCCCTATCTTAGGGTCCATCCGCCACTGCTATTTGGTACAGTGGGGATTTTAGTATATACTAGAGGGATCTTGGGGGATGTGGTCACTCTACGGCGTTGTGCTCGTCGGTGCCGTTTCATACGGAAGGCCAGTCGGAAGCCAGCATGCACGCGAATACCTCCACCGGCACTTATTTGGTCAGCGAGCGACCTTTCAGGGATCCTCCGTGGCAATCGGCATTGCATCCATCGAGTGAGATACCAACATCGCTCTGGAGTCGCATATCACTGTGTTAAAAAGCAGCATTAGGTGTGAGGTCTGGATAGCTCAGTGGTCTAGAGCAGTTGCCCGGAAAGCGAAAGACTCGGGTTCGATTCCCGATCCAGCCACTTGCGCCTCACATATTTTTCTAGTCTGCGAATATTGTTTTCTAGCAATTATTCGTTAGGCTGAAAAATGTGTGAATGCTCTCTCCACAAGATATGCGTCAATGCCGTTGCCACGGACGGATTCTGTCGCTCGTTGATCAAATGGGCGTAAAGACACGTCCGACCTCCTCCCACATACATCCCTATCTTTCTCTGGATTCCTCTCTCTCTTCCATCCATCTCTCCTCCTGCTCCCTTAATTCTCTTCTCACCTTCTCCACTTCATCTCTCAACATCTTACCTTGTTCCCTGATTCCTTCCTTAACTTCCTCCTTCATTGCCCTAATGTCCTCTTTCCAATCCTTCATCCCTCTTATCTCCTTCATCATTTCCTCCATCTCCCCTCTCCAGCTCAGTAAAATCTCTTTCCACCCTCCTTCCTCTCTGTTGTTCTCCATCCTCACCTTCTCCCCCTCTATCTTTTCCTTCCGCGGTGATCTTGCCGTTATATTACATTTTTTTAAAATGTCCTCCTTCCCCACTTCCTTTCCTTCCTCCCCCTCTGGCCTCTTCCTCTTAAACAAATCATCTATATTCCCTAAACTCCCTCCTCTCTTTCTACCTCTCGCCGCCATCCTTCCCTCTATACTCTTCCTTTCCGTAGCTCCCCTTCTATTGCCTACCCTACTACGCCCTCTATGCTCACTCTCCGTTGTCTTCCTTTCCACACCTTACCTTCTATATCACCACCTGTCTATGCCTAACGGCCTATCTCCATGTGTCCTTTCTATTCCCCTTTTCTCCTTTTATACCTTAACCTGCCTTTGTCCCTTCATCATACATCCACACCATTCACTCTCTCACACTGCCCTCACACTTACTTCTCCTCTCACACTCACTTTTCCACAACTTTTCTTCTATTACAATCACCCGAAAAACCACGTGTCTGTATACTAACGCACCGGAAATGGAAGTCCACAGACACCGAGGGTTTGCCCGGGATCGTCCCGATTGCGCACATTCCCGATCGGACACAGCAACATTTCCCGATCGGACACAGACCCGATCGGACACAGACCAGATCGGACACAGACCCGATCGGACACAGTCCCGATCGGACACAGACCCGATCGGACACAGACCCGATCGGACACAACCCCGATCGGACACATACGGTTGCAATCGGACACAGTCCCGATCGGACACAGACCCGATCGGACACAGTCCCGATTTTTTTTTTTGAAATTTCACAAGTGATGAATGTGAAATCGTAGAGGAAAAACAGGAAAAAAAAAGTTTTTTCCACGTCGATAATCATTAATTGATGTTTTAGGGTGATAAACGTGTTCCTTTAATTTTTTTCAAAAGTTTGATCATTCGGGAAAGAAAAACGAATCAACCGATCGCATTGAAATCTTACAGGGCTATTGGGGATACATTAAGCTTAAAAAAAACCTGAAAACATTAGCCTTTTTGTGATTATTTGCAAAAGTGCAGTAGTTTCACTGAAAAAGCAAAAAAAGTCTCTTTTTTGTACTTTTTTCAAACCAATGTGGGAGGTGAAAAAAAATTTTTTTCTTCAAACGCAATGAACAGTTCTTTTAGAGAATTTATTCAAGTTTTCAGAACCGTCCTTAGATTTCCTGTAGCGTTATTGGTTCATGAGATATCAGTGATTAAAGACAAAATGGTCACTTCTCACTCAATCGTCGATATCTCCGGAACAAATAATCGTACAGAGTTCGTTCGAAAAGCAAATTAAAGCTAAATGATCAGGCTTTCTGACCCTGGTATTGAAAAAGTCCAAGAAAATTTTTTCAAGTCCGTGGATGCCTTAAAGTTGAAACAAAATTTCGAAAATTTTTGTTTCGGCATATTTCTTTTGTTTGCTCTCCGACGGAAGCTCCAAAAAAATTTTCAATGTAAGGATTGTAAACTAGAGATTTCAAGCTTCAAAATGCTTTTTTTTCGTTTCTGTACGATCATTTGTCTAGAAGTCACAGCGCTTCAAAAATGACCCAAAAAATTTTTAAAATTTTTTGTTCCTTTAATTTTTTTGAGTAGTGTATATATATATATATGTATATATATATATAAATTTATATATCCCAGTAAACACAAAGTAAGGGTGTAATTCCGAAAACCGGTTACCTCCGATTTTGATGAAACTTTGTGAAAAGCTTCCTTTCAACTTAAAATGGAAGCCTGTAAAAGGAATTTTGGCGACTCTTATAAGAAAGTCGTTTTTTAACAGAAGATTATTGTGATTGAACTCTTCGCAATGCGGTCCCTACCAAAGGTCCCCCTTGCACCCCCCGCGCGCGCGCGCATGTGTGTGTGTACACATTTGTCAAGGCCAAGGTCATTGGTGAGGTTGCCGTTTTTCTAGATATTTACCGTTTCGAACAAGCTATCTAATGGTAATATTCACTTTTACGAAAAAAAGCTTAAAAAGTGTCTTAATTTTCGAGTCGCCAAAAATCCTTCTCGTATATTTCTTTTGTACCTAAAAGGAAGCTATTTACAAAATTTGACTCAAATCGGAGGTGACCGGTTTTCGGAACTTTATCCCAAAGTAACAGTAATATAACATCAATGTTATAATTTCCTACTCAACAATGTGACTGTAATGTAACATGCTTTGTATATAATAGTAATTATAACATTAATGTTAATTACTGTTACTTTATGCTTATTGGGATATCACATCATATATTGTACATATCATTATATATATATGTATATACCTATATATAAATTTGTATCATTATTATACATATATTATATATTATATTGTTTCAGATTTTGGATTCATTGTCGATTTCCAGCTGTAATAGGTGCTATCGATGGTACTCACGTAGCTATTTTTCCTCCAAATAAAGAACGAGAGCATTTAAATATAAATAGAAAATTATACCATTCGTTAAATGTTTTGATAGTAATATAAGTAGTTAGGACTAGGCGGGTTCTAATCCAAGTGCACTCAGGAGGGGTGAGGCGCGAGAGGGATCTCAGCGGCGCGGGGGAATAACGTCACGCGGGACGGAGGGGATTTCGGCGGCGCGGGGGCTGCGGGACGGAGTACGCTTGTTTCGGCGCGTGTTGGATGTTTTATCGTAAGTATAAGCAATATTATATTACATTCCCGGTTGATAAACAATATAAACAGTATTACATATGCCGATGTCCGATTTATAAACAATATAAACAGCTGCATTCCTGCGGTGCTTGCACAACGATATACGTTAACCATTCTTCATCTCTTCCTGGTATACCCGTCACCCGAGGAGTAAGGATCCTTCGGTACTTAACAATATAAACACCCCAGAATCATCTTCCACATTTTTTGCTAGGAAGAATTCGCGCGTATCAACGCCGATCAACGGCTGCTTTGCGCCTTTGTTTTCTCCGTTCATATAAGCGAAGGTGATACGTGCGAATTCTTTCTGAGATGTAAATAAATGATTGATACATCATACTTATGTATTAAATACAAAGATAAGAAAGGTTTAGACGAAATATATAAAGAGGATTGAGGCGCATCAAATCATAATACGTAATTTGAACGCCCATCGACACGTCGGTTGTAAAAGTATAACGGTGTTCTATTAGAAAGATTTTTCTATAAACGATGCTTTCAACGTTATAATTATATGAGTAAGCTCTATCACGTTCAAGATAGCGAACGGTATTGCTTATCGTGTGCAAAAGTCACGTGCAAGTGCTCCGTAGAAAATTGTGACGTGTGTATTAAAAGTGTGAAAAAGACAGGAAGAAAATGGAAAACATCGAGCAGACTGAACGCGACCTGGTGGAGCAGTCCCGCCAAATTGACACCTTGGGCGAGTATTTTGAATGGCTGCAGCGTTGCGAGGAATTTATCAAACAGCTCGAAGAACGCAGTCGTGTCAAGCGTCCGCGGCTCTCGATCGGAAGTAGACAATCTCTGGTGGCTAAAATCGCGCGACTCGAAGGTGCAAAGACTCGATTGCAGAGACGGTTTATACCCAGTGGTAGTGATTACAGCGGCGACAATAACGCGGAAAGACTCGTTTGGCGAGAGATCGATACTGCGTTCGATAACCGTATTCTGACCGGTGCTGTGATTAACGCAAACCATATCGAACCTCGTCAATTTCTCGAGGATGCCAAAGACATCGTGCTCGAGGAAGTGCAAGACGTTATAAAAAGACACAACAGTGTAAAAGTGAACACTATATTCAATGGTGAATTTGTGTCGGGTGATAAGCGTGCGAATAAAAGTATCAATACGAGAAACTGTGAACTCTTTCGCACATCCGATTTACACGAGTGGTACGAACGCCGCGTTATCGAGCCCACTCTAGCATCGCTGGAAGAATTTCAAGAACACAGATAGTGGCTGGGCATTGTCGCGAATATTGAATTTGACTGTAAATATAAATAAATATAATCCTATGCGCGCGGGATGTCACATTAAATTGTCGCGAGAGATTACGAAGAGAGCGGTGGTTAACGTGCAATCTAAAGACAATGCGTGTTTCGCGTGGGCAGTGGTCGCCGCTCTATATCCCGCTGAAAATCATACGGAACGGGAATCATCGTACCCGCATTACGCGACAGTGCTGAATTTCCGGGACATTGAGTTTTCAGTGACTGTGAATCAAATTAAAAGTTTGAACTTGCAAACAATATCTCGATCAACGTATACATCGAGAAAGAGTACAGCATTGTCCCGATACGTCTTTCGGAGCAGAAGCGAGATAAGCACGTCAACTTGCTGTATATGGAAGACGGTAACAGCATTTGGACATTTCGCATGGATCAAGAATCTATCGCGACTCGTGAGCTCGCAACTGAGCAAACACAAGAATCAAAAATATATCTGCGATCGGTATGTAAATATATTTAATATAAAATAATTATATCAAATAATTTATATAAAATAAAAAACCTTATGAGATAAAATTTTTCTTTTACAGATGCTTGCACTATTTCGGTTCAGAAGACAAGTTGCAGTTACATACGGTAGACTGCGGGGAGATGAACGACTGCGCTATCCGGTTGCCGAGTGATAAGGACAAGCGGATATCGTTCAACAACTACAACAGGAAAGAGCGGCTTCCATTTGTGGTCTATGCCGACTTGGAATGCGTTTTGACCAAGATGGAGGAGGAAGAAAAGAACGCGTACCAGCACCATCGTATTTAGTATAGCGTATTATGTGCATTGTTCGTACGACGACTCGTTATCCGTTTATAATTCTCGCCGTAGCGCCGATTGCGTTTCGTGGTTCGCCGAAGAACTTAGAAATTTAGCGTTACGTGTAAAGACTATTTTAATGACTACAAATGTCCCCATGGTAAATTTAACATCGGACGAGTGGGAAAAGTTTCACAGCGCAACGCATTGTCATATATGCGAAAAACCGTTTACGCAAGAAGACGATACACGCGTACGCGATCATTGTCATTTGACCGGGCGATATAGGGGTCCCGCGCACTCAAATTGCAATCTAAATTACAAAGAATCATTATATATTCCGATAGTCTTTCATAATTTATCAGGTTACGACGCACATTTCATTATCGAGGATATAGCTACGGCGTTCGAAGGGGAAATCGAATCACTTCCAATAACTAAAGAAAAGTATATATCGTTTACAAAAACTGTTAAACTCGCACAAGACAATTGGAAAAATTATATAAAATTAAGTTTTATCGATTCGTATAAATTTCTCGCGACAAGTCTCGACAAATTGGCATCTTTTTTAGAGAAAGATAAACTCAAAATTTTACATTCACAATTTCAAAATTTACCTGCAGAAAATTTCAGTTTATTAACACGGAAAGGCGTCTTTCCGTACGAATACGTCGACTCTGTAGATAGGTTGCAAGATACGTGTTTACCACCGCGCGAATCATTTTACAGTTCCTTGACCGGCGAAACTATATCCGAGAGCGATTACGCGCACGCCGAGAATATCTGGACACGATTCTCCATTCGGACGTTAGGCGAATATAGCGACTTGTATCTCAAAATCGACGTCTTGTTATTAGCCGATATTTTTGAAAACTTTCGCGATAGTTGCATCAGAAGTTACGGATTCGACCCCGCGTATTGTTATACTCTCCCCGGATACACGTGGGACGCCATGTTGAAGCATACTAAGATTACGTTCAAATTGCTTATCGACATCGACATGGTTATGTTTATCGAACGCGGTATACGCGGTGGTCTGAGTCAGTGTTCCAACAGATACGCTCGCGCTAATAACAAGTACATGGAGTCGTACGATCCATCGAAACCATCGTCATACTTGATGTATTTCGATGTAAATAATTTGTACGGATGGGCAATGTGTCAACCGTTGCCTTATGCCGATTTTCGATGGGTCGACGACGTGTCGAATTTTGACGTAGCATCGATCGCGTTAGATTCGCCTACGGGTTATATCCTCGAGGTAGATTTAGAGTATCCGCAACATCTTCACCATACGCACACTGACCTACCGTTTTGCCCGACACGCGACAAGCCGCCCGGCAAGCGGCAAGACAAGCTTCTTGCAACGCTATACGATAAGAAGCGTTACGTGATACACTACCGCAACCTGCAACAATGTACGCGTCATGATCTTCGTGTAACAAAAATATATCGAATACTACAATTTACGTAATCTCCGTGGCTTCGCAATTATATCGAATTAAATACACAGTTTAGAACACTCGCGAAAAATGATTTTGAAAAAAATTTATACAAATTAATGAACAATGCGGTATTTGGCAAAACGATGGAAAATGTGCGTAATCGTGTCGATGTAAAATTATTGACAAAGTGGGACGGACGATACGGCGCAGAAGCGATGATCGCCAAACCAAATTTCTAAATAGTTGAAGCGTCTTTTCGGAAAAGTTACTCGCCGTAGAATTGCGCAAACTGGAAGTAAAATTTTATAAATCTACGTCGGTATGTGCATACTTGACATATCGAAAGTGTATCTGTACGAATTTCACCACGAGTACATGTTTCCTCTGTATCGCGACAAATGTAAGATCATGTATACCGACACAGATAGTCTAATATATCACGTCGAGTGCATCGATGTGTACGAGAACATGAAGCGCGACATCGCTAGATTCGACACAAGCGATTATGCGGTGGACAATGCGTACGATATACCGCTTGTAAATAAAAAGGTACCGGGTCCAATGAAGGACGAAAACAACGGTGCCATAATGACCGAATTTGTCGGGCTCAGAGCAAAGATGTACGCGTTACGAGTCGATGGGAAAAAGGATACGAAGAAGATTAAAGGCGTCAAGAGCAACGTTGTCGCGAGAACGATAACGTTTGACGATTATACGCGGTGTTTGAAAGAAGAAATTGAAATGACGCGTCAGCAGTCGTGTATACGATCGAAACTACACCAAGTATACACGATCCGCGAGACGAAAATTGCTCTGAGTCTGTACGACGACAAGCGGTATATCGTACCTGAAACCACCGATTCGTTACCGTGGGGACATTATAGGATACCTTTGTAAATAAATGTATATTTTGTTTATTATTAATTGTATATATTTTGTACATAACCATGTATATATTTTGTATATTTTTATACTTTATATTTCATACACATTTTATATATATTTTTATATTTTATATATTTTATATATTTTAATAAATGTTTACAATACATTATTTTTATGTATCCAAGAGTTGTGTGATTTATCCATTCCCAACCATTTTACGTATACGTCATCACCCTTTTCCCGCAAAATGTTTTCCACGAGATATACGTCGGGATTAGCGACGCGTTGTAACTCGTATTCGTAGAATCCTCCAACGACGGGATTTCCGCGTGAATATTCGAGTATGAATGTCGCGGAATTAGTTTTCTGCACCTGGACAATCTTAAACATTTCGATCGTACAATTTGGTGTGAAACCTTTTTCAAAGATGATCTTGTATTTACTCACGCGTACCGAATCACCTACTTTGAATCATATTTTCTTTACCGTATTATTTGATTCGTAAAGCATATTTAAAAGTTTATCTGCGATTGCGGAAGTGACATCGACAAGTCTCATACCGATAGTGTGATGTTTTCGTATACAATACATAATTTTTATATATCCAAGAGTAGAACGATTTATCCATTCCTAAACATTTTACGTAAACGTTAGATATTACATTTCGATACTACTACATTGCGTTACATGATAAAACATTTTAAATATTTAATAGATAATTGAATATAGTTTTGCGTCGATAGTCGCTTGATAGCCGTTCAATGCTGTTCGATAGCCGTTCAACGGTCGTTCGATAATCGTTCAATGTCGTTCGATAGCCGTTCGACAGTCGTTCATTTCCGTTCAACAGTCGTTCGATAGCCGTTCGACAGCCGTTCAATAGCCGTTTGATAGTCGCTCAATATCATTCCATAACCGTTCACTTTTCAATAGCCGAACGGCTATCGAACGGCTGTCGAACGACTGTTGAACGGAAATAAACGACTGTTTAACGACATTGAACGATTATCGAACGGCTATCGAACGACACATTGCCCATCCCATCCGTACAAATTATTTACATCGAAATACATCAAGTATGACGATGGTTTCGATGGATCGTACGACTCCATGTACTTGTTATTAGCGCGAGCGTATCTGTTGGAACACTGACTCAGACCACCGCGTATACCGCGTTCGATAAACATAACCATGTCGATGTCGATAAGCAATTTGAACGTAATCTTAGTATGCTTCAACATGGCGTCCCACGTGTATCCGGGGAGAGTATAACAATACGCGGGGTCGAGTCCGTAACTTCTGATGCAACTATCGCGAAAGTTTTCAAAAATATCGGCTAATAACAAGACGTCGATTTTGAGATACAAGTCGCTATATTCGCCTAACGTCCGAATGGAGAATCGTGTCCAGATATTCTCGGCGTGCGCGTAATCGCTCTCGGATATAGTTTCGCCGGTCAAGGAACTGTAAAATGATTCGCGCGGTGGTAAACACGTATCTTGCAACCTATCTACAGAGTCGACGTATTCGTACGGAAAGACGCCTTTCCGTGTTAATAAACTGAAATTTTCTGCAGGTAAATTTTGAAATTGTGAATGTAAAATTTTGAGTTTATCTTTCTCTAAAAAAGATGCCAATTTGTCGAGACTTGTCGCGAGAAATTTATACGAATCGATAAAACTTAATTTTATATAATTTTTCCAATTGTCTTGTGCGAGTTTAACAGTTTTTGTAAACGATATATACTTTTCTTTAGTTATTGGAAGTGATTCGATTTCCCCTTCGAACGCCGTAGCTATATCCTCGATAATGAAATGTGCGTCGTAACCTGATAAATTATGAAAGACTATCGGAATATATAATGATTCTTTGTAATTTAGATTGCAATTTGAGTGCGCGGGACCCCTATATCGCCCGGTCAAATGACAATGATCGCGTACGCGTGTATCGTCTTCTTGCGTAAACGGTTTTTCGCATATATGACAATGCGTTGCGCTGTGAAACTTTTCCCACTCGTCCGATGTTAAATTTACCATGGGGACATTTGTAGTCATTAAAATAGTCTTTACACGTAACGCTAAATTTCTAAGTTCTTCGGCGAATCACGAAACGCAATCGGCGCTACGGCGAGAATTATAAACGGATAACGAGTCGTCGTACGAACAATGCACATAATACGCTATACTAAATACCCGATGGTGCTGGTACGCGTTCTTTTCTTCCTCCTCCATCTTGGTCAAAACGCATTCCAAGTCGGCATAGACAACAAATGGAAGCCGCTCTTTCCTGTTGTAGTTGTTGAACGATATCCGCTTGTCCTTATCACTCGGCAACCGGATAGCGCAGTCGTTCATCTCCCCGCAGTCTACCGTATGTAACTGCAACTTGTCTTCTGAACCGAAATAGTGCAAGCATCTGTAAAAGAAAAATTTTATCTCGTAAGGTTTTTTATTTTATATAAATTATTTGATATAATTATTTTATATTAAATATATTTACATACCGATCGCAGATATATTTTTGATTCTTGTGTTTGCTCAGTTGCGAGCTCACGAGTCGCGATAGATTCTTGATCCATGCGAAATGTCCAAATGCTGTTACCGTCTTCCATATACAGCAAGTTGACGTGCTTATCTCGCTTCTGCTTCGAAAGACGTATCGGGACAATGCTGTACTCTTTCTCGATGTACACGTTGATCGAGATATTGTTTGCAAGTTCAAACTTTTAATTTGATTCACAGTCACTGAAAACTCAATGTCCCGGAAATTCAGCACTGTCGCGTAATGCGGGTACGATGATTCCCGTTCCGTATGATTTTCAGCGGGATATAGAGCGGCGACCACTGCCCACGCGAAACACGCATTGTCTTTAGATTGCACGTTAACCACCGCTCTCTTCGTAATCTCTCGCGACAATTTAATGTGACATCCCGCGCGCATAGGATTATATTTATTTATATTTACAGTCAAATTCAATATTCGCGACAATGCCCAGCCACTATCGTGTTCTTGAAATTCTTCCAGCGATGCTAGAGTGGGCTCGATAACGCGGCGTTCGTACCACTCGTGTAAATCGGATGTGCGAAAGAGTTCACAGTTTCTCGTATTGATACTTTTATTCGCACGCTTATCACCCGACACAAATTCACCATTGAATATAGTGTTCACTTTTACACTGTTGTGTCTTTTTATAACGTCTTGCACTTGCTCGAGCACGATGTCTTTGGCATCCTCGAGAAATTGACGAGGTTCGATATGGTTTGCGTTAATCACAGCACCGGTCAGAATACGGTTATCGAACGCAGTATCGATCTCTCGCCAAACGAGTCTTTCCGTTATTGTCGCCGCTGTAATCACCACCACTGGGTATAAACCGTCTCTGCAATCGAGTCTTTGCACATTCGAGTCGCGCGATTTTAGCCACCAGAGATTGTCTACTTCCGATCGAGAGCCGCGGACGCTTGACACGACTGCGTTCTTCGAGCTGTTTGATTAATTCCTCGCAACGCTGCAGCCATTCAAAATACTCGCCCAAGGTGTCAATTTGGCGGGACTGCTCCACTAGGTCGCGTTCAGTCTGCTCGATGTTTTCCATTTTCTTCCTGTCTTTTTCACACTTTTAATACACACGTCACAATTTTCTACGGAGCACTTGCACGTGACTTTTGCACACGATAAGCAATACCGTTCGCTATCTTGAACGTGATAGAGCTTACTCATATAATTATAACGTTGAAAGCATCGTTTATAGAAAAATCTTTCTAACAGAACACCGTTATACTTTTACAACCGACGTGTCGATGGGCGTTCAAATCACGTATTATGATTTGATGCGCTTCAATCCTCCTTATATATTTCGTCTAAACCTTTCTTATCTTTGTATTTAATACATAAGTATGATGTATCAATCATTTATTTACATCTCAGAAAGAATTCGCACGTATCACCTTCGCTTATATGAACGGAGAAAACAAAGGCGCAAAGCAGCCGAACATCGGCGCTGATATACAGTGGGTGTAAAAAGTATTCGTACACTAGGAATTTTCACAAAAATTGGATTATTTCTTTGTAACAGTAAATAATAAACAAATAATTATTTGTTTATATTATAAATTCTTCTTTTCTTAATAACATTAAAAAAAAACTCATAAATTATAACATTTTATATTTCAAAACAATAAAATAACAAAATATAGCGATAATTTTCGAAAGTACAAAAAGTATTCGTACACTCTAATTGTTGAATAATAGAAACAAAATTAATACTTTGTCGGGTATCCCTTAGAGTCGATCACTGCCTGCAGTCTTCTTGGCATTGAATCAACAAGATTTTTTGTAACGGCAGGTGAAATTTCATCCCATTCTTGTTATAAAATTTTAGTAAACTCTGCACGATTCGATGCGTCTTTTTCTCACTGCATTTTGAAGAATACTCCATAAATGTTCAATGGGATTCAAGTCCGGTGATTGTGGGGGAGTATGTAATTATTGGGGTACATTATATAACAGCCAATTTTTGGTATTATAGGCTGTATGCTTCGGATAGTTGTCCTGTTAAAAGATGAATTTTCGAGTTCAAGTTTTCCCGCACTGACGGCTAGATTATTTTTCAAAATGTCAATATACATTTTGTGATTCATTGTACCTTCAATAAAATGTAATTTTCCAACCCCTCCAGTACTCATACAGCCCCACACTATCACTGAACCATCGCCGTGTTTCACAGTGAGTAACAAATTATTCGGATTTAATTCACAATTTTTTTTCGCCACACTGTGCGTCTCCTATTCGAACCAAAAATATTAAATTTACTCTCATCTGAGAATATGACTTTATTCCAAAAATCACTATCCTTATAGACGTATTTTTTGGCGAATTGAAGTCGTTTTTTCCGATTAGTCTCGTTGACCCAAAATTTCTTTCTTATTACTCGACCGTGATAACCGTTCTTGCGCAACATATTCCAAACAGTACTGATTGAAACATGTACATCTTGTTTTTCCATTGTAGTCACAATCGTCGGAGCCGAAATTTTGGGATCTTTTTTGATAAGACGCACGATAAATCTTTCATCGGTCTTTGAAAGAATGTGTGGTCGACCACTTCTGGGCGCATTTTTTACGGTTTTCTGTGTATAAAATCGATTAATAATAGATTGAATTGTTGAGCGGGCTCGATCAACAATCTTCGAAATTTGCGCGAGACTTTTACATTGATTGTGCAGCCTAATAATAATTTTTATTTCTTCCTTGGTAGTCTCGCTTCCTTTTCGACCCATTTTTGCAAAACAGAGAACAACGATTGAATGAAACTATGAAATTTAATGTCAATACGTAAGGGGAGGTCAATCAAAAAAATGTACACAAACATACAAACTATGTTCTCTACCTAAGATCAGTTGTTGTCATTGATATCATAGTGTACGAATACTTTTTGTATTTTCGAAAATCGTTATATTTTATTTTATTGTTTTGAAATATAAAATGTTATAATTTATGGGTTTTTTATTAAATGTTATTAAGAATAGAAGAATTTATAATATAAACAAATAATTATTTGTTTATTATTTATTGTTACACAGAAATAATCCATTTTTTGTGAAAATTCCTAGTGTACGAATACTTTTTACACCCACTGTATGAGCGGGGAAAGCAAGGGTACAAAGCAGCTATCTTTGTGTTTAATACATAAGTATGATGTATCAATCATTTATTTACATTGTAACGGTCGCATTTTCGGGCGTTTTTCGCAGTTACTGATAGATCGCCGGTGCAAGGTTCTTTAAAGAAAATACGCGATGTGTGTGTAATTGGATGTCTTTATTTGTATTTGAATAAATGTACAGAGTGTATGTGTGTGTGTGCGCGTGTGAGTGTGTGTGCGTGTGTGTGTGTGTTGTGTGGATATTAGTTGCGCTAAATTATTATAATTGACGTGACGACGAAGTAACGTGGTAAACGCAGTTTCAAGAGTATCGAAATACGGCCTTTATTTCGGATACGTGTTCCTGTTTATAACGCGCGAATCTAGGTCAGTGTGCTGCATGCGTTTTTGCGGCGCTTTTTCCGCGAGGAATCCCGGCGTTCCGAGAATCCCCGGTTTCGCGCGATCGACGGTCGCTTTCGTGGAAATATTAGTTTTCTAGATGTTTCGATCTTTCGCAACGATGTTAAATTATGCGTCCGGCTTTATTTCGACGGTGTTCTTTAACGACGGCGACGGAGGCCGCGATAAACGAATGCGCTGTGCGCTCGAATTCGCAATGCGCGAAACAGAATTGCGTTGCGAAGGATGCACGTTGCGCGTTGCAGCTGGGTCGAGAACACTCGACTCGGGGCGGCTCTGAGCTCCACCTTCCGGGATGGCCCAGCTGCAGGATTAGGCGGATGCACTCGTACTCTGGAATCGAGATCACTCGGCTAAGACGGAGTTCGCTCCACCTTTCGTCCGTGGTAGGCGTGCTCGGTAGGATTTCTCTGGTTTGCTCAGAGGCGTACGGCTTAGAGCGGATTGGGAGAATGGTGATTAGATGCCGAAAAGTGCCCTTTTTATACCGGCTAATTGCCTGCGTCGGCGCGCGGCGGTATCACCCCTTCCGAACGGTTTTTTTCGGAAACGGTACGGTCGGGCCCGCTCGGAAGGGTTCGGGTGCGCGCCGAACACGAGCTTTTGCTGCCGGCGGTTCGGGCCACGTCGGCTACCCTCGGCGGTGTTCGGCCGTTTCAAGCCCTTAACGGCTCCGGGTCGTGTTAAGAACGATTAAAAAAAGGTGGGCGTACCGCGCCCCTGCCTATGCCCGGCGGGTGTTATGCCGGGAATCGTAACGATGCACCGGGATGCATCGTTACATCACCCCCCTTCATAAATAATGCCCGAATTGGGGGCATTCTGTCGGTCGGGCATATCGGGCATCTCGCAGGTTTTCGGCGGATGTTTTGCTGTTACTGCCTATTGCAGTCAGCGGCAGTACCGGACTTTTCCGTCCCTGATGAAGCGGACTATCCACCGTCCAGTGGCTGTTCGCGGCTTGTATCTTCGCGATACATATACCGCGAAATGTGGAACCTCCACAACGATCCTGGGTTCCACCTCTACGGGAATTGGCGGTGGCGGCTGCAGCAGTGTAGGCCGTTCGGTAGTAGCGGCTTCCTGCCTCATTGGCCGGGGTGGCCTCTCATAAGGGCGCGGAGCCCTCGCCTTCGGTGGTGGTGGTGGCGCCAGGAAGGCTTCTTGTTTGCGCCGGTTTACATGGTCGGACCGCTGAATGACGGTTCCGACCTTCGGTGGCCGCGTTGGTGTTGACGTGGCGGTAACCTGCGGTGCCGGCTCCATCATCCGGACCGCGTCGACGGTGCCTACTTCGTACTCCCGGAGCAGGGCTTCGATGTCTTCTAATATTGCCTGATTAGGTTGTTCCATCTCGCTTGACTGTTCGCTCGATAATGTGGCCTGTATTTTTGCCACCTCAGGCTCGAGGTCGATGTCATCCTCGGAGGGGATAAAGTCGTCATTGTTATTGTTGACATGAGCGGCCTTCAGGTCTTGTACGTGTACGTGCTTTATCCATTTCCCCCGCTTGCTTCTTAGATCCATTATAACGGGTGATACTATTTGTCGGATCTCATATGGCCCGCTGAATTTGGGCGCCAATTTGGCGTTGTACGCTTCGCTTTTCCTAGACAGAGGGTGATCGCGCTTCCACACCCATTCGCCGATGCTTAGTTTTCATGGTCGGCGTCGGAGATCGTAATGGCGTTTTTGGCGGTGAAACGCCTGTGCGAGCTGTACTTTTACGAGCTCGTATGCCTCCGTGAGCTTTCTTCGGAGGTCATCAGGAGCGTCGTGCTCCGCGGTCAGCTGGTCGGTGTCTTCCGGCCCTTGTAGCTCGCGCCCGTAGTTCAAGAAGGCTGGCGTGTATCCGGTAGCGTCGTGGAGGGCCGTGTTGAAGGCGAATTGGAACGCCGGAATGTGCTCGTCCCAGGCCTGATGATCCTTCTCCACGTACTGCGTGACCATGGTCTTAATGGTCCGGTTGGTCCTCTCCACCGGATTGCAGTGTGGAGAGTAAGCCGGAGCGGTCACGTGTCGTATGTTCCACGCCCGTAGGCGTTCTTCCAATTTGTTGGACCTTAATTGGGTGCCGTTGTCTGACAGCACGGAGTCTGGTCGGCCGTGGCGCAAAATGATACGCTCGGTCAACGCCTTGGTCACGGCGCTCGCTGTAGCTCGGCGCAATGGTACCAGCTCCACCCATTTCGTGAATCGATCTTTGAGCGCGAAGAGCCATGTATGTTCTTGGTGCAAGCGTGGCAAAGGTCCGAACAGATCTAAGATCACTTGCTCCCAGGGTCGACTGATATACGTCGAATGGAGCGTTCTGGCCGGCCGCTGCAGTGCGGCCTTGTGCGTCTGGCAATTCTTGCAGTTGCGCACATAGTTCGCGATATCGCCAAACATTCCCGGCCAATAATAGGTTTCGGCAATCCGGGCGATCGTTTTTGCGATGCCCATGTGCCCGGCGATGGAGGCGTCGTGGTATCGGCGTAAGATGCTATTTCTGGCCTCCTTCGGTATGCAGAGCTTCCACTGCTCCTCTGCTGCGGTATCTTTGAAGTTCAGGCTGTGATAGAGAAGGTGGTACAATTTTTCGCCCTCTATGCGATAGTCGGCGTGCACGGTGGGGTCTTGTTGCACCCCCTCGTATTTCCGCCGGTACCAAGCGCATTCCTGGCGTTTCGCGGCGTAGGTTGCCGGGTGACGCGATAGAGCGTCTGCGACGCGATTAAGTACCCCGCGACGGTACTTCACGTCGAAATCGTACTGCTGGAGCTCGAATACCCAGCGTCCGAGGCGTCCGGTCGGGGACTCTAATTTCTGCAACCATCGCAGGGCCTGGTGGTCTGTCACGACGGTGAAAGCATAACCTTCTAAGTAGCTTTTCATCCGCCGGATGCCCCACACGATGGCTAGGCATTCGAGCTCCGTGGCGCTATATTTGCGCTCGGCCGCATTCAAAGTGCGGCTCGCATAGGCGATTACGCGTTCGCCTTCCTCAAAATTTTGCGTCAACACGGCGCCGAGTCCGGTCGTGCTAGCGTCGGTCTGGACATGCTAGAACCGGCGCGGAACTGAGAGCGCGTTTTAGCTGAGCGAACGCGGTGACTTCCCCTTCGCTCCATTTCCACCGGGCGTTTTTTTTGTCAATTGCGTGAGTGGGGCCGCGATCGTGAAGAAATTCGAGATGAAGCGGCGGTACCACGAAGCCATCTCCACGAATTGACGTATATGCTTAACGGACTGTGGTTCAGGCCAGTTGGCCACGGCTTGGATTTTCCCGGGGTCGGTCCGAATTCTCTCCCGGTCGATGACATGTCCCAGGTACGTCAAACGGTCAACACAGAAACGGCATTTCTCCGGGTTCAGGCGGAGGCGCGCATTACGAAGGCGGCGGAAAGTTTCTCTAAGCAGCTCGAGATGCTTGTCGAAAGTTCGGCTGATTACGATGATATCGTCAAGGTAGACGAAAACGTACGGTTTTAAGTCGGGCCCGAGAACCGTGTCCAGTAATCGCTGGAACGTGGCCGGGGCGGAGTGCAACCCGAACGGCATGACTTTAAATTGATAGAGCCCCTTCCCCGGTATCGTGAACGCGGTGATCGGCCGGCTGTCCGGGGCCAATGGCACCTGCCAGTAACCATTCTTCAAGTCTAAGGTAGACAAATACCGAGCCCCTCTCAATTTGTCTAAAGTCGCGGCAGCGGGTACGCGTCTTTATGTGTGACGTCATTGACCCGACGAAAATCGATGCAGAAACGTTGCCGACCGTCCTTTTTCTTAACGATCACGATGGGCGAGCTCCATGGACTGTACGAGGGCTCGATGACCCCCTGGGCGAGCATCTCGTCCACTTCGGTATCAATAACTGCATGCATCGCCGGATTGCGCGGAAGATACCTTTGCTTAATGGGCGTGTCGTCTCTCAGTCGAATGGAATGTTGAGCCCGATTGGTGGGCCCCTTCACGGTCTCAAATTTCGCGAGCTCGCCTTGCAGAAATTGCTGGAGACGTTCGTCTTCTTCGGCGGTCCTCCCGGCCAGGCCTCCGATGGTGCAGCAATGCTGGTGCCACCGGAACCACGTAAAGATGGGGCCGGCGTGCTTATACGCAATTTCGCCTGCAGGTCCACCCCCATTAGTATTTCGCTCGAGAGGCCCGGTAATACTCTGAACGTATGCGTAGTGGTTCGGTCGGCCACTTCAACCGGTAGTGTCATCCTCCCCGCGATGTCTGCGTTTTGATCGTTCGCCAATTGTATCTGGCTGTCCCCTGTGGTCAACGCGAAACCCGCTCGTCCTAATATTTCAGCAGTTTCTTCATTTATCAGGGACACCTCGGACCCACCATCCACCAAGGCGTCGAAGGTGCGCTCCCCGATTCTGGTGTGCGGTCGCGGTTTGAATATTATGCGGGGCTTGGAGTTGTGGAGGCGACCTTTTCTCCAGCCCCGTCGGCTTTCCCCGCCGGCGGGTGACATTGCGCGGTGAGTACTCCGTCTCGTCCGCATTGCGAGCAAAACTTTTTCGCGGGGCGCCTGCATCGACGGCGCGTGTGTCCACGCTGTTTGCATCGCCAACAACACTCGGCTTTATTGTACGCGGCAGCCACGGCGGGTTTCGTTTCGGCCTTTTCCCTCTTTAGCGCTTTCTGCCGTTCGCTTACCAGGTCCTCGTGTTTGCGGGCGCGTGCCTGTAATTCGGAGATATCGCCGATATCGCGCCTTCGAATATAGAATTTGTACTCCAGATGCATATGATCGTACAAATACTCGAGCTGCATAATGGGCGAGAATCCGCCGGCCCGGCGCATGAGCGTCATCATCACCGTGGAGTATTGTGCGAACGTCTCGTTGGCCTTTTGATGTCGGTTCTCGATTTCGCGGCGGAGGGAGGCATCGTACCTATGGGGCAGGAACTGCAACCGAAATGCCGCCTCGAACCCCTGCCAAGAGGCCCAGCTGGCCCGGTGATTCCGGTACCACAAAAGGGCGTCCCCCCTTAATAATTCCGATAATCCACGCAGAATTTGTTCCTCGATGATGTGATAATTTTCGCGGAGTTCGGCAAGACGCGGCGGGGTCGCGTCCATTGAAATGATAGCCAATCTTACGGATTTGGTTAATTATGCGGTGATCTGGCACCGCCGGTGCCGCGATGTCCATGGGCGCATCGCGGGCTATAGGCGAGGCCCCCGTGATGACCACGTGCGGTAACGCGCTGGAGGGCCCTGCTTGTTCGCGTGGATCGGTCATCCACATGGGCGTCCGCATATTCCCGCATGCGTCGGCGAATTTCATCGAGAGTGCCGGTGCTCTCTTACCCGTAACCTTCCGCTAGCACGGCCACTTGCTCTTTTGGGAATGCGTACAACCACGCTCTCATGATGCAACACTCACACCTCACACTAGACGAAAAACTGTCCCTGTTCGGGCGCCAATGTAACGGTCGTATTTTCGGGCGTTTTTCGCAGCTACGGATAGATCGCCGGTGCAAGGTTCTTTAAAGAAAATACGCGATGTGTGTGTAATTGGATGTCTTTATTTGTATTTGAATAAATGTACAGAGTGTATGTGTGTGTGTGCGCGTGTGAGAGTGTGTGAGTGTGTGTACGTGTGTGTGTGTGTGTGTTGTGCGGATATTAGTTGCGCTAAATTATTATAATTGACGTGATGACGAAGTAACGTGGTAAACGCAGTTTCGAGAGTATCGAAATACGGCCTTTATTTTGGATACGTGTTCCTGTTTATAACGCGCGAACCTAGGTTAGTGTGCTGCATGCGTTTTTGCGGTGCTTTTTCCGCGAGGAATCCCGGCGTTCCGAGAATCCTCGGTTTCGCGCGATCGACAGTCGCTTCCGTGGAAATATTAGTTTCCCAGATGTTTCGATCTTTCGCAACGATGTTAAATTATATTGTGTTATATTATGCGTCCGGCTTTATTTCGAAGGTGTTCTTTAACGACGGCGGCGGAGGCCGCGATAAACGAATGCGCTGTGCGCTCGAATTCGCAATGCGCGAAACAGGATTGCGTCGCGAAGGATGGAATTCGCGTTGCAGCTGGGTCGAGAACACTCGACTCGGAGCGGCTCTGAGCTCCACCTTCCGGGATGGCCCAGCTGCAAGATTAGGCGGATGCACTCGTACTCTGGAATCGAGATCACTCGGCTAAGACGGAGTTCGCTCCATCTTTCGTCCGTGGTAGTCGTACTCTGTAGGATATCTCTGGTTTGCTCAGGAGCGTACAGCTTAGAGCGGTTCGGGAGAATGGTGATTAGATGCCGAAGTGTGCCCTTTTTATACCGGCTAATTGCCCGCGTCGGCACGCGGCGGTATCACCCCTTCCGAACGGTTTTTTTTCGGAAACGGTACGGTCGGGCCCGCTCGGAGGGGTTCGGGTGCGCGCCGAACACGAGTTTTTGCCGGCCGGCGGTTCGGGCCACGTCAGTAGGTATACTAGGCCGGTTCTAACGCAGGTCCTCTCAGGGGGGGTGAGGCGCGAGGGGATCTCAGCGGCGCGGGGAATGACGTCACGCGGGATGGAGGGGGTTTTCAGTGGCGCGGGGAATGACGTCACGCGGGACGGAGGGGATTTCGTAGGCGCGGGGGCTGCGGGGCTGGGCGGGGGACGCTTGTGTTGGATGTTTTATGACAAGTATAAACAATCATAAACCGATGTCCGGTTGATAAACAACGGTATTTGAAGAGGATTGGGTCTTCGGGCCGAGACTAACGTGTCGGGACATGTTTTTCGCAAACAAAATGGCTTTCGCGGTACCCTCTCCCTCTCCCCACAATATAAGTAATTCTAGATTTTTTTTTTCGAATTAAACAATATAAGTATTCCTTTGAAGAGGATTGGGTCTTAAGGCTGACTAACGCGTCGGGACATGTTTTCGCAAACAAAATAGTTTTGTGCTCTTGCGGTACACCCCCTCTCCCACAATATAAGTAATTCTATATTTTTTTCGAATTAAACAATATAAGCGGTATTCCTTTGAAGAGGATTGGGTGGATGGAAATGCGTGCGAAGAAATTACGTCATGATTTAGACTTAAAACTCTTTATTTATGTTTTATATATATTTTTTTCTTACGTACTATAGACTAAAAACTAAAGCTGCCAGCTCGCAATCGACGAGCTGATGCTTGTTGAAAGCGTCACTCGCGCGTATTACATTAGATATTTCTTTTGGATTTATTACAGTGGACGCGATATTGGAGAATTGCGTAAACTTGGCATCAACTGTTTCGATAATTTTACCCAATCGATCAAAAGTTACATCTATGCATTGATCGAGATCGAACATACGATGTAATGTCGATTCGACCATCATCAAGCATTTTGAAGATTCGAGACTTATGAGTTTGACATCGTTAATCGTACGAACTCTCACTGTTAGCGGTCCAACGCTTATGAAATTGTAGTCATCTTTAGAGTTGTTCCAAAGTAAATTTTGAATATTGCGACGTTGCTTGTAGAGTCCCTTCCACGTTTCGAGAGATATCAGTTCCTTTCCTCGATGATCTCCTATGGCAATCTCCACATAACTCGGTGGACCCACGTTGATACCAATTTCGAGGAATTTGAATTCCGTAGCTGTCAATGCGTATCGTCTACCTAGTATACGAACCGCACGACGTTCCAACGAAATGCTACAGAAAAATTAAAATTAAAATAATAGTAATAATACAATTTGTAAAAATCGAAAAATAGAAAAAGTTAAATAAAACTTACTCGTCACATTTGTTCTCAAACGATGGAGTTTTATCACGACTCGGTACGTAATTATTCACGCGTCTTCCGATGCCGCTGCCGCTGTTTCCGTTTCTTTCGACGTAATACATTTCTCTGGGAGTTATGAAAAGTGAACCACGAGAGCGGTGTTAACGCGACACTGATCATATAAGAAATAACCGAGTATACATGATGCTCATCTTCCAAAAGTATAATGTGGTGGGGGGATCAATGCTTCTAACTCTTTGAATTTTAGGAGAAGAGGAGACAACGCTCAGACAAAAAATTCTTAGAAACGCAAGGAAAGGTCTAGGAAGGGGAAATAAGAGATAAAACATATTAATGTTTACATATTTTATTTTCTTGTAATTCTTTCTGGCGTTGCGACCACTAGTTAAATATTTTGAATACATTTTGTAATGCGCAATTCTTAACATGTTTTCCACATCGCATACTATTGGTAATATCTAATTTATTTAGAGAATCAATATCTTCATAGTCTGCATCCAAGGTTTCAATAATATAGCCGTTTCCCGCATCGTCTAGTATATCGGTCAGCCATTTTCGCTTTTCAAGTCCTTTAACGTACACGGCAGACGATTCTTCTTCTTCTTCTTCGTGTATCGTATCAACGACAGCTGTTGTAATTACACGCTGAGCCAAGCCATACGGAACGTTTCCGTCTTCCCATTGTAATCAATGATGATTTCTAATCACCCATGAGACTTGACATCGCTCAGATTTTGTAAGCACGCTCCACGGTACGGGACTTGCGAAAAAGTAATGGGAGAGAACATATCCCTTTCTCAGAACCGCAGCTTCCTTCGCGACAAAATTTCTCCCGACAATAAATCCTTGCAGATCCACAAACGTTGGTACGGACATGACGAGATCTCTCTCTCTCCCCGATGCATCAGTCGAGAGGAATGGGAAACTCTAAAATCATCTCGCAGCACTTTGATTTATATCCTGCTCCTCCTCCCCTCTCTTGTGTCGATGTTATCGCTTAGGTGATTTTGCGTACAACGTTGGTCAACGGATTGTACTGGATCACACGATCGTGTATGATGAGACAGTACGCAGTGGTATTCGCCGGCACGTTCTCCTTACATTCGAATTCCAATCTCACATCCACGGTTGCGCTCTTAACCGATTCGTTTTGTCGAGAACAATCGATAATCACGAACGGACCCCGACGTTGAAACTGTAAGATGGAGAGACTCGGCTCGAGATACTCGTATCCGTAATAGTTCTTGCAGAAGCGCGCGTACGTGTCGTAGAGAATGGCACATCTGCCTTTTTCGAAATCCAGATTCATATCGTCGTACGGATAACATTCCGAATTCAGATAGAGTTTCACGTTGATTAATTTGCAGTGGTCGAATCGACTCGTATCCTCAGACATGATATTTTTCCGGTTTGTCTGCAGAGCGAAGACAACGTATCGTGGTTTCTCCAGTTGAGTCGCGGTCTTAATGGCCCACGAATGCTTGGTTGTAAGCTGCAATAGCGGAAACTCGTATAGATCCCACGAGCGAAAACCCATGCTGAGATATCGTCCGCTTTCCAGAGCACGCAGCATCGACAGTTTTTCGATCTCGCTCAACAGCACGTGTGGCATTCGCCATTGTATCTTGAATATGTTGATCACAGGTTCCAGTGTCGAATCTCCAAACAGACAATTATTATCGTTGCGCGATCGTATTAAGATCAATTCGTGACGAGCGTTAATCACCACTCGTTTATAATCCTCGCAAAATCCCAATAACATGTGGAGCGGTACGCAAAAATTGAAATGTCCATTCTCATAGGTCCATGGATCCCAGCCGGCGTTTTTCATAATCACGTTTCTATCGGATGATACCGTTACATAGTTTTTGAGCGTAGTAGTTATTCCTACGTTTCTATTGCGATCAATCTCAACGCCATCGAGTTCGTATCGAATCTCATCGAACATGAATGCGGCGCAATTATTTGCCAGTTCCACATCACTTCCTTCAGCTGGTTTGGTTTTCGTTAGTTGTCCCTCGATGTATAGGAAACTCTCATACGGCAATGTATACAGATCCTGTTGTTGTATGGGTATTCTTATCTTATCACTGTGTCCGAACGTTGTATTGGCGAACGGGTTGTACGTGTGAGTCTCGATCTTGATGATACGATTGTCAAAGATCGGTTCATCACCGATGTTGAGAATGTCGGTCATCGTTCAGCTGTTTCGCACCGCAAATCCCAAAGATTGTAAAAACGCAACGTTCGATGCGCTGAGTTTCTTTTTCTTGGATGATTTGATATTAGCGAACGTCGACGTTGTTGTTGTTGGTGTTGCTGATCTCGTAAAGATTGCGTTATCTCTCACGTCTTTCGATCCGTTCAATACGAGCATCTCATACGTCGCATACGTACGTGCAATCTTACGATGATCTCTTCTCCTCGAAAATCGAGCAATCGTCCGTTCTGGTCGACAACGCGTAACGTTAAATCCGTAATGCTCCGCGCGATGATCGGCAGGTAAATGATCTGGGCAGGCGTTTCCGATATCTTATATCCCGGTGGTACCCTCGGTGAAAATTCATGTATCGTATGAACGAGTATGCCGTTGTTGTACGCACCCGCGGTCACGTTACACTCTATACGGATAATATTCACGTTGAGAATGTTAATCGGCATGTTTGATTCGTACCATTTTCGCGGCTCGAGAATACGATTCGAGAATCCTAGCAGCGATCCAGTGTTGTCGGGTTTGGTAAAGTTTATTCTGTAGGCACATTTGATCTCGCTCCTCATTGTATTGTAATTAGCGCGATCGGATATTCACACTATCGGATATTCACTATCTTCATAGTCACCACCGTCAATGTTTTTCTTATCGCGATGTTTCCGTGAAATTGCATGTTTCAAAAATTCATGTATATTTTGCAACTCATACGACCCCTCGGGAATCGTAATTTCCTCGTCGTCTTTGCCAAAGTAAAATTTATTACTCGAGGAATTCACATTCGGTATCGTGTGATAAGTCTCAAAATCCGTTAGACCGAGCTCGTATTCGCCGTCGCTCAAATCTATGGTGGGAAAGAAGTTTGCCGTGAGAACGCTACTCTTACCAGTCAATGTGAACGTCATAGACATGTCGACGAAACTGTTTAACGAATACTGAGTTAAATAGCGCAATATCTGTCTTTAAATTCACATGCATCGACCGTTCGAAGAAACTGCAAGCACAATTGTCCGCAGATGCTCTGATCGTAAGTTTGAACAGATGTGTAATTGTACTGTATCTTCGTTACGTTTCGTCCGAGATATCGCATCAATTCATTCGGCGGTCGAAGATTGCCGAAACTGTCGAAATATATAGCGCGATTCCCCCTCTTTGCATACGCTACCCAATGAGTACCTGGTCCTTCGACGCTATCCAAATTTACAATGCCGCTCTCGTTTTGATATATACCACCGATCGGTAACGAGTTGCGCATGAAAACACCTTTAAAATATGGAATGCGCATACGTTTTGCCAGTTGCAGCAATTGTACGTTGATAGTTGTGCTCTGCGGCATTTTTAGCGTCTCTTTGACGTTTTTTTTTTTCTCGTTGAGGCTCCTCGTCCGTATTTGTAAAGAGCGAGATATAACCCGCGACCTTCCATGGCGCGATTGTGACGTAGCATCTCTTGCAACTTGCAACTTGCGACGTTGCGCGGCCTTTCCGTCGTTCACCGCCTTCGCTACACCAGCCGCTTCACCGATCAGGGATCCGAGCGCACCCAACATTGGTAGAATCGGCAATACACCGCCGCATTTCGCTACCGGAAGTATCCGTTTCTTCGCCGTTCTTTTCTTCGTCTTCAGATCTATACCGAGCTTCGTCTTGGCTTTCATCGCTGTCCAGACAGCTGTGGCGGCGGCTCTCTCACCGAGAGTCGAATCTCTCGCAACGATGCGATTCCGCGCTTTCTCGGCGAGTATCTTATCCGCCGCGTGTCTCTCGGTGAGATCGTTGCTCCGAGAGTATGCTATATCGTGTTCGCGACACGCCGCGTCCAATGGATTTATACCTCGATCGCCTCTGACTAATCGCTTCTCCAACCGTGTGCCTGGCCCGCAAAACTGATAGCCGGGAATATGGAATTCGATCGGAAGTGCGTTTATCGCGTGATTTAATAGGCCTCTACCTATTTTCGTTGACATTCGTTGCAATTCTTTATCAATGGCGCCGGACCACCGATGTGCGTTTCCTGCCACGGCTGATTGTAGTGTTCGTAACAGCGACGATACGTCTGAACCTCCGGATCCGCTTTTATGTGTTCCGGAAGTTTGTCCCACACGTAGTGGACGTAATCACCGCACGTTCTCAATAGAACTGCTTTCGGCACAAATTGTAGCTGTTCGACGCTCAAATAGCGAATATCGGAAGGATTTGTTAGCAGGGTGAACATTTTTCTCTACTGAGCGACTCGTGATTTCGCGCACCTATAAATAGGCAGGCGTTCGATCCAATCGGCAGTGTTGAAAAAAAAATGAGATTCGTACGACAACCTTTGACGATATGCGTGACAAATTGCGACGACAGATTACGATCAATGGAGGACAACGCGGAGATGCGCAGGCACGGTACGATGCTACCGACTACTATACGCGCGATCGTTTGCGGCCCCTCGAATTGTGGTAAAACCAACGTTCTGATAAGTCTACTGGAAAGTCCGCACGGTATACGTTTCGAGAACGTGTACGTGTACTCGAAGTCGCTGCAACAGCCGAAATATCGATATCTGGAGAATTTGTTGACATCGATCGATGAAATCGGCTATTTTACGTTCTCCAATAACAGTGACATCATTCCACCGAGCGAGGCACGTCCAAACTCGATTTTCGTCTTCGATGACGTGGCGTGCGACAAGCAAAATACGATAAGAGAGTACTTCTCAATGGGTCGTCATTCAAACGTCGACTGCTTCTATCTCTGTCAGACGTACGCGAGAATACCAAAACATCTTATACGCGACAACGCGAAGCTGCTGATCTTGTTTAAACAGGACGGTACTAACTTGAAACACGTGTACAACGATCACGTGAATACCGACATGTCGTACGAGGATTTCAGTGAATTATGTCGTACTTGTTGGCAACAAAAGTATGGATTCCTAGTGATAGATAAGGACAGCTCATTTACGAACGGGCAATACAGAAAAGGATTTAACGTGTTCGCGATACCGCAAAACGATTAGTCGCTGCCGACACTCTGTCGATGACATGGCTGAAAGCGATAATGTTCGCGAGCGTGAAAAAATTGCGAGGGAAATTGAGAAAACGAGCGAATCGATCCGCAAGAAACATCGCTCTTTGAAGACCGGCAAGATCGACGACGATATCGCGGCCAAACCCATTTTAGACCTATTATCGAGCCACTACAAAAAATCGTCGACAACTCTAGCTTAATCGCGGTGAAAAACGAGCCGGAGAGTAACGCTATAATTAAAACGTTACCCATCAAACGGTACAAGGAAGAAGAGGAGAAGGAGGAGGAGGATGAGCATACGACACCGAAAAAGAGACAACGATTGAAGGCGAATCGTTTATCGACATCGCATACATCGGATGAACCGCTGATAACCTCCACATCGTCCGCGACAACGAGAATCGTACAATCCACGATACCCGAATCACTCGCAATCGAAAATGTTTTCGAAACCACGGGCAACCCGCTCGAATCACCATCTGTTCGAAACATGTTACAAACGTTGGAAGGTCAAAAAATGTTACGAGAGTACTTCGGGCCACTGCCACAAAAGTACATGAGCGCTTTCCTTAGTGGCGACGAAAAAAATCAGATCGATCACGTGTACGGTGTCTATTTCAACGAGAATGAAATGTGGCTCGGTAACAAACGATTCGACATCGACGCAGATGACTCTATAATCATAGACAAAGTGAGGTACATTGGTACACCTGGATTATACGAGTTGATCTTCAAGAGAATTCCCGATGATGACATATACACTGAGGAGGATATGCAAAAATATAAGAGCATATTAATGGCGACGAGTGCGCATAAACGCCAATATGATGCGCAAGGTCAATTAAAGAGCAACAGGGAGATACAAGTATAAACACATAATTGCCATTGATGTCGATCGAATCGAAAAAGAAAAAATGCGGTACGGGAGTATCCATGCCTCGCGCGATGACGCTAACTGACAATAAGATCGATTACGTGCACTGGGACGATCCCAACGAGCTAGTGGATCGTCTACGATTGCTCGATGCTTCGTGCCGAGCTGGCCACAACGCTCACGACAACGAGATCCTGTCGATTATAGAGGAACTTCGCGAAGTCGGCCTTATTATAAATTAAACGGTGTCTCAACGAAACTGATCAGTCGATCGACGTCACTCGCATCGAGAAAAAAAAAATGCCCATCAACAAATTTGGATTATTCGAACAGAGAAATGAAGCAATTAGAACAAGCGATCATTGGGGTAAATCGGTGACAAGTTACTTGCGTCAAAACGCTCTGTGTCGCGTCGCTACGTACTATGACGCGAGGTCGCGCAAGATTCGCCGTGTAGCGCAACCTGAGGCTGATACCGATGCAGTCAACAAACTGTACGTGGAACAATGCGTTAAAACGTTGAAGAATCAGCAGAAAGAATCAGACGAGAAGCTGACTACGTTCGAGAAGGACGTGCGAGCTTTGCAGACTGCGATAAACGAGCTTCAGCGTGCGATTAACACTAATTCAGAAACAGCTACGAGCGGTTAAGGAGCGGCTATTGTACAATTATTGAACATCTACAAAGGCTTATCGAACGAAGGGTTATCGAACTACAATGAGTGGCAGTGATCGAAGAGGAAACGGCTGTGAACGAGGCTACGAACAATTCAAGAACAGCTGCGAACGAGGTTATGAACACCTCAGGAACGGCTGCGAACAAGGCTATGAACACGTCAGGAACGGCTACATACGAGGCGGCATACAACTCTGGAACGGCTACGAACGGGTCAGAAACGATTGCCAACGAGGCTGCGAACGGGTCAGAAACGATTGTGAACGAGGCTACGGACTACTTAGAAGCGACTATCAACAGGACCAATTACGGCAACAAACGGCTGCGAACAGCTATCGAACGGCAACGAACGGGGCAGGAACAGCTAACGAACGGCTATCGAACGGGTCAGAAACGGCTATCGAACGGGGCAGGAACGGCAACTAACAGCTATCGAACGGGTCAGAAACGGCTATCGAACGGGGCAGGAACGGCAACTAACAGCTATCGAACGGGGCAGGAACGGCTAACGAACGGCTATCGAACGGGTCAGAAACGGCTATCGAACGGGGCAGGAACGGTTATCGAACGGCTATCGAACGGCTATCGAACAGTAACGAATGATAAAACGCACGGTGATACTCGGGGCACACATCGTTTGATCGACGAATCGAAACAACGATGGATCGGCGATCGGGAATAACCGAGGAAGCGAAGAAACAACATAGTTTAGAGAAACGGCAGTTGGTGAACGAATTGCACGCGCCGGCGAGAAAAAATTTTCCCCGAAGACATGTCATAGTGCGGGGATACGATGACCTGTGGCAAGCTGACATTGTCGAGATGCGTCCGTACTTTCGTTTCAACAGAGGTTACCACTACATACTCACAGTCATCGATGCGTTGAGCAAGCACGCGTGGGCCGCACCACTCAAGAGTAAAGGCGGAAGCGAGACAGCTGACGCTATCGCTGAGATAATTCGAAATAGCAAAAGATGTCCGAAAAACTTACAGACTGATATGGGGAAGGAATTTTATAACGCTGACGTGCAACGGCTCATGCGGAAACATGACATCAATCACTATTCTACATATTCAGTATTGAAGGCATCGATCGTTGAGCGATTCAATCGCACGCTGAAAAACGACATGTGGAAGATGTTTACGCTAAACGGATCTTACAAGTGGATCAGCGCGTTGCCGCGACTCGTATCGGATTACAACGCGCGCAAGCATCGAACGATCGGTATGCGACCCGTCGACGTTACCCCCGCGGTCGCTGAAAGACTCTTGGCTGCTGTGTATAATCGTGTAAATATCGTGAGTCCGGCAAAATTCAAAGTAGGTGACTCGGTACGCGTTAGCAAGTACAAGACAATTTTTGAGAAAGGTTACACGCCAAATTGGACAACCGAAGTGTTTAAAATTGTAAAAGTGCAGCATACTAATCCCGTAAGCTATTTACTTGAGGATTATCGCAAAAAACCTATCGCTGGAGCGTTCTACGAGCACGAGTTGCATCGCGCGAATTATCCGGACGTGTATCTCGTGGAGAAAGTACTGCGTAGGAGGGGTGACAAGGTTTACGTGAAATGGTTGGGATTTGACAATTCGCACAATTCTTGGATACATAAAGACAATGTGATTAAATTCATACAGTGTTTATTTTTAATTTTCTGGAAAAATATATGTGTATAACATATATAATATTTGAAAAATGAAAATATACATAAAAATCCTTATCAATATTCCTTGCGATAGTACATGTATTTTTTAATATAAGATGTATGAGATATGCATTACATAAAAATATATGAAATATAAAAATACAAAAATCTTTATTAATATTTCTTTCACACACACACATTTTACAATGGTATCTTATAATGCCCCCACGGTAGCGTATCGGTGGTTTCGGGTACGATATACCGCTTGTCGCCGTACGGACTCAGAGCAATTTTTGTCTCGCGGATTGTGTATACTTGATGCAATTTCGATCGTATACACGACTGCTGGCGCGTCATTTCAATTTCTTCTTTCAAACACCGTGTGTAATCGTCAAACGTTATCGTTCTCGCGACAACGTTGCTCTTGACGCCTTTAACTTTCTTCGTATCCTTTTTCCCATCGACTCGTAATGCGTACATTTTTGCTCTGAGCCCGGCAAATTCGGTCATTATGGCACCGTTATTTTCATCCTTCATTAGACCCGGTACCTTTTTATTTACGAGCGGCATACCGTACGCATTGTTCGCAGCATAATCGCTAGTGTCGAATCTGCTGACGTCGCGCTTCATATTTTTGTACATGTCTTCGCACTCGATGTGATATATGAGACTATCGGTATCGGTGTACATGACCTTACATTTGTCGCGATACATTGGCGTCATATACTCGTGATGAAACTCGTACAAACATGTCTTGGATATGTCGAGTATACACATACCCACGTAGATTGGTTTGTAGAATTTCACCTCGAGTTTGCGCAATTCCACAGCTATTAAATTTTCCGAAAAGACGCTTCTGCTGTGGAAATTTGGTTTAGCGATCATTGCCTCTGCACCGTACCGCCCGTCCCAGTGCGTTAGTAATTTTACATCAACGCGATTGCGCACATTTTCCATCGTTTTGCCAAACACCGCATTGTTCATTAATTTGTATAAATTTTTTTCAAAATCGTTTTTAGCCAATGTTCTAAAATGTGTATTGAGTTCTATGTAATTTCGAAGCCAGGGAGATTGAGAAAACTGTAAAATTCTATGTATTTTTGTAACGCGAAGACCGTGACGCGTACACTGCTGCAGGTTGCGGTAGTGTATCACGTAACGTTTCTTATCGTATAGCGTTGCGAGCAGTTTGAATTCCCGCTTGCCAGGTGGTTTGTCGCGTGTCGGGCAAAACGGTAGGTCAGTATGCACATCGTGAAGATGTTGCGGATACTCAAGATCGACTTCGAGGATATAGCCTGTAGGCGAATCTAGCGCGATCGATGATACGTCAAAACTTGACACGTCGTCGACCCATCGAAAATCGGCGTAAGGCAACGGTTGAAACATTGCTCATCCATATAAGTTATTTACATCGAAATACATCAAGTACGACGATGGTTTCGATGGATCGTATGACTCCATGTACTTGTTATTAACACGCGCGTATCTGTTGGAACATTGACTCAGACCACCGCGTATACCGCGTTCGATAAACATGACCATGTCGATGTCGGTAAGCAATTCAAACGTAATCTTGGTATGCTTCAACATGGCGTCCCACGTGTATCCGGGGAGAGTATAGTAATACGCGGGGTCGAGCCCGTAACTTTCGATACATTTGGCGCGAAAGTTTTCAAAAATATCGGCTAATAACAAGACATCGATTTTAAGATATAAATCGCTATATTCGCCTAGCGTTCGAATGGAGAATCGCGTCCAGATGTTCTCGGCGTGCGCGTAATCGCTCTCGGATATACACTCGTCAAAAAAATTATCGCAACACGCAATTAATATTAAAATTTCACCTAAATTCAAATAAGCGTATCTCCGCGAAAAATTATCGCATTTGAAAAAATTTTTTTTTGTTTTAAAGGGTAAAGTCTCCACTTTAAGAAACTTTCGTTAAATTTTGATTTCATTCTCTCTCCCTCTCTTCATCCCTTTAAAAGTAAGGACGTGTTTTTTTTTTCAAAAAATTGCAAAGTTTGACGAACTCTACGGGGTGTACTAAATTTTTTTCGTCAATATCATCATAACTATCATAAAATATGGACTTTTCTTTACAAGTTTAAAAAAAAATTGAAGCCCGTGCGATTTTCTTTCGCGGAGTTACGGCGTATCAAAATTATCTATGCATTTTTGTGCAACCGCCAACATTTGTATTAACCGATGGACACCACGGGGAGGTTGTTGATCGGATTTTGCCCATCATGTGTGTGTGTGTGTGTGTGTGTGTGTGTGTGTGTGTGTGTGTGTGTGTGTGTGTGTGTGTGTTGGAAAAGGGATGTATGTTGTATGTATTTAAAAATGTGTATTTCCGCCTTGTCTTCGGATGACCTCTTGCAGGCGCTCACGCATATTAATGCAAGCTCTAATTGTGGCCTGCGGAATTTCGAACCAAATTCGCTGTAGAGCTGCTACCAATTGCTGGAGATTGGTTGGCTGCCTCTCCAAATCACGCAGCCTTCTTGCCATTATATCCCACAGATGTTCGATGGGATTTAAATCCGGGCTCATCGCTGGATGTGGTAACACCTCGATGTTGTTTTCTTCGAAGAAGTCAACTGTAATCCTGGCAGTGTGTGGGCGAGCATTATCTTGCATTAGAATGAAATTGCGCCCCATTTGACGACGCATCGGAATTATGTGAGGACGCAAAATTTCCTCCACATAGCGTATCGCTGTCATTCCGGGAGGTGGTACAATTACGAGATTTGTGCGTCTATGTGTGGATATTCCAACCCATACCATAATTGAACCACCACCAAATGCTCGAACAGGTTCGACGCAATTCTCTTCAAAACGGTGTCCCTGACGACGCCAAACACGAACTCTTCTGTCAGAACCGAAGAGGCAAAATCGCGACTCGTCAGTGAACAATACGTTGTTCCATTGTCTTGCAGTCCAGTTCTGATGACTGCGTGCATATTGTAAACGATTACGTCGATGAGCCACAGACAACATTGGTACTTGAGCACGAACTCGCGAACTGAAGTTTCTTTCGTGCAGACGATTCCTGATTGTTTGATCGCTTATTCGTCTGTACGGCAGAATGTCATTAGCGATTTGTCGCGCAATTATTACTGGATTTTGTATTGCCGCGTTTACGATGAGACGATCTTCTCGAGCTGATGTTGCTCGTCTTCGACCTTGTCCTCTTCTCCGACGAAATCCGCCTGTTTCTTCATAACGAGCCCAAACTCGAGAGATTGAGGCCCGATGCACACCCATTCGCCTTGCAACATGTGCCTGACTTGCCCCTTCTTCCAAAAGAGCAATAATTTGCGCACATTGATTTTCGTTTAAACGAGGCATTTTTGTTTCCCGAATGAACAACACAGTGTTTTTAATACTATGAAGTTTTGTACGTACTGAAGTAAGTACAGTACATAACTTCACAGTGTATACTGTGTGAACTTCAGTATTGTGAAGTTATGTACTGTAAGAACTTCAGTACTGTGAAATTATGTACTGTAAGTACTTACTTCAGTACGTACGAAACTTCACAGTATTAAAAATACTGTTGTTCATTCGGAAAACAAAAATTCTTCGTTTAAACGAAAATTAGGGGTGGAATATCCACATATACGCACAAATCCCGTAATTTTATTACCTCCCGGAATGACAGCGATACGCTATGTGGAGTGGTCCCCGTGGTGCCCATCGGTTAATACAAATGTTGGCGGTTGCACAAAAATGCATAGATAATTTTGATACGCCGTAACTCCGCGAAAGAAAATCGCACGGGCTTCAATTTTTTTTTAAACTTGTAAAGAAAAGTCCATATTTTATGATAGTTATGATGATATTGACGAAAAAAATTTAGTACACCCCGTAGAGTTCGTCAAACTTTGCAATTTTTTGAAAAAAAAAACACGTCCTTACTTTTAAAGGGATGAAGAGAGGGAGAGAGAATGAAATCAAAATTTAACGAAAGTTTCTTAAAGTGGAGACTTTACCCTTTAAAACAAAAAAAAAAATTTTTCAAATGCGATAATTTTTCGCGGAGATACGCTTATTTGAATTTAGGTGAAATTTTAATATTAATTGCGTGTTGCGATAATTTTTTTGACGAGTGTAGTTTCACCGGTTAAGGAACTGTAAAATGATTCGCGCGGTGGTAAACATGTATCTTGCAACTTGTCAACGGAATCGATGTATTCGTATGGAAACACACCTTTCCGTGTTAATAATTTGAAGTTTTCACTCGATAAATTTTGAAATTCTGATTTTAAAATATCCAGTTTATCTTTATCTAGATAAGATGCTAATTTGTCGAGACTTGCCGTAAGAAATTTGAATGAATCGATGAAGCGTAATTTTACTTGATTTTTTGGTTTTTCTTCCTTAAGATCGACATTTTTGGTAAACGATATATATTTCTCTTTCGTTATTGGAAGTAACTCGACTCTCCCTTCGAACGCTAGGGCTATTTCCTCGATAATGAAATGCGAATCATAACCGGATAAATTATGAAACACTATCGGAATACAGAAAGACTCTTTATAATTTAAATTACAATTTGAATGCGCGAGACCTCTGTACCGTCCAGTCAAATGGCAATGATCGCGTACGCGTGTATCGTCTTGCGCGAACGGTTTTTCGCTTATATGACAATGAGTAGCGCTATTAAATTTTTCACACTCTTCAAATGTTAAATCTACCATAGGGACATTAGTAGTTAAATTATTTTTTACACGAAATGCTAACATTTTAAGTTGCTCGACGAACCATGCTATACAATCGGTACTGCGACGCGAATGATATGCGGATAATGAGTCGTCGTACGAGCAATGTATATAATATGCTATGCTAAATACTTGATGGTGCTGGCACATATTCTTCTCTTCTTCCATCTTGGCCAGAACGCATTCCAAGTCGGCGTACATGATGAATGGAAGCTGCTCTTTCCTGTTATAATTGTTGAACGATAACCACTTGTCCTTATCGCTCGGTAACCGGATAGCGCAGTCGTTTATTTTTCCGCAGTCTACCGTATGTGACTGCAACTTGTCGTCCGAACCAAAGTAATGCAAGCATCTATAAAAGAAAATAAAAATTTTTTAAAAATTAAAGATTTATATACAATTTGCTACATAACTTATAATTATTTAAATTATACATACCGATCGCAGATATATTTCTTATGGTCCTTTTTGCTTAGTTGCGAGCTCACGAGCCGGGATAAGTTCTTGATCCAAGCGAAATGCCCGACGCTGTTGCCGTCTTCCACATACAACAGGTTGACGTGTTTATCCCGTTTCTGCTCCGAAAGACGTACCAGGACAATGCTGTTTTCTTTCTCGATGCTGTAGACGTTGATCGAAATATCGTTGACAAGTTCAAATTTTTTTAGTTGATTCAACGTCATCGGAAACTCAATATTTTGTACATTTAACACCGTCGTATAGTGGGGATATGAAGATTCCCGATTCGTGTCTCTTTCAGCGGGATATAGAGCGGCCACCACTGCCCACGCGAAACACGCATTGTCTTTTGATTGTACGTTAATCACCGCTCTCTTCATCACAATCTCCCGCGGCAATTTTATATGACATCCCGCGCGCATAGGATTATACTTATTTATATTTACAGTCAAATTCAATATTCGCGACAATGCCCACTCGCTATCGCGTTCCTGAAATTCTTCCAGCGATGCTAGAGTGGGTTCGATAACGCGACGCTCGTACCACTCGTGTAAATCGGATGTGCGAAAGAGTTCGCAGTTTCTCGTATTGGTACTTTTATTTGCGCGCTTATCACCCGACACAAATTCACCATTGAATATAGTGTTCACTTTTACACTGTTGTGTCTTCTTATAACGTCCTGCACATGTTTTATCACAATGTCTTTGGCGTCATCGAGAAATTGACGAGGTTCGATATGGTTTGCGTTAATCACAGCACCGGTCAGAATACGGTTATCGAACGCGGTATCAATCTCGCGCCACACAAGTTCATTTTGATGCGCGCTACATCTGGCACCCGCGTTATTGTCGCCACTGTAATTACCACCACTGGGCATAAACTGTCTCTGCAATCGAGTCTTTGCACCTTCGAGACGCGCGATCCGAGCAATCAGCGATTGTCGATTCCCGATCGATAATTGTAGTCGTTTGATCCGACTTTGCTCTTCCAGCGACTCGATGTACTCGTTGCATCGTTGTAGCCATGCAAAATATTCGCCCAAGGTGGCAATTTGGTTGGATCGCTCCACCAGGTCGCGTTCAGTCTGTTCGATGTTTTCCATTTTTTTTCTTTTTTTTTTCTTTTTTTTCCTGTCTTTTTCACACTTTTAACACACTATGTCACAGTTTTCTATGGAGCACTTGCACACATACATTGCATAATCGCGCAAAAATCTTTCTAACAGAATATCGCTATACTCTGACAACCGATGTGTCGATGCGCGTTCAAATCACGTACTGTGACTTGATACGCTTCAATCCTCCCTGTATTTCGTCTAAACCTGTTTTTATCTTTGTGTAAAATAAATAAGTGGTGTATCATAATAATCATTTATTTACATCTCAGAAAGAATTCGTTCTCTCTCACGCGCGCGGCAAGGGCACAAAGCAGCCGAATATCGGCGTTGATACGTTGCAATTCTTCCTAGAAAAAATATGGAAAATAATTCAATATCCAATCCTCTTCAAATACCGCTGTTTATCAATCGGACATCGGTTTATGATTGTTTATACTTGTCATAAAACATCCAACACGTCCCCAAGCGTCCCCCGCCCCGCGCCTCCGTACTATGATTTGATATGTTTCAATCCTCCTCCTTATATATTTCGTCCAATCCTTTCTCATCTTTTGAATGTGAGAAGCGAAGGTACAAAGCATGTACATCAAAAAAAAAAAAGGAAGGGGATTCTAAGATCCAATCCTCTTCAAAGGAATACTGGTGTTTATATTGTTTATGTTAAAAATATATATATAATGAAGAGGAGTCTGCTGCACTAGAGTGTCATTTCTTTCGTTGTTCTTCTGTGTTTCGGTGGTCTTGTGCAATGGCTGAAGAAAACGTAATTATCATCGACGACGATACGGATGATGATGATTATTGGATGGATCCAGTTGTGGCGGAGAGGATGGAGATAGAGAGAGAGGAGAGAGAGAGGAGAGAGATGGAAGATGATGGATCTGATATAGAACCCTTGGCGAAGGACAGTGATTATGATAGTGACAATAGTGTCGATATTCTTGATGAACGGTTACAAAAGAAACAGCGAGATTTAAGCATACCTGAAATAATGACATACAATGAAGCAACAAAGATATGTTGCATTTCCTATTACTATATAGAAAATAAATCAAAATATTGTACCGAATGCTTTCTAGAAGATCCGCATCAGTTTGAAGAAATTAGTTCTGTTCGAGAACATAGAACCATAGCTTATGTTTATTTGGAAAATATGTCATGCAAAGAGTGCAGAAAATGTTTGAATCAAATATTGCCCTGCAACATGTGCCCTATTTGCATAAATTAAAATAGATGAGTCATGGATAACATTGTATCTTTTAATTTATTATATATCAAAAGTATCTTAAAATAAATTATTAAATAATTTAAACTAATGAAATGCATATGTTTTCAGAAACGGCTTCCCCAACATAGCTCGACAGCCTATTTTATATATTATTTTTCTTTTATATTGTATACTTTTTATTAAACTCACACATACATACATTTAAATAAATTATATATTTTTAATTGTAACAAAAAAAATGCAATTATTTACACGCCTTTCCCTTGCGCTCCAATCCTTTGCGTGCTCTCGCATTAATTATAAGTCTCGCTATCGTTCTCTCTCGTACGCGTTCTCTCTCTCACACGCGCGGCAAGGGTACAAAGCAGCCGAACATCGGTGCTGATACGTTGCAATTCTTCCTAGAAAAAATATGGAAAATAATTCAATATCCAATCCTCATCAAATACCGCTGTTTATCAACCGGACATCGGTTTATGATTGTTTATACTTGTCATAAAACATCCAACACAAGCGTCCCCCGCCCCGCCCCGCAGCCCCCGCGCCTACGAAATCCCCTCCGTCCCGCGTGACGTCATTCCCCCGCGCCACCGAAAACCCCCTCCATCCTGCGTGACGTCATTCCCCCGCGCCGCTGAGATCCCCTCGCACCTCACCCCCCCTGAGAGGACCTGCGTTAGAACCGGCCTAGTATACCTACTCACGTCGGCTACTCTCGGCGGTGTTCGGCCGTTTCAAGCCCTTAACGGCTCCGGGCCGTGTTTAGAACGATTAAAAAAAGGTGGGCGCACCGCGCCCCTGCCTATGTCCGGCGGGTGTTCTGCCGGGCGGCAGCTTCCGGCGGGTGTTATGCCGGGAATCGTAACGATGCACCGGGATGCATCGTTACAACATCTCAGAAAGTATTCACGCGTATCACCTTCGCTTATATGAACGGAGAAAACAAAGGCGCAAAGCAGCCGAACATCGGCGCTGATACGCGCGAATTCTTCCTAGAAAAAAATGTGGAAGATGATTCTGGGATGTTTATATTGTCAAGTACCGGAGGATCCTTACTCCTCGGGTGACGGGTATACCAGGAAGAGATCAAGAATGGTTAACGTATATCGTTGTGCAAGCACCGCAGGAATGCAGCTGTTTATATTGTTTATAAACCGGACATCGGCATATGTAATACTGTTTATATTGTTTATCAACCGGGTATGTAATATAATATTGCTTATACTTGCTATAAAACATCCAACACGCGCCGAAACAAGCGTACTCCGTCCCGCAGCCCCCGCGCCACCGAAATCCCCTCCGTCCCGCGTGACGTCATTCCCCCGCGCCGCTGAGATCCCCTCGCGCCTCACCCCCCTGAGAGGACCTGGATTAGAACCCGCCTAGTCCTAACTACTAATATATAAGTAATTATTAAGTTATTAATATGATGACTAAATTGTTATTGTTCTTTTATTTACTAGCATATTATTATTATTTTAAGATTTCTGACTATAATGGAAAAATATTAGCTGTAAATAGTGCACATGGAGGAAGAACACATGATGCACGTGTCTGGAATACTTCAGTTATCTCAGCACATTTAGAACAGCAATTCAATAATGGCTGAAGAAATAGTTGGTTGTTAGGCATGTTAAACTCATATTGTACATTTATTTATTGTACATTTATTATTTTGTAATATATGTATATTTCATAATTAACAATACTTTTATTATTATACTGATCTAAGCGTGAAAAGCTTGTTATATTGACTGTTATCAGGAAATTCTGCATACTCTTTGCTACCTTATTTAATGACACCAAAATTAAATCAACCTGAAGGATCACCTTCGGCTCGTTACATTAATGCTCATGCAATAGCACGTTCAAGCGTAGAACGAACAATTGGAGTGTCGAAAGAACGATGGAGATGCTTAAGGAAAGAAAAAGGACTGCATTATTCCCCGGAATTTTCTGGTAAGAATTATATAACGGCTATATATTTCTATTTATTCAAGAATATGTATCTGTATGACTGTATATAAATTTATTTATATCAAGCGACGCGGTAGCGTCGTGACGCCAAGTACATAAAAAACAGGAGCATTGAGAGTCACTGCTCTCATAAAAAAACATCCGAGCATTGAGAGTCACTGCTCTCGACGCGGCGCTACCAAGTACCTTTTCCGGAATTTCACGTCATGTAAACTTTCGATTAAGATATTTCAGAAACTAAGACCGTAATCAAAAATATAACGACACTTTTATTATGTAATGTGAATATAAGCTTTCGATTGCGACCAGTTTGAATAAAATCGGTGCAGTCAATCCCGAGAAATGATGATTGTATATCAAAATTGTGACATTTTACGTGTCCCGGATTTTCTTCAGTCTCACGTACGTATGCTCGCACGCACACAAGCAAAGCGAGTTTGTCCCTCAAGCGGCGTTCACATCGTGCGTATACGGTTATACGGTATGTAAAAGGCTTCAACAAGAGACAAGTTATGTTGTGTGAAATTATTAATGTATAGTGCGGAATAGTGTAACAAGGAAGAGAAGTGACACGTTAAGCAGTCAAGTTATTAAACACGGATTAATAATAAATAAATAAAAATGATAAAAATAAAAATAATAATAATAAATAAGTAAATAAATAAAACTATAGTGCGGAACAAGGAAGAGAAGTGACATATTAAAGGTTATTATCAAGCGACGCGGTAGCGTCGCGACGCCAAGTACATTTATTATATAATAAAAACACAGACTTGTGTGTGTGACACTTAACAACAATCAAGTGGATTGTGAAAAATTTTGTAATATTCATCAAAAGGTAAAAATATTGTAAAATTTTTTTCATTAATCTGTTTAGACATATATTTGGACATATTATATATTAATCTTAATAAAGAGAATAGACAGTTATCATTTTGTAGAATATAATTATGTAATTTATAATTATATGTGTGTATGTGTGTAGAAATT
Source organism: Camponotus vicinus (assembly GCF_025532165.1). Lineage (NCBI taxonomy): Eukaryota > Metazoa > Arthropoda > Insecta > Hymenoptera > Formicidae > Camponotus > Camponotus vicinus. The sequence goes on from NW_028141979.1 coordinate 12,339,670, forward strand.
TACATATTTGACTGCGTGACCATAATTATAGTTACATAGACATTTATTACATTTGCCTGCGTAGACAAATATAGTTATGCAGAAATATTCCCTACATGTATAATGATAATTATATACATATATGTGTATGTGTGTGTGTGTATACACACACACACACACACACACACATACACAAAATAATGTAATTTGCAATTAACAATTACATTTTTTTTCGAAACAATTATGTGTTTTCTTTACACCACTTGATTCCTCTCATTATTTTGTACGTAAAAGTATTAAGGTAAGATAATCGAAAAATGAATATTTTACAAGATATTTTACGGTTTATGTAAAATTAAGAAATTATTTCAAGCCTCATAACTCAAAAAGCACTTAACGAAAAGGTACTTAATTATAGTGTTTTGGAAAGCTCTCGAGATAAGCTACAAGAATATGCAATGAAAAATAGTAGGTTCCATTTAAGAAATTGAAGGTGACCTTTATGTGACCTTCAAATGACTCTCGAGATAAGCTACAAGAATATGCAATGAAAAATAGTAGGTTCCATTTAAGAAATTGAAGGTGACCTTTATGTGACCTTCAAATGACTATCTAAGGTCAAATTTTTGCCACCATCTTCTGTCCCCCTCGAAGTCAAGCAACTTTTATTTGAAACATTTTGTTGTACATTCAAAAATAAAAAAGTTATTGGGGTGGGTAACTTAAAATGGCTCACCCTGGATATATACAGGGTGGCCCATTTTAATCCATCCAGTCGAATATCTCGAAAACCAAGCCCGGGAGAGAAAAATGTTTCAGACAAAAGTTGTTTGGTTTCGAGGGGGCCATAAGATGGTATCATTGGTTTGACCTTGAAGAGTCATTTGAAGGTCACGTGAAGGTCACTTCAATTTTTTTAAATGGAACTCCCTATATATGTTTACATATTCTTGTAGCTCATCTCGAGAGCTTTCCAAAACACTATAATTAAGTACCTTTTCGTTAAGTACTTTTTGAGTTATGAGGCTTGAAATAATTTCTTAATTTTACATAAACCGTAAAATATCTTGTAAAATATTCATTTTTCGATTATCTTACCTTAATACTTTTATGTACAAAATAATGAGAGGAATCAATTGGTGTAAAGAAAACACATAGTTGTTTCGAAGAAAAAATATGTAATTTGCAATTAACAATTCCATATTTTTTCTTAAAAACAACTATGTGTTTTCTTTACACCAATTGATTCCTCTCATTATTTTGTACATAAAAGTATTAAGGTAAGATAATCGAAAAATGAATATTTTACAAGATATTTTACGGTTTATGTAAAATTAAGAAATTACTTCAAGCATCATAACTCAAAAAGTACTTAACGGAAAGGTACTTAATTATAGTGTTTTGGAAAGCTCTCGAAATAAGCTACAAGAATGTACAAAAATATATAGGATATTCCATTTAAAAAAATTGAAGTGACCTTCACGTGACCTTCAAATGACTCTTCAAGGTCAAACCAATGATACCATCTTATGGCCCCCTCGAAACCATACAACTTTTGTCTAAAACATTTTTCTCTATCTTGCTTATTTTTCGAGTTATTTGGCTGCCTAAGTTAAAATGGGTCACCCTGTATATACATATATATATATATATATATATATATATATATATATATATAATTATATACTATAGAACTATAGAGAGTTATAGATAATATGCAAATATTTTCCCCCAAAAAATAATTTGCAGAAAAGGTATAAAATTTTACAAAAAGGTATGAAATCCTTCTAAAAAAAAACCTTACAAAGGTAAAAAAAATACGCCAAGTACATAAAAAATGTTCTACCTTGTATGCATCTTTAATAAAAAAATTCTTTAAAAATAATTTTTTACAGTAATTTTCCCTCAAAAAATTATTTTCCTAAAAAACAAAACCTCAACAAATAATTTTCATAAAAAAATATTAAAAAAAAAATATCAAAACTAAATATGAAATCAATAATTACTATTAGCCAAGTACTTAAGAGCAATTTGTAAATTTGATATAATATTTGCCGTGAAATATCAATTTTATACAGTAGAAATATTATACATAAATTCTCCTTAAGAAATTAAAACGCATTTTATATTTATTCAGAGAAAATTGATGTTTAAGATGTTAAAAAAGTTCTATAAATAAATAGAATATCATGCCAGAACACATTTGTTTAAAAAATAATAAATGTTATGATTTTATTGTGCCTCTTAACAATTATTAAAGATGAACTGTTACAAATACAAATTAACATTGAGGCTTCAATCAAGGATTATAACGATAGATTGAAATCAATATGTAATATAATTGAATAGTGTTTTTATATAAATAATATGACTTGTGTGGTGTTATTTATTACAATATTAATACGCTTGTGTGGTGTTATTATATTATAATTAATAATCTTATCTGGTATGACGATATCAGAGATGTGTGCAGATCGACGGTCACCGAAGGAAAGGGGCCAATTCGTATTAAGTTAGCCGGAAATTGTTCAGCCAACCAAAAATCTCCTTATGGAATCGTTTGTATTTCGTATGAAGATGTTTGAAGTGTGATTAAAAACGTTTGTGAGTAATTAGAATAATTATAAAAAATTAATCATTTTTACAGTATGTAGTTAGCCAACATAACTAAATATTAAAAATTTTCCTTATGAATCGTTTGTATTTCGTATGAAGAGTTTTGAAGTATAATTAAAAAGGTTTGTGAGTCATTCGTTTAATTTTAATTAAATTTTTTTATATTGTGAAGTTAGCCGGAAGCTATATAAAATGGACGCCGTCCTGTGATTGGTCGATTTGCTTATGGTAAATACTAAAATTTTCTCATGTGTACTGACTTTAAGTGTAAGCAAAACGAGCATTATCTCTTTTGTAACTTTTAATCCATGACTAATTTATTATTAATTCCGCATAATCGCATAAGGTGCTTTCCATTTACATCAAAACTCAGATAAATCTCACTTCTGTCTTTCTTCGACATTCATGTTAAAAAAAGACAGAAGTGAGATTTATCTGAGTTTTGATGTAAATGGAAAGCACCTAATATATCATGGATCGTGGTGCGACAAAATAATTTCTTGTGAAAAAATAAAAGTAAAAATATAGAATTTTTTTTATAGCTTGTATAAAGTTTTATGCTAAGTATATTATAATTTTCTGGACTGTAGTAATATTTAATATATAATTTTTGCTATATAAATATATATTTCTGATATAAAATCTATTTCTACAGATAGTAAGATCGGCTGAGTTATGTCACAGAATATCGGAAGGCTTACATCAAAATGCGAGAGAGAGGAGATGGCATATATCAATATGAATCCATTGCTGATGTTGTAAGAGCAAAAATAGATATCTCTGTAGATTTTATTATTTTTGCATCCGAAAACTTGAAAGTTGCCCATGCCTTATCGGAAGTAAGTATTCTTTTGTATTTTCAAATATATATAAGCGCACATTTTTAGCATATTCTTTTATGTTATCATTTTTTTTGTTAATTATTATTGATTACTTTGTTAATTTTTCAGATAGAAGCAAATAAAAGAAATTTTAATTTTAATCATCTTTATATATTGTATAAATTACAGCAATAGGAGTAATAGTTTCATGAGAAGTACAAGGTTTCACTTTAGTGTTCAAATCATTATATTGTTCCCATAATCCGGAAAATCGTTTACAATACGCCACAAAATGTCCAGGATATCCTGCAATAATGCCTGCCAATCTGAAATATTGAAATGTTTACAGGTTATTTAAAAAAAATATATAATTAGAAGTATGGAAAGATATATTGAACACGCATTTGATATAAGTGATATGAGAATATTTATTACACAACAATTAGTACGACATTAAAGTTTTTACTGTGGATATTATACATTTTTAATTCATAATATTATGCAAACTGACATGTCATTGTAAAATAAATTTTCTTTCTGCACAAAATATATGCTCGATAGATTTTGTAATACATTATTTAGTTTAATTAATAGTACTATGGCTTTTTTTAATTTACAAATGCAGTAATATTATTATTTATGCTAGTAGTATATGTTTAAATGTAATTATATAATATAAAAAAACTACTACTACTAAAATTATTATACTATACATATTACAAAAACTTACTAAACTATTGTATATTATAAAAATCCTATATTAATATACCTATAATGTTTTCCGAGTTTTATCATTGTTGGTAAATCTCCAAGTTTACATTTCTTCGAAGCAGACTGAAGACTAGCTTTAATATCTAATTCTATAAAAACATGGCAATTAGCTTCAGTTACTTGAGTGCAGTTTGTATCACATCGATTACATCGTTTATTGTGAAGCTTTGGATAAAATTTCAGAGCTCTCTCCAAAGCACTAAAACCTTCTTTTATAATAATATTATGATTAGGCATTAATGTTGATTGCATTATTTCATGCTCGCCACAATTATTGCATTGCTCTGTATGATATATACTTGGCAGTGATTCTAAAAGTTTTGTCCAAACTTCAGCTGGACTATCGGTTGCATCATAAGAATGAATAATCTCACAGTGCTCACTTTTTGTAGTATTTTTAGTATATTCATATAATGATTTCAATAAAATAAAACGCTCTATATATATTTTATGAGTCGGACCGTTATTGATAAATTTAAAAATAAAGTTGAATAATGGATTGTTAGAAGTTTCAGCAATGGAAAAATAAACAGGATTATCCAAGATACTAGTAAAAATAATTTGTGCAATAGAATCAAAAGGACATGTATTTCTTAACAGATATGTTTTACCATCAATTTTATAAGTTCCACATTTGGAGGCATTTTTTAATAAATAGCGTTTTACATGTTTAGTGATTAATTTATTATTTATTTTTACTTCTGGATAAGCACGAAAGAACTTTGAATGAGATGGTTTGTATTCAAAATATTTTGTTTCTATCTGAGTATTTTTCTGTTGTTCAACGTTTAATTTATTTTTATTTTGACTGTTGACAAGCTGTGATTGAATGTTATGAATGGAAGTTTCAAAATTAGTTTCTTCACTTTCAATAATTTTTGCTTGAAAAATTTGATTTTCAGGGTCTGATTTGATTTCCAAATCTGAATTTAGTAAACTTGTTGACAAATTATCTTTATCTGTATCTGTATCACAATTCATGAATGTAGTATTACTATTTATATCTTTAATGAAATAATCTAACTGTACTCCTGACAATCCATTATTCGATTCTATCATATTATTCGATATATTATATTCTATTTTTTCTTGACTTTCGTTGTTGAAAAATAAAGATTCCGCTTTTCCGCGCCAGTTTTCTTTTGATAATAAATCTGAGTCGAAAAATTTAGAATAAGAATGTTCTGAAAATACTGTTACATTACATGTATCATCAGGTTTAGTTACACTTTCTGATATTGGATGTATTATGTTGTATTCGCGAAAATCTTTTGGCTTCCAAGTTGGCACCATTTTTTCATTAACAACAAAATTTTGCATTTTTGCTGAAAAACTCCGTGTGCCTCCTATTAAATCACGAAGATGAATTTTTATAAAATTGTCAATCCTTTGTGGAAGTAAATAATTTTTGAATACTTCATTTTTAATTTCTCGGAAGATTCTTTCGCAATAGCTTGTTGTTGGATGACTTGTATAAAAAGGAACACATACTGCTGTCCACAGTGGAAATTCTTTCCCGATTTTTAACAACTGATCAATAAATTTAGGTAAGTAAAAAAAATTGGTATCTTCACCTTGATGAATTATTGCTTGAGCTTCAATTTTTATACTGTTAAAAAATTCATTAATTGTAACATTATCACTACCTATATCTTCAATGTTATTATTCAATTCATCATTACTAGAATTAATTTGCAAATAATTGTCTATATCGATGGGACGTTCTTTAATTAATGATTCCAACTTTTCTCTTGACTGTTTAGCTGTTTGTTTTATTTGTTTATTTCCTAATTTAACACTTACTTGTGAATCTTGATGATACTGAAGAGCAACAATACATGTCAATGAAAAGACTTCCACAAAGTCTTGAAAATTTTGACAGTCTATCATTAAAGCAATGCATCGAATATAAAAATCGCGAACAGGACGCAAAGGATGAGTTTTTAAAGAAGGCCATCGACAAACCAGATTTATCATATGTGCAACATCAATTCTTACATAAGTTGATATCCATTCTCGTGAAACATTTTCTCCTGCAGAAGCTGCCTTGAAACAAATTTCAATGTATTTTTTTATTGTAATATCATTGAAAGCTTTCGAACAAGCCAATAACATTGCTCTGGAATAATCAACGACTACTTGAGTTGGCTTATGATATTTGACATTGCGTAACCACATTCTTAACCAGTGTTCAATTGTTTCAGTTTCTTGTGACTCTGTTAATAATTGATATACTGCCAAAGACGTATTATCAAAATGTATGGCAATCACATATAAAAAAATATGAGCTGACTTTGTCTCTAATGATCTTTTTAATTTTCTAACAACACTGCCAGTGGCGTCAATACTGATAGATGTAGCATTTTTCTGCATCTTATAATATTGCTCATAAACACTAATTTGTTCACCAGTGCCATAACATACTTTAAACGGCAAATAACTTACTGCAGCAATAGAACTTTTGTATGGGTTTTCAAAATTCAAACGATAAATTGCTTGAATTTCATCCTCGTCTTTCATTTTTTTGGAACTTAATTCTTCATCAATTGCTTCTTGTTTTGCGTGTCGAAGTACATCCAATTTAGGTATTATTGGTGCATCAATATCTCCAAGATGCAAATTTTCTCTCACCAATCTTTTTCTCAAATTCGAACATCCTATTGTGATTGCTTCTTTGCCAAGCTGTTTTCGCTTTTCTCCATTTAAAGGTCGCTGCAAAATGTTATGAATTTTACCTCTAGTGTCTCGAGTTTTAACACGTATATGTAATTCACCAGTGTCAGATGATGGTTCTGAATCACAAAATCCATTGAAGACATTACCACATGTTTTACTCTTACATCTGCCGAGGATCTTGATAAAATATTCTCTTTCAGAGGATACATTTACTTCGCTTCTAATGAAAGTAAATGCACATGGTAGACGATATTGTTGGTAAAATGCATCAGCAATGACGTTGGTCCATACCCATGGTTTTAATCTATAATTTGATTTCTTCTTTCCTGATTGATCTGGTTTAATTTGTTTCCATTCATGCGAATTTAATATGAGATCAAACCATGTATCATCTTCTCGATATGTAGAATCTAATTTGTAATCATTAGAGTAAGTTGTGTCGTTCTTATCACTGTCTTTAGAAATTGTTACATTCGTTGACATATCTAGCATGTCAAGGCCCATTTTTTGTCTCGCGAGAGAAAATATTTCTCTTCTGTCATATTTAACATTAACCCACCAATTATGAGCACTCCATGCATTTTGTGAGCGTTTGCTTAATTGTTGCCAAACTACATCCGAATAATTAGGTAACTTATCTCTGCCAAAGTGATCCGAGAATTCCATGAGAATAGCTACTGCAGCATCAATAGTAAGTCTGTTTTGTCTCGGCATTTTTATAATCTTTGAAATTTTGTTTTGCTGAAAAACTATGTTTTTCTGATACTGTACTTCCGAAATCTCTAAAATACTGTGAAATGCTATAGACATATTTTATCGATAATTTTGTTTCTTGATCTTCATTTTTAATAATGGCGCCTTTTTTAAAATTTTAATGTATAAAGAAACATAACTCGTGATATATGACAGATTTTTAGAATGGAACAAAGTAGTAACTTCAAAACAATTTTAAGACTAAAGAGATCAATGCAATTAATATTTTATGCACATAGTAGCATCCTAATCCTAATTCTAAGTTTTGCTTGTATCTTTCAAGGAATCGATGAACAATTACATCTCTAATTTAAAGTATGTTATGGCATTGGTGAACAAATTATAGTGTTTATGAGCAATATTATAGCCAAAGAAGCAAGCAATCACAGAAGAATGTTCGAACTTGCAAAAGAAGCGAAAGATGCTCCATTTAAAAGATTTTCATGAATTTGATTTTTAAGGTTTAGTAGAAGTTGTAACCTAACATAACATTCACTGAATTTGATATGTCAAAGCCCATTTTTTGCCTTGGAAAGTTTTGCTTTCTTTCAAGAAATTGATGAATTACATCTCTAATGTAATATGATATATTTATATCATCATCCTTAATATTATCTAGATTCGGAAGTGCAAAATTTTATGAATGAATAAAAGCTAAACAAAGCTAAGAAATTATCCATTTTCACTAAGCATTGAGCTTTATAAGAAATCTAAAAACCCAATGCCAATTTGGAAGCCAAAAGATTTTTACCAATAGTATAATTAATTCTAATCCTAATCCTAATAATCCTAATTTTATATTAATCCCTATTAATCCTAATAGTCTATAATTATTAAAATTAATAATATAATTAATTTTGCTATTAATTAATTATAATTAATATAATTAATCAATAGCAAAAAGCTACTTAACTCTTAACTTAACACTTAATTGCAGTACGAGTCAATTCATTTGAAGTATCTTCCAAGGTATCTTCCAAAATATCTTCCTTTCTCCAATTCATTCTAAAAATGATAAAAAACTAATATTATTATTACTCTATACACACACACACACACACATATATATATATATATATATATATATATATATATATATACATATGTAATATTAATACAATACTACAATAAAATATTACATTTCTGTTTTTCATGTCCAGGTAATGCTTGAGTGAAATGATTGTGATGAAAAGTTTTGATCGATAATATACATAAAAATTCTGACGGAAACATTGGCAGAGAGAAAACGAATATTGTATTTGTGACAAAGTGCTTTTGATTTATGAGTCAATCCCATAACATTACGGATTCCATTACAATTTACTACAAGTTGCACCAGATATTATGTAGTATTCATCTATTATGGCTATATTAGCTTCTATCTGAAAAATTGACAATAATTAACAAAGTAATCAATAATAATCAATAATAATTAACAAAAAAAAATGATAACATAAAAGAATATGCTAAAAATGTGCGCTTATATATATTTGAAAATACAAAAGAAGACTTACTTCCGGATTCCATTACAATTTACTACAAGTTGCACCAGATATTATGTAGTATTCATCTATTATGGCTATATTAGCTTCTATCTGAAAAATTGACAATAATTAACAAAGTAATCAATAATAATCAATAATAATTAACAAAAAAAATGATAACATAAAAGAATATGCTAAAAATGTGCGCTTATATATATTTGAAAATACAAAAGAAGACTTACTTCCGATAAGGCATGGGCAACTTTCAAGTTTTCGGATGCAAAAATAATAAAATCTACAGATATCTATTTTTGCTCTTACAACATCAGCAATGGATTCATATTGATATATGCCATCTCCTCTCTCTCGCATTTTGATGTAAGCCTTCCGATATTCTGTGACATAACTCAGCCGATCTTACTATCTGTAGAAATAGATTTTATATCAGAAATATATATTTATATAGCAAAAATTATATATTAAATATTACTACAGTCCAGAAAATTATAATATACTTAGCATAAAACTTTATACAAGCTATAAAAAAAATTCTATATTTTTACTTTTATTTTTTCACAAGAAATTATTTTGTCGCACCACGATCCATGATATATTAAGTGCTTTCCATTTACATCAAAACTCAGATAAATCTCACTTCTGTCTTTTTTTAACATGAATGTCGAAGAAAGACAGAAGTGAGATTTATCTGAGTTTTGATGTAAATGGAAAGCACCTTATGCGATTATGCGGAATTAATAATAAATTAGTCATGGATTAAAAGTTACAAAAGAGATAATGCTCGTTTTGCTTACACTTAAAGTCAGTACACATGAGAAAATTTTAGTATTTACCATAAGCAAATCGACCAATCACAGGACGGCGTCCATTTTATATAGCTTCCGGCTAACTTCACAATATAAAAAAATTTAATTAAAATTAAACGAATGACTCACAAACCTTTTTAATTATACTTCAAAACTCTTCATACGAAATACAAACGATTCATAAGGAAAATTTTTAATATTTAGTTATGTTGGCTAACTACATACTGTAAAAATGATTAATTTTTTATAATTATTCTAATTACTCACAAACGTTTTTAATCACACTTCAAACATCTTCATACGAAATACAAACGATTCCATAAGGAGATTTTTGGTTGGCTGAACAATTTCCGGCTAACTTAATACGAATAAGGGGCCAGCAGTCGAAAAAATAAATCAATAATATGTTTTCTTCCTTTGTTTTTAATGTGTTCTAAATAACTTCTATTTTGTGTGTAGTATGTATATGTGTGTTCATAATACTTGCACAAAATTACTATAAATATAATTCATAATTCAACATAAGATATTTAATGAGAATTAGGATTCTTTTAATTCTTAAAACACTTTACATAATGTATATAATTTTAAAAAAAGTTTTACGCAAGTTTTAAATCGCACAGTCTTTAAATCGAAATAAGTTATGAAAACTTGGCGTGCCCGGATCGTAATCAAATACAGATGAAATATTTAATTACATAATGTCTAATATTTTACATTTTATTGGAGATATATTTGTTTATAATGTAAACAATCCGGGCATGCCAAGTTTTCATAACTTACTTCGATTTAAAGACTGTGCGATTTAAAACTTGCGTAAAACTTTTTTTAAAATTATATACATTATGTAAAAAGTGTTTTAAGAATTAAAAGAATCCTAATTCTCATTAAATATTTTAAAAATCAATTTTCTCTGAATAAATATAAAATGCGTTTTAATTTCTTAGGGAGAATTTATGTATAATATTTCTACTGTATACAATTGATATTTCACGGCAAATATTATATCAAATTTACAAATTGCTCTTAAGTACTTGGCTAATAGTAATTATTGATTTTATATTTAGTTTTGATATTTTTTTTTAAATATTTTTTTATGAAAATTATTTGTTGAGGTTTTGTTTTTTAGGAAAATGATTTTTTGAGGGAAAATTACTGTAAAAAATTATTTTTAAGGAATGTTTTTATTAAAGATGCATACAAGGTAGAATATTTTTTATGTACTTGGCGTATTTTTTTACCTTTGTAATATATTTAATATTTATAAAAATATATTATTTTAGCATTTATTGTTAATGCTTGCTGTGTACTTCATAATGTGGCCAAATTCTACAATGTACCTGAACCTGAAATATATTATAATGACATAGATATGAACGAAAGGAATGAAAGATAATGAATGTTAGATAATGAAAATAGAAATGGTAATGACATTCGAGAATCTATCATACATATTTGTATTTTACATAAATAAATATTTACATTAATAAATATTTTACATAAATATTTTTAACACAAATTTATTTTACTTTTGTTATTTCCAAGTCCCTAACAACACACATGTCCAAAAGATATTCAGAGGTCATCGAGAGGACATCCAGAGGACATAAAATATCCTTTGGCTGTCCTCTAGATATTCTATGGATGTCTTTTGGACATGTGTGTTGTTAGGGGTATTACATCTTATAATAATTTTACTGTATTCACTTTTTGTTACTTTGAATTTTATATTTATTCCATAAATTCGAATATATATCTTATAGAGAAATATTTATAAAAATAAAAAGTTATTATTTCAGTAGCAAAATGAAATAAACAAAAGCATGATATAAATAATGTATATCACTCACATTTTTAAACTTAAACAGTAATTTTATCATTAAGTATTTATTTTTTGTCTTATTTATAAAAATAAATACATATTATTTCAGTAGCAAAATAAAATAGTTATTATTTCAGTAGCAAAATAAAATAAACAAAAGTATAATACTTAACATAAATAATGTATATCATTCATTTTTTAGAGATTTTATCATTAAGTATTTATTTTTTATTCAGTCTTACTTATTATAAATAAACTTTGTATACATGTGTATATATGCACACACTGTAACAATTGTTTTTCTAACATGAACACTTATATTTTTTGGCATTATATCACAGCAAAAACTATTGCAAAACGAAATAAGATTTTAGAACTAAATATTAAAAGAAATTTTTACATATATGTCTTTTAGGAAAATTAAATTTAGAATGAACTTTTACATATATGTCTTTTAATATGCAAGTGCACAGATAGCACAAAGAGTTTAAAAAGAATTCATTTTTATGTCACAAAATCTGAGTTCACTTTCAAATGCAAAAAGAATTCTTTTACGTAAAATTTGAAAGTGAACTCAGATTTTGTGACATAAAAATGAATTCTTTTTAAACTCTTTGTGCGATCTGGGTGGTTACTTGTTTGTAAGATATGTATATTCTTTGGAATTTTATTCAAGATGACCAAATGTATCTACCGTGTTCCTTATTTGTTTTAACTCAATCAATATTGATCGCTGCACTTCAAGAAGTTGCTATTGAATAAATACCTCCTCTTTTTTAATAATTAATTTTTCTTTTTGGATATTAACCATTTCTTGTGTTAGAGTTGTAACTTTCACATTATCAGAACTCTACTTTATACTTAGCGCCTTCAGCGCCACCGTCGATATATCTTTTTGGACTCAAGTTTTTCCTTTCTACATACTACGCTATTCTTCGTGACTCTCTCTCTCTCTTGTGTTGAGTTATGTATTCTTACGCGCGTTAACATTATTTTTCTTTTGTAATTACCTATGCAATAAAGTTTGTATATCATAGCTAGTTATCAGTGCAATAACAAGGTGTTCTCTCCGCCCTGTTCCATTAACACCTCAACAGGTTATGGGCCCAGGTTACGTTGAAGTGATACCGAAAGGAAAAGAAAACTCTTAACCTAAGAAATCGACACGGCGGCGTCTAGAACATTCGACGCAAGTCAGAGGTTATTGCATTAACGTTTTCGCGCACAAAGAAAAAAAAATGGCAAGTATCGTTAATTCCACACGCATCAAAATGCTCGGCCGAAATAATTATGACACGTGGAGTATTCAAGTCGAGGCCTTGCTGATAAAATCAGATCCATGGGATTAGGTTTCCGGTAAGAAACCGAAGCCCGAGATACGACAAGATGCACGACGAGCGGAACAGCAATTAATTTTGGACGAATGGATAGCTCAAGACAGGAAGGCAAAATCAGATCTTATTCTGTCAATATCTCTATCTGAACTGAAGCAGATACGCGGATGTGAAACATCATACGATATTTGGATAAAATTAGAAGGCATTTACGCATCGAAGGGACCGGCACGTAAGGCAAGTCTACTTAAGCAACTTATTTTACAAAAATTAAACGATAATGGAGATGTGAGAGAGCATTTATCACGATTCTTTGATATTGTCGACAAGCTCAGCGCTATGAATATTGAAATAAATGGAGATCTTCTCACTATTATGCTCTTATATAGCTTGCCAGATAGTTTTGACAATTTCAGATGTGCCATCGAAACTCGAGACACCTTGCCGGACGCCGAATCATTAAAAGTCAAAATTATTGAGGAAAATGACGCCAGAATTAGAAGATCAAACCATGATGAGTCGAATGCAATGTATGCTAAGAATAATTTGAAAGAAAAATTGTCGAACAACAGTAAAGCTGAAACAAACAATGTGAAGACGAATAAGAAAAAGATAGTCTACAAATGTAACTATTGCCAAAAAAAGGGACATAAGGAATCCGAATGCTTCGCCAAGAAAAGAGATAAAGGAAATAAATCGTCAAAAGATCAGAACGCCCATCACGTTGACGAAAGCTTCTTCATCAACAGTCCAAAAGCAGAAAACGAACAACAAGATTGGTGCATAGATAGCGGTTGCACGAGTCATTTATGCAAGGACAGGGACTCGTTTTCGAATTACGAAAATACGGACAGTAGAATACAATTGGCGAGTACAGCCAAAGCATCAGTCGTAGCAAAAGGTGACGCTAAATTAACGGTTCAACATGGCGAAAATTGCAAAAGCATCAGTTTGAGAGACGCTCTATACGTCCCCGAGTTAAGGACAAACTTGATGTCTGTGGCAAGGATAGTGGACAAAGATCACGAAGTCATTTTCAGGAAAGACCACGCAGTCGTACAAGACCTGAGAGGAAATGTAAAGATGCTTGCTGAGCGTCGAGGAAACTTATTCTTTACTCCGGTATCTCATCAAGAGGCCAACGCCGCAATTGATGACAAAAAGGATAAAATTGAACTATGGCACAGACGCTTCGGTCATCTAAATTTCCGCGATCTACACGCAATAAAGAGAAATCTCGACGTCATAGGTATGGACTTCCCGGATTCAGAGACGATTTCGGATTGCAAAATATGTCTCGCTGCAAAATTGCCTCGCCAGCCATTTACCAAAAGGATAAACAGATCATCCGAAAAACTACGGATAATTCATACTGATCTCTGCGGACCAATGAGGACTACTTCGAATGGCGGTGCAAGGTATTTCATGACGATCATGGACAATTACAGTCGTTGGGGCGATGTTTATTTTCTGAGAAGCAAAGACGAAGCTCCATCAAAACTAATAGAGTTTATCGAAAAGGCCGAAAGACAAACAGGATTGAAGGTCAAGGCGGTACAATCTGACAATGGCACCGAGTTTCGTAACCGAGCACTGGATTCTTATTTTAAAAGAAAAGGTATCCTACGCAGGCTAACTCCTCACACTCCGCAGGAAAATGGCGTAGCGGAGCTTCGAAATCGTACTCTCGTCGATTCTGCCAGATGCATGCTGATGCAAGCCGATCTTCCGAACTCATTTTGGGCTGAGGCGATTAGCACGGCGAATTATGCCAGAAATAAATGTATCTCGAAAAGCTTAAACGTTGGCACACCGTACGAGAAATGGTCAGGTAAAAAGACTAATGTCAAACATTTTCATGTATTCGGTTGCAAAGTTTTTGTTTCAGATATTAATCCAGGTAAAGGGAAATTTCAACCTAGAGCCAAGGAGGGCATATTCGTAGGTTATTCTTCCGAATCGAAGGCTTATCGCATCTGGATACCAGCAGAAAGGAAAATCTACATTAGCAGAGATGTAAGATTTTTAGACGAGATCTCTAACACTCATCGCAAAGACCACACAAACTCCGAAAAAGTCGACAGTCAAGTCGAATATCAATCCGTAACTGACACAACCTTGGATCCAAATACGGCCATCATTGGTAATACTCCCGGACGCAACGATGGCGTAGATGAAGATGTGGACGACGAAACTTGTGTTTCTCAAACGCCTGAATTGAAAAGAGCACCAGGTAGACCGAAGTTAATACGCACCGGTCGTCCTGGTCGTCCAAAAAAGCAATATACGATGGTCAACGACTCACAGGGGCAGTCAAGCGATTCAGAGCAAGGTAGTATCTCCAACGAAGCAGTAGAGGTTGACGATGACGAATGGTTGAGCGCATCCTCAAATATGTGCACTGGCGAAATTCCTTTTGATCAGGCAATGTCTGGTAGTAACAAGGATCAATGGATGAACGTCGTCTATGAGGAAATGAAATGCCTGGTCTCACATGATACATGGGACATAGTGGAGAAACCAGCGGACACCAAGATCATCGGATCGAGAATCGTTTTACGCGATAAGTACGGAGCAGACGGGCAACTCGAACGTCGAAAAGCCCGACTGGTTGCGAGGGGATTCTCCGGGATAGATTTCCAAGACACCTTCGCCCCGGTCGCACGGCTCGATTCATTCAGGTTGCTGGTCGCTTTATCGGCTAGATTGGGATTAACAATTAGCCAGTTAGATGTTACCACAGCTTATTTAAATAGTGACATCGATGCTGAAATCTACATAGCGAAGTCGCCACTTCTTGACGAGATGCTCCGGAGAATAATAAAGGAAGAACGAGATACAGATCTCGCATTAAAAGCTGAAAAGATGTTATCGGAAAACAGAGGCAAGGATCGAGTCTGTCGCCTGAATCGCGCAATATACGGATTAAAACAGGCAGGACGTCAATGGTACAAACAGATTAATAAGACATTAAAGTCAATTGGTCTTACTCCCACGAAGTCTGATCCTTGCGTATTTATCGACAATACCGATAACACGCCAATCATAGTATTGATATACGTTGACGATATCCTCATTGCCTCCAATAATTCAGGGAGAGTAAATACAATCAAGACAGAACTAGCGAGAAGATTCAAGATCAAGGATCTCGGAGGCGCTAAATATTGTTTGGGCATCGAAATCCTTCAAAATAACGATGGAATTAAGCTAAGTCAAACAGGATACATCAAGGAGATCCTGAGCAGATTTGGGATCTGAGCAGATCAGGGTCTGATTGCAAACCGAACTATACTCCACTGGTTGTCAGTTCGAAATTATCCAAAGCTGAGAAGGACACGAGTCCCGTAGTCCCCTACAGAGAACTCACCGGAGCACTGATGTACCTGGCAATAGGTACACGACCGGATATTGCTCACGCCGTGAGTGTTCTTTGTCAGTTTAACGACTATTTCGACAACTCACACTGGTCGGCGGCCAAAAGGGTACTCAAGTATTTGAAGTCTACCGCGGATCTTGGTCTTACGTACATCAGGAAGCCAGATAACCTCGTGGGCTATGTTGATGCCAATTGGGGTAGTTCAATCGACGATAGAAGATCCTATACCGGACTAGTTTTTACACTCTCAGGTGCAGCGATATCCTGGGCATCTAGAAGGCAACGTACCGTCGCTCTATCTACGGAGGCCGAGTATCTCGGTCTCACCGACACGACGAAAGAGGCACTGCATTTGAATCAATTCCTGAAAGAACTGGGATGTGACATTCCCACACCAATCACATTGTTCAACGACAATCAGGGTACCGCTCACTTAACAAGGAATCAAGTCCATCACTCTAGGTCGAAGCACATCGACATTCGACATCACTTTATCAGAGATGTTTTGGCTAACGATTTAATCGACATCAAGTATCTTCCTATCGATTATATGCCTGCGGACATGCTAACTAAAGCACTCAATCCAACGAAGCATGAGAGTTGCAGAACAATCATCGGTATCGGACCAATCATCGACTCTGATACAAATGTGAAATTTGAGGGAGAGTGTTAGAGTTGCAACTTTCACATTATCAGAACTCTACTTTATACTTAGCGCCTTCAGCGCCACCGTCGATATATCTTTTTGGACTCAACTTTTTCCTTTCTACATACTACGCTATTCTTCGTGACTCTCTCTCTTGTGTTGAGTTATGTATTCTTACGCGCGTTAACATTATTTTTCTTTTGTAATTACCTATGCAATAAAGTTTGTATATCATAGCTAGTTATCAGTGCAATAACAAGGTGTTCTCTCCGCCCAGTTCCATTAACACCTCAACATCTTGTGATAATGATTGTGTACTTGATTTTTGTGTGTCTTCTTGGGTACGAATTGTCTCAGGCGATAATAATTGTGTTTTTAATCCTGAAATAAAAAATATTAAAAAAATAAAAATTAATTTAAGATTAAAGCTTGATTTATAGAATTTATTAATATTTCGACTTTTTAATTAAATTATAATAATAATTATAACATTAATTGTAAATTATTAAAAATATAAGACTCGAAATATAAAATTAAACAAATCAGTTTTAATGGCAATACGAGTCAAGTGTCGATCTTATAACACAGTTATTTATTATACAAACAAATAAGTATGGAACAAATTACAATAAAAAGTTTGCGAACGTTTCGACCCTATTTTTGGGCCATCTATATTAATTGTAAAATATAATAATAAGTCTGATATTATAAATCTATACCTGTTTTAGTTTTTAAAAACTTATCGTTTTGACAGAATCTTTTGTATGGCAATTTACTTTCATTCTCCTCAAAATTTTGTGCAATTGTTTGCATATCATTCGGATCTGTTTCGATAATATTTTCACATAAATCTATTCCTCCTTGCGGTACATTTTCTAAACCTGCTTCTTCTGGAATTATAAAATTCAATAATTCTTCCTCTAAGGAGGAGAAAGGTATCTTTATTGGTGATCCTCCACCTGTTCCTAAACCATGATTTCGTCGTTTGGTTTCTTTTTTAAGGACGTACATTTTCCAATTTTTCCATGTCTATAAGTGCAAAATATATTAAAATATTTATTTTAAAACACTTTAATTAAATATAAATACTCACTTCTTCATACTCCAGTAAACACAAAGTAACAACAATATAACAAAGTAATATAACACTAATGTTATAATTTTTTACTTAACAATACAACTGTTATGTATAAGGCATGTTACATTGCAGTTATATTGTTGAGTGGGAAAATTATATTAATGTTATATTACTGTTGCTTTGTGTTTACTGAGTACTATAAGACATAGAAATTAAAAGTTAATAATATTAATATAAACCATATATTTTATAATATTAATATTATATAATAGTTTTTAATATTAATATTATATAAAACATTTATATATAATGCTAATATATATATATATATATATTGTGACCGTCTCTTTTTTATATATTGGGCTGATAATTGTGGCCGGTGATTTTGGCCCACGGCACACCTTCGGCGCGATTTCTTTTCAAACTTCCACTCTAAATTTGCATGGGCGCCAGGTGCGGGAATACGCACCGCTCTAATAAAATCTTTTGACGATATACGACATTTAAAAGAAAGCGAAAGAATCTCAAAGCTATCGCGACGGACACTCGGCTAGCCCCGTATCAAAATTGGTAGAGGGGCGGTCCGTTTAATTCTTAATTAATTAGGAAGGATCGAGAATGCAAGGTCGCTGAAAATAATACAAATTATTAAAATGACAAAAGCAGAAGTATATTTGACATGGATAATTAAGAACATTAATGTTTGATAGCAGACCGACGCGGGCGGTTGGAGAAGAAAAATTATACAATTGGTTTTATTTTATCACCGGCAGCAACGGGCCGGTGTGCGGGCACGAGCATCGCGGTATCGCGCGCCATGCGTTGACAAAAAGCGTTGAGGGAGTTTTTGGAATTCCGCGCTATGCGAGGCTTGTCGGAGTCTCGACAGCTAGGAATTTAAACAAATTTTTAATAATGATTACCGCGCTACTCGCCCTGTTAATTTTATTTACCCTGCGTGAAAGGAGAGAGCGAATTATAAGATTTGAATAAATAGTCGGACGCGGAATGAATGAATTCTTTACACATTGATTTTCGATTACCAATTACCAGTATGTTCCACATTAACGAAAAGAATTTAGATACGACTTGATTAATTAATAAAAGACACACTAAATCAAACGCGAACAAGTACTCACTATAATATAATACACGGAATGCGAGACTCGGACGTATACGAATCGACGCCGCAACGCAATTGCCCGCTATCGAATATCGAGATCGCCTTGTGTGTATGAGCTCGGTTACAATACTCTTAACGGACAACATTTACAGCCAGCCGTAATAATTGTACAAACAAACACTTAAAGTGACTGTCGGCGCGCAATTGGGAGAGAGGGCACTTAATTTTACGAAAGCTCGAACAAAGTCTTTCGGCCGGCTGTCGTACTTTAAGACGCCAATATCGAGGGCGCAAGAAAAAGGACCTCACAATGAAGTTAATGACGGCAGCTATACGGCACAGACATTGTTCGAGCTAATTCTACCTGAATTATTTAACAAAAACCGCCAGATGGGGTCGACGCTTGTCTCACCGGTGACTCCTTGCGGTTCTCCGTGCTCTCGGCATCCACTTGTCGGATCGATACTTTTGGGCTGTCGTTCCCTTCGCCGGTCCGCCGAACAGTGGCGAGCGGAAGACCCGTCGGAATCACGCCGACGAATTAACGCGTAACTAGGCCACTTGTGGCGCTTCCGCAACCCTTAGGATCGTCGTGTGGTCCATCTTATCCTGCGGCCTTCAGGGCCGTACATGTGCCTGTCGCACCCCGTTTTCTCTTGGATTTTTCCTAATTCCTCTCGTTGAGGCCCGTCAAGAGGGATATTTTCGGCAGCCACTCGCCGTTATTTATAATGTTCTTCTTTAGCGCTGTTCCGGCCGAGGGGGCTCCGACTCGGGGTCCCAGTGTTAATTTATCCGCTGGTTGGCCTTCCCCGCAATTGTTCCCCGCACCTGCTGGGCATATGAATGTTCACAGGGGCGGCAGCGATAGTCTTAAGTGGACTTTACTATTGACGAAATTAGATAATAATACTTAGCTTGGCGTGTTCCTTTTAGTCGGCGCCTCCGCTCGCCCGTCTCCTTGTATCCTGGACTTCTTCCTCAAGTTGAGCCACCGGATGAGATCCCGCCAGTGGGCGTTTCCCATCACGTCCGCGCTGAAACCTAATCTTATCACGCTAATACATAAATTTTTACGCAAGGGAGGCGAGTTTAATCTCGCCTCCAATAGCCGCTCTCTCCCTAAATCCGGGGAGAACGAGGGCCCATGACTATTCTCGGTCAGATCCCGCGATCCTTGTGACGGACCGTCAAGTGTCACGTCACAATATATATATATATGTATATATAATATACATATATATATATATAATCAAACCTTTAACCATTCAGAACCACTTTTTGTAGGACCAACATTGGCTGCGTTTATTGTGTCTGCTAAATCTTCTAATAACTGCTTCTAAAATTATAAAATTAATATAAATATTTATTAGAAATAATAATTAACCCTAATAGCACACATGTCCAGAAAACATCCAAAGATTATCCAGAGGA
Source organism: Camponotus vicinus (assembly GCF_025532165.1). Classification (NCBI taxonomy): domain Eukaryota; kingdom Metazoa; phylum Arthropoda; class Insecta; order Hymenoptera; family Formicidae; genus Camponotus; species Camponotus vicinus. The sequence continues at coordinate 12,360,407 of NW_028141979.1, forward strand.
CATAAAACATCCTCTGTCTTCTAGATGTCTTATACATATGTATTGTTAGGAAATATAAAACAATTGTATATATTTTCTTAAAATTTATAAACAATACATACCATTTCTTTTCGACTTTCATCTTTTCTACATAATCTTCCTCTAGATACTTCGGGATGTAATTTCATCCATTGTAGCATCATTTTCTTTTGTTTTTGTGTTGTATTCATTATACATTATATGCATAATTTCAATAAAATGTTAAAAAATATTATAATAATATATAAATTATTTTCTCACGTGCAAAGAAACATTTATATGATAACCATGAATTATATTTTAAAAGAGAATACACTTACTTCATCACATACTGTGACATACGTGAAACTAACCAAAAATCACTAAATATTTCATACATACAAAGAAATACGCATGCATTATTATTTTTCACTTTTTAGTCAAAGCGCTTGATGGCTAAAATGTGAAAAATAGCGCATGCTCATTCCGTACTTAAATAGTAAGTTTTATTTTGTACGGTTACATAATTATTCAAAATTGCATTAATACAAAAAAAATTTTATTTGTGAAATATAAAAAGGATAAAAAGTAATAACAGAATATTATGCATTATAAACATTAAATAACCGAATTTTATTAATTTAATTTTTAATTACTACAAATATAGCAAAAAGATTTCGCTTTTCACGATTTTACTCTAGGGGAAAAAATTATATGATAAATAGGTAAAATCAAATTCACGTGAAAAGATTCACGATTGACCCCCAGTATATAAAAAGCGTTGTCATATTACGCTATAATCGCTTCAATCGCTATAATTGCTCCTATCAATCGCAACATAAAAAACCATTTCTTTGGATCGGAAGAAAAAATATGTAATTGTTAATTGCAAATTACATATTTTTTCTTTGAAACAACTATGTGTTTTCTTTATACCAATTGATTTCACTCATTATTTTGTACATAAAAGTATTAAGGTGAGGTAATCGAAAAATGAATATTTTACAAGATACTTTACGGTTTCTGTAAAATTAAGAAACGATTTCAAGCCTCATAACTCGGAAAGTACTTAATGAAAACTAACTTAATTATAGTATTTTGGAAAGCTCTCGAGATAAGCTACAAGAATATGCAATAAAAAATTGGGGTTTCCATTTACAGAATTCAAGGTGACCTTTACGTGACCTTGACAACACTCTTCAAGGTTATACTGATATCGCCAAGTAATGCGTTCCTTGAAACCTTACAACTTTTGTCTGAAATATTTTTGTCTGCCGCGCTCAGTTTTTGAGATATTCGGCTGTATATATACAGGGTGTCGCAGACCACCCGTATCAGCCGAATATCTCAAAAACTGAGCGCGGCAGACCAAAATATTTCAGACAAAAGTTGTAAGGTTTCAAGTAACGCATTACATGGCGATATCGGTTTGACATTGAAGAGTTATTTGAAGGTCACGTGAAGGTCACCGTCAATTTTTTAAATGGAATCACCTACTTTTTATTACATACTCCTGCAGCTCATCTCGGGAGCTTTCCAAAACACTATAATTAAGTTAGTTTTCATTAAGTACTTTTCGAGTTATGAGGCTTGAAATAATTTCTCAATTTTACATAAATCATAAAATATCTAGTAAAATATTCATTTTTCGATTTTCTTACCTTAATACTTTTATGCACAAAATAACGAGAGGAATCAATTGGTGTAAAGAAAACACATAATTGTTTCGAAAAAAATATGTAAATTGCAATTAACAATTACATATTTTTTCTTAGAAACAACTATGTTTTTTCTTTACATCAATTGATTAGTCGTGCCGGTTTATGTGCGGATCATTTTAATATAAGCAGTTTTAAAGAAGAAGATAAAAAAGAAATTAAAGTGCGATGTAGTGCCCATTCCATTTACTGATTCGAATAATTTACAAAAAACGACAACAAGAATACAAACAACAGAAAACATATATCAAGAAGAAAAAAGAGAAGAAAATCAAAATATATATAATAGTACAACAGCAGAAACGTCATTAGAATCTTCTGAACAACTGGAAATAGATCAACAATTATTTCAAGAGTTTCCATTATGAACTTATCCTCCTCCACGATTAAGTTTTAATACTTCATTAGAACAAGAAGATATAATGGAATGGGTACATTTAGAACCTGCAATAAATATCTCTGCATCAAATGAGAGAGAGAAACATGTATTAAAAGATAAAAAAAGTAACGAAAAAGACATAATTCATTCTGATGTTCTAATTAATTCTTTAAAACGTGAAAATATTTGTTTGCGTCGAATTATAAAACGGTTAAAATTTCGACTAAAGGCTAGACAAGTATATAAAAAACGATCAAGTAAAAAAAAACAAAAAAAAATTATACAAGATTTAATCGAAGAATTGCATTCTGTTGCAAAAGCAATGATCAATTTATGTACAATTACATGTGCCACATGCATCATATACAGCAGAAGAAAAAACTTGCAAAACAATTTTTTTATTATTCAGCGGCTGCACTGCGTCGCTTGCGAAAGACAGGTTGTAATTTTCCTGCAAAAAGAACTATTAGAAGATGGCACGAAGAATGCCAGGATTTTGTGATTTTATATTTAATAAATTACAAGAAAAATATCAGAGATACCTCCAGAGAGCAGAAGAACGAGTATGTGCGTTAAAATGGGACGAAATGTCTATAAAATCATACGAAGAATATTCATTAAAACTTGATCAAATAAAAGGGCTCGTTGATTTAGGACCTTTAAGAAGAAAATATGAAAGAGCAAAATGTGTATTTGTATTTTGCTTAGATAGCATAAATGTGCGGCATCCATGGCGTCAACCACTAGCAAATTTTCTTCCAGGAAAATGCATGAAAGAGGAAGAAATAGTAATTTTATTAAAAGAATGTTTAAATAGACTGATCAAAACAGGTGCTGATGTGCGACTCGTAACATGTGATCAAGGAACATGTAATCAGAGCGTTTATGGTCAACTTGGCGTGCATCCGTATAAGCCATTCTTTATATATAATGAAAAAAAGTATTATGCATCGTATGATTTTCCGCATTTAGTAAAAAGATTGGCAAGTTTGCTAAGAAAATATAGATATTTGTATTGTGATGGAAAAATAATTGCATCATATGCTGATTTTGAATTGACATGGTCTATTGATGATTCCACGAAAGGAGGTTCAAATTTGTTATCACACATAACAGAAGCGCATATTCGACCAAATGCTTTTGAAGCAATGAATGTAAAAAGAGCTTTCCAATTATTTAGCAATAAATTTGCAGCCGCAATGAGAACAGCTGGTTTTGGAAGACAATTACAGACAAGCACATGGGAAGCAACGGCTGATTTTACAAAGCATATGAATAAAATAATTGATGCCTGTAATTCTTACTAGTCTCAATATTAAAGGGCCTAGCCGAGTAAGCATGTAAAATCTGCCCTTGATCATACAGAGCTGACATTAATGTCACAAGTTAGTACCAATATGATAAAACTTTCCACCAAATATTATTTTAAAAAATTCATTTTTTTAGGAGTTATGGAGGGAGAAAGTAAAATCAGAAAATGTATTTTTCTCGAAAACCACTTGACCGATTTTGATGAAAAATATATATGTTATGTAGACTAATAAAACTAATTAACAAAAAAAATTTCCAAAATGTTTGCCAAAAAAACCAAAAAAAAATTTTGAATTTTTGAATATTTGAATATTTTTTTTGAGGGTGATATTTTAGAGGTACCATTTTGAAATTTTTACGAAAATTTCTCTTAAGTGTCCACTATGACATGCATTTTTTTCAAATTTTTTAAAATGGTGGAACATAGTTAAAAATACGAAAATCATAAGCGTCGCGTCACTCCGGCTTAAGCACAGTGCAATGCCATTCCGCGTTGCGGGTATTCAATGTGACTTTAATAGCACATATGTACGTCTGCAATTAGCCTATAATATGTATACTTTTTAATTTTTATAGTTTTCAGAGTTTACCACGTGGAGGTTACAGTACGGTTTTAAACTCCTTATTGGGGTGGCTTTTTTAACGTGAGTCCCCTCGCCTCTCACTATGTTTCCGTAAAATCGGGGTGCTTTTTGAATGTGAGTCCCCTTGCCTCTCACTACACCTAAGTAGTAGTACCCTACGATTTATTTAATCTTCTTCACTATCACTGTCTATTACTGGAATGTTATTTGTTTTCTTAAACAGATCGCTCAGTATTTCTGCTGGTTTCAAAATTTTCGCTAAATATCTTGCATGAGATAAATAATATATAATTGCGGCAATATGACAGCAGCATCCAATTGTTCGTAGCCCATTAGCGCATTCACATGCGTAATGTGTTACTCCAGAAATTCCTGTGCTGTTAGGTGTATACCTTAAAAAACACCGGTATTTTGTGCGAGAAACGTGTCGAGACTGAACTTCAACTTTAAGCACATTTTTCTCATTTTTTACGAATTTGATATTGAGTTCTCCGTTTTTATCGATCATTTCCGCCAAATATGATACCGATTGTGACAGTTGGTAAGATCCTGTGAAAAATATTTTCAAATCTCTTTCTGTCAATTCCGGAAAATCTAATAAGTCCTTAGATGTAATACTTTGGAAAGGAAGTTTTCGTCGAAACCAACCTTTTTCTTCAGCTTCAGTAGCTAAAGTATTTTCGACACTTTTTCGAGTATGCATCCTTTGAACAACTTCGTCAAAAGTGTCTACATCGGAGTCAAGTCTTTTTCCAAAAGTATTATTTAAAAAAGACGCTATCCTGAAATAAAGTCCAACGTTAGGCAACAACTTATTATCAAGTTTGTGATCTAGAAGATGATACTTTTGTTTTAATACGCCATGAACAGATTCTACTGCCCAACGAATTTTAGTTACAAACCGAGATTGATTTGATTCTTCTCGTCGTCAACTGCTTTCGCTTTCCTTTTATAAAGCTGGCATCAATACTTTAAATTTTTTTTCTTCCAAATCAGACTTTATATCTCGGAAACCGCGATCAAGAACGAAAGTATCACCTTCTTTTAAGAATTTGTACAAACCATTTGGATCTTCCATGATAATTTTCAAAATGTCCGCATCATTTTGATTTGCGAGAAACGGTCCGACCATATCAACGACATATCCGTCAGTCGCACAGATGGTAAAAGGTTTGCAAAGAGGTACTTTCTTCTGACCAGAGAAAGACTTTCTTTGGTACTCAGAGTTAGTACTTTTTTGATGTCGCGCATACGTACCATCGCAAATCAAAAACATGTTTTCTTGGACATAAAACAATTTTTTCGCTATTGTGGTAGTATGATTGTTGATAATATCATCTCTATTTAGAGCTTGTAAACCAAAGCGAGTTGGTAAGATGTCCCTTTCAAAAGATTTCATAATACTTCCACAATAATCAGATACTGACTGTTCATATTCTAGTTGAAAGATGGAACTTATCACTTTATTGGAATTACCCGTGCGTAGTTTAAAAAGAAAAACAACTAAAGCTTGAATGACATAACGCGATTTACTATTTCTTAACGAAGTCATCATATCCTTTAATTCATTAAGATTATCCCATGTCAATCCTGTAAAGATCAGAAGTTGTTTTTCTGACAAACTACTTTCGCCTACTTGATCGAATAATGTGGAATCACACTTGACAGTAAGAGTTTCTATCAATTTGGACAACTCTGCTACACTAAGACTTGATGTGTTGGAGTGCACTTTCAAAAGACTGAGATCTTCTTCAAAAAGTCTATTCTTAATTACATGACTTTTACAACACCTGTTGCCAACTGGAATGTATATTTTTCTTTTTGAATATGATTGAATATGATTTTGAATATGATTGTATACGAGCTTCTTCAGGAATAACAATCAGATCTTTTCTCGAAGAACAAATGCAGCAATAGTTATGAGTAGAGACAGTTCTTTGGAGAGGAATTTGAATATATTCGATATCCGAAACGTCTTTTTTAGATTTTACTGCAATTTGAAATGTTGGATCCGTAGTAGACTCAACCTGAAGATCTGTTTCACATTCTGATAATCTGTCGGGGTTTTTTTTAATTTTATAAGTAGATAGTCGACATTTATTACATAAAATATCATTGACAGATATAGTTTTATTTAATAAGTTAGAAAGAGAATGTGCTTCTTCTGTACTCCTTACTAGTTTTTTTCTACCTCCACTTTTTTTTAAAAAGATGTCGCAACCAGCACATTTTAAATGCACGATGGCATTTAAAGACATCTTATTTATGCAGTCAAAATATACACTAGAAATGATTACGTACAAGTCCTATGCACAATATAAAAATAAGACTTAAATACGTAAACACAAGTACATATACATAAAGCAATACTAGCTTTAAGAGACAAAACCCAAGTTCTGTACAAAATAAAAAGTAACCGCGAAAAAAAACTCCGCTCTAAAGAGATCTAATAAAAGATATCAACAGATCTCAGTTATGGCCAAACCTGCTGCTATATAATGTTCCGTATTACAACCTGCTGTAGCTGATCTTGTCGGCTAGATATTTAGTGTACCAAACCAAAACCCATTTTTGTAATTGCAGCGCCTAAGTGTAAGTGGTAGCGCCTAGCGGCGGCGATACATATTACAGTCAATCGCGGTGCACACGACGCAGTTAGCTTTGCAGCCGCTAGGTGCGGATATATGTATCTACATGTTGTTGATATATATGCAGCATATACTGGTTTTGCAGATTGCAGTTTTTAAATATAAAAATTAAAAAGTATACATATTATAGGCTAATTGCAGACGTACATATGTGCTAATAAAGTCACATTGAACACCCGCAACGCGGAATGGCACTGCACTGTGCTTAAGCCGGAGTGACGCGACGCTTACGATTTTTGTATTTTTAACTATGTTCCACCATTTTAAAAAATTTGAAAAAAATGTATGTTATAGTGGACACTTAAGAGAAATTTTTGTAAAAATTTCAAAATGGTACCTCTAAAATATCACCCTCAAAAAAAATATTCAAAAATTCAAAAATTTTTTTGGTGTTTTTTTTGGCAAACAATTTGGAAATTTTTTTTGTTAATTAGTTTTATTAGTCTACATAACATATATTTTTTTCATCAAAATCGGTCAAGTGGTTTTCGAGAAAAATACATTTTTTGATTTTAATTTCTCCCTCCATAACTCCTAAAAAAATGAATTTTTTAAAATAATATTTGGTGGAAAGTTTTATCATATTGGTACTAACTTGTGACATTAATGTCAGCTCTGTATGATCAAGGGCAGATTTTACATGCTTACTCCGCTAGGCCCTTTGGTGGAAAACGACTTTTATCTTCTAAAAATCCTGACATTGAGGATTTATTAAAAGATTTTGTTACGTGGTGTTCAAGATGGTTTACATCAGCAGAAAAAATATCGAAAATTCCTTGTTTAAAAGGATTTATTGTGACAATACAAGCTATTTTACATACATATAACGATTTAGAAAAATAATATGAAGCATTCGAATTTACTGGATTATGTAATCAAGATTCTGTTGAACACTTATTCTCCAAATTAAGACAGCGCGGAGGATTTAATCCTAATCCTACAGCAAGAATGAGAATAGAGTTCGAGTTTTTATGCTACTTTTACGAATTTTTTTTAAAAAAGGCAAGGATTTTTAAAATAAGGTTTTTTTTACATATTTTTACATATTTAAAGTACGTTTAAAAATTTTTTTTATTAGAGAATTATTATAAATAAGCTCAGTATACAGGATGTCCCATTTTAAAAAACGCACCTCGATAATTCAATGAAGCATTTTCAGCAAAAATGTTTCAGACAAAAGTTGTATGGTTTCAAGGGGGACATAAGATAGTGTCATTAATTTGATCTTGAATAGTTACTTGAATGTCACGTAAAGGTAATCTTCAATTTTTTAAATGGAATCACCTACTTTTTATTACATACTCCTGCAGCTCATCTCGGGAGCTTTCCAAAACACTATAATTAAGTTAGTTTTCATTAAGTACTTTTCGAGTTATCAGGCTTGAAATAATTTCTCAATTTTACATAAATCATAAAGTATCTAGTAAAATATTCATTTTTCGATTATCTTACCTTAATACTTTTATGCACAAAATAATGAGAGGAATCAATTGGTGTAAAGAAAACACATAATTGTTTCGAAAAAAATATGTAAATTGCAATTAACAATTACATATTTTTTCTTAGAAACAACTATGTTTTTTCTTTACATCAATTGATTCCTCTCATTATTTTGTGCATAAAAGTATTAAGGTAAGATAATCGAAAAATGAATATTTTTATTAGATATTTTATGGTATATGTAAAATTGAGAAATTATTTCAAGCCTCATAACTCGGAAAGTACTTAATGAAAACTAACTTAATTATAGTGTTTTGGAAAGCTCCCGAAATAAGCGGCAGGAATATGCAATAAAAAGTAGGGGTTCCATTTAAAAAATTGAAGGTGACCTTCACGTGACCTTCAAGTAACTATTAAAGGTCAAATTAATGACACCATCTTATGTCCCCCTTGAAACCATACAATTTTTGTGAAACATTTTTGCTGAAAATGCTTCGTTGAAGAATTATCGATGCGATTTTTTAAAATGGGATACCCTGTATAATATTAAAGACCGTGAAATAAAAAAGTTAGTCCATGGCGTCCATGATTCCGGCTGTTCTGTTTATCTGAAACAAAAAAACCAAAGAGATTCTTAATTAGTATGAGTGTGGCTATTGTAGGTACTAAAATGAAAAAAAATATATTGAAAATTTAAAAAATGGCATCATTTAGAAAATTAAGTTTCGATTTTTGCCATTTTTTTTCATCATTAAAAGACTGTAAAAATAAAAAAAAATATTTTGACTTGATTTTGGTAGGGACTATAACCACTTATATGCTGAAGATGTGTGCATAAGCCCGACTCAATTGGTTAACTGGTTTTCGAGAGATCATGTTCGCCAGTTTGAAAAATGTGATTTCGAGAAAAAGGCGTTTAAAGCTTTCGTACTGTTTACATAAAAATAATTTTACTTACAATTAATCAGCTAGTACAGGACCATACAAGGGACCTTCCTCCTGTTCATAAAAGTCCTGCTGAGCTGCTCTTTCTTCTCTGCAACTCATTCTCTCGTCTTTAGCGAAACTATTCGAACGCCGTTCCGAGCGGGTAATGCGAGATTCGTTCCGAGAGTTTGCATACATCTCCGCTTGCTGACCAATACTCGCTCCCATTACATTCATCACCTTTAAAATTGGTATAAATCCTTCATTGAAAATAATAATTGCCAAAAAAGTTGCTAAATTATCAATTTTTGGCCCAGAATGAAGATGTTTCGGAGCAAAACTCCAAATCAATGAATTTAAAGATTCATTATTATTTTGCGTTTCCGCTCCTAAACAACGTTCCAGTAATGCATTCGATGATAAGTCCTCGTAAATAGATTTAATTACCTCTAACACCTTATCGAGAAGAGGCGGATTATTGTGACGGAAATTTTCGAGTGTATGTTCGGCTTCGGCTTTACGCCACTTGCACCAGCTCTCTTCACCCGGAGGACAGTTTTGATGTTGCGGATTATTATCGCTGGAGCTTTTGTGATAGTATGTGGCCCATATCGCTTTCTTCATTTCTTCGACAGAATTTGGGTGCCTGCGAATAGTCAAACCATAATACGTCGTGAGCTTACCAATAATTTTATCCGTTAACTTCCCAGCACCTTTGCCGCCAATATCTTTGTTATTTTTTTTTGCATTGCGAAGTCTCGTGCCCATTCTCTTTTCCACGTGACCGACGCATTCTTTTTTTACCACAGTAACTTCATCTCCAAACGGATTTGCACTTAAAATTCCCGTAAACGTTTTACTGTCTCCGTCTCCAATGTATTTCACGTAAAGAACTCCGTACTTCTCCTTCGATCTCAAAAACATTTCAGTGACAGCATCGATCTCCATTTTACCTGCACTGCCTTCATGATTTATGGAGTACATTTCTTTGTGTGTTTCATACCACTCATTATATTCATCTATATTGTCTTTTTTTTTATTCCACAAATTACATGCTTGACAAAAGCTACTTTTATCCTCAGCATCGACCACTTTTTTCGAATATTTTCCAACTAAGGTAGACACACCAAATACAGATGAAAATCCTCTTTTTTTCCATGTTCCGTCGCCGGAAACCGTTAAATGTGTTGCAACATTTCCAGCTTCTTCATTCTTCTCCTTTTCTTCTTCAACTGCTTGTTTTAAACTGCAACTGTATACTGCAGATGTTGCTATATAGATATTTTCAAGATATAGTTGCTATATAGATATTTTCAGATATAATAGGTGTTTGTAGACATGCCCTGGCAAATCTCCATCAAACTGCAAAATAAATTTAGGCCCTCTCGTCCAATACCCAGAAGCCGGAAAACAAAAACAATTCGACGGTTTATTTCATATGCCTTATTAATAAATGGCGATGAATCGATGTATACTTCATTGCAGCTGCACTTTACGTAAATTTTAAATCCTAAACCTCGATTTGGCGTCTCAAAGAATTGAATATTACTTTTGCAATTTTTGCAAATCACAAGAGATGCAATGATTGAAAAAGCTGTGAAAAAATTCAAAATGCAGTAGCCAAATTCCTTAGCCAAAAACAGGGAAATTGATATCCTTCGAACTTTGCAGTTTTTTTGCCGATGTGCTCGCAAATTCCAAATCCTGCTCAGCTGTGTATTGATTGCCTCGAACATGCCGTTTTTTCTGACGTTCCGGATGAATTCGAATACCTTTCGTACCTTTTCTTTCCATTTTTAGCGTATAAATGAATGAATAACTTCGTTTATGTCCGCTCGCTACAACGTTCAACACCACACTCAGTAATGCCAGAATGCCCACGCGAGCAACGAGCAACCGTAGTCGAGGGGATAACGCGCGCAGACATAAACTGCATACCGCGAGAGCCGGAGCCTCGGCTAGCTTCGGATAGTAGAGGAGGACAGAGATATTGTTTTCTGTCTCCTTCTCACTTTCCACATTCGGCGACGAGGCAATGCTTCTCGTTCTCATTGCCTCTGGCTTCTCGCTTTATGTAATACGCGTAACAGCGTTAAATGTTTTTACAGCCTTTTTGTATTATTATATTATATATTATGTATGCGTTATGTATTAAATATACGTATCTTAAAATCGCTAATATATAATACATAATGCATACATAATATACAATATATATAATACATAATAATTAATGAATGTGCCGATTGCCTCGTGCACGTTGCGATATATCGAAGTCGTTCCGCAAACGTAACAATATATTTGCAATAATAACGATAACAAACGTATACTGACCACTTATACGTTTGCGTCGTGACAACAATATAAAAATAATATAAATGAATGGTGACTTTCCTCACCACCCATGGGGTATCACCAAAGGCGCGTTAGGTTTTTTATTTTAGAGTGTGGACCTTCGCCCGGAGCCCTATTGTACCACACTTTAAATAATATTATATTGCACTAATATATTTACATATAATTATCTATATTACATTTATGCAGAAGTTATGTTTTTTAAAAAGATATTTTTTACACATTAATATTTTTTAAGTCTGGTGTCAATTAGCGACAAGAAATTTTTTAATATTTTGCAAGTTTGGTGTCAATTAGCGACAAGAAATTTTTAATATTACATAATATAATATAACATAATATCTGAAAGAGAGAGGGAAAAAGAGGATAATGGAGGATAAATAATTATTTAACACATTAAATTTAATTAAAGTAATATTTTTTATTATAGTGGGGCCACTGCGGCCCCTCATAATTCGGCCTCCAAAATTTCTGCGATGTTGGCTTCCTCGGCCACCTCGGTCAGCCATCATTTGCCGCCGGGCATACCAGCGGGCACGTGATCGTCCGCCCGGTCCTCTTCTCTGTGTATCTGAAAAATAAACATTTACATAATTAATAATGCATTATAATATTCGTGCAAAATAAATAAATATCATTTAAATAATAAATAATATATACTATTTGAATGTTGCGACATTGGTGTTGTCGCCGGCGTTGACGTCGGTGTCATCGTTGGTAACGGCGTCGACGTCAATGTCGATGGCGGCTGCTGCTGCTGCTCCGGCTGCTGCTGCTGCTGCTGTTGCTGCTGCATATTTCCAATTTCATTTTCTCCTGTAAAAATAAAAAGTACATAAAATTAAAAAAAAAGATAAAAGTATAAATTGAAAATTCTTAATATTTTACTAATGAATAGAAATAATAATAATTTGATTTATTACTTACGAGACATGCTGGCGTGTCTAGTCTTATACGTCGACGTATCGTTGTTTGTTGACGTATTACAATGGAATGAAGCACTATCGGCATTTGTTCCAGCGATGCCAGATGACCGGCAACGTAGTGGAGGGGGTAAGCACACAAGTGAAAATCGCGTGTACAGATACACGATACGTTCTGGTATTACCTTGTACTTGCTAATATTATAATATATATATTTTGTGCTAATAATCTATTTCACCTTGTGACTTGTGCTGGATGTGCTGGGTCAAGAAAGAAAGGTGAGAAAGAAAGAGAGAGAGAGAAAAAGAGAAACAATCTTGATTGTAAGTTCCAATTGTTTTTAAATTCTTATATATTTTTATCTTCTTTATTTTCTTTTATTCATTCTTCTTGAATTCTTTGTTTCTATTTTTTGTTCTATAAAAATGTCTGATGAATTAAGAAAAAAATCTAAACGAAGTTTTCAGGAAGCTTGGCTTAGTAATGATGTAGTTAAATCTTGGATACGTAAAATATCTTCTAATGATAGCTTGTATCATTGCACCATATGTAATAAAAATATTTCTTGTAACACATATGTTTTGAGGCATGCGGATTCTGCGTCCCACAAAAAAAATATTCAGGAAAATACTTTGTCTTTAAATGATAATAATGAAAATTCACAAAGATATATATAAAAAATCTACATTTTAACCACAATGGATGGAAATCGAATTATTTAAACCGTGGTTACGTGAAGTGTCGTATAGTAAAAGTTCATTTTTTTGCACTTTTTGTGATAAATCTATGGTTGGTGATTTATCACATATTTATCGTCACGCAGAATCCAAACCACAAATAAACATGTCTAAAAAAAATAAAACAGAAACAAAGAATATAGTGTGACGTTGCCGTCCCGACGCGCGTCCATCCGCCCCGAATATCTTGACGGGGCGCGAGCCGAGCGGCCGCGCCAGAAAAAGATAGCGAGAGCCGTATCGTGATCTCCGGAGAGATGAGCTATTATTGTGATTTCGCATTTTTCTAATTGTATATTTTTTTTTTATTATTTTGTACGTCGGGCAACCCGCCGGAAAAGAACCGGAAGAAATCGAAGAGGAATCTTTTTGCTACCACCGACACGGCGCTTCCAGCCTTCGAATAGAGAGCGCAGATAGCGCCCGAGGATCCGGACAGCGCAGAATCGCGGGTGGAATTCGCCCCCTTCAATTAAAGGAGGAAAAGTCTCCTAGAAACAGCTGTCTGGGACCGGGATCACCGGGCCGGATCGGCGCTACCCTCCGAGGACGGAAAACGAAAGATCGACCTCAGGAAGACCGCCGATAGCAGGGTCGCCGACATTAAGATTTTCAAATTATCAGGGCCGTTACGGCCCCTGATACGGCGTTGTCGCGAGGCGCATTAATACCTCGCATGTCGCGGCGCTATTGGCACCCCTGCGCGCAGGATTGACGCCGCTATCGACCCTGGGTCGCGAGATCCAGGGAGATATTCTGGTGCGGGCGCTCACAGCTGATAGTCGTCTTGTAAAAGTTATCTCGTTGTCGTTTGGTTTGTCGCTATCGAGATCAGGGCGAGAGGACGAGCCGAGGATCACCCCCTGGCTACGGGAGCAAGTATCGGTGAGGTTGCCCATCGCATAATTGTAAGCCACGTTCGCGATTCCGTCCACGGACCGGCCGCTCTGTCACCGTCGCCATTTTCGTGTCTCGCTGTCGCTCGGGCTTTGTACCGAGCTCGCGATTTTCGTGCATTTCAGGCACCGGAGACAAGCGACCGAGGCATCAAGGACGATCGTAACGTCGGCCGTAGTCGATAAGGAACCGTTCGTCTCTCTCCGGGATTCGGGGTGTCGTAAAACGCGTAGCGACCGGCTCTCGTATATCGACCATGTGCGTGGTAAATCACGGGGAATGCGTTCGCTATCCGTGCTGTCGAAAAGAGTTGTCGAAGCCGCGTAAGACATTCCCGCAATCGATCTCCGGGCGACTTTCGTGTATTAATTAGCGTGTATGTGAGTGTATGATCATTGCGTATCGTGACGTAGTGAATATCGTGCTGTCTTTGTCGCGCTCGTTACGTGTATGATTTGCGTTTATTGCGAGATATTTGTCGTGCGTGTGAGTGTGTCGCGGTGCATAATAGATTATAGCGAATTAAGAAATTGCCGAAATTCGAGAACAGCGCGTGAGTGAAAAGGCGTTATGCCGAAAGGAAAGTAAGCGGCGTCCGACGGCTATCGAATACCGATCGCATCGACCGTGCTCGTCGCAAGCGAGATTTTCCGTCTTCGCAAATTGCTTAATTATTCTCGCTCAATTATTAAGCCTCTTTACGAACAAAATGTTGTTGATTAAATGAGCGAGTGAAAGAATAAAAGGGAAAAGATCGGTAAAAGGAGTCATCGATGAGATTGTCGAAATTTCCGTTACGTTTTCGAAACGCCGTTCGGCCTCGCAAAGTCTGGCCATAAAAACGGGCCAGAAGAACTACCGATATCAGCACTTTCTTATGGTCTCGATTTCGTATTGTTATTGTTATCACCGCTATCGAAGAATTATCTGTTATACGTTCCGTTCTTTCAAATTGTCGAAGTTACGTTAACATCTGTTATATTGTTAGTTATTTCAAATTTGCTAATTTATGTTATTATTATTTCTTTCTTGATTTTGTTATTTCTTTTACTTTATATTTTTTTTATATTTCTTTTCTTGAATAAATTTGTTATATTTTCTTTTATATTAAGCTCGCGTAATTTATTTGAGTGTTCGTTTTTCGTGAGTGTTAAATTCCGTTGTGCCTGTCGATTTTCGTAATTCCCGAAAGCCTCGCATAAAATAATTTAATATCCTTTTCAACAGACCCTGCCCCTCTACCGTTAGGTGAGCTAGTCGGCCCGTGGCGAAATAGGCTAGCGCTTTTCGCGTTATTCTGGCATTTAGTGAAACTGATACGTGAAAGACCGTATCTGGCGCCCAACTTCGAGATCTCGAGACGGCCTTCGCTTCGCCGCGGCTCGCGCGAGAACACCCTCCATTTTAGTTTCTCCAAGCGCGAGTATCTCTATCCTTGTGTCTTTGACGACGTTTTCGCTCCCCCTCGCGTCCTCCTCTCTAACACCTCGAGGAAGAATTGTATATAAAATCATCAATTTGTGAAAAACGTCGCAATAGATATAGACATGATAGACGATTCCCTTTTGCCGTTTGATGAACGTAAAAAAGCAGCGGAAATACAATATGGCGCTTTAATTGCAGAAAAAAACATACCTCATCAAATTGCACAAGAAATTTTAAGTTTTTTTTCAACACGTAGGACAAGATCCTAATGTGTTAAAAAAAATGAGCATGGGTCGAACGAAATGTAGAAATATAATTTCTAATGTTTTGTATCCTGTTGAAAGTGAAAATGTCGCTAATAAGCTTCAAAATACAAAATTCTCAGTTTTTGTTGATGAAACATCAGATATTTGCAGTGAAAAGTAGATGACATTTTTCGTTCGATACATTGATCCCGAGACATTAGATATTCGCTCACAACTAGTCAAATTAATTAATATTGATGCGAAAGATTGTAGCGCTAAAAAGTTATTCCATGCATTTAAGTCTAAAATGTGGAAATTACAAATTCCCTTTTTAAATATTGTTGCCCTGTCATGCGACAATGCACCTGTAACGATAGGGAAACATTTATCATTTAAAACCAAATTAGAAGAGATGTGCCAACATGTATTAACATTTCCGTGCCCATGTCATTCAGCTGCGTTAGCTGCTCACGCTGCATGTGCGAAAATACCATCATTTTGTGATGAATTGAAAAAAAAATAGCTAATTATATTAATAGCAGTCCAAAACGTTTGTCAATTTTTCAAGAATTTTGTGATTGCTTTCAAGAAAGTAATCGCAAAATTTTAAAATTAAGTGAAACGTACTGGCTATCTCACCACACATGTGTCGAAAGGCTTCTTGAATCGTGGGATACAATTAAAAATTTTCTACAAGAAATGGTTGTGAGCGATAAAACAAAATCTGGAGAATATCTTTTGTCTATGATGTATAATATAGAAATGAAAGCTTATTTTCTCTTTCTGAAATATATTTTAAATTTTTTTAATATATTCAATGCATATTTCCAATCAACAGAAACGACAATTCATTTATTGCAGTTTAAATCAGTTAATTTTCTCTCCCAAGTCTGTCAAAATTTTGTTAAAAAAGAATATCTACAAAACAGCCACAAATACGGATTTTTCGCAGAAACAAATTCAGAAAAATATAAATGAAATTTTTGTTGGATCACAATGTGAGGCATATCTTAATAATTTAATAATAGAGGATCATATAGAAGCAGTTGTAACCATTCGACAGAATTGTTTACAATTTTATATAACTGCTGCACAGGAAATACGTAAAAGATTGCCTATTACACATAATTTTTTGATAAAATTACAAGTTTTTGATCCATCTATATCTTTATTCGATAATAATAGAGAAACATCGTTTCAGCATGTTTCTTTTATTGCTAAATATCTTGGTGGTTTCGATGAAGAATCCTTAAGAAAAGAGTGGCTTGCGTTACCAACAGATTTAACTCAAAAAGAGAAGAAAATCTATCGAAATTAAAATTTGATGATATGTGGAAAAAAATCTTACAATGCTAGTTGTCAAATAATACTTATAAATATACCACTTTGAGAAATGTTTTGAGTGCTGTTCGAGCACTTCCTAATTCAAATGCAGATCCGGAAAGAATGTTTTCAATTTTAACTGATTTAAAATAAAAAAAACGCAACAAACTTTCTTCGACCACTGTTAATGCTTCTTGTGTAATAAAATCAGCACTGAAAACTAGAGGCGAAACAGCTATAAGCATGACAATAAGCAAACAACATTTATCTCGAATGTTATCTAATAAATTATATGCAGCTTATCCTAAAAAAGAAAAAAGGAGTTTAACTTTATATGCAGCAGATGAAAGTGTCGGTTAATCGTTTACAACGCAATAATAATGAAACAGAACAAGTACTTTATATTATGAATATTATGTAATATTAAAAATTTCTTGTCGCTAATTGACACCAAACTTGCAAAATATTAAAAAATTTCTTGTCGCTAATTGACACCAGACTTAAAAAATATTAATGTGTAAAAAATATCTTTTTAAAAAACATAACTTCTGCATAAATGTAATATAGATAATTATATGTAAATATATTAGTGCAATATAATATTATTTAAAGTGTGGTACAATAGGGCTCCGGGCGAAGGTCCACACTCTAAAATAAAAAACCTAACGCGCCTTTGGTGATACCCCATGGGTGGTGAGGAATGTCATCATTCATTTATATTATTTTTATATTGTTGTCACGACGCAAACGTATAAGTGGTCAGTATACGTTTGTTATCGTTATTATTGCAAATATATTGTTACGTTTGCGGAACGACTTCGATATATCGCAACGTGCACGAGGCAATCGGCACATTCATTAATTATTATGTATTATATATATTGTATATTATGTATGCATTATGTATTATATATTAGCGATTTTAAGATACGTATATTTAATACATAACGCATACATAATATATAATATAATAATACAAAAAGGCTGTAAAAACATTTAACGCTGTTACGCGTATTAAATAAAGCGAGAGGCCAGAGGCAATGAGAACGAGAAGCATTGCCTCGTCGCCGACTGTGGAAAGTGAGAAGGAGACAGAAAACAATATCTCTGTCCTCCTCTACTATCCGAAGCTAGCCGAGGCTCCGGCTCTCACGGTATGCAGTTTATGTCTGCGCGCGTCATCCCCTCGACTACGGTTGCTCGTTGCTCGCGTGGGCATTCTGGCATCACTGAGTGTGGTGTTGAACGTTGTAGCGAGCGGACATAAACGAAGTTATTCATTCATTTATACGCTAAAAATGGAAAGAAAAGGTACGAAAGGTATTCGAATTCATCCGGAACGTCAGAAAAAACGGCATGTTCGAGGCAATCAATACACAGCTGAGCAGGATTTGGAATTTGCGAGCACATCGGCAAAAAAACTGCAAAGTTCGAAGGATATCGATTTCCCTGTTTTTGGCTAAGGAATTTGGCTACTGCATTTTGAATTTTTTCACAGCTTTTTCAATCATTGCATCTCTTGTGATTTGCAAAAATTGCAAAAGTAATATTCAATTCTTTGAGACGCCAAATCGAGGTTTAGGATTTTAAATTTACGTAAAGTGCAGCTGCAATGAAGTATACATCGATTCATCGCCATTTATTAATAAGGCATATGAAATAAACCGTCGAATTGTTTTTATTTTCCGGCTTCTGGGTATTGGACGAGAGGGCCTAAATTTATTTTGCAGTTTGATGGAGATTTGCCAGGGCATGTCTACAAACACCTATTATATCTGCCTTGAAAATATCTATATAGCAACATCTGCAGTATACAGTTGCAGTTTAAAACAAGCAGTTGAAGAAGAAAAGGAGAAGAATGAAGAAGCTGGAAATGTTGCAACACATTTAACGGTTTCCGGCGACGGAACATGGAAAAAAAGAGGATTTTCATCTGTATTTGGTGTGTCTACCTTAGTTGGAAAATATTCGAAAAAAGTGGTCGATGCTGAGATTAAAAGTAGCTTTTGTCAAGCATGTAATTTGTGAAATAAAAAAAAGACAATATAGATGAATATAATGAGTGGTATGAAACACACAAAGAAATGTATTCCATAAATCATGAAGGCAGTGCAGGTAAAATGGAGATCGATGCTGTCACTGAAATGTTTTTGAGATCGAAGGAGAAGTACGGAGTTCTTTACGTGAAATACATTGGAGACGGAGACAGTAAAACGTTTACGGGAATTTTAAGTGCAAATCCGTTTGGAGATGAAGTTACTGTGGTAAAAAAAGAATGCGTCGGTCACGTGGAAAAGAGAATGGGCACGAGACTTCGCAATGCAAAAAAAAATAACAAAGGTATTGGCGGCAAAGGTGCTGGGAAGTTAACGGATAAAATTATTGGTAAGCTCACGACGTATTATGGTTTGACTATTCGCAGGCACCCAAATTCTGTCGAAGAAATGAAGAAAGCGATATGGGCCACATACTATCACAAAAGCTCCAGCGATAATAATCCGCAACATCAAAACTGTCCTCCGGGTGAAGAGAGCTGGTGCAAGTGGCGTAAAGCCGAAGCCGAACATACACTCGAAAATTTCCGTCACAATAATCCGCCTCTTCTCGATAAGGTGTTAGAGATAATTAAGCCTATTTACGAGGACTTATCATCGAATGCATTACTGGAACGTTGTTTAGGAGCGGAAACGCAAAATAATAATGAATCTTTAAATTCATTGATTTGGAGTTTTGCTCCGAAACATCTTCATTCTGGGCCAAAAATTGATAATTTAGCAACTTTTTTGGCAATTATTATTTTCAATGAAGGATTTATACCAATTTTAAAGGTGATGAATGTAATGGGAGCGAGTATTGGTCAGCAAGCGGAGATGTATGCAAACTCTCGGAACGAATCTCGCATTACCCGCTCGGAACGGCGTTCGAATAGTTTCGCTAAAGACGAGAGAATGAGTTGCAGAGAAGAAAGAGCAGCTCAGCAGGACTTTTATGAACAGGAGGAAGGTCCCTTGTATGGTCCTGTACTAGCTGATTAATTGTAAGTAAAATTATTTTTATGTAAACAGTACGAAAAACTTTAAACGCCTTTTTCTCGAAATCACATTTTTCAAACTGGCGAACATGATCTCTCGAAAACCAGTTAACCAATTGAGTCGGGCTTATGCACACATCTTCAGCATATAAGTGGTTATAGTCCCTACCAAAATCAAGTCAAAATATTTTTTTTTATTTTTACAGTCTTTTAATGATGAAAAAAAATGGCAAAAATCGAAAGTTAATTTTCTAAATGATGCCATTTTTTAAATTTTCAATATATTTTTTTTCATTTTAGTACCTACAATAGCCACACTCATACTAATTAAGAATCTCTTTGGTTTTTTTGTTTCAGATAAACAGAACAGCCGGAATCATGGACACCATGGACTAACTTTTTTATTTCACGGTCTTTAATATTATACAGGGTATCCCATTTTAAAAAATCGCATCGATAATTCTTCAACGAAACATTTTCAGCAAAAATGTTTCACAAAAATTGTATGGTTTCAAGGGGGACATAAGATGGTGTCATTAATTTGACCTTTAATAGTTACTTGAAGGTCACGTGAAGGTCACCTTCAATTTTTTAAATGGAACTGCCTACTTTTTATTGCATATTCCTGCAGCTTATTTCGGGAGCTTTCCAAAACACTATAATTAAGTTAGTTTTCATTAAGTACTTTCCGAGTTATGAGGCTTGAAATAATTTCTCAATTTTACATATACCATAAAATATCTAATAAAATATTCATTTTTCGATTATCTTACCTTAATACTTTTATGCACAAAATAATGAGAGGAATCAATTGATGTAAAGAAAAAACATAGTTGTTTCTAAGAAAAAATATGTAATTGTTAATTGCAATTTACATATTTTTTTCGAAACAATTATGTGTTTTCTTTACACCAATTGATTCCTCTCATTATTTTGTGCATAAAAGTATTAAGGTAAGATAATCGAAAAATGAATATTTTACTAGATACTTTATGATTTATGTAAAATTGAGAAATTATTTCAAGCCTCATAACTCGAAAAGTACTTAATGAAAACTAACTTAATTATAGTGTTTTGGAAAGCTCCCGAGATGAGCTGCAGGAGTATGTAATAAAAAGTAGGTGATTCCATTTAAAAAATTGAAGATTACCTTTACGTGACATTCAAGTAACTATTCAAGATCAAATTAATGACACTATCTTATGTCCCCCTTGAAACCATACAACTTTTGTCTGAAACATTTTTGCTGAAAATGCTTCATTGAATTATCGAGGTGCGTTTTTTAAAATGGGACATCCTGTATACTGAGCTTATTTATAATAATTTTCTAATAAAAAAAATTTTTAAACGTACTTTAAATATGTAAAAATATGTAAAAAAAACCTTATTTTAAAAATCCTTGCCTTTTTTAAAAAAAATTCGTAAAAGTAGCATAAAAACTCGAACTCTATTCTCATTCTTGCTGTAGGATTAGGATTAAATCCTCCGCGCTGTCTTAATTTGGAGAATAAGTGTTCAACAGAATCTTGATTACATAATCCTGTAGTAAATTCGAATGCTTCATATTGTTTTTCTAAATCGTTATATGTATGTAAAATAGCTTGTATTGTCACAATAAATCCTTTTAAACAAGGAATTTTCGATATTTTTTCTGCTGATGTAGACCATCTTGAACACCACGTAACAAAATCTTTTAATAATTCCTCAATGTCAGGATTTTTAGAAGATAAAAGTCGTTTTCCACCAAATTTAATATTGAGACTAGTAAGAATTACAGGCATCAATTATTTTATTCATATGCTTTGTAAAATCAGCCGTTGCTTCCCATGTGCTTGTCTGTAATTGTCTTCCAAAACCAGCTGTTCTCATTGCGGCTGCAAATTTATTGCTAAATAATTGGAAAGCTCTTTTTACATTCATTGCTTCAAAAGCATTTGGTCGAATATGCGCTTCTGTTATGTGTGATAACAAATTTGAACCTCCTTTCGTGGAATCATCAATAGACCATGTCAATTCAAAATCAGCATATGATGCAATTATTTTTCCATCACAATACAAATATCTATATTTTCTTAGCAAACTTGCCAATCTTTTTACTAAATGCGGAAAATCATACGATGCATAATACTTTTTTTCATTATATATAAAGAATGGCTTATACGGCTTATATATAAAGAATGGCTTGTACGGCACGCCAAGTTGACCATAAACGCTCTGATTACATGTTCCTTGATCACATGTTACGAGTCGCACATCAGCACCTGTTTTGATCAGTCTATTTAAACATTCTTTTAATAAAATTACTATTTCTTCCTCTTTCATGCATTTTCCTGGAAGAAAATATGCTAGTGGTTGACGCCATGGATGCCGCACATTTATGCTATCTAAGCAAAATACAAATACACATTTTGCTCTTTCATATTTTCTTCTTAAAGGTCCTAAATCAACGAGCCCTTTTATTTGATCAAGTTTTAATGAATATTCTTCGTATGATTTTATAGACATTTCGTCCCATTTTAACGCACATACTCGTTCTTCTGCTCTCTGGAGGTATCTCTGATATTTTTTCTTGTAATTTATTAAATATAAAATCACAAAATCCTGGCATTCTTCGTGCCATCTTCTAATAGTTCTTTTTGCAGGAAAATTACAACCTGTCTTTCGCAAGCGACGCAGTGCAGCCGCTGAATAATAAAAAAATTGTTTTGCAAGTTTTTTCTTTTGCTGTATATGATGCATGTGGCACATGTAATTGTACATAAATTGATCATTGCTTTTGCAACAGAATGCAATTCTTCGATTAAATCTTGTATAATTTTTTTTTGTTTTTTTTACTTGATCGTTTTTTATATACTTGTCTAGCCTTTAGTCGAAATTTTAACCGTTTTATAATTCGACGCAAACAAATATTTTCACGTTTTAAAGAATTAATTAGAACATCAGAATGAATTATGTCTTTTTCGTTACTTTTTTTATCTTTTAATACATGTTTCTCTCTCTTTCTCTCTCTCTCATTTGATGCAGAGATATTTATTGCAGGTTCTAAATGTACCCATTCCATTATATCTTCTTGTTCTAATGAAGTATTAAAACTTAATCGTGGAGGAGGATAAGTTCATAATGGAAACTCTTGAAATAATTGTTGATCTATTTCCAGTTGTTCAGAAGATTCTAATGACGTTCCTGCTGTTGTACTATTATATATATTTTGATTTTCTTCTCTTTTTTCTTCTTGATATATGTTTTCTGTTGTTTGTATTCTTGTTGTCGTTTTTTGTAAATTATTCGAATCAGTAAATGGAATGGGCACTACATCGCACTTTAATTTCTTTTTTATCTTCTTCTTTAAAACTGCTTATATTAAAATGATCCGCACATAAACCGGCATGACGAATAGAATTGACTGACCATTTTTTCAAATTCATATTTCCTGCAACAAAAATATAATACATAGCACTAATTTTAAATATAATATTTTATACACTCACCCGCAAAAAGAACGGGCCACTAAATTTTAACACAATTTTTTTACATTTTCAAATAGCGATAAATCAGCAAAAAATCATCGTATCGAGATGAAACAAAGCTCAAATTAAAGCTCGAACATTTCTCTTAAAAACCAAGTAAACCAAATTTGAATTACAAAAAATGTTTTATAAAATGGCGGACGTTGAAGATAACCTTCGAAAAATGGGAAACAAAATTTTTTTTAACCTGTTGCGTTGCTCAGGAGAATCGACACGCTAATACACAAATGTATGAGTTTTGAAGCTCATTTATTTCCTAACAAGTCCATATTTTAAACAATTTTCTACGACCTTTTTTAATAAAGTTATACTGTTTTGAAGAAAATGTTGCAACATGGGCCTTTTCACCGCAACGCTTTGCAAGAGGAATCGAACAATTTAAAACAAGAAGAAATTTGATTAACAGTATGCTCCAACAAATCGAAGAATTGATAAATGCGAAAGGAGGCAATACGCATTATTAAACACACACACGCACACGCACGCATGTACACACACGCACACACGTGCACACACGCGCACACACACGCACGCATGCGCGCGCAAACACGCACATACACACACACACACACACACACACATGGGATCAGATTCCTGCCACGTCCACGCCGTTGAACCTAGATAATGCCAAGAGCAGGATACACGCATATGCATATGTACACGCACGCACTCACGCAAGATTTAAATCCAACCATATGGAGCATCTTGGGTCGAGTTACACTTTAATTTCTTTTAATGAAAAAGTTTTTTTCGATAATTTATTATTGAATTGCAAATTTTACAAGAAAAGGCCCATTTTGCAACATTTTCTTCAAAACGGTATAACTTTATTAAAAAAGGTCGTAGAAAATTGTTCAAAATATGGAAATAAATGAGCTTCATAACCCATACATTTGTGTATTAGCGTTTCGATTCTCCTGAGCAACGCAACAGTTTAAAAAAATATTTTGTTTCCCATTTTTCGAAGGCTATCTTCAACGTCCGCCATTTTATAAAAATTTTTTGTAATTCAAATTTGGTTTCCTTGGTTTTTAAGAGAAATGTTTGAGCTTTAATTTGAGCTTTGTTTAATCTCGATACGATGATTTTTTGCTGACTTATCGCTATTTGAAAATGTGAAAAAATTGTGTTAAAATTTAGTGCCCATTTTTTTTGCGGGTGAGTGTATAATATTTAAGATTTTAATTATGAAATTTTTTTATTAAATTTGTCACTGGTAAAAAAAATTATACAATTATTTTTTTATAGCAAAAATTATTTTTTTAATAGCAAACAAAATCATATAATAGCTCTATTTTCTTAAGAAATAAAATATATATTAATATAGTTATATACCTTTTTTGTTAAAAAACAATTATTTTGAAAATAAATAATATAAAGTCAAATAAATGTAATGTCATTTTAAATGCATACGATTAACTAATTAGATTAATAATTAACATAAATGGAAAATTATACATATATACGATATAAATGTGCTTATTAAAATAATTATAAATAATTCTATAATATGAATAATTAATATATTTAAAGTATATTTTTCAAAAGTTATGGAATAACAAAATTATTTTTCGATATTAAAAATTATGTAATATATGCTGCGTTAACATCACGCGTTATCAATAAAAATCATTGAACGCTGAATAAAAAAGTAGAGAAAGAAAAAGTAAGAGAAAGAATAAATAAATGTAATCTCTTTCTCGTAGTAACAATTAACGCTTATTTTCAATGATATAATAAAGTAACATATATAACTTGTAAATGTATTTTTATTATCAATTAATCTTGTCTTATTCTGATACTAAAATAAGAATAAAAAAAGCATTTAGTTCTGTTTATTTTGTGATTTATTGATTGATTGTGCGTGTGTGTGTGTGTGTGTGTGTAGGTGTGTGTGCGTTGTATATAAGTTACCCTGAATTTGTTAAATGGAAATCCTTATTTTTCATTGCATATTTTTGTACCTTATGAAGAGCTTTTCAAAACATTATAATAATTTATTTTTTATTAGATACTTTTTTAATTATGAAACGAAATAATTTTTTAATTTTATAAATTATAAAATATATCATTTTTCGATGATTTTACGTCAATATTTCTATGCACAAAATCATTAGAGGTATCAATTAGTATAAAGAAAATAGTTGTTTTTAAGAAAAAATGTAATTTGTAATTAATAATTACGTTTTTTCTTAAAAACAAATATTTTTTACACTATTTCATTCCTCTCATTATTTTGTGGTAAGGTCATCACAAAACGAATATTTTACAAGATATTTATAATTTAAAAAATTGCGAAATTATTTCAATTCTCATGACTCGAAAAGTACTAATATAAAAAATATATTATTATACTGCTTTGGAAACCTCTCGAGGTAAGTTATAAGAGTATACAAATGAAAAATAGGAGGTTTTATTTTAACATTTCAGGATGATCACGTAACTTTAATGTTGTTCAAGATTATATTAGTATTACTATTATATGTAATACGTCACTTAAAACGTTACAATTTTTGTATTTAACATTTTTTTCTATCTTGCATATTTTTGATATTATTAAGGAATTCCAAAAAAAATCTTTTTTCGCCGCACCCTATATAAATCTCTTATATCTTTAATTTCACAAATTAATCAAGAGATACGGTAGTGTCTTGCGTCGAGTTCATCTCTCTAGCAAGACGCGCGCCGTGTCTCTTTACGCGAGACGGGAAATTGAGACCAGTTCAGATTATTTCATATTATTATATTACGATAACCGCTGAACGGATCGAGCTCTTATTAGGCTTAATCGATAGCTTATGTTCGAATTATATAGTAAAAGTGTCTTTATTTTTACTCTACGAGCTGTAGAAGTGGAAATATCGCGATATATAATTCTAAAATCGTGAAAATACGATTAAGAAACGTCCACGTCGTCGTCATCAAACAATCCGGAATTTCGCGTCAAGTAAACTTTCGGTTAAGATATTTAATAAACTAAAGCCGTAATCAAAAATCTAACGACACTTTTATGATATAATATGAGTACAAGCTTTCGATTGCGACCTGTTTGAATAAAATCGGTGCAGTCAATCCCGAGAAATGATCCTTCTTTTCCTTCAGGTTAGACTCACGTACATATGCTCGCACGCACACACGCAAAGCGAGTTTGTCCCTCAAGCGGCGTTCACACCGCTGCGTATACGTTATTGCTTCGATATGTACAATGCTTTAAGAGACAAAATCATATGTGTGCATGTGCGCAACATACGTGTGATATGTATATGTATGTGTGTACGTAATTATATATATAAATTATTATATATACAAATTTTTTTAAACATTAAAAATGAAAAAAAATATAAATTAAAAAAATTTTAAATAAAAAAACTCGGCGCGCTACCAATTTGATTGGCAATAATAATAAATGATAAATGAACAATTACATATTAACATTATTTCAATAATTACTAGGTAGCGCCGAGTTTTTTTATTTAAAATTTTTTTAATTTATATTTTTTTTCATTTTTAATTTTTAAAAAAATGTGTTCTTTTAATTATTTTAATTTTATTATTATTAAATTATTTTATTTTTGTAGAAGATTGAAAAATTATTGACGTAATCTTTCATTTTTTTGAATTTTTAATTTTTAAATAAATTTTTTTAATCTTATTTTAATTTTCTAGAAAATTTAAAAATCATTTGACGTAATCTTTTATTTTAAAAAATTGATTCAACTCTAACAAAAATATTCTTCTTTATGACAAAAATGTAATAGATTTTAAACGGAACTTCTACCTATTTGTCAGCAGCGGATTATATAAAAGCACATATGTATAAAATTTTATAACACTAACAAACTTAAAGTGAAATTGCACCCCAACTTGACGCAATTTTTTATAATTAATATCAGTATTTTTTATAAAAATAACTATTTTTTGTGAAAATTTTTCAGAGTTAATTTTTTACATAAAGGTAGCTACTTTTTGTGATAGCTATTTTTTGTGAGACGGTTTTTAGATGAACTCGACGCTTTTTCTTTACCTTTTTTTAAAAGGTATTTTTTTAGGGATATTTTATACATGAAACTACTTAAACTTTCTTTCTTTTTACTCCCGACTGCTGTCAACCTACGGTTGGCAAAAGACGGAGGGAGTATGCGTTTCACCGAGCTCGGATCGATTCTGGTCGCTATTCTCGATAACAATAACATAGTTCGGTGTCATCTTTTGCACATCAGTTTTTTATTAACCAAGGGTGGTTTAGAACATATAATTATCATTCTTTATTCTATTAATAAAAATCGGAAAAACAATATTATTTCGTCTATACGTTCTCTCATTGACTGCGAACGGAACTAAGAAGCAAAAATGATTCACCAATAAGATTCGTTCTAAGCATCCGTATAGGGAAATATAGTTGGAGACATCTCGAAGTAGTGGCGGCAATAATAATTGACATAACCCTACATGTCAAATTATTATTGTTGATTATTGATAATAAATTGTTCTGAAAAATTATAAAGTTATTGAAAAAAGTTTAAATAAACATGGATAATATGGATATATCTGAAGCAAATGTTCCTAAACAGGTAAGCTTTTCTCTCTTTCTATTATTAATAATAATTACTTTTATTTACAGCAAAGTCATAATAATAAATAATATAATATAACATAATGAGAGAAAATAATCTTCTGCGTAGCCATATAATTATGATTATATGATATTTCTACAATCATTCTTGGCTACACAGCAAATATATAAACTTCTATGATTGCAGAAATACTATATAATCATAATTATGTGGCTACGCAGAAGATTCTCTCTCACATTATGTTATAATATTGTTGTATTATTTATTATTATGACTATTGTCATAGTCCGAAAGACAATAACTTTATTTTATTTTATACAATTAAAATGCGATGGAATGTTCGCGAACCGCGTAAAACCGCTACCTCAGCGAACCACGCGCGAGTTCGCCGGAAACGCGAAAATGCCAACGAAGGGATTCGACTTTGAACCTCCTTCGCTTGCACTTGGACTTGACCGCCACGAAAATCTTCCATGATCATATATGGTCATGTCACTAGGCGATCCCCTCCAAAATACCCCTAAAAATGAGGTGTTAAAAACCGTCCACCGCGGATCCGCGGCGGATTGTCGTTAATTAAAAATCAATCAATAAAGAGTGCGAATCTGGAGCTAACCGCTATTCTGCGCATCAAACGCTGAAGAAGTTTGTTAACACTCGAAATCTAAGAACGAGGCGATTTAAGGAAAGACGACATTGAGGAGAGAAGGGTTAAAAGAAATCGATTAGAATAAAATAAGTGAATATATTTGTAAAAAGGACAATAATTATAATAATAAAAAATTGAAAGTCAAACGGTCCTGAGGCCTTGATTGGTTATCCCGGCAACATCCCACATCTCGTGCCGTACACGGCACAACATTTTGGTAGCAGCGGTGGGATGGCCGAGGTTGAGAACCACCGAAAAATCCTCCTGGACCTTTAACATCTGCAACAAAAAGAAAATATAAAATTAATAAAGTGGACGGAGCAACTGCTATATTAAAGCGGACGGACTCAAGCAGACCACAGCACGTAATACATAAAGTCAACAAGTGATCAGGGATCACGGTCAAGCAGCTGTATCTGAAAAGGAGCACCAGCGCCCAAGGATCAACGTCAATCCACGACCTTCGCCAAGGCAACGCATCGCCGACGGACAACGCATCGCCGACGGACAGCGCATCACCGACGGACAACGACCCGTATCTACTAGCAGCGTCAGCAGTCGAGCGAACCGATAAGCGACCATGCGACCATGCGACATTTCACCGTACTGTAAGTCGAAATTTAATTTAAATATCGGAACCGTTAAACCGAGTTCGATTTAATAGCTCGCGATTTTTTAGCATGCCAGCACGATTGGCAAATAGATTAGGTCTTGTAACACCGCTCCAAGTTGCGGAAGAAGCTACTCGCGATATACGAAATAGCGTGCGAAGAAATTTAGAGAACCAATATTCGAATTCCGAATCTTCCGAAGCGCGCGAACAAGACGATAACGATAATTTAGAACAGGACCGACAAAGCGTTAGTCGAGTTACTGTCAGGAGAAATTATTCACCAATTTCCGTTGATATTAGTCTCTTTGAGCCAAATCCCGCGAGAAATATGGATAACGAAGCCGTCGATAGAGAAATCGAACGCTTGCGAGAGCAACAGGCCGGACAAAACGCAGCCGTGAATTATGAAGACGCCGGTCGCCCATTCGAAAGCACTAATAATATATTATTAGCCGAACTCGCGTACATAGTTTTCGAGAAGTGCAAGATGAAATACGAGATTTACGTGAACAAGTGCGAAACGTACATATCAATCAAGGAAACTTTAACGAGCCACGAGCAAATATAAACGATGTCCCACACGACGTGACGTACGGACGTACCGAACGCGATATTAGAAACAGACGTAGCGCAGCCTCGCACTATCTACCATTAAAAGAAGCGCGATCAATAATTCCCGAATTTGACGGATCATCGCGACAAAAATTGCAAGAATTTTTAAACGCATGTACATACGCGGTACAAAATATTAATCCCGCAGACGAAGAATCGTTAATGCAAGCAATTTTATATACTAAATTAAAAGGTAAAGCCATGCAAGACTTCGAGACGCGAAACATACAAACGTTCGAAGATTTAAAACAACACCTTGAAACGTGCTATCAAGCAAAACAAAGCACGACTCATTTGCAAATAGAATTTAATTCGCTAAAACAAAAATCGAGCGAAACCGCACATGCATTCGGGCAATGTGTCGATACACTAGCTATGAAACTATATGATTCTATGGTGGAAGGAGAAGAACGACCTCCTTCATTCAAACAAGCGACAATAATACAAGAAACAATTAAAAAACAAGCTCTAATAAACTTTCAAATCGGATTACGCGATGAATTAAAAATTCTCGTGCGATCACAACGATATACTTCGCTCCAAGAAGCGATAAATGGCGCGAGCGCGGAAGAGAAGCTTATTGGACCGTCTGTCACACGAGCACCCGGCTTCTCTAATAAAAATAAATTCGACATTTAACACACGCAACCAACTCGAGATACAAACATACAATGTTATAAATGTGGAAAATCTGGACATTACGGACGCGATTGCCGTAGTAGTAATAAATATACACTACCAAAACCGGAAAAATCTACGCGAATAAATACTGTAAATAAATTTTGCAAATATTGTAAAAAATCCGGACACAGCCGCGACGAATGCTGGAATTTAAATGGACGACCAAAAAATAATATTAAAAATAATAAACAAATTAATAAAAACAATTATAAAGATAATACGCGTGAACAAAAGACTTCGCATCGACAGCGGAAAAAGAGTGCCGACTCTGCAAGTAATAGAGGAGCAGGAAGAAACGAAGAAGCAACCGCGACCTGCCCTAGAGTATCGCGTAACGCATGTTAAAAATATGCATGCACCATCGAAGGACGAATTACTACAAGTTACTTTACCAATCCGCGAAGTAAAAGGTGAAAAAATAAACATGTTGTACGATTCCGGATCAACAATTTCCTTAATAAAATTAAAACATTTAAAGGACGACACATTAATATACGAGAAGAAGATAGCACTTATAGGAATAAGCGGACATAAAATATATACATTAGGCAAAATGTACGCTACGATAAAAATTAATAAACACAAAATTAAACATGCATTTTACGTAATAAGAGACGATACCATAGAACACGAAGGAGTTCTAGGATTAGACTTCCTTAAAAAACAAACAGCTAAATGCGATTACGAAACTAACGAAATAAAAATAAAAGACAGCACATTAAAACTCTATCCTTGCAATAAAATAATTTTAAATCCGCGTAGCGAGACAATAATAAAAGCTGCGACTAATCGAAATCGGATAGGGATAGTCCAAACAGAAGAAACCACACCAGGAGTTTATATTGGAAGCTGTCTAGTAGAACCAAAAAATT
Organism: Camponotus vicinus; assembly: GCF_025532165.1. Lineage (NCBI taxonomy): Eukaryota > Metazoa > Arthropoda > Insecta > Hymenoptera > Formicidae > Camponotus > Camponotus vicinus. The sequence continues at coordinate 12,391,876 of NW_028141979.1, forward strand.
TTTCATGTCCCGTGAGCGTAATAAATACGACTGATGAAACCATCGAGTTAGCAACCCCCATCGTCACATTAGAGGACATGGAAGACAAAATTAGCACAACCGAAATAAATACAATAAAATCAAGGACGAAGATTAAAACCAACACTCCGCGAGTCCAGCGCATTTGACAACTACTGCGAACTCAACACTTAAATAAGGAAGAGGGGCAGACACTTAAAAATCTGCAAAGAATTCAGCGATACATTCCATTTAGAAGGAGAACCACTGACATGCACCGCGACGGTAGAGCATGAGATAAACACGCGTGCCGACACCGCGCCAGTGAACGTGAAGCCGTATCGTTTACCCGAGAAACATAAGACAGAGGTAAATAAACAAATTCAAGAAATGTTAAAAGACGAAATTATTCGAACTAGCACAAGTCAATGGAACGCACCGTTATTAGTAGTGCCGAAAAAAGCAGACGCAACTGGAAAACCGGAGCTCCGAGTAGTAATAGATTTTCGGAAGCTAAATGAATTAACAATAGACGATTCATTTCCATTGCCTAATATAACCGATATCCTAGATCAGCTGGGAAATGCGAAATATTTCACCACGTTAGATTTAGCATCAGGATATCACCAAATCCCAATGGCTGAGAGGGATAAAAATAAAACAGCTTTTTCAACTCCCTACGGACATTACGAATTTAATCGAATACCGTTCGGATTGAAAAATGCGCCAGCAACATTTCAACGACTGATGAATTCGATCTTAACAGGAATACAAGGACTTAGATGCCTGGTCTATCTCGACGATATCGTAATATATGGATCGAGCTTAGAAGATCATAATAAACGTCTAAAGGAAGTACTACAAAGACTGCGAAAAACTAATTTAAAATTGCAGCCGGATAAATGCGAATTTCTACGCAAAGAAGTAATTTATTTAGGGCATATTATTTCAGAAAACGGAATATCGCCAGACCCGTCAAAGTTAACTGCGATAAAAGAATTTAACGCCGAAAAAGGTAAAGGATATCCAATCCTTCATAGGACTCGCAGGATACTACAGGAAATTTATTGAAAACTTTTCAAAAATAGCCAAACCGTTAACAAAATTAACGAAAAAATCGGAGAAGTTCGAATGGATAACGGAACAGCAAGCAGCATTTGAACTACTAAAGGAATAATTAATGACTGCACCAGTGTTAAAGTACCCTGACTTCACGCAAGAATTCATAGTGACCACCGATGCCTCCGACTATGCGATCGAAGCAGTGTTATCACAAGGAAAGGTAGGCAACGACCGACCGATTGCTTACGCCAGCAGAATATTAACAAAGGCGGAGCAAAATTATAATACCACTGAAAAGGAATTATTAGCAATCGTATGGGCCGTAAAACATTTTAGACCCTACGTATATGGAACAAAATTTAAAATTGTGACCGATCACAAACCTCTAGTATGGTTGTTTAACGTAAACGACCCCGGATTAAGATTAATCCGATGGAGATTAAAACTAGAAGAATACGACTATGAAATTATACATAAGGCTGGACGAGCAAACGCGAACGCCGACGCATTAAGTCGCAACGCGATACCGGGACTCAAATGAAAATAACCATGAAGTCCTAATAATAGAAGAAGAAGAAGAAGACGAAGAAGAAGAACAAGAAGACGAAGCAAGCAACGAACAAGCAAAAACATATACAGAAGAGGAGAAAAAGCAAATACTCTCCGAATATCATGATGCACCTATAGGAGGGCATCAAGGAATAGAACGGACAATAAGAAGAATCCGACTTCAGCATAATTGGAAAAGCTTAACAAAAGACGTCGAACGATATATTGCAAGATGCGAATCTTGTCAAAAAAAATAAATTATAGGGAAAAAATAAAGTACCGTTAATAATTACGGATACGCCTAATAAACCGTTTGAAAAATGCGCGTTAGACATTGTCGAACCGTTAACGATTACTACTAATGGAAATAAATATTTATTAACGTTCCAAGATAATCTAACTAAATTTAACAAGGCAATACCGATTCCGAATCAAGAAACGAATACAATTAGTAAAGAATTTGTTATAAAAATAATACTTGAACACGGAATACCGGAAAAAATTCTAACGGATCAAGGAACTAATTTTATGAGCGAAATATTTAAAAATACTTGTAAACTATTAAATAAACAAAATTCAAACAACAGCGTATCACCCGGAAAGCAACAGCGCGTTAGAATGATCGCATCGCACATTAGCCGAGTATCTACGACATTACATAAACGAAGATCAAACGGACTGGGATGAATGGATACCGTTCGCGATGTTTACATATAATACAACGCCGCATACCGCTACAGGATATACACCCTTCGAATTGATGTACGGACATCAAGCCGAAATTCCGACAGCATTGATAAAACCGCCTAAACCGACGTATAATTACGACGATTACGCACAGGAATTAAAAGAAAGATTAAGAGCGACAAACCAACTCGCGAAAGAACACATAAAAGAAAAAAAATTTAAGGCTAAAAAACAATACGACAAAAGCACAAAGGAAACACAATTTAAAGTAGGAGACAAAGTATTAGTATATGACGAAACATTACGACGTGGAAGATCAAAGAAACTAGAATCATTCTGGACAGGACCGTATACAATTCTAGAGAAAAACTTCGATGTTAATTATACTATAAAAAGAGGAAGAAAAGCGATACGCATGCACGTGAACAAATTAAAGCTATTTATAGAATATTAAATATAAAATAAAATGTACATACCCAGGTGAGCGACCACGACCACGACCAATGGGAGGCATCCTCTCCCGCAGCCTAGGGAGAGGCACCACAGGCAGACGACAGCCGCCCCCGCCGAGCATCAATAGTCGCTGAAAGCGACGACGTCCCCGCAAGGCGACAAACTCCTGGGCCTCCTGCATTTGGAATATTTGCAGGAAGTCCCAAAACCAGTGAAGGGTATCCCTCGGCACCACCTCATGCACAACGCGCTCACCCGTGTTAACATTCAGCATCACCCGCAAGAATAACGGGCTGTTCGAATAGACGTGCAGACACGTCCGCTCAAACCGGTCGCGCGGCAGAGGCGGGCCACACAAAACTTCACCCCTATCGTCGGATAACTCCTTCGACGAGGCGGGATAACTCGTACTTGACATCTTAACAATTATAAACAACGAGTGTTACTTATCAAGAGACACGGTAGTGTCTCGCGCCAAGTTCATGCGAAGCATTAGCGTGGCACTCCGTGTATCTATACGCGAGTCGGACAGTTGAGAGTAACTCAGATTATCGGATTTCAATAACGGCTGAACGGATTGAATTTTTACTAGCCTTAATCGATAAAGCGGGTTTGAATTGTATAAAGAAAGTATCTTTATTTTTGTGCTGCGTGATCTATAAACGGAGATATCATAACGCAAAGTCAAAATATGAAAATTTTTAATTAAGAAACGTCTTTATCATCATCATCATTATCATCATCATCATCAACGCACATGTACACAACACATAGAAAGAGAAAACGTACATTTCCTACTCTCGACGGAAGATTGCGCTAATGACGCTTTGCGATATTTGCGATATTAATGACATGTGTCATATGTGTCATTAGTGACATGTATCATTAACCGCATTTTGAGTAGTGATAAATAATAAAGTGCAAGTTAAATAATAAATAATAAAATTATTAATTAAAAATTCGCAAGAGCCAGTAAGGTATGATAATTGGAGCGCAAGGTAAATAAATATATCTATTTTACAAGCCACATATAAATATATATAATATAATATATATATATATATATATATATATATATATATATATATATACAGGGTGGGCCATTTTAATCTATGCACCCAAATTTCTTTGTACCTAAGACAGATACGGAAAAATGATTCAGACAAAAGTTTTATGGTTTCGAGGGGGCCATAAGATGGTATCATTGGTTTGACCTTGAAGAGTCATTTGAAGGTCACATGAAGGTCACCTTTAATTTCTTAAATGGAACCTACTATTTGTCATTGCATATTCTTGTAGCTTATCTTGAGAGCTTTCCAAAACACTATAATTAAGTACTTTTTTGTTAAGTACTTTTTGAGTTATGAGGCTTGAAATAATTTCTTAATTTTACATAAACCGTAAAATATCTTGTAAAATATTCATTTTTCGATTATCTTACTTTAATACTTTTATGTACAAAATAATGAGAGGAATCAATTGGTGTAAAGAAAACACATAGTTGTTTTTAAGAAAAAATATGGAATTGTTAATTGCAAATTACATATTTTTTCTTAAAAACAACTATGTGTTTTCTTTACATCAATTGATTCCTCTCATTATTTTGTACATAAAACTATTAAGGTAAGATAATCGAAAAATGAATATTTTACAAGATATTTTACGGTTTATGTAAAATTAAGAAATTATTTCAAGCCTCATAACTCAAAAAGTACTTAACAAAAAAGTACTTAATTATAGTGTTTTGGAAAGCTCTCGAGATAAGCTACAAGAATGTGCAATGACAAATAGTAGGTTCCATTTAAGAAATTAAAGGTGACCTTCATGTGACCTTCAAATAACTCTTCAAGGTCAAACCAATGATACCATCTTATGGCCCCCTCGAAACCATAAAACTTTTGTCTGAATCATTTTTCCGTATCTGTCTTAGGTACAAAGAAATTTGGGTGCATATATTAAAATGGCCCACCCTGTATATAAAATATATATTATATATACTTATTCTATATATATTTTTATATAACTTGCTTATATATTTAAAAAAATATACATATATATATATACATATATACATATACATATATGTATACATATATCATATATAAAAATTATACATATATATATATATATATATATATATATATATATGTATATATGTATATTTTTTAATATAATATCTCTTAGCAAATTAGATTTAAAAAAAAAGTGATATAATCCCCAAAAACTTATCTTTTTAAAAAAAGGTAAAAAAATGGCGCCAAGTTCATGCACTAATTGTATCCAATTGTCATATTGTCTACAAAAGTAGTGATATAAAAAAATTGTGCCAACTAAGAATAAAAATTTGTACAAGATAAATAGAAGTACAAGGAAGAAATCTTGTACAAGTTAAATAGAAATATTTTAATTAAAAGCATTGTTATACAAAATAGTTGTTTTAATTTTCAAAAATAATAATATTAAAAAATTAAAAATTTATTTAAAAATTGAAAACTGAAAATTCATATTAAACAAAAAAGTAAAAAAAATTTTAATTAAAAAAACGGCGCTGCCAATAAAATTGGCATATATTCCAATTAAATATATATTTAACAGCAAATATAATTGCTGGACATTTATTATTAACTCTCTTAAGATCTTCTGGATCTTCAATTAATAATTTAATTATTATAATTCTTATATTATTTTCACAAATTATACTTTTTACTTTAGAAATTTCTATGAGATTTATTCAAGCTTGTTTTTTCTATTTTATCAACTTTATATAGTATGGAAATCTAAAAGATTGGAACATATTCCAATTATTAGTCTAACATTTAAATTTAATGACCTAATTTCTTTAATTAATTTATATTGATTTACATTTGGAAATTTAGACTTTTAAGCTGAACAATATATTAGTAAAATTGGCAGCGCCAAGTTTTTTTAATTGAAATTTTTTTACTTTTTTTACTTTTTTTGTTTTATATTAATTTTCAGTTTTCAATTTTTAAATAGATTTTTAATTTTTTAATATTATTATTTTTGAAAATTAAAACAACTATTTTGTATAACAATGTTTTCAATTAAAATATTTCTATTTAACTTGTACAAGATTTCTTCCTTGTACTTCTATTTATCTTGTACAAATATTTATTCTTAGTTGGCGCAATTTTTTTATATCACTACTTTTGTAGACAATATGACCATTGGATATAATTAGTGCATGAACTTGGCGCCATTTTTTTACCTTTTTTTAAAAAGGTAAGTTTTTGGGGTTCAAAAGACAGCGAGAGACTGAAGCTCGCAAAAGAATATAAAGTATAGCAAAGCTAGTCGAGGAAAATTAAAACCAATCTCACACTGATAAAAGTAGCAAGAAACGAAAAAAAAAAAAAAATATTTTATCGTTTCTTGCTACTGCGAGTGTCAAAAATATTTTGACACTCGCAGAGTGCATAATATAATACTTAATATATATTATTACAGAACACTAACACTAGGGATCAACCCCGTTCTCACCAAGCAAGACGAAACCCGTCTTCCGTTTAAAATTGAAGAATTCAAGCACAACCCAGGAATCTACGAGAAAATCGGATATCTACATCAAATCAAGAAGACCTTGAAATTAGTTATCAAATTAGACATAACTGAACTAAATGATAAAACCTGGCAAATAAATAAATATGTGCAACAAACGAACGAAATGTGTAAAAACATAAAATCCAAAAATAACATTAAAAGAACGTGCGAAAATTTAAAAAACATTATCAACAATGATTCCAATACACTAGCTAAAATAATAAAATTAATAATCTGTATAAAACATAATCAGACAGACGCAGAGGTCTGATAGATGGAGTAGGCTCAATAACTAGTAAGCTCAATAACTAGTAGCTCAATAACTCATAAGACGTTATTTAGACTTATGGACGCGAATGATAGAAAACTAATAAACTAACAAATTCAACTATTACAAAATAATCAGCAAACACTAAAACACGTCGCGAAGAATCAAATAAAAGTTCTAAATACTACCATAATCATTTAAATAAATTAGAAAACATATTAGATTACAATGGTAAATTAATAAATCACTATATTAGAGAATACACGACGCGAGAAGAAATAGACGAACATTTCACTGTAATTATAGCAATGATAACAGATCTAATCAGAGACGCGAAAGACATTTTAGAATACCTACATACATACGTAAAGGCATAATGCATCCGCTATTAACACCAATAAATGAAATAATTTCCCATTTGAAAGAAGCCGTCTTACAGTTACCACGAGGATCGTATTTTCCGTTCGAAATAAAATACGACGAATGGTTAATAATAGAAAATTATTTGAAAATAAGCTCGTACTGCGACAAAACAACTATATACACAATACTAAAATTTCCAATAGTCGCGCAACCAATGTATGATATTTTGAATGTAATATCGTTACCAACGTATAGTTATGTAAATAAATTTGCGTACACGAAAGTAGATAATAGATTAATTGCAATAAATAAAGATATGCGTATATATGTAATCCTAACAAAACAAAATCTAAATGATTGTACTCTAAAAAAAAACCTTACAAAGATAAAAGAAATACGCCAAGTACATAAAAAATATTCTACTTTGTATGCATTTTTAATAAAAAAATTCCTTAAAAATAATTTTTTACAGTAATTTTCCCTCAAAAAATCATTTTCCTAAAAAACAAAACCTCAACAAATAATTTTCATAAAAAAATATTAAAAAATAAAATATCAAAACTAAATATGAAATCAATAATTATTATTAGCCAAGTACTTAAGAACAATTTGTAAATTTGATTTAATATTTGCCGTAAAATATCAATTTTATACAGTAGAAATATTATACATAAATTCTCCCTAAGAAATTAAAACGCATTTTATATTTATTCAGAGAAAATTGATTTTACAAATATTTAATGAGAATTAGGATTCTTTTAATTCTTAAAACACTTTTTATATAATGTATATAATTTAAGAAAAAAGTTTTACGCAAGTTTTAAATCGCACAGTCTTTAAATCGAAGTAAGTTATGAAAACTTGGCGTGCCCGGATTGTTTACATTCTAAACAAATATATCTCCAATAAAATGTAAAATATTAGACATTATGTAATGTATTTCATATTTAGTTTTGATATTTTATTTTTTAATATTTTTTTATGAAAATTATTTGTTGAGGTTTTGTTTTTTAGGAAAATAATTTTTAGGGAAAATTACTGTAAAAAATTATTTTTAAGGAATTTTTTTATTAAAGATGCATACAAGGTAGAATATATTTTATGTACTTGACGTATTTTTTTTACCTTTGTAAGGTTTTTTTTAGAGGGACTTCACACCTTTTTGTAAAATTTTATACCCTTTCTACAAATTATTTTTTGGGGGAAAATATTTGCATATTATTTTTAGGGATATTTTTTTATTTTTGAAAATTGTTACTGTATAGTAAATTAGTCTTTTTATAAGTCTTATCTGACGGTACATGTTTTATATTTCTGTGGTACACCGTTTCTGCAACATTAGATTTCACCTTCAAGGGGTGGTTTTTAAAAATTGTTATTATACGGTAAATTAGTCTTTTTACAAGTCTTATCTAACAGCATAAGTTTTATATTTTTATGATGCTCCGTTTCTGAAATATTAGATTTCACCCCCAAGGGGTGGTTTTTAAAAATTGTTATTATACGGTAAATTAATCTTTCTACAAGTCTTATTTAACGGTATAAGTTTTATATTTTTGTGGCACACCGTTTCTGAAATATTAGATTTCACCCCCGAGGGGTGGTTTTTAAAAATTGTTATTATACACTTAATTAGTCTTTCTACAAGTCATAACTAATAGTGCAGGTTTTATATTTTTTATTTTATAAGGCAGCATTATCAACATATATTTAGTCTATCCTTCCATAATTCAAAATATATTTCCAGTTTTACAAATATGATATTACTCTTTTCCTACTTCCATGAAACATCTCAATCTTATTCCTACAAGTAACCTATTCATACAAGT